>NC_056627.2:293163471-294465971 GCF_002870075.4 Lactuca sativa
TATATATATATATATATATATATATATATATATTATATATATATATATATATATATATATATATATATATAATATATATATATATATATATATTATATATATATATATATATTATATATATATATATAGTATATATCAACGTTGCAATTAAATTCTCAAACATTAAAACTAAAACAATAATAATTATAAACATATTTAGTCATTAAAACTAGAACGAGAATAATTATTATTTATATTTAGTCGTTAAAACTAAAACGTTATAAATATTTAGCCGTTCGATATCTAGGGTACGTATAAATATTTAGACATTTGTAATGAATTCATTGTGGCGTACGTGTAATTGAGTTCTCTTTCTTCATGTGTAAAAAATGATAGAATTATTTTTTTTTAATTTGTAAAAATTAGAAACAAAGTAATGTTTTATTATTTTAAATTGCAAGTTATAAAAAAAGTGATGAATTATTTTTTAAATTTTATAAAAGTTATAAATTAAGTGATAAGTTATTTTTTTAAGTTGGAAATTATAAAAAAAAATGATATAATTATTTTTGGAAATGTGTAAAAGTTATATGGAAGAAGTATATTTGTAAAGGGACCATAAATATAAAAGCATAATGAAAACATTGTTAATAATTATAAACAAATTGAAAAACTCCAAAAGTAAAGGGACCATAAATGTAAAATAGAGAGTTTGTAGGTAATAATAATAATAAAAAAAAAAAAAAGAGACGAGTGAGGAATGAAAAAAAAAAAAAAAAGTGCGTCTAACAGGACCCTATGTAAAATATACGTTTATAGGTGGGGTGGGGGGGGGGGGGGGGGGGGGGGTTGTATAACAGGACCCATGGAATAAAGATAACAGAGGGGTAGGAGTGACATTATTCCCAGTCAGCATATGTTACAAAGTTGACCGAGTAAGGTCCCGTTTGATAGTTGCTGATTGAGAAAGTGCTGACTGGGAAAGATCTGTCTTGGTAAGAAATACTGACCGGGTAAGAAGCCATATTGTTTGATTGTACATCTGACTGAATGTGCTGACTCATGAAAAATGACCATTTTATCCTATTTCTCTGTATCGAAGATTTATAAAAACATACAAATTCTCATACAAAATGTTAATTACACAAAAATCCTTTAAAAATCCAAATCCTCAATTACACCAAAGTCCAAACACTAGCAAACCTATACAAAAAACTACTTATCTTAAATATAATGAATGCAAAAACAATAACTAAAATACTTTTCATCTACATTTTATACCATAAATTCACACTTCAAATACAAACCCCCACATCAATATACTTTGGAATCACTAATTCCGGAGATGTCTTTAATTTCAATGGGGAGAACAACCTCGATCAAAATCATCAGAAAATGAATCCACACATTCTTCCACAGCTATAATCACTTCAAAATTGCATCCCTTTTAACTCTTCCTATCTCATTATCATTCATCCTCTTATCATCTTGTTGACCTGATTTCATCTCCCTCCAACAAACAATCCATTTCCGCCTTCAGTCCCTGTTTGATGCCACTGAAATCCCAATTTCATCTCAATTCTTCTCCACTTTCTACCTCAAACTCTCCTAAACCATAACCTCAGCAATACTACACCTCCCTTTATCAACAAAAATCAGCAAAAATATGAACTTATCAACAAAAATCAGCAAAAATATGAACTTATCAACAAAAATCAACAAAATCAGGCCTGAATAAATTCATGTGTTCAGGTATGTGTGATCAGATATGTATCTATGTGTTCATGTATGAATAAATTCAACAACAAAATCAGCAAATGAACATTCAATAGCAAAAATAACAAATCACTTGAAAAATCGGAACTTTCAACAGGAAAATCAGCAAAGGAGCGTAACAACACCAAAAATTGAAACTTGTATCTCTCTCAACAGCAAAAATCAAAACTTGTAAAGAAAGAGTGGATCCAAGATGGCAAAAATCGGAACTTTTAGAGATAAAATCGAAACATGAAAACAGAAACGTACCTGATGAGATGGGGAAGGAGCTTCAATCGGTGGCTTGAAGAAGAAGAATGGGGTCGGCTTTGCTTGGTGGGTGCTGGAGAAGAAAGCAGCCGCTGAAGGAGGAGGAGGGGAGTCGCTGGAAGATACGTTAGGCAAGGGTACTGCTGGAAATCTTTCTCTTTTTTCTCAGTCAGCTGATTTTCAACTTCTTTCCCAATCAGCTTTTTCTTTCTAAGTCAGACGCACAAAAAATGTTTATCAAACAAATATAGCTGACCGAGTCAGCCAAAAAGGTCTGACCCAACTCGGTCAGACGAGTATCAAACAAGGCCTAAGACATTTGGGCCAGACGGCTGACCGAGAAAGCATATCATCAAACACTCAATGTCTGACCGAGTCAGCCCATATGTCTGACTCGGACCGAGTCAGCCCATATGTCTGACTCGGACCGAGTCAGACGGATATCAAACAAGGCCTAATTTTTTTTTTTAAAAAGACCTTGTATTTTTTTCATTTTTTCCAATCTGACCCTTTTAGTCAGTTTTTGCCAAAAAAAAAAGACTAAATGTGTGGGGGTATTTTCGAGAGAAACTAAAAAAAGTTGAGGGTTTATTTGGAAACATTTAGAAGGTTGGAATTTTTTTTTCGAAAAAAAGAAAATACAAAGTTAAGGGTTTTTCTTGGAAAAAAAAGAAAAAAAACTCAAAATATAACGTCTTTTTTTGAGATTAACCCTATATAATAATAATAATTATATAATACCATGTTTATTATATATTTTCCTGTTTCAATATCCCATCTTCTAATAGAATGATCCCATGATGCTGAATAAATCGTTCCATGTAATGCCTGTGTTTCCGGGCTTGCCATTTTTAGCAATGTAATAGTCTAGGTTAACTTTTGTAACCCGGCTTGAAATAATAAGAATGTATTATTTGAGTATTATGTGTTTTGTGCTTAATTGCTTAATTATGTGGTCTGATTAATTAAGGATAAAAATAAGCGTCAAAATTTAAGTGTGAAATAAACTTAATATCTTTGGTTAATGTTGTAGTAGTCGAAACAAGGTTTCCGAATATATATAGAACGCCCAAATCTGACTTCGTATGAGGAAGTTATGATTTATCGAAGTTCCGGCTTAGCGGTATACAGCCTGAAATACTCGAATTAAGATCGAGCGGTTGTTAGCCGAAGCAATCTAAATGAGAATCGAAGATCTCATTGTTGGTATCGAAGCGATAAAAAGTGAGGCGAGAACGGACGTCAAACGAAGAAGTTATGAATTTATAACGAAAATTTCTGTCCCGGACTATTAAAAATAATTAATAAAAATAAAGTCAAAATTAGCCGATGGAGTCTTAACGAAAGTCGTAGAGCGTGGTCTCACCTTCGCGTGGATATAAAGAACGTCGAAAACGGAGTTCGTATGGAGAAGTTATGAATTTCCGAAGTTTATTAATCATTTTATATTTTTATTTAATTCAAAATCGGAGGCATTATCCGAAGCCGTGTCACTGGTGTAATCCGGAGTACGCCCCGCGTACGAGGTTACGCTATCGCGTAACTCCGATAGTGTCGACACTTCGGATGACGCATGCAATGACGATTTCGGACGCGTACGCGCTGCGTATGCCTGTACGCCCCGCGTACTCCGAGGTTCCAGCCTCTATATAAAGGATCCGAAGGCAGCCTCATTTGTTGTTCAATTTCTTCTCTTCTCTCTAGTCTTTTGCATCGTTTTTCATGCCGAAGCTACCCCGAAGCCCCGGTATCATACTCTAGCCCCGAGGCAAGTCCCGAGACCCCGAAGATCCCGAGAAGCGCGGTTCCCGAGTCGAAGCTCTGCCTGCGAGAAGTTCGATTTTCGAGGAGATCTTCCAGATCTACTGTGGATTACTACTTCTATAAGTCGTAGTGCTGTCGGATCGTCTTCTGATCAAGTGAGTGTGTAGTTATTTCTTCTAACACAATAATACGAAATATTTTATATAAAAATACGTGCTATGTGTATATATTTGGTTGTGTTATGTGTGAATGAGTATTCACTCTCTTATATCTTATAGATCTGCTTATCTCTTTATGAGATATGTGTTATGTGTGTGTGTGCCTCATCTGTTATGTGATATATGTGTTGATTAAAGCATGCTATACAGGTTTTCTTTAAACTACGTATGAAAATATATATTTTATCTACTAATATGTTGGGTAGAACATGGGTAGATAGTTGGTGTGTAATAAACAGATGAGAGACCTCGATGTTGTTGTTGTTGTTGATCTAGTTATTCAGCGGAGTATGGATAACGACCACGGACTCTTTCTAGACAGTCCAGTGGAACACTAGCAGGTTCATAACCTGTAGGTGTTGTGAACGATGTGTTCACCGGTGTACTCTATCCCCCTCATGGTTGCCTTTAGGATATCTATTGTTGAGGAAACCCCTTCGCAGTGATGTCCGTCCCGATGAAAATCCTAGATTAGGTCCCTCAAGATAGTTGTTTTAGGGACGTAAAGTGAGGATAACGGGAATGGGCAATCGGGATAGTGATTGGTTGGTGAAATTAAATATAACTTATTTATTGTGGGTTGAAAACCCTATATGCTCACCAGGCTCCCAAGCCTGACCCACTCAGTTTTATTTGTATTACAGGAAGTGGCACAAGGGCGTAAGATGGATGGATCATCTTGTTGTTTTGTTTACAAGTCTGTATATGTATATATTTGTTGAATGACTTGTAATGTTTATCGTTTATGCTTTATGGTCTGTATCGGAACATGACATCCCGAGTTTTGATTATATAATGAAATGCATCTCTTGATGAAATGCTTGGATAAATATTATTTTATCATGTTTTGTTTTGGGAACAAATTCCGCAACTCTTTCAAATCAAAAGGATTTACTCTGAAATTATTTAAAAGCATAAATGAAAATCGGTCTTTTCTGGCCGAGATTTTGGGGATGTCACATTCCATATCCAGGCCAAACAACCGAAGATACACATTGAGTATGGCCCACAAGTGTAGCTACAGCCTCCCCCTATATTTATTTTTTAACCAAATTATCAATAAACTTAATGAAAATATAAATTAAAATATAAAAATATACCTCTGATTGAGATTCTTCTTGCTTATTCCCTTTTTTCCTTTTCTTTACTGAAACAATATCTGCTTCATTAGACTCTGTTTGCCACACATTGATTCTGCAATCCCAAGAACCTGAACATATCTGTAATGGAGGAGGAGAGAGGTGAGAGATAGTGTCAAAAATGTAAAAAAAACATTAAAGATTATTGAGAAAAAAGAAAAATTACCAAATTGCCATTAGGTTGTGATGCAAGGCTTTGAACTGAAGCAGTATGCCCAACAAGAGTTCTGAAAGAACTAATCTTTAGGTTTTCTGATAGAGGCTCTGGATCAAACTTCAAGTTGAAAAAAAAAATTATTTTTATTTTTTTTTAGTTCTTGATTTTTTAATAAGAAAGTTTTTTTTTTAATGTAAAAGTTAAAATTACCTTCCAGAGTTTCACAGTTCTGTCTTTTGATCCAGTTGCAACAACCTTATTGGTGTCGTTTTCATTATCTGAAGATTTAGTGAGAAATAATGAGAAAAGAAATAACTTACTTTTTATTAAAATAAATAAAAAAAAAATGAAGATTTAGTTTGTAAAACAAGTGTATACCTTTTGAATTCACAACACCAACTGATGTTATTACACCATTATGACCTTCTAAAATATGTGTACAATTTCCTGGACCTTTCCATATCCTAAATTTATATATTTAAAGAGAAACATATGTTTTTGTTATTTCATGAAAAAAGAAAAAAAAAAGTTATGAAATTACCTTCCTAATCCATCGTAGCAACCTGTCAAAATGAACCTTGCAGAAAGAAAGAAAGAAAGAAAGAAATTTACTCAGTTTCAACAAATTGTCTATTGAGTTGACAGAAGAAGAAGAAGAAGAAAGGTGAATTTGAAGAAAAAGAGGGATAGATACAAGGATGAAAGTATAGGGCTTACTGATTTGATCCATCAACTGCATTGACCCAATCATCATGTAATGAAGGATCTTCTTCCTTGCGTGGAGCTACAGCTTTTATGTATTCAATTTCTAGGGTTTTTTCCTGAAGTTGTATCATGATGTGACGATAGGTTGAGAAGATTAATGACATCGCTTAAATGTAAATCTTCTTGTTTTGTTTTATCAATGTATATTTCTCAGATTACAAGCTTTTGATTCGAACTGTTTAGATGATGAATGTGTGATTAATCGCTATGAATTTTAGGGAAGAAAAATAAGTATACCGCTGAGATTCCTTTGGCGAGAAGAAAGTCTTCAAGTGACATCCTCACTAGCTCACCATCAATCAAGAAATCAAATGGTTCATGTTTCCAATCATCGTTTCCTAAACATAAGTTAAGATTAGATGACTTAAAAGTGTAAAAACTAATCGGTGAACAACTAACTTATAGCATTGAATCATTGATCTTCGAATTGCAGATGATTTCAGAGAACTATTACCGAAGTTCATGCTGTTTTTACACGAACAGAATATATGTTTTATTGGTGGCAAAATGGTTCAAGTCAGGTTAAGCAGAAACGTAGTGTAAAGACGAATAACCTGATTGAAGAAGGCTATTAACCACGGACGAAAGACCCTTCCTTGTGAGGGTAGAAGGGAGGGCAATGGTTGTCGTCGGAGCTTTGAATGGCGGTTTAAGCTTCGTAACGAATCGCACCTGTACTCTTCTTGAAACATCTTCAACATCTCCATCGATATCCATCTGAAAACGCAGTTTAGCTGCAATTAACAGTGAATTGTTCAAGAACTCGGCGCTGGAAAAATCGACAACAGCACAAACACGAATGAAAGAAGAAAGAGAAAAGAAAAAACACGAACCTTAGCTGTGGGGGCGAAGGAAAATCAACAGCTCCGGTGTTGCTATGGGCTGCGACGATCTCCGGTGAGGATATGGCTAACGGCGGCAAGCAGGGATGCGCTTGAGGAGTGGCGGAAGCAGCTATGGATTGGAGGCGTTCTGTTTGTGTCGATGTATAAGGTTTAGGTTAAGGGTATATCGGTCAATTTTTCTAAACGGTGAAAAAAAGGAGTTTTGTTGAAACAAATAGTTTTTGATAATTTAGATATAAGTGATTTATTAAAAATGATTTATCGGACACCCGAGGCACCTATAAATTGTTTAAAAAAAAAATTCAAGAAATAATAAAAAATATGGGATTTTTTTCGAAGATTTTGGAAAATGACCACACTTTTTAATCATTTTACTCACTATTACCATCAATAAGTACCATGACACAAAAAAAATATTATGATGTTAACGCCATATAAATTTTTGTCTACAACGGCACACCAAAATATCATATCAAAAAACACAAATTTAATATTTTAATCATAAAAAAACATATTTTTTAAAGATAAGTCATTTTAATTTCATTTTCTTGACAAGTGTTTATTATAAATATTCATTAAAATTAAAACTACAAAAATCTAATAATCATATATCTTCAGAATTATTATATTTTTCGGGTGGGCTGTAAGTACATTCTTTAACGAAATTTACCTTCCCTAAACTCAATCTAAATTTTTTGACATTTGATTTAACATAATTAGACTTTATATATATATATATATATATATATATATATATATATATATATATATATATATATATATATATATATATATATATATTATATATATATATATATATATAATAAGATTAAAATATAGACTAAAAAAATTTAAAACCGATTTTATATAGCTATTCGAATTTATAATGTCGTCCGATTTATAAAATGTTGTTCGAAACTTATAATAATAATAATAATAATAATAATAATAATAATAAAATATAAAATAAAAATAATAAAAAACCGATTTTATATATTCGTTCGAATTTTATAATGTTGTCCGAATTTGTAATATCGTCCGAATTATAAAATTTTGTTTGAAATTTATAATAATAATAATAACAACAACAACAACAACAATAATAATAATAATAACTGAATTAAAAACAACAAAAAAAAAAACAAAATAGGAAAAAAAAAACAACAAAAGACAAAAATTCAAATCAAGGGGTGGAATTGGAAAATGTAGTGGGGTACTGATTGAAACCCCTTATTTGTAACACCCAGAACCTAGAAGATCAATGAAGGAAAGAAAACCCTAAATAATGAAGGCAACTCGTCGAGTGCAGGGAGGAACTCGACAAGTCGGAGCGGTTTCTGGGGTGTAGGTTAAGTGACCTACTCGGCGAGTTGGTCAGGGTTTGGGAAACCCTAAATTCGGGCCTTGTACCCTATTTAAGGAACCCTATAACACTCCCTCACCCTCCTTAATGCTTTCTCAAGTCCAGAAGGAAACCCTGGTGCCTTCCATGAGCTTGTGAGCCATTTATGAGCATTCTTTAGTGCTTTGGAGCTTGAAGAAGAAGGTGAAGCCTCCGAGATACAAGAAAAGATTAGTAGATCCAAAAAAATCTTGGATTTTTCTCCATTTTCTGGCAAGAAAGCTTCAATTTTAACCATGATGCACTTAGATCGCTTTTTTGTCACTTTTTGGGGGTGTTTGGTCCAAGAACCCTAGCATGGGAGGAATGGACGTCCCAAAAGCTTATGTTTTCAGATTTAGAACCATTAAGGGCTGTTATGGCATAAAGGTGCAAGCTTTATGCCATAGGAATCCCCATGCAAGCATTAGAGTGTTCTTTTGGCCTTTTTAGCTCAAAAGGCCAAATATGAAAGGAAAAAGGCAGGAGCTTTGCATGGTGGTGGGATGTTTGGGTCCATATATGTTTATGGATGCTTTGGTTGGGTGTATGGTGGCTTGTGGACCAAGATCTATGTCCTTAAGATTTAGGGTTTGAGTGGAAAACCTTTAAAGTGAGGGTATTAATGGGTAAAGTTGGAAACTTTACCCTTATAAGGTCATTTCCAGAAGGTATGCAAAGTTTGAAGCTTGGATCTGGAGTGTAGGGGCTTAATTGATTAAAATAGCCCCATAGACTAAGGGACTCGGCAAGTCCAGGGAGGGACTCGACGAGTCATGGTGGACTGTCCCGTTTCTGTATGGTAGAACTTGACGAATCTAAGGATGACTCGACGAGTTGACTCGATTTATCACGAGTCTGAGTAGCCAGGGAACTCAGCGAGTCTGGGGTTGACTCGACGAGTTGGTTCGCGATTTCAGGGTTCTGATTCATAGAACTCGACGAGTTGATGGATCAACTCGGCGAGTTGAGTCAACTCGGAGTGTTGACTCTGACCATTGACCGTTGACTTTGGCTTTGGCCAAGGTTGACCTAGTTAGACTTCTGAGTATATTTTGGTTTGATATTGGTAGCTCAGGGAGTCGAAGGATCCGCAGTTCGAGGAATTGCCAGTTAGCAGCCAGAAGAGTACCAACAGGTTTCTGGCAGTGCAAGGTGAGTCTCCTTACTGTGTGCATGGGTCTAAGGCCATAATGTCGGCCCATTATGTTTGTATAGTAGGAAGACTCGTGGTTTAGCCCTAGGCATTGTATGTTATATGTTCCGGATTACGATCTGATGCCGGGTGAGGCCCGAAGAATGTTAGTATATATGCTAGAGGTCTTTGTGATTCTTGCATGTGTCGGTACGATGGGTTCCGGACTAAGGTCTGATGTCGGGGTAACCCCGAAGTATGTTTATGTGACAGTATGATCCGGACTAGGGTCCGATGCCGGGGCAAGCCCGAGGAAGAGTTGTATATGCATGTTAGATTATACTTGTTGTCTTTGTGATACTTGTATGTGCCTAATAGGGAGGTGAGTGTGGGCGAGGTCCCGTATCTCATCACTAGTTGAGTATGGATGGGGCTCCATATCTTAATATTAGCATAGTAGGGGCGAGGCTAGAGAGTAGTGAGTGTGGACGGGGGCCCGTATCTTACTAACAGTAGGAGTATGGACATGGTTCCATAGCTCATCAGTAGTAGACTAGGGGTGGGGCCCAAGTTAGGCGAGGCCTTAGAACATAAGTACCGTAGACTATGTTTATTATGTGCTAGTATGTTATATGTTCGTATGTGTATAGCGAGCGAGGCCCGGAGACAGGCGGGGCCTAGTTGAAACAAATCTATATACCGAAGAGGGCTCGATGCCAGGTTGGGCCTGATGTCGGGCGGGGCCCGATGCCGGAGCAAGTCCGATGCCGGGCGGGGACTGATGTAGCAGGCTAGGCCCAATGTTTGTAGTATGTGATTATGTATGGTATGTGGTAGATTGGGGAACTCACTAAGCTTCGTGCTTACAATTTTCAGTTTTGGTTTCAGGTACTTCCGGTAGCAGAGGGAAGAGCTCGGGATGACTGCATGGCACACACCAAGAAGTTTTAGCCTGAGATGTTTACTCTGATGAAAAGAACATGTTTTGAGATGATACTTTGATTTGATATAACTACTTTGTTTATGAATAAAATGGTTAATAATTATTGATTTAAAACGAATTTTTCGGACTGTATTTTTGGGATGTTACAAGCTGGTATCAGAGCATTGGTTTGAGGGATTCGGTCACACTCTTGGGTGTGTCTGGACTCAAACTAACGGATTGGTATGAATTTTTTTTTTATAAAAACAAGATTTGAGAAAAAGAAAAGAGTTTTGAAACGAGAAAAGAATCTTGAAAAAGAAGAAAAATGGTGTGGTGCATGCAATCAACCGAGCTCGAGTAAGTTCTCCCAAATTACCCATAAATTTTTACTTAGATATGATATGCTTATGAGAACTTCATGCTAGATTAGGACTAAGGATCTAAGAAGATGCCTTACGTGCCTGTTATGTGTATGGGCCTTATGAGTAGAGCTGCCAAAAATTGACCCAACCCACCAACCCAACCCGAACCCAACCCAAAATTAGCAGGTTGGGTTGAGATTTTTAACCCATTTATGTTAAATGGGCCAACCCGTCTAACTCATTTAATTAAATAAGTTGGACCGGGTAAAAAATATCAACCCATTTTCAACCACTAACTCATTTAACTTTAATTTATATTAAATTTAATAATTATTTAAATATTATCATGTATTATTCTAAGTATTAGTTTATAAATTACAATGTTTGTATTATTATTTACGTTTTTAAAAAAATGAATCCTAATTCCTACATTTTTTCTTGGCACCGACAATATTAGCCACTCTAAAAAATTACTTTGAAATTACATATATTTAATGTTATTTGAACAATTTATTTGTATATGTAAATTGTGATTGTATTTTTGTCATACTTTGGAATTTATTTAAGTCTATACTAATTTAAATGGTGTAATATTTAGTTAATTTTTTTATTTTAAATGGATCAACCCAAATTTAACCAGTTTATTTAATAGGTTAGGTTGGGAATTACATAAACGGGTTAACCCGGTGACAACCCATTTATCTGAAAGGTTGGGTTGGGTTGGAAATATCAACCCGATTAAATAAAAAGGTTGGGTTGGGTTGACATTTTCAACCCAATTAATAAATGGGTTGAACCCGAACCCAACCCAGGTCGACCCATTGCCACCTCTACTTATGAGTTACATGCTAGTACAGATTCCTGAGTAGGGGATATAACAATATGATTGGATTATGTGGTTAGATTTTCCTTTTGTCTGAATGTTACTTGCTTTGTGCTTTGTGGGACTCTGAGTGATGGGAGTTAGTCATTAGGTGAATACGTCAAGTCACATTTGACCAGGGTTGAATAATCTCAGAGTGTTGGATTTGGCCCTATTGCGCAGCTCTTGTCTGAGTCTAACCGTTGTACGGACGAGTCCTTTACTCGAAGAATTATCTGAGCCTCGTCACATGTGATGGTACTCAGGTAGTGGCTAATTGACATTACGAAGATACCTTCAGTAGCTGAGGATTGGGTTCGGGTTGGAGGTTACCCTAGGGTAAGCCTAGGATGAGAGTAGTGTTAGGAGCAGCAGTAGTAGTAAGGGACTTGGTGGAGTCGAGTCAATTCTCAAGGAAAGTACGGATAGATGTAGAAGGTAGTATGGGCCCGTAATACTGAAAGCAGAGGGTCCGTACTCGATTCGAGAAGGGCTAAGATAAAACCGGGGAACTTGTAGTTCGTGTGTGATCCCTCGGTAGTGAGGAGTATTCTGATAATAGTTATGTTTTGTTGCAGAATGGTGACATTACGTGAGAGACTAGTAGGCAATTCAGGCGCCGGTGAGGGAGCAGGCTCGGGTTCAGGAGCCGAGCAGCTCGAGAAGCAGATGAGAGAGTTTATATTAGTTGAGATTACGTGTAATATTCTAGACCAGACTCCTATGATCTTTGTTATGGTCAAGGAAGGTATACTGGAGATTTTGGATGAGAGGCTGGGAGCCTTCCGCGATGAGATGGTGGCCATGATGGGGGTGCGTACACTGACATTCCAAGAGTTCAGATCTTGTTGAGCTCCAGATTACCATGGGGCCAGAGACCCCATTGCTAGCATTAGATGGTTGGCAGATGTTGCCAACACTTTTCGCACTAGCCGATGTCTCGAGGGGGATAAGGTGCGACTCGCTTCATGTCTCTTGAAGGACAGAGGGCGTGATTGGTTGGAGGAGGTTGGACATGCTATTGGATATGATGCCGTGTACGTGATGACATGGAGTGACTTCTCAACCAGGTTCAGGGCCGAGTTTGCACCGATGATCGAGGTGTAACAACTAGCACGAGAGTTTCAGGATTTACGGTAGACGACCGAGATTGTGGCAGAGATTACCGCCAAGTTCAGGGAGAGGGCTCTTCTTGTTCTGCAGTATGTGGCGGACGAGGAGATGAAGAAGGCCCGATACCACGAGATGCTGAGGTGTGACATCAGGCAGTTTGTGAGCAGGTCCAACTGTAAGATGCTGGAGGATATGATCGCTCGTGCCAGGGAGAGAGAGGTTGAATTGGAGTTAGAAAGGAAGAGGAAGCCAGAGGAGATTCAAGTAGCAACATGTTCGAGAAAGAGACCCAAGGGGTCAGACTCGAGGTCGAGGGACTATCAGATCCGCAAACGATGTGGGAAGTGTGGCATGACACACGAGGGTGTGTGCAGGAGCGGTAGTGGTGGTGATTCTGGCTGCTTCAAGTGCGGTCGGACTGGTCATTTTAGCAGAGATTGTATAGCTACCATCATCTAGGGATCATACATGATTTGCTTTCATTGCAGTCAGTGGGGCCACAAAAGGCCCAGTGTCCGTATTTGCTATCAGCAGGACCAGTTATAGCGCTTGCCCCTGCAACTTTGAGGATCACCGACGGCCGTCAGGGCCGGGCAAAGGCGCCTACAACAAGGAGCATGGCATTCCAGATGGTTTCAGCGGAGACGTGAGCAGCCCCTGATGTGGCAGGTGCGTATCTTTCCCTTTTCTATAAGCTTTTATTATGATTTATTTGCTATGGTACTGCATCGATGTTAATAAGTGTATTATAGAGTATTATATTACCTGCTTATGATTAAGTTATATGCCATCTGCATACCTTGGGTGTTAGAATAGTAGTTTGAAAATGTTTCCCTTTAGAGCGGGTTCTCATGATGCAGTCACTGTAGCAAGTGTGAGTGGGGCTCGGGAGGTGTTCTGTTTGTCTCCAAGAGTGGTTCAGATTTGGTATTGGTTAGTTTTGGAGCTCTAGCGGTGGTAAGCGTTTGTTGTCGGCAAATCGACCCTTTAGATGGAAAGAAGGATTAGGAATCCTTTCCAAGCTGGGAGCTGTAGAGATCTAGTTGAATCGAAGTGGGGGAGAACTATCCCAGAGGTCAGGAGCAGAAGTAAGTGCAAAATTGGGATGAGTTCGTAACTTTGTTGGAATGAAAAGCAACCCAAGTGGCTGTTTGGATAGAGGAGCGTCCAAGTTGGGAATTTGGGAAACTTCCCAACATTGAGTTCCTGTATTTGCGGTAGTTGATAACTGGTTGGGAACCAAGCTAGAGATCCTCTCGGTAGGATGCGAGCTTAGTTAGGATATTAGACTACAGGTAAGCCGTAGCATACATTAGCAACTTAGTTAAAGGAGTGTGGGCGAGGGCCCGTATCTCCTAGTTAGAGGAGTGTGGGCAGGGGCTCGTATCTCCTAGTTAGTATGGTAGGAGTCAATAAAGGATAGTAAGTTGAGGCTCGAGGAGGAGTGGGCCTGCATAGCCCTAGATAGGTGAGACCTGTGGGAGAGGCCGCTCCAAAATATAGTTGGGTGGGACCTGTGGGCAAAGCTCATGTACTTATAGCAGCACAGGTGGGACCTGGTAGAGACCATAGGGTCAAGATAGGGGATCGAGGATTCCAGGATTTGTAGAGACAGAGTGGCAAGGTAGATAGAGCAGTTTTATATAGATGAAGTTTCTTCGGAAGTTGCTGGGAGCGACAGAGAGTTTGAGCTTGGTTTTAGTAACCGATGGGAGTCTGGTAAACCAGAATAGTTGGGACTAGGGTGGTCTCGGTTCATCCGTAAAGCGGATAAGAGAGAGTAGGATATTTGGATAGGGGTAGCGATAAGGGAATTCCTGTATGGAGCAGTTAGTTGACCGAGTGGTGTGACACCTCTCACAGTAGGGTTAAATAATATTAGAGGGGAGGATTTAATTCTATTGTGCAGCTCTCATTGGAGTCTAGAAGATCAATGAAGGAAAGAAAACCCTAAATCATGAAGGCAACTCGTCGAGTGCAGGGAGGAACTCGACGAGTCGGAGCGGTTTCTGGGGTGCAGGTTAAGTGACCTACTCGACGAGTTGGCCAAGGTTTGGGAAACCTTAAATTCAGGCCTTGTACCATATTTAAGGAGCATTATAACACTCCTTCAGCCTCCTTAATTCTCGCTCAAGTCCAGAACGAAACCCTAGTGCCTTCCATGAGCTTGTGAGCCATTTATGAGCATTCTTAAGTGCTTTGGAGATTGAAGAAGAAGGTGAAGCCTTGGAGATACAAGAAGAGAATAGTAGATCCAGAAACCTCTTGCATTTTTCTCCATTTTTCTAGTAAGAAAGCTTCATTCTTGACCATGATGTACTTAGATCCCTTTTTGTCACTTTTTGGGGGGGTTTTGGTCCAAGAACCCTAACATGGGAGGAATGGACGTCCCAAAGGCTTATGTTTTCAGATTTAGAACCAGTAAGGGTTGTTATGGCATAAAGGTGCAAGCTTTATGCCATAGGAATCCCCATGCAAGCATTAGAGTGTTCTTTTGGCCATTTTAGCTCAAAAGGCCATCTATGAAAGGAAAAAGGCAGGAGCTTTGTGTTGGATTAATGTCTAAGTCCATAACTATAATTGGTAAGACTTGACCCGACCCGGCATGGTCCATTTGGGTTGCATGGCATCATGCACTTGGATAGACTAAATGAGAGAAATAAGACACTTATGGTTATTAATATATTATAAGTTCTAGTATACTAATAATAAGAATAATAAGATTATTTAATTAGTATTGATCAAGAATTAATATAGGATTAATTAAGTGATCAAAAGAAGACTAATTAAATATATGGGTTGATTGTGCAAATCATCCATACTAATATAGTGGGCTAATGCTCCATGGATTATCTAGTTGGTCTAAAACCCATATGATGCTCCATGGATGCTCCATGATGTTTTTGTACCCATGGATCATGGAAATGAAAGGCCATGTCAATTAGGGTTTACATGGTGTAACCCTAACTATATATGCATCTTATTCTTGACCAAAATGGGCACTAGTATCATGCTAGAGAAGGGCTAGCCAATTTTCATGAAGTGTGAAGTTCTCTCAAGTCATTCCATTTGTATTTGGTGTTGTGTGAACCATTTGAGTTGTCACACTTGGGGCACTAGGCACTCAAGCTTCATGAAGACATTCTACATCAAAGAGGTATGTATTCTATCTTGTTATATTCATGGTTTTATAGCCTAGATTAGGATAATACCTTGGAGGTTCATATTTGCATGTATAATAGAGAAAACATAGATCCAAGGTATTTAGGGTTGCATGTACACTTAGGAGTGTTAGAATGCTCAAAACCCAACAGTGGTATCAGAGCCTAGGCTTGTTTTTTTGTTATAATTGCAAAAGTAGCTGAAAAATCGAGTTTTGATGTTGTCTGCCCAGCAGACTCGCCGAGTCCAAGGCAAAATGCATCCAACTCGCCGAGTTGGTTCGTGCACTCGACAAGTTGGACTCCCAGACAACATAAATTCGACTTTTTTGGCTGGAATTGGACTAGGAACATTACCCTAAGATGTTTTTGGACTTATAAACTTGTTTTTTGATGTGGTAATGTTCATGCTAATCCAATTTCAAAGATAATTGTCAATAGATTCATGTTTTGTATTAGTTTAAGGTTTAGACTAATTACATGAAAAAGTTTGATTTGAATTATCTTGTTCTTATGAGTTGCTTAGATTAATACAAAAGTTGAGTGAAATAGTTGTTTTCAATCCAAATTAATCTAAGAGTTGATTCTAAAATGTGTTTTTATAACTTGTCATCAAGATTCACATTTAAGTTTCATAAAACTCATAAAAGTTGGCAAAGGTTACAAAATGAATAGTCCAGTTCTAATTAAATAATGGTTTTATGACTCCATAACTTGTCCTCAAGTTATGGAGGACCAAGAGTCTCTTCATTAAATAATAAATAAAAAAGTGTAACCTTAATTAATTCCATAAGTTATAAAATAAAGAAAAGTTAATTCTTTTATTAGTTTAAAGTATTCCATAACTTGTCCTCAAGTTATGGAACTTGAAGAGTTTTTGGATTAAAACTAATTTAAACACATAAGTTATGGAATTAATTAGTTTTGAATAGTTTCAAAACTTGCCCTCAAGTTTTGGAATTTGAAAAGTTTTCACTTATGAATACTTTAATTCCAAGTTATCCCTTAGAATTTTAAAAGTTAAAATTCAACCCTTATACTTTATAATATTATAAGTTAATAATATATATATATATATATATATATATATATATATATATATATATATATATATATAAGAGTAAAGTCAGTCTTACTATTAGTAGGCCTCATTCACGAAGCCGGTCTATAAGGGGGGTATAAGGTTACTGCCTATAAAATGGCAGTTTAATGGGTGTCCACTCTCACCCACTGCTTCCTTGACCGGTAGAGGGTCGTTAGCCGAACGGGTTTGACAGGACTATAATTCTCCCTTCATTAAAAGTATTAATGGTAAATACTAAGTAACTAAACTCTTAATAATACCCAATCTTAGTTACTTAGGAAAATGTGAATAAGGTGCTAATCCATGAAATTACACTTTGCACTTTGTTTAAGTCGGTTAGTGGAGCGTGTGTGGTTAACCGGCACACTAACTCGTATTTAACAAGGTAGGCAAAGGGTAACTTAATGTTTATCATAGTATCGATGGAGCGTGTGTGGTTAACCGGCGCATCGATTGAGGGGTAAACACTTAAGGGTACCAAGTAATTTGGATGGTTACTTCACACCTTGTTTTGTGATCCTCGACATCCCAGTCACAAAACCTGAAGGGCACACTGGAGATTGAAACATGCCATTGAACAGTTTAATGAATCTCAAAAGATCTAGGAGTTTCAAATCCAATTAAAACCTAATAACATATTTCGTTTATCTTGGTGGAAATTGGTGAATCGTCATTCACCTACCTTCCAATATTTTATAGCTTGGATTACGGCATACCTCTTCTAAGTTATAAAATAGTTTGTTGGGTCCTAGCCTTAATATTTCATATTGGGTGTCATATTAAGGACTTTAAATCAACTATCTTGAATATCTCCCAAAAGATGTCTGGTTTGGACATTTATGATCTTCCCAAATCTCTTGAAACAAGCTTTCCTAAATGAAGATGATGTCCTATGGAAATCATACTTCTTTCACCTCCTCCAATTATTCTCCCTAACCCACAAGTTCAAGGTCACTCAAGCCCTATTGGCAAGGCAAGGTCTAGGTGTGATCACATCTTGGAGATGTAGTCACATATTGACATGCCGGGAGAGTTGGGTGTCAAAGTCTTGAGAAAGTTGGTGGCTCAATCAATTTCTAAGTCACATAGTGAGTTTCTTTGGAACTCCTATGAAACAGACTATGACAAGACCCTTAATGATCTTACCTATTTGCTAAGATCATCTTCCTAAAACTTTATGGACATTGACAATGGTGACATTGAATATCCAGTAAAGCTCTCTCTTCCCAATGGAAAGGGATCGGCCATAGTCAAATCGGTTGACCAAATGGTAAAGAGAAAAGCTATGTCTGTGATAGTCCTGTTTACCATTACCAAAGGGTCCATATGTTTATATTGCCAAAGGAAGGGGCATTGGTTGCGAAGCTGCCAATTTGCCTAAGGGTGTTAAAGTCAATAAGTTTGACTCTACTTCAGGTAAAGTCCACTATCTAACTCTGCTAAGTTTCTATTCTGAGATTCCTGATACATGATGTGAATGGGTCACATGGTGATGTTTTAAGAATCAAAGAAAAGTGAAGAAACTTAAAGAAAGAATATGTTGAATCTGATGGCGTAGATGGATTTCTATCGCATAGTTTGAAGATCGGATTCTTGAGCTACTTCTTAGGAGTTATGAGATATTGCTTAGGAATAGATAACAACAAGTTTTCATATGGATTGTAAGGATAAGTTTTTCCGCAAAATTTTAAAATAAAAGAAAATTTTTGATTTTATTTATTTTAAAAATATCCTTACAATGGCATTTGAGGAGAAATTGTTGCTTATATGATTCCATTAATAGCAAGAGTGGAAATATGAAATTGATTCTTTCATTTGTGTAATGTCTAAATTTACCAAATAAGGAAACATTCTTATCACCCTCAAGTTTCAATTGGACCGGAACTTGGAATCATGCAAGGTGTATAGCATGATGAATGAGAACTTTCAAGTATTGGAAAATTAAGACTAATTACTTGTTCACATGGATGTGTGAGTCAAGTGAAGGACTAAGGGATCGAGTACACATTCTTGTGCACTGGTCAAGTCCACCACAAAAGATCGATAAGATTATTAGTCATAATTTACTAAAGCTCAGTAAAAATGGTTATACTTACAAGCTTAAGTGTAATTCTGAGACATTGGAAAAGGTTCCAATGTAAGGCAGAGCGAATAAGAAGAATCAAATTAGGCAGAAGGATAAAAGTTTCTCAAATCTAAAAAGATGGGAGAGTACTTTAGTATAAGTATTTATGATCATCTTACTGATTTAGAGACCTTATCACAATTCATCCTCTATGTGCCTTCTTATAGCTAAGAAGAGGAGCTATGAATTGTTGAAGTGGTTAAATCAAGAAGATGAGTCATACTTCGTTCCAATACAAGTCTTAGAGTCATACTCCAAGATTGTAATTTGAGTGACATGTCTTAGAGAAGGTTTAAAACACATGGCAAATGTAAGAGTAAAGTTTTCAACTCTTGTACATTTGAAATTGGTAAGTTGTGATGTTTTGGATAAAACAAAGACCAACTAAGGCCAATTGTGTGAAGTGTTTGTCTTGATTAGAATCCACACTATCTTTTGAATATCTGATAAGAAAGTCTTATATGTCAAGAGGACAGTGGGAGTCTTAAACGTCTTGAAAGTATCAAGAACTAATCAAGAATAAAACCTAAAGTTCTTCACTAGCACACAATTTGAGGTTTATAACTTATCGTGTTGACATATTCTGTGCCCATTCCAGTTAAAGTTGGCTTTGCATACGAGTTCTTAGAGTTCTCAATTGGGTGCATAACAACTTGGAAGCAATGGCAGGCCCTTGAGCCGCTAGATGGCAAGAAATTAGATTGAGTTCAGTCCATATGAGTTTGGATTTGTCATTATCCTTGTCCTGTGACTATGGTTTTGACAATTCACATGGATAAGAACACATACACCATTAAATTTAAGTGTCATAAGGTTTCTCTCCGATTCATGAAAATGATGGTGAGGAAACACTTTCACTAAGTAGATTTTAGCTAGATAGCAATTGTGATATTTGCATTTTCAAAGTCGTTAGTGGAGCGTGTGTGGTTTACCGGAACACTAACATGGACTTGTGAGAAGTGGCAAAGGTCTAAACAATTGAGACTATGATTACGACATCCCTTTTCATAGTTCTTAAAAATTGTTTAGACACACCTGTAAGCTATCTAAGATAAGGTGTATGATTATGATAAAGTTTTATCAAAGCAATCTAGTATCAAAAATCTGAACTTTGGTAAGAAAGTCAATAAAGTTTTGATTTCTAGAAGTCGAGTTGATTTCTGAGTACATGTCAATGCTAGTGGGAGCATAAGTGTTATGCTAATAATCATCATGTTAGTGGGAGCATGATAATTATGATAAGTATTGCAAGTTAGCAATGTTAATTATAGAAAACAAAAGTTTCAATTGGGAAAGAGTTGTTTTGCTATAATTAAGGGAGAGGAAATTATACTTCATCTCAAATCTATAAGCTTAGATCATGAGGTTTTAATCATTTAGTCAAGGATATATATATATATATATATATATATATATATATATATATATATATATATAATATATATATATATATATATATATGAATTTCATGTTGGAATGGCTCAACATAAGGAAATTGTGTATATGGGTCCATTATTTTCGTTCTAAAATTCGATTATGATTACGACATCCCTTTTCATAATCTGAATTATGAGAACTTGGCAAATTGAAATGGAAATAATATAGCAAAAGACCGGTTTAGTCTTTATGTGAGACATCATGAATCGTGTCCCATATGCTTCAGATATAGGATCGATTACATGTGCTATATATTCATCCTTTCTAAAATTTTCCAAATGCCTGGGGCATTAAGCAGGGAAAAGGTCTAGAATTGGATGTGACTAAAAGGATTAAACAATTGTCGAGGACAATCTAAGGTTTACCAAAGATTGTTGCTCAAGGACAGTTGGAAGTATAGTGATAATTCTGGAAGGACCATGTTGACATAATCTGTAAGGAGGCAACTCTTGTTCAGAAGTGATAGTCAAAATGGAATCTGGAAATGTTTCAAAGTTAGAAATTATTCAATTTGTGTAAGATTAGGAAACTTAATGCAAGAAGGATGTTTACAAGGAGCTGATCTCCTTTGGAATGCTCTGTAATGATTGTTTTCAAGTCTTTCTGACTTTGTGCATAATCATTACAGGAGGATCAATGCATATAAGTTTAGAATCTAACAGATTTCAGTAAATCGCTTGAATTTGGAATTCTTGCATTTGCTGTAAGGATTTGGGACTGTGAAATAGGATCATTGGAGTTATGTTCAATTGATCTAATTCACAAAGTGAAGATCATAGACAAACATAGTATGCATACTTGGTGTATGGCATGACTAGTGTTTAGAAAACATAGTGTACATGCTTGGAGCATGGGACAACTATTGTTTTAAATTCAAGAATAAAGTTGATAGCTGAAACAGTATGCAATGAATAATGTGTAATCATATGGTGATAAATAAAAGGTGTTTTATTTATGTTCATAGGTTTTGATATCATATTGGATTCAATTATTCTTGTGTTTCATTTTACATGTTTTGACTTCCAGAATAAACTAGGTTATTCTTCCGGAATGACTAAGTTATTCAAACCATCCACAGTCGGTCATATGTTGGAAGTAGATATGAATTAAGACTGTCATGGGTTGGCTTGTAGAGGTCTAAGGTGTTGGACAAAGGGCTACAACACTCATGAGTGCTCATAAGTTCTGAGTATTGGATTCAACCCGTGCTCATTGGAATCACTTCATGGATTTTATCACGAGTGATCATGAGACGATAATATCTTATATTCTTCAAACCTAGAGATATGAGTTGTTACTATGAGTTGATAGTACATTGATTGCACGAAAACGCATTGGTAACTCGATGTTATAAAACGTGTCTTTGTGTATGATTCAACAAGTAGTAGAACAAGCCATATGAGTCGAAGTTTATGCATTGCATTTACCTTTGGGATAAAAGCGATATCTGTGGGCCCCTCGATGATTTGATGATGACAAGTGGAAGTGCTCGGTCGGGCCAGGACTGATTTGATTTGTTCAATTAGTCAGTCGTCATAAATCGGAAATCGGGAAACAACAAATGGACAGAGAGAATGATTATAATCCATGTCTCAGTCCATATGATATCTAGAATGGAGGAATATATGATCCCTTATCTAATGGACAAGTCATTGACAAAGGTCAGAGTTTATCGACAAGGTAGAGTTCGACAGAAGCTTTTAAGAGGTACGATTGCCAGTCGGTTCCTGAAGTTATACACAATAATAGTTTTAGACTTATCCAAGTGGGAGACTATTGGATTAATGTCTAAGTCCATAACTATAATTGGTAAGACTTGACCCGACCTGTCATGGTCCATTTGGGTTGCATGGCATCATGCACTTGGATAGACTAAATGAGAGAAATAAGACACTTATGGTTATTAATATATTATAAGTTCTAGTATATTAATAATAAGAATAATAAGATTATTTAATTAGTATTGGTGAAGAATTAATCTAGGTTTAACTAAGTGATCAAAAGAAGACTAATTAAATATATGGGTTGATTGTGCAAATCATCCATACTTATATAGTGGGCTAATGCTCCATGGATTATCTAGTTGGGCTAAAACCCATATGATGCTCCATGGTGTTTTTGTACCCATGGATCATGGAAATGAAAGGCCATGTCAGTTAGGGTTTACATGGTGTAACCCTAACTATATATGCATCTTATTCTTGACCAAAATGGGCACTAGTATCATGCTAGAGAAGGGCTAGCCGATTTTCATGAAGTGTGAAGTTCTCTCAAGTCATTCCATTTGTATTTGGTGTTGTGTGAACCATTTAAGGTGTCACACTTGGGGAACTAGGCACTCAAGCTTCATGAAGACATTCTACATCAAAGAGGTATGTATTCTATCTTGTTATATTCATGGTTTTATAGCTTAGATTAGGATAATACCTTGGAGGTTCATATTTGCATGTATAATAGAGAAAACATAGATCCAAGGTATTTAGGGTTGCATGTACACTTAGGAGTGTTAGAATGCTCAAAACCCAACACTTTGCATGGTGGTGGGATATTTGGGTCCATATATGTTTATGGATGCTTTGGTTGGGTGTATGGTGGCTTGTGGACCAAGATCTATGTCCTTAAGATTTGGGGTTTGAGTGCAAAACCTTTAAAGTGAGGGTATTAATGGGTGAAGTTGGAAACTTTACCCTTATAAGGTAATTTCCAAAAGGTATGCAAAGTTTGACGCTTGGATCTAGAGCGTAGGGGTTAATTGATTAAGATAGCCCAACAGATTGAGGGACTCGGCGAGTCCAGGGAGGGACTTGACGAGTCAGGGTGGGCTGTCCCGTTTCTATATGGTAGAACTTGACGAATATGAGGATGACTTGACGAGTTGAATTGGTTTATCACGAGTCTGAGTAGCCAGGGAACTCGGCGAGTCTGGGGTTGACTCGATGAGTTGGTTCATTATTTCAGGGTTCTGATTCATAGAACTCGACGAGTTGACGGAGCAACTTGGCGAGTTGAGTTAACTCAGAGCGTTGACTCAGAGCGTTGACTTTGACTTTGTCCTAGGTTGACCTAGTTAGACTTCTGAGTATATTTTGGTTTGATATTGGTAGCTCGGGGAGCCGAAGGATCCGCAGTTCGTGGAATTGCCAGTTAGCAGCCAAAAGAGTACTAGCAGGTTTTTGGCAGTACAATGTGAGTCTCCTCATTGTATGCATGTTTCTAAGGCCACAATTCCGGCCTATTATGTTTGTATAATAGGAAGACCCGGGGGTTAGCCCTATGCATTGTATGTTATATGTTCCGGATTACGATCCGATGCTGGGCGAGGCCCATAGAATGTTAGTATGCTAGAGGTATTACTGATTCTTGCATGTGTCGGTACATTGGGTTCCGGACCAAGGTCCAATGTTGGGGTAAGCCCGAAGTATGTTTATGTGATAGTATGATCTGGTATAGGGTCCGATACTGGGGAAATCCCGAGGAAGCATTGTATGTGCATGTTAGATTATACTTGTTGTCTTTGTGATACTTGTATGTGCATGGTAGGGAGGTGAGTGTGGGCGAGGTTTCGTATCTCATCACTAACTGATTATGGATGGGGTTCCATATCTCAATATTAGCAGAGTAGGGGCGAGGCCCGAGAGTATTGAGTGTGGGCGGGGGCCCGTATCTCTCTAACAATAGGAGTATGGACGGGGTTCCATAGCTCATTCGTAGTAGACCAGGGGCGGGGCACAAGTTAGGTGAGGCCTTAAAACAGAATTACAGTAGAGTATGTTTATTTATGCGCTAGTATCTTATGTTCAAATGTGTGTAACGGGCGAGGCCCGGAGACAGGAGGGGCCTAGTAGAAACATATCTGTATACCGAGCGGGGCTCGATGCCAGGCAGGGCCTGATGCCGGGCAGGGCCCGATGCCGGAGCAAGTCCGATGTCGGGTGGGGCCCGATGTAGCGGGCTAGGCCCAATGTTTGCATTATGTGATTTTGTATGGTATGTGGTAGATTGGGGAACTCATTAAGCTTCGTGCTTACAATTTTTAATTTTGGTTTCAGGTACTTCCGGTAGCAGAGGGAAGAGCTCGAGATGAATGCATGACACACACCAAGAAGTTTTAGCCTAGGATGTTTACTCTGATAAAAAGAACATGTTTTGAGATGATACTCTGATTTGATATAACTACTTTGTTTATGAATAAAATGGTTGATAATTATGGTTTTTATTAATGATTTAAAACAATTTTTTCGGACCGTATTTTTGGGATGTTACATTATCATATCTTTCAATTTTTGTATTAAAAATAATAAATTAGATTTAAAACTAAACGATTGGTTTCTAAATTTTTTAATTGAAAGATTAGAACAACACAAAAATCTTGATTATAATATCCAAATAATATATAATATAAAGCAAAATAGAAAACAAGAAATATAGGCATGTTCGGTACGGAGCGTTTAAGAGCTTCTAGCTTTTACTTTTTGACAAAACACTCCATTTTGAATAGAAAGCCACGTTCGGCACTACAAGCTTCTAGCGTTTAGTTTAAACAAAACGCTCCAAATCTAAATACTACTTCATGTAGTGTTTAATAAAACGCTACAAGCTACAAGCTATCTGTAACACCGTAAATCCAGAAGACCTAGAAAGAAAGGAAAATCTCAAAATCAGGAAGCGACTCATTGAGTAGATGGATGACTCGATGTGACAACCCGAAATCTCTATTTGTAAGTCAACGCAATCAATAGGAAGTCAGACTTGCTTTTTCTTCGATCTTACTGTGTTTTGGATTAGTTTGAGAGTCTCTAAGCCTAGTATACTTAAGGATTGAAGGTTAAGAAGTGTCAATTCGAGATTAGAGGAATGCATTCGACCTGAAAACATCATCTAGGGATGTTCACAGCCACAAACTAAGTTCACGGCCGTGAACCCATGTTGGGTCGTGAACCCCCCTCTCTATATATGTTGTTCCTTCATTTACCTCTCATTTCTTCTCTCCTTGGCCGAAAACTCCTCAATACTCTCTCAAGACTCATCGAACAAAAGCTCTCTTTTCACCCCATAAACGTAAGTAATTCATCCCTCTTGACTTGTTAATCATCTTATTCATGTAAAGAGCTTCGTATTCATCCATTAATTCATCATTTTCATCACCATCTTTATGAGCTTGAAGAGTTCATGGCCGTGAACCCTTCATAGGGCCGTGAACCCTTCATAGATGGGCCGTAAACCCATCAAATGTTCATGTGTTCTTGGGCCGTGAACACATCTTGGGCCGTAAACCCATGGTGGTTTAGCTGTGAACTCAATTTCATCCCTCATTCTTGGTTCTAACACTTCATTGCAAGTGGTTCCTACATTCAAAGGGTGTTCCTATGATCATTAGTGGTCTTAGACACTAATTTTAGGCCTTTACATGTTAATATGTGTTTAAGAGGACCATACTATGCTCGGGACTTCACTTAGCATACCAAGCATCCTATCTTTGTCATTCATTCAAATCATTCACAATCAGGTGAGTTCATACCCCTATATTTTCCGAGATTTTTAATGTTTTAAGGGGGAATACAAGTAAAAGCACAAGTAATCTTGTGTTTAAAAATATAATTTGGTTTATTATATTTTTCTATCATTAGCACACATCGAACATAGAGCTTAATAAACATGATAAATAATGTTACTACTAGACATGAAATCAGTTTTACAAAACATGTTAAGATACAAACGTTATAAGTACAGTTTTCAAACAAGGAATCAAACTTATGAATTTTGAAGTAAGAGGTATTATTTTTTATAAGAGTTCATATTAATATCAATAAGGGGGTTTCATAGTATTATTCGTGAATTCGTTGTGAGAACTACAATGTGAGACACGTCTTCTGGGAAGTCTACCCCTTGTAACCAGAGTCTCATGGAGGGAGAGTGTGAGTTTGTGTATATATCTATATGGGAGTGAAAATCCCGCACCCTGACTATTAGCTACAGTCAACCTAGGGAGACAAACGTCATTAAGTTTGTGACATCCAAAGTACGTCGTAATGTCCATCGTCCATAGCATGGTTATAAGAACTCATTGGGGAAACAACGACTAGTTCATGTAATAATGTACTTAACAATCAATCATCAGGGTTAATAACTAGAGGATTGCTTAGTATATACAACATGGTGATATAAAATTAACATCCGACATGCAGTGGGATGTGTGACTTCCGCCTCATTCCCTGTTCCTTGTTTGGTTGTGGGCTTAGGGCAGAATCACCCAATCGACTGTCTGTTCGATCTTGATTTATATAACTCGTATGTACTAAGTGATCACAGGAGGGTATTCACAACACTTTCGGTATATAGAACAATACGTTTTCAATTAGTTTTATTTATGTAATAAAACTAATATACATCACTGGTGGTAACTAGGGTTTTCAAACAAGAACAATGCTTAAACAACATAAGTATGGTAGATACCCGTACTCTTCGATTTGGAACAGATCATTTAATAACTTACACTTAGGGGAAATATAGGATTTTCTAGGATAAATATCAGTACTTTACAAACAACGAGATTATTATTCACTTAACAAATATTCATTATTAATTCTATATTTTCTTAGTTTATGCAGTTGGCTTACGTATGAAGAATATCCGATAGACTGTGGAATGTGTGGTTTCTGCCTCATTCCCTGTTCCTTGTTTGGTTTTAGGTTTAGGGAAGATCCACACAATTAACTGTCTGTTCGATATTGGTTTATACATAACTAGTATGTACTAAGTAGTTATAGAAGGAATGGATTAATCATGCTTTTAATAAGAAAAATTTGGATCTTCCTAAGGAACATTATCAACAGATATCAAAGGACCAGAACAGTTAAATATGTAAGTATCTATTGAATACTTCAGGGTTATATACATGAGGATCCGACAACCAGTGGGGTGTGTGGCCTCTGCCTCATTTCCTGTTCCATGTTTGGTTGTGGGCTTGAGGCAGAACCACACAATCGATTGTTTGTTCGATGTAGATTGTATATGATTTGTATACACTAAGCACTCACCGGAGAAACTAGTAAGAATCGTTTGTTTTTATTTAACATTCATTACATAAGAAAATATAAGGTTTTCTGGAGAAACACAACGCACTTTTCGAAGGAACACGAAACAATTTTCTAAAACAAAATGCTTATGAACTCACCAGCTTAATGTTCATACTCTTTCAAAACCTACCTATATTCTCAAGACATTAGTAGACATGTACACGCACTGGGTTCCAGAAGATGGAGCATAGTAGTTTCGAATCTTTACTTGTTATTTACTCTTGGAGTCAGTTGTTTATGATTCGAAAACAATGTAAACATTGTACTATTAATACAATGGTTGTTTTTTCTTTGATTACTATTATTCAATTGTTGTGATACTATACATGACGCCCTCCGCTCCCGAACGTTTCCGCCGTTCTGGTTTGGGGGTGTGACAGATTGGTATCAGAGCATTATTTAGAGTAAACTCAGTATATCAACCGGTAAAAGATATACAACTATAAATACAATGGGGCCGGAGTGCTCTGACTAAAAGTATAATTTTAAGATATAAGTATTTTTCAAGAAGTATACTAATAAGCATACATATTAAGAACAAGTATCACAATAAGAACAAATAAAACAAAACAAACAAAAGTATTTAGATGTTGGACACTACAGTCAAACCTAAGCAGTTATGTAATCATATCTGGAATAAATATAACCTAATCAACTATATTTATTTGAGATACGGCCAACATGTGTTTGGGAGTGGTAGTGGTGTTGCGACGAGTAAAAAACTTACCTAACTCTACATACAACAGATCCCTAGAACAAAACATAAAGATAAAATACTATAGGAGTATTTTAGGCACTATAACAAACTTACATGAAAACTAAAAGACCTTTACTGGCAGGTCTATAGTTACGAAGTGCATGCTTCCATGTTTATATATAATTGGGATCTTGTAGACTTAGAATTGGTGATCTTTGCTCTACTACTTGTTCCTTGTTTGGTTGCGGTTTTAGAGTAGGATCACCTATTAGAAGGTATATTTGATCTTGGTTATATACAACTTGCATGCACTGCTTGACTATAGGAGGACCCATTTTGGATCATTAGTAACTTCAGAAGAAATGATTTACTTAATCTCATAAGATTCTTTTTCTCACACGAACAACCTAGATATAGACAACCACTCCACTACAACCACCAACAGAGAAGTCAACGAAGAATAAGAGGGGGTTCATAAAATGGATTCCAAGGAGGAAGCATATAAGGAGGCAAATCTTCCATCAGGAGGTGATGGAGATCTATGGTAGAACCCGAATCATGATCTACAATGGACAGAAAACCCCTCCCAAGGCACGCATGGTGGTAGAGCACCATATACGTCATACTAATAAATAACTAATTAATGCGATCTAGCCAGTTAGTGATTACACTGCTCACACTAGGTGTCAGGCTTATCGCCTTTATCATATTAACTAGTAACAGTAAACCAGGCCACAGGACTTCACGAAGAGGGTAGTCACTATAAAATTCATAAGTCTAATTCTGCATAGACCTCTGTTATGAATTACCTCAAGAGTCAGAACATGAAACACTCAGAACTAAGATAACTTCAATTCAGAATACACTCGATTTGTAACCACAAAGGACTTACCCTTGTTTCATCTTTTAAACCTTATGGCAGAAAGATGCCATCGAAGAAGTCGAACAAAAACAAAAACAACGCACCACCACCACCACCTCCTTTGTATGACCCGATTAGCTTACAGGCGGCAGTAACAGCCGTAGTGACACCTGTCATGACTCAAATCAACGCAAGTGGTACCAGTGGATCAGGTAGTGGTACCAACAACTTTCACCACTGACACACAAAAGAGTGCTCATACAAAGACTTCATGACTTGTAGACCCAAATCCTTCGATGGAAGTGGAGGAGTCATCGCCCTAATGCGGTGGTTCGAAAAGACATAATCGATTTTTGAGTTATGCGCATGCCCAAAAGGGAGCAACGTGAAGTTTGCTGCCTGCACCTTCTCTGACAGAGCCCTGACATGGTGGAATAGCCATGTCAAGTCATTGACTCTTCCAGTAGCATACGCAATGGGCTGGGAAAATCTAAAGGAGATGATGCTGGAAGAGTACTGTCCGAGGGGCGAAGTACATAAACTAGAGCATGAGCTGTGGATCTTACCATGGCAGGCTCAGACATTGTAGCATACACCGATAGATTCAGAGATTTAGCTGCACTATGCCCGAGGATGGTTATCCCAGAGAGCTGGAAGGTAGAGAGATTCATTTGGGGACTATCTTCCCCAATCCAAGGAAATGTATTAGCATCAAAACCGCTTATGTTTGACAGTGCCAAATGCCTGGCTCGAACATTGGTGGATTGTGGAATCCATCAAGGCATAATGGACCCCGTTCCTGAGTCAACCAAAGGAGGTGATGATAAAAAAAGTCTGAGAGCAGAAAGAAGAGACAATCAACACAAGAGCCCTCCGAGAGACAATAGATGGGTACGACCTATGCTGCCACGACCCCAGACACAACAGCACCCGGCAGTCGTTATGATGGAACCCTCCCTAAATGTAATAAGTGCAACTTTTATCATACCAGGGGGTGTCAGAAGATGTATTGCAAGAACTGTCTTAGAAGGGGACAGACCATCCGTTTCTATAGGGCACCGGCACGTCCAATCTCTTAGGTCCCATTTGAGGAAGTAAGCCAGACTTGCTACGAATGTGGTGAAACGGGGCACTATAGGTGAGATTGCCCATTGGCCAGCAACCCTGGTGAAGAAGGAAGAGTGCTAATGATCACTGCAGGAGACTCTACCCCGGAACCACCTGAGAACAATGGTACGTTTCCCAACTAGACCCTAACTACAATAATTTCTTCCTCGTTTAAACAAAGCACATAGTTTATGTAGAAACTAAATACTCTTTCTGGTAGGTTATAATGACTTGGTGTAAACATTAGGGCCATATATAATTAAGAACCAATAGACTCAGAGTGTGTGATTTCGCCTTATTTCCTATTCCTTGTCTGGTTGTGGATTTAGGGCAAAGTCACTCAGTCGACTGTCTTATCAACCTTAATTATATATGACCAGTAGACACGAAGCGATTATAGAGGGACTGGATAAAGATTATAATATCAAGTAACATTCACTAGAACGATCTTTCAGTTAGTACACACTTAATACAGTACAAAACATTCGCGATAGTAATAACAATGTCAAAACGCACCTTTCGAACTAACTTAACTCGTGATTCGACGATGTCATCCCGTCTATTCGAACTGAGTCCACGCTATACCAAAACTATGTGTCTTCGAGAAGACCCTTCGCCTTAAACCGACTGAATAACAAAACTCTCATCACTCCTAACGATAAACTAGATACGAACCTCATAATTGTCTTTCGCTTCAAACCTCCGAAGTACTCATGCGAGGAGTATTATATCCTCCCGTAACCTTCCCTAAGTATTCTCAGTAGACCTTTGTAAATACCACTCGCGTAGTAAGTCAAGTTCAAGCACAAAGGCTAGGGACAGATTGTTGGGTTTTGAGCAATCTAACACTTCCTAAGTGTGCATGCAACCCTAATAAACCTTGGATCTATGTTTGTCTAAATACATGCAAAATAATAATTTTCCAAGGTTTCTTCCTAACTAGCATAGCATAAGGATTATGAATCATAAAACTACTAGTAGAAATACATACCTTTTGATGATGGTTGATTGTTTGGAGTTTGAGAGCCAAGCACCAATAGTGTGAATGACTCAAATGGAATCACAAATCACCACAAACACTTGGAAAAATTTGAGAGAGTGTATACACACATAGAAATCGGCCACACCTAAGTCTCACACAACTAGTGCCACAAGTGGCTATTTCATGCAACATAAGCATGCTTATATAGTGTGCATGGTTAGGGTGAAACCCTAATAACCCATGACCTTTCCTTTTCCAAGGATCCATGGGTTAAAAGCTCCATGGATCATCCATGGACTTCCATACAAGCCTAGCCCATTAACAAATGAGTGTTAGCCCACACTATATAAAACCAATAGCCCACAATCTAATTAGTCTTCCTTTTAATCTCTAAATTAATTCATAATTAATTTAAGACTAAGACTAATTAAATAACATGACTTCATATTAATATATTATAACTTATAATATATTAATAAACATATGTGTATAACTCTCATAAAATTATCCATAAATAGTTCGGGTGAAGTGCAACCCAAATGGACCATGTCGAGTCGGGTCAAGTATGTACCAAATAAGTTATGGACTTAGACACCTTATCCAACACACTCCCACTTGGATAAGTCTAATAACTTTATTTGCGTATGTTACTTCAGGAACCAACCAGCAATCGTAGCTCTCGAAAACTCTGTTGAACTATGAAGCGCCATTTTAGATAAGTGATCGTATAATCCTCTGTTCTCATGATATCAGCCGGACAAATACATGGAACAACGTCGTACTTATTGTCCAGCAGTTTGTTTTCCGATTTTCGATTTGTTTGACAAAGAACTTAATCGAACACATCAATTTAGTTCTGACCGTCCGGTACATAGGTCACAACAAAATCATCGAGGGGCCCAGATATCGCTTCTATTTCTAGAAGGAACAGATAAACTTCGACTCATATGCTTGTTCTACTACTTGTTGAATTGTACACAAAGGCACGTTTTATAACATCAAGTTACTGATGCGTTTACATGCAATCAATGCACAACCAACTCATAGGTAACAACTCATATCTCTAGGTTTGAAGATTTATATGATATTACCGTCTCACGATCCCTCGAGATAAATTCCATGAAGTGATACAAGTGAGCGTGGGTTTAATCCAATACTCATAACTAATGAGCACTCATGAATGTTGTAGCAACCATTGCTATGACTAAACCCATTTAGCCATCTACAAACTCGATTCATGACAGTCTTGATTCATACCTACTTCGAACATATGAACGACTGTGGAGTGTTTAAATAACTTAGTCATTCGGAAAGAATAACCTAACTATTTTGGAAGTCAAAACATGCAAAGTGAAACACAATAATAATCGAATCCAATATGGTCTCAGAACCCTTTTGAATATAAATAGAACCACCTTTTATTTATCACCGTATTGATTACACATTATTCATTGTATAATGTTTCAAACAATCAACTTAAGACTTGAATAAAAAAAACAACAGTCGTCCCATGCTCCTAGCATGTACACTTTGTTTTTCTAAACAATAGTTATGCCATACTCCAAGTATGCACACTATGTTTGTCTATGATCCTTACATTGTGATGTAGATCAATTGAACATGATTCCAATGATACTCATTTCACAATCCCAAATCCTTATTGTAAATGTGAGAATCCCCGATTCCTATCATTTACCAAAAAACTATTAGATTTTAAACTTTTATGCAATGTTCCTCTTGTGATGATTATGCACAAAGTCACCGAAACCTTGTCACCAGTCATTACAGAGTATTCCAAAGAAGGTCAACCTCTATGGAACGGAAGTCTCATATTCAAAGTACATTGCTTTGAACATCCTTCTTGCATTAAGGTTTTCTAATCTTACATAGATTGAATAACTTCCACCTATGGAGACATTTCCATAGTCCCATTTTGACTATCACTTCCGAACAAGAGTTACTTCTTTTCAGAATATGTCAATATGGTCCTTTCCGACAACTTACATCATACTTCCAACTTTCCCTGAGCAACCAATCTTTGGCGTACCTCAGATTTGTCCTCGACAATTGCTTAATCACTTTAGTCATATCCAGTTCTAGACTTTTCCCTTCTCAATGCCGTAAGCATTTGGAAAATTTAGAAAAGATGAATATTATAGCACATGCAATCGATCCTATATCCGAAGCATATGGGACACGATTCATGATGTTTGACATAAAGACATGATACTAGACCAGTATTTTGCTACAATATTTTTATTTGCCATGTTTTTCAAAATTTAACTATGAAGAGGGATGCCGTAATCATAATCGAATTTTGAAAACGCAATATATATAGAATTTCTTCAAGTTGAACCATTCCAACATAAAATTCATACATATTATCTTGACTAAAGATGATAAAAATCTCAATCTAAGCTATAGAAACGAAGTATAATTTCCTCTCCCTTAATTATAGCAAAACAACTTTTCAACCCCTACAACTTCACGAATTGAAACTTTTGTTTTTCTATAATTAACATTGCTAGCTTGCAATACTAATCATAATTATCATGCTCCCACTAACATGATGATTATTAGCAAAAACACTTATGCTCCCACTAGCTCTGACATATTTCCAGAAATCTGCTGGAAATCTGAAATTTAGATTCATACACCCTTTCTTAGACAGCTCACATGTGTGTCTAAACAATTTTCAGGACTATGAAAAGGGATGCCGTAATCATAGTCTCAATTGCTTAGGCATTTGCCATTTCTCACAAGTCCATGTTAGTGTGCCGGTTAACCACACGCGCTCCACTAACGACTTTTGAAAATACAAATAACACAATTGATATTTACGTAAAATCTACTTAGTGAAAGCGTTTCCTCACCATCATTTTCATGAATCGGAGAGAAACCTTATGACACTTAGATTTTATAGTGTATGAGTTCCTATCCATGTGAATTTGTCAAAACCATAATCACAAGATAAGGTTAGTGACAAATTCAGCCTTACATGGATTAAACTTGTTCAGTTTTAGTTTCTTGTCACCTTGGTAGCACAAGGCCCACCAATGCTTCCAAGTTGAACTCTGATAACTCACATGCAAATTCAACTTATTTGAAGTAGGTACAGAAATAAGAATTATGTCAACACGATAGGTTGCAAACCTTAAGTCGTGTGGTAGTGATAAATTACAGGTTTTACTCTTGATTAAATCTTGAAACTCTTTCAGGATCTTTAAGGCTCCCACTGTCCCCTTGACATATAAGTTTCCCCAGTCAAGAACCATTCCTTGACAAAACAAATATTCACGGGACAATGCGGATTCTTATCAAGACTAACACTTCACACAATTGGTCTTAGTTGGTCTTTGTCTCATCCAAGACATCACAACTTACCAATCTCAAATGTACAAAGGTAGAAACATTTTACACTACATTTGATAAGTGTTTTAAACCTTACTTTATGTCACTCCAGGTTACAATCTTGGAGTATGACTCTAAGAATTGTTTTGGAACGAAATATGACTCATCTTCTTGATTTTAACCAATCCAACAATTCATGACCTCTCTTCTTAGCCATAACAATGCACTAAGACGTCCTTAGAGTATGAATTTGTGATATGGTTTCATAATCATTAAGATGATCATGAAATACGATACTAAAGTACTCTCCCATCCTTTTAGATTTGAGAAACTTTTATCTTTCTGCCTAATTTGATTCTTCTCATTTGTTTTGTCATACATTGTAACCTTTCCAATGTTACAGAATTATACTTAACCTTATAAGTATAATCATATTTACTAATCTTTAGTAAATCATGACAAATCAATCTTTGTGGTGGACCTTGACCAGCGCACACCCAGTGTACCTAATTCCTTAGTCCTTCAATTGACTCACATATACATGTGATCAAAGAATTAGTCTTAATTTTCAAAGATGAAAATTCTCATTCATCATACAATACAACTTGTATGATTCCAAGTTTCTGTCCAATTGAAACTTGGGTGATGAAAAACTTTCTTCATTTGGTAAATTCAGACATTACCACAAATGAAAGAATCAAATCCACTTTCCAATATTTCTATTACTGGAAATATATAAGCAACAATTTTCCACAGATGCCATTGTAAGGATATTTTTAAAATAAATAAATAAAATTAAAACCCTTTTTTTCTTTTATTTTAAAACTTTGCGGAAAAACTTATCCTTACAATCCACATGAAAACCTTGTTGTTATCTATTCATAAGCAATATATTATAACTCTTAAGCAACAGCTCAAAATTATGATTACCGAACCATGCGATCGAAACCCACCTTCGCAAGCAGAATCAACATATACTTACTTTAAGCTTCCTATCTTTTCTTTGATTCTTAAAAACATCAACATGTGACCCATTCACATTATGTAATAAGAATCTCCAAATAGGAACTTAATAGAGTTAGACAGTGGACTTTACCCGAAGTAGAGTCAAACCTCTTGACTTGATCAACCTTATGACCTTTCAGGTGAATAGGGCAGCTTAATGCCCCTTCCTTTGGCAACAAAACACATGGACCCTTTGGTAATGGCACATGTGACTATCTCAGACTTAGCCTTTCTCTTTACCATTTGGTCAACCGAGTTGACTATGGCCGATCCCTTTCCATTGGGAAGAGAAATCTTTTTCTAGATATCCAATGCTACCATTGTCAATGTCCATTTAAGACTTGGGAAGTTGTTCTTTTAATCAAATTTGCTTTACTGGTGTTCCAAATCATTGCTGATTCCATAACACCAAGCAAATAGATAACATCATTAAGGGTCATGTCATAGTCTGTCTCATAGTGGTCCCAAAAAGACTCACTATGTTACTAAGAAAGTGATTGAACATCCAACTTTCACGGGACTTTGACACCCAACTCTTCCGGCTTGTCAATATGTGACTTTATCTCCAAGATGTGAGCACACATAGACTATGCTTGCCAATAGGGATTGAGTGACTTTAAACTTTTCAAGAACTTGTGGGTGAGGGAGAATAATTGGAGGAGGTGGAGGAAGTGAAGCATGATGTTGAGGGACACCATCTTCAAGAGATTTGGGAAGATCATAGTTGTCTGAACCAGACATCTATAATGGGAGAAAATCAAGTTAGTTGATTCAAAGTCCTTAATATAACACCCAATATGAAATATTAAGGCTAGGACCCAACACAATATTTTATAATTTGGAAGAGGGATGCCGTAATCCAAGCTATAAAATATTTGAAGGTAGGCGAATGACGGTTCACCAATTTCCACCATGAGAAACGAAATAATTTATTAGGTTTTAATTGGATTTAAAATTCCTAGATCTTTTGAGATTCATTGAACTTTTCAGTGGCATGTTTCAATCTCGAGTGTGCCCTCTCAAATTTTGTGACTGGGATGCCGAGGATCACAAAACAAGGTGTGAATAACCATACCAATTCACTTGGTACCCTTAATATTATCACCTAATCAATGTGCCGGTTAACCACACACGCTCCGTTGATCTATGACAAACATTAAGTCACCCTTCGTGATCCTTACTAGTCCAAGTTAGTGTGTCGGTTAACCACACACGCTCCACCAACGACTTAGTAAGGTACAAAGTGTGAATTCCATGGGCTAGCACCAAATTCACATTTTTCCTAAAGTAACTAAGATTGGGAATTAAATAAAACATTTAGTTACTTTATAATAATCATTATATTTTTAATGAGAATTTAAAGTCATTGTCCTACCCGTTCGGCTAACGACCCTCCACCAGTCAAGCAAGCGGTGAGTGAGAGTGGACACCCATTAAGTTGCCATTTTATAGGCAACAAACTTATACCCACCTTATAGACCGGCTTCGTGAATGAGGCCTACTAACGGTAAAATGACTTGTTCTTATACATATATATAATAATTAACCATTAATGTTATAAATAGTATAAGGGTAGAGTTTTAACTTTTAAAACTTCTAGGGTATGGAATTTAAAGTTTGTGTGAGACTTTACAAATTCCAAAACTTGAGGGCAAGTTTTGAACAATTCATAAACTTTTGGATATTCATAACTTATGAGTTTTAATTAAGTGTTTTAAATCTTTTAATGAAGAGTCTCTTGGAAATCCATAACTTGAGGACAAGTTATGAAGTCCATAAAAGCATTTATTAGAAAAACTCTTCAAAAGTGTAACTTATGACTTCTTAAAAAAAACATTTAAAAGAAAAAACTTTTGGAATTCCATAACTTGAGGACAAATTATGAATTCCATTAAAACACTTTAAGATCTAGAATTAACTAACAAACAATTTGCAAATAATTCCTATGATCTAACAAAACTCATATGAACATGAACATCCACATCAACAATTTCAAGAATCATATGAACACATATAAACTTGAAATTTTGATTATAACTTTGAAATTGGTCCACCATCATCATTACCACATCAAAAACAGGTTTTATGAGTCCAAAACAGTTTAAGGTAATGATTCTAGACCAATTCCAGCACCAAAACCCGAAGATATGCTGTCTGGGGGTCCAACTCGTCGAGTGCATGAACCAACTCGCCGAGTTGGATGAGTTTTGCCTTGGACTCGTCGAGTCCCTTCATGGACTCGGCGAGTCAGCTGTGCAGACAGCATAAATTCTTCGATTTTCAGCAATTTGCATCAAGTATTCAAGAAAACAAGCCTAGGATCTGATACCACTGTTGGGTTTTGAGCAATCTAACACTTCCTAAGTGTGCATGCAACCCTAATAAACCTTGGATCTATGTTTGTCTAAATACATGCAAAATAATAATTTTCCAAGGTTTCTTCCTAACTAGCATAGCATAAGGATTATGAATCATAAAACTACTAGTAGAAATACATACCTTTTGATGATGGTTGATTGTTTGGAGTTTGAGAGCCAAGCACCAATAGTGTGAATGCCTCAAATGGAATCACAAATCACCACAAACACTTGGAAAAATTTGAGAGAGTGTATACACACATAGAAATCGGCCACACCTAAGTCTCACACAACTAGTGCCACAAGTGGCTATTTCATGCAACATAAGCATGCTTATATAGTATGCATGGTTAGGGTGAAACCCTAATAACCCATGACCTTTCCTTTTCCAAGGATCCATGGGTTAAAAGCTCCATGGACTTCCATACAAGCCTAGCCCATTAACAAATGAGTGTTAGCCCACACTATATAAAACCAATAGCCCACAATCTAATTAGTCTTCCTTTTAATCTCTAAATTAATTCATAATTAATTTAAGACTAAGACTAATTAAATAACATGACTTCATATTAATATATTATAACTTATAATATATTAATAAACATATGTGTATAACTCTCATAAAATTATCCATAAATAGTTCGGGTGAAGTGCAACCCAAATGGACCATGCCGGGTCGGGTCAAGTATGTACCAAATAAGTTATGGACTTAGACACCTTATCCAACACAGATAAAGTTAGCCTATCAATGTTAAATGTACACATGAGGGTGGTATATAATTAAGATTCTACGAGCTTAGGATGTGTGTTTCTGCCTTATCTCCTGTTCCTTGTCTGGTTGTGGACCTGGGGCAGAACCACCCATCCGAGCGTCTTATCAATCTTAGTTATATACGACTTGTGTACACAAGCAATGATAGATGAACCAGGTATGAGTCCTACCATGAACTTTAGGAAAAAAGGTGCTCAGGACTACGAATGGACATCCTACTAGTTGGATGAACATAGACAAGTAAGTGAAGCCCACACACCCTTCACAGACCAGAACAGGAGATACAACAATGAAGATCCGTTGAAAAAACCAGCGAGGATTCGAGTTCACTAAAGAACGCAAGGATTGAATGGAACCGAACTACCCACCTTATTTCCTTATCCTTAACCAACAACTCGAAATCCAAATTTCTGGACGAAATTCCCACTATCGGGGGGATGATGTGACAACCCGAAATCTCTATCTGTAAGTCAACGCAATCAATAAGAAGTCAGACTAGCTTTTGCTTCGGTCTTACTATGTTTTGGATCAGTTTGAGAGTATCTAAGCCTAGTATACTTAGGGATTGAAGGTTGAGAAGTGTCAGTTCGGGATTAGAGGAATGCATTCAAGCCGGAAACATCATTTAGGGATGTTCACGGCCGCAAACTAAGTTCACGGTCGTGAACCCATGTTGGGCCGTGAACCCCCCTTCTATATATATTTTCTTCCGTCATTTACCCCTCATTTATTCTCTCCTTGGCCGAAAACTCCTCAAGACTCTCTCAAGACTCATCGAATAAAAGCTCTCTTTTCACCCCCACAAACGTAAGTAATTCATCCCTCTTCACTTGTTAATCATTTTATTTATGTAAAGAGCTTCATATTCATCCATTAATTCATCATTTTCATCACCATCTTTATGAACTTGAAGAGTTCACGGTCGTGAACCCTTCATAGGGCCGTGAACCCTTTTTTTTATAAGAATTTATATTAAAGTGGATTCCGAGGAGGAATCATATAAGGAGGCAAATCTTCCATCAGGAGGTGATGGAGATCCGTGGTAGAACCCGAAGCATGATCTACAATAGACAGAAAACCCCTCCCAAGGGGCGCAAGGTGGCAGAGCACCATATACGTCATACTAATAAATAACTAGTTAATGCGATCTAGTGAGTTAGTGATTACACTGCTCACACTAGGTGTAAGGCTTATCGCCTTTATCATATTAACTAGTAACCGTAAACCAGGTCATAGGACTTCTCGAAGAGGGTAGTCACTATCAAATTTATAAGTCTAATTTTGCATAGACCTCTGTTATGAATTGCCTCAAGAGTTAGAACATGAAACACTCAGAACTAAGATAACTTCAATTCAGAATACACCCGATTTGTAACCACAAAGGACTTACCCTCGTTTCATATTTTAAACCTTATGGCAGAAAGATGCCACCGAAGAAGTCGAAAAAAAACAAAAACAACGCACCACCGCCACCTCCTCCTCAGTATGACCCGATTATCTTTCAGGCGACAGTAACAGCCGTAGTGACAGCCGTCATGACACAAATCAATGCAAGTGGTACCGGTTGATCGGGTAGTGGTACCAACAACTTTCAACACGGACACACAAAGGAGTGCTCGTACAAAGACTTCATGACTTCTGGACCCAAATCCTTCGATGGATGTGGAGGAGTCATCGCCCTAATGCGATGGTTCGAAAAGACATAATCGATTTTTGAGTTATGCGCATGCCCAAAAGGGAGCAAAGTGAAGTTTACTGCCTGCACCTTCTCTAACAGAGCCCTTACATGGTGGAATAGCCATGTCAAGTCATTGACTCTTCCAGTAGCAAACGCAATGGGCTAGGAAAATCTAAAGGAGATGATGCTGGAAGAGTACTGCTCGTGGGGTGAAGTATAGAAACTGGAGCATGAGTTATGGAGTCTTACCATGACAGGCTCAGACATTGTAGCATACACCGATATATTCAGCGATTTAGCTGCACTATGCCTGGGGATGGTTACCCCAGAGAGCAGGAAGGTAGAGAGATACATTTAGGGACTGCCTTCCTCAATCCAAGGAAATGTATTAGCATCGAAACCTGCTACGTTTGATAGTGCCAAACGCCTGGCTCGAACATTGGTGGATTCTAGAATCCGCCAAGGCATAATGGACCCCGTTCGTGAGTCAACGAAAGGAGGTGATGATAAACAAAAGTCCGACATCGGGAATAAGAGACAATCAACACAAGAGCTCACCGAGAGACAACATAGGGCCTCAAACCCTTACGCTGCGCGTACTGAGATTTACGCCCAACGTAAATCTCAGTTTCATGCTCTTATGGGTTTTTGGTCTTAAACGGTTAAGACATGAACTCAAACTCTAGATTGGACTTTTCTAAGGTCACTTAATCCATAAAGTTGAAACCTTTAAGCCTTTGCATGGCTGTAAAGGTCACCATTCACTCCAAGCATATAACCTCTTTCCCCATTAAGCCCTAAACTCATGCATGACTTAATATTCACGTCCATGATTGGATTTTTATGAACCTACAACTCATATTTTTCTGAAATATGGCAGATCTAAGCTTATGGAGACCATTTGGTCATAAAGTCTCCACCTTGGGACCAAAAACCCTAAAAATTGGTCCATAAAGCACAAATCAAAAATAACAAGGAAAGCTTTGAGCTTTTTACCTCGAAGTGAAGCTCCTTCCTCTGTAGAACTCAGATCCAATCTTGTACTCCAACTTCTAGCCGCCATAAGAACCTCTTCTTCTTCCTCACTAGCACACAAAGGTACTTTCCGGCTCAAGAACACACACACACACACACTAGCTTTAGAATGATAATATTTCTCTCAAAGGGTTTCTCTCTATGGAATGGTGGATGGGGAGATGACCATATCATTCCTTTTATAGTCTACAAGCCACAATTAGGGTTTGCATCTGGGCCCGCTACGCCCACCCTAACCCTGGGTACGCCGAGCATACCTGGGCGAGTAAGCGTCCAAACTAAGCGCATGAGTTTGCGCAACGTACTCTTCAGTACGCCCAACGTACTCAGTGGCCATAGTTTTTGCTTTATGGGCTAAACTTGACAACTTCGAAAGGAAGAAGGGTTAAATAGATATACCTAAATTTTGGGATGTTACAACCTGGCTCGAACATTGATGGATTGTGGTATCTGCCAAGGAATAATGGACCCTGTTCCTGAGTCAACCAAAGGAGGTGATGATAAACAAAAGTATGAGAGCGGGAGCCGGGAAGAAGAGACAATAACACACAAGAGCCCTCCGAGAGACAATAGAAGGGTACGGCCTATGCTGCCACGACCCCAGCCACAGCAGCACCCGACAGTCATTATGCTAGAACCCACCCTAAATGTAATAAGTGCAACTTTTATCATACCGGGAGGTGTCGGAAGATGTATTGCAAGAACCGTCTCAGAAGGGGACACATCATCTGTTTCTGTAGGGCAGCGACACGCCCAATCTCTTAGAAGGGGACACACCATCCGTTGACTTTGACTTTGACAGAGGTTGACCTATTTGGACTTCTGAGTATATTTTGGTTTGATATTGGAAGCTCGGGGAGTCGAAAGATCAACAGTTCGGGGATCTGCTAGCTAGCAGCGAAGGGTTATTCGCAAGATTCTACAGCCAACTTTGCAAGGTGAGTTTCCTCATTGTGTGCATGGGTCTACAGCCACAATGACGACCCATTATGCTTGTGTTTAGTAGGAACACACAGGGGTTAGCCCTAGGCATGGTATGTTATATGTTCCGGATCACGATCCGATTCCGGGCGAGGCCTGAGGAATGGCTAAAGCTCATTGTGATTCTTGCATGTGTCAGTACGACAGGTCCCAGACTAGGGTCCGATGTCGGGGCGAGCCCGAGGAAGATTTATATGTGCATGTTAGATTATACTTGTTGTCTTCGTGATACTTGTATGTGCCTGATAGGGAGGTGAGTGTGGGTGAGGTTCTATATCTCATCACTAGCTGAGTATGGATGGGGTTCCATATCTCAATATTAGCAGAGTAGGGGCGACGCCCATGATAGGTGAGAAATGTGTGTGGGAGGGTTCCCGTATCTCACTAACAGCAGGAGTGTGGACGGGGTTCCATAGCTCATCAGTAGCAAACCAGGGGCGGGGCCCAAGTTAGGCAAGGCCTTAGAACAAGAGTACAGTAGCGTATGTTTTCTTTATATGTTTATATGTTATTGTTGTATGTGTGTAGCGGGCGGGGCCTGAAGACATGCGAGACCTAGTAGAAACAGATCTGTATACCGAGCGGGGCTCGATGCCAGGTGGGGCCTGATGCCGGATTCGTCCGATGTCGGGTAGGGCCCGATGTAGCGGGCTAGGCCCAATTTTTGCAGTATGTGATTATGTGTATGGTATGTGGTAGATTGGGGAACTCACTAAGCTTCGTGCTTATAGTTTTCAGTTTTGGTTTCAGGTACTTCCGGTAGCGGAGGGAAGAGCTCGGGATGACTGCATGACACACACCAAGAAGTTTTAGCTTGGGATGTTTACTGTGATAAAGGAACATGTGTTTAGATGATACTCTAATTTGATATAACGATTTTGGTTTATGAATGAAATGGTTGATAATTATGGGTTTTATTAATGGTTAAAACAAAAATTTTGGTCATGACTTTTGGGATGTTACACTATCCATTACAAGCCCATAGTGGAAGATGAAAAGGATGCAATTATTTTGAAGGGTTTTTGGATGTTCATTCAAAAATGATTTTTTTAAATTAGTGAGTTCTCGAAAAGTCAATAAGTTAAAAAAAATATTTGGATAGCTAGTAAGGACTTTTAAAATAATTTTTTTGTTATCCATTGAAAATGAGTATTTAATAAGTAACAATTTGTAACTTTTTGAAATGACTTATAACTTATTATAATTTTAAAACAAACAGAAGACAATTTTAAGCCAAATACTTTTTAACTTATTGGATTATTCACTTTTGCCATTACAAAATTAATCCAAATTTTTGTTTAAAAACTCATTTTTCCACATTGATAAGTCAATAAGTCCTTTTAAGTAAAAGTCATTTTTAACTTCAAAATGAAACCCCAACCACCCACTTAATGGGTTAACGTAGCGCATCCATTTTTGTGTTGGATTTGGTCATTGGAGTTAATTTGAACTCTATTTTTGCTTATTTATTTTATTTTGTTTTAAACCGACAAATATAAATATATAATTTACTCCTAAATTAACATCTAATTTTACATATGTCTATGATGAGACTTGAACTCTCAATCTCAAAGTGTGAAGACACCATCTGATAGTTATCATGATATTTGTTGGACTAGAAACACTTTGGTAACCTTTATTTTGCTGATATACAGATTCATTGGAGTTAGTCTAAACACATACTATTTATATTATGAAATCAACTAGATTAAAACAATACCAATAAAATTAGACTGGAACTTCACGTAGAGTATGAAGAATATTTGGAAATAATTTGAACAATTATTTATACAGTTAGGTGTTTGTTTTTTTTTTTTTTTAAATTATTTTCAGACCATTTCTTGCTGCGTGGCGTAGCACATGCGCTACACTTGCCATCTCGCAGCAGTTTGCTTTTTGGAAGATTTCAGACTAAAAAACCTCTACACGTGTTCTGCGCGTCGCAACACTTGACTAGCATTTTCAAACCTCTTCAACTTTCATTTTTTCTTAGTGATTTTTTTAGAAATTTGGTATAATTTTTTTTTTTAACTTTGATTTTTTTAAAACTTTGGTTTACGGATTTGATACAATTTCTTTTAATAATTTCCATAATTTTTTTATAACAAGATTTAAAATGAAAAAAAACTTTGATTTTTAAATTTTTTTTACCAGTTCTGTTAATAATAGTTTCAGTTTCGGTTATATCTTTTTTAACATGTGTAATTCTTTTAAGAACTTTGTAGACATTGTTTGCAATATTTTCTTATTTTTATGTTTTTTAAAATTAGTTTTTTTCTAGAATAAAATTGATAGTTTCTTTTATATTTTTTAAGAAATTTTATATTTTTGTTTTTTACATGTTCTTTTTAGTATTTTTTTTTCAAGGTTTTAAGATTAGAATTATTAAAATTTCGATGAAGAGAACTATTTTCAGTTTATAAAATTAGTTTATTTAAGTTTCAGTTTACTACAACAGTCTACAGATGTTAAAAAACAAATATGTATCTTATTACAGTTGCAACCGTTTGGTTCACCTCTTTACCGTAGATAATTGCAGAGATGGTTTGCAGACTTCATAGATTTTTGTTTCAAAAAACAAACACTTTAGTTGGGTTCCGTTTGATTCATCATTTTTATATTCATATTATTGGGTAGGTACCAATTTGGTATGATTACCATCCCTGTTTCTTTTTCTCTAATTTCCTTTAAAAACCCAACATATTTTTATTAAAGTTTAAAAAAAATCATTATATTATTTTGTTTGTACGTTAAAACTCTTAGATTTTTTAAAATGTATTATTTAAGTCATTGAGCTCAGTAAATCCTAGATAGCCGAAAATGCTAGGTAATCGATTCTCAGCGTTTGGTTTGTTACAATTCACTAGATTTTAAAATTTAAAAGAAATACGAGGGTTTAAATGCACTAAAAAAATAATATAATGGTTTTTTTAATCATTTCATGAAAATAGATTAGGTTTTTCTAAGACCGGAAAGCTTTAAATAAGAACTTCAGAAAATATAAAGGCACTAAAAAATAACATAATAAGTTTTTTAAGCATTTGATGAAAAAAGGTTGCATTTTTTTTTTTTTTTTGAAGTTTTTCCTTTCCTTTATACTTAAAAGTCAAGAGCTATATATTAGTGGATATTGAATAGCTTTATTTTTAAATTTTAAAAAATGGGATGCAATCAATAAGGTATGAATTGCATGTTACTTGGTTACGTAATTCTTATTTTCATTTGGTTTTAATGAATAATATATTCTATCTTTATAAAGGAAAATTCTTTTTTTAATTTATTGAGTAAATTAGAGCTTTTGTGGTTATACGTTTTTTAATCAAGCCCGATTTTTTCAATTTTAACATTTACTGTTCTTGAATTGCTTTTGTCACCATTTTGGTCTCTTAGATGAAGACCATTGGCGTTCAACCTTTAAATTGATAATAAATTTGTTGTAATTCATATTATAGACTTATATACGAAGAATTGTGCGGAAACCTATTAATTAAGGTTATATATATATATATATATATATATATATATATATATATATATATATATATATATATATATATATATATATATATATATATATATATATATATATATATATATATATATATATATATATATATATATATATATATATATAGAAGCAACCAACCATATATTGAAACAAAACCAAAAATCACGAACTAGCAAGAAGCTAAAATGAGAAAATTACAAGAGTTCAAATGATTTTTAAACTAATTAAACCTATCTACATTAAACTTTGTATTTCTATTTGCAAATCAAATAAAAGAAAATTGATGAATAGAATCCAATATATCACTTTAACTGATCGTAGTAGCCGCAAAAACTTTATTGTTCCTTAATCTCCAGACATACCAAATAATAGTACACACAACTGCATCCACCAACGCTTTCTTTTTTACAGAGATAGGCACTTGGTCAATCCATATAAACAAATCAACAATCGAGGGGAAGTGAGGTTGAGAAATATCCAACCACTTAAACTCGACATTCCATGTTCTCGCAACAACCTCACATTTAAGAAAAAGATGATCTAATTGTTTAACCTCTAGCTTGCATAAAATACATGTAACAAAAGATACATCCAACCATAATTCTAAAAGGTTGAAAGATGTTGGAATTCTATTTCTCAACACTCTCCAAATTAAAATGTTAACCTTCCTAGGAATAAAAGAATTTCATCTAGTTTCCATACTTGAGTGTGGAAGGATAGTCTCGTCAATTCATCTTCTATTACCAAATCATCCAAACTTGTCTGTCATTATGATCATTGATAATAACTTCCCTTAAGCAATGGAGCAACCCCGTGTATTGAGAAGTTTTAATACCACCTCTAATTGGTCGCCTCCAGTTCCAATTCCAACAATCTTGTCTTCTACGACTAACAATAGTACAATCTTTTTTCAAGATCAAGTTGAAACAATCTAGGAAAAAAAATTAGCTAGAGTGTTTTCTCCAACCCAAAATTACTTCCAAAATAGAGTATACATTCTGTTTCCCATCCGCCATTTTAAAATCGAATCCAATACTACACCTTTATTATGTAACCAAAAATTAGATGCAACAATTCTAGCCCACAGACCATCACCTATCCGGTTACACCAGCTCTGATCAAAACGACACTATCTCCATGTAAGTGCTTAATAAATTGAACCTAAATAACGTTTCCTCTAGTATGGAACCGCCATTTCCATTTCTGTAGTAGCAAAAAGTTAAGAGACCAAGCTACCACTATCCATCCCCTATTTCTTATCTGCCAACACTTGATCCCAATTGATCCAATGTATTTTTGAATTATCCTTATTAATACCCCAAATGAATTGACTCCTTAAAGATTCCAACTATTTAGCAATGCACACGCATTAACAACATAGACATAAAAAATACCCATTGATCCAAATACCGATTTAAGAAGTAAGGAACTGCCCCGATCGAAAGAGTATACACTTTCCATCTGGAAAGTTTTTTCATAAACTTCTCTTTTATTGAACTCCACCCAAAAACTCTAGAAATATTTTGCTCCACAGGAAGTCACAAATAAGTGAAAGGAAATCTATCTGATTTGCAGCCAACCAATAAAGCCATTTGCTCAACTTCTTTAAAAGGTACACATACCCCATAAATGTTCGATTTTTGCATATTTATCTTCAAACCCGAAATTAGATAAAAAGCATTGCAAAATTATAACAATATTACATATATTACTTTTAAACGAGTCTCCAAGAAAGATGACATCATTAACATAAAACGAATGTGATAACCGAAGACTACCACTTCCAACCTATACACTAGAAAAAAGATTAGCATCCTTTGCATCTTCCATATCAATGTGAAGACCTTCCATAACTAGGATGAATAGAAAAAGAGACAAAGGATCTCCTGAAGAATGCCTCTAAATGATTGAAACTCATCAATTGGACTTCCATTAACAAGAACTAACAATTTAGCCAATATCAAACATGCCCTTATCCAAGCACACAATTTATCTCCAAAATTCATAAATTTCATCAAACAATCAAGATAGGACCATCTAACCGATTTCCCAAAATCAATTTTAAGAAGCATCATTTTTTTTTTCTTTTTCTTCTTATACCATTCAACAACTTCATTCACCATAAGAGGGCCATTAAAAATCTTCCGATTTTTAATAAACCTCGTTTGCTCACCACTAACAACCAAATGAATCACCTTCGGCCATCTAAGAGCTAGAAGTTTTGCAAAAACTTTATATTGGATCCCAATAAGACTAATTATATGGAAATCACTTATGACAACCGAGTTATTAATCTTAGGAATAAGAGTAATAAAAGAGGAATTACAACCTGAAGGTATTCTCGTTATCATCATAAAATCATCCATCGATGCGAAAATATCTTCTTTTAACAAATACCAATACTTTTTTAACAAAATAAAACGTAAACCCATCAGGAACCAATGCTTTTTCTCCTCCGCAATACCAAACAATATTCTTTATTTCATCTATGGTCACCTTCACCTCCAAACCGAGAGCATGAACACTAGGGAGGCTGTGAAAATTTGGACTTTTTCTAGTAATCTCGATAGAATGGAAAATTTTAAATTTAGCTTTAAAAAATTTGAAAAACATTTTTTGACAATGGTAGGATCAACGAGCTAATCTCCATCTACCTTGATCCCACGAATAACCATTTGAATCCTTTTTCTATTTATAATACCATGATAGAATTTTGAGTTTCCGTCCCCCTCAATACTCCATTTTATTTTTTCCTTTTGAGATAAATCTTCTAGATCTTTTTTTTTTCACTCAAAAAGTTGAGTATTAATGGTTACCCTTTCTTTTTTCTTCCAACATGGCCATCCCTACATCAATCTTCAAATCAATATCATGAAATCTTTTGAAAAGCATATTTTTTGACCCTACACGGTTTTGATTTACCTTGTTCCACCACTCCCACAACTCTATTATGAGGCCTTTAAGTTTTTCTTTAAAAAATATAGGAGCACTATCACCCACATTGCCCCCCTTTTTACCTAAAAATGAACAGAAAACAATATCAAAATCCTCTTCCAGCATCCACAAATTATAGAAATTAAATGGTCGAGGACCATAGTCTAACTTCTCATGTGCAAGGAAGATATGCCTATGATCAGAAATAGTGCGATCCAACACTAAAGCATTAAGTTCAGGAAACTTCACCAATACATCACGAGTCACTGGAAACCGATCCAACTTTCCTGTGACATCTAAATTTTCATTTTTAAACCCATAGAAAATTAGTTTTCATAATAACCATCTCAGAAAAGTCATAATATCAAATACAATTTCACATCAAAATATCCGAGTGCCCCATAATGCCCAGGAACAAAATCTCCCAACGAGTGTGTACAATCAGACCTTTTGCTTTCCCGGGATCCTTAGAAGTACCTGAAACACATATAATCAACAATTGTAAGCACAAAGCTTAGTGAGTTCCCCAAAATACCACACACAACACAGCACAAATAAACAACTATGGGTTATCAGCAACCTTGGAGACTGGCTGAAATTTCAATGGGCAAACAGCACGCCCTGTGGGTTATCAGAAACCCTGGAGACTACCCTAAGTATCAATACATATAAACAACACATACATAGTAATAACACTTAGACCCAACTGGTCATCACATGTAAAAATATATATAACATTTCTACCACACAGGTAAGAATAACTGAGGAGACTCACCTGAACTGATGACTGATTCCAAACTATTGGAACTAGACTCCGCCTAATAAACACAACAAGTAACCTTAATCAATTAAGGTTATTAACCCGAATCACCAGTCCAATTCCCATAACTACTCCCCTAAAAGGCAAAAAGACCATTTTGCCTCTCTATGACCCCAAAACCTCAACGTTTGACCAAAATTCAAAAGGCAACAAAAGCCAACAGTCTCGGTTTGTACATGGGGTTACTGCTCGAACCAACATGATCAGGGTTGTTCTTAGCTACGCGGGATGTAACCAGGAGTACGCCCATCGTGCACGACCTGACCCTAAAATCTTAAATAAAAAGTCTTATTCCTTTAAGGCACTTATTCCAACCCCAGATCTGACCTCTAAAGAATGTCTTAATCCATGAAGTCTCTGACTTTAAGCCTTTGCATGGCTAAAGAGGGCTCAATCCTCAAAACCCTAACTTTCACAACACTCAAGGTCACTTAACTGATGCATGGGCGAGAGGAAACGATCAAGCAACCATTTTTATGAACCAAAGTATCCTAAAACACCTAAAATGACATATAATAAGATCTGGAGTTCTCCAACTCACAAAGATCCAAACTTTGGGACAAAGGACTCATAAATGACCGCCAAATGAGATCTAGAAAGAATATCAGCAAGGCATGCAGGGGCGCACCTTTTATAGGGCCAAGAGGGGTTATGTACCCCCTTAAAATTTGGGCTAGAAGTAGAGTATGTATGTTTAATTTTTAGAATTATAACAATGTGACTTTTAGGTTGTGGCCCCTCCTGATCCAATGTACGTTTGCCAAGAAGCCGATCCAAGAGAGATAGAGAAGCAATCATCGACCATCGTTCAATCTATAAAGCTTCCGCCCCAATCCCCCAGGCCCCATTCTCAATTCTTCGCTTAATCTCTAGTCGCTAATCGTTAAAATCAAAGCTGTCGGCTCCGCCATTCACCAGCGTCACCTGCTAGCTGTTGCAGTGCTGTTGCCTGCTGTTGTTTAGCTGTTTTGCATAGCTGCAATTCTGCTGCAATCCCCATCCTCAATTCTTCGCTAATCAGGTATGATTTTAATATGATAAATGAATCTCTTTCCATTCACGTTAGAGTACAATTGATATATATACATGAGAGATACACCAATTGGGCCTAACCTAGTATAAACAATTGATGGGCTAGGATACATGGGTGTATATATATATATATATATATATATATATATATATATATATATATATATATATATATATATATATATATATACATACTAACATCCCCTCACAGTTTGAACGTGGTGGGGAATATGAACGTTTAAACTGGTTCGAAAATCTGAAAACAAAGATGTAGGAAGGCCTTTAGTGAAGATACCAACATATTAAGTAGATGATGGAACATGAAGGACACAAATCTGACCTTGAGCAACTTGATCACGAACAAAGTGGATATCAATCTCTATATGTTTTGTTCGCTGATGATTGACAGGGTTCGCAGACATGTATACTGCACTGATGTTGTCACAATAAATAATTGTGGCTTTTTTGGTCATGCAACGCAGTTCGCAAAGAATGATTCGTAATCTAACTGGTTTCGGCGACTGCGTTTGCTACTCCACGATATTCGACTTCAGCACTAGAGTGAGAGACAACCCCTTGACGTTTAGAAGACCAAGAGATGATGTTATCTCCTAAAAATACACAGTACCTAGATGTAGATCTGCGTGTAGATGGACATCCTCCCCAATCTGTGTCTAAATAGGCGACAAGGTCGGCATGTGGAGAAGCTTGAATCTAAAGTCCATGATCGATAGTGCCATGAATGTACCGCAAGATACATTTGAGAGCTTGAAGGTGCTGCTCTCGAGGGTCATGCATGTATAAGCAAATCTGTTGAACAACAAAAGCTATGTATGGTCTGGTGAAGGTCAGGTACTGAAGAGCACCAACTAAGCTACGATATAGAGTAGGATCTTATATTATGGGGGCAGATTAGTGCATTTTTTGAAGAGGATCAGCTGAAGTTCGACAAGGGTTGCAGTTGAGCGTATTAGTTCGCTCCAAGATATCTGTAGCATATTTTTGTTGAGAAAGAAATAATCCATTGTTAGATCGAATAGCAGAGATACCAAGAAAATAATTCAGTGGGCCGAGATAAGTCACAGAAAACTTGAGGCTGAGCTGATTGATGATTTGTTGAAGTAGGTAGGTGGTAGAAGCCGTGAGAATGATATCATCCACATATAAGAGAAGATATGTAGTGGCAGTGGAAGTTTACAAAATAAAGAGAGATGGATATGTGTAACTCTGTTTACACCCGATACTTGTGGCATGCTGAGCAAAGCGGTGGTACCAGGCCCTGGGAGCCTATTTTAGGCCGTACAGAGATTTCTGAAGAAGACAAGTGTGATCAGGAAATTGGGGGTTGTGGAACCCGGGAGGCTGGTGCATGTAAACTGTCTCATGAAGGTTATCGTGAAGGAAGGCATTTTTCCCATCTAGCTGGTGAATGGGCCACTGGCAAGATACTACAAGACTGAGAACAGTGCGAATCGTTGTCAGTTTAACAACTAAAAGTCTCATCGCAATCCACTACTGGCTGTTGGTTTCGTCTGTTGTCAACAAGTCTTGATTTATAACTAGCAAGGGTACCATCTCCATCAAATTTGTGATGAAAGAGCCACATCGACCTAACAATATTGACCCCTTGAGGTCTAGGTACAAGCTGTTGGATTAGGTGTCTAAGCCCATAACTATAATTGGTATGTACTTGACCCGATAGTAGCATGGTCCTTTTGGGTTGCCTTCACCAGAGCAATTTGATAGGATGGACATTTTAAGAAGAGGTTATTTGTGGTTTATTTGTAACCCCATAAATTTTCAAACAAAATTTTCATTTAAAAATCACATTAATCTCATTAACATAAATCATAAAATCTCCAAAATCTCAATTTATCAAAACACGTGTCTATAATAACAAAATACAGGATCCACACAATATAACTCGGTCTCGTGTGTACAATCAAGTCGGTGCCTTCCCGTGATCTTGAGAAGTACCTGAAACACATAACATATACACGGTAAGCACGAAACTTAGTGAGTTCCCCAAAATACCACACATATCTCATTAGCCTCTCATTTCTATGCTCAAAATAAGACCCTCCGATCAATGTGTCTCAGTGGTACCCTCCGGTCTCACAGCTCAGGTCGACCCTCTAGTCCTAACTCAGTAAAATCAGAATAATACACAACTTAAATCACAACAATACAAATAAATTTACATTTGGTGGCATAATTTTTTAGTGACATTATCTTTTTGTGCCACTATAATATTGGTTTTAGTGGCATATATTTTTAAGTGCCACTATATGTATGATGCACGATTGGAAATTCTAATTTTTATCTTCCGCTTCAAATTCTCTCCATAATTGAAAAGGTTCAGCCACATTAAATTTAATTTTAGATTGAATTCCCTCCGAGATCAAAATCGCTGCCCACCCTAAAATTAGGTTTAGATTTTAAATGGAGTTCCCCACACCTCCCCTGGTTCATTTGTTTAGATCGATGTATTCCTCTAATTCATTTATTTTGTGTGTGTAATCGTGAATCACATAGTTGGAGCTGAGAAAGAGGGACATAAGCGGGATTATGAGGGGAGTCAATGTAAAACATAAGAGAGAGTTCCATCTTATTGTGTATCGATCTTTGTTTTTTGGAAACGATTAACAAATCTGAAACATGAACACAATCATCGATGATATTTGAAGTATCAAAGGTAAACTTTAATTTGTGTTTTAGGTTTACTTGTATCTTCTTTATCTTCTTCTTTACCTCCTCATGAGTTTTCTGGTTTGAAGAGGGTTCTAATCAAAGTAATTGAAGCGTCTCTTAATCAACTGTATTTAGGTTAGATTTTTTGTTTTCTTCATATTTGAGCCCTAATAGTTTAATTTTACTTTTTTTTGCCGCATACATTTTGCCCTAAAGTTAGTGTCGATGAAAGATTTAATTATGTAGCCATAAATGGACCGACGTGATTGAAGTTGTGGTCATCTTTGCTTCTTGTTCATCTCTGATACATTTATGCGATCAATCTATAATCAATACATTTGTGCCCCGATATTTAAAATACCTTCATCTACATATTTTTGTAGGTTTTATGATTAAAAGTAGAAGGAAGCAGAGATAGTTGTAGAGGAACATGCCAACATGGATTTGATCTATTGTATATGAGCATGCCAACATGGATTTGATCTATTGTAGATCTGCAATGTACATGAATGATCCAGTAGGTCAAATGTCACTACCTAATAATACTTCACAAATTGATATGGTTAGTGCAGATTTTGGAAATCATATTTTTCTTTATCTATTGTGTTGTTTGTAAAGAATATTGTGTGTAGACTCTAAACTAGTGGGAAATGGAACCTTAAAAGCATTAATTTGTTGTTTGTATTTATAACCGTGTTGAATGCAAAAACAGATTATCCACCAGCTTGTAATAGTATGGTAAATTTAATCACAATTCATATTTTTACTTATTTTCACAGGTCTATACACACTTTTAGGAAAAACTACATGTGTTGAAGGACTAGACTAATAAAGGGTTTCAAGAGCTTGTTAAAGAAATTAAATAAGAAGGTACACCATGTATTTTATAAAATATGCTTTCACTTGCCCTTTGGGTTTAAAAATGTAATTTTATCTCCTGGCAGGTGTTACACTATGTTGTACACATATAGTTAATGGTTTGGTTAACTTCACGAAGGCAAATACATTTCGTTATTAGTATAACTCCAAGGCCACCACAATTTAAGTGGTTAAATCATTTTCGAAGTCAATCAAGTTTTACGTTTCCTCCCCTAACAAGTATTTAGTTCAATAGTATTATGTATTGTGTAGTAGCACACCATTTAGAATTATGACACTTTTTGAAGAAATTTGTGGGTTGAATGAATATTGTTTTTTGACAAGTCTGAATTTATGTAATGGTATATTGTTTCAATTTATTATTTTAGATGTCTTATTATTATTTTATATTTCATTTAAAATTAAAAAAAATTAGACCTAATTTATTATTATAACTTTTGTGTTAAAAATGACAATAAAAGTATAAAATAATATTTATTTTAATAGTTAAATAGTGTCATAAAAATAGTGCCACTATAACCTAAAAGTACTTTAGTGGCATGATTAAAAAGTGCCACTAAAACCTAATAAGGCTGCACCGACACAATGAAAAAGTGCCACTAATTTTTTTGTGCTGCTGATTGCCCAATGGACCTTTAGTGGTACTTTTTTGGTTTTTAGTGACATTTTTTGTGCCACTAAATTTCATTTTATTTGTAATTCAATGACATAATGCAAGATATGACAATACTCAATATAAGCACATAAGATCCTCTAGTCATACATAGATTTCCACTCAAGGTAAGTATAGTGAGAAGACTCACCTCAGATGATGAACAACTCCTATAGATATTGTTGCTGCACACCGGCCTCTAACACTGAACCAAAACCCACAATTACTCAATTAAGATCTAAGACCAAACCTCACTCATTAGGTCTAAGATAGCTCACTACCTGGCCCACAATTTACTCAAGCTCATTGGGACCACCAAGGCCCAATACTAAATGGGCTCTCCCAAGGCCCAACTCCTAAACTTAAGTCCCAAAGGCAAGACCAACACAAGGCCCAAAATCTAAGCCCAACACTCAAGGACCAATATGAGATTTAGCCCAAAAAGACACGGCTAGATTACACAGGGCGTACCTCCCTTGGTACGCTCAGCGTACACATGCGTCCACATAAATCCTGATCGGGTACATTGGATCAGTACGCGGGGCGTACTAGGATTACACAGGGCGTACGTCCCAGACTTGCTATTCCCACTCTCTTGGTCTTAATCTGTTAAGACCATAACTCTACTCTCAGATCTAGACCTCCTAAAGGCTCATACTCCATAAAGTTCGTGACTTTAAGCCTTTGCATGGCTGAGGAAGTCCCAAACACAAAAAGTCTCACTCTTTACTCCAAAAAATGCTTATATCTCATGCACGAGGTGTTTTTAACAACCAATACCTCATTTTTATAAATCCTCTCCATTAATAACACTCGAGGGGACAAATATTAAGCAGCTTCAAGATTTGGGACCAAAACCCTAAAATGGACCATAATATTTTCAAATCAAAAAGGATGAGAAGGCTTTGAGCTTTATACCTTCAAATGATGCTCCAACCACAAAAAAGCTCAGATCTAAGGCTTGGACTCCAACTCCATCCTCCTCAATGCTCCATTTTCACTTCAAGGATACCACAAGAACATGTAGAAGGTCACAAATGGACACTCAAGCTAGAGAAATGGATATTAGGGTTTTGAGAGGGTTGAAGGCTAGAAATGTTGGACATAAATGTGGTCATCATGTTCTTTAAATAGGGCTACACCCCTTATTTAGGGTTTTCTCTCTAAGCCTAGTACGCCCAGCGTACCCACTGGTACGCCCAAAGTACTAGGTGGCTCCGCGTCCAAATTAAGCACATAAGTACGCTGAGCGTACACACACGTACGCCCCGCATACTCAACTGCCACCTTTTCTCAAATAAGGGACCAAACCTGTCAACACTTCGAACTATCATAGCTTTCTCAGTATAAGCCCGTTTCTGACAATCCCCACATCCACGGAAAAATGGCGAGAAGCCCAATGCTTCTAGTAACTCCTCGCAGTCTAAAGGCTTTCTCATGCCCGGGTTGTAGCCCACGAACCCTAAATCATAGACGTTCTAAAATAGGATGTTCCAGTTCTCCCCCACTTAATTTGATTTCGCCCTCGAAATCGCTCCTCAACAACACATAGATCGAACCCAATAACCCGTGAAGCACCACCGAAAGGATCTCATATCATACAACAATCCCCCTCCAAAGACACCTGAACCCAAATAGGAACTCCCAATCCCGAAAAAGACGGACCCCTCTGCCGTTACGGTCCCCAATCTGATTCTCTAGAACTTAAAAATTCTAGTGGTCTGTCTCCCTGCCAGACCGCCCTTGCAAGATTTCATCATGTTAATCACTCTTCAAATAACAGACTCTGAGAACACACTGCCAACTCTGATTCTCTTATTGCAACTGATGGAAACAAGTCGTTGCCAACAATTGGCTACCGGTCACTCATACCAGATACACCAATTGATCCAGATCTTAGCTCAAAAGGAACGGAAGGGTCACATCCCACCAAGGACCCATTGCCTGAACAGCTATCAGAACTCATCTAAAAGAATGAACCTCAAAACTCTATCCTCAGACACATGAAAGCGATCATGCCTGCTCGGAACGATCCTTTGACATCTATAATCATAAGCCCCAGCTTCCTCTGAAATGTTCCTTCCGACACCGATAATTAGGTCAACTCCCGACCCAACAGTTGAACTTCCAAAGGCTACTCATTGCACACCCAACAAGTCAGCCTTATAAATTCCTTCTCGCAATAGCTATCTCAGCCCACCATGTGACACACAAGTCACGAAGTTCACCTTACCTCAAGCATACACTACAACCCTTTCTGAAGTCGTCACACCTCCGACCTCTGTCGTCTACCACTCACTAGTTCTATGCGTCTTGTGGTCCTTCTCAAACCAACGAACTATCCCACAAAGGTATAAGACATTAGACGAAAATCATTACCTCTCGAAATGAAAACCATCTTGTAACACCGTAAATTTTCAAGTACAATTTTAATTTAAAATCTTGCAGTTCTCATAACACATATTACAAAAATCTCTTTAATTTATAGATCACAACTCCATAATTGTTTATATAATAATCCAGGATCCTTAAAGCATAACTCTTTCTCTGGTGTGTACAATCAAGCCGGTGCTGTCTCGTGATCCTGAGAAAAACCTGAAACACATATCACATAACATGGTAAGCACGAAGCTTAGTGAGTTCCCCAAAATACCACACACAACACAACAACCACTCGAGGCTATACTCAATAAGACCCTCCGGTCAATGTGTCTCAGTGGGACTCTCGGGCCCCACAACTCTAATGGACCCTCTGGTCCCTTGACTCAGCATCTCAATAAAATGCATAGTAAGCATATCACAAACAAGTAGTAGGATATCTCAATACACAACACATACACATAGGACCCTCTGGTCACACATAAGTTACCACTCAAGGTAAGTATAGTAAGAAGACTCACCTCATAAGCTGGCCAGTATAAATCTCGTACCCGGACATCTCGAATTAACCTCCTCCTAACACATAGGTAACACATCTCTAAATAATACTTTAATCATACTCAAATACACCAGGGGCACTCTCTCTCCCTGCTTAACTCTTGGAGTGGATAAAAGACCATTTTACCCTTCCATGGTCTCCTTTACACATGGTTGACCCAACCCTAAAGTCAACCAAAGTCAACTCGAGTCCACAGTCTAGATTTGACCCGAATTGGTGAGTGCACCGTTGTGACTCGTCGAGTCCACCCACTTTCTCCGAAGTTTTAGGAAGATTCAGCTCAACTCGTCGAGTTGACCCCACAACTCGCCGAGTTAGCACGCGATTCAGCTCGATCGGGAAAACCCTAACTGACTTGTCGAGTCGGCTCATCGAGTCGACGAGTCAATCCAGACTCATTCTCATTCAGACGATTTCAACCAGATATATCACTTTAAACTATAGATCTATCATCTCAAGGCTCAATAATCATGTAAAGCTTCGATCTTTACATTCATGCATGATGCTATTGCTCCAAAACGGCATTACATGCCCTTCATGAAGGATTTAGCTCATCAACCCTCATTTGGACAACTAAAGCTGGGGTATCAAGTCTTCAAGGACCTCACAAGGTCCAAATCTGAGGTTTCCCACCTCAGATCATGTCTCAAATAGCTCATAGGTACAAACTAAGGGGAGTAAAACCCTAAAACTCCCAAAATCATGAGATCTAATCAATATAGATGAAAAGGATGCAAGCTTATACCTTCTACCGCAACCCCACATGAAGAAGTGCTAGATCCATAGCCCCTATCTCATTTCTAGCTTGAATCATACTCTTCTCCTTCCAAAAGACCCACCAAATACTTGATTTATTCATAAGAACTTTCTCATTGCTCCAATGGCGATCTAGGGTTTCTCACAGGAGGTGTGGGTAGTTGGTGAGGGGCATCTTAGGTTATAAGTTCCCTTAAATAGGCCCCAACCCTGGAACTTAGGGTTTTCTCTTCCCAGGACCTACTCGGCGAGTCAGTCCTCTGACTCGTCGAGTCCACTCATTAAATCCACGTGGACAACTCGACACGAATCGGTGAGTAACACCTTCGACTCGACGAGTCTCTCTTTAAACCTCAAAATTGAAACACAAAAATAATGTACCTGAAAATCTGAATGTTACAAATCTCCCCTGCTTAATTTGATTTCACCCTGGAAATCGCTCTAGCATCACACATCTCAAAACCCAAAAGTCCGGGAAGCACTACCCAATATGACTTCGTACCACACAACTATCATCCTTCAATGGTACCTGGTCCCAAGCTCTCAAACCACGAAAAGGACAGACTCGACTGCTGCTATGATACTTCTTCTGGCTCCCTGAATCAGGAGACTCTAGTGGTCTGACACACTACCAAACCACCCCTTTCAATATATAGCCATGTTATACGCTCCTCGAATGACAACCCAAAAACTTACTGCACCTCTGATTCTCTAATCGGTCCCGGTCGAACTCAAGAGGGACGGAAAGGTCACAACCCACTAAGGACCCACTGCCTGAACAGCTGTCAAAACCCTTCTGAAGGAATGATCCTTGAAACTCGGACCTCAAACACAAGAAAAGGCCATGCTCTCTTGGAAGTATCCTCTGACATCTAAAGACACGACTTCCTCCTAAATCTCCCTTCCAACACCGAGCATCAGGTCAACTCCTGACCTAAAAGATGAACCTCCAAAGGTTATTCACTGCAAACTAAACGTCTCACCGACTTCCTTCTCATGATCGCTTTCTCGACTCATCGCGACACACAAGTCGCGTAATTCGCTTTACCCTATGCGAATGCTACAACTCATCTGAAATCGTCTCACCTTCGACCTCTGTCATCTATCATCCCCTGATTCCCTGTATCTCGCAGTACTTCCCATATCAATGAAATGGATCCACTCCGGCTTAAGATATCAGATGGAGATCAATATTCCTCAAAATGAAACCCACCTACGAATCCGGAACCGCATCTCGCCTATTCAATTACACTAATGGATCCAGACTCGAGCTCAAGAGTCTGATGCAACAGAAGAATTATAACTACTCATTCCAATATGGTACTCATTCATAACCCACAATTCGTGGATTATGCACACAACATCCCTCCAATTTCTTCCGATTACGATAACCATGCCTTCGCTTGGTCTATGATGACTCTCGACCATTAGGGAGACCCCAGCCTCTTCATGGCCTGACTAAAAAATTCCCACAAACTCAAAGATAATGCTACTCAAGCCTAGGAACTCTTCTGCCTCATATTCTGAGTAGTGAATACTACAGTTCTTTGTGGAACAACATTTACTCTTATCGACTGCTGAGTGCTACGACCTCCCCCGGAGTCTTGCGATACTCCCTGACTTGTGAATGCTACGACTCTCCGTAGTATCTCTCACACGCACACACACACTCTCTCTCTCTAACCAGTGAATACTATGGCTCCCCTTAGTGTCACGACACTCTCTCGCTGACTAGTGAATACCACGGCTCCCCGCAGTATCTCAGTCTTCACCCACTACCCAGTGAATAATACGGCTCCCCATAGTATCACGACACTCTATTTTGCTGACTCATGGATGCTACGGCTCCCCGTAGCATTACAACACTTCTCTCGATCATTGACTCACCATAGGCTCATTCCACGGCTCCTCCTGATAATCCCAAGCGAACACTCCAATCGGATTCGCTTGATCTCTTATCACCTCATAACCTCATCATCAAGCATCACCATACTGAGTTCACCAACTCATGCTCTGCAGCTCAACATAGATAGGTGCTCACACACCCTTCCAAAAATAAGCATCACTACTCCTGACGACAACCTACCATAACAAAACCCCTTTTTCTCGCTGCAATTCTCGTTCTCAACTAATCTAGTGTGATGTCAATTAGCCGAAGGGCTCCCATCGGAACCATAGATACTTGCTACACCACTTGCCATCTCTTAAATTAAAACTCAAAATAATCTGAATCTATGACATCACACTCGGATATCTTAGAACACTATCACAAAACTTCATGATGCCTTGTCTCTATCACTAATCTTATACTCACAGCATCATACTCAGATACCGCATCGCCACATCGGAATCTCGCAACCAATCTTCCTCTTGCACCACTTGTAACCTCAGAGTATTCCCTTTCCCAATTGATAACAAAGGCATCGTCAATGACTCAGAACTCATCTACGAAAACCCGAAGCTCCATCCTCTACTGATCACTACATATACGAAATTACTCATACCGACTCCGAATTTGATTGACAAATCAGCTACCGCCTCTCTTGGAGTATAGATCACATTCTATACATATACCCGCAAACCTATGCTATTTCTCTCTGAACTCAGTGACCTAACCACCTTAAATTCAACATTTATAAACCCGAAAATCCCTAGCCACAATAAATTCTCTGACCAACGGCCACCTGCTGCAAATACACTCATCCTTCCTTAAACACATACTCATAAATCTTCCCGTCTCGCACCTCGCCTCATCGATCGATAACCTAGGTCTCATTTATCCGTACCGCAAATCCCGATAACCAGTTCTCTAAACGCACTTGAACAGATCGTTGATCCTCTCACTAGAACACCCAGTCCTCCCCCACTCAGGGTTCGAACCATCACAAATTTGCATACCAACAGTCTATTCCACAAACTGTTTTCTCCTAGTACATCGCCCTTGACTCTTGGAACGTACCACATAATCATTCCATGATCTTCCTGGTGGAAACTAAGCGTCTCCAAATATCCCATAGCTCAGACAAGAATCTCAGAATCCTCCCAACTTGACTACCTCTGGTCGTCTCAAAATCTCAAGCTAACACACCGTCGAATACTTCACTGTTCCGAATTAACCCTGACCCTCAGTCAGGAAATAATGCACTATCACACACCTCGTCTCTGACTCATCGACCCGCCCCTAACACAGGAATCATCATCAAGGCACAAGGCCTCACTCTCATAACCGATGCATAATCCTAACAACGAGGGCCACCGCCCCGATATATTCCTCTTACTACATGAAACCGCTCCTAAATGCATGCCATCCTCAAAAGGCACCTTCCTGGGTCTCTTCCATCTCATCCTCCATCAATGACTCCATGGTACAAGAAAATAACTTACAGCAGACAAACTGCCCAAATACTCTCATGAAAAGGGTCACAATCAATGCTACCCTACCGGGCCTACCTCCATACTATGAAACCGGAATCTGGATAGCTCCTTCACTTTTTCCAGGAACGGGAACAACGCACCTCTTGCCACATAAGTAACGACTCAACTATCCATCAATTACTCAACTCATACCGCGATTCTCCAATAAGCATCATCTCCACTCATCCCTGAGTCTCGCGACTCCAACTAGAATCTCACCAAAATCTCTCGGAAACTAACTCGATTTCCTTCTCTGGGTATGCTCCATTGAAACTCACTTGTCATGGCCCTCTGGCCCCACACTCTATCACATTTGATCTCAATCTAATTAATCACAACGAAATAATTGGTAAAACCAAAAGCACTAACCGCCTCGAATCATGGTACCCGAACCACATGATTACCTCTTAGTTTGCTACTTAGAACCTATGGAATTTTCCTTGTTTCGAGTATGGGTCCTCTGCTTTCAGTAGTATGGGCCCATACTACCTTCCACATATACCCATACTTTCCACACGGATCATCCCAAATTTCCTAAGTAGCTGTTGAACCTCCTCAACCACTTATCTTGTCATATTAGTCGCTCTCCTGCTAATACTCTCCTCTATCAGCCTACTCATCTGACAAAGGTCACTCCCCGGGCTCTTCCTAGGTTCTCACACCTCTCTGCCATCAGCTGTTGAAGAACTCCTTATGATGCCAGTCATCTACCTCCTGAATATCGTCATATTCACTTAGTAGCTGACTCCCATCATCAAGAGTTCCACAAAGCACAAAGCAAGCAACATTCGGGCATCAAATCATCTCCACCAGCATGTAAAACCACTCTAGGTTACAACTCCACTTACTCTACACACATTCAAAGATGTCACCGAACTCAAGCAACTCTACCCCACGCGGGTATCTAACTACTTCCTCAGTTGGCTCCTCAAATGCTCATCTAGGTATCTCTCCTAGATTAATCCTCTACTCAAAGCTCTTTCTCTAAAAGATTCCTGCTAGGTACTCTTACTCCGCACATACTCGAAGCACATCACAGATAGCAACAACCCCTAGGCTAAGGCATCACAAATCAGACAATTCTATCCCTAATATATGAAATACGTAGCCTATCTTCTAGCATGCATCTCTAATATCTCAATAATAACGCATAACACAATTAAGTAAGGGTATTCACAAATAAGTAAGGGTATTCACAAATAAGTAAGGGTATTTTGGGAAATCACCGTTCGGGCTCTGGCTGATTGTACACACTACTCCATCTCGATTTCTCTTAAACTCTTCCTCTTTTTAAAAAAAACTCATTTCTTTTGAAATTTTTTCTCAAATCCCCAGTTTGAGTCCAAACATACCCGAAGGTGTATCCGAATCCCTCAAACCAAGGCTCTGATACCAACTTGTAACACCATAAATTTTCAAGTAAAATTTTCATTTAAAATCTCGCAGTTCTCATAACACATATTACAAAAATCTCTTTAATTTATAGAACACAACTCCATAGTTTTTTAAATAATAATCCAGGATCCTCAAAGCATAACTCTTTCTATGGTGTGTACAATCAAGCTGGTGCCGTCCCGTGATCTTGAGAAAAACCTAAAACACATATCACATAACACAGTAATCACGAAGCTTAGTGAGTTCCCCAAAATACCACACACAGCACAACAACCACTCGAGGCTATACTCAATAAGACCCTCCGGTCAATGTGTCTCAGTGGGATCCTCCGACCCCACAACTTTGATGGACCCTCTTGTAACGACCGAAAAATTTCAACCAATTTAAACTTTTCAAAAACAACCCGATTTCATTAAATTATTACAAAAAGGTTTTCAATACAATTCATTTAGAGTATTCCCAGAATCACATCACAACATAAACATGAGGAGCGGTATGATCACGCCTTCGCCTTGCCACGGTCTCCTGAAGAACCTGAAAAACATTAAACCACAACTGTAAGCCCGAAAGCTTAGTGAGATATCCCCAGAATACCAACCACACATACGCCCTTCTAGGATACGACCTTCTGGTCCAAATCATAATGCCTTCCGGCCCATAACATAGTGCCTTCCGGCCCATATCATACATAACATACGTAACATAACAGAACACAGAACAGCCATGCACTTCGGGTCTATTGTGAGACTGGTCCGCCGCACCGGCCAATAGTCCACCTGGTCCACCCTCCGAGTCTAGCCATATACATCGAGTCTACAGTGTGATTGGTCCGCCCGCATCGGGCCTACAACCCACCTGGTCCACTCTCTGAGTCTACAGTATGACTGGTCCGCCCGCACCGGGCCTTTAGTCGGCCTGGTCCACTCTCCGAGCCTCGGCATGTCTGGTCTGCCCTCTTGGGGCCTACAGCCTATCCGGACCGCTCGCTGGGCCTTCGGGACAACCGGTCCGCCTTGGGTATCTTGGCCTACAGCACAAAGCAGGACCCGCCTCAACCCAACTCTAGTCCAAACAACCATGTGCACATAAACATACAATCATATAAGAATTCACAGTCAACAAGTCGATCAAACAGATCACATAACATATCATCATCCTAACCAGGATACCGACCTAACCGGTCACTAGCATAGCATCACCCTACATATCAGGAAACCGACCTTAACCAGGTCTCTAACATATACCATCCTAGCTACCAGGATACAAACATATCAAAGCAATAACATAACAACAAATACCTAGATCTCAATCCGATAAAGGGCCGGCCTTCGTGCCTTAGACCCTGTCGATATAGTGAGGATAACTCACCTCGCACTGCTGAAACTCTGAACTTAAGAGCAGATTCTCGAATCACCAACTCACTGCAAATCCCGAACTAGCCATCATAACAAAATAAACATTAGGCCAAGCATACATCCACTTATCGGGCCAAGGCCAAAGTCCAAATCTTATACAAAGTCCAATATTGGCCCAATTTACCAAATTGGGCCCACCTCACCAAATGGGCCTAGATCCAAGGTCCATACTTGGCCCATAAACCAACTACCCACAAACGGCCCAAACTCTAAGGCCCAATATTAAGGTCCAATCAGGGGGAGTACGCTGGGCGTACCCTCCTTGGTACGCGGGGCGTACTCACTGAAACGCAGCTGAGGATCGGGGCCCTGACCCGCTATGCAGGGTGTACAACCATGTTACGCGGGGCGTAGCTTCGCTACTCATAAAGCCCTTATAACCTCTTAATGGCTTAAGCTCTTAAGCCCAAACTTCAGATCCCTAGACTAAATATGCCTAAGATTCATAAAGCCTAAAACTTTATCACTTGGGACGTCCAAAAGCTCTTAATCTAAGGTCTTAATCCATTAAGACCTATATATCTCACACATGGAACAACTACAGCCCTTGGGACCTCATTTTTCTCACTCAAGACCTCTGCAAAGGTCTGAAAGGACAGATAATCTCGGCCAACACAAAACATGAATCAAGATGAGAACTTTGGGACAAGAAAGATGCTAAAACTTCACAATACTTAGATCTATGCAAAATAAATGGCAAGCAAGGAGCTTATACCTCAAATAAGCTCCAAAGGATGATATCTCTTTAGATCTACAAGCTCCAATCGTTCTTTTCCTTCTTTGACAACTTCTCCTTTCTTCTTCTAGCTTTTCTTTTGCCAAAATGAGCTTTCCAAGGCCAAACACACCCAACAATGGAGGGAATACGGGTTTCTAGGGTTTCTGAGGTTAAGGGTGAGCTTAAGGAGGCTAGGGTATGAACCAACATGTTCCTTATATAGTGGTTGACCCTAATTTTAGGGTTTGGGGTTTGTGAGAGTACGTTGGGCGTACCTCTAGTACGCTGGGCATACTCACCTTGCCACCCCGCATTTCTTTCCTCCATTACGCTGGGCATACGTCCAGCTTACGCTGGGCGTACCTAGCCAACTTCAAGCATGCATGCCATGCATGCATGGGACCTTTTCCACTTTTTCCATAAAGAGCTATAAACAATATCATTTCCAAGACGACACAACTCCTCTAATCTAAACCCGCTCCCAATAGACTTTACATTCACACGAGGGTGACGAGAAGCCCTATGCTTCTTGGATAAAACCCATTTCCCGAAAATGAACTAGAATTACCCTTCCTCTTAAATCTCAGGGACTCATAATTAAATACTTTAAGAACGGGGTGTTACAATTCTCCCCCACTTAAATTAGGCTTCGCCCTCGAAGCCTGCGACAACTCTACTCCAGAACTACCCCCGCAATGCACCACCTGGCATTCACCGGACCAGGTTCCTCAAGACTCGACCATCGAAATCCGAAACCCAACTTTACCTTTCTTGCTGACAGGATGACACATGCTTCAGCCTCAGAGCAACTCCCACGAGTTCTCCACCGCAATCTCATAACCACACTGAACTGGCCCTGGTGTCCTCGGGTTAGGAAAAACCCGATACACTGATGACACTTCCAAACATCCTTCCGGATGAATTTCCATCACATAAAACAAGGTCTAACTTGAAATCCGAGATTCCATCCATGCATTCATGCCGAGCCTTAGCAACCATCCAACTCGGATGTGATCCCATACCACTGCCGCAATCATGCTGCTCAATGACCATAATTGGACTACTCCAATCATAACCCTGCGCTGCTACTTTCACTTCCGTGAATTTACACTCCCTTATAGTATAACCGATATCCATGCAACACACATGCTCTGAATCTACTTGCAAGGACTCTCGAGTCCATGCACTATCTCCACCAATCAAGATCAATACCCGGGGCCAGACCTTCCAATGTTAACACATCACGGCATATTCAATCCTTTCCCTCAAACCGGTCTAACAAAACCTGCAGAGTCTTCAGCATGACTGGTCTGCCTTACCAGGCCTCCAGCCAATCTGGGCCACCCTCAAAAGCTTCAGCCAATCTGGACCGCCCTCCAGGGCCTTCAGTCTAGCTGGACCGTCCTCCGAGCCTTCGGCCTGACTGGTACGCCTACCGGCCTTCAGTCTATCCGGACCGCTCAACTAGCATTCATCACTCCGAGTTATCTCTCCAGGAAATCCTCCCATGCATACTGTTCTAGCCCTCTAGGGGTTCCGAATTCTATCTCCATCATACAAACTCGATCCCGGCCTGCTCCCAGGCCCTCCACAATCAAATACCCTTGGTCTGTATCCCGTCCCGCATGCCTGTCACTTACTCATACCAGCCTACGCTCTTGGCTGACAGAACACTGTTGAATCCCAAACAGCTAAACAACCTCACATGCTCATCGATCTTCCGGAGAGTTTTCCAATTCTCCCCCACTTAGGGCACTGACTATCAACCACCGGTCGCTATCACCGACCTTCCAAAACAACCCTACAAAAAACCAACACTTACACGCGGACTGATTCCCACTAGCACTAACAACCTTCACAAAATCACATATCAACACTGATTAACCCGAGCTCGGAAGAAACTCAATCTGCAACTAACCACTCCATAGAATGCGGATGCTAACCATCCCTCAAATCAGACGCCAGATTTCCACTAATAACCCCCATGAATGATAACCAACGGAATTCCCAACACTAACCCATAACCATACCATAACCCTCAAAGAACAACGAATACCACACCGAAAACCACACAATAAGACTAGCAGACAAACAATACTCCACAATAATCACAAGATAAACAAGACATCAAGAAAGAAACATACCCGCGGCTGCATCCGGCACTGCTCTGACCTCCTCTGCTGTAAGCTGAAAAGCACGAACCTGAGCCCTTGGGGGCTCCGCTCCACCCTGACCTCCACCTGTGATCCTCAAAGTGGCCGGTGCTGGAGCCTGCACCGGTCCTGCAGCCTCAAATGTCCAACCTGATGATAATGATAACAAATCCTCAAATCCCGAACCGGTGCTGACTGCCGACAATCCCTCGCATAGTGCCCCTCCTTTCCGCACTTGCGGCATGCACCACCGGACCTACAGACTCCGGTGTGACTCCTCCCACACTTCCCACAAGTGTGGATACTCAGATCTCCCACCCTAGAATCAACGGTCTTGGACCGTTTTGGCGCCGGCTGCGACTGCACCGGAGCCTGCCTCAGCTCACGCAACTGCAACTCAATCTCTAACTCACGCCGCCTGGCGGCCTCCTGCAACTCCAACAAAGTCTCGCACCTCTGCGTAGACACAAACTGTCTGATATCCCTTTTGAGCATGCTCAGATATCGAGACATCTGAGCCTGCTCCAAAGCGAACTCAGGGCAGAACATCGCCCTCTCTGTGAACATCCTGGTGATCTCAGTCACCGACTCCGAGTCCTGCTTTAGCTCAAGGAATTCCTGAGCCAATCTTTCTCTTTCAACCCGCGGAACATAACGAGTGCTGAACATCTCTCTGAACTGATCCCATGAAACCGCAGTCCTCTACGAATCCGAATATGACCCCGTGGTCAATCTCCACCAATCCTTCGCCCCGAGCCTCAACAGGTTCAGAGCACACCTCACCCTCTGATCAACAGGGCATGAACACGTGAAGAAACACCCCTCCACGTCCGACAACCATCTCATAGCAACAATTGGGTCCTGAACTCCATAAAAGGTGGGAGGCTTCATATTATCGAAGTCCCGATACTGAAAACCCTGACCAACTCCTCCCCCTACCGCTGCTACAACCGCTGTAGCCGCCGCGACAGCCGTCTCTGTGAGAGCTGCATAGCACTCATCAAAATACTCAACCATGGTGGTCTTGATCGACCCAAACAGTTCTGCCAACTCAGCTCGGAACAACGCAACAACCTCATCATGCAGGATCTCGAGAATCCTCGTATCCAACTCGCACGTGCTCATCTGACCAAAAACCTCGGGCGGTACTAACTCGCCCAGAACTCCCTCTCCTGCTCTGGATCCTGACCCGGATCCACTCCCAGCATGCCTCGGAATCTCCATACTGAAAAACACCACAAAATCTCAGACACTTCCCACTAACCCGGGAACCAACTCTCAACCCAACCCTAGAGGTCATGGTTTCCCTGATACACATATGGGTCCTGTGCTTTCAGTAGTACGGGCCCATACTACCTTCCACACCTACCCATATTTGTATGAAGTACTACCACAACACCCTAGTGAAAACATGCATAACAAACACTCAACCCTCACTACTAGAGGAACACTGGAAATCTCCCACAAGGAAACCCTAGGCTAACAGGCATAAAAAATCAGGCAACATTATCATGAAATCCTGAAAATCCCTAGCCTAGGACTAGCATGCTGTTCTATCAAAGCTCAAAAACAAATATCATGTATGGTATTTTGGGGTTACTTACTGGCTCCGGCTGATCGTACCTCCGCGTCCTGCTTTTACTCATTTTGAAAACCATTTTAAATTCTCTTTTGAAAACCCTCCTCGATTTGAGACTGGAGTCACACGAGTGTTCCTCCAATTCACTCAAACCAAGGCTCTGATACCAACTTGTAACGACTGAAAAATTTCAACCAATTTAAACTTTTCAAAAACACCCCGATTTCATTAAATTATTACAAAAAGGTTTTCAATACAATTCATTTAGAGTATTCCCAAAATCACATCACAACATAAACATGAGGAGCGGTACGATCACGCCTTCGCCTTGCCACGGTCTCCTGAAGAGCCTGAAAAACATTAAACCACAATTGTAAGCCCGAAAGCTTAGTGAGATATCCCCAGAATACCAACCACACATACGCCCTTCCAGGCTATGACCTTCCGGTCCAAATCATAATGCCTTCCGGCCCATATCATGTTGGATTAATGTCTAAGTCCATAACTATAATTGGTAAGACTTGACCCGACCCGGCATGGTCCATTTGGGTTGCATACCATCATGCACTTGGATAGACTATAATGAGAGAAATAAGACACTTATGGTTATTAATATATTATAAGTTCTAGTATATTAATAATAAGAATAATATGATTATTTAATTAGTATTGATCAAGAATTAATCTAGGATTAATTAAGTGATCAAAAGAAGACTAATTAAATATATGGGTTGATTGTGTAAATCATCCATACTTGTATAGTGGGCTAATGCTCCATGGATAATCAAGTTGGGCTAAAACCCATAGGATGGTCCATGGATGCTCCATGGTGTATTTGAACCCATGGATCCAAGGAAATGGAAAGTCATGACAATTAGGGTTTGCCCTAATTGTAACACTATATAAAGATATTATTCTTGGCAAAATCGGCACTAGTGTGTGTATGAAGAAAGGGCTAGCCGATTTTGATAAGTGTAGAATTCTCTCAAGCTATTCTAAGTGTTTTGATGATTGTGATTCCATTTGAGGTGTCACACTTGGGGCACTAGGCACTCAAGCTTCATGAAGACATTCTACACCAAAGAGGTATGTATTCTATCTTGCTATAGTCATTGTTTTGTATGCTAGATTAGGATAATACCTTGGAAGTTCTTATTTGCATGTATAATAGAGAAAACATAGATCCAAGGTATTTAGGGTTGCATGTACACTTAGGAGTGTTAGAATGCTCAAAACCCAACAGTGGTATCAGAGCCTAGGCTTGTTTTCTTGTTATACTTGCAAAAGAAGCTGGAAAATCGAGTTTTGATGCTGTCTGCCCAGCAGACTCGCCGAGTCCATGAATGGACTCGCCGAGTCCAAGGCAAAATGCATCCAACTCGCCGAGTTGGTTCGTGCACTTGACGAGTTGGACCCCCAGACAGCATATATTCGACTTTTTTGGCTGGAATTGGACTAGGAACATTACCCTAAGTTGTTTTTGATCTTATAAACTTGTTTTTGATGTGGTAATGCTCATGCTAATCCATTTTCAAAGATAATTGTCAATAGATTCATGTTTTGTATTAGTTTAAGGTTTAGACTAATTACATGAAAAAATTTGATTTGAATTATCTTGTTCTTATGAGTTGCTTAGATTAATAGAAATGTTGAGTGAAATAGTTGTTTTCAATCCACTTTAATCTAAGAGTTGAGTATAAAATGTGTTTGTGTAACTTGTCCTCAAGTTACATGAAGAGTCACATTAAAGACTCATAAAACTCATAATAGTTGGCAATGGTTACAAAATGAAGAGTCTTGTGTCATTGAATAACTTTTTATGACTCCATAACTTGTCCTCAAGTTATGGAAGTTCAAGAGTCACTTCACTAAAGAAAAATATGTAACCATAATTAAATCCATAAGTTATAAAATAAAGAAAAAGTTAGTCCTTTTATTAGTTTAAAGTCTTCCATAACTTGTCCTCAAGTTATGGAACTTGAAGAGTTTTTGGATTAAAACTACTTTAAACACATAAGTTATGGAATTAATTAGTTTTGAATAGTTTCAAAACTTGCCCTCAAGTTTTGGAATTTGAAAAAGTTTTCAAGTATGAATACTTTAATTCCAAGTTAGCCCTTAGAATTTTAAAAGTTAAAATTCAACCCTTATACTTTATAATATTATAAGTTAATAATATATATATGTATAAGAGTAAAGTCAGTCTTACCGCTAGTACGCCTCATTCACGAAGCCGGTCTATAAGGTGGGTGTAAGGTTGTTGCCTATAAAATGGCAACTTAATGGGTGTCCACTCTCACCCACCACTTGCTTGACTGGTGGAGGGTCGTTAGCCGAACGGGTTTGACAGGACTAGAATTCTCCCTTCATTAAAAGTATTAATGATAATACTAAGTAACTAAACTCTTAATAATACCCAATCTTAGTTACTTAGGAAAATGTGAATAAGGTGCTAATCCATGAAATTACACTTTACACTTTGTCAAAGTCGTTAGTGGAGCGTGTGTGGTTAACCGGCACACTAACTTGGACTTAACAAGGTAGGTAAAGGGTGACTTAATATTTATCATAGTATCGATGGAGCGTGTGTGGTTAACCGGCACATCGATTGAGGGGTAATTTATTAATGGTACCAAGTGATTTGCATGGTTACTTCACACCTTGTTTTGTGATCCTCGGCATCCCAGTCACAAAACCTGAAGGGCACACTCGAGATTGAAACATTCCTTTGAAAAGTTCAATGAATCTCAAAGATCTAGGAGTTTCAAAACCAATTAAAACCTAATAATACATTTCGTTTATCTTGGTGGAAATTGGTGAATCGTCATTCACCTACCTTCAAATATTTTATAGCTTGGATTACGGCATACCTCTTCTAAGTTATAAAATAGTTTGTTGGGTCCTAGCCTTAATATTTCATATTGGGTGTCATATTAAGGACTTTAAATCAACTATCTTGAATATCTCCCAAAAGATGTCTGGTTTAGACATTTATGATCTTCCCAAATCTCTTGAAACAAGGTTTCCTAATGAGGTTGATGTCCCATGGATATCATACTTCTTTCTCCTCCTCCAATCATTCTCCGTAACCCACAAGTTCTTGAAAAGTTTAAGGTCACTCAAAGCCCTATTGGCAAGGCAAGGTCTAGGTGTGATCACATCTTGGAGATGTAGTCACATATTGACAAGCCGGGAGAGTTGGGTGTCAAAGTCTTGAGAAAGTTGGTGGTTCAACTACTTTCTAAGTCACATAGTGAGTTCTTTTAGAACACCTATGAAAAAGACTATGACAAGACCCTTAATGATCTTATCTATTTGTTAAGATCAACTTCCTTAAAACTTGATGGACATTGACAATAATGACACAGGAAATCCCGGAAAGCATTCTCTTCCCAATGGAAAGGGATCGGCCATAGTCAGCTCGGTTGACCAAATGGTAAAGAGAAAAGCTAAGTCCGTGATAGTCCCGTGTACCATTATCAAAGGGTCCATATGTTTATGTTGCCAAAGGAAGGGGCATTGGTTGCGAAGCTGCCAAATTTACCTAAGGATGTTAAAGTCAATAAGTTTGACTCTACTTCAGGTAAATTCCACTGTCTAACTCTGTTAAGTTTCTATTCTGAGATTCTTGATACATGATGTGACTGGGTCACATGGTGATGTTTTAAGAATCAAAGAAAAAGTGAAGAAACTTAAAGAAAGAATATGTTGAATCTGATCGCGTAGATGGATTTCTATCGCATTTTTTGAAGATCGGATTCTTGAGCTATTTCTTTGGAGTTATGAGATATTGCTTAGGAATAGATAACAACAAGTTTTCATATGGATTGTAAGGATAAGTCTTTCCGCAAAGTTTTTAAAATAAAAGAAAAATTTTTGATTTTATTTATTTTAAAATATCCTTACAATGGCATTTGAGGAAAAATTGTTGCTTATATAATTCCATTAAGAGCAAGAGTGGAAATATAAAATTGATTCTTTCATTTGTGGTAATGTCTAAATTTACCAAATAAGGAAAGATTCTCATCAACCAAGTTTCAAGTGGACCGGAACTTGGAATCATGCAAGTTGTATAGCATGATGAATGAGAACTTTCAAGTTTTGGAAAATTAAGACTAATTACTTGTTCACATGGATGTGTGAGTCAAGTAAAGGACTAAGGGATCGAGTACACATTCTTGTGCACTGGTCAAGTCCACCACAAAAAAATTGATAAAACTATTCGTCATAGTTTACTAAAGCACAGTAAATATGATTATACTTACAAGCTTAAGTGTAATTCTGAGACATTGGAAAAAGGTTTCAATGTATGGCAGAGCGAATAAGAAGAATCAAATTAGGCAGAAGGATAAAAGTTTCTCAAATCTGAAAAGATGGGAGAGTACTTTAGTATCAGTTTTTGTGATCATCTTAATGATTAAGAAACCATAGCACAATTAGTTCTCTAAGGAAGTCTTAGTGCATTCTTGCGACTAAGAAGAGGGATCTTGAATTGTTGAATTGGTTAAATCAAGAAGATGAGTCATACTTCGTTCCAATACAAGTCTTAGAGTCATACTCCAAGATTGTAACTTGAGTGACATGTCTCAAAAGAAGGTTTAAAACACTTGTCAAATGTAAGAGTAAAAGTTTTCTACTCTTGTACATTTGAAATTGGTAAGTTGTGATGTTTTGGATAAAACAAAGATCAACTTAGACCAATTGTGTGAAGTGTTTGTCTTGATTAGAATCCACACTATCTCTTGGATATTTGACAAGGGAGTCTTATAGGTCAAGAGGACAGTGGGAGTCTTAAAGGTCTTGAAAGTCTCAAGAACTAATCAAGAGTAAAACCTGAAGTTCTTCACTAGCACACGACTTGAGGTTTATAACCTATCGTGTTGACATATTTTGTGCCCATTCCAGTTAAAGTTGGTTTTGCATATGAGTTCTTAGAGTTCTCAATTTGCTGCACAACAACTTGGAAGCAATGGCAGGCCCTTGAGCTGCCAGGTGGCAAGAAGTTAAGATTGAGTTCAATCCATATGAGTTTGGATTTGTCATTATCCTTGTCTTGTGACTATGGTTTTGACAATTCACATGGATAAGAACACATACACCAGTAAATCTAAGTGTCATAAGGTTTCTCTCCGATTCATGAAAATGATGGTGAGGAAACACTTTCACTAAGTAGATTTTAGCTAGATAGCAATTGTGATATTTGCGTTCTCAAAGTCGTTAGTGGAGCCTGTGTGGTTAACCGGCACACTAATATGGACTTGTGAGAAGTGGCAAAAAGGTCTAACCATTATGATTACGACATACCTCTTCATAATTGTTTAGACTCACAAGTGTGCTATCTAAGGGAAGGTGTATGATTTTGATAAAGACTTATCAAAACAATCTAGTATCAGAAATCTGAACTTTGGTAAGAAAGTCAGCTGATTTCTGAGTACATGTCAAAGCTAGTGGGAGCATAAGTGTTAGGCTAATAATCATCATGTTAGTGGGAGCATGATAATTATGATAAGTATTGCAAGTTAGCAATGTTAATTATAGAAAACAAAAGTTTCAATTGGGAAAAAGTTGTTTTGCTATAATTAAGGGAGAGGAAATTATACTTCATCTCAAATCTATAAGCTTAGATCGTGAGGTTTTAATCATTTAGTCGAGGTTATATATATGAATTTCATGTTGGAATGGCTCAACATAAGGAAATTCTGTATATGGGTCCATTATTTGCGTTCTAAAATTCGATTATGATTACGGCATCCCTTTTCATAATCTGAATTATGAGAACTTGGCAAATTGAAATGGAAATGTTATAGCAAAAGACTGGTTTAGTCTTTATGTGAGACATCATGAATCGTGCCCCATATGCTTCAGATATAGGATCGATTACATGTGCTATAATCATCCGTTCTAAAATTTTCCAAATGCCTGGGGCATTAAGAAGGGAAAAGGTTTAGAACTGGATATGACTAAAAGGATTAAACAATTGTCGAGGACAATCTAAGGTTTACCAAAGATTGGTTACTCAAGGACAATTGGAAGTACAGTGATAATTCTGTAAGGACCATATTGACATAATCTGTAAGGAGGCAACTCTTGTTCAGAAGTGATAAGTCAGATTGGAATCGGGAAATGTTTCAAAGTTAGGATTTTCAAATCTGTGTAAGATTAAGGAAACTTAATGCAAGAAGGATGTTTCCAAGAAGTTGATCTCCTTTGGAATGGTCTGTAATGGTTTTTGTCAAGTCCTTCTGACTTTGTGCATAATCATTACAAGAGGATCAATGCATATGAGTTTAGAATCTAACAGATTTCAGTAAATGGCATGAATTTGGAATTCTTGCTTTTGCAGTATAGATTTGGGAGTGTGAAAAGAGAATCATTGAAGTTATGTTCAATTGATCTAGTTCACAAAGTAAGGATCATAGACAAAAATAGTATGCATACTTGGTGTATGGCATGACTAGTGTTTAGAAAACATAGTGTACATGCTTGGAGCATGGGACAACTATTGTTTTAAATTCAAGAATAAAGTTGATAGCTGAAACAGTATACAATGAATAATGTGTAATCATATGGTGATAAATAAAAGGTGTTTTATTTATATTCATAAGTTCTGAGACCATATTGGATTCAATTATTATTGTGTTTCACTTTGCATGTTTTGACTTCCCGAATAAACTGGGTTATTCTTTCGGAATGACTAAGTTATTCAAACCATCCACAGTCGGTCATATGTTGGAAGTAGATATGAATTAAGACTGTCATGATGGGTTGTAGAGGTCTAAGGTGTTGGACAAGGCTACAACAATCATGAGTGCTCATAAGTTCTGAGTATTGGATTCAACCCGCGCTCATTGGAATCACTTCATGGATTTTATCACGAGTGATCATGAGACGATAATATATTATATTCTTCAAACCTAGAGATATGAGTTGTTACTATGAGTTGGTAGTACATTGATTGCACGAAACCGCATTCGGTAACTCGGTGCTATAAAACGTGCTTTTGTGTATGATTCAACAAGTAGTAGAACAAGCCATATGAGTCGAAGTTTATCCATTCCTTTTACCTTCGGGATAAAAGCGATATCTGTGGGCCCCTCGATGATTTGATGATGACAAATGGAAGTGCTCGGCCGGGCCAGGACTGATTTGATTTGTTCAATTAGTCAGTCGTCATAAATCGGAAATCGGGAAACAACAAATGGACAGAGAGAATGATTATAATCCATGTCTCAGTCCATATGATATCTAGAATGGAGGAATATATGATCCCTTATCTAATGGACAAGTCACTGACAAAGGTCAGAGTTCATCTACAAGGTCAGAGTTCGACAGAAGCTTTTGAGAGCTACGATTGCCAGTTGGTTCCTGAAGTCATACGCAATAATAGTTTTAGAATTATCCAAGTGGGAGACTGTTGGATTAATGTCTAAGTCCATAACTATAATTGGTAAGACTTGACCCGACCCGGCATGGTCCATTTGGATTGCATACCATCATGCACTTGGATAGACTATAATGAGAGAAATAAGACACTTATGGTTATTAATATATTATAAGTTCTAGTATATTAATAATAAGAATAATATGATTATTTAATTAGTATTGATCAAGAATTAATCTAGGATTAATTAAGTGATCAAAAGAAGACTAATTAAATATATGGGTTGATTGTGTAAATCATCCATACTTGTATAGTGGGCTAATGCTCCATGGATAATCAAGTTGGGCTAAAACCCATAGGATGGTCCATGGATGCTCCATGGTGTATTTGAACCCATGGATCCAAGGAAATGGAAAGTCATGACAATTAGGGTTTGCCCTAATTGTAACACTATATAAAGATATTATTCTTGGCAAAATCGGCACTAGTGTGTGTATGAAGAAAGGGCTAGCCGATTTTGATAAGTGTAGAATTCTCTCAAGCTATTCTAAGTGTTTTTATGATTGTGATTCCATTTGAGGTGTCACACTTGGGGCACTAGGCACTCAAGCTTCATGAAGACATTCTACACCAAAGAGGTATGTATTCTATCTTGCTATAGTCATTGTTTTGTATGCTAGATTAGGATAATACCTTGGAAGTTCTTATTTGCATGTATAATAGAGAAAACATAGATCCAAGGTATTTAGGGTTGCATGTACACTTAGGAGTGTTAGAATGCTCAAAACCCAACATATCATACATAGCATACGTAACATAACAGAACACAAAACAGCCATGCACTTCGGGTCTATTGTGAGACTGGTCCGTTGCACCGACCAACAGTCCACCTGGTCCACCCCTCCGAGTCTAGCCATATACATCGAGTCTACATTGTGATTGGTCCGCCCGCATCGGGCCTACAACCCACCTGGTCCACTCTCTGAGTCTATAGTATGACTGGTCCGCCCGCACCGGGCCTTTAGTCGGCCTGGTCCACTCTCCGAGCCTCGGCACGTCTGGTCCGCCCTCTTGGGGCCTACAGCCTATCCGGACCGCTCGCTGGGCCTTTGGGACAACCGGTCCGCCCTGGGTATCTTGGCCTACAGCACAAAGCAGGACCCGCCTCAACCCAACTCCAGTCCAAACAACCATGTGCACATAAACATACAATCATATAAGAATTCACAGTCAACAAGCCGATCAAACAGATCACATAACATATCATCATCCTAACCAGGATACCGTCCTAACCGGTCACTAGCATAGCATCAGCCTACATATCAGGAAACCGGCCTTAACCAGGTCTCTAACATATACCATCCTAGCTACCAGGATACAAACATATCAAAGCAATAACATAACAACAAATACCTAGATCTCAATCCGATAAAGGGCCGACCTTGGTGTCTTAGACCCTGTCGATATAGTGAGGATAACTCACCTCGCACAACCAAAACTCTAAACTGAAGAGCAGATTCTCGAATCACCAACTCACCGCAAATCCCGAACTAGCCATCATAACAAAATAAACATTAGGCCAAGCATACATCCACTTATCGGGCCAAGGCCAAAGTCCAAATCTTATACGAAGTCCAATATTGGCCTAATTTACCAAATTGGGCCCACCTCACCAAATGGGCCTAGATCCAAGGTCTATAACAATAACTGGGCCCAAAACACTCTATCCATAATTTCTAGACTTGGCCCATAAGCCAACTACCCACAAACGGCCCAAACTCTAAGGCCCAATATTAAGGTCCAATCAGGGGGAGTACGCTAGGCATACCCTCCTTGGTACGCGGGGCGTACTCACTGAAATGCAGCTGAGGATCGGGGCCCTGACCCGCTACGCGGGGCGTACAACCATGTTACTCGGGGCGTAACTTCGCTACTCATAAAGCCCTTATAACCTCTTAATGGCTTAAGCTCTTAAGCCCAAACTTCAGATCCCTAGGCTAAACATGCCTAAGATTCATAAAGCCTCAAACTTTATCACTTGGGACGTCCAAAAGCTCTTAATCTAAGGTCTTAATCCATTAAGACCTATATATCTCACACATGGAACAACTACAGCCCTTGGGACCTCATTTTTCTCACTCAAGACCTCTCCAAAGGTCTGAAAGGACAGATAATCTCGGCCAACACAAAACATGAATCAAGATGAGAACTTTGGGACAAGAAAGATGCTAAAACTTCACAACACTTAGATCTATGCAAAATAAATGGCAAGCAAAGAGCTTTGTACCTCAAATAAGCTCCAAAGGATGATATGTCTTCGGATCTACAAGCTCCAATCGTTCCATTCCTTCTTTGACAACTTCTCCTTTCTTCTTCTAGCTTTTCTTTTGCCAAAATGAGCTTTCCAAGGCCAAACACACCCAACAATGAAGGGAATACGGGTTTCTAGGGTTTCTGAGGTTAAGGGTGCGCTTAAGGAGGCTAGGGTATGAACCAACATGTTCCTTATATAGTGGCTGACCCTAATTTTAGGGTTTGGGGTTTCTGAGAGTACACTGGGCGTACTCACCTTGCCACCCCGCATTTCTTTCCTCCATTACGCTGGGCGTACGTCCAGCTTACGCTGGGCGTACGTCCAGCTTACGCTGGGCGTACCCAACCAACTTCAAGCATGCATGCCATGCATGCATGGGACCTTTTCCACTTTTTCCATAAAGAGCTATAAACAATATCATTTCCAAGACGCCGCAACTCCTCTACTCTAAACCCGCTCCCAATAGATTTTACATTCACACGAGGGTGACGAGAAGCCCTATGCTTCTAGCAACATATACCAGTCCGAAACCTTCTTGGATAAAACCCATTTCCCAAAAAAGAACCAGAATTACCCTTCCTCTTAAATCTCAGGGACTCATAATTAAATACTTTAAGAACGGGGTGTTACACCTCTGGTCCCTCGACTCAGCATCTTAATATAATGCATAGTAAGCATATCAAAAACAAATAGCAGGATGTCTCAATACACAACACATACACATAGGACCCTTTGGTCACACATAAGTTACCACTCAAGGTAAGTATAGTGAGAAGACTCACCTCATAAGCTGGCTAGTATAAATCTCGTACCCGGACATCTCGAACTAGCCTCCTCCTAACACATAGGTTACACATCTCTAAATAATACTTTAATCACAGTCAAATACACCAAGGGCCACTCTCTCTCCATGCTTAACTCTTGGAGTGGATAAAAGACCATTTTACCCCTCCATGGTCTCCTTTACACATGGTTGACCCAACCCTAAAGTCAACCGAAGTCAACTCGAGTCCACAGTCCCGATTTGACCCGAATCGGCGAGTGCACCGTTGTGACTCGTCGAGTCCACCCACTTTCTCCGAAGTTTCGGGAAGATTCAGCTCAAATCGTCGAGTTGACCCCACAACTCGCCGAGTTAGCACGCGATTCAGCTCGATCAGGAAAACCCTAATCGACTCACCGAGTCGGCTCATTGACTCGGCGAGTCTATCTTTACTCATTCTCATTCAGACGATTTCAACCAGATCTATCACTCTAAACTATAGATCTATCATCTCAAGGCTCAATAATCACGTAAAACTTCGATCTTTATGTTCATGCATGATGTTATTGCTCCAAAACGCCATCAGATGCCCTTCATGAAGGATTTAGCTCATCAACCCTCATGTAGACAACTAAAGCTAGGGTATGAAGTCTTCAAGGACATCACAAGGTCCAGATCTGAGGTTTCCCATCTCAGATCATGTCTCAAATAGCTCATAGGTACAAAATAAGGGGAGTAAAACCCTAAAACTCCCAAAAGCATGAGATCTAATCAAAATAGATGAAAAGGATGCAAGCTTATACCTTCTACAGTAAGCCCACGTGAAGAAGTGCTAGATCCACAACCCCCATCTCGTTTTTTGCTTGAATCATACTCTTCTCCCTCCAAAAGACCCACTAAATACTTGATTTCATCATAAGAACTCTCTCATTGCTCCAATGGCGATCTAGGGTTTCTCATAGGAGGTGTGGGCAGCTGGTGAGGCGCATCTTAGGTTATAAGTTCCCTTAAATAGGCTCCAACCCTGGAACTTAGGGTTTTCTCTTCCCAGGACCTACTCGGTGAGTCAGTCCTCTGACTCGTCGAGTCCACTCATTAAATCCACGTGGACAACTTGACACGACTCGACGAGTCAGACCTTCGACTCGGCGAGTCTCTCCTTAAACCTCAAAATTGAAACACAAAAATAATGTACCTGAAAATCTGAATGTTACACATTTAAACCTCCAGAATCTCATCTTGTATACCCAATACACTACTAGAGCCAAACTCAAACTCGAGAGTCTGGTTCGACAGCAGAAATGGGACCACTCATCTCCAATCTGATACTCAACTCTCGACCAGTGCTTCGCGAATGCACGCGTACATCACTTCTCCAATTCCTTCCAATTATGATAACCCCACCCCAACTCGGAATATAACAGTTCCCAAACATCACAGAGACCCCAGTCTCTCCCTTGGTCTAGCCACTCGGTTCCTAAAGACTCGATGGGTAAGGCTACCCAAGCCTAAGAATTCCTCTGCGTCATGCCCTGAATAGTGATCATTATGACTCCCCACAGATTCATAATACTCTTTTGTTGGCTATTGAAAGCTACGGCTCCCCGCAGTTTCACAATACTCTCTGGATCGCCAGGGGCTCACCCCATGGTTTTCCCTGATAGTCTCAAGTGATTACTCCCACTCGGATCCACTCACTCTCTTATCACCCCATAATCTCATCCTCGAGTCATCACCCCACTGAGTTCACTATCGAATACTCTATGGTCCAACATAGATAGGTACACACACCTACCCAGGTTAAGCATCACTACTCCTGACGAAAACCGTCGTGACAAAACACTTTCTCTCGTTGCAATTCACATTCTTAAATAATTCCGTTTGATGAAAAATAGCTGAAGGGCTCCCACAGGAACCATAGTCACTTGGTACCCCACTTTCCAACTCACAACTCAAGTCTCAAAATAATCCGAAAATTTAGGGCATCATGCTCAGATACCTCGATACACCATCACAGAACCTCGCGATGTGTTGCCTCAACCAATGATCTCCCACTCACGGCATCATACTCGGATACCGCAATGCACCCTCTCAGAATCTCACAATGTCTTGCCTCGACCGCTGATCTTCCTCTCACACAACTCGTAACTTCGAAATACTCCAACTCTCAATTTGAAACACGAAGGAATCGTCAATGAATCAAAACACATTGACGACAATCCGAAACCCCATCATCTATTTCTCAAAAACCCATGCAAGAATACTCACACCGACTCTGAAGTTGGTTGCCAATCAACTTCTTCCATTCCTAAAGTGCATATAACAACCCATACATCAAACTAGAAATTCTCATCCGTCGAAACTATCCTTAACGATCCAACCGCCTCGAACTCAACCATTACAACCTCGAAGTGTTCCTAACCACTATAAGGTCCCTAACCAACGACTACTCGCCGTGGATACACCCATCCTTTCCCGAACACGCACAACATGCATTATCTCGCTCCGTACCTTGCCTCATCCACCAATAACCCAAGTCTCATGAATCCATACCGCAGATCTCCATAACTAGTTCTCTAATCCACACTTGAACAAATTTCTAATCCTTTCAATAAAATACCCAGTTCTCCCCCACTTAGGGTTCGAACCATCACCAATTGGCATACCAAAAATCTACTTCACAAACTGTTTCACCAGGTACATCGCACTTGACTCTTGGAATGTACTACGTAACACTCGATGATCTTCCTGATAGAGACCAAGCGAATCCAAATATCCTAAATCTCAGATGAAATCCTCGGAACCTCCCAACGTGACTGCCTCTAGTCATCCAAAATCTCATACCGACACACTACCGGACATCTCAACTTTCCCGTAGTAGCCATGACGCTCAGTCTGAATATAATGAACTATCACACTCCTCATCTTAGCCCTGTCGAAAATACCCGTTACCCGAATTACCCGCTCGATTTTTTTGGGTATCGGGTAATTCGGGTATCGGGTTAATTTTTTCGGGTAATTGGGTAACCCGATTTTTTTTCAGGTCGGGTAAAGGGTAAGTGTATTGGGTTTCAGGTATACCCGAATTACCCGATATATATATATATATATATATATATATATATATATATATATATATATATATATATATATATATATATATATATATATCGTCTCAATTCCCAAATCACAACCCAATTTAATTTACCTCGTTCTTTTTCTCTACATAAAAAAAAAACCTTGTCTGCCTCTTCGTTCGTCACCATCGAATCGTCGATCATCTTCAGCTGTTCGTCGCCACCTCCTCGCCGGTCATCAGGTGGTCATCGGCTCGGCGCCGCCTCACCGGTCATCAGGTCTTCGTCGGCTCGTCGCAGCGTGACTTCAGCTCGTCACCACTCCAAGAAAAAATCACGGATTTGAACTTCAAACTCAAATGTAAGTAATAACAACCAACTGATTCTCTTTTTGACATAGAAAATTAGCAAACTAGTGCAACTTTGAATGAGGCTCTTGTCGATTTAAAGAAAATTAGCAAACTAGTTTTAGCTTTCATTCGGTTATATTTGTTTTCCAAATCTGATGATACTCTTTTGAACTTTGCGTTGCGTTGGGTGATGAAAAAGGTTTAAATTTATTTTGTGGACATATTGATAAGTTAGAAGAAACCTCTTCCATTTGTGTCTCTATGGCCATGAAGAATCTCCAAAGGAACAATAAGAGGATTCTGATTCAGATCTGAATAGACCATGCCATGGAAAACATATGCTGTGGAATCATCTGAACAAGCTGTAAACAAAGGGTAGTTGCGATGGAAAGCCACATTTGTTATGTATTTATTGTGAGATCTGAACACATTTGGAAAAATCATATGTTAATGTTAGATTCATGGATAGCAAGCATGGTATGTATTAATGAAAAACATACCTGAGAACTTTGTAAGGTTTTGAAGAAAGATCCATGTCAAACCAACATAACTTTCCATCTTTACTTCACACAATAACATTATCACCTGCATAAAAACAATAATATAGTTTTCATTAAAAATTATTGATATAGAACAATAAACAAGGGATAGAATTGGAAACATACCACCAGGATGAATGGAGATAGAAGAGATTTCACGAACTCCAGCTTCAAGCTTTTTGATGAACTTCTTCATTACTAAATCATAAACTCTGACATTCTTTTTTCTTGACAACATTCTTTTTTATATATTATTATGTCTAGATACATAATAATATATAAAATGATCTTGTTTTGGTTAATAAACTATGTAAATATTAAGAAATGAAGTTTGTGCACTAGTTAGTCCCTTATGTCATTCATGCATGAACTATTGTATGCTTAAAGTCGATCAGGTGGGGTTGCTGGTAAAGTGGTAAGTATAACCCTTTTGCAGAAAAGAAAACAATTTTTTGAGTTGCATATAGAAGAAAAATTGTCGTTAATTTAGAAAAAAAAATAATGAAATATTTAACAAGTAATTATTAAGGTATTTTTGGAGGATAAATGAATAGTACTTTGAGTGGAAATGTGGGGAAAGAAAGAAAGGACAATTCTACCCACCCAAGACCCATACCTATATGGGCAACAGTTGCATGGTCTCCCCACCACAACAATAATAACCTTTGACAATTCTAATTCTAGGGACAATTCATCGTTTTCATTGAAATATTTTGTTGTTTTTTTATGTTTTTTTTCCTATTTTTTTAAGGTTTCTTAACAGTTTTTCTGTTTTTTTTTTCTTATTTTAGATGTCAAAAACAGATGACTATATTGAAGTGGAAGACGAGACGATTGAAGTTGACAACCCAACAAATGATCAAGTTCCACAAGAAAAAGAGAAAAAAACTAAAGAATTCAACCCAAGATCGAAATTTTGGAATGAATTTGAAAGGTATAAGGACGAAAATGGTGTTCAAAGATGCAAATGTAAGCATTGTGGTGGTGGGAATTATAAGTGTGAATCGGGTAGTTATGGGACCAAAAATCTAGGTTATCATTTAAATAAATGTAAAGTTTACTTGGCTACACTTAATGGTGGGCAAAAACAAGTAACTTTCCAATATGGTGATGAAAACAAACTGTCGGCTTGGAAATTTGATCAAAAGGAGAGTCGGAAAGCTCTAGCCCACATGTTGGTAGTTGACGAACTTCCTTTTAGCTTTGATTCTTGATCCGAGGAACAAAGTAAAGTATTTGGTTATACTACTTGAGGATCGTTATGGAGAAAAGGGGGTGGAGGCCAAAAAGAAATATATCATGGATTCTATGTATGAATTATATAATGATTATATTAGAATTCATTCTCCAAGTTCTACTTCAAGTACTGCCGAGTCTACCACTTCATCATCGATACTAGGGAAACGCCAAAACTCGGATTTTATGGCACCTAATCCCCCATTAAGAAATAAACTAAGAGAAAAAATGAAGACGAACATAGTTGAATCAATTGGGGAGTTAGAAAAGTATTTGCAAGAAAGTGTTGAAGACGACTCATAAATATTTAGTATTCTAGATTGGTGGAAAGTGAATAGTCCAAGATTCCCGGTTCTATCATTGATGGCTAGAGATGTGTTTGCCATTCCCGTCTCAACCGTGGCTTCAGAATCCGTTTTTAGCACTAGTGGGAGGGTGTTGGATCCGTTTAGGAGTTCTTTGACTCCTAAGATTGTTGAAAGTTTAATTTGTACACAAGACTGGATTCGGGGTAGCATAAGTGACACAATTGATTATGAAAAAGATTGGGAAGAAAATCAACAAATTGACAAAGGTAATTGTTTATCGTTCATTATTTTAATTATTGTAAATTTAATATATTTTCGTTTTAATAATAACGTTATTTGACTTTTTTTATATGGAATTGAGCAAGATGAAGTAGTGAATGTGCAAGAAGAACGAGTAGGTGCAAGAAGACGAGTATATTTATGAATGTCTTTTGGAACTTGAATGTTATTATTTTCGTAATATGTAATGGATTTCTATGTTTTCTAGATTGACGACATGAGTTTTTTTTGGTAAATGCAAAATATATGCATATACATTGATATCAAGTAATTTAAATGATTGACTTTGGTTGTTATTATTTCTTTTATGTATTTGTTTTTTAACATCTTATTAGATTTGATTAAATCGTTAAACGAATACTTGATATCTCAAATATTATTGAGTAAAAAATCTCAATGTTCAAAATTTGAGCACGAAATACTTATTTCATTAAATTTATTTTTAGGTCCCATTAAAAAAAAATCGGGTAATACCCGAATTACCCTTACCCGACCCACTACCCGAATTACCCAAACCCGAATTACCCGAATTTAGTTTGGGTAGGGTCACGGGTAAATTTTTTAACATGAATTACCCGAATTACTCGACCCGAATTACCCGAAACCCGAAAAATTTACCCGATTGACACCGCTACCTCATCTTCAATCCCTCAACCATCGTTCCATCATGAGAATTATCATGGAAGCAAGAGACCTCACTCCCACACTCGGTGTCCGATATAACCCACGAGGGCCACCGCCTCGATTACGTTCCCTATGAACCTTAAACTGCTACTGATTATAGCTTACTATACTCAACGAAGGTATACCCTTGTCCTCATCCATTTCATTCCCTACTGATGACTCTCTCATGGTATAAGAAATACCTCCCAGCAAACATACTGCCCAAATACTCTGGTGAAAAGATCGCAACTATATGCTACTCCATGGGGTTTACCTCCCAACTCGGAAACCGGAAGCTTAATATCTCTTTTGCTTCTCACAGGAAACGGAAATAGCGCAACTCTGGTCACAGAAAGTGACATCTCAACTATCGGCCAATTTCTCAATTCAGACCACAATCCTCCATAAAGCACCATCTCTACTCATCCCTGAGTCTTGCGACTCCAACCGACATCTCACCAGTAAAATCTCTTGGAAACTAACTCAATTTCCCTCTCAAGGTACGCTCTAATTGAAGCTTGCTCAACATGGAACTCTGTCCCCACACTCTATCATATCAGTTCTCAGTCTAAACAATCACAACGGGACAACTGGTAAAGTCAGAAGCACTATCTGCTACGAATCATGGTACTCGAAGCATTTTATCTCCCCTCAATCTACTACTTAGAACCCTGGAATTCACCCTGTTTCGAGTATGGGTCCTCTGCTTTCAGTAGTACGGGACCATACTAACTGCCACATCTACCCATACTTTCCACACGTATCATCCCATATTTCCTAAGTAGCTGCTCAACCTTCTCGATCACCAATCCCGTTATACCTGGTCGCTCTCCAGAGAATACTCTCTTCTATCAGCATACTCATCTGACTAAGGTCGCTCCCTAGGTTCTCACACTTCTCTGCCATCAGCTGCTGAAGAACTCCTTATGATGTCAACCATCTACCTCCTGAATATCTTCATATTCACTTAGTAGCTGACTCCCATCATCAAAAGTTCCACAAAGCACGAAGCAAGCAACATTCAGGCATCGAATAACCTCCACAGGCACAAAATACTACTCGAGTACACAACTCCACTTGATTTATTCACAAATCAAAAGACATCACCGAACTCAGGCTATCTTACCTCTCATGGTATCTAATCACTCTTTTCAGTAGACTCCTCAAATGCTCATCTAGGTATCTCTCCTAGATTACCCCGCTACTCAAAGCTCTCTAAAAGATTCCTGTTAGGTACTCCTACTCAGTACATTCACAGAGCAAATAACAGATCGCAACATCTCCTAGGCTAAGGCATCACAAATCAGGCAACTCTAGCCCTAGATCTGAAATACCTAGCCTATCCTCTAGCATGCAATTCTACTATCTCATAAACATCTCATAAATATCTCATAAAGTAAACAATTAAGGTATTTTGGGAAATCACCGTTTGGGCTCTGGTTGATTGTACACACTGCTCCTTCTTGTTTTTCTATTAGAAACTCTTACTCATTTTAGAAAAATCATTTCTTTTGAAAACTTTTCTCAAATCCTCAATTTGATTCCGGACATACCCGAACGTGCATCCGAATCCCTCAAACCAAAGCTCTGATACCAAGTTGTAACACCGTAAGTTTTCAAACAAAATTTTCATTTAAAAATCACATTAATCTCATTAACATAAATCACAAAATCTCCAAAATCTCAATTTATCAAAACACGTGTCTATAATAACAAAATCCAGGATCCACAAAATATAACTCAGTCTCGTGTGTACAATCAAGCCGGTGCCTTCCCGTGATCCTGAGAAGTACCTGAAACACATAACACATACACGGTAAGCATGAAGCTTAGTGAGTTCCTGGAAATACCACACATATCTCATTAGCCTCTCATGACTATGCTCAAAATAAGACCCTCCGGTCAATGTGCCTGATGAGTCAAAAACTCTCATAAGATCGATAGATTCTTAAAAAATAAAACAGAAAGTATACCAAAGAACAAACACACAATGAATAAAACAGATGTCGAATGATTAAAACAACAACACCTCAGAAGAGCTCGACGAAGAACTTCTACTGTAGAGTTGTGCTAGGGTTACAATACTATTAAGGAAAATGTTCAAGAAACATAAATAATGTGATGCATGCATGCACCATAAATACTAAACCCTAATAACAAAAACACGGATGGACAAGCCCAAACCATGAAAACATTGGACCAAACTAGCGAAGCCCAATGACGCAACCCATAGACTCAACAATGAGGCGAAAGATCACTTCGGTTGAGCAACAGTGGTTTTCTTTACAGTCTTGAACAAAAGCAATATGATGGCGAGTAGAGTCTGTCAAAAGTTAATATACCACCGAAGCATATATGTGAACATCTTCTTATCAGCTTCACTGTTCTGATTGCACCTATATAAGATATCGAGAATATGCTCCATGCAGGAAGTGGAGAACATGTGCTTGTCTGCAAGAGCGAGCATGCATTTTTGACCTTCGCCTCCGGTGAACATGATTGTGTGAAACTTTGGGTCAATTTTTCCCTTCATCATCACGTTGATGTCGCTTTCCTTCCCAATTGGCTTGATAATGAGCTTCCTTGTCAAGGCAGAGACGATCTCCTGATCCATCTTTGCGACCTCAAGGATATAACACACCAGCATTTGCTTCATGTGATCGATGATAGGCTCATACTCTTGTTGATTGGTCAGCAAGATATTGTTCAGGAGGATCCAGTCATGAGGATTCAAATTTGGCAGATCAGCAAGGAAAATCATATGAACCGAACTGTCTGAGCCTCGGGTCACTTTGAATTTGATATTGATAAACTTCCCTGCTGAAGTGGGTTTCAACACCTTGACTGTTGTAATCTTATGTTTGCTCCAAGTCAGGTATTATGGTTGAGAGAACGCAAGATAGTATTCGATCAGGTCTCGATCAACCTTCAGGTCAGGAGAGGGGATGGCAACAGTGGACTTGAAACAATGAAAGATGAACGCCTTTCGGGTGATTGGCATATCAAATTGAGAATCCTTAGAATTCTCAAGACCAAATGAGAGGACAGGTTCGGGCTAGTGTGTGCTGGGAGACTCGATTGCCTCCTTCAGAAGTTTTTCCATTGACCACAAAGGAAACAAAGATTTCCTTCGTTCCAATGCATCGTTCGCTTCTTTTTGTTTCTTCTCCCTTTCAGCTTCTTCATTTGCTTTACGAAGCTTTTCCTCAAGCTCTCGTTCATTTCGCTTGATTTTGAGGTCTTCGACTTTAAAAGCTTTGTCTTCGGGTTCAACTACATCTTCGGTTTCTACCTCATCATCTTCACCAATTTTCTTCTTTCGTATGTCCTTCATACTACCCGAAGCTTCATTACCTTTGGGTTAAGCAATGACTTTTGGTTGGAAGATGGGTTTGCTTTTTGGAGGTTGTTGAGATTGACCTTGGCTAATATCTTCTCCCCTTTGTTTTGGAGGGACAACGGTCTTCGGAACACTTTCAATCGTGCTTAGAATGTCTAGAGTAGGTCTTAAATTCTCAGAGAATTAGTGTCGAACGGGGATGTTAAGGACTAAGTCATACGCTTCCAGAAGATGTAGAAGAATGGAATGCACATCACCAACGCTGCTTTTGATGACAACTTGCTTCGACTTGAGTTCATCATTCTCTTTTAGCGTCTGGTTAAGCTTCAGAGCCTGAGTCTTGATTTTGGTGGTTTTGAGAGCCAGTTCATCCATGAGTTTGTTTTCCATGGCTAGATCAGCTTGGAGTTTATCAAGACGCTGATGGATGGAAGTTTGAAGCTTATTGTTTTCAGATTGTAAATTTTGATGAGCCTCTGCAAAATACTTCTTTTCAACCTGAAGCGACTGTGTAAGATTGTCAACCGAAGCATTCATAGTCTGAGCATTCTTCTGAGCTGCAACTTGAAGACAATCAAGAAAAATGTGAGCATCAGAAATTAGTTTTTCGACTTTTTCGGTTGCTTGCTTGCAATCCTTGGTAGATTCTTCAACGACATTAGATGCTTTCTGTCATGAGGAATTAGAAGCATCTGTAGCTTTGACATCATTGGAAATGGTAGTATCATGCTCCTTGATAAAGGTTGCCAATAGAGCCTTGATTGTGGCTTTAGAGTATGCCTCACTTGGAGTACAAGAGGAAGAAGAAACCAATTGGTCAAGGTTGTCATTCAAATCCTTTAAATGCATCTTCGTGACAGGAGCGTCATCATCATCATCGCTCTGAACTCGATATGGGCTAAAATAGCTGAATCAAACTCCATTTTTGCTCCGCCAAGAACGGTTTCAGTTTCATGTGAGTGAGTGGGAGATAAAGGTTTTAAGGTAATGGGGGGTTCAGGTTCTGAAGTAGGTGCCCCCGTATCAGATACGTTGACACAAACTTGAGGTTCGGTTGTAGTAGTAGTGGTTGTGGTAACTTAGGTGAATAAATGAGTGGGAATTGGAATTGAGGTTGTAGTTGAGGATGAGATGGGAGGTGGGCACGAAGCAATGGTAATAGGAACTAATTGTGTAGGAGAGGGAGGAGGTGAGTTTCGGTTACCTTCATGAGCTGGTGAGGGTGGAGGCGAATTACCTCAAAGCGAACTCTCGTGCTGAGAAATGTCATCATCACTAGACTCTGGTTCGGACTGTTGGTCAGATGGAACATAGTCATAATCACTTGATGAAGGAGCTTTCGGCTTGTATGCCTTCTTCTTAGTCTTGCGTTTCTTTGGAGCCGAATGAGCTGCTTAATTAGACTTTCACTTCTTGGGTGTAGAAACTTTAGATGATTGAACTTCCTTCTCCCCTTTTCTTTCAGGCATCTTCCCTCGATTTGCTGGTTTATCAGCTGCGTTTAGAGAGCTTTGCATTTCGGGAGTAAGCTGCCTTGGTCCTGAAGGAGGTAGCTTCTTGTACTCATTTATTAATTTGCTTTCACTGGAAACACATCTCTACATAGATTTCAGAACTGAACCAATAAACATAAAATTCGATGGACCAGAAACTATTATCATTAGCGTATGTAAGGTAGCAATAGACGACATCAATGAGTCTGCCATTGTTGGAACTTGAAACTTCTCTTTCGCCCATTGAGTAACAAGAGTCCAAAACCTAGCACAAGAGATTTCAGAGTAGCGAGAAGTAGAACTAAGACTTTGAACCAGTTGAGACCATAAGATAGACCCAATGTCCATGTTGACCCCATGGTACAGACCGTAGAGAAGGGTCATGAACGCCTTGCTCGCCCCATCAGACCCTACAACCCTCTCCGATAAACCCTTGAAGAGGAGGGTAAAAAGACCATTCCACCGTGGAGGAAGGCACAATTTCTTGAACTTTGTTATAGTGGTAAGTACCTCAGTGTACCCCATATCATAGAACATGGTGACGAGTCGAGTGGTGGTAATGGAATCATGGTTGATCATGGAGTCGTCGATAGCAATCCTTAGTAACAAACATAACCTAGCTTTTGAAATCGACGCCTTGTGATTAAAGATCTCAAAGAAGATTGTCTCCTTGACCTTATCGTAGATAGCAGTTGAGTAGACCTGAGAAAGTAGCGACATAGGAACATAGTCCACCTTGGTTAGGGCAACGATAAGTGGTGAATATTTGAGGCATTCAACCACTTGCCACATGTAGGGATCCTACTGGAAAGGTGTGATATCAATGATGAGGTTTTGATTCGGTTTAATGGTGAGAAGAGAGGATTGGGCACTGTGTTCATGAACAGAAGAGGTATCCGCCATTTTTGAACCTTGCAGAAAAAGATGAGCAGTAGAGAGAGAATTCACCGTATAGTGCTTAAGAGGATTTGTAAGTGGTAAGATCGTAAAAAGAAGTTGAGAAATCTCTTTATACGATTACCAGGAGAGAGAAAAATCTGGAGTGATGATTGTACGATTCGCTGACGTAACACCTGAAAAAGCGCGATTTGACAATTGTTACCTCGAAAAGTGTGTCAGCGTGTCAGGCGTCGTGAGAAAGGAAATGATTCAAATTCACGTGCCTATAAGATCTTATCCTTTCATTTTCTCTTTAATTTAGAAACAATCCAAATTCCTATTGAAATGTCGAGTCATCCTTTCGCTTCATATGAAATTTCCCTTCGCTCCCAACACAGTGTACCACCACAACATATTGAACCGAATGCTGTATCTGAGAAATACCGGTTAGTACCACGATCAAGACTTGTGGAAAATCATAAAGATCTTTGTGCAAGAGTGTTCCAAAGAAAAAGAAATAAAGCAAATAATTTGTGGGATTTAAGTGATGTCAACTAAGACATGAAACTGTGGATCCCGGGCACGAATCTCTTCCTTCAAAGTCAAGAGAGACTTAGAAGTGTCTGTGTGGTTTCCCGTTGAAATACGATCAAATGCTTATTAAGAAACATTGAAAGGCATCTTTTAATCATATGACTAATGGGTTGTATTTAGCTTCATTCATACGACGGAACTTGGTATAAGACTGAAAGTAGGATGAAGTACTTGTGAGATCGGTGTAGTCTATGAAACAAGTAGGTTTGATCATTTTTCAGTGATTTGATTTTTGTAGAAATCTCAAAAACAAAAATAAATTGGATCTTATGGGTAGAAAAACCTTGGTGTCAGACAATTTCATAATGATCACACAAAAATTAAAAGAGAGATTTCTTGGGTGAAAACTAAAACATTTGATTATTCACCGTTAATTCGTTATAGGTATTGGATTTTGGGTTTCACTTAGCTCGTGGTGAAACGAAGCTAAGATTATTAACCCAGATGTTGTGTAGCCATAAAACTCAGTGGTAAATTCTCAGAGTCTCAAGCGTTACGTTTATAAACCGAAGCATGATGGAGAAAAGTGATAAGGAGGTTAAAGAACCGAAAGTACCTCTGCTATATAGTAAGGACCGAGTAGACAACTCTTAACTCAATGTGAGACGAGTAAAGTAGCTCATGACATAAGTGATTTAATCATCCTGATTAGGAAGAATTGATTTGTATATATCAAATTGGTAAGGCTTCACTTGAAGTCTTTGAGGCTTTGGTCTACATTCATCAGCATGTTTCTAGGGACACTTAGCTAGTACAAAGATAAAGAGATTTATACCTGTCCCAGATCCATCATTTGAATTATCCATGATACCTTTCAATGATATTTTTGGTATTTTTGATCTTGATAAAAAGCAACAAGAACAACAATTTTTTTTTTGGATTTTATGAATATTCTAATAAATAAGAACAGAAAGGAAAATATTTTTTTAGTTTTATAAATATTCTGAAAAAAGAAATAAAAACAAAAAGAAAAGTGTTTTTGAGTTTTATGAATTTTCTGAAAAAGAAATAAAAACAGAAAGAAAAGTATTTTTCAGTTTTATGAATTTTCTGAAAAAGAAATAAAAACAGAAAGAAAAATATTTTTGAGTTTTATGAAAAGAAATGAATTAAGTAAAGATATACATAAATTACAAAGTATACAACCGAAACTTCACCTAAAAGTAGTGAAGCGAAATGGACCGAGCGTTCGGTTCATTTCAGTTCCCGAAAAATCAGGAGCCAAAATAGACCGAGCGTTCGCTCTATTTTGTTTGTTCAATTTTAATGAGGCGAAAGTCGTTTCGGTACTAATTCAGCTTCCATCATTCCTAAGCCTTGGAGAATTTTATTAAAACTTACTTCAGGTAAGGCTTTCGTAAATACGTCAGCTTGTTGATCAGCAAATCGAACAAAGTGGATTTCCACATTACCATCTTCAACGTGATCTTTAATGAAGTGGTATCTCAGTGTTATATGTTTCGTTTTGGAGTGTTGCACTGGGTTGTGACATATCCGAATAGAGCTTTCTGAGTCACAATAGAGTGGAATCTTCTTCATGTTAAGCCCATAGTCTCTAAGTTGACTTTGTATCCATATGACCTGTGATGTACAAGATGCAGCAGCAATATACTCAGCTTCAACTTTGGAAAGAGACACACATGTTTGCTTCTTGGATTGACAACTAACAAGTTTTCCATCTACGAATTGACACCCGCAAGTTTTGCTCTTTCGGTCTAAACCACATCCTCCAAGATCAGCATCATAGAATGCTTGAACGAAGAAGCCAAATTTCGTCGGGTACCAAAGACCGAGAGATGAGGTTCGCTTCAAAATACCGGAAGATATTTTTCACAGCCACCATATGTGGTTCTCGTGGATTAGCTTGGAACCTGGCATAATAGCAGACATAAAACATGATATCTTGTCTACTAGCTGTTAGATACATAAAGGACCCTATCATTTAACGATAGAGTGTCATATCAACAGCCAATTTCTCCATAGATGGTGTAAGCTTTGTTCCGAATGCCATTGGAACCTTCACTTTATAATCTCCCAACATACCGAACTTTGCCAGTAGTGTCTTAGTATAAGCCTCCTGATTAATGAATATGCCTTCGGGTCCCTGTTTGATGTTCAGTCCAAGGAAAAAGTTAATCAGACCCATTGAGCTCATCTCAAATTTAGTCTCCATCAACTTCTAGAATTCAACTCTTAGGCTAGGATTCGTGGAACCAAAGATGATGTCATCAACATAAATTTGGACGACCATTAGGTGTTCTCCCTCTTTCTTGCGAAAGAAGGTTGGGTCAACCGAACCTTGTTTGAATTTAGACAATTTCAGAAAACGAGTTAATGTTTCATACAAGGCTCTCGGGGCTTGCTTCAGACCGTAAACTGCCTTGTCTAGAATGTAGCAATGATTAGGATACTTCTCGTTCACAAACTCAGGTGGTTGGTCAACGTACATAGTCTCTTCTAGTACTCCATTCAAGAACACAAATTTGACGTCCATTTGAAAACCTTCAAAATTTTTGTGAGCAGCGTATCCCAGAAAGATCCGAACAGATTCTAACCTTGCTACAGGAGCGAAGGTTTCTTCGTAATCTATACCTCCTTCTTGACAATATACCTTAACAACCATCCTTTCCTTATTGCGAATTACGTCCCCTTCTTAATCCATCTTGTTCCTAAATACACATTTTAATCCAACCACAGATGCATCCTTTGGTGTGGGAATTAGTCTCCAAACTTGATTTCGCTCAAACTCATTGACTTCTTCTTGCATGGCCTGTACCCAATCGGAGTGATCAAGCGTAGTATTCACTATTTTCAGCTCGATCTTGGAAACAAACGAATTAAACATGCAAAATTATACTTGAGAGAATAAAGCAGTTTGCTTCGCATTCAGTTGAGAGCGTGTAAGAACTCCCTCATATGATTCGCCAATTACTTGAGTTTTTGGATGATCGCGTGTCCATTTTACGAATGGGGGATAATTTGGATCATAAGCAGGATCCAATTCAACATTTATTTCTTCTTCGAATTCTGATTGAGAATCTTCGTCATTTGTATTATTATTCTCCCCCTCGAATGACGAAACAATATCAACATCCGGTTCAGAATTTTCCCCTCGATTGGACTCCATGGGTCATTGTTGGTAATAGGTTCCCCCTGGAATGGCGAGTCAGTTCGCTTTGGTGTAGATGAACTCTACCCCTGGAATGTAGAACATCTATGAGTAGGTTTGCTCGAGCTTTGAGGTTCGCTTGAGCTTTGAGATTCGCCTTCCATGTCTTGTGCTGCTTTGTTTATTATCTCCTTCAGATTGTCAACTTTATTATCTGATGCTTTTGCTTCAAAGAGAATGGCTTTCTTTGGTCCATTAACGAGCATTATGTATTCTTCAAACAAATTTGATATTAGAACCGTGACTTGACCTTTTTTAGAAAGATTTTCATTGAACTTTCGCTTGATTGAAGTTTCTTCACGTAACTATCATCGAATGTGACATAATAGGTTTCTTCAATCTTCTTTGATTTTCTGTTCAGAACCTTGTATGCTTTGGAGGTCAGAGAGTAGCCAAGAAAGATCCCTTCATCTGCCTTCACATCAAACTTGTTTCGGATCTCTTTAGAATTACATATAAAGCACTTGGAACCGAAAACATGGAAAAATTTAACGTTAGGCTTATGATTATTCTGAATTTCATGGGGTGTAATTGAAAATCGCTTATTGAGGAAGGTTCAATTCTGGGTATAGCAGGCAGCTAGAATTGCATCAGCCCAGAATTACAGAGGTAGAGAAGCGAAACTGAGCATGGTTCGGGCCGCTTCACACAACGAACGGTTTTGCCTTTCAACTACACCATTTTGTTTTTGAGTATAGGGAGCAAAGAAGTTGTGAGACTCCTCCTTTTCAGTAAGAAATTCTTCAAACTCTTGGTTTTTGAATTCCATCCCATTATCGCTTCGGACATCCTAACCACCTTTCACAGTTGAAGCTCCACTTGCTTAATAAAGTTCTTGAGCTTTGGAGTCGCCTCTGATTTCTATTTAAGAAAGAAAATCCAGGTGAAGCGTGAAACATCATCAACTATACCGAGAATGTACTTACTATCACCAATGCTTTCTATGGCCAAAGGACCACATAGATCGATGTGAAGAAGCTCAAGAGGTTCGATGATCTTTGTGTTGACAATTGTGGGATGACTCTTTTGGCTTTGCTTTCCCATTTTACATGCAACACATAGATGATTCTTGTTAAACTTTAGAAGTGGCAATCCTCGCACATGATCACCAAGAGCTAACTTGTTGATGTCTTTGAAATTAAGGTGCAAAAGTCATCGGTGCCACAGCCAACTTTCATCAGAATGAACTTTCGTTTGGAGACATACAACAGGCTTTCCATGTATCGGGTTCAAATTTAATGGATACATTTTTCCTTTTCATTTTGATTTTAGCATAACCGTCTTAGTTTTCTTCTCAATGATCTCTAACCCTTCATCATCAAAAGAGACCTTCAAGCCAGTTGCTACAACCAATTACAAGACACTGATAAGATTGTGTTGCAATCCTTCCACGTATGCCACCTTTCGAATTGAAAAATCCCCGTTTGTGATCATTCCATAGCTTTTTTTGTTCCATATGAGTTGTTACCATATTTGACACATCCACCATCTTTTAGATCCCGAAACTCCCTCAACTCTTCCCTTCTTCCTCTCATGTGACGCGAGTAGTCACTGTCTATGTACCATTCGTTGTCGAACTGCTCGTCACTGATAACCTACAAAAATCAAGCAGATTTAGGAACCCAAAGTTGCTTGCGTCCACGTGAGCCTTTTACAGAACAAGGAATAGTAATTGAAAGATCAACCATATAGGTTCTTTTTATTAGAGTGGTTTCGTCTTTCCTTTTGATGGTAAAAACCTTGATTTTGTTATCTTTTGGTTTGCTTAAATCAGGTTGAGGATCTTTTTGCCTTCAGAGACGAGCTTCCCTTTTCCCTTGACATCCTTGACATTCTTGTTAGGATTCTGTTGTGATCGAGAATGACGAGGATGAGATTTAGGACCGAAGTTGGGCTTTCGGTTCTTGTCACCATTTGACCTGGGACCGAAAATTCCTTTTCGGTTCGTCTGACTGCTAGATTGGCAGTGAGTGCATGGAACAGAATTATCCTTTAAACCTGCTTTCGTATTGAGATTTGACGCCTTTTCTGTTCGAACATAATTGGAGTTTTGGGATTGCCAAAACTTCTTCCTTTCATTGAGATTATTTTGATATCTCCTGTTTCGCTGGCGTTTTTGTTCAGCAAGTTGCTTTTGAGACTTGTGAATATTTACTTTCAGTTTCAGTCTTTTAACTTGAGATTCATTTTTCATTGAAGAGGTTTCGCTTGCCACCCTCGCAGGTTCGCTTGGAATATCTTTAGTACCACTTGTACTTGGTATATAAAAACTTGCAGGCTTATTGAGTGGTTCTACCACGTATCTACCTTTAACCCCCCATGAGGTTCTCTCTGATAAACCGACAGTCTCATCTGCATTGTTGATTGGAGCGGACCAGAAATGATCATCACATCCACCAGCATTGTCTTCGTTCACTATGGCTGTAAGTTCGGCTATCTGTTTCTGAGTGACCCCTATTGTGGTGTATACCTGATTAATTACAGTTTGTATCTTTTGATATACTACAACCTTCTGCTTTAGAACCTTGGACTTGTCTTGGGACATTCGAGCGAACTCAACCGAATTTTTAGATATAAGACATTTGGTAGGTTCGGTTTCGCTTTTGAAAAACTCTGAACAGTCGACATCATCCACTACATATATTTCACTCATATCACTGTCCTCATCAAATTCGGAAGTGTTTTCAACGTTTATTTTGTTTTTTGAACTCAACATGGCATTCAATGAGTCAAATTTTTTCATGGTTTCGGACTTTATTTTCAATTTATGATTTTCGTCCAAAAGGGTTTTAAGCATGTCCTTATAGTCTTTGGACTAAATAAAGGACTCGATTTTGTCCAGACCGATCTTATAGGCGTCAGAGATTTCATCTGAAGAAACAAAAGATTCACAGTTATAACCATCAATATCAACTTCGTCCTCCATTAACTTTAGGAAGGGCAAAATCATTTTATGAATCTTTTTGCCGATTTCACAGTCTAAATGCAATTGAGTGATATTTGTATTAGAAATTAAGCAAAAAAATGTTTCTTTGTTTCAAAAGTTTCAAATTATAACGTTGCAAATAAATAACTTCATCCTTCACCCAAACTAACTCCACCTCCTTCTGCTCTATCCAAATTCTTCTCTCCTCACTCTTTGAAGACACCCTGTTGATTTGATCAGTTAGGTTAGAATTTTCTAGGTGATCTTATTTCAGACTACCACTCAAACTAGAAAACTTGAATTTTAAATCATTTAATTCTTTTTCATAGTTATTAACTGGTAATTTTAGATACTCGAGGATAGATTGTACCTTCTTGATCAACTTATCACATTTTTTGATTTGCTCTCCCATTGGTTTGGCTGCGAAGCACTCTTCTCTATCCATCGCTTCCTCACCTTTGCATTCAGTTATGTAGCCTCTCATCTGTGACACTCTAGCAGTCACCATCATGCATCTTCCACTAGACTCATAGTTTCCTTCCTTTGCCACAAAAGCTCTGCCATGCGTGGGCTTACGAACTTTTTCATCTTCAGAGTCTGTAGACCAAACTTCTACACCACCGAACTCATCATCAGCAATGTTTCCCTTCATAATCAAAGCATTAATAGTATGTTTAGATGTTTTCTTCTTCTTTATTTCCTCCAGCTTGCATGAACGGTATGCTTCATCGTCTTCTCCATCCTTCTTCTCTGTTAGCTTTCTCAACATGCAATCTTTCGCAAAGTGATTTTTGCCGTGGCAGAAATTGCAATCATAACCAGAGTCACCAACGAGCTTGTTCTCCTTCTCCGCTTCTTCATGTTGAGGAGTGATTTTAGGTTCCTCTTTCGCTTTCTCGGAGCTATAGCTCCCTTGCCAGTTTCGGTTCTTAGTGATAGGGAACTTTTTGCGAGCAAACTTTTTTGGATTGGAGACCATTAAAGCATATTCATCATTCGTCAAATCACATCCAGAGAGATCCAACACTTCTTCTTCTTCATCCACATTCTTCCCTTTAGAGAGAAGAGCCAACGATCCTATACTAGAGACCACATTTTTTTCCTTGGTTACAACGCTTTCGTGTGATTTCAGTATTCCCACAATCTTCGCCAGAATATGATTTGAACTATTCATGGGCTTTTACAGTTGAAACCACCGCCATCCATTCGGGTCTTAGGCCATTTATAAAGGTGGCCTTCTGCTCAATTACTTCTCTGCCAATTCCATGCTTTATCATTTTGCTAAGGAGATGATTAAAGCGATCAAAATCCTGAATGATTTTTTCTTATGGCTTCTGCTTGAAATCACCAAACTCAGAGAGCAAAAGAGTTTGAATTGAGTGCTCTAAATCTTCATCGGTAGAATACAACTCTTTAAGCCTATCCCATATTTGTTTCGCTGTTGTGCAAGAACTAACCAGATGAAAGGTATCTGATTACAATGCGAATCTGACCATTCTCATAGCTTTAATGTTGCAAAGCACTTGTGTTTCTCATCTTTAGCAACATCTTTCACGTCAATCATCAGCTGGTTGTACTCCTTTTGAGTCTTGATGACTCTTTCAGTTCCAGTATGAGAAAAAGGACCCACAGTGATCGCTTCCCAGATTAGATAACCATTGTCTTCTAAACCAAGAACATAGTCTTCAAAGTGATGCGTCCAAACTTCGTAATCTTGAGTATACAAGATTGGGATTCTTGTAGTAGATCCGATGCTCTTGGATATGTTCATGGGGTTGGTTTGTGAATCATCGAGAGACATGATGACATGTTTAGATTGTTTATCAAGAATTAGACTTGTAAAGATTGAATAGGGTAATATCAAGATCTATGAACGACGTCAATGAAGGAATGATGGCTCAACATATTCAATAATAGCGAAAATCCTAGAAAAATTCTTCAAACAGAAGAGATGCATATGATTTACACGGTCTCCTGCTCTGATACCAATTGATGAGTCAAAAACTCTTATAAGATTGATAGATTCCTAACAAATAAAACAGAAAGTAAACCAAAGAACAAACACACAATGAATCAAACAGATGTAGAATGATTAAAATAGCAACACCTTAGAAGATCTCGACGAAGAACTTCTATTGTAGAGGTGTGCTAGGGTTACAATACTATTAAGGAAAATGTTCAAGAAGCGTAAATAATGTGATGCATGCATGCACCATAAATACTAAACCATAATAACAAAAACACGGATGGACAGACCCAAAGCGTGAAAACATTGGACCAAAATAGTGAAGCCCAATGGCACAACCCATAGACTCAACAGTGTCTCAGTGGGACCCTCCGGTCCCACAGCTCGGGTGGACCCCCCGATCCTAACTCAGTAAACTCAGTATAATACACAACATAAATGATAACACTAAAAATAAATTTACGTTTAGTGGCATAATTTTTCAGTGGCATTATCTTTTTGTGCCACTATAATATTGCTATTAGTGACATATATTTTTAAGTGCCACTATATCTATAATGCATGATTGCAAATTCTAATTTTTATCTTCCGCTTCAAATTCCCTCCATAATTGAAAAGGTTCAGCCACATTAAATTTAATTTTAGATTGAACTCGCTCCGAGATATAAATCGTCGCCCACCTGTAACACCCGTAGATCCGGGCTAGTCAATTTAGAGACAATAGGGGTCGAAAAAGACTTTTCGACCAAAGATTATTTAGAATAAATAATCTTAACCATGTTGTAGAATATGTCACAAGGTCTCCGTACATATAAAGAACGCCGAAATCCGAGTTATAACGAAGAAGTTATGACCCGTCGAAGTTTCGCGACAAAACCAGCACGGCACCAGGAAGCGTAAATAGTGAATTTACGATAGAGCGAGATTTAACCTTAGCGATCTAAACAAAAGTCGTAGAATATGTCAAACTAATAACATCGATAAAAAAGAACGCCCAAATCTGACTTCGTATGAAGAAGTTATGATTTTTCGAAGTTTCGGACTAGCAGTGTACAACCCGAAATTCGAATATTAGATCGAGCGGTTTTTAGCCGACACGACCTGAACGAGAATCGAAGATCTCATTAAGAGTAGCATAACGAGAAAAAGATGGGAGAAAACGGACGTCGGATGAAGAAGTTATGAGGATTTAACGGACCAATCCTGTCCCGACCCATTAATAATATAAAATTTAAAATTGAGTCAAAACTAGCCGACAGAGTCTAAACGAAAGTTGTAGAGTACGTTCCCGCCTTCGTGTGGATATAAAGAACGTCGAAAACGGAGCCCGTATGCGAAAGTTATGATTTTTAGAAGTCAAGAAGGAAAATTGTGAATATGAGATGACGTGGCAACATCTGGACCCTCCATCGCTGATCAGACCTCGCTTCGGATCATGCCACGAAGCCTTTGCATTACGCCCCGCGTCCGAGGCCAAGTACGCCCCGCGTATTTTGGTTCTTATCCGTCTGATGGGTGCAAGACAGCTGGGTCCGAGCTAGTGGTCTTATCTGAGGAGTACGCCCAGCGTAATGACCGAAGCCTGGCACTATAAATAGAGGTGCGAAGTGCTCCGGATTTCACACACATTTCTCATATCTTTCTCTCTCTAGCTCATCTAAACCCCCCTAAGCCCTAGTTAAACCCCTTAGCTCCCGAGGGAAGCCCCGAGGCTCCCGGAGTCCCGAGAAAAAGAGCCTTTCGGTTTCGAAACGCTGCTCCAATTAAGTTCCGGTTTTTGATAAAATTCGCTGTAAGTGTGCTACGCTTACGCAATTTTTAATATAGCTTTCAAATAATTATAGGAATGTTATTAGGTCCTTAAAATAATTATTTGGGCTATTATTATGAGTTATATTGAGTGTTATTAACGCTTAATAATAGTCAGACTAATTAATTTGTCGCGGTTATCGTTAGACTAAACCCTAGTGGTATTGGTACTAGGTTTTATCGAAGAAAATCGTTTTGAGAGTATCGAAGCGCTGTCCGAGTGCTGAGTCATCACCTTTCAGGTGAGTGCATGGTCCCTTTCAGCTTACACATAGATATGAAGTATTTTACATAAATTACGTGCTATGTGTGCATATTATCTGAATACTTGCTATCTATGCTGTATGAACGTTTTATACATGTTTTCAATGATTTAAACTGTATAAGTATTTTATATCTACAAAATATGTTGGGTAAAACATGGGTAGATGAATGATGAGGAATAAAAGCTGAAATAGAGGAACACTAGTAGTGCGGACCTAGTGCCCTATAGGTATACATTGGCAGCAGTGGACCTAGTACCCTATAGATGAGCACTGGCAGCTGCACCACAACCCGTAGATGTTTTAGATCTACGGTAAACGTCCTAGCAGCTACGCTCTAAGGACAGTATCGGCAGTTGCGCCTAATAGGGAGTCTTATGACCAGGACAGTTGTATTTAAAGGTCAATACTGGCAGAAGCGCCTCATAAAAAATCTCCAAATTCTGGCAGCTGCACCTAAGTGATAATATTAGCAGCTGCGCTTGACCAATGTGTCATTGACAACAATGGAATTCATGTTGTTTCCTTAGGGTGATCCTTAGGAATGAATGAATGAGAAACAACAGATTCTTAGGGTAGATCCTTAAGAATAAGGAAGATAATGGGGATGGGTAATTGGGTTGATTGTTTAATTGTTTAAAAATAATAATTATATTATTGTGGGTTGAAAATCCTATGTGCTCACCAGGTTTCCCAACCTGACCCACTCAGTTTATTTATATCACAGGTGTTGATATGAAGTGACATTAAACTGAGAGATTTAAAGAGATGTAGATCACTAGTGTAAATAATTGTAAGTTCTGTTTATGCTTATGTTTCTATATTAACGATGACATCCCAAACGTTTTAAAATGAAATAAATACGTTTCTTCGAAAATGTTTTAATAACGTATTTACCATGTTTTTCTGGGAACAAATTCCGCAACATTTTTATGAAATGAAGTACTCTGATTTTTATAAAGCATAAACAAAATCGGTCTTTTCTGGCCGTGAAAATGGGGATGTCACACCACCCTAAAATTTGGTTTAGATTTTAAATGAAGTTCCCCACACCTCCCCTGGTTCATTTGTTTAGATCGATGTATTCCCCTAATTCATTTATTTAGTGTGTGTAATCATGAATCACATATCTGGAGCTAAGAAAGAGGGACATTGGCGAGATTATGAGGGGAGTCAATGTAAAACATACGAGAGAGTTTCATCTTATTGTGTATCGATCTTTGTTTTTTTGGAAACGATTAACAAATCTGAAACATGAACACAATCATCGATGATATTTGAAATATCGAAGGTAAACTTTAATTTGTGTTTTAGGTTTACTAGTCTCTTCTTTATCTTCTTCTTTACCTCCTCGTGAGTTTTCTGGTTTGAAGAGGGTTCTAATCAAAGTAATTGAAGCGTCTCTTAATCAACTGTATTTAGGTTAGATTTTTTGTTTTCTTCATATTTGAGCGCTAATAATTTCAGTGGGACCCTTTGGTCCCACAGCTCGGGTGGACCCTCCGGTCCTAACTCAGTAAACTCAGTATAATACACAACATAAATCACAAATACATAATGCAGGATATCACAATACTCAATATAAGAACATAAGACCCTCTGGTCACACATATATTACCACTCAAGGTAAGTATAGTGAGAAGACTCTCCTCGGATGATGAACAACTCCTATAGATGCTGCTGCTGCACACCGGCCTCTAACACTAAACCAAAACCCACAATTACCCTATTAAGATCTAAGACCAAACCTCACTCATTAGGTCTAAAGATAACTTACTACCCGGCGTACAATTTATTCAAGCTCATTGGGCCCACCAAGGTCCAATACTAAATGGGCTCTCCTAAGGCCCAACTCCTAAACTTAAGTCCCAAAGGCAGGACCAACACAAGGCCCAAAACATACACAATATTTCTCTGATCAAAATCTATAGTACAACAAGCCTAAAATCCAAGTCCAACACTCAAGGCCCAATATGAGATTTAGCCCAAAAAGCCCACGGCTAGATTACGCGGGGCGTACCTCCCTTGGTACGCTCAGCGCACGCAAGCATCCTCATAAATCTTGATCAGGGACATTGGATCAGTACGCGGGGCGTACATCCCAGACTTGCTCTTCCCACTCTCTTGGTCTTAATCCGTTAAGACCATAACTCTACTCTTAGATCTGGACCTCCTAAAGGCTCATACTCCATAAAGTTTGTGACTTTAAGCCTTTGCATGGCTGAGGAAGTCCCAAACACAAAAACTCTCACTCTTTACTCCAAAAAATGCTCATATCTCATGCATGGGGTGTTTTTAACAACCATGACCTCATTTTTATGAATCCACTCCATTAATAACACTCAATGGGACAGATATTAAGCTCTGAAGTTCAATAGCTCATAAAGCTTCAAGCTTTGGGACCAAAACCCTAAAATGGACCATAATATGCTCAAATCAAAAAGGATGAGAAGGCTTTGAGCTTTATACCTTCTAATGATGCTCTAACCACGGAAAAGCTCCGATCCAAGGCTTGGACTCCACAATTCATCCTCCTCAATGCTCCTTCTTCACTTCAAGGATACCAAAAGAACCATTAGTAGCTCACAAATGGACACTCAAGCTAGAGAAATGGATATTAGGGTTTTGAGAGGGTTGGAGGCTAGAAATGGTGGCCAAAAATGAGGCCATCATGTTCTTTAAATAGGGTCACACCTCTCATTTAGGGTTTTCTCTCTAATCCTAGTAAGCCCAACGTACTAGGTGGCTTCGCGTCCAAATTAAGCACATGAGTACGCTGAACATACGCACACGTACGCCCCACTTACACAACTGCCACCTTTTCTCAAATAAGGGACCAAACCTGCCAATGCTTCAAACTATCTTAACTTCCTCACTATAAGCCCGTTTCCATCAATCCCCACATCCACGGAAAAATAGCGAGAAGCCCAACGCTTCTAGTAACTCGTCGTAGTCTCAAGGCTTTCTCATGCCCGGGTTGCAGCCTACGAACCCTAAATCACAGACGATCCGAAACAGGATGTTACATTATTAATACATTATAAGTATAATATATTAATTAAGAAATCATATTATTTAATAAGTATTGATCAAGAATTACTTTAGTGATCAAATGACACTGATTAAATATATGGGGACTGATTAAGTAAATCAGTAATACTTATAGTTGGGCTAATGATCCATGGGTGATTAGGGTGGGCTAAACCTATATGATTGTCCATAAATGTCTAACCCATGTAACCTAAGAAATATGAAGGGTCATGGTGAATTAGAGTTTGCATGGATGAAACCGTAGGCTTTGCCACACTTTAAAAGGAACCCTATAGTCACTAAAATTGCCCCATGGACTCTTAAGAAGAATCACATCTGATTTATTGTTACCTAGCCACTTCTCATAAGCCTCCTTTGCACTTGGTGTTTGTGACACATTAGAGGCATCACACTTGAGGTGCTAAAGCTTTCAAAGGCCAAGAACTACAAGCTACATCAAGAGGTATTCATCTAGCTTGATTTTTATGTTGTATATCCTCAATTGTATGCTATTTAGGATGTATGCTTTGGAAAATTGAAATTGCATGTATAATTAGAGAAAACTTAGATCCAAAACATCTAGGGCTGCATGTGCACCATAGGAGTGTTATAGTGCTCAAAACCCAACAGTGGTATCGGAGCCTAGGATTGTTTTCTATTATATTGATGCTATTGTGTTATTTTAAAAGCTGAAAAAGTCACATTTTTGGACTCTGACTGCCCGACTCGACGAGTCCTGTGAGTGAACTCAACGAGTTGGATAATTATATGATGAACTTGACGAGTCCATTTCCAGACTCGACGAGTTAGATCATCAGATGGCAATAATCTTGAGTTTTTGGCCAAATTAGATTAGGATCATTACCACAAAATGTTTTAAATCATTAAAAATGTTTTTTCTTATAGGGTAGTGATTATGCTTATCCAATTAAAGGACAATTGTCAAATTTTACGATAATAAGTTGATTATTTTTATTATTTGATGTGAATTATCTTGCTATATGAGTTAGATTAGATCAACTTGATGAATAACAAATTATATGATAATTGAATAAGTTATAATTGATCTAATTATTCTTGAAAGAGTTTTATAACTTGTCCTCAAGTTATGAAATATGAAAAGTCTCATTCATGAACATTAAAACTAATACGTTTTGGAAACCAAAAGTTTTGAAGAGTTACAAAACTTGCCCCCAAGTTTTGGAATTTGTAAAGTCTCACTTATGAAACATTTAATTCCAAACCTTAGAATTTTAAAAGTTTAAAATTCAACCCTTATACTATTATAATATTAAAAGTTAATGCTAATATATATATATATATATATATATATATATATATATATATATATATATATATATATATATATATATAGGGTAAATAGCACAAAAGACACTCAGTTTACCCATAAATTCGAATTTGACGCCGTGTTTTTTTTGTCAATTTAACCCTATGTTATTGTTTTTTTACCAAAATGTAACCATATGACCTATTACAATGGGTTAATCGGTTACCTATCTCTAACACATCTGTGTGGCATCGTCCATGTCATCCGCCATTTATAATGGCATCCCCTTATTTAACTTGTATCCCCTCATTTATCATCTTACTGGAATCCTTGAGACTCAAAAAATGGTAAAAAGTTTCTACCCTCATTAACTAGGGTTTCTACCATTTGTAACTTCGAAGAAAGGTGAAAGCTTATGATGATGAAACCACGAACTAAGATAAGGAGAGCAGAACCGTCTGAAGAAATGGAAAATGGGCCATATTACGACTCCGATTTTGAAGAAAGTGAATTAGAGTCAGAATCGGAGAGCGAATCAGAAGGGGCATTTGTTGTCAATGAAGAATTGGGTGATTGTGATGCAGATGAACACACGACTTTTCCACAGTTGAAGGTAGCTTTTGATGCCTTCTTTTATGATTTATGCAATGTTCCTATTTACAATAAGATGGAAAATGTTGATGATGAAGTAATTAGAGAAAAAGGTCATTCTGATAATGAAATTGAAGATGATGAGGATGAGGTTGATGAAGATCCAACCAAATTTAGTGTTTATGACCCTCTATTCATTGGAAGAAAATGAAACCACATTTAGGTGAAAAGTATGCTAATCAAATTGAGTTATGGTTCTGCCTGACTAACTATGCAGTTCATAATGGTTATCCAATTAAGGTGACCAAATCTTCTAGTACAAGACTTCAAGCAAAATGTGGTTTAGACAATAAAGGCAAGAGCTGAACCTTCAAGTTGTGGGCATCCTGGATGAATAAAGAGAAATCATTTCAAATTAAGGGACTTTCTAATAAACATACTTGTGTTAGGGAGTACAAGCATTCCACATTGGTTAATCCTCACTGGATAGCCAAACAGTTCTTGAAAAAATTGTGTGTTAGACCAAAAATGAAAGCTAGGGAGATTAAAGAAGAAATTAAGAAGAGATTTTTATGCATTGTGTCTAAGGAACAATGCTATAGGGCTAAGAAGAAAGCACTAGAGATTTTAACTGGAAAGTTATCAGAGCATTATGCTCGTATATGGGAATATGGAGGAGAGATCATCAGATCAAACCCCGGTAGTACAACAAAGGTTGGAGTTGATATCAAAGAAGATGGTAGCAGTGTTTTTAAAAGATTTTATGTGTGTTTTAAGGCTATAAAGGATGGGTGGATTAGGGGTTGCAGTAGAGTCATTGGACTAGATGGTTGTTTTCTAAAAGGGCAATTCAAAGGGAAGCTACTCACTACAATAGGTAGGGATGGGAACAACCAGGTATACCCAATAGCATGGGTTGTGATTGATGTTGAAAACAAGGACAACCAAGATTGGTTTATCAAGTTGCTTGTGGAATACCTTGGCTTAGAGATAGGTGAAGGGCTGGCAATAATTTCTGATCAGCATAAGGTAGGCTTACTCTTTTTTGTTTGTATACTGTTTTATGTATGGTTACTCTTTTTTGTATCTTTATATTTTTTTTGTATGAATGTAGGGATTAGTAGAGGCTTTGAGGATAAGTTACCATTAGTTGAGAATAGGCAGTGTGCCAAACATGTGTATGTCAACTTTAAAAAGGTGTACAATGGGATTGACTACAACAGACATTTTTGGGCAGCTTCAATGTCAACCATAGAGTCATCTTTTCATGAGACAATGGAGGAATTCAAAGAATTGAATGTGAGTGCTTATGAACACCTCATGGCAATGAACCTAGAGAGTTGGAGCAGAGCATTTTATAGGGAAGGTAGAACATGTGAAGTAGTAGAAAATGGTATATTAGAGAGCTTTAATTCAGTAATTCTAGAGGCAAGGACTAAACCACTTCTTACTATGTTGGAGGATATCAGAATGTATGTTATGGAGAGGTTTTATAGGATGTCTATACTACACTTAACATGGAGGGGAGATGTATGTCCTACAATATTGACAAAACTGGATGAGTGGTGTAAAGATATGAGGTGACATTATTGACTAACATTATTCAATCTTCACTAAGATTATTCACTAACATGTATTGCATGAATTACAGGTTGTGGAGTGTTGTAGCTAGTGACACAAATGTATTTGAAGTGAGACTAGGATTTGAGTTTTTCCAGGTGGAATTAGGAGAGCAATTATGCACTTGTGGATTGTGGGAAATATTTGGGATTCCATGTGTCCATGCATGTGTAGCTATGAATCACACATAACAACAACCTGAAACACTGATAAGTTCATGGTTTTCCAAAGAGAAGTTTGCAGAGACTTATAAAGGCAATATGAGGCCTTTAAATGGTAGTAAAATGTAGGCCATGACACCATATGCCAAACCACTACCACCACCTGCAAGGAGGATGCCAGGAAGACCTAAAACCAGAAGAAGGAAACATGTCACAAAGAAGGATGGAGAGTACAGGAAGATAAATTCTGTTGGAGGTACAAAGATAAGCCAGAACTGTTGGGAGGAAGGGCATAACAAAAGAACCTACAAGAATCCAACTAAGCCCCAACCTCCAAAGGAAAAGAAAAGAAAGGGTATGCCACTGACTAGGGATGTGGCAATGAAAAGAACAACAACATCCACAAGTCAAAAGAGTCAAAATAGTCAACACACTCAGAAAATGGATGGACAGGCAAGGAGTAACAATCAAAAAAAGGTAAGCTTTACTATTTTTATCAAATCTTTAGTGTCTACCATTCTTAACACAATTACTGTTTTATTAACAGTGTAAGGAAAGGCATCTCAATATGTTAAAGGGATACATGAAGGTAGTAGCAAGGACTTTGAAGATGAAGGGCTGTAAGCTGTTATGTTGGTCCAGGATTTGAAGGGGGATGCACATGCTACAGAGTTGCTTGCATCAGGATACTCAGAGGATGAGGTGTATCATGTACTATATGAACAACAATTACATTTTGAAGTTTTGGATGAAGTTCCACCTGTTCTTGAACCTGTGCATGAAGAAGTTACAGAGTTTGAACAAGTTTAACCTGTTCCTGAAGAAGTTCCACATGTTAGACAAGTTCCACCTATACCTCAAGTTGATGTTGTACCAGAAACAGAGGATAAAGGCATTGCTGAGACACCACCATCCCAAAGGTTGATGAGAACAAGCAGGCCTTCAGATAGAATTACTAAAATTCAGACTGGAAACAAGGCTGTTGGAAAGAAGGTTGTTGGACCAAGTCGAATTACGTTGGACCCTGTTTCTTTGGAGTAGATTAGGGTGCAGAATTTTAGGTGTTGATGGGCATGGTTTATGATAGCCTTTTTTTGTATTAAGTAATGTACCCTTAATTAATCCCAGTGACTATAATTATCTTTTGTACATGGTATAACCAAACATTAATACCCCTTTTGTAAATGGGATGGGTCAATATTGGCAAAATGTATGGATTTTGATGGTAAGAATTTATGTAATGTTGGTATGGTGTTTATGGTAATTTTTTGTTACATAAGTAAAGGGTGTTTATAGCATTTCTTGGTATTTTTCATAGCATTTTGGTCAAAAGGGTAGTTTGGTCCTTTCAATTTACTTGCTAATTTTCTTACATAAGTAAAGGGTAGTTTGGTCCTTTCTTTTTTGGTCACTGGTTTGTTACATAAGTTAAGGGTAGTTTGGTCCACTAGCATCATATAGCATCATACTTCCGATTCATTTGGTAATTTTTTGGTATTTTAAATAGCATTTTGGTCAAAAGGGTAGTTTGGTCCTTTCAATTTACTTGGTAATTTTGTTACATAAGTAAAGGGTAGTTTGGTCCTTTCTTTTTTGGTCACTGGTTTGTTACATAAGTTAAGGGTAGTTTGGTCCACTAGCATCATATAGCATCTTACTTCCGATTCATTTGGTAATTTTTTGGTATTTTGCATAGCATTTTGGTCAAAATGGTAGTTTGGTCCTTTCAATTTACTTGGTAATTTTGTTACATAATTAAAGGGTAGTTTGGTCCTTTCTTTTTTGGTCACTGGTTTGTTGCATAAGTTAAGGGTAGTTTGGTCCATATACAAACTTCACTATATATATCAAAATTGGTCAACATTGGAACATGCAAACTTCTAGGTAGTACATGAATACATACATACAAAAATGGTCAACATTGGACCTTAATAGACATTAATTCATACTTAAAGACCTACCACTACTTCTTCCTACTTACCCCTTGTACACCATCCACATCAAAATCCCTACCATGACTACTAAAATAACAAGTAAACCAATCACAACCCTAACAAGATTCGTCAAACTTATTTCACCATGATGAGGGTTCCCTTTTCCCTGTCCAATGGTTTTTTTCTACTTTGCCATAACTTCAAACAGAAGTTCCTTGTACCAAGGACTTACTTCACCGTCATTCCATTCAAAGTAGCCACAATCTTCAACTTCATCTAGCCAGTACCTGCACCTAAAGTATATTCTTCCAGGATTCTTCTCACTCGTTGATATCTTCAAAGGGGCAATTACTCCACAGTAGCACGTCCTAGAGGGACCATTGTTTAACTTGTTTACTCCAATCGTTGATCCAGCTGATCGAGACGAAGAAACCATTGCACAATCCTCGTGAAGAAGAATCGAGATGAAAAAGTGAAGATCGATCTAGGGTTGTAAAGGGCTAAGGTCGTTAGGGATCATTTATAAAGGCTCAACTGCCATGTAGGATCTTAGGTGGATACCACATAAGCAAATTGCCCACTCGGCAAAATTCAAACCGGTTGACCTAAAGGCAATTTAGATTTAGTAACAAAACAATAACATAGTGTCTAAATTGACAAAAAAAAACACGGTGTCAAATTCAAATTTCTGTGTAAACTGAGTGTCTTTTGTGCTTTTTACCCACATATATATATATATATATATATATATATATATATATATATAAGACAAGTCAGTCTTACCGTTACTACGTCTCATTCACGAAGCCGGTCTATAAGGGGGGGTATAAGGTTACTGCCTATAAAATGGTGGTTTAATGAGTGTCCACTCTCACCCACCGCTTCCTTGACTGGTGGAGGGTCGTTAGCCGAATAGGTAGGATAGGACACTAATCTTCATTAATAAGTATAATGAAATTATAAAGTAACTAAACTTTTATAAATTCCCAATCTTAGTTACTTTAGGAAATATGTGAAAATGGTGCTTCATGAAATTGCACTTTGCACCTTGCCAAGTCGTTAGTGGAGCTTGTGTGGTTAACCGACACGCTAATTTGGGACTGTCAAGGGTAGCAAAGGGCAACTTGATGTTTGTCATAGATCAATGAAGCGTGTGTGGTTAACCAACACATTGATTAGGTGATAAATGACATCAAGAGTACCAATCAATTTTCATGGTTATTCACACCTTGTTTGTGATCCTCGATATCCCAGTCACAAACTTGAAGGGCATAATCGAGATTTAAACATGACATTGAAAAGTTCAATGAATCTCAAAAGAATCTAAGAATTTCAATCCAATTTAATCAATTTCGTTTTTGATGGTGGAAATTGGTAAATTGTCATTTACCTACCTTCAAATATTTTGCAATTGGATTACGGCATCCCTCTTCCGAATTGTAAAATATTGTGTTGGGTCCTAGCCATAATATTTTATTTGGTGTTATATTAAGGATTCTCATCTAATCTATACTTTGTTTCTTTTCCTTTTCAGATGTCTATCCCAAACAATGCTTCAGGCTCCAACCCTTCAAGCTCATTCTCCCTCATGAACTTGGTTGGGAGAACTATCTTTGATGGGTCCAATTGTAACGATTGGACTCAAAACATTTGTATGGACCTTCGCTACGATGAAAAAGAATATGTCCTCGATAAAGAGTTGAAGGAGATTGATGAACAAACTGCTACTCCCGAGCAAATCGAGGAATACAAGGTTCATGAGAGGGACGCGACAAAGGTGTCGTGCATTATGATTGCTACCATGACTGCTGAGCTTCAAAAGTCCTATGAGGACTTCTGGCCCTTCGAGATGCACCAAGATTTGATGGAAAAGTACCATCAAAGTGCTCGGAAGTAGAGGTATGAGATCATTGCCTCCATGATATCAACCAAAATGAAGGATGAAGAGTCCATCACAACCTACTTGCAAAAGATGCAGGAATATGTGGACCGCTTGCTGAAGTTGAATGTGAAATTCGATGAAGAGTTGGCTATTGATATCATCCTACATTCTTTTCCTGCTTGTTATGATCAGTTCAGAATGACTTATCATATAAACAAGGAGGAAGTCACTCTGAGCAAGCTTCAAGGCCTTCTAAGAACTGCAGAAAGCAACTTGAAAGGCAAGTCTGTTGTATCCATTCCTACTGTTGTTGCCCCTGTTCTTGCAATTAGACATGGGAAGGGAAAGAAGAGGAAGGCTCCTTCTAAGAGCCACAAGGGAAAGTCCCATGATTGACCCTCTTCTAGTGGAACCAAATGTGGTCCTGCTAAACCCTCTACCAATCCAAAGGAAGTAGAGTGCTTCTATTGTCATGAAAAAGGACACTGGAAACAAAACTGCCCCAAATACTTGCAGGATATTAAGGATGGGAAGATAAAGCCCACCTTCGTAGGTATTTAAGCTATTCTTTTAATAACTCATCACATGCTAATTCTTGGGTCCTTGATACAGGTTGTGGATTTCACATTTGTTCTGATTTGCAGGGACTAAAAGGAAGTAGAATGTGGAGTATGGGAAGATAAACTTAATCATGGGGAAAAGGAATGCGTCTCCTGTCACCAAGATTGGAGTTTATTCTTTATTGCTTAGTAGTGGGTTAAATTTAGAGTTGAATAATTGTTGTTACTCGTCGGATATGGCGAGAAATTGCCTTGTAATGGTATATATGAAACTGTGATGGTTGTAGATAACTTAGGAAATAATGTGTTGAACATTGATTTGTCCAATGTTTAGGACAAGGCATGCTTGTGGAATTCTCGTCTTGGACATGTCAACAAGAAGCGCATATCCCAACTTCAAAAGGATGGAGTCTTGGAGTCATTCAATCAAGCATCAAATTCACTAACAAACAGCCCTAGGCTCTGATACCACTGATGGGTTTTGAGCAATACATCATTCCTATGGTGTACATGCAAACCCTAATAGCTTTTGGATCTAGTTTGTCTAATGAACATGCAATTGAATATCCAAAGCTATAAACCCTAGATCTAGAATACAATTAATCATATTAACACAAAATAGGGTTTAGATCTAACCTTTGATTGTTATATAACAATAACAATCTAATTCTTGGCTTCAGAAAGCTTAGTGCCTCAAGTGTTGCACCTCTAATGGAGTCACAAACACCACTAAGCAACTGGATGAAGGAGAGAAGAGAGAGAAGACACCAAAAATGGCTGAAAACCCTAATCCAAGTTTTAGCCACGTTTTTGGTGCCCAAGGGTTCCTTATATACTTAGGCTATTAGGGTTATCCAACAAGGAAACCCTAATTTGACTGCTTAAGCCCTAAGCATCCCATAGACCCCTTCTGGAACATGCCTTGGATGATTTCTAATGGGCTTCCCCATAGAATTCGTCCAACCTATTATTCCAAGGTGATCCATAGCCCAATTGCAATTATCCTATAATTACAATTCCAGTCCCCTAAGTTTAATTAATCTCTTTTAGCCACATAATTAATTCTTTATTAATTCTTGACTAATATTAATTAAATATTATGATTTCTCCTTTAATATATAATTCTCATAATATATTAATAAATCATAATTAAACCTTTCTCTCCTTAATTCATCCTACATATTGCTATGGTGAAGGCAACCCAAAAGGACCATGCTCATAATCGGGTCAAGTACATACCAAAATAGTTATGGACTTAGACACTAATCCAACAGTCTCCCACTTGGATAAGTCTAACAACTATTTTGTATAACTTCAGAACCTGATCAGCAATCGTAGTTTTCAAAAGCCGTTGTCAACTCTAATCTTATTAGATACGCGTATCCTTCAAATAAAGGATTATATATTCCTCCATTCTCAAGATATCGTATAGACACAAGACATGAATTTCGATCATTCTCTCTATACTGTTTCCCGACTTCCGATTTATGACAACTGACAACAGACTACAATTGAACACATCAACTTAGTCCCGGCTTGGCCAAGCGCTTAGGTGTCATCACTAAATCATCAAGGGGCCCACAGACATCACTTTTATCCCACTTTGGGTAAAAGGAATAGATAAACTTTGACTCAAATGCTTGCTTGTACTTACTCATCGAATCACACACAACAATAAGTTTTATAACACCAAGTTACTGGTGCGTTTACTTATCATCAATGTGCAACCGACCAACAAATAACAACTCACATGTCTAGGTTTCAAGAATATACAATATTATCGTCTCACTAATCACTCTGCAGCAAACTTCTGCTATGTCTAAACACTTTTGACAATCTACATACAGATTCATGATCACAGTCTTCCTTCATACCTACTTCCAACGTATGACCGACTGTGGAGGTTCGAATAACCCAATTATTCTGGAAGTCAAAACATGCAAAATTAAAATCAACGATAATACTTCATCCTATATGGCCCCAAAACTTTTGAGCGTAAATAAAACACTTTTATTTAAACAACATATTGACTACTCATTATTCATTGTTTAATGTTTCGGATAATCAACTTATTACTTGAATTACCACAATAGTTGTCCCATGCTTCGAGCATGCACACTATGTTACCTATGATCCTTACTTTGTGAAATAGATCAATTGAAAACCTTTCCAATGAAACTCATTTCACAATTCCCAATCCTCATCATTAGTATAAGAATATCAAATTCTTGCCACTTTTGGAATATGTCAGATTCTAACATTTTATGCAACGATCCTTTCGTAATTTCATAGCATAAAAGTCACCAAGACTTGGCTAATGAAATTCCAAGGTATTCTATCGGAAATTGTTACAAGACAATTCCATAGACGCAAATTCTCTCATTCAAAGTACATTCCTTTGAACATCCTTCTTGCATAAAACTTTCTAATCTAGCCATAGACTCTCAATATCCAATTCCCAATATGGAAACGTTTCCATATTTGCCATATGAAAACTCATTCTAAATAGAGTCTTATTTATTCAAAATAATGTCAACATGGTCCATCCGATACTATACTTCTAAATACTCACAAGCAACAAATCCTTGGTGAACCTTAGATCATCCTTTGATAATTGTTTAATTATTTTAGCCAAAACCGTTCTAGTCCTTTTTCCCTCTTAATGCGCTAAGCATTTGGAAAATTTTATAATGACCAAACATTATAGCATATGCAATCGATCCTATACCCGAAGCGTATGGAACACGATTCATAATGTCTCACATGAAGACCTGATACTTTACCAGTCTTCAACTATAATATTTCTAATTGCCATGTTCTCACAATTTTGATTATGAAAAGGGATGCGGTAATCATAACCAAATTTTGAGAATGCAATTATCCTTTCCATATATAGAATTTCCTCATGTTGAACCATTCCAACACAACATTCATATATATTTGACTAAATTTGATTAAAATTCCACAATCTAAGCCTTTAGATTTGAAATGAAGTATAATATTCTCTCCCTTAATTATAGCAAAAAAAACTTTTCAACCCCTTCAACTTGGCAAAGTGAATCTTTGTTTTCTATAATTAATATTGCTAACTTGCAATACTTAAAATAATAATCATGCTCCCACTAACACGATGATTATTACCATACAAGCATAACACTTATGCTCCCACTAGCTTTGACATATATTCAGAAAACATCTGAACTTCTAGAAAACAATGTTTATTGAATTCCTTAAGTTCATATTTCTAAATACCTGATGCTTTAATAAGCCTTTATCTAAGCTTCTTAACCTCATACACCTTTTCCTTAGAAAGCTCACATATGTGTCTAAAGAAATTCAGAACTTATGTTACTAAGTCCCAAATGTTCAGACTAATTGCCAAATCTCACAATTCGAACTATGAAGAGGGATGCCGTAATCATAATCGAATTTGAGAATACAATTTTCACAATTGAAATCTTCTTAAAATCTCTCTCAGTGAAAGCATTTCCTTACAATCATTTTCATGAAGGAGGGAAAACTCATGACACTTAGATTTTAAAGTGTATGTGTTCCTATCCATGTGAATTTTTCCAAATACAAAGTTTGCGACAAATCCATACTCATATGGACCGAATGTGCTCAATCTCGATTTCTTGCCTCATGGTAACATGAATGCCCACCATGTCTTCCAAGCAACTCACCCTTTCATATAAATGTACTTTCCATTGATCAAGGTGCTTTGTCTTTATGCATTCAAATGAGAACTCATAGAACTCACATGCATAATTAACTCAAATGGAATGGCACAAAAATAGATTATGTCATCCACGATAGGCTTTAAACCTCAAGTCGTGTGCTAGAGAGGATCAACTAGGTTTAACTCTTGATTTGTTCTTGAAACCTTTCAAGACCATTAAGACTCCCACTGACTCCTTGACATATAAGATTCTCTTGTCAAGAAACATTCCTTGACAAAACAAATATTCAAGAGTTAGTGTAGTTTTTATCAAGACTATCACTTCACATAATTGGTTGTAGTTGGTATTTGTCTTATCCAAGACATCACAACTTACCAATCTAAAATGTGCTGGAATAAGAAGACTTTTACCAATTCTATATTTGTTGAGTGTTATAAACCTACTAAAGACGTGTCACTCAATTCACAATCTTGGAGTATAACTCTAAGACTTGATATTGGAATGAAGTATGATAGACTTCTTGATTTAACCATTTCCACAATTCTCGATTCCTCTTATTAGACACACAAATGCACTAAGACTCACTTAGAGGATCAATTGAGATATGGTTCTTAATCATTAACACTTATCATAAAACACAATAAAAGGTACTCTCCCTTCTTCTTAAAATGGATAAACTTTTATCTTTCTGCCTACTTGATTCTTCTTTATTCGTTCTGCTATTCATTGAAACTCTTTCAACCAACTCAGAATTACACTTAATCTTATAACTATAATCATATTTACTAAATTTTAGTAAATCATGACAAATATCTTTATCACTCTTGTGGTGGACTTGATTAACGTACAACCTAGTGTACTCGATCTCTTAGTCCTTCACTTAACATTTTGCCAAAGATTTAGTCTACTTTCCAAATATGAAGTATCTCATTCATCACGCAATGCATGTTGCATGATTCCAAGTTTCTGTCCAATTGAAACTTGGGCGATGAGAAACTCTCCCTATTTGGTAAATTATCGACATTTCACAAATAACATAATCAAGAATCACATCCAATTCAACATTGCTAAGATTAGAAATACATAAACATCCATTTTCACATATGACATTGCAGGGATAAATAAATAAGACGAAGTCAAAATTCATTTTATTGCGGAAAAACTTGTCTTACAATGCAATTCAAATGAAAACTATGCTATTTCAATTTCTAAGCAATCTATTCTAACTCTAAAGTAGTAGCTCAAAAATCCGATCTTCAAGCAATGCGATCGAAATCCATTTCTTCACGATCAGATTCAACTTACTTCTTCCCTTAAGCTTCCTCTTTTTTCTTCGATCCTACAAAACATCAAAATGCAATCTTATCACATCATGTATTGGAAATCAAAGAATAGGAACTTATAGAGTTAGTTATTGGATTTTACCTGAAGTAGAGCCATACGTCTTGACTCTCCCATCTCTTAGATCTCTCAGGTAGTTTGGGTAGCTTCGTCTCCAATGCCCATTCTCTTGGCAATGAATCAAATGGACTCCTTTGGCACAACACATCGGACAATCACAGACTTAGTCTTTTCTGGACTTCCAATGTTTCCAGTGTCCATTGAAGTTTGGGAGTTTGATTCACCAGACAAATTTGCTTAACCAACACGCCAAATCATTTCTGATTCAACAGCTATAAGCAAATAGGTGAGATCAATGAGGGTCACGTCGTGGTCCATCATATAGAACTCTCTAATGAACTCGATATATGATTCAGGAAGCAACTGAAGAACCCAGTCAACAGCCAACATCTATGAGATATCGACACCCATCATCCTTAACCTATCAATGTGTGACTTCATCTCTATAATGTGTGCACACGCAGGTTTCCCATCTTCGTGTTTACTTGCCAAAAGGGCTTGAGTGAGCTTGAACTTTTCAAGCCTTCAAACTTGTGGGTCAGGGAGAATAATTGGAGGAGGTGGAGGAAGTGAAGCATGATATCTGGTTCCTCGATCATATCGTGGAATATCATCTCCATTTGGAAAACTTGTTCCATGGGATTTGGGAAGACCATTGTAAGATTCGGACATCTACAAAATGGGAGAAAATCAAGTCAAGTTGATTAGAATCCTTGATGTAACACCCAAATGAAACATTGAGGCTAGGATCCAACACAATACTCTACAACCTAGAAGAGGGATGTCGTAATCTAGTTGTAGAATATTTGAAGGTAGGTAAATGACGATTTACCAATTTCCACCATGAAAAACGAAAATGAAATTTAAGTTTTAAATGAATTGAAACTCCTAGATCTTTTGAGATTCATTGAACTTTTCAGTGGCATGTTTAATCTCGATTATGCCTTACTATTTGTGACTGGGATGCCGAGGATCACAAACAAGGTGTAAATAACCATGCAGATCACATGGTGCACACAATGCTACTATCACCTAATCAATGTGCTGGTTAGCCACACACACTCTGTTGATCTATGATAAACATCGAGCCACCCTTCGCTACCAATGTCAACCCCAAATTAATGTGTTGGTTAACTACGCACGCTCCACTAATGTTTGACAAGGGTACGAAGTGTAATTCCATGGATTAGCATACAATTTCACATTTTGCCTAAAGTAACTAGAATTTAGGAATTTGTAAAAGCATGTAGTTACTTTGTACTTCATTATACTTATAATGGAAGTTTTATGTCCTATCCTACCCGTTCGGATAACGACCCTCCATTAGTCAAGAGTGCAGTGGGTAAGAGTGGATACCCATTCAATCGCCATTTTATAGGCAATTTCCTTAAACACCCCTTATAGACCAACTTCGTGAATGAGACCTACTAACGGTAAGACTAACTCTTTACTCATATATATAATATTAGACTTTTAATGTTACACATATATAGTATAGGGTGTATTTTACACTTTTTAAAATACTAGGTGGTTTTATTAACTTTCTTTTTTAATTAAACCTTTAATTAACTTAACAAAACCATGAGGGTGTAATTTGATTTTTTTTTTCAAAATACTAGGGTTTTTAGAATTCAACATTTCAAAATTAACCTTTTAATCAACTTTTAAATTCCAAAACTTGAGGGCTAGTTTTGAAACTTTTCAAAACATTTGGGTTTAACTATTTAAATTTCAAAAACAAAAACTTTTAAGTTCAAATTTAAACTATAAAACCTAAAGGGGAAAATTGAAACTTTTTCACAAGATAATTCAAATCTAAATTACAAATAATCAATCTTTATTTAATAAAACAAAAGATTATCTAAAATTTGACAATTATCTTCTATTTTGGTAAGGATATTCACCCAAAATCAATAAAAAATCGGATTTTATCAATTAAAACTGTTTCGGTAATTATCCCACAGCAAAAAAAGGCAAGAAAATCGCAAAAACAGGCTGCCAGATCCATGGACTCGTCGAGTTCATCCACTGACTCGCCGAGTCAGTAAGGCAGAGGGCAAAACAACTTTGTTTTTCATGCAAAAATCGATTAATCAAGCATCAAATTCACTAACAAACAACCCTAGGATCTGATACCACTGATGGGTTTTGAGCAATACATCATTCTTATGGTGTACATGCAAACCCTAATAGCTTTTGGATATAGTTTGTCTAATGAACATGCAAATGAATATCCAAAGCTATAAACCCTAGATCTAGCATACAATTAATCATATTAACATAAATAGGGTTTTGATCTAACCTTTGATTGTTATACAGCAATAACAATCTAATCATTGGCTTCAGAAAGCTTAGTGTCTCAAGTGTTGCACCTCTAATGGAGTCACAAACACCACTAAGCAATTGGATGAAAGAGAGAAGAGAGAGAAGACACCAAAAACGGCTGGAAACCCTAATCTAAGTGTTAGCCACGTTTTTGGTGCCCAAGGGTTCCTTATATACTTAGGCTATTAGGGTTATCCAACAAGGAAACCATAATTTGACTGCTTAAGACCTAAGCATCCCATAGGCCCCTTCTGGAACATGCCTTGGACGATTTCTAATGGGCTTCCCCATAAAATTCGTCTAACCGATTATTCCAAGGTGATCCATAGCCCAATTGCAATTATCCTATAATTACAATTCCAGTCCCCTAAGTTTAATTAATCTCTTTTAGCCACAAAATTAATTCTTTATTAATTCTTGACTAATATTAATTAAACAATATGATTTATCCTTTAATATATTATTCTCATAATATATTAATAAATCATAATTAAACTTTTCTCTCCTTAATTCATCCTACATATTGATATGGTGAAGGCAACCCAAAAGGACCATGCTCATAATCGGGTCAAGTACATACCAAAATAGTTATGGACTTAGACACTAAACCAACAAAAACACCTCACGAGATATGGACATGGAAGGTTCCCTCGTTAGCAAATATCAAGATTTGGGGCTGCGAGGCTTTCGTAAGACGAGAGACTCACGACCAGCTCGAACCTCGTAGTGAACGATGTATTTTCATCGGCTACCCACAGAAGTCCTTTGGGTATCTCTTCTATAGACTGAGTGACAATGTTGTATTCGTCGTGAGGAGAGGGGTTTTCCGAGAGAGAGAACTCATATGCCATGAGGACAATGGGAGGCATATTGACCTTGAAGATATTCAAGAGTTATGTGATGAAGGAACCTCAAACACTAGCACTCAACTCGAGGAGGAAACTCCTGTTGAACCGATTGATGAGTCTGTATCTCTGAGACGTTCCAGTAGAGTTAGTGTTCCACCTGTGTTATATTGTTTTCATATAACAATTGAAGGTGATACATTTATTAGTGATAGTACATTGATAAATGTGGATCAACCTAATAACTAAAAGGAAGCCATGGTAGGCCCCGAGTCTGTGAAATGGAAAGAGGCTATGGACAATGAGATTCAGTCCATGTATGACAATCAAGTTTGGAACCTAGTTGACAATGTGCAAGGTTGCTAGACAGTCGGGTGCAAATGGATCTTCAAGAAGAAGACCGACATGGATGGGAAAGTATACACATATAAGGCATGATTGGTTGCGAAGGGCTTTACTCAAACTCATGGAGGTGAATATGATGAGACCTTCTTACTAGTAGCGAAGATTAAATCTATAAGGGTTATGTTAGCCATAGTTGCATTCCATGAGTATGAAATATGGAAAATAGATGTCAAAACCGCTTTCCTTAATAAAAAGTTGGCTGAAGATGTTTACATGTGTCATCTAGAGGGTTTTGTCAATGCAAAGTACCCTAATAAAGTGTGTAAGCTTGAGAAATCCATCTATGGATTGAAACAAGCATCTCACAGATGAAATCTTTGTTTTGATGAGAAAGTCAAAGAGTTTGGTTTTTCGAAAAGCCAAGATGAGTCCTGTGTATATGTCAAAGCTAGTGGGACTATAGTTAGCTTTATGGTATTGTATGTAGATGACATACTGCTCATAGCAAATGATATCCCAACCTTGCAGGAGGTTAAGTCCTGGTTTGGGAAGTGTTTCGCTATAAAGGACCTTGGGGAAGCTGTTTATATTCTACGGATAAGGATACTGAGAAACAGGAGTAAAAGACTAATAAGACTTAGTCAAAGTACCTACTTGGACAATGTTTTGAAGCGTTTCAACATGGAGAATTCCAAGAAAGGTGACTTACCTATCCAAAGCAATACCAAGTTGAGTAATACTCAGATTCCGAATACAGAGGCCGAGATAGCATATATGATTCGAGTATCATATGCTTCCGTAGTTGGCTCGATCATGTCTGCTATGACTTGTACTCACCTTGATGTGGCTTATGCTTTGAGCATGGTTAGTTAATATCAAGGGAACCCTGGTAGAGCCCACTGGATTTCAGTAAAGAACATTCTTGAGCATGGTGAGTCAAATGGCAAAAAAGAAAAACGGTCATGGGACAGGGTCGATTAATGGTGTGACAAGAATCCCACAATTAAGACGACAAATTGCATATTTGGAAGTTATGTTACGTAATGAAAAATAGAGTTTGAGGTTTGTTTTTATATTCTTTTTTGACAAAATTTGATTTATTTTTTTTTTATCAAATTTATAGACTATGATATTTTGACACATGAGTCGCTGAAAAAGATTTTACATCACGAGGTGAAAAAGGGACTACCGATAATTGATATTCTTGAAATCAACAGAATGTGTAGGTAGCTTCTCTTTCAATCTTACATGTGGGACCACCGACTGGTGTATGCATCAAATGTTGACACCAATAGCCCCCGATCCAACCTCAATGATTTTGAATCCGAATACGTGGATAATAATAACAACAATAAAGTTGTGGATTCATGTAATGTTTCGGATGTTGGGGACACTCACAACCATGAAAATGTTGAAGAGGATATGAATCAAAGTCTAACAAAAGAAAACGAGGCAAGTCTATTTTCTGAACCATCAATATCTTCAAATCCAGGTGTGCATAGAACCATTTCAGAAGGACAATTTCCTGTTATGGCAAGTTTATCAGACACTCTAGAAGCTGCCTGGACAAGTAACCTTCAAAAGGATACAACTTCTGTGTTATCCGATTCTGACTTAACAAAATCTTCATTACTCGAGAAAGGTGTAAAAGAACAATGTCGTGGGACAAAAACCGCACTTGTATCTCCTGTTTTCTCAAACAAAGGCTCTGAAATGATGGAGGATTCCACAAGTTGGTTGGGTATGCCGTTTTTTGAACTTCTATCGCTCTTTAAACAAAAACTTCACAACCACTTCCGAAAAACTCGATACCCTCAACGGTTATAATCCTGTTTACATCTTATCTTTTCGTGAATCAAAACTCCAAGGTGGGGCCCACTTGCTTTTAGTTGTGAGTGTTAATGAAACTGTCGTCCCTATGTATGATGACGAACCCATAAGCATCATATCGTGCGCATTGATTTCCTTTGATTATATCGTGCAAGTGACTGATGACGATTCCATATATTCATAATCTGCTTACTCATCGGCATTCCAATCCTTTAGCAACTTCGATGGAATGACATTGGAATCTTTCAGGAGTTTGGGAGATGATGGGATTCTCTCCATATCTATGTTTGGGTCCTATGCTTCCCTAATGTCTTCGGATCCTTTATCACATACAAAGTCTTTGCATATGAGAGTTGAGTTCACAGATGATAGTCCTCTTGGGAAAGTGAAATATGCAGTGACTATTTATTATTTGAAAAGGTTTGAAGCTTTGAAGAGGATTTGTTGCCCTTCTGAGATGGATTATATACGGTCTTTAAGCCGGTGTAAAAAGTGGGGTGCACAGGGTGGTTAAAGCAATGTATTTTTTGCAAAAACATTAGATGATCGATTCATTATCAAACAAGTTACAAAGACAGAACTCGAATCCTTCATAAATTCGCTCCTGCTTACTTCAAGTATTTATCCGAATCAATTGGCACCGGAAGTCCTACATGCCTCACAAAGATTTTAGGCATTTATCAGGTAATTATAGCAACCTACTTTATATGTCTTTTTGTATATATTGTGTTTTGTAATGTTGATTTATTATGTGAAGGTGGTGACTAAGCATATGAAAGGAGGGAGAGAAACAAAAAATGAACATGTTGATTATGGAGAATCTTTTATATGGAAGGAATTTAACACGACTTTATGATTTAAAAGGATCATCAATATCATGTTATAATCTGGATTGTAATGAAAGCAATAAAGTTTTACTTGATCAGAATTTAATTGAAACAATGCCAACTTCTCCTATATTTGTTGGAAACAAAGCAAACGTTTACTTGAAAGAGTTGTCTGGAACGATACAACTTTTCTTGCTGTTAGTTTTACTTTTTTTATAAACTTTTACTTAATTGTTCAAATTCTTATATATGAGTTTTTGAATCTATAATTATTACTACAGTCGGTTGATGTTATGGACTATTCTTTGTTGGTTGGGGTTGATGAAGAAAAACACGAACTTGTTCTTGGGATTATTGACTTCATGAGACAATATATATGGGATAAACATCTAGAAACATGGGTGAAAGCTTTCCGAATCTTGGGTGGGCCCAAGAACGCCTTCCCAACCGTAATTTCACCAAAACAATACAAGAAAAGATTTAGAAAAACAATGACAACTTACTTTATCAATGGTCTCCTCCTATTGTTATACGTTCAATATCCCAAAGTGATCTGTCTCTATCTCTATCCGAAGAAAACAACACCCAAACCCAAACTAGAGATTAATTTTCACTTTTACCCCTTTTAAATTATACTTTTTGAAATTCATTTGGGGGTGTTATATATTGTTTTATTATTTAACATTCCAAATATAATTTTTTTTCTTTTTGTAAATTACCGTCATATTATTGTTTGTATTCATCGTATTAATAATGATCATTATAATAATATCTTTAATTTCTTTTTCTCTTTCCGTTTTGGGTGGGTCATTATCAATATCATATATAAAAATAGAAACAAACAGTCACACAACCTACGAATGCGACGGTTAATATGTATGTAATTTAGCCCCACATAAGTCGTCTTTATTGGTATGGTTTTCTGCTTTACAAAGAAAAAGAAAGTGCCAAAAAGATAACACACAAGAACTTGAGTAAAGTGAGGACTTTTATTTCATGATCGATTCATTATTCACATACACATAAACACAGACACATATATGATATAAGTATATAGAATTATAGATTATAACCCTGGAGAGGGTAGCAATGGCGTATGGAGGGATGACGATGTGATGGTTTTTTCTCCCTGGATCGTAAATAATAAGTTAGAACTTAGAACTGCTGTGTTTGGCAACCATGGTTAGTTGACTTTTCCACCATCTACGACTCGAAGCAGACTTCTATTAAGAAGATCAACGATGTGTTGTTCACCTCTGTTAGAGTTAGATTTCAAGAATTCGATCAGAAACTACTGTAAAAATGTGATGTTCAAGAGGATTAGGACAAGATATTACCTTTGATAACAAGAAAATGTTGGAACACCTTGATGACGAGGACCTTCATCGTATCCTTCACATGTTATCTCACCTTTATCATCCAAGTAACATACGATCCCTCTAGATTTGTCTTCAAAAACCTGTTTAAGAAAAAACAAAAAAAGGTTTTGTATAATTTCAACATGAAAAAGAATCAGATAAAAGGAGTGTGATAATGATTGTCATGCCAACCCACCTTTTGTATCTTGATGGATGATCCGACCCGAATGAGAGATGAAGATGAAGATGAGGATGATGGAGATGAGTCGCTTTTTGCAAGCATTAATACCCGTTTTGATGTTTTCTTGATAGGAGCTGAGGCATGATGAATCAGGAACAACGATGATGATGAAGCGATATTTGCAGCCATCTTGTGATAGATAGTGTGATAATTGAAAGAAAGAGAAAGTTGGAGAGCAAGATTTAAGGAGACAAAAAATGAGTATGTGCTGGGCTTCTGCTATATAATAAAAATATACCAAAAAGTATATGTAAAAAAAAATTCTTTATTTTTTGACTTATTGTGGTTTGCCATGATTAGGGTAGCAGGTTTAAAGGCTTCAATTTTTTTGATTATAACATTAACATACTTTATATTAAGCATCAATATTTAGTGCTAAATATTCAAACAAAATTGGATATGAAAAAATTTGGAATCAAAGAATTACTAATAAGGTAGAATATTTTTACAAAATGGCATTCCAACTCAAACATAAAATAAAATTATTCTAAGTGTGTTGGTTGGTTGATTGAGAGAAAATAAGTTGCATTATTGAGTGAAATAAGTATTACTAGTATTTGTATTTTATTTAGGATGTGGGTGGGGTCATGGCCTTATCTTCACACTGTTGATGTCGACATTTTTTTAATTTAAACATTTGCATTGTGTCGTAATTTCTAACGAGTGGCCCTAAATTAATCCTCTTTTAATAATACGTCACTTGTTTCTTAACTAATTAATTAAATTCAACTTCGTTAATATATATGTATAATCGATCAAGATTATGATATATGAATAAAATAATATACAGTATAAATGAACGATCAATGTATATTGTTTAACAAATTGATTGTCTTATTTTGATTAATATGAAAAAGTGCAATCTATTCTACTAAATTAAAATCATTTTGTTATTTGTTATATTCTTATTTATTTTGTCACATGTCATTTTAATTCTTAAAATTTAATTTTTATTTGTTATTTTATGGTAATTTTCAATTTTCTTAATTAACTATTCTAATTTTTAGGTTATAGAAAATAATTAATATGTCATTAAATTGTTTTCTTATACTTTCGAAATTTAATATATTTCCTTCAATGTACATAATTTAAATTGACATGTTTCTTTCAAAGTTCTTTGTTATTTTAGGCCAAAATATTTTATTTAGGAAAAATAATCAAACTTTATCGTTTTTCATTAATAAAATTTAAAGAAAAAAAGATTATATGGCCAAAATATAATTATTTATTGTAGTTTGTTTTATTAATATATATTAAATTATTTATTTATTTATCATTTTGTTTGTATTTATTTTAAAATTTTACTTTAAAAAATACTTAATATTTACATCTTGATATTTAACATTTTCTTTAAAAAAATATTTAATATTTATATCTTCAAATATAACTATTTTTAAAGAATCCGTGTCGTACATGAGTTTCACACCTAATTTACAATATTTAAAACGTTTTAATTCTAACATATTATTTTGTAATTTCTATTTCGCATCTCTTTTAAAGGTAATCTTCACCGTTTCCTTTCGAAATATATCCGGCAACCAAAAAGGCTTCAAATCAAATAGGATTTCTTATTCAGAAAAAGTGAATATTCACGGTTAACAATTAGAGATGTAGATTCAAGATCGACGCAATAGTTTTGATAAGAAACAAGAATATTGATTATCTTATATCTTCGTAATAGTGGAAAAAAGTAATGTTAAATGGGGTGAAGTAATAAACGATATTGACGGAAAGAAAATAGGGATGGTAAAATAATAATGAAGGAAAGAAATGTTATCGAGGATGATATATTTACCAAATGAAAACCAAATCGAGTATATTTACTAAGTTAAAACAACATATTTTTATAGGTTTAGTATCTAAGTTTAGGTGGGGATGTAATGTATATTCTTTATCTCCTTATTTAATATTTTTTTTATATACATAGGACTATATGAGTATGTTTGTTTCACAACTTAACTTAATACCTGCATATTAAAGCTAAAAATCTTATTCATCTATGTGGAAATAATTTGAAAAAATTAATTAAATTAAACAAAATATTATAAACAAAATAAAACAATATTAATAGATTTAAAAGTTAAAGTTTGAAATGAAGGATAAATGTGGCCAAATCGAAGATATGAAGTTTTAGGGACCAAACTTACCAAATTCAAAAAATTAGATTTAACTTTGAGTTGACTTAGTTCGGATCTAAAATGTTAAGAAAATAACATTTTATGGTTTATGCAAAAGTTTAATGGCTTGTCGTGGGAAATAGAAGTTAGTTAGGGAATTAAGTTAGAAACTTAAAAAGCTTAGGAACCAAAGTTTCATTGACACAAAATTTAGAACATTTGACCCCAATTGTAACGTTCGTTTTTCAGGTATAAATCTTTTGGCATTTAATTTTATTCAAGTTAGTGTTGTGGGGTTTCCAGTGGGCCACAAAGTGAACCTTAGAGTGTCGTGACATGGCCACACTATTTAAGTAGCAACGCGGTCAGGTATGGACTTGGCCATATATAAGAGCATTAACTTATAGGGTTACTTCATTTGGCATCCCCGTCCTCTATGAATATCTCATTCTCAAACCCTAGCCTCCATACTTGTGTTTTGAGTGTTTCAACCTTGTTTTGTGAAGATTGAAGGAGAAGGAAGTCTCTTTTGGTGCAAGAGAGCTTTGTTCAAGCTTAGATCCGTCATTCCTACCATAGTTATGAACCTTTGAAGGTATAAAGCTTATATCTTGATCTTTATTTCATTAGAGCTAGTTTTATGTCACTTTTAATAGATTATGGCCCCTTTCTTAATGTTGTTGGGAGTTTGGACAACTCCAAAACATATTCACTGACTTAAATGACTTCTGGAGTTATTGGATGTAAGAAAAATGAGTTTGCATGCATCTCCTTGAGACCATGGCAGATTTAGGGGGGTCATCGGTGGCACCGGCAACCCCTAACTTTTCTGGCCGCAATGGAAAAATTTACGAAATTTTTAAAATTTTTTATGTTTTCTATTATCGTGCAACCCCTTGACTTTCCCATGCGCACCTACTATGAAATCCTGTGTCTGCCCCTGCTTGAGACCATGCATGGGTTTTGGTTCATTTTAGAGTTATGTTTGGAATTTGAGTGAGTTTGAATCATGAGAATTGATGAAGTTGGAAACTTTATCCATTAAGACTCCTAAAAGAGTCAGATCCGAGGTTTTGAACTCTAGATGTTAAATGTTAAGATCTTAATAGATTAAGCTATTAGGACATTAACAACGACATAGAGTATTGGGGATCGCAACACAAGTCGCGAAGGCTAATCGCGACTCTTTTGGCGCTTAGTGACCGTGGAACGGTCAAGGAGTTGACTATGACACGATGGTCATTGACTATTGACTTTGACTAGTTGACCATTAAGTTTTCGCTCAATTTGACTTTTGGTTAAATCGAGAGTTTTGAGTTATATGCTGAGGTTCGACCCTTGTTTAGTTTAGGTGGTGCGAGTAGCTAATTCTGGGGGTGGCAATTGATGATATGACACGACAAAAATACATGAAACGAAACGAAATTGGGACGAAATTGAAATTCAAATTCGTGTTCATGTCAAGTGTAAAAAACACGATATTGTGTCGTGTCCGCAATCGAAAGAAGGAAGAGACGGTGTCAGGATGAGGAAGAAAGGAAAGATAAGATGTATCGTTAGAAGCCCACGGCATTGAAACAGGTGAAGCCACTACTCTGCATTCAAAGTATGATCTGCCAATGAGTTTAGAGAGAGATGAATGGTTTTCGAGAGTCAGTGAGAAGGATCGAAAGGAAGATAACGCAACTGAATGGATTGTAATGGAGGGGTGATATGTGTAGAAATTGAGGTGGTGGTAGGTTATGATGCATATGAGAGAAGAAGAAGAGTGAAAGTGAAATATAGGAAGGTGTGAGGCGAGAGATTTGAGGGGGTGGATTGTTACATGGAGGGACTAAACTAATCAAAGTAGCGGTGATAAAGGAGAAGACGACTTGTGTACATGATGAACAATACCCTTGACTGCTTAAGAAAGAAATAGAAGTGGTCCAATAGAAAACAGTTACTGTTCATAAGGGGGCTTCCAAATTACTATATTATATAATATACATATTAAACTTAAATTCAAATACCAAATAAACTAAAAAAAATATATCTAAAATACTTCTTATATATATATATATATATATATATATATATATATATATATATATATATATATATATATATATGAAAAATAAAAATATAAAAGTAACGGTAAAATTGTGTTTTTAAATGAACTAAGGATATGTAGTGTAATTTCTTTTAACCATATGGATACATCTTGTCAAAATTTTAAAGTTTGGACTAAAAATATGAGTCTGACCAAACTATAGGCACTAAAACTGTAATTTACTCTTAATTATTTATAATAATAATCAAAAAATAATATCTAATTTATAGTACTTTATTCATTTACAATCCGTAGTAATTCTCCTTTGAATTTTATTTTATGTATTGTTTTCAAACATTAGATTTATTATACCTTTTTAACTTTCAACATTTATTATTCTTTATCTTTACAATCAAGTTCCAAAAGCATACAAACAAGATTTGGGATTGCGACTCGTACCGGTAAAGCCACATAAATCAAAGATGGCGCACAAAGGAAGAAAGCACTATTAGCTCGATTTTTGTTACCACGAATGCAAATTTTTGTTTTAAAAATGGTTAATGTCATTAAAATCTTCAATTTTTCAGGGTTTTATCTATTTTGCCTAAAGTTGAATTTTATGTCCGTTTTTACCCTAACATTTTATAAAAAATGTGCGGTTTTTACCCTTTTACCGGTGATAACAGGTTTTCCATTTTATCATTATATTAAATTCGCAAAAAACCCTTAAGTTTACTGTTCTTTTACATTTTTACTCTTAAGTTTATAATTTTTTTCACTTTCACCCTAAGTATTTTTTTTTCATAATATACCTATTCATGCAGAAAAATCATATATATTTACGAAAAAATATTTAATTAAATATTGTATTATATTTTTTTTAATGTTATATATATATATATATATATATATATATATATATATATATATATATATATAATAACATTAAAAAAATATAAATACAGTATTTAATTAAAATATTTTCGTATATAAATATGATTTTCTGCATGAATACATATAATATGATAAAAAAAATACATAAGGTAAAAGTATAAAAAAATTATAAACTTAAGGTAAAAAACGTAAAAAAAAAAAACTGTAAACTTAAGGGTTTTTTTTGCGAAGTTAATATAATGGTAACCTGGAAAACTTGTTATCACCGGTAAAAGGGTAAAACCGAACATCTTTTGGAAAATGTTAGGGTAAAAACGGACATAAAATTCAGCCATGGGCAAAACTGATAAAACCCTAAAAACTTGAGGGTTTTTGTGACAATAGCCCTTTAAAAAAATGATGAATTAAAAATAATCACCCAAGTCGAATGGTTGAATTATGTATAATCGAAAATAGATATATTTTTCACAATTTGTAATTAAGAATGATATTAAATATAATGTTGGTCACTAATTGTTTTTTAATTATCTTGTCAGTTATTATTTGTTGTACAATTACATCCCTACAATATTTTACCCCATCAAACAATGCAAAAAAAAAACCACTAATCTTGTACTTATTTCTTGCATTATTGTGCTACTTCAATGTAAAATCTAGGTTCAATATAGTTTCGAATGATTGTGAATTGCCACTTAAAACTGTAGTACCGTGGGAAACAAACATTGGGTATCTGACAAAATTGGTTTAATAACACCGTATTAAACACGAACCTCAACGTTTTCTGTTTCTTTTTTTTTTATATTTTTTATATTTTTGACATTTTGATAATGTATTTTCTACAAATATTGTTGGTAATTTGTTATCATCAATGTTATTTAAGTGTAATGAGATTACTTTGTTGACCAAAATCGATCTTGATAAATATTAAACAAGTATGGAATGTGTGGAGTACACATTTGCTTAACTTTGATCAAGTTTCAAAGTACACTGTCATTTAGGGGTGAAGCCCCTGAACAAACGGGGGTTCGGGGACAACACCCCTAGCTGGGATCGAGCTACCAGATCAACACGAAATTTTTTTATATAGAGTATGTTACTATAGTAAAAATGTATCAGAAAAATTGTATTTCAGATAATTGACCATTAGTTTGACCCTTATCTGTATATCTGTTTTTATGTCAGTTTTTATGGTTTTATGACAGTTTAAAACTGTCATATGATAGTTTTTAGACAGATATATTAAATTTGGTTTTGTTCTCATTTCTGGTACATACGAAAATATCAAACACTCTCTATTCTTGCCTCTCTAAGTCTTATCCAATTGAGGGTTTGAGAGTACCATCCAAATACTTTGATTTGAAAGTGATAATCACGATTCTCAGAATTTCCAAGTCTTTCTATACCCAAATTTCTAACAAATATATCGTTAAATAGCCCCCAAAAGATTTTTAGTTGACTTTATCTAATAAATAATATTTATCATTACTAATTCATATATTATCCTTTTTATTTGCATAATGGTGATATTATGGAACATTTGGAGATCCATGTGATGCAATTTTCAACAAGGTGAAGCTACAAAATCTTGGCGATCACATTTTGTGGCTTAAACTCACGCAAAAATGAACTTTTCAAATTGGGAAGTGTGTTTTGTATCGCCATTTGGTGTTTTCTAATCTTTATTTTGGTGTTCTCGTAATATTTTTTTTCCGTTTGTGTTTTTTTGTTGTGATTATTGTGTTGGCTAGCCTCTAGCTAGTTTGTTCAATACATGATCAGGGTTTTTGGCGCTGAAAAGAAAAACCTAAAAAGTGTTTGTAATAATTGTTTAAAAGATAAGTATATATTTACATCTTATTGTTCAAAAGTTTGGTTTATGCCATCTTAATTAATTTTAATGCTTGTGTTTTTTTGGTTCTTGTTCAAAATAGTAATAATGTTGGATATCAGTTTTTTAGTTTAATATAGTTTTTACAACCAATAATAATAATAACTTATTTATTTTTAGTAAAATATATTTATTAATATCTGGTTTATCTGATTTTCATAATCTTGAGGGATTATCTGACTTTATTTTTAGTAAAATATATTTATTAATATCTGGTTTATCTGACTTTCATAATTTTGAGGGATTAACTCGTTTAGGTATGATCAGGCTCGTCCCAGAGGGTGAGCGATACGGTGACCGTCCATGGCCCATCTTTTAAAGGGATCCAATTTTTTTTTTTTATGAAAATTGTTATATTTAGAAGATGGTACAAATAATTTTCTTTCAATTATTAAGTTTTTATGAAAACTTGATGAAATTTGTGTATTTTAAGGACCCGTTTTTTCTCTCGTCTTGGGTCCAAAATATGTTTTGAACGGTTGTGTTTGATGTAAATGATGAAGACTTGCGATGTTCTATGAACCAAATTTATAGGAATTACAATTGATTTAATATGGTTTTCATAACTTTAAAGGCATTTAATATTCAATTATATATTGTAGGGTTAGCGTATTGTATTGTGGAATACAACACTAGCTTATAAAGTGACCAATTACAACACAATAAAGTGTCCGTTGTACCATTTTTGTAACACCCATAAAATTCAAGCCAATTTAAAACTTTTCAAAACATTTAAAATCAATAGTTATTACAGATTTGTTTTCAAAATGTATAATATCAGAGTTTTCCCAGAAACATAAACAAATCATGAGGAGATGTACGATCATGCCTTCGCCTTGCCGCGATCCCCTAATGTACCTGAAACAATAAACCGAAACTGTAAGCCCGAAAGCTTAGTGAGTTCCCCCAAAATACCGATACATTACACATAATACGTATACAATTAACAACATATAATGGGTCCACAACTTTACAGACTGGATTACCCCTTGGTCCCACAGTGTGAGACTAGATTGCCTTCCGGGCCTACAACTCACTTCTGGATTGCCACCGAGCCCACAGTGCGAGTCTCCCGTAGCTCGTATCTGGAATACTCCCGAGTTTGTTGGTTACCGCACAAAGCAGTATTACCTCAACCCATCCCACATAATATATCGACATATAACACAACTGATTCACATACAGATAATCACATAATACTACAGGTAGTCCTACAGACCTACCTAACTGGCATAGCAACTAGCATGCAACATTAACTTATACTCACATACTACCAACTGCTAGGATATCATATCCACTGGGCATATAGATAATCAGATAATAATACAAGTAGTCCTACAGATCTACGAATCTGGCATAACAACTAGCATGCAAACTAACTCATACTCAATCATGATACCACTACTAGGATAACATATCCAATGGGTCGGCCTTGGTGTCTTAGACCCTTAGCATAGTGAGGTAACTCACCTTGCAAGTAGCTCGAAAGATAGTGTCAAACTCCTCCAAATGTAACTCCAACTCCAACTCCAACACCTATATTCACCAATGTCCTTTGCTATAATATCCAATTTACCAAAAATACCCTCTAGAGTCAACTGGTCAACCCTTGGTCAAAGTCAAAGTCAAAGTCAACTGCCAAGGTCAACAGTCCATGCTGATCTCAACTCATCGAGTACCCTCAACTACTCGCCAAGTTCCTTGCATAACTTGCCAACTCGCCGAGTCACTCGACTGACATGCCGAGCCCAAGACAATCTTCATCGGACTCGCCGAGTCACTGTACTGACTCGTCGGGTCCACGATAATCTTCATCAGACTCGCCGAGTCGACCATGCCACTCGCCGAGTCCCTTTGGTCCTTCGTCCATAGAGATGCTTTTTAAGCCATGTTAAGGCTCCATACTGCAGATCCAACTTCCCTAGGCATGCTTATCACGTAAAGTTGCAAATTTTACGTGCATGCAAGGCTCTAATGAGTCAAAATGCCAAATCCAAACTTGAAATGGGGTCTAACTCAAATGGAAGGTTTCATACATGTCAAGGCTAGAAACTTTATGAACCTAGATCCTAGGGAGGGTTCAAATCTAAAGTTGCAACTTTAGATCTAGCTCATACTCAACAATAGCTTCATAATCAAGCCAAAAGCCCTAAACTTCATCCAAAGAGATCTAGAAAGAAATGAGGCCATGATAATGAATTGATACCTCAAATGAAGCTAATTGAGATAGATTTTGTAGATCAACACGAATCCCTTGCTGCTAGCTACTTGACCTTCAAGCTCCTTTCACAAGTTTCACCTTCCAAAGTTCAAGACACACTCAAAGGAAGCTCTCACACGAAATAGGGTTTGTTGGACTCTCTAAAGGCTGTAAGGGACTAAGGGAGGCTAATGGTTCCTAAAATAGGGGGCAAAACCCCGGAAATTAGGGTTTCACCCTCCAGCTCCAACTCGTTGAGTCACTCTTCTGACTTGGCGAGTTGGTCACTTAAACACGTGGCTCCAAACTCGCTGATACTCGACGATTCAGGGCATCCAACTCGTCGAGTAGACCTTGAAACTTGAAAATTAAAGCCTTAATATTAATATCTGAGAATCGGGGTGTTACAATTTTTAAAGGTGACGTGCAAAAAATGTGGAGCCTCTAAATTTTAGTAAAAGTAATATCCATATTGTATTTATCAAGTTAGGTTGTAGTAATTAGAAATTTCTTTTACTTGAAGTATTACACATTGAATTAAAATTTGGATGTTGATAGATTAAAAAGTGAAAATGGCATATTAGTCTAATAATTTATTTCAAATTTGTTCATTCAGCCTCTTAAGTTATTTTTATTTTTTATGAGAGAATAAACTTCGTGGTAATCCTGTAGTCGGTTAATAACGCTACATAAGTAAATTAAGCCACATAAGCTTTGATGTGGAGCAAACAAAGTCATTTTGAATATGGCGTCTTATTCTCCACGCTTCCAAGTGTTCATTACCTAAGTGCCTATAAAATAACTCTTCGTGCCCTAAAAATGTCATACCCACAAAGTTTGTTTCCCTAATTCTACACAATATTTCCTACCCTAACTACGTCAAAATGTCTTTTGTTACCTCTCTGTGCCATAGCTGGTTTTTCTGTAACGCCCGTAGATCTGGGCTAGTCAAATTAGAGGCAATAAGTGTCAAAAACGACTTTTCGATAGAAGCTTATAAATAATTTGAACCAATTTGTAGTATATGTCACTAGGTTTCCGTACATATAAAGAACGCCGAAATCCAAGTTATAACGAAGAAGTTATGACCCGTCGAAGTTTCGCGACGGAACCGGCTCGATACCGGGAGGCGTAAATAGTGAATTTACGATAGAGCGAGATTTAGCCTTAGCACTCTAAACGAAAGTCGTAGAATATGTTAAACTAAGAACTTCGATAAAAAGAACGCCCAAATCTGACTTCGTATGAAGAAGTTATGATTTTTCGAAGTTTCGGATTAGCAGTGTACAGCCCGAAATTCGAATATTAGATCGAACGATTTTTAGCCGACACGACCTGAACAAGAATCAAAGATATCGTTAAAAGTAGCATAACGAGAAAAAGATGGGCGAAAACGAACGTCGGATGAAGAAGTTATAAGGATTTGACGGACCAATCATTTCCCGGCCTGTTAAAAATATAACTTTAAAAATAAAGTCAAAATTAGCCGACAGAGTCTAAACGAAAGTTGTAGAGTACGTCTCCACCTACGCGTGGATATAAAGAACGTCAAAAACAGAGTTCGTATGAACGAGTTACAAATTATAATAGCATATTTACGTATTAAAATAAAATATAAATCATATATTCGTACACATATATATACATATGTATATATCATTAGAAAGGTATCGACGATGCGGTCATTATAAGACTAATGTTGAGTTCTTTCGACATTAGTTTAGTGCAAATATTGTTAAATCTATTTAAATTAGTATTATAAAATGGTGTTTAGTTGTTTATATAAATATAAGGTCATTAAGTAATTATGGAGGGTAGTTTTTGTAAATTAAATTACTATAAATAAGAGGCTTGGGCTATCATATTTCTTGCACCATTCTCTTGATTCAAGAGTCTTTCTCTCCTTATCCCCCAAGCATTTCGGTCCCTCGTGATTCGACTTCTTTTTCTGTAGTTTTAGTTTAGTAAGGTGAGCCCTGAAGCGCTGCACGAATCTTTCTTAGAAAGATTCAGCGACGAAGCTCTGCCCCTACAGAGCCCGACTCCTAGCTAAAATCCCCTTGTAAGTAAGTTATGCTTACCCTATTTTAAATATAGTTTATATTTAAAATTAGTATTGTTATTATAAATTTATAATAAATATTTGAGCTATTATTATGACTTATATAAGTGTCGTTATAATATCTATTTAACTACTCGCGGTACGGGGAATCTTATTTAAAGGGCCGCATAAGGTTGTTGGATTTCAGAAGTGCTATATGCCAAAATGGTCCTGCCCTCCGGTGTTTTATGTCTGGCCCCTGTCTGTACATAGTGGTTGGAAAGTATTGTTTAAACGCTTATATAATAATAATAATAATAATAATAATAATAATAATAATAATAATAATAATAATAAGACTAATAATTAGTCACGGTAAATATTAGACTAAAATCTAGTGGTAATAATACTAGGTTTCGTCGAAGGAAAGTATTTTAAAGTAAACAGCGCTGTCTGAGTACTAAGTCACCACCTTCTCAAGTGAGTGCATAGTCCCTTTCATCTTACACATAAATATGAAGTATTTTAATATAAATTACGTGCTGTGTGTGCATATTGTCTGAATACTTGCTGTCTATGCTGGGTGAAAGATTTTTATACATGTTTTAAATGATTTAAACTGTATATGTATTTTATATCTACAAAATGTGTTGGGTAAAACATGGGTAGATGACATAGTTGTTTTGTGATAACATGATGGGAGACATCAACATTGTCAGTGATCCAGTCATCTAGTGGAGTATAGATGATGACCATGGGCGATACTAGACGGTCCGGTGGAACGCTAGTAAGCTCGTAACCTGTAGGTGTTTTTGAACTAGGTGCTCATTAGGTATTTTGAACTGAGTGTGTTCACTACGTATCTTTGAACTGAGTGTGTTCACTAGGTATTTTGAACTAAGTGTGTTCACTAGTTACTTTTGAACTAAGTGTTTACCCGATCTTTTGGACTACGTGTTCACCAATTGTAATCTATAAGCTTAGGTAATGATGGACTTCGTGCCGATTCCTTAGGATAATCCTTAGGAATGAATGAACGAGAAATAGCTGATTCTTAGGGTAGATCCTTAAGAGTAAAGAAGATAATGGGGATGGGTAATTGGGTTTAATTGCTTGATTGTTTAAACATAATAATTATATTATTGTGGGTTGAAAACCCTATGTACTCACCAGGTTTCCCAACCTGACCCACTCAGTTTATTTATATCACAGGTGTTGATATGAAGTCACATTACACTGAGAGATTAAAGAGATGTAGATCACTAGTGTAAATAAATGTAAGTTTTGTTTATGCTTATGTTTCTGTATTGACAATGACATCCCAAATGTTTTAAAATGAATAAAATACGTCTCTTTGAAAATGTTTTAATAACGTATTTATCGTGTTTTTCTGGGAACAAATTCCGCAACATTTTTATGAAAAGAGGTACTCTGATTTTTATAAAGCATAAACAAAATCGGTCTTTTCTGGCCGAGAAAATGAGGATGTCACAGTTGGTATCAGAGCATTAGTTTAAGCAAACTAGGAATAAGGATTTATTTCTAGACTTAAACTTAGAATGCTAAGCAATGATTGTGAGATTAGTGTCTGTTATAATTTAGACACGAGCACAAGTTTATTTTAGGAGAATGCCTAAAATGTTTTATGTGCTAAATGATTTATGTTATAGCTATAAAAATGACTTATATGTTGTTATGTGTTCGGATCTATGGTCTGTTGCCGACCGGATCCGGAAACCTTATGTGTTCAGGATTCTAAGCGTATGATTACGATATTAGAACTAGCATGTAACGTTTCAGAGTAATAAGGAGATTTATACTTCTATCGTAAATAAGATCTTTCCTATCTTTAATTCTCGTCTCGGTACACCGAACGTCTGCTTGGGTGTACAAAACAAGAGGAAGACGACAACCTGGGCCTAAGAATGTGATGGGTCATGCATCGGTCGTTGCGCCTGCACCCGAACCTATCACAATGGTAGAAGTTCAGGAAGTGATGCGAACCATGATAGACTGGGAAAATAGAGGAAATGAGATGGCTTATGATATTGAATGATACGTATCAGAAGATATCATAAGGGAGGTATCTTGCCTTTAGAATACGTCTGATAATATAGCAGTACGTCTAGAGAAGTACGGTACATCTGAATGTACACATTTGATTGGTGGGATGATAGAACGATTGGTGTAATTCCTAAAATTTTCATATCATCTGGAATTTCCATCACTAACCAAGTTGAAGCAGAATTGATGATTGAAGTTACACATAGAAGAAGTCCTAGTAGAGTCTAGGGAAATTTTTATGATCATTTGGACACACTCGTATGTGTTGAATTGTTTTGTGATTTTAGGACTTGGGGACTGCGAGACAATACTAGGGACGAGTATGAGTAGGTGTGAAAGGTAGTAGATGCATATACTACCGGAAGCACAGGACTCACGCTTGGATCAGGGAAAGTCACAAAGTTACCAAGAAGCTAGTAACTGATTTCGTTTTATTCAAGTATGTCATTACCATCGTTTCGGTAATGACTAAAAAGACTGTTGATATTCCGACCCAAGTGGTCATATCAAATCGAGTATGAATACAATGAGTATGTTACGTGGTTCAGAGAACCAAGTTCGATGTAGCACCAACTCAAGCCGGAAGACTTAATCAAAGCAACCAGTAGAGGTATCACGAAAAGTTGCTTGTAGCTAGAAATGATACATTTTAAAAAAGTGTGATTATGTCACATTAGAACACGAAGGATGGTATAGCCTGTTTTGGAATTTAACTCTAATAGACCTGAGTCTAAACGAGCATCACATGACGATAGGTCATGATTAGGAGTCTAACCAGAGATAGAAAGCAGGTGCACAATCAATTACTGCTTACAGTCAAAAAGTCTAAGAGATAGACTTGAAGGAATATAGAAGTTATAATTATTGCCTAGGATGAAGAGATGACGCATGGAGTCATTATACGAGCCCTGTTTCGTTGATGATTTCGGGACGTAATCATCCTAAGGGGGAGATAATTGTAACGCCCGTAGATCTGGGCTAGTCAAATTAGAGGCAATAAGTGTCGAAAACGACTTTTCGACAGAAGCTTACAAATAATTTGAACCAATTTGTAGTATATGTCACTTGGTTTCCGTACATATAAAGAACGCTGAAATCCAAGTTATAACGAAGAAGTTATGACACGTCGAAGTTTCGCGACGGAACTGGCTCGATACCGGGAGGCGTAAATAGTGAATTTACGATAGAGCGAGATTTAGCCTTAGCAATCGAAACGAAAGTCGTAGAATATGTTAAACTAAGAACTTCGATAAAAAGAACGCCTAAATCTGACTTCGTATGAAGAAGTTATGATTTTTCGAAGTTTCGGATTAGCAGTGTACAGCCCGGAATTCGAATATTAGATCGAGCGATTTTTAGCCGACACGACCTGAAAAAGAATCGAAGATCTCGTTAAGAGTAGCATAACGAGAAAAAGATGGGCGAAAACGGACGTCGGATGAAGAAGTTATGAGGATTTAACGGACCAATCCTATCCGGGCCTGTTAAAAATATAACTTTAAAAATAAAGTCAAAATTAGCCGACAGAGTCTAAACGAAAGTTGTAGAGTACGTCTCCGCCTATGCGTGGATATAAAGAACGTCAAAAACGGAGTTCGTATGAACGAGTTACAAATTATAATAGCATATTTACGTATTAAAATAAAGTATAAATCATATATTCGTACACACACACATATATATATATATATATATATATATATATATATATATATATATATATATATATATATATATACATATGTATATATCATTAGAAAGGTATCGACGATGCGGTCATTATAAGACTAATGTTGAGTTCTTTCGACATTAGTTTAGTGTAAATATTGTTAAATCTATTTAAATTAGTATTATAAAGGGGTGTTTAGTTGTTTATATAACTATAAGGTCATTAAGTAATTATGGAGGGTAGTTTTGTAAATTCAATTACTATAAATAAGAGGCTTGGGCTATCATATTTCTTGCACCATTGTCTTGATTCAAGAGTCTTTCTCTCCTTATCCCCCGAGCATTTCGGTCCCTCGTGAATCGACTTCTCTTTCTGTAGTTTTAGTTTAGTAAGGTGAGCCCTGAAGCGCTGCACGAATCTTTCTTAGAAAGATTCAGCGACGAAGCTCTGCCCCTACAGAGCCCGACTCCTAGCTAAAATCCCCTTGTAAGTAAGTTATGCTTACCCTATTTTAAATATAGTTTATATTTAAAATTAGTATTGTTATTATAAATTTATAATAAATATTTGAGCTATTATTATGACTTATATAAGTGTCGTTATAATATCTTTTTAACTACTCGCGGTACGGGGAATCTTGTTTAAAGGGCCGCATAGGGTTGTTGGATTTCAGAAGTGCTATATGCCAAAATGGTCATGCCCTCCGGTGTTTTATGTCTGGCCCCTGTCTGTACATAGTGGTTGGAAAGTATTGTTTAAACGCTTATATAATAATAATAATAAGACTAATAATTAGTCACGGTAAATATTAGACTAAAATCTAGTGGTAATAATACTAGGTTTCGTTGAAGGAAAGTATTTTAAAGTAAACAAAGCGCTGTCCGAGTACTAAGTTACCACCTTCTCAAGTGAGTGCATAGTCCCTTTCATCTTACACATAAATATGAAGTATTTTAATATAAATTACGTGCTGTGTGTGCATATTGTCTGAATACTTGCTGTCTATGTTCGGTGAAAGATTTTTATACATGTTTTAAATGATTTAAAATGTATATGTATTTTATATCTACAAAATGTGTTGGGTAAAACATGGGTAGATGACATAGTTGTTTTGTGATAACACGATGGGAGACATCAACGTTGTCAGTGATCCAGTCATCTAGTGGAGTATAGATGATGACCATGGGCGATACTAGACGGTCCGGTGGAACGCTAGTAAGCTCGTAACCTGTAGGTGTTTTTGAACTAGGTGCTCATTAGGTATTTTGAACTGAGTTTGTTCACTACGTATCTTTGAACTGAGTGTGTTCACTAGGTATTTTGAACTAAGTGTGTTCACTAGTTACTTTTGAACTAAGTGTTTACCCGATCTTTTGGACTACGTGTTCACCAGTTGTAATCTATAAGCTTAGGTAATGATGGACTTCGTGCCGATTCCTTAGGATAATCCTTAGGAATGAATGAATGAGAAATAGCTGATTCTTAGGGTAGATCCTTAAGAGTAAAGAAGATAATGGGGATGGGTAATTGGGTTTAATTGCTTGATTGTTTAAACATAATAATTATATTATTGTGGGTTGAAAACTCTATGTACTCACCAGGTTTCCCAACCTGACCCACTCAGTTTATTTATATCACAGGTGTTGATATGAAGTCACATTACACTGAGAGATTAAAGAGATGTAGATCACTAGTGTAAATAAATGTAAGTTTTGTTTATGCTTATGTTTCTGTATTGACAATGACATCCCAAATGTTTTAAAATGAATAAAATACGTCTCTTCGAAAATTTTTTAATAACGTATTTATCGTGTTTTTCTGGGAACAAATTCCGCAACATTTTTATGAAAAGAGGTACTCTGATTTTTATAAAGCATAAACAAAATCGGTCTTTTCTGGCCGAGAAAATGAGGATGTCACATTTTCCAAGATCGTTGTCACATCGACAACAATGACTCAAATGGAGCCCGACCTCAAGAAATCCAGATAACACTCCTCCAACTGCAGGTAGTGGACTCCCTTACCATGAAAAAAATGAATGGGAACGTATGTGAGCTAAGGGAAAATTTGCATAGGGGGATGGATGTGCTAAATCGTGAAGTCGAGGATGTCAGGGCAAGTCAGTTGGATGTGTCACACATGACTGACGACCTCAAGAACCACTTTTTCTCACTGCAGCATGCGTATGTGAAGGTAACGGTTGAGGTAATGGTGATAAAGAAAATGATGAGTGCATTGAAAGGTTTATTTGGGGTGTTAGTTGTTGTGGGTGAGGTGATGGTAGCCTATAACTACTTCTGTTGATGGAGTAGTTAGTTAGTTTTCTTTGTTTTGGTTTTGGTTTTTTAGGGTAAATGAGTATCTACATATTGTTTGCTTATTTTATTAAAGTTCAAGGCATGTTGTCAGACCCAAATATGATCCTTGAACATGTGTAGTTCTATTTTAAGGAAAAATTATTTTTGTTTTATTTGCAGTTTTTGGGACCACGTTGTCTAAAGGTTTTGAACTACTAAATATGCTAAAGAATGGGACATCAGAGCCTCTCAAACCAGACAACTGCAGAACACAATAAACTAAACAAATTTACACATGGACAAAAAAGTTGTAAAAGGGAATAAAAACAAAAGGAATTATGGTGACATCCCCATTTTTACAGCAAAAAATACCGATTTTTGTTTATGCTTTATAAAAGTCAGAGTACTTTTAATAAAAATGTTGCGAAATTTGTTCCCAGTAAAACATGATAAATATGTCATCAAAGCATTTCCGAAGAAACGCATTTTTATTCATTTTAAAAACATTTGGGATGTCATCGTCAATATAGAAACATAAGCATAAACTGAACTTACATTCATTTACACTAGTGATCTACATCTCTTTTAAATCTCTCAGTGTAAAGTAGCTTTGTATCGACACCTGTGATACAAATAAGCTTGAGTGGGTCAGGTTGGGAAACCTGTTGAGTACATAGGGTTTTCAACCCACAATAATATAACCATTATGTTTAATCATCAAACAATCAATCAACCCAATTACCCATCCCCATTATCTTATTTACTCTTAAGGATCTACCCTAAGAATCAGCTATTCCTCGTTCATTCATTCCTAAGGACTCTCCTAAGGAATAGGCATGAAATCCATCGTTGCTAATGACACATCTGCCAAGCACAGTTGCTAATATTATCACTTAGGCGCAGCTGCCAGAATTGTGACATTCTTTATGGGGTGCATCTCTCGGTATAGTCCTTTAGGTGCATCTGTCAGGGTTATGAGGTTCTCTATTAGGCGCTTCTGTCGGTAGACTCCTTTAGGCGCATCTGTCAGGGTTATCTCATTTATTGACATTGTCATTTTCGAGAGTCCACTCGCAATACAGGTTAATGGGTTTTTAGAGTACACCGGTGAACACATCGTTCACAACACCTACAGGTTGCGAGCCTGCTAGTGTTCCACTGGACTATCTAGAATAGTCCGTAGTTGTCATCCATACTCTACTAGATGACTGGGCCAACATTTGGGAAAAAGGCTTCTCACATCGTCCACCTCTCACCCTTACCTCATGGTCTATATTACCTCTCAACTTATTGTCCAACTCATATTTCATCTACCCATGTTTTACCTAACATATTATATAGATATAAATACGTATACAGTTTAAATCATATAAAACTTGTATAAAATCGTTCATCCACCATAGATAGCAAGTATACAGATAATATGCACACATAGAACATAGTTTATATAAAATACTTCATATCTATGTGTAAGATGAAAGTAACTATGCACTCACCTGGTAAGGTGGTGGCTCTGTACTCGGACAGCACTTCGTTACTCTTAAAACAGCTTCCTTCGACAAAACCTTGTATCATTACCACTAGGGTTTAGTTTAATATTCACTGAGACTAATTAATAGTCTAGCTATTATTACTATTATATAAGCGTTAAACAATACTGTTCACCCACTATGTACAGACAGGGGCAAGACATGGAACACCGGATAGCAGGATCATTTTGGCATATAGCACTTATGAATCCAACAACCCAAGCGGCCCTCCAAACCAGATTCTCCGTACCGCGAGTGGTTAAAAAAATATTATAACGACACTTATATAACTAATAATAGCCCAAATATTTATTATAAGGTCCTAATAACATTACTATATTGAAACATAAGCTATACTAAAGATAGGTTAGGCGTAGCTCACTTACATCAGGTTTTTCTCAAAATCGGGCTCTGATAGAGAAACGTTCCCAAGCTGAAAGGCTCTTTTCTCGGAGCCATCAAGCGCTCTGGGGCTTCCGCCTCGTGCTAGGGAGGTTCCCTAGGCTTTTCAGGGGGTTTCGGGGCTAGAGAGAGGGAAGTGATGGGAGGTGTGATGAATGAAGAGGGCTTCACCTCTTATTTATAGGGGGCGGGAGGAAGATTCACGTCGTGAATTTCTTAATGTTCACGTCGTGAGTGAGCTTGGGCTCCAAGTCTGAGCCAGGTGCTGACACGTGGCATCGCACACAGGGTGGAAATCCGCGATTTTCAAAACTTCATAACTGTCGCATACGAGCTCTGTTTTCAACGTTCTTTATATCCACGCGTAGGTAAAAATAAGATCTACAACTTTCATTTTGTCTCTGTCGGCTAATTCTCGAGCGATCTTAAAGTTAACAGTACGATGAGATTATATTGTTAAATGTCCGCATAAAATTCATAACTTCTACATATAGACTCCGTTTTCGTCTTTATTTTTATTGTTGAGTTCCTATAAATGAGATCTTCAATTCTCATTTAGGTCGCGTAGGCCAAAAACCGCTCGATCTAAAATTCGAGTTTCGGGCTATGCACAACTAAGCCTAATCTTAGAAAATTCATAACTTCCTCATACGATGTCAGATTTCGGTGTTCTTTTTATGGACGCTCTTGGTTTAACATATTCTACGACTTTTGTTTAGATTACTAAGGCCAAAAAGTCCTCTATCATAAGTTCACTTTTTACGTTTCCCTATGTCGTGTCGGTTTTGCCGCGAAACTTCGACGAGCCATAACTTCTTCGTTATAACTCGGATTTCGGCGTTCTTTATATGTACGGAATCCTTGTAACATATAATATTACTTGGTTAAGATTACTCCTTATAAATAATCTTTCATCAAAAACTCATTTTTGATGCTCATTATCTCTAAATTGACTTGCCCGGATCTACGGGCGTTACAATTATAGTGAATAAAAGTGTTTCTAATGTGTCCTTTTCCCAAATATGTAAAGGTTTGTGTGGCATCTGGATATACATCCAATAATGTAAAGGGTGCAAATGAAAACTTTAAGTCAACACCTAATTTCTTATACCCATGTTTGCAATTTCTGAAGGGACCACAAGTATAATGTCATTTGCAATTATTCATTTCTAATTTAAGGGGTAATTATGGAAAAAATTTATACCAACATTTCAAATAGACAGTTTAAATACAACCATGAAAAGAAATTGCACTCATTGTTTGCAAAAAAAAAACCATAAGTAAAAATTATATAAATACCCCTGCCCCTAACAACCTTTTACCAACTTCCATAAATACCTATGCCCCAAACCCCGTACACCCAAACTAATCCAACTCTATAGCTTTTGATGCATTACTACCTTCACCTTCAACTCTTTTTACGAACTTCAATTTAAGGATTCTTTCAGACTATTTCCTCTTCCTTGATATTTCTATAGTACCAACCTCCACTTCATATTTATTAACCCTAACATCTTGATCAACTTCATCATCCATAATAACATCTTTCCCAACCCCTTCCATGTTTACTGACTCTTGTGTTTGTCTCACATGAAGTCTTTTCTAAACACTTGTTTTAGGTGTCCTTTTAACTTGTGTGCACGTGGTCTTGTTGTATCCTCTATGTTTCCATATACCATAAGTTACAAGTTTCTTTCCTTTGATACAGTGTGTCTTCTAGTCATTTCAGGATCATCTCTTCTTCTCTTCATGGTTCTCCTACCTAGCATCCTTCTTTTCATTATGGGAAAAGGAGGCATGTATTCTATAGGAGGCTGCATGTTACTTCCATTCATCCCATATATGGGGCATTTGTAAGAGTTATCATACAAGGAAACCAAGCACATGGGGTCCACATATTCTAACTCATTCTTACGGTTTTAGAATGATAATGTTTCAACTTAATGCACACATCCATACCCATTTAATCCTCATAATATGCATGGGCATTCCTTCTTCTACGCATCAACAATATAAGACTGATCCATGTTTCTTGTTTCAAACTTCATCACCCCGTAGCAAAGTACTTGTCAAAACCTAAAGTCAGTCAATGCAATTCATTAGTGGTCAAACTTGTAACGTATTAATTAATTTATATACTTACATACCTTTACTTAATTTTTAACAAATTCAACTTGTCCATGATGTTTATACATATATTGTTACGATTCCATCCTTGTCCCTTAACTTGCATCTTCAGCATCCTTTGCATGACATAAATATCGATATCCTCTAACATATTGATAATGAGTTTCTTCCTAGCATCCATTATAACACTGTCGAAGCTTTCTTTAGTATCCATTCTACATATATTCACAAGAAGCATGGTGAGCTCTGAAGAAATCCAAACACCATGTCCTAGGATCCTTCTCCATAAAATCAATAAAGGAAACATGGTTTATTTGTTGATTCTCCTTCATGGCTGCATTGAAATGTTCTTCAGTGGTTGCTTTATTGGCCCTCCCAAAAATATTCTCAAATTGTGCTCTAGGAAATGTTTTTCTAAAGTTAGCTTAGATATGCCTTGCACACTAATTGTATTCGGTTGTTGGTAAGACCTCATTCACTTCCTTAACCAATCCCTACATATATAGCATGATATGATGAAGTTAGAATGGCCTACAATGTATTGCAATACAATAACAAAATGAACCATACCTTGTGTTTATCATATATAAAACTAGACCATTTCCTTGAATGCCAATGTTCAAATCTTCTGTAATATTGTCAATAAACAATTTCTAATTATCTTTGTTCTCTACACATACAACTGCCCAAGCAATTGGGACTATCCCTTTGCTAGTATCCCTACCCACATCACAAAATAACTCATCATGGCAATAACTTTTTAAAAAATGACCATCAAGTATATTATCCTTTTATACCATGTACTCCAACCCTCTTTCACTCCGTGAAAACATATATAAATCCTACTAAAGTATTTTTTTCATCAGGCATCGCATTAATCGAAATTTTTATAGTTGATCTCACATCCCCAAATTTTCAAAAGCGAAAAAAATTTTATTTACGCTTTAACAACCATAATATTTTATTTGCGGAAATTCCCAATACATAAAAATCTTTTTTAGTACATATGATTGTCTCAAATAATAAAATCCTAAGGATTCCATAAATCGATACAGTACACATGTTACAACGTAAAGAACTAACGGTCATGAACACTATTGTAGGTATTTTCTTCATTCCCTCAGCATCCTATTCAAGTCTTTAGTTGTCTAAAAACTGCTACTTATGATACATATAAAATGAGTGGGTCAGGTTGGGAAACCTGGTGAGATACATAAGGTTTTCAATCCCCTCAAGGTTACACAATATATATACATACATATATATATATATATATATATATATATATATATATATATATATATATATATATATATATATATATATATATATCTTGAACCTACAAAACCAAGTGTTATCATCAACACATATGTATCATATCACTAAATCAATACCCCATCCTACCAATCCTCACGTACTGATCCTATACAATGGCCTTACGAGATCTAGCCAAAAGGATCAATGTGAACAAAAATTTGATGATGCTGCTTCAGGAATTCCCTGGCATCACATGAGTGTCAATAAAGACATCAAATGAGTGGAATGGAATAAGTTAAAGCATGAACCTCTGTTCACAAAATACCACGAGAAGGTTAAGTCAGGGGTGATCATCTTGATGACAATGCCTAGAAGGGGTTTGATCCCAAGTGTTTATTGAACGTAGTTCCACTATTAGAACCACCATATGCAGAAAAATAACCTCAAACATACCTAGTATTGGTCTATTACAGGCACACTCTATTTGGTAGTCTACGAAGTTCCCTCAATTACTTCATGAATGGAAACACTGACTCGTCAAAAGAAAAGGAGGGTGAATACTAATATAGTACCACAGTATGCTCTCGTGCCCCGACACATGATAGTGTCAAAAAATGACTTTGTACATACATAATACTTCTGAAACATTATAGTACCCTAGTATGAGTAGTACCCGTACCCGAAATAATAATAATACCCCGGCACAAGTAGCACCTGAGAAACAGATTTCTACTCTTCACTCCAAGCTCACGCACATCCCGACATAATCTACCCAGTATCCAAACTTAATTCAACTAAGCATATCTTTTCGGGTCTTAGGGTATAACTAAATAGGGTTGTAATACCCAAAATTATCCCAAAGTTCCAGCCTATGTAATATCTTTATAGTACAAGGTAAATCTAACATTTGTTCAACTTAACTCAAACTAAGCATCCTTTGTAATTTTTATCTTTTCACTAGGCAAGACTATATTGTTTAAATCAAGATCTAATACCAAGTCTGTTTAGGCAACATTATCCTAACTTTGTGTATATGTTTAACATAGAGTATCAGGTATTAATATATTCTCAGTAATAATACTTCTATTATTATCATGTAATAATATCATATATCCATCTTAACATATATAGAAGTATAGAACCATATCTGGTTCGCACAACATATATTATCAAATATACATTTAACACATATTTCAGTCAATAAGCATATAATTCACATATAATTTTCAATGGATATTTAATACATCTAATTAATACTTGTATTAAAATCATGTTAATGAAAGTAACTATGCACTCACCTAACTTAGGTGGAAGATCCTCAGGAAAGCAAACCCCTTTACTATCTCTTCAACTTATTCCTTCCAACATCCTAAATTAAATACGAATTTTCCTATACTTTAGTATTTGTTCGTATTTATACTATTTTATGGATTCCACAACAATCCCAATGAAAACATCGAGATCAATCAAATAAGGAATAACCAAGTAAGATCATATCAGAGGTATAGTTCGTTTGGTATACAAAGTATACTGTTTGGAAATCTCACTTTAAACACCTCACTAGATCTACCCTAGACATCACTCTCATAAGTAGATCAGTCAGTATTATGACACAGAATCACTGGTAAATCTTGTTTATATGTTCATAATAACGATATGGAACTTAAAAATAAGTTACACTTAAAGAGTAATAAGCGTAGCTTAACTTACAGAGTATCTAGCGAAAACTGGGAAATTACTCGCAAAAGCCCAACCCGAAAGCTCTTATCCGTCGATCTCTTAGATACTCAATAGCCTCACTAAAATACTACAAAGGCTAAGAAATTTCGGGCTTAAAGGATGGGAAAATATCAAAGAGGCTTGGGGTTGAATTATGAGGAAAATGAGCTGAATTTAAGCTTTATTTATAGGTGAAGTAAGGAGGCACGTTGCGTACCTTTCCTAAGCGCGTCGTGTCATTATGTGGTGTTGCCCCATTTGTATCTGTTCGCATGTCATGCATGTGTTGTTCTACATATCCCCTTCTAGAACGTGAGGTGTGCCGCACTTTCGAGTACAAATTTCCAAACTTCTAAATAACATATATTTCTCATATGAGCTCCGTTATCAACGTTCTTTATATCCACGTGTAACTATCGACGAGTACTACAACTTTCCCTTTGACTCCGTCCGCTAATTCTTACTTTATTTTTAAAGTTATGTTTTTATAGGTCTTAGACTATTAAACGACATTTAAAAATCATAACTATTTCATACGAATTCCATTCTCGAATCTCTTTATATCGATCGAATCATGTTTACGAGATATTCAACTCTCGTTTACATTGTTTTGACTAACAATCAACCAATCTAAATTTCGATACATGTGTCGCACACTGTTGTACTGAAACTTCGAAAAATCATAACTTCCTCACAAAAAGTCAGATTTAGACGTTCTTTATATGCACACTCTCGTTTTTACGATTACTACGACTTTAATCAATATTGCTTATCTAAAATAATATTTTATCAAAAATATTATTTTATCACCCATCGATAGCTCTACTAAAAAGGCTTATAATATATAGTTTGAAACGTGCATGACTAACGATTATCCTATTTGAGTATTTTAATTAAAATAATTATTACTATTATACTTTAATAATTTATCCCTAACTTACAAGCGTTATAGTTGTACCTAGATTTGATCTTCTAATCTCCTCACCATACGATCATAACTTGGTATAATTAGGCAAAATTTGTTTTTCTTGGCTCTCCTACACTGACTCATACTCACTTCAATGCCAAATGTGTTTTTCACCTCCTCTCTAAGTAGTCTAACACTCATCTTTTGATTGTTTACAAATTATTGATTAAAATGGCTTCCTATCCATCGGTAAGTGACAATTGAGCCAAATTTGAAATTCCTAGCACAATTATGATCACTTATAAGATACTTAATATGGAAATAAAGATCATCATTCATCCATGACATCTACATCCTAAGGGTACAAGTTATGTCACGATATTTAACTAATAGCCTTCTACTATCAATTTTCATAAAACATAGTTGATAACTATTTGCAACTACATAACTACATATCGTGTGTTTGAGTTGTTTTAGGATTCTCAAACCTCACGCCTTACACAGATTGTTGCTCCCTCCAGTGTTTCTCTTCATTGAAGATATTTGGCAGATCATCAACAACATCAACTTCTTCAACTTTATTGCTATCCATGCCAACATCAATAGGTTCAGATTGTCCTATATTCTTACCTATTTCGCAATCCAAGGCATTCTCCTTTTTTTAAAAATATGGGTTGATATTTTCATCCCTAATATATGTCTCATCCTTTTGATTATCAGCATGTATATTGATGGTGTGCCTAGGGCAGCACAGCAGAACCGCGTCCAAGCCCTAGAGCCGGGCACACCAGCTAGGCTCAGCGCCCGCTGGCGCCCCCGGGAGCGAAACGGACAGGCGGAAGGCTCGCGCCTGCCAAGTAACGCTCCTTGCTCCAAGACAAAAGATACGGTCAGGAGACAAAGGGCAGGATCAGAGCATTACCGTCAGAGCCAATGAGAGCGCTCTAGCGGTTGAGGGCGCACGACCCTCCAATCAGCGCCTCTGACCTTGTCTCCTCCAAAAGTGATCCTGTCTGGTACGGACCAGGCAGGAACGCTAGGTATAAAAGGATGTGCACATAAGACCAGCGAGGTAAGCTCTCGAACCGATCTTGAGAGAACAAACAGAAACCCTAAAGTCATCCTAACTTGACCGTCGGAGCGTTCTCCCAGGAACCCTTCCCGGGAAGCGGATGACGACCCTTGTTCTTTGTGATCTTGCAGTTATAATCAGGCAACCAAGAAGATCTCATCCCAGAGTCAGAAGCAAGGTCTCATCCGGGACAAGGTTCCATCATATATCATCAACTACTTCTTCTTGGATATTATCTACCACTTCCTCTATTTCTTCATCCAACCAGTCTTGCATGTTAGTATTACGAAAATGGTCTACATACATAGGGATTCCACAACCACATTCATATGTAACAACTATAAATTTGGCATAATCAAGCTCATTCTTGATTAACCTCAAACCTTTTAGAAAAACAATAACAGAAAGACAGTAATATAGCTTCTCATATTTTTCTCCTACGAATCTTTCCATGACCACATAGGACTCGTCCTTGCCTATGCCTGCGAAATCAATGTTTTGCAACCTCTAATTCATTATGTTAGTGTATTGTAACATCTTGATATCAAGGTATTTCCCTTTTTAACCCTAAGTATGAGAATTAATTGCATTTTAGCCCTTGATATGAGAGTTATGGAAAATTAGACCAAAAAGGCATTTTTGTAAATTTTGGGGATGCATGAGTACGCTGCCCGTACATGCATGTACGTTGGGCATACAAGGGTTTAGTTGAGTATGTTGGGCGTACACTTGGTATGATGGGCATACATGGGTTGGGTGAAAACCCTAATTCTTAGGGTTTGGACCCTATTTAAACATCCTTAACCCTCAAGACTTCTTTCTTTCATTAGCCTCCAGCCCCATTTCGACGTGTTTGCAAACCCTAATCCATTTGAGAGCATTTTAAGCCATTAGTGTGTGTTCTGGTGTTCATAGAGGAAGGAGAAGGAAAGGAGAACAACTTTGAATCTTGGAGTAACCTTGGATCTAGAAGTTTTGCACCTTCCTACATCTACAAAAGGTATAAAGTTTATACCTTGATCATTATTTGGTTAGATCTAACTTGTATGATGTTATTATGTGCTTTTGTCCCTAATCAATGATGTTCTTGAGTATGGTATGCTTGTGATATCCCCAGTTTCACAGACATAACCGATTTGTTTATGCTTATTTAAAAATTAGAGTATCATTTTTGAAGAATAATATTACGGAATTTGTTCCCAGAAAACATGATAATGATATTATCAAAGCATTTACGAGGAAATATATTTTATATATATCAAAACATTAGGATGTCATCGTCAATACAAAAACATAAGCATAACAAAATATTACAAGCCTTACAGTAATTTAAACTAGTGGCTTAATACTCCTTGAATATCTCAACATAATGTATCTTTAACATCGCTACATGTGATACAATAAACTGAGTGGGTCAGGTTGGGAAACCGGGTGAGTACATAGGGATTTTAATCCCACAATGTCATAATATATATATATATATATATATATATATATATATATATATATATATATATATTAGAACTCGCAATATACAATTTCACCTCATATAAGCAATTTTACCCCACCCCTTCAATCCTCACAACGACACGATCCATACTCTCGGATCTAAAATGAACGGGTTTACCTAATCCATACTCCTGGATCAGGTATGTCTAATCCATGCTCTCGGATCAATGACAAATGACTATGTACACTCCATCTTCTCAAACTAGGGATGAATGACTATGTCTAATCCATGCTCTCGAATCAATGACAAATTTTAAAGTTCTACCCTCCGTGTATATCTCACCCGTACTCATAAAAAGATACTACCCGATATTCATCTTAATTAATTTAGGTTTATACTGTATCCTAAATCATCATATATTATCAGATATGCTCCTAACACGTATTTCAGGAAATTATCAAATATCTCACACATAAACATATATGTAATACTTGTATTAAAATCATGTTCATGAAAGGGACTATACACTCACATGTTAAAGTGATGAGTCAAAATTCGTCAGCGCTTCACTTCTAGAAATTGTCTTTTACTTTGACAAAAACTAGTATCATTATCACTAAGTTTTAGTCTAATATTTATTGCAACTAATTATTAGTCTAGATTCATCATTAACTCAAACTCTACTTTAAGATCTATCATGTAAGGATCAACCAGGAAAGACCATTTCGGCATATAGCCTTTCTAAAATCCAACAACAAAGCCAACGTGACCATTCTAGACACATCTCATGTAAGTAGATCAATCAGTATAACGACTTTGAATCACTGAGATTTTTTATAGGTTCATAATAATGATAATGAACTTAAACATAAGTTATACTTAAAGTACGATAAACATAACTCAACTTACAGGTGGTTTAGCGAGAAACCGGGATTTGAGCGGGCAGAACTTCTAAGCCGAAAGCTCTTTTTCTAGAGGCTTTCCGGTGCTTCGGGCTTCGGTACTAACACCTAGGAGGTGCTAGGGAAAGGATTAGAGGCTTTGGGGATGTTTGGGAGAGAATTGGTTGAGAATGTGTGAGATTTTGAGTGAAAAATGAGCTCTATTTATAGGTTGGAGGAAGTGCGTACACGGGGTGTACTAGAACACTATGTTGGGCGTACTCCATCCAGGTGTCATGATCTCGTTCCAAGCCGTGGGGAAGAATTTGTGGCCTAGAACTTGCCATGTGTCACTCGCTGGTTAATCCGAAAATTAATTATCTTCTAAAATCTCTAACTTTAGCATACGATTTTCCATGTGGCCTAGATCGTGTCGGTTTAATCGTGAAACTTCAACGGGTTATAACTTCTTTGTTAATAGTCAGATTTTAGCATTCTTTATATGTACGGAATCCTTGTGACATATATTATAAGTTTGGTTAAAATTATTTATTCTAAATAATCTTCTATCAAAAAGTCATTTTAACACTTATTATCTTTAAATTGACTAGCCTGAATCTGCAGGCGTTACAATGCTCTAGACCCGAATGGATTGTCCTTCTAGATGTTTTGGAGTATCTAAGGTCATAAAATGTAATCTTTATTGTTAGTTTCCTTCCATGCATGAGTTAGAGTGTCTTAATGAGTTAAGAAGTTAGGGTTTTTGTTGTTGGACACTTAATAGTCATGCAAGGCCATAAAGTTGGAAACTTTATGGTTAAGGACGTTAGTTTAGGACTAGATCCTGAATTTAGGCAAAAGAGCTTAAGGATTAAGCTCTTAATAAGTAGGAAATGGAATCAGAGGCATACGTTGGGCATAACCCAGATATATGATGTGTGTACTAGGTCAACCCAACGCGTTTTGGTCAAGTCTCGTGTACGCCAAGCGTACAAGCTGAGTACGTTAGGCGTATTTAACTGTATTGACTAAGTTTGACTTTTTGACCTTTTGACCTTGACCTAAGGGTATTTTGGGTTGTATTTGAGATTGGTCACTATTTGTTGAATAGGTGACTGGTAGAGTTGATATTCGGAGCAGTGTCCTCACTATTCTTGTGGGTCGAAGGTACCAATGCCCCCTATTAATTTAAGTATCCTGATATAGAGGATATTGCTATGTTGTAGTGATATGTTATATATGTGTCTTGGATTATAGGATATTGCTATGTTGTAGTGATTTGTAGATCTGTCTGTTTCTCTATTGACTGGTTATATGATTATCTATTGCTAGATATATCTTATTGTTATTTATATGTTGGCATGGTATGGTGGGGTTAAGACTGTACATCTTTGTGTTGTTAGTCAATGGACTATGGCATTTCAACCAAGATATTATGGGCCAGGGGTAATCCAACCAGGAGGTTTTCGACCCGTTATGTATTGGGCAAGCCAACCGAAAGGTTGTGGGTTGGAAAATTCCAACCGTAAGGTTGTGGGCCATGGGTAATCCAACCAGGAGGTTGGGGACCCGTTATCTGTTTGGTTATATGTTTGTGTGGTGGTACTTTGAGGGAACTCACTAATCTTTGGCTTACAGTTTATAGTTTATTGTTTCAGGTACTTCAGATGATTGTGGCAAAGCAAAGACATGATCGTTCACATCCTTCAGATTTATGTTATTTGGATTTTGGGATACTCTGATTATTGAATAACACTTTTGAAACAATAGTTTTGTAAACAATTATGGTTATTGGGTTGTTTTTGAAAAGTTAAAATTTATTGGGATTTTTAGGATGTTATAAGTTGGTATTAGAGCCTTGGTTTGATAGAATTGGATGAAAATTCATGTGAATCCATAATCAAACTAAGGAACTGCAAAAATGAATTTTCAAAATGGTTTTCAAAAAATGTTTTCAAAAGTAACCAAGGAAGGATGTGATGTGTATGATCAGTCGGAGCAAGGAAGTATACCCCAAGTTACCACACTGTTATTGTTATGATATGATATCACTGGATGCTAGTTATAGGCTATGGATCTTCAGGAATTACATGATAGAATTGCGTAATGTATGATGCCTGATAGCATAGGAGGACTTCTTGTATGAAATTGACATCATTAATGTAGTTGCTTAGTGTATGCATCATAGTTGTACATAACTAAGATTTTATATCATGAGAATGTTTGGTTTAGCATTATTTCATGTTCTTTGTCTAGTTGTGGGCATAGTGTAGAATCAAGTATTCAACTTTCTATAGAATCCAGTGTTATGTATGATTGGCTTGCACAAGTTGATGCATGGTTAATGGAAGTTTCATGAATGAGTATGTGTGTGCGCAGCCTGCCTGATGATGAATGTTTAGCCACTCTCGAGAGAGTGAGGATATGATGTATGCGTATCCTAGTTGTTGTATTTGTTTTGGGTGGCTGTGATGATCCCCGAGACAAATACGTGTACGTTTGGAATGTAGTACGGGCCCGTACTACTGAAAGCACATGACTCGTATGCATATCAAGGAAGTCATAAACCCCAAGGGTGTAGCCATGTCTTGTGATTGTAGCAATGTGTATTTTGTCTTTTCTGATATGTCTTGTTTTAATTTCAGAATGGTGGAGATGAGAGGATCAGGATTTGGATCAGATGGCCAGGATAGGCCAGGATTGACTGATGATCAGATTCGGGAGATCATCGCCGCTGAGGTGGCTGCTGCTGGCCTGAGTGCTATGTCAGAGATGTTTGGGTCTATCAAGATTGGTATGATTAAGCTCCTTTATGATTGATATGTTGCTCTTTATGAGGCTGTTGTTGTAGATACAACATTTGTTTCTGCAGCGAGGATTCAACGGGAGAGATCCTTCCAGTACCGGGACTTCGATAATATGAAGCCCCTGGAGTTTGATGGGGTCAGGGACCCGATTGTGGCGATGAGATGGTTGTCTGATGTGGAGGGTTGTTTATTTATATGTTCTTGCCATGCTGACCAGAATGTCAAGTGCTCCCTGAACCTTCTCTGGTTAGAGGCGGAGGACTGGTGGAGATTGTTGATTGGTACTTACACTCCTAAGCAGAGAGAAGTTGTTCTCAAATTATGAATTTGGATTAGATTGACCATCCTTCCAACTAATCCTTTTGAGGGGTCTTAGAGCAATAGATTTAGTGGATTATTTTATTGACATCACTCAATATTAATACCATTCTTGTTTGTTTTATTGATCCTTTAAATAATTTTTCCAACACTAATTTATTATTTACTAAGGCTAGGATCCATATTTGAATTTTCTATGTGTACACCACCAAGTTATTTAGGTAGACAATGCACTTTGTCAGTTTCAATCTCCATGAAACACCGAGATATTTTGAGATTCATTAAAGCTATTTAATGGCATGTTAGTCTCGGATTTGCACATCATCTATTTGCGCCTAGGATACTGAGGTCTCACAAATAAGATGGTGAACCAACCATGCAAAAACATGTGACCCTTTGATCATGCCATGGTCCTAAAATTGACGTGTCATTTAACCACACATGCTTCAACTGATGGGTTACGAGCACTACATCAATCTTATGGTGTACATGCAAACCCTAAAGCTTTGGATCTAGTTTGTCTAATGAACATGCAATAATCATCCAAAGCTCATTAACCCTAGATCTAACATATAATAATCGAATTAACATATGAATTAGGGTTTAAATCTTACCTCGATTGTTATGTAGTAATAACAATCTCAATTCCTTTTGATCTTAACCTTTGAAAGCTTAGTGCCTCAAATGTTGCACCTCTAATGGGGTCACAAACACCATGAGCAACAAGATGACCTAGGAGAAGGAGGACGAGCACTAAGAACGTCCAAGAACCCTTAGGGATTGCTTCACCACGTTTTTGGGGACTTAGGGGTTCCTTATATAGGTAGGCTATTAGGGTTTTCAACTAGGAAACCCTAATCTGACTGCTTAGGCCCTAAGCAGCCCATGGACTCCCTGCTTAGAAGCCTTGGACAAATTCTAATGGGTTTCCCCATAGATTTCATCCACTCCAACTTCTATGGAGTCCTTTAGCCCAATTGTAACACCCAAGATTTTGAAAGCCAAGAAAGTAAAGGAAACCCTAAATTTAAGAGGGACTCGACGAGTCAAAGGAAGGACTCGGCGAGTCGGAGCGGGATCCGGGTCGTTAAGAAAGAGACCAACTCGACGAGTCGGCCAAGTGGACTCGGCGAGTCTGGTCTGTGCGAGGAAAACCCTAAATCGGAGGCTTGGAGCCTATTTAAGCATCTTAATCTTCTTCCTAGGGCTCCTTTACAGCCTCTTGCACCCAGAACGCCGCACTTTAAGCCCCCATTGTGTTCATTCAAGCTTTTTAGCCATTTTGAGTGGTTTTAAGGAAGAAGAAGGAGTGGGAATCTTGGAGGCATCAAAGAGTGGCCTTGGATCTGAAGTTTGGGGAACATTTCAGAGCATTGGAAGGTATCAATTCGTTTCCTTCCTTTAGATCTTCTTTGGTTATGAGTTTTGGGGCTTTTAAGCCATGTTTAAGACCAATCTTGAGCTTGAGGTCCAGATCTGAGGTTGCTACCTCAGATCCATGTTTATTTTGGTATGTAATCCCATAAAGTATCAGCCATCGAGTGGAAATTGGAGTCTCTTGGTCCTAAACCCTAGCTATGGGTGTATTTTGCCTAGATCTCACTCTCTACACGTAAAGTTTGCAACTTTACGTGGGAAATAGGCTTGGGGAGGGTAGATCTATAGTTTGGAGCTCATGCATGACTCGGAAGTCCTCTGCATGTAAGTGGATCTTAGTGGACTCGACGAGTCCTTCGAGTGGACTCGGCGAGTAGCTTGAAGATGAGGAGGAACTCGACGAGTGGGATGAACAGCTCGTCGAGTCGGATGAAGATGGGCATGAACTCGGCGAGTTGGATGAACAACTCGTCGAGTTGGATGAAGTTTGTCGTGTGCTCGGCGAGTCAGGTCGAGTGGTCCCAAAACCTTCGAGTTAAGACTCGAGTCAGCGAGTCGAGCCGGGACTCAGTGAGTTGGTCATGACAGGAATCGGGAATCGGTAAACTCGGCGAGTCAGGGGCTGACTCGGCGAGTAGAGTCGCGAGTGGAAGGACTTTGGATTTATGAACTCGGCGAGGCAGTGGGGTGACTCGGCGAGTAGGGTTGACCTGGAAGGTTGACTTTGACCAGAGTTGACTTAGTTGACTGTCAGACTAAGTGTTATATATATATTGATAGCTCGGAGAGCTAGAGGAGCAGCGGTTCAGGGGATTGTCGAGTAGCAGCCAGAGGTTTATCAGCAGGGCTCAGCAGTTCAGGTGAGTTTCCTTCCAGTAGGAACGGGTCTGAGGCCACAATGCCGGCCCGTTTAGCTAGCAGTAGTTTCGGATGTTGATCTGATACAGCAGTTAGTATGTTTGATGCCTTCGTGGCTCAAACAGGAATTATGTGATGTGTTCCGGGCTACGGCCCGATGTAGTATGCAGTATATGTGAGTTTATGCCAGTTGATATGCTATGATATGCTGTAGTCAGTTAGCTTCGGACTTCGGTCCGATGTCAGCTTCGGACTTCGGTCCGATGGAGGGGGCAAGGCCCCAGTCAGTTAGCTTCGGACTTCGGTCCGATGTCAGCTTCGGACTTCGGTCCGATGGAGGGGACAAGGCCCCGGATAGTCAGCTTCGGACTTCGGTCCGATGGAGGGGGGCAAGGCCCCAGTCAGTTAGCTTCGGACTCCGGTCCGATGCCAGCTTCGGACTTCGGTTCGATGTAGGGGGCAAGGCCCCGTTAGTCCGGACTTCGGTCCGATGCAGTGGGCAAGGCCCAATATGTGTTTATATGTTTTGTGTGCTATGTGGTAGATTGGGGGAGCTCACTAAGCTTCGTGCTTACGGTTTTCAGTTTTGGTTTCAGGTACTCGGTTTTCAAAACAGGAGCTCGGGAAGATTGCAGAGCACACACCATAGTCAGTTAGCCTGGGAATGTTTGACTCTGATAATAATATTATGTTTTGAATTTAATACTCGAAAGTTATGTTTGACTTATGATACGTTTTATAAATCCAGTTTTAGTAATGTTTTAAAAGAAATTTTTAGTCGTGATTTTTGGGTCGTTACAAGTTGGTATCAGAGCCTTGGTTTGAGGGATTCGGGCGCACTCCTGAGTGTGTCTGAACTCAAACTAAGGAAGTGGTATATAGTTTCAAAAGAAAAATCGTAATTACAAAAGAATTTTGAGAAAAGAAAACAATTTTAGAAAAAGCAAAAAGAGTTTTGAAAAGAGAAAAGGGTGTGGTGCATGCAATCAGCCGAGCTCAAGTAAGCACTCCCAATTTACCCATACAAGTTATATTATGATTATCAGTATCGGTTTCAGTTTCAGTTTCAGTTCCAGCTTCAGTAGAACAGCATGCTAGAATAGGACTAAGGATCTAGGATGATGCCTTATGTGCCTGCTTTATGTGTTCAGCTCTATGAGAATTGCATGCTAGTATTGAGTAGACAGCAGTAGGATAGCCTGTGTAGGTTATGCCTGATAGCATGAGCTTAGCATTGTATGCTAGTGCAGTTTCTTGTTATGAGAATTGTTTTGCCTGAGTATGTTTCCTTTATCCGAATGCTGCTTGCTTTGTGCTTTGTGGGACTCTGAGTGATGAGAGTTAGCCATTAGGTGAATACGTTTCATCACATGTGATCAGGGTTGAATAATCTCAGAGTGTTGGATTTGGCCCTATTGCGCAGCTCTCGTTTGAGTCCAACCGTTCTAGGGATGAGTCTTTTACTTGAAGGATTATCTGAGCCTCGTCACATGTGATGGTATTCAGGTAGTGACTAATTGGCATTACTAGGAGGCCTTCAGCAGCTGAGGACTGTGTGGGTAGAGTCAGAGGTTCCCTAGGGCAAGCCTAGGATGAGAGTAGCAGAGATCAGTAGAAGAGTAAAGGGGACTGTGTGGAGTTGAGGTAACTCTTGAGGAAAGTATGGATAGATGTGGAAGGTAGTAGGGGCCCATACTACTGAAAGCAGAGGATCCATACTCGATTCAAGAGGGGCCAAGACGAAACCAGGAATGGGGTAGTGAGTGAGAAATCCCTCAGCAGTATTATGTAAATTGATCAGGATTTTGTTATATGTTCAGCATGGTGACATTGCGCGAGCTACCAGTTAGCAGTCCAGGTGTCGAGGAGGGGTCTGGCTCGGGCTTCGGAGCCGGGCAGCTTGATGATCAAATGAGGGATTTCATTTCCGCAGAGATTACGCGCAACATCGTTGATCAGACTCCAGTGATTTTCGGTTCGGTTAGAGAGGCCATCGTGGAGCTCATGGACAGTCATCTTGAGGCCTTTAAGGCCGGATTAGTTTCAGGACAGATTGGGGCTCGTCTAGGTCCTGAATCTTTTGGAGTTCAGGGATCCATCAGGGAGGGAGATCCCATTTCGAGTTCCTGCCATCGGGGGGCAGGGGTGAGTGGGGAATTCTATCTCCAAGAGAGACCATTGCATGATTGGATAGTTGAGGAAGTCTCGCGAGCCATTTGCGAGGAGCTGCCCGACATGGTTGTGAGGATCACTGATAGATTAATAGCGAGGCTTCAGGATCAGACATCTGTTGTTCAGTTAGCAGGCGTTGCCGTTGGGGTAACGCAGGAGCGAGAGTCGGGCAGGGAGTCAGAAGGGAAAAGGAAAATCGATGAGACTCAGGTAGCTACAGGTTCGGGTAAGAGGCCCAAGGGTCCAGATTTGAGGACGAGGAACTATCAGAGCCGCAGTCGATGCGGGAAGTGCGGAAGGACGCACATGGGTGTGTGTAGGCGTAGGAGTGGTGGCGATGCTGGGTGTTTCAAGTGCGGCCAGATCGGTCATTTTAGCAGAGACTGTGTTGTTACCATCGTCCAGGGGCTTGATCCGTTATGTTTCCATTGCAGTCAGAGGGGCCACAAGAAGGCCCACTGTCCGAGTTTGTATCCAGCAGGGCAGGTGCCAGCTCCTGCCCATGGGACTTCGAGTACCGCCAGCAGTTGTCGAGGCCCGGCAAGGGTGCCCACGGCTCAGAGCCGAGTTTTCCGGTAGATTTCAGCAGGAATTCGAGCAGCACTGAGTAATGAAGGTGCGTAACTTTTGTTTTTCTGTCAGCTTATGTCATGATTATATTGTTATGGTTCTGCATCAATTGTGGTATAAGTATTGTGTTATTGTGTGGCTTGCTTGTGATTATGTTATATGCCATTTGCATACCTCGGATAATTGGTTGGTAGTTAGGGGATGTGCTCTTATGGAGAAGGTTTCGGAGGATGCAATAACTATAGCATGGTTGGGAGAGATTTGGTTCGTTCGCTAGTTCGGAGTGGTTAGTGTTGGGATGGATTGGTTAGATCCCTAGCTATGGCAGGCTTGGGCTCTTTAGCAGAATGATTATAGAATGGCAGCAAAGATCGGGATCTCTTTTGAGTGTGAAGCAGCAAGGGGTAAGCAGGATCGAAGTGGGGGAGAACCCTCCGGGGATACATGGATAAGAGTCTCGTAGACTCAGGATGAGTGTGCGGCCTCTGAGAAGAAATGGTAGTAGCACAGTTTTGGATGGATTGAGAAGTTCAGAATTTGGGGAGTTCGAGAACTTTTCCCAGCAGTTAGTTCATGTAATCGAGATGGTTAGAAGCTGGTTGGGAATCCAGGATTGGAGGACCACCTGTCGGACGCATGAGAGTCGGAATGAAGGTCCTGAGAACGGGTAACAAGAGATGTTTTCGTATTAGTAGCCAGTGTCTGAGGCAGCATGCAGGTTGCGTAGATTCAGGACTTGGGAGGTTGGAAACTTCCCAACAATAGCTTCTTGTATCCGGATTAGTAGACGGTTGGTTTGGGAACCAAGCCGAAGGATTCCTCGACGAAGCGCTAAGTATATCAAGGATATAAGATGTCGAGGATGATGCAGAATTCAAAGTCTAAGGACTGTTTTTTTTGAAATCGGGATGAGGAATCACTAGCGGGACTAGGGATAGTCAGGATGTTCTCGAGATAGTGGTAGTGTTGTAAGTCTGCGGGGGTAGCCGTAGCATTCACAAGCAGTCAGATAGCAGTAGTAGTGTTGTAAGTCTGCGGGGGTAGCCGTAGCATTCACTAGCAGTCAGATGGTAGTAGTAGTGGTGTTGTAAGTCTGCGGGGGTAGCCGTAGCATTCACTAGCAGCCAGATAGTATTAGAGAGTTGTAAGTCCGCGAGCGTAGTCGCAGCCTTTTATCAGATTGGTAGGTAGCATGAGCGCGTGTTAGACGCGGGAAAGCAGTTGTACCCACCAGTTCGGGTGCAGCAGTGAGGATATGGGAATCCACGGGTTAGCTTTCGGATTTCCCAAAGGGATCAGTTATGGCTAAGTCAGCAATTTGGGCTATAGATCGTCACATCAGTTATGAGATCAGAGTCGCAGTGGACCGCTGGGGTTCGGGTATGTTGTGGGCTACCGTCAGTCTGGGAGCCATCATGTTGTTAGTCGTGGAATTGATGATGTCAGGAGGTGACGTATGAACCCGATCGGTTGGATCGGAAGGTTGCTAGAGCCGCAGTGGCAGGATAACTAGTGGAAACTAGTCCTAGAGGAAGATTTCGTTCAGGAGTCGTGGAAGCGACTAAGTGAGGAGTCCCTTGACTCCACAGTTAGGTTGGAGTTCAGTGTTTCAGGAAGTGCAGTGTTCCAGCTAATTCAGTGTTTCAGACAGTTCAGTGTTTCAGGCCGTTCAGCGTTTCAGTCGGTTCAGCGTTTCAGGCAGATTAGTGTTTCAGGCATGTTCATTATTGCAGGTAGTTCAGTGTTTGGAAGGTTTCAGGGTTTTGGGTCAGTATTAGTTTTGTGTTGGAATGCAAGTGCTGACGGTATAGTTGGTTGATTTGGAAATGGCAAGTCTCTCTCAGCAGGATCAGTTGAGCCTTCTGCCAAGTGTAAGTGATCTAAAAGGATAGCTAGGCAGGTAGCTTTTCTTTCAGGATGGAAGGCTCGAGTTAGTAGGAGTTGAGTAATCAGATGGGAGATAGGAGTTGGTTCCAGCAGCATCGTTTCAGTATGAGCGACTAGGAGATTGTGATGGAGTGTAGTGACCGGTGGGAGTCCGGTAACTCAGTTATCGGTAGATTATTTGGACCGGGTGGAAGACCAGCGCAGGTAGGCGGCTGGTGTTGGGTATTGGAGGCAGATCGCAGGCGGTGGGCCATGATAAACTTCGAGGACGAAGTTCAGTTTAAGTGGGGGAGAGTTGTAACACCCAAGATTTTGAAAGCCAAGAAAGTAAAGGAAACCCTAAATTTAAGAGGGACTCGACGAGTCAAAGGAAGGACTCGGCGAGTCGGAGCGGGATCCGGGTCGTTAAGAAAGAGACCAACTCGACGAGTCGGCCAAGTGGACTCGGCGAGTCTGGTCTGTGCGAGGAAAACCCTAAATCGGAGGCTTGGAGCCTATTTAAGCATCTTAATCTTCTTCCTAGGGCTCCTTTACAGCCTCTTGCACCCAGAACGCCGCACTTTAAGCCCCCATTGTGTTCATTCAAGCTTTTTAGCCATTTTGAGTGGTTTTAAGGAAGAAGAAGGAGTGGGAATCTTGGAGGCATCAAAGAGTGGCCTTGGATCTGAAGTTTGGGGAACATTTCAGAGCATTGGAAGGTATCAATTCGTTTCCTTCCTTTAGATCTTCTTTGGTTATGAGTTTTGGGGCTTTTAAGCCATGTTTAAGACCAATCTTGAGCTTGAGGTCCAGATCTGAGGTTGCTACCTCAGATCCATGTTTATTTTGGTATGTAATCCCATAAAGTATCAGCCATCGAGTGGAAATTGGAGTCTCTTGGTCCTAAACCCTAGCTATGGGTGTATTTTGCCTAGATCTCACTCTCTACACGTAAAGTTTGCAACTTTACGTGGGAAATAGGCTTGGGGAGGGTAGATCTATAGTTTGGAGCTCATGCATGACTCGGAAGTCCTCTGCATGTAAGTGGATCTTAGTGGACTCGACGAGTCCTTCGAGTGGACTCGGCGAGTAGCTTGAAGATGAGGAGGAACTCGACGAGTGGGATGAACAGCTCGTCGAGTCGGATGAAGATGGGCATGAACTCGGCGAGTTGGATGAACAACTCGTCGAGTTGGATGAAGTTTGTCGTGTGCTCGGCGAGTCTGTTCTTAGACTCGGCGAGTCAGGTCGAGTGGTCCCAAACCCTTCGAGTTAAGACTCGAGTCAGCGAGTCGAGCCGGGACTCAGTGAGTTGGTCATGACAGGAATCGGGAATCGGTAAACTCGGCGAGTCAGGGGCTGACTCGGCGAGTAGAGTCGCGAGTGGAAGGACTTTGGATTTATGAACTCGGCGAGGCAGTGGGGTGACTCGGCGAGTAGGGTTGACCTGGAAGGTTGACTTTGACCAGAGTTGACTTAGTTGACTGTCAGACTAAGTGTTATATGTATATTGATAGCTCGGAGAGCTAGAGGAGCAGCGGTTCAGGGGATTGTCGAGTAGCAGCCAGAGGTTTATCAGCAGGGCTCAGCAGTTCAGGTGAGTTTCCTTCCAGTAGGAACGGGTCTGAGGCCACAATGCTGGCCCGTTTAGCTAGCAGTAGTTTCGGATGTTGATCTGATACAGCAGTTAGTATGTTTGATGCCTTCGTGGCTCAAACAGGAATTATGTGATGTGTTCCGGGCTACGGCCCGATGTAGTATGCAGTATATGTGAGTTTATGCCAGTTGATATGCTATGATATGCTGTAGTCAGTTAGCTTCGGACTTCGGTCCGATGTCAGCTTCGGACTTCGGTCCGATGGAGGGGGCAAGGCCCCAGTCAGTTAGCTTCGGACTTCGGTCCGATGTCAGCTTCGGACTTCGGTCCGATGGAGGGGACAAGGCCCCGGATAGTCAGCTTCGGACTTCGGTCCGATGGAGGGGGGCAAGGCCCCAGTCAGTTAGCTTCGGACTCCGGTCCGATGCCAGCTTCGGACTTCGGTTCGATGTAGGGGGCAAGGCCCCGTTAGTCCGGACTTCGGTCCGATGCAGTGGGCAAGGCCCAATATGTGTTTATATGTTTTGTGTGCTATGTGGTAGATTGGGGGAGCTCACTAAGCTTCGTGCTTACGGTTTTCAGTTTTGGTTTCAGGTACTTGGTTTTCAAAAGAGGAGCTCGGGAAGATTGCAGAGCACACACCATAGTCAGTTAGCCTGGGAATGTTTGACTCTGATAATAATATTATGTTTTGAATTTAATACTCGAAAGTTATGTTTGACTTATGATACGTTTTATAAATCCAGTTTTAGTAATGTTTTAAAAGAAATTTTTAGTCGTGATTTTTGGGTCGTTACACCAATATTCAACTATCACACAATTTACAATTCTAGTCCTCTTTATTGAATTAATGTCTTTTAGCCACAAAATTAATTCTTATTAATTCTTGACTACTATTAATTAAACAATATGATTTCTCTTTTAATATATTATTCATATAATATATTAATAAATCATAATTAGTCATTTTTCTCCTTAATTTATCCTATCAGTTGCTATGGTGAAGGCAACCCAAAAGGACCATGCTCACAATCGGGTTAAGTACATACCAAAATAGTTATGGGCTTAGACACCTAATCCAACAGCCTCCCACTTGGATAAGTCTAATAACTATATTGCGTATGACTTTGGAACCCGATCAGCAATCGTAGCTTTCAAAAGTCGTTGCCGAACTCTGATCTTATCAGAAACATGTCCATTAGATAAGGGATCATATATTCCTCCATTCTAGATATCGTATACACATAAGACATGGATTATAATCATTCTCTCAGTCTATGTGTTGTTTCCTGATTTCCGATTTATGACGACTGACAACAGACTACAATTGAACACATCAACTTGGTCCCTGCTTGCCCTAGCACTTAGGGTGCCATCACTAGATCATCGAGGGGCCCACATATATCGCTGTTATCCCACTTTGGGTAAAAGGAACGGATAAACTTTGACTCAATTCTCGCTTGTACCTACTCATCAAATCATACACAACAATATGTTTTTAACACCAAGTTACTGGTGTGTTTACATATTATCAATGTGCAACCAACTTGCAGAATACAACTCACACGTCTCGATTTCAAGAATATAAGATATTATCGTCTCACCAATCACTCATGATAAAATCCATGAAGCGATCCAAGTGAGTGTGGGTTTAATCCAATGCTCAAATCATATTCATAAGCACTCATAAATTTTGCAGCAAACTTTTGCTATGTCTAATACACTTTAGACAATCTACAAACCAATTCATGACAATCTTCTTTCATACTTACTCCCAAAGTATGAGCGACCGTGGAACGTTCAAATAATCTTATTATTCAGGAAGTCACAACATGCAAAGTGAAACACAAGAATAATCGAATCCAATATGGCCCCAAAGTTTTGAGTATAAATAAAAAACCTTTATTTAATCACCATATTGATTACTCATTATTCATTGTTTCGGGTAATTAACTTATTACTAGAATTATAACAACAATTGTCCCATGCACCAAGCATGCACACTATGTTTACCTATGGTCCTTACTTTGTGAAATAGATCAATTTAACATATTTCCAATGATACTCGTTTCACAACTCCTAATCCTTATCATTAGTGTAAAAATACTAAATTCTTGTCACTACTAGAATATGTTAGATTCTAACATTTTATGCAATGATCCTTTTGTAATCTTATTGCACAAAAGTCACCAAGACTTTGCCAATGAAATTACAAAGTTCTCTATTGACGATTGTTACAAGACAATTCCATAGATGTAAAATCTCACATTCAAAGTACATTCCTTTGAACATCCTTCTTTCATAAAAGTTTCTAATCTAGACATAAATTCTTAACGTCCAACTCCCAATGTGGAAACATTTCCATATTTACCATATGACAACTTATTGTGAATAGAGTCTTATCTATTCATAATAATGTCGATATGGTCCATTCATTACTATACTTCCAACTGCTCACAAGCGACCAATCCTTACCGAACCTTAGATTGTCGTTGATAGTTGTTCAATTATTTTAGTCAAACCGGTTCTAGACCATTTTCCCTCTTAATTTCCTAGGCCTTTGGAAAATTTTAGAACAGTCGAATATTAAAGCATATTCAATCGATCCTATACCCGAAGTGTATGGGACAAGATTCATAATGAAGAACGTGATGCTTTACCAGTTCCTTGCTATAATATTTCCATATATAGAATCCTTTTAAGTTTAATATTTTCAACATAACATCCGTATATGTCCTTTGACTAAATTTGATTAAAATTTCTCGATCCAAGCTTTTAGATTTCGAAACAAAGTATAATATTCTCTCCCTTAATTATAGCAAAACAACTTTTCAACCCCTGCAACTTTGCAAAGTGAAACTTTTGTTTTCTATAATTAATATTGCTAACTTGCAACATAATAATCATGCTTCCACTAACATGATAATTATATCTTTACCAACATAACACTTAGGCTCCTACTAGCTTTGACACGTATTCAGAAAACATTTGGACTTCTAGAAAGCAATACTTATTGACTTCCAAATTTCATATTTCTAATACGATATGCTTCGATAACCCTCTATCTAAGCTTTTCAACCTCATACACCTTTCCTTAGATAGCTTATATATGTGTCTAAACAATTTCAGCACTTATAGCAATAAGTCTTAAATGTTTAAACTAATCGCCAAATCTCACAATTCGAATCATGAAGAGGGATGTCGTAATCATAATCGAATTTGAGAATGCAATTTACACAACAACTAACGACTTAAAATCTTCCTAGTGAAAGTGTTTCCTCACAATCATTTTTCATGAAGGAGAGAAACCTTATGACACTTAGATTTTATGGTGTATGTGTTCCTATCCATGTGAATTTTGTCATAACCATATTCGTAAGATAATGTTTGTGACCCGTCTTCTCTTAGCTATATGCTAAACACTAGTCTTTGCCTTTCATCGCTGCAATCCAAACTCTTATGGACAGAACTTGTTCATTCTTAATTTCTTGCCATCAAGGGTCCCACTATTGCTTCCAAGTTATTTAGCAGCTCAACTATACTAGTCAATGTACTTTCATTGAACAAGGTGTTTGCCTTGAGAACTCGTAGAACTCACGTGCATAAGTAACTTTACTGGAATAACACAGAAACAAGAATGTGTCAACACGATAGGCTACAAACCTCAAGTCGTGTGCTAGTGTCTAATAGGTTTACTCTTGATTAGTTCTTGAACCTTTTCAAGATCATTAGACTCCCACTGACCTCTTGACATATAAGATTGTCTTGTCAAGAAACATTTCTTGACAAACAAATATTCAAGAGTTAGTTTGGATTCTTATCAAGACAAACCACTACACACAATTGGTCTTAGTTGGTCTTTGTCTTATCCAAGACATCACAACTTACCAATTTCAAACGTGCAAGAGTAAGAAAAACATTTTCTACTCTACATTTGATGAGTGTGTTAAAACTTCTTAAGATATGTCACTCAAGTCACAATCTTGGAGTATGACTCTAAGACTTGATTTAGGAACGAAGTATGACTCACCTATTGATTTAGTCATTTCAACAATTTTTGATTCCTCTTCTTAGCCATACTAGTGCACTAAGATTTACATAGAGTATCAATTGTGATATGGTTTCACAATCAATGAGACAATCATAAAACATGATACAAAAGTACTCTCCCTTTTTTTAAAATTGGAGAAACTTGTATCTTTCTGCCTAATTGATTCTTCTTATTTGTTCTGTCATTCATTGAAACTTTTCAATGATTCAGAATTATACTTAATCTTGTAAGCATAACCACGTTTACTAGACTTTTAGTAAATCATGACGAATAATCTTATTACTATTTGTGGTGGACTTGACCAGTGCACAACATTACGTACTAGATCCTTTAGTCCTTCACTTAACTCACACACTTGTGTGATCAAGAAATTAGTCTTAATTTCCTAAGTACCAAGATTTCCATACGTCACATGATTCAAATCATATGATTCCAAGATTCTGTCCAATTAAAACTTGGGCAATGAGAATCTTTCTTTACTTATAAAAATTATGACATTACCATAAATAACATAACTAAGAATCACATCCACTTATTATTGCTTACAATAGAAACACACAAGCATCAATTTTCATAAATAACATTGCAAGGATATATAAATAAGACAAAACTCAAAATTTGTTTTATTTATAAAGGTGCGGAAAACTTGTCCTTACAACGCAAATTCAAATAAAAACTATGTTATTTCATATTCCTAAACAATCCATCATAACTCTAAAAGTAGCAACTCCAAAAATCCGATCATCGAATCATGCGATTGGAATCCATTTCTTCGCAATCAGACTCGGCTCACTTCTTCCTTTTAGTTTCCTTTCTTTTCTTTGATCCTACAACACATCAAAATGCAATATTATGACATCATGTATTAAGAATCTAAAATAGAAAACTTAATATAGTTAGATAGTGGATTTTACCTGAAGCAGAGTCATACATCTTGACTCTCCCATCTCTTAGATCTCTCAGGTAGTCAGGGTAGCTTCGTAACCAATGCCCCCTCTTTTGGCAGTAGAAACATATGGATTCTTCTGGAATGGTACACGGGACTATCTCAGACTCATCCTTTCTCTTGCGTAGAGAAAACTTTTCTAGACTTCCAATGTTGCCATTTCCCATAGAAGGATGAGATATTGATTTACCTAGTGTTCTAAAAGGCGCACCATGGCTTGAGGTGTGGCTCCGCCGTTACGAAAAGCCTCATAACGTTGTTGTTAGGCGTGGCGCGTGGCAATGCGTGATATGGCGTGCCATGGCGCGTTATGGCGTGTTATGGCGCGTGTTTTTTCGTTTGAGACACAGTTTTTTGCTCATTGTTATGTCTTTTCTAATCGGAGATACAAGTATTGTGGTTTTTGTTAAAATTTTATTATTAGTTATTGATCTAACACTTCTAAAAAGTAGTTATATTTAATATAAATTTATATTTATGTGGTAATATAATTTTAAATTAATACAAAATCGCCACCTTACATCACGCCTTGAAAAACGCCATGGTTCGCCATGGCTCGTTAAGCTTGAGGCTTGACCTTGCCGCCACGCCACGCCTCATGCCTTTTAGAACCTTGGATTTACCAGACAAATTTGCTTGACCAGTACGCCAAATCATCGCTGATTCAGCAGCAATAAGCAAATAAGTCAAATCAATGAGGGTTAAGTCGTGTTCCATCATATAGTACTCTCTAATGAACTCACTATATGATTTGGGAAGTGACTGAAGAACCAAGTTAACAGCCAACTTCCTTGAGACATCGACACCCAACATTTCCAATATATAAATATGCAACTTCATATCCAAGACATGAGCACATACAGACTTTCCATCTTTGTTTCTTTTAGCTAATAGGGCTTGAGTGACCTTGATCTTTCAAGTCTTCGAACACTTGGGTCAGGTAGAATTATCGGAGGAGGTGGAGGAAGTGAAGCATGATTTCCATTTCCATAATCCAATCGTGAAATATCATATTCATGTGGAAAACTTTTTCTAACAGATTCAGGAAGACCATAGTTTTCAGACTTTGACATCTACAAAATGGGAGAAATTGAAGTTAGTTGATTGGAATCCTTAATATTACACCCAAATAAAATTTCAAGGCAAGGACCCAACACAATATTATACAATTTGGAAGAGGGATGTCGTAATCCAAATTACAGAACATTTGAAGGTAGGTAAATGATGATTTATCCATTTCCACCATGACAAATGAAAATTGAAAATTAAGTTTTAAATGAATTTAAACTCCTAGATCTTTTGAGATTCATTGAACTTTTTAATGGTATGTTTAAATCTAGAGTGTGCCCTTCGTTTGTGACTGGGATGCCGAGGATCACAAACAAGTTGTGGATAACCATGCAAATATACATGATGCCCCCAATGTTACAGTCACCTAATCGACGTGCCGGTTAACCACACACGCCCCATCAATCTATGACAAACATCGAGTCACCCTTTGCCACCTTTGCTTAGAGCCCAATTAGTGTGCCGGTTAACCACACACGCTCTACTAACGTCTTAGCAAGGGTACAAATTGTAATTTCATGGAATAGCACCAACTCCACATTTTTCCTAAAGTAACTAAGATTTGGGAATTTATAAAAGTGTTTAGTTACTTCGTACTTCATTATACTTATAATGGAAGGTTACGTCCTATCCTACCCGTTCAGCTAATGATCCTCTTTTATTCAAGAGTGTGGTGGGTAAGAGTGGATACCCATTCAATCACCATTTTATAGGCAATTTCCTTAAACACCCCTTATAGACCAGCTTCGTGAATGAGACCTACTAACGGTAAGACTGACCTTTTACTCATACATATATAATATTAGACTTTTAATTTTATATATAGTATAAGGGTGTATTTTACACTTTTAAATTACTAAGTGGTTTAATTTAATAAAATTATACTTTTGATTTAATTAAATACAAACCATATTATTATGGATTTATTAACTCTCTTTTAATTATACATTTAATTAACTTAAAAAAAAGCATAAGGTGTAATTTGGACTTTTCAGACAACTAGGGTTTTAGAATTTAAAATTTTCAAAATTAAACTTTTAATAAAAAATTTAAATTCCAAAACTTGAGGACAAGTTTTGAAACTTTTCAAAACATTAGGGTTTAGAATTTAAACATTTCAAAATTAAACTTTTTAATCAAAAAATTTTAATTCCAAAACTTGAGGGCACGTTTTGAAACTTTTCAAAACTATCTAGATCAAATTACAAATAATTTAATTAATCAAATAATTGATAATTATCTAAATTTGACCTAATTCAATTTTATGGAAAGATAATCCAATCAAATAATTCAAGTTTATCATATAAGACAGTGATTATCTAATTAATTGACATATATCTTCTATTTTGGCAAGGATAATCACTCAAAATTAATAAAAATCAGATTTCATCAATAAAAAACGTTTATGGTAATTATCCACAGCCAAAACATGTCAAAATCCCACAAAATCTGGCATCTGACCCTCCGACTCGTCGAGCTAACTTTGGTATCGTCGAGTTGCAGTGAACTCGACGAGTTCAATTATGAACTCGACGAGTACAGGCTCTAGAAACCAAGTTTTCGTGATTTTCAGGTTGAACGGTTATGTAAAGCATCAAATACATTAAACAAACAGCCTAGACTCTGATACCACTGATGGGTTATGAGCACTACATCAATCCTATGGTGTACATGCAAACCCTAAAGCTTTGGATCTAGTTTGTCTAATGAACATGCAATAATCATCCAAAGCTCATTAACCCTAGATCTGGCATACAATAATCGAATTAACATATGAATTAGGGTTTAGATCTTACCTCGATTGTTATGTAGCAATAACAATCTCAATTCCTTTTGATTTTGACCTTTGAAAGCTTAGCGCCTCAAATGTTGTGCCTCTAATGGAGTCACAAACACCATGCTGAGAAACAAGATGACCTATGAGAAGGAGGAGGAGCACCAAAAACGTCCACGAACCCTTAGAGATTTCTTCACCACGTTTTTGGGGCCTTAGGGGTTCCTTATATAGGTAGGTTATTAGGGTTTTCAACTAGGAAACCCTAATCTGAATGCTTAGGCCCTAAGCAGCCTATGGACTCCCTCTTTAGAAGCCTTGGACGAATTCTAATGGGTTTCCCCATAGATTTCGTCCACTCCAACTTTTATGGAGTTCGTCAGCCCAATATTCAACTATCAGACAATTGACAGATCTAGTCCCCTTTATTTAATTAATGTCTTTTAGCCACAAAATTAAGTCTTATTAATTCTTAACTAATATTAATTAAACAACGTGATTTCTCTTTTGATACATTATTCATATAATATATTAATAAATCATAATTAATCATTTTTCTCCTTAATTCATCCTATCAGTTGCTATGGTGAAGGCAACTCAAATGGACCATCCTCACGATCGGGTCAAGTACATACCAAAATAGTTATGGGCTTAGACACCTAATCCAACATCAACAACAAACTACAACCACAAGTGCAACATCATGTTCTTCTTACGTATCAAATTTATGTGTTGGTTAACCACATACGCTTCATAAATACACAACAAGGAAAAATTTGATTTTTTCATGGGTAAGCAATAATTAACATTTCCAAACTAGGTAAGCAATAATTAACATTTACTAACTAACACATGAACTTTGTTTTAGTAATTTATACGTTATTATTTTAACGATACATTGTCCTATCAAACCCTTTCGGCTAATGACAATCAACCACACAAAGAAGTGATGAGTGAAAAGGACACAAATTCAACGGTCATTTTATAGGTTGTTTCCTTACACCTCTCTTATAGCATGGTCTCATAAATAAGGCCTACTCTTGATTTCACTAATGATCTATAATGAAACATGTGAGGACACATGTTGTATGATTCTTATATATATAATAATCATATTACATATATAAATCTTTTTGCTTTACATATACTATATATAAACTATTATAATTATATGTAAGGTTTATTTTAAACAATTTGTATTATCTTTAATTAACTTTTAACTAATTAATTTTATATCAATTATCTATAATTTCAAATTACTTAGACATATTTTCCTCTTAGTTTAATTATCCAGGTTTAAATAATTAAAAAACATTTAAAACTAAAGATAAATCCTAAAATTCAAAATTATAGGCGAAATCCTTAAATAACCTAAATCTACTTAGGCACGTCGCGTCCAGCAATGAGCGCGCAACGTCCTACAATAACATATTTTTTTTTTTGCAGTTTTTCCAAGTAGTGCTCATAACTAAAAGTTAATGGCTATAATACGACTATTAGGTTTTCTATGCATCTATACACAAATTTTAGTCAGCAGAAACACTTAATAATAAACCTAAGTGTGCATGCACCCAAGATCTAGGTTTTACTATTATAGCAACCTACTTTAAAAAACTATGAATTTAAGCTACCAAGAGGGTTAGAATTACTAACCTTTAAAGTAAAATAGTATTTATTTTTAATTCCATTTAAGATCTTGAAGTCTTAGTTTCTTCTCAAAGGATCTAACACCCAAAATAAGAATGTCTCTAAAGGCTCACACCCAAAAGTCTAAAACCCTAGAAAATTAAGAAGGTAGGAGAAAAGACTATGAGAATCAAATTCTCATTCTTTCAAAGCGTAGGATCAAATTTCTCAAGGCCAGGGAGGTCTTTATAGTTAATGTAACTTGCATATAAAGCTTATTTGAATCCATTAAATAATAAAATTTAATCCAGATTCAAATATCTTTCTTATATGTTAGTTGGAACGATTCCAAAAACTCCCAAAGCCTCTCTGAAACCATCCACCCTCTTAGGGTTTACATAATGTTTCTTTTGCTAAACTATTAAGCAGTTAACATTCAGTCCTTGTACCTTTAAATAAATATTGATTTATTGTAATTAATTTAAATTTATTTAAACAAGTTTCTAATTAAATTATCAAGCTATGATAAATTAATAAATTATTTCAGTCATTGTCTTAAATCCTTTTCTAGCTATTTTAGCTCTTGAGGACAACCCTGGAAGGACTTTGTTATTATTCCCAAAGTTATATCAGTTAGTTATGAAATTTGACACATATTTTCAGCAATTTCTAAGGTGCACAAGATGTCTCGTGAATTTTGAAGAGGAAAATGAAGTCCAAAGTAGAATTATGAACCATATTGTGTTGTCTAGATTCCAAGATTCTCACTTCACATAATAAGGATGGTGGTGGTGGTTGTGACGATTTTGATCCTTGTGATTTCATGTCATTTAAAAAACAACTAATAAACGTAACTTGTCTCAAAAATGGTTCGTACGAGCAACCAAGTCCGACTTATTGTTGTAAACAAAATTGCATTTTTTGATCAGCATGAGTGATATTTATGCTTCTTTTGAATGTTAAGTCATAAACTTCTCCTTAGATGTAGTCAGCCATATCTTGATTCGATGCCATTCTTTTAAAAATCGAAGAATATTGATTTCTTCCTTCATTCCTTTTTATCGTGATTTACTCAAAACGAGTCTAATGTGTTTCTCAATTGGAACTTAAATAGAGGTAAAATTCACACTTACGAATAGTTAGACAGACCACGAGGCTTTAACGAGTCCATTGAATTTTGATTTAAATATTTTTTCATATGAAAGGTGGTGGATTTAGTTCTCACTGATAGTACAAGAAAAGTGACCATTAGACTATCTGTAGTACTTATGTTTATGAGATAAGTGTGTGTTCGACATGAAGAACTTTCCGGGCTGGTTGGAATTCCAAAGTTGAGAGAATGTAAGAAGTTTAAAGACTAGTATTTTTTTTCTCTTGTTGTATCTGTCCACTAATATGTAATAGTTGTAGGAGACAAGATCAACCTCAACGCATTGTCAGACGGTTAATTTGTAATATATATTTTCCTTGTTGTCTCCTTTATTCGTTACGTTCCTAGGCAGTATAAATAGGAGTATCATCTTATATTCAAACGCACCTTTTACCATCTTTATCAAGTCAAGAATCAAGTTGGCATTCTCTCATAAGGGCATCCACGGTGCATTGAACTCCATAGAGTTAAATGTATTGTAACATCATCTTTCTACAATCCATACAACTCTATCATTTTCCCTACAATGCATTGAACTCTACAAAATTCCATAGAATGTTAAAAAATTTATAGTAACTATTTATGAATTAAAAACTTTCCTTTTCCCATTGAAGATTTCAATGGTCACTGAACTTCAAATCCATTGAATGCCAAGGTGGATCTCATAATGGTAGAGTTTCATCCATTGAATGACACGTAGACTTGCCACCTCACTCAACTCTTCCATTGAACTCACCATTATGGATGCTCTCAGCATTCTCTTTGCATATTCTCTTACATTTCTCTATTGATATTTTTCATTGAATACATGGTTGTTTATTCTTCAAGGTTTGATTGGATATAATCCAGATTTGACTGACATTCATTGTTAGCTTCCATTGTTGTTATTTATTCAATGTTTAACTTATCCAACCCTGTCAAAATCATATCCTCGTGATATCATTTGTCTTCACACTCACGAATAGTCAAAATATCACGAGTCTTTAGCATAAATAAATGACCTCAAGAGTGACTCATACCTAGTCGTTTGATTTTGTAAAAAAAAAAAGTAAGTTCATGAGGCGAGCTAGACATTTTTGTGAGCTCGGTGGTCATTTTCTTATCTTTGGAAAAAATGGTAATATCAAAATACATAAACTTAATATGGTCATTTTGTGAGTAACCCTTAAATATTAGATTTAAGGTATAATGACTTAAATGGGTAATATATTTTTCGATTTGTACACATTTGGTCACTAAGTTTTTTTTCGTCCGTATTTACCCATTCAACTTGTTAAATTGTACACATTTAGTCCTTGTGACCTGCTACTTCAGATTAGCCGATAAAAATGGCTTAATAGGGTCGTATATTTCTCATTTTGTACATATTTAGTCCTTAATATTTTTATACACATTTAGTCATTAATATTTTTTTGTTAAAAAATAAGTCATTTTTGTTTTATACTCATTCAGTAGTTATAAATGATTTCTTTAGGTTTTTCTCACGATATCTTACATAAGACATTCATTAATGAGGTGTTTGGGGCTTTTGATGCTTATGTCCATTGCGATCTTGATTACTTGATTGCTTAGGTCATATGTTTTAAATGTCATAACTTCTTCATATGATATTGGATTTTAATGATTTTATATCCATACGTTCGTATTTTAGTCTACTATATCTTTCATTTAGATTAACCCCTTAAAAAGTAATATATTTTTACTTAAGATCTTTATATCTATACGTTTTTATGAATTGCATGTATGGATGTTTTTTTTATAAAAGCATAAGTAAAAATATATTACATTTTAACAAGAGTAATCTTAAAGGAAGTTGTAGTAGACTAAAAAAAAAGAACACGTGGATATAAGGAACGTTAAAATTTGATGTTGTATGAAGAAGTTACGACATTCATAATATAAGACCTAAGTCAAACCACAACATACACAACCAAACAGTCGAGATCGCGATGGACATAAACATCAACAGCCCCAAACATCTCATTAATGATTGTCTCGCGTAAGATGTCATGAAAAAACCTAAAGAAATCATTTATAAGTATTGAATGAGTACAAGAACAAAAATAACTTATTTTGAAAACAAAAAAATATTACGAACTAAATATGTACAAAAATATTAAGGACTAAATGTGTACAAAATGAGAAATATATTATCTTATTAAGTCATTTTTCCCGGTTAACCTAGAGTAACAGGTCATAAAGACTGAATGTGTACATTTTAATAGGTTGAAAGGGTAAATGAGTATGAAAAAACTCAGTGACAAAATATGTACAAATCAAAAAATATATTATCATTTTAAGTCATTATCCCTAGATTCAATACAAGCTTTTTAGTTTAATCGTAAACTGAACTTTTAAATTCTTTTGTTATTATAAATTAAACATTACAAAATATATACCATTTTAATATTAATAGAAAGTAAAATAATACCTTAATCATCATATTCTTCTCCTTCAATTTTGCTAGAAACATAAGTAATAAGCTTTATGTAACACCCTGACTTTTAGGTATTAATTTTATGACTTTAATTTTCATAATTTACAAGGTTTACTCGACGAGTTGGATGCCCTGACTCGTCGAGTAGAAGCGGATTGGGCCACGTGTTTAAGTGACCTAGTCGACGCGTCCAAGAAATGACTTGACGAGTAGGAGCTGGAAGATGAAACCCTAATTTCTGGGGTTTTGCACCTTACTTAAAGGATCATTAACCCCTTTAGCCTCCCTTACAGCCTCTTGAGAGTTCAGAAAACCCTAATTCGTGTGTTTGCTCTAATTTTTGTGTGATTTTAGCTTTGGGAGGTGAATCTTAGTGAAAGGAGCTTGAAGATCAAGTAACTAGAAGCAAGGAACGTGTGTGGATCTGAAATTTATCTCAACTTAGTATCATTTGAAGGTATCAAGTCGTTACCTTGACCTTCTTTCCTTTTAGATCTCATTTTTTTGAGGATTAGGGCTTTTTCTAGCATATTATGTAGCCTTTCTTGAGTATGAGCTAGGATTTGAAGTTGCAGCTCCAGATTTGAGCTCACTTTGGTCTTTAAGTCCATAAAGTCTCTAACTTTAGCAAGTATGAGCCCTTCCTTGTGAGTTAAACCCAATTTCAAGCTTGGATTTGATATTCTAAGTCTTTAGAGCCTTACATGCACGTAAAGTTTGCAACTTTACGTGATAAACATGCCTTGGGAAGCTTGATCTGCAATATGGAGCCTTGGAATGGATTACAAAGCATCTAAATGAAGAAAGGTCTGAAGGGACTCGGCGAGTTGCATGGTCAACTCGGCGAGTCCGATGAAGATTGGCGTGCAAGGACTTCTGCATGGACTAAGCGGGTCAGAGGGGTGACTCGGCGAGTCAGTTAGGGTTTCCCCGAGTTTTGGACATGCATGAACTCGGCGAGTTGAAGGAAAACTCGACGAGTCAGGTCAACATGGACTGTTGACCTTGACCGTTGACTTTGACTTTGACCTAGGGTTGACCAGTTGACTTCTGGGGCATTTTGGGAGAATTGGAGATTTATGGATATGGTTCTATAGTGAACATAGGTGGTGGAGTTTGTGACGGTGATCCGAGAGTTGGGCTTATTTCTTCTGCCCGTCAGTTGTGAGGTGAGTTATAGTCACTATATCAACAGGGTCTAAGGCACCAATGTCGGCCCTTCGGATTGTATCCGGGTTTATTTCATGATATGCTTATTGATTTACACCCTGGTAGTTAGGATGGTGATATGCTATATTAGTGACCGGTTAGGTCTATATCCTGGTAATAGGATGTTGCTATGATTAGTGATCGGTTAGATCAGTTTGACTGTTATGTATGCTAGCGTATGATATATATGATATGTGCACATATTTGTTGATTGGGGGTTGGGTTGAGGCGATCCTGCTTTGTGTTGTTGGCCAACATACCCAGGAAGGTCCGAATATACTGAAGGTCCTACAAAGGGGTTCAATTAGGCTGACGGCCCAGCGAGCGGTCCGGATAGGCTGTAGACCCTGTGAGGCGGTCCAGACGTGCCGAAGGCTCGGAGAGCGGTCCACATAGGTTGAAGGCCTGCAAGGCGGTCCAGTCAGGCTGAAGGCTCATTTCGCATGTTGTTTGCCTATATGTTTATATGATATGATTATGACTGTATGGTGTTGGTATTTTAGGGAAAACTCACTAAGCTTTCAGGCTTACAGTTTCAGTTTATTATTTTAGAAGACTGTGGCAAGACAAAGGCGTGATCGTACCGCTCCTCATTTTTATGACTTTATTTATGGGAGGCTTTGATATAGACTATTTTGAAAACAAATTTATGATGACTGTTGGTTTTTAAATATTTTAAAAAGTTTAAATTTGGCATATTTTTATGGGTGTTACACTTTATAATATATAAATGATTTATATATTGATAATAAACAATAAGTAATACAAGACTATCATTTTTTAAGTCAAATTTAAATTTTTAATTCAATATTGTGAATGTTAAATTACTATTGTATAACTTATAATTTGAATTTTTTATCATAGATTCGTTTTTAGAATAAATTATTTTCCTAAAATAATATAAATAATTAATTTAATAATTAAATATAATAAAACAACAATGCTAAAGGACATTGCCTTTTAGATTTTACAAAAAGTCTTCATATGTTTAAAAAAGTCTTGCATATTTTGGTGTCACGTAACCTTGCAAGTACAGTCTGTTAAGCTATGCAGCTTTACCTCTCTGTTCATCTCAAAATTATGTCACCTTTTTCACTCTCATTGTTGCAAACGTAAAATCACATACAAGAGATTCTTTCTTTAACAGTATTCTTTCCTCTCTCGACAGTCTCCTACTCCATTAATTATGAATCCCAAGATCCTACCCATTCTTCCATTTTCATTATTTAATTCTCCTGTTTTACACTCAGTAGAAGTGGAGAAGAGAACCCGTTTCCAAATTCCAATGCCGCTGCAGAAACATGGAGTTGTGACCAAGATGAATGTTGTGGAAGCTCCATCTACACATGGTCATGGTCGACCCATTTTCAGCTTCAGTTTCGGGTCAAGAAAGAACCTCCCTTCAAAATGGGATAATGCTGAGAAATGGCTCATTAATGGCCATGAATCCCCTGCTCGTGGTTTAATAAAGTCTGCAGCTTTTGCTCCAAAACAACAGGATGAAAAAGTAGGGGCGTTTTCTGATGATGAGAAAAGGGTCACAAGAGCAACTTGTATTTTTCAAGGTCCAAAAACTGTATTTTTGGGCCACCACCATTGCAGCTCTGATATGCTTCTAAAAGGTACACTTCTCTCTCCTGTCTTCTTCTTCTTCACACTTTCCAAATCGTGTTGTCTTTATTTGCGATGATATTTAAACCTACACTTCATATCTTGCAACCTATTTTTGCTGTTATTTTTTTTTTCTTTTGGATTTTGATTGTATTCTGTCATTTGAGAATACCGAAGCATGGATATAAGGGCATGATCATTTCTAATTAATTAATTCAACGAATATCTGGTCCTGCTTCTGATCGCAGATAAGTTTGCAGACGAGGTAGAACCCATGGAGGTGCTTCTGGAGGCCAAAAAAACGGAGACAGATATGACTCTAGCTGGCAGCTCCACCATCTCACGGTGCTCTACGCCGTTGAAAAGCCGGTCTCCGCCACGACATAACACCCCTACAACTATAGGCCCGTTGGGGTTGACGAATCAGAGCAGTTCCTTGGACATTGGCCACATACAGGAGTGGCATTTAGCGAAGCTTCAGCCAAGGACGACACTATTTGACATCATTACTTCCAAATGGAGCTCGAGGGAGGAAGAAGAAGAAGAAGACATATCGAAGAGGCTGGGATATTTTGAGATGAAGGATGAAAGTCTAGAAAATATTCCAGGGCCTAGACCTAGTGCTTGGGAAGAAAAAGAGAAGTCTGAATACTGCATAAGGTGAAATGCCGATATGATGAATTTAGTTCGATTTCAAAAGTATCGACTTTATGTTGCATTTTTTTGTTGTAGGTATCAAATGGAGGAAGCAAAGATTCAAGCTTGGGTAAACCTCGAAAAAGCGAAAGCAGAAGCTGAATCAAGAAAACTGGAGGTGAAAACCTTTCTTGAATTATTCATGGAAATAATTTGCATGTGTTCTACGAGTGACATGGGTAAGTGGTTTGCATTTTGCAGGTAAAGATTGAGAAGATGAGATCGAAACATGAGGAGAAGTTGATGAAAAAGATGATAGTCGTTGATAGAAAAGCAGAGGAGTTAAGGGCTGCAGCTGAGCTTGAACACTCTGAGCAGGTTCGAAAGATGTCCAACAGCTTGAATCTTAACCAGAGTGCGCATTTTTCTAGCCACCGTGGTTCATGTGTTTGCTTCATCCGTAATTGACGAACAAGGAATGGTGATTTAAAAGGATATATATGACTTTGTTATTTATTTTTTTCTCCGTTAAAGAGAACTGGAACTGACTAACGAACAACAATATCTAATAGCAGTAGAACGTATCTTGACTCTTGTTCTTTTCCATACGCATGTCTTTCTGCTTCGTCTGATTCAAAGATTGTTTTGGCTTCCAATATCCACTATTTGTTGCAAAAGTTTATCATTGATTCAATTCTTGCAGTTACAGTTAGCTTTTTATGTTTTTTGTTTGCATTAGACGTGATCAATGCTTTCCAGTTTCCAAAAGTATAACGTATGGTCTGTATGGACCAGATCTTTTAAAAGTTAATACATTGATTTATAAAAACCAATGAATGGATTATTATTATTATTATTATTATTATTATTATTATTATGTTTGGTTTTTTCATATTAATTTATTATTATTATTGAATTCATAGAAAATATAATTATTAATGTTTTTTCTTTTAGCTGTTTTGTTATTAATATTAATATTATTGTTATCATCTATTGTTTAGGTCTTACAATTATTATATTCCTTCTCTTTCAAAACCATTGTCCACATATAAAAAAACATATAAATTATGAAAACATTAATTATCATTAATTTTATTAAATGAAATTACAGTTGTACTTTTTTGTTGTTTTTTATTTCTTAATAGTTACATTTAATTTTATCATAATTTAACTAATACTTAGGGTTATTTTGATAAAAATAATATATTTAATTTTAAAAGTAGGCTATTATTTTGAGACAAGCCAAAAAAATATGAACTATTAATATGGGACGGAAAGAATATACTAATAACTTTCTTTTAAAACAATTATTACATTACCCTTATAGATGTAAAACCAACTACCTCCGTTTATAATAAACAAGGCAACTAATTGGATAGTAATAGTAAAATATCAATAATTAATTAGCGCAATTGGAATAGATATCTTGCGTGTTCATGTGTTTGCATCATTTGACTATGATGTTTATAGGGATACTAGTTTATAATCCGTGGGAACCACGGTTACAAAATTAATTAAATTTTATTATTAAAAAACTCAAAATTATTATTCATTTATTTTAAATAAATTATTAATTAAGAGATTTTTTAGTTATATAAAACTATAATCATTGATTTAAATAAATATGTAAAAATTATGTTACTTTATAATTTGTATTAATTTTATTTTAATTTTTATTCTAATGTTATTAATTTAATGTAATTAGAGTGGAAAATTTAAAATTTGAAATTTGAAATGGAAAATCAATAGGTTGACAAGTGGCATGCATTAATTAGGAGACAAAATAAAGTGACAATTGGTAAAAAGAGAAATAAAATATACATTAATTATGAGACTTAATATGGTGACACGTGTCAAAATGAGAATAAAACTATTTTTTTTATTAGAACAGGAAGATTAAATTAATTCTTTATATTATTTTAGGAAAATAATTTATTCTAAAAAATGAACCTATAATAAAAATTCAAATTATAAGTTATACAATAGTAATTTAACATTCAGATTATTGAATTAAAATTTTAAATTTGACTTAAAAATGATAGTCTTGTATTACTAATTGTTTATTATCAAATATATAAATCATAAGAGCATCCACAATCGAGAGTTTAATGAAAAAGTTGAATGATGTATCATGTCTATTTGTCATTCAATGAATACAATTCCACCATTGTGAAAAGTCACCTTGGCATTCAATAGATTTGGAGTTCAATGGTCATTGAATTCTTCAATAGGAAAAAGAAAAGTCTTTAAATCTTTAAATAAATATTTTTTTAATATGTTCCATTGAACGTGTAGAGTTTAATGCATTGATTTATAAAAACCAATGAATAGATTATTATTATTATTATTATTATTATTATTATTATTATTATTATTATTATTATTATGTTTTTGTTTTTTTCATATTAATTTATTATTATAATTCAATTCATAGAAAATATAATTATTAATGTTTTTTCTTTTAGCTCTTTTGTTATTAATATTAATATTATTGTTATCATTTATTGTTTAGGTCTTACAATTATTATATTCATTCTCTTTCAAAACCATTGTCCACAGATAAAAAACATATAAATTATGAAAACATTAATTATCATTAACTTTATTAAATGATATTACAGTTGTACTCTTTTGTTGCTTTTAATTTCTTAGTAGTTGCATTTAATTTCATGGTAGTTTAACTAATAATTAGGGTTATTTTGATAAAAAAAATATATATATATTTATTTTTAAAAATAGACTATTATTTTGGGACAAGCCAAAAAAAAATATGGACTATTAATATGGGACGGAAAGAATATACTAATACCTTTCTTTTAAAACAATTATTACATTACCCTTATAGATGTAAAACCAACTGCCATCATTTATAACAAGGCAATTAATTGGATAGTAATAGTAAAATATCAATAATTAATTAGCGTAATTGGAATAGATATCTTGCGTGTTCATGTGTTTGCATCATTTGGCTATGATGTTTATAGGGATATATACAGTAAAGTCCCAATATTTTCATCAATTTGACAAGAAAGTCCTAAACTTTATTTTTTGATAGTAAAGTCTAAATTACCGGCAGTTTTTTACACTTTTACCTTTTTCCCAGTTAGCCGGTAATTAGGACTTTTTTGTTAAAAAAAATAAAGTTTAGGACTTCTTGTCAAATCGTCATTTAGGACTTTACTGTCAAAAAAATAAAGTTTATAACATTCTTGTCAAATCGTTGAAAATATTAAGACTTTAGTGTATTTTTGTAACTCGGGAACTTTTAAATGTGACTTTTGTTGCAACACCATTGTTTTTCTTATCATCATCATCTTTACTCTGACACAATCACGATCAGGAGAAACATATGCAAAAGAAAGAATGAGAAAGGATGAAAAGACTTGTAAAACTTTCTTTTGCTTCGCCGCCAAATCTTGAACTAAAAAGTGAGGATAGATTATACAAACACAAACAACACATGCCTAGTAAAAAAGGTGTGAATGTAGAGAAAGGAAAGAAGGGCAATTTCATTTTTTTTGGTTTCTTAGTTCTCCATTTCTGGGACTGCAAAAAGCCAACACAACCCTGGTTCTTTCTTTCTTTCTTTCTTGATTATCTCCATTTTTTTCAATGTCGGTTTGTTGAGATTAAAAAACGATTTAACAAGAAGCAAACGTTAAGGATTTCAATAGGATCTAGCTGACTAGAGAATGTTTCAATAATTTTTATGCTTAAAGAGTATCATACCATTAAATTTCTAACCAAAAATTAGGATATATACACTAAAGTCCCAATATTTTCAACGATTTGACAAGAAAGTCCTAAACTTTATTTTTTTTTTACAGTAAAGTCCTAATTGACAATTTGACAAGAAAGTCCTAAACTTTATTTTTTTTGACAAAAAAATCCTAATTACCGGCTAACCGGAAAAAATGATAAAAGTGTCAAAAACTACCGGTAATTTGGACTTTACTGTCAAAAAAATAAAGTTTAGGAATTTCTTGTCAAATCGATGAAAATATTGGGACTTTAGTGTATATATCGCATGTTTATATGCAATTAAATTATTATTCTTCAAAGTATTTAAATTACAAAATCACTAATAAAATTATGAGTAAATATAGTATTGTTCCTTATTTTTGCACAAAATATCAGTTTCAGTTTTAGTATTGGCATTTAATCATGGATGTTACCAAAAATCATGGGTGGTCCCTATGGAGGTTGTTGGTAACACCCATGGTTCTCCCCTCTAAGAACCTTGATGGAGGGGTTGTTAAACATTTTAAAAAGACAAAAATACCCTTCTACCATTGCTTCCACCACCGCTGATCACTCACCACTAATCACCACCATTATCACCAGCATCACCAATCACCACCATCTCCAACCATCACCATCATTAGGGCCGGCCTTATAGGAGTTCAGGATGTGTCGGCGAATAGGGCTATTCTTTTCTTTTCTGAGGGCCCATATATTTATCCGTATGTAATACTAGTTATATTCATTTAGCGCCCAAATCTTTTTGGTTAAATCAATTTGGAAATGGAACACCAAACAAGAAGGAATTTGAAGTGACAATTCGTTTCTCGACCATACACATGAAAAATAAATAAATGATGGAACGATTTGTCAGTGAATGTTATCTTCAAACTATGTGTCGATTTACATCCAGGAACAACGTTCTTGTCTACTTGATAGTGTCAGACTTTTTTTGATTCACGTCCAATAATGATTTTGTCGATTCACACAACTCATTCATCTTTGTGATTAATAAGAGGATGTTCTTGATTAATTATTTATTGCAGATCTTTGTTAGACAAAACACATTTCATGTTCTAGAGCAACATGGAATCCAATAAAGGTACGCATTCATAACTCATTGTTTAATCTTCATTCTAGTGTAACTATTCCAAAGTTCCTTGATTTGCTTATTCATCTTTTTTGGTAGGATTTTCGATTGTGTAATTTGTTCAAGGGCTGGCATTTTTTGCATGTGGTTGGCTATGGGGGGACTTGTTGTGGTTCTTTATGTTGGCTTGCTGCATGATCTGTTTTGTTTCATTGTCCAAATGAAAACTTGGGGTTTTTAGGTCTTGGGTAAGTGCTTGTACTTATTGTTGTTTTTATTTTGTTTTTTGTACTATATCATCGTGCCAGCTTCTTGTTGGCATTCTTATGTTAATAAAAAGCTTTGTTGTTCAAAAGAACAAAAATTATTATACAAGCACACAAATCAAAAGTAACATAACCAATAAGAAGAAATCAGTGCTTCTTTTTACTTTGCAGTTGTCCTTGAGTACCTTGCTTGCTAACGTAATTTTTCTCAGATATCATTGTTTAATGATGATGGGATTATAATACGTTGATCAAAAGTAACATATGGGATTTTGTATATTGACGTTAATTTACCTATTTATGTTTCTAGTGGCATACAAATTTCCTTAATCCTTATAAAGATTTGAATTAATACAAAGGACATAAAAGCTTAAATATGATGTTTCTTGGTTCGAGATAATGATATGAATTACTAATAAATGGAACATCTTCTAACTTGATTTTGTTGCTTGTAGACACATAAGCAGCGGAGTTGGTTGGAAATGTAATACAAGTAAAATAAAATATTTCCAAGGCATTTTGGGCTAGCTATAAGAAATGATGAAGACCTTGGGCAATTAGTTTTTATGCAACATATATAAGTTAGTATGTTGACTCGAATGTATAATAACATATAGGACCAGTGCAACCGGATTATATTAGCAACTTTATTCCATTTTTACCGATTATTATAACTTATTTTGGGGGCTTATTTTTATCAAATTCCACAGGGCCTACAAACTCTCGGGGTCGGCCCTGACCATCACCCTCACAACCACCATGTCATTGCCACCATCATTGTTGCTCCCACCTTCACAACCAAAAAATCACTTTCCCACAACAACACAACTTTCACCACCTGCTAGCCCCATCCTCAGTCACCAGCGGAATACTATGTTTTATTCATACTTCAGGAGGAAGAAGAAAGATCAACAAAATGGAGGTCCTTTCTTGAACAGCAAGAAGAGATTGTTTCAACTGAACTCATCTATCAATGAGGGCATCACTAAAACTGATGTTGAAGTCGTAGAACAAAAAATCATGTCTTGGAATCAGTTCAAGTAGGGTAGTGTGACATCCCCAATTTCACGGCCAAAAAAAGACCGATTTGTTTATGCTTTGTTTTATAAATCAGAGTAATCGTTTAAAGAAAACGGTTGCGGAATTTGTTCCCAAAACAAGATATGATAATAACTTATCAAAACATTTCTCAAAGAGAATGTATTTTTATTTAATAATAAAACCTCGGGATGTCATGTTCCGATATAGACACATAACATAAACATATCATGCATTCATTTACACTAGTGATTCACATCTCTTTTAATCTCTCAGTAAAATGGGTCTTCGCATCGATACCTATGATACAAAGAAAACTGAGTGGGTCAGGCTTGGGAGCCTGGTGAGCATATAGGGTTTTCAACCCACAATAATACATTTATTATTCAATCATCAAACAATCAACCCAAATACCCATCCCCATATCTCCTTTATTTCTTAAGGATTTACCCTAAGAACCAATTATCCTTCATTCATTCATTCCTAAGGATTTACATAAGGAATTGGCACGAAGTCCATTGCTGCCAAAAATTTATCCATTAGATACTAAATCCATAGCTATCCGACGCTAACTCCATAGTCACCAAGGTTTACTCAACAGGCGCTAACTCCATAGTCACCAAGGTTCACTTAACAGGTGCTAACTCCATAGTCACCAGGGTTTATACAATAGGCACGAAGTCACATCGTCACCAAGGTTTATCAATAGGCATGAAGTCACATTGTCACCAAGGTTTACTCGATAGGCACTAAGTCACATAGTCTCCAGGGTTTACTCAATAGGCACGAAGTCGCATCGTCACCAAGGCTTTACTCAATAGGCACTAAGTCACATAGTCGCCAGGGTTTACTCAATAGGCACGAAGACACATCGTCACCAAGGCTTTACTCAATAGGCACAAAGTCACATCGTCACCAAGGTTTATCAAATAAGCACGAAGTCGCATCGTCACCAAAGCTTACTCAATAGGCTGTACGTCTCATAGTCGCCACTATTTCATCTACCCATGTTCTACCCAACATTTTTGTAGATATAAAATACATATACAGTTTAAATTATTTAACACCTATATAAAAACATCAATTCCAAGCCCATCTCGAATAGACAAATAATATATAACACATAGCACGTATTTCATAGTTAATACTTTATATTTATGTGTTAGAAGAAAATACCCACACACTCACTTGATCAGAAAATGATCGGACAGCACTACGGCTTGTAGAAGTAGTATTATTCGGTGAAACCGGGAGATCTTCACAAAAACCGGGCTCCTCGCGGGCAGAGCTTCGGCTCGGGAATTTTACTTCTCGGGGTCTTCAGGCTTCGGGACTTGCTTTGGGTCTCGAGAATAATATCGAGGCTTCGGGATAATTCTGGCACGAAAAACGAGGTAAAACGGGAGAGAGAGAGAGAGAGAGAAGAGAAAATGAGCAAGAAGTCCGGCTGCCCTCGCAAGGTATTTATAGGGTTGAACCTTCGCATTATGCTGGGCGTAGTGCCAAAAAACGTCATTGCTTACGCATGCGAGGCACTCGAGTCCGAGGGGTTCATGCACTGGGGTATGCTGGGTGTACGCCGAATAAGATCAATGACTCCTTCAGATATACATCCGAATTAAAGATTAAATATATATTTTAATTATTTAATAAACTTTAAAAATTCATATCTTCCTCATACGAACTCCGTTTTCATTGTTCTTTATATACACGCATAGGTGAGACTATGCTCTACAACTTTCGTTTAGACTCCATCGGCTAATTTTGAATTTATTTTTATTATTTATTTTTAGTAGGCTGGGACAAGAAAACACCGTTATAAATTCATAACTTCTTCATCCGACGTCCGTTTTCGTCTGTCTTTTTATCATTGTACTGCTAATGACGAGATCTTCGATTCTCGTTTAGATTGCTTCGGCTAGAAATAACTCGATCTCGAATTCGAGTTTCGGGTTGCATACTGCTAAGCTGAAACTTAGAAAAATCATAATTTCCTCATACGAAGTCAGATTTGGGCATTCTTTATATGTACGGAATCCTTGTAACATATACTACAACTTAGTTAAGATTAGTCCTTCAAAATAATCTTCCATTAAAAAGTCATTTTTGACGCTTATTGTCCTTAAATTGACTAGCCCGGATCTACGGGCGTTACTGGTAGTAGTGGTTTTTTTTTAAATTCGTAGTAATCCTCTGGTCCAAAATCCATACCTCCCTCACTCAAGGACTTATGGTTTTCCATCCTTTACTTTGTTGTTCGAACCCTAATCTCATTCTCGTCCCATTCTTCGTTGACCTGTCACAAAACTTATACAAAGTGATTCCAGGCCCGACCCTAAGGGGTTCAAAGGTGTGCGGCACCACAGAACCATGAAAAAATATAGATATGCGTTTTAGCCAAATTATCTAGTTAAAACTTTAATATATATCATTTTATTCAAATGACAAAATTGCAAGAATGGTCCTTGTGGCTAGATGGAAATTGTCACTTTTGGTCAAATAGGTTTGGATTAGCACTCATGGTCCAAATGTTTTTATTTTCTTGCCACTTTGGTTCAATTTACTTTAAACTTTTTTTAATGACGATTTTACCCTTAGCTTTTGTTTTTGTAGTTTATTTATTTATATAAATATTTTTATAATTAAAAAAATAAAAAGAAAATACATCTCTCTCTCTACATATTCAAAGATTCAAGAACACTGAAAAACATCTTCTGCCACCTCCATCTCTACCTAAACTTTTTCTAACACTTCATCTAAGCCAAAAAAATCATCTTAGAAACAAAACCATACACAATCAAATCTGACGAACACACAAAACCCAAAAATCGATTCAAAGATCTGATCTACATAAACATCTATCGATTTTCAACAAATTCAACCCATAAACACACACACATACACACACACACACACACACACACACACACACATATATATATATATATATATATATATATATATATATATATATATATAACACACACAAAACCCAAAAATCGATTCAAAGATCTGAGGCGGAACGCCACCTAACTCGTCGGATTTGAAATGGTGGTATTTGTCGATTATGTGCCAGAAACCACAAGAAGTTGTCGGTTTCGTCGATGATGAGAGATATACACATCGTCTCCTGCATGTGAGAGAGAAATCGCAAACTTGAACCTAACTTCATCGTCGGAGTAGGAGTTAAACGAAGAAACACAAACGAAACTAGGCTTTGCAAACCCTAAACCACCTCGGATCTGTGAGAGAGACGAAAAACAGTCCTAGGGTTTGCTATGACAGGCGGCGGCGCTAGGGTTTGTTATAACAGGCAGCTCCGATAATTGTTTTTCAGGTCCAACGAAGGGCTTCGACGGTAGGTGACAGATCCGACATTCTGACATGTGCAAAGACGCGACGTTTCAACAAAAGTTCTTACGATCAAGATCTTAAAAGGGGGGTATGGTGGTATACACTAGTATAGTTGACTTGTGGTGGTGGTGACATTCATCTTTTCTGGTGGTGCTGGTGGCGTTCATCTTTTCCCGGCGGTGGTGTTCAGGCTTTTCGGTAGGAGTGAGGGTTGGCGGAGGGGTGCTGACGTTCTCTTAACTAGAGAAAGAGAGAGAGGGAGAAAGAAAGAGAGAGGGGGGGAGGGAGGGAGTATTCTGTTTTTTCTTTTCTTTTTTTGATTTTGTAATTAAAAAACTCAAAAAAGGAAATAAAAAGGGCAAAATTATCATTTTATTAAAAATCAATCCAAAATGGATCAAACTCGCAACAAAACGTAAAGTTTAGGACCATTGGTGCTAGTCCATACTTGTTTTGCCCAAAGTAACAATTTTCAAGATACCACAAGGACCATTCTTGCAATTTTGTCTATTCAGATTCACATACAAGAGCTAAGTGGTTCAGTCGGACCAGGTGTTGTTTAAATTTACTGAATACCTTGGTTCGACACCCGCCTAAGTAAATACTGGCTTTTGTTATTTACACTTTTAACCCTTTATTTATGCTCCAAGTTACACTTTCATTATATTTCTTTAGCTTCATACATAGGCTGATATGTTTTAATTAAATTGATACCGTCAACACTTTATTATACTCCAGCTTACATTTTCAGTCCTTTATTTATTCCATGTTATACAATATACCACATCTTCAAATTTAAGAAATGAGAAATATTTTACCCTATTAAGTCATTTTTACTGGCTAACCTGTAGTAGCCGGTCATAAGGACTGAATGTGTACAGTTTAACAAGTTGAAGGAGTACATTTGGACGAAAAAAATCATTGACCAAATGTATACAAATCAAAAAATATATTACCATTTTAAGTCATTATCCCTGATAAATACGCTGATTTGTTTTAGTTAAATTGATATTGTTACATTTTCAACACTTTATTATACTCCAACTTATGTTTTTGGTCCTTTATTATTCCATGTTGTACAAGATACCACATCTTTAAATTTCTTTTACTAAATCGGTTTCTAGAAGTTATGTATTTAGTCCTTTAAATTTTATAATATTGCAATTGTTTTTTTATTAAGTTTATAATATATATATATATATATATATATATATATATATATATATATATATATATATATATATATATAGGGGCCCGTCTTTACTAGTTACACAGGGTCTTCAAAATCAGCGGACCGATCCTGATTGATTCTCACGAAAATCAATCAACACAGTACGATTTATAACTTTTACATAGGTGCTTCTTTGTCTCTTGATTTCTATCTTTCTACTCAATCGTGAAGCTCATCAAGGCCTCTTGGATGAATGATTCTGACCCTCAGATCCTTAGTGTTGTTCATGTAGAGCCAACATCCGATTCTAGGAACTGTCGTGCAAGAAAAGAGAGAAAGCATGAAGAAGCTCCGACAGGGAGCTTTTAGGCCTTATAGGGCATTTTGTTAATAGTTTATAGATTTGGTTCCTTAGGAGTGTTTGCGTGATTTTACATCAATTTAACGGAGATCTATTTAACAGTAATGATCCCAGGGACCACCTGTGTTACCAAAACCCTTAATCAGGACCCTTGGTATCATTTTATCAAAAGTTGGACTAAGAGTGTTATTTCATATAAACCAAAGGGCCAAGTCTATAATTTACTCTAAAAATATAGATAAAGTATTTAATATAATAAATATATCAATATTGAATATTTGTATTATTTTTAAAGTAATAAACTCTTTTCATAAGTATATAATAAAAATAAATTAATTTTAAATGCTAAACTTAAATAGACATGTTAGGAAATCAGATGACACTATCAAGAATCAGAACAATTCTGATGACATTTGCCAAGATGTTATGACCATTGTTAGGAAATAATGCGGATCACAAACGAAAACAAAAGCACATAAAAACACAATATTTATGTGATTCGCTTAAGGTGACCTACGTCCACATGCAGTAGGGAAGTATTATTTATTCAAGAGTTCTCAAACAGAGGTTACAAGTACAATTCAACAAAGATTCGACCTACTCACTAGGGATATAAAAGACACATACAAATGACAAGTAAATATCTTTATTTATAGACTAGGGATCAGACATTAAACCCTAATGGAACAAACCCATCAATCCATTGGCCCCTGAAAGGTATTAATCAATCACAATTCTTCATGTAGCCGCTTCCGGAACCTTAATCCTTGAGATACATTACATTGGCATCAATAATCCAAAATTGGCACATCAGGTGTCATTGCATGGCACACCTTATCACTTAGTGCCATCTTCTATCACTCTGTGGCACTTCTAGTGCTTGATACATCATTGAGGTGCCATGATGGCACATCAGTGCGAAATTAAATGGCACATTCACACTTGGTGACACATTCGGTTCATCAAACGTCGTCAAAGTGTCACTCTCTTGTCGAGGTGTCATTGAGTGGTACCTTATGTCACTTTGTGACACCTACTATGCATGGAAATCTACAAGTGTGCCATCGTATCCAACTATACCACCGAATCCAGTTGTGTCGATGTATCCAATAGTGTCGTTGAATCCAACAATGTCATTGAATCCAACTATGTCGTTGTATCCTACTGTGCCGTCGAATCTAAATGCCACTGTATCCAACTGTGTTGTCGTATACAATTGTGCAACTGTATCTAACTATGTCATGAGAATGCTCCAAATTCTCATGTCACATTTAACAATCTCTGGCTTGACTTGATATCCTCTAAATTCCACCTTAAAAAAGAACTTCCTCTACTTTTATCATCCATCCCTGATGGTACCTAACTCCTACAAAGATCAACCAACTCCAAGGATAGCTTGAGCTTATCTCTGGGTAACGAATTTGTCAACATGTCTTCTGAATTCTCCTTGCTACCATATTTTTGTATGTAAAACGTGTCATAGAACACGATAGGTTTCTCCACCTTCAAAATAAGACTCTCAACGAGACCAACCACTGGTGATCTTCTTACCTCCAGATCACCTTCATGATCTAAGTCTATCCATCTAAACAAGTATGTATGTTGCTCATTACCACCATACACTAGACAAACATCAAGCATTCCCTTCAAGTGTCACAAGACCCACTTTACCATTTCTCGATGAGCTTTTCCCCGATTGTATCGAACCGCCAAAGAAGTACCAATAAGTTTGGATTGATCAAAATAGAACAACCATAAGACTTTCCCAATATAGCGAGTAAATTGTAACTATCCTGCTCTTTTATGTAACACCCGTAAATTAGGGCTAGTCAATTTGACTATTATAAGCATTAAAATTGACATTCTGATAGAAGATTATTTAGGATAAATAATCTTAACCAATGTTATAGTATATGTGACGAGGATTTCGTGCACGTCAAGAACGCCCAAATCTGACTTCGAGTGAAGAAGTTACGACCTTTTGAAGTTTCGCGTTCGAACTGGATGTCATAAATAATGAATCAGAGATAGGTTGCTTTTTAGCCTAGGTAATCTAAATAAAAGTAGTAGTAGTCGTTAAACCGAGAATGTATATATAGATAAAGTCAAAATCTGACTTCGTGAGAGGAAGTTAAGATTTTCACAAGTTTCAGCGTGTGAGTATATGGCTCAGAAACTGAAGTATAGATCGGTTGATTGTTAGGAAAAACAATCTAAATGAGAGTTGAAGATATCGTTCTCATGATTTCGTCGATATAAAGACAGTCGAGAATGAATATCACATGAGAGAGTTACAATTTTTTTAACGGATTTTAACAGTCTAAGTCTGTTAAAAATATAGCTTTAAAAATAAAGTCAAAACTAGCCGACGGAGTCTAAATGAAAGTTGTAGATCTCGTCGATAGCTACTCGTGGATATAAAACCCGTAAAAAATAGCTCTTATGAAGAAGATATGAAGTTTATAGGGAACACAATTTTTCGCGCGCACCCGCATGCAACGACAAAGTGTGCCACGCTCACTAACACTCAACCCAGAATGCGACACGTGGCACCACGCAAAAATCTACACGTCATCACTTCCGACCAAATGTGCAACGCGCAAGGGACCTGGTGCTTGACGTGCAATCCAAAATCAGTATATAAATAAGAGTCGGATTTCAGTTCAATCCCACACCATTCCTACGTTTCTCTATCAATTTCTCCTATTTGTAAGCCCTTTCTACCTTAAGCTTTTAGTCGGCGAAGCCCTACGGTGTCTGATAGCCGACGATTAGGAGCTCTTGAGTCAGAGTTCTGCCCGCTTAATTCCCAGTTTTTCATCAGTATGCTCTGTAAGTTAAGCTACACTTATTTTATTTAAGTGTAACTTTTAACTATACTCATAGTCATTATTATGAACCTAAAATTAAGATTTATCAACAATTCCAAGTCATTATACCGATTGATCTACTTACGGGGATGATATCTAGGTTGAATTTATTTAGGTGTTTAAAGTGGGATTTCCAAACAGTATACTCTATATACAAAACGGACGCTACTTCCGATATGATCCTACATGGTTGTTCCTTACTTGATAGATCTTAATGTAGACATTAGGATTGGTGAGGAACCTAGACTATCATTAGTCACCAGGAATATTAAGCTAAGAGTTAGTGACATTCGTAACTAGGACACGTTAGAAGAAAATTCAAGGAGTTTGGCGGAGCGCTGCTGAATTCTCCAGTCATTCACGTAAGTCAAGTGAGTAAATATTTACCTTCAACTTAAACATAGATATCAAGTAATTAATTTGCCTAAATGATTTATGTGCTTATTACCTAAGTTTATGATATATGTGTTATATAAGATAATGATTTTTCTAAAATATCATATATATATATATATATATATATATATATATATATATATATATATATATATATATATATATATATATATATTACCGTACTCATAATTTATTAGGTAGGACATGTAGAAAGAGATGAGAAAAAATGAGATAACAGTTAGAGACCATAAGAGAAAAGAGATAATAGTGAGAAACCATACCATAGATAGAATAGTTGTGAGAGAGACCATGTCAAAGTTAGGGCAAAGAGACCATGCCCAATAGAGATCATGCATTAACCAGAGGGTTTCCCAGTCCACGCCTCTTGAGGAATCTTACAATCTATTGCAGTTGATGGATATCTATTCACCAGATAGCAAGCAATGTTAACTGCTTCCACCCAGAATTGCTATGATAAATCAGCAGATAATCACATGCACTGATCACGCTCCATTAGGGTTTGGTTCATCTTTTCTACACTCCGCCTTGTTGTGGTGTTAGTCGTACAGTGCGATGCCTCACTAAATCATTTGTTTTGTAGAAGTTGTCAAATGAAGCCTTGTAGAACTCTAACCTATTTTCTATTCTGAGCGGCCTGACTTGGTTCCCAATCTATTTTTCAACATGTTCTGCCACTTCTTGAACCGTCGAAACACTTCATCTTCATCTTTTATCTTTAGAAAGTACACCCAGGTCTTCCTTGAGTAATCATCAATAAAAAGTTACAAAGTATTGACATCCACCATGAGACTTCACAGGAGAGGGACCCCATAGATCTTAGTGAATACACTCAAGGATCTCCTTGCTTGAATGTTGAACATGACTGAACTTCACACTGCATTGTATCTCTTGAACACAAGCTTCACTAGGTTTAGCATTTCTAGTTACATATACAAACAACCCCTTATCGCTCATATGTCCCAACTTATGATGCCATAACCGTACAACCTTCCAAGAAATAAATCTCATGATTCATCTTCCCCTTCATAACTACAAGAGCACCCTTGGATACTCTTACCCAATCACCCTTTCCAGACTACTTCAGTCCATCCTTCGCCAAAGTGCCAAGAGAGATCAAGTTCTTTCAAAGATCCGAGACAAACTAGCAATCCGATTTACTGGCCATATCATTGTGCATCTTGATCTGCATTGTGTCACTGCCCTTGATACTGCTTGCTCAAACCATCACGTATCTTGAATGTGTGATTCCACTCTTTGAAGGAGTTAAACCAGTCATGATTATATGTCATATGATAGGATGCTCTAGAGTCCAAGACCCAAGCATCAACAGGACTAGTTGTACATACAGTCAAAACTTCACCATCATCCACTTCATCGGAACATTGTTGTTGTTGCTTGATTTAAACCCATTATTTCATTTCTTTAGCAATGGACAATTTCTTTTGAAGTGTCATTTTCCTTGTAGTTATAACATCTAATATTGGCTTTAGATTCAGAACTTGACTTCCCTTTGTTACCTTCACCTCCATCTGATGTTCTTCCTTTGTCTAAAAACCGAAACTAGAAACTTTTTCACCAACTGAAACTTTCTTTTCAGTTCCTTGGACATCAAAGAATCTTTCACATCATTCACAGTGATCGTTGTCATACCATACAACGAAATTCTCATAGGAATTCAACAGTAAACATATGAGGGTAAGTGTTTCATCTTTATCTTCAATCTTTACATTCACACTTTGTAAATCCAAGATGATCATACTAAAATTATCTAGATGATCTTTCACATGGGTGCTTTCCGACATCCTAAGAGTATACAAATGACTACCAGACATCCATATTTATAGACTAACGATCAAACCTAAAACCCTAATAGGTCAAACCCATGAATCCAAGGCTCATGAAAAGTTTCAATCACAATTTGCTATGCAAACGCCTCTGGAACCTTCATCTTTGAGATATGTTGCATAGGCATCAACAATCCACCATTAACACATCAAGTTTCATTGCATGACACACTTTCACTTAAGTGACACCTTCTATCACTCTAGACCTCCAGTGCACGACACATCTGTGCGACATTGAGTGGCACCTCATGTGCATGGAATGTCTTTAGGTTGTCATTCTCTTGTCGACCACTTATGCATGGCACTTCTTCAAATGTCTCATCGCTTCCAAGTGTATTATCATATCCAAATGTACCATGAAAATTTTCCAAATGCTCAACTTACATTTAACAAGATCTAACTTAAAAGAAAATAAACGATGGAACAAATACCAATTACAAATTTTTAATAGTTAAGTAAATAATTATAAATAAATAAATAAATACTTATAGTCAAACTGTATCCAGAGTTGGAATAGGTGGTCCCTTCTTTAAAAGGTTGAGCAAACGCAAACACAAAATCTCAGTCACCATTATCAATCATGCTAATCATTACAAAGATACAAAATCATAGTTATCAAATCTGTAAAAGTTATTTGAGCTTTTATTTCAAATCTAAATTTATCCTTTTCTCTCTCTCAAAAAAAGAAAAAAGAAACGCCTCTAATCACGGAACTCATCCATGAACTTCTTGTGGAAGTCTGTCAACCTTGTAACTATGGCTGGAATCTTTTCCTCCTGCGGCAATATCGTGCACCTAAAATGCCATGTTCCTGGCACCTGTCACAAACCCCAACCAATAACAAATTAACAATCACAAGTAAAATTACCAATTTACCCCTAAAATTGTTGAAAAACATTATGCTCTCACCTGACCAAAACCAGATCCAGGAACCACAACAATACCAGTGGCATTAAGGAGGCGAATTGCATAATATGCATCCGGAGCTTTTTTAGCTTTTTCTGCCTCTTTTATGGCCTTATTTGGCAGCTTAACCTGTGGGAAAAGATACATTGCACCTTCTGCTTTGTTGCAGCTAACTCCCTCCAAGCTGTTCAGTGCATCTTCCAATGTCTATAGTTTCAATAATGTTAAGGGAAAAAAAAAAGAAATTAATAATTGCAAACAAATTAACAATTTGAATTAACTAACTGACCTTTGCACGCCTTGCAAGTGATGTCAGGATGCCATCTCTTTCAGCAAAATAGGAATCATAGGATTCATCTCCAACCTTTGGAGGACTCATAACAAGGCTTGCAAGAATTTGACCAGAAATATTCGAACAAAGATTCACAGATGCCACCTTGTAGATTTGTTCCCTAACTTCAGGACTGAAACCAGTCACCTCCATGTATCCACCTCTTTTCCCACATTCCCCATAATACCCTGAACAAGTTTTGGATTATATTATATGTTCATATATACTATTCATATTTACAAAGAGACTATATATACCTTTAGACACTGACTGAAAAGAAACCAAGGGAATATCCTTGTCACCATATCCCATTGAACGTGCAACTTTCTTGAAAGAGTGAAACTGCTTTTCAGGGACATAGATGTTTTCTTGATAAACCTGCATAATGTAACATGAATGAATGTCACCCTACTTAATCATGCTTTTACTAAAATGCCCATAAAAGTCTTGGGAATTTGTAAGATTTTTCTTTACCTCGTCTGCTAGAAGAACCAAACCTTCTTTCTTGCAGAACTCAACAATGGCTCGTTGGTTCTCTTCAGCAAGAACCTACACAGATCCACAAATAAATTTAATTATGAAAACAATGAGAGAATACATTCATTTCACTGGTGTTTAGAAAATTAATTTATATATAATATATTTACCTGGCCAGTTGGGTTTCCTGGATTAATGACAACAAGGGCTCTAACAGTAATACCCTTTTGTCTAGCAGTTTCCAGTTGCTTCTTGAGCTCAGAGACCTCAAGTCCCCACCCTGTTCCTTCATCAAGATAATAAGGAACCTGAAAAATAAATATAAATTGCTCTGTTATCTTTCTTGTATCCAAAAAAAATTCAAAAAAGATAATAGTTTCAGGTTAACAACAACACATACAAGAGTTCCACCATGAAGGGCGATTGAAGCCGAGTAAAGAGGGTACTGAGGAATTGGACAGAAGATTCCATCTTGTTCTGATCTTATTAGTAATTGCATCATCATATGGACCTGGTAGGTATTTATCAAGATCATTAAATCTGTAATAATCAATCACATGAATATTTTCTATATAGAAACACGATAACAGCATAAAAAAACAAAGGCTTACTGCAGGACTTGCACCATCTGTTAAAAAGATATCATTTGGATCAGCAGGAAAACCATCACGAGCTTCAATGCCAGCAGCTATGGTGTCACGCAATCCCTTGATACCCTGATGCCAATTACAAAACCCTTAAAACTGCATTTCCTGTTTTACCCCTACACCTAAAAGCTTTGAAAGGAGAACAGGTTTACCTGACTGTGACTATATGCACCAGTAGCTCTACCAGGAATTTGATCAAGAATCTGCCATGCTCTTTCTATGGAATCAGCACTGTAAGTTTAATCATGCATATTAGTATACTTGAATGCATGTATTAAATTACATTATTAAAACCAGTTCAAAGTATGCATACCTAAACAAGCCCTGTGTTTCACTCTTGTCCAATATGGTGGGATGATCACATAAAGCAAGAACCTAGTATACAATGAATTACAGGAGTAAGCAAACACCTTATTAAAACATTCCTTTTATAAATACTAAATAGTGTTGCAGAATACAAACCTCTCTGAAGAAAGTGATGGGCTGTTGACCAAGAGATTGTGGATTTCCAATGTTACAGTAAAGTATCTGCCAAATTTTGAGTGGCATCAGCATTCAGAAAGCCTATCATGTTAAAAACAAAAGAAAACAAAGTATAAAAAATGATACCTCCTCAAAAGGGTGAGTGCCTGGATTTGCTTGCAAGTCTTGCTGTAATGTCTGTGGGAAATTAACATAAAAGCATCAATAGACGACTGTGTGATAAAAACTTATGGTATTCTAGATAAATTTGATAAAAAGATGGTAAGTTTTCTATCAATATACTCATTAATAATAAGTTCCCCTATATGACATGCTTATTTAATATGTTTTTTTAGCGAATCCAATTCATTACATTACCTGAGCCAGAGAGACAATTTCACCACGTACAGCATACTCACATTTCAAGACCTGGCAATAAAGGGAAAAACATTAGTATAAAGGTCATTCTAGCTAACCTTTCCTTGTTGGTGTTATAGAAACAGTTCAAAACTACAGATACAAACTCATTTAGGATTTGTTTTTTTTATGATATGGATCCGACTTTATATTATATCATTCACATCATGAAAAAGGATGCTGAAAATTTAAAAGTAGAAGTGACAGAAATAATGGAGCCACTCCAATGTCCTTATCTGACTTTTGAGAGAGATCGATTATGTTTTGGTTCCAATAAATAAAGTATAACTAGATTGTCTCATTTAACAAATAAATTAAATGGTTGTTGGAGTTCCAATAGTAAAAGGGACTGGATCGACTTGAACTTAAAACCACTAGATTGATCTTCGAAATCAATATTCGATTTCTTTTTGGGGAAAGGTAAGATAAGATGCAAACTTAAAATAAAAAATAAAAAGTAAACAGTCGATCTGTACCCGCCTCCGATTAAGGCGTTAAGATTTAAACTGTATAAAGCTCAAGTAAGCGAACTAAAACAAAGAAGATCAAGTGATGAACAAGGTGAAAAACATAAATGAGAAGCAAGGAAACGACCTTTGGGTTGAGGGAGTCGACAGTAAGAGGCGGTGTTGACTTGTCGGAAGCCATGGATGTGTCGGAAGGGAGAGATGTGAAGAATCGAGCAAGCCTAGCAGAAGTATAATACTGATTTGAAGAAGAAGACGATTGATGATGGGGATTGAGCAGGGAAGCGGTGGCGTTTGTGATCAGCTTCTTGGCTCTGTGGGCTACGAATTTCCGCATGGCGGTATTTCCTTTTTAAGCCGTCAATGATGCGTGTGTGAGGGAGAAAGAAACAAGGGGCTGCGGTCACGCAGAAGATTCGTATTCGCTCTCAAATCTCAATAAAAATCAAACCCAATTCAATTCAATTCAATCCAACAAACAGCCTTTAGCCTTCCTCAGATAACTTATTCCCCAAATGTAATGCTCTTTTTTTACTCGAACCCTTTTCATTTTAACCAATCAATTTATTCCCCAAATCTAATGTATTTGTAGGGTTTTATTTTTGTTTTTGTAATGGATATCCACCGATACAACTCCTATGAAAACATCTCATTGATATTTTATGTTTTTTTTTTTTGGTAACTTTTATGAGCGTATCTTAATTTTTGCTTAGTTAGGCTAAAGCTAACACATTCTATGTGTTGTAGCATAACATCTTTCTAAAAGAATTTGAAACTTTCTTTGGTAACAAACTTCTTTTAGTATTCCTTTTAAAATGTTGAAAGTGTCTCTTTAATGTATCCATCAGATCATGAATTAGAATACACCGACATGTTGACATTCTTATGGTTTTGGATGGATGGTCCAAATCAAATCCACGTACGTCTCACGTTTGGATAGGTTGATATCATCCAGCTAAATCTACTTATTATTAGTAAAGGATAATTCAGATAAATAACTTTGATCTTACTTGTTTGTTCTGTAGCATTTATTCTATGAGACATGATTGAATATGACATACCAGAAGTCGCGTATAATGTATTGGATACGGCCAAACTTGATAGATTATCTGTACAGTGTTAGGGCTACAATGAAACATAACAAAACGTTAAAATTATCAAGTTATTATTGATATAATTATGAAGGGAAAAAAAAACAATATTCAACCAAAATCTCCCTTATTAATAAAACAGTATTTTGTACACGTGACATTGCTATACATCCATTTTTCGTTTATTGTGAATAACCATAATCTCTTCAGTCTTTTTTTCATAATAAGCCTCTTATTTGTTTCTTATTTATCTACACGGAAATATTTAGTGCACAGAGAATATATATATCCTTACATATTACATATATTTGGTATATATTCCTCTATATACGGAATGTCTATGCAATCATTAATTTGAATTTGAATTCTAAAGTAAAGTCTAATCCCAAAAAGTAGGTAATTAAATCGGAATGAAAACATACGATAATGCCCCGTATATATTTACCATCTTGTAATCTTGTAATTCTTGCATATATTTAAATCGGAATAAAAACATACCATAATGTCTAGTATATATTTACCATCTTGTAACTTTTTCCTCACGGAAAAACAGCTTCACGTGGCTGCAGTTTCAGTATCATTCAAATATCACAGGTTGGCATTAGTATTTTAGTATATTTAAAAGAATGATCATAGCATTTTATTTTTCTTTACGTGTTTATATGACTCTAAGTAACTCTATCTCTATCTATTTATGTGATTGTAAATGTAAATTAGTATTCAACAATTTATCTTTTTAGCATTTTTGATACGTTCTATTTTGGGTATTGTGATATCAGTTGTCTCCTCCTTCGAGATTTGTTATGAGTTCTTTATACTTCATATCCATACATCCTCCTGCTATACGTGTGTTCCAAAATCCAATATTAAGATAACCCATTTTATTATACAAAATCAAAAAATAAAAGACCATTTAATTAACCTTACAATCTTTTTTTTTTAATTTATTTTCTTGTAAATCCCACTTCTCTCTTTATTTAAAATTACATTTTTCATCCCGTTCATACCTTTTTAAATTGAATATATGAATTTTTAATTAAGCACGAGATTAAGAGTGTCATTGATTTATTCGTGTCATTTTCATTATTGATTATGTTTTTGTTTACAATCTACTCAAATTTATATTTTGTTTTATAAATCATAATTATATTAGATGACTACACTGTCTACACATACATAATGTATATAAGAATATTTAAATAAATATATATTAATTTTAAATAATAAATACAAAAAGTTTTAAAAAACTTAAATCTTATTAATAATATAAATGTTTTAGAAAGTTTTTACCCGTGGTTCCCAACTGGTTGCAAACTAGTTTTATAAAAAACACTTGATCTAAAACCCGAAATATATATGATTTAAAATCCACATTTTTAAAATCAAAAGTAAATATATTATATTTGTAAGAAGTACGTAAATACATAACTAGTTGAGTCATATATATATATATATATATATATATATATATATATATATATATATATATATATATATATATATATATATATATATATATATATATATATATATATATATATATATATATATATCAATGTTACCCAAGGAGTTTTATCATGGAGAAAACGACCCAAAAATGTGATATAGTTTTTATTTTGTACAAGTTTAGTTTTTTTTTAATAAGTCTTTGAACTTATTGTTTTTTTTTATACATTTTATCTTTATGGACGATTACTTTATGTTAAGTTTTCAGTCTGTACACATTTGGTCCTTAATGTTTTTTTTTTTTTTGCAACATAAGTCATTGTTGTTTTTGTACATATTCAATCATTATTGTTTTTATACACATTCAGTCATTATGATGTATTTTTTTAGTTTTTGCTGACATGACATCCTACGTGAGACGTGTTCTCATACGTGGCACGTATGGACAATGGAATCATATGTTACTTGTCTTGGTTTTGGTAACAACATTGTAGTTTTGATATTAGTAATTATTATGGTACAAATACCAACTATATTTAATATCAACACAAACTTTATTTAATAGCAATAATACATTATATTAGGTGAAGAAATACATTAGTCATAATGATTTCAATCGTTGCAAATAGTGTTCACAGTCACAACAGTTAGTAATATTACCATTAATAGTAGTCTTTTTGGGTTACATATTAACCGATTTAAACAACTATTGACATGAGAGTTTATTAGGGATCCAGTTTGTTAATTTATCAATGATTAATAAATTAATAGAAGTTTGTGACGTATCTCCTTAATCCTCATAATAGAACTCTAATCGTTGCAGGGTTTTAGTATTTTGCAGTTCAAGGTGGTTGAGACAGAAACCTGTAACGCCCGTAAGATATGGCTAGATGATTAAAAAATAAACGAGACAATTATTAGTCGCAACAATAATTGGATATTATTAAAAAAAGGATTATTTAGGGTAAATAATCTAAGCGAAAGTCGTATTAGTCATTAAACCGAGAGCGTATATATAGAGAACGCCCTAATCTGACTTTGTAAGAGGAAGTTAGGATTTTTAGAAGTTTCAGCGTAGCAGCATGTGGCTCAGAAACCGAAGTAGAAATCGGTTGATTGTTAGGAAAAACAATCTAAACGAGAGTTAAAGATCTCGTCCATATGGTTCCGTCGATATAAACACAGTCGAGAACGAATATCATATGAGCTGGAAGTTATGAATTTTTAACGGACTTTAACACTCTAAGTCTGTTATAATATCCCGAAATTTGCAGGTATTTTCAAATCCTCCTTTTATTATTATTTTGTCATTTTTAGTCATTGGGGATGGAAGGGTGAAGCCATGAGATGTCTAAGGGCTAAAGTTGCAACTTTAGGATCAAGAGGAGCACGCTAAGCGTACATAAGGGTACGTTGAGCGTACTAGGATTTGAGCGTACTCACGTCAAATGGAAACCTTAATATTTAGGGTTTGAGTGCTATATAAGTGTCCTTATGAGCTCATAACCCTCTATCATTTCAGCCTCCATAGCTTTGAGCCGTTTTCCCTAAACCTTAATCCCTCTCTTGAGTGTGTGAGCTAAAAGTGTGTTTTTGAGTAGTTGAAGAAGAAGGTATTGCATCAAGGTGTTGGATAAGTGAGGCAAGCTTGAAGATCTACACCTTGCTCCCGAGTTCATTAAAGGAAAGAAAAGAAAAGAAAGGAAGAACAAGGAGAGAAAAGAAAAGAAAGGGAACGGAAATAATAAAGTATTCAGTGCTCCCGAGTTCGAAAGAAAGGAAAAGAAAGTATTCATTTTAGGTGTTCCCGAGTTCATTAAAGGAAAGAAAAGAAAGTAAAAAAAGACAATTATACCCTTTTATGTTTTTGAGTAAATATTAAGTCTTTACATCCCCACATTCATTCTACCGTACCCCCTACCCCCCCCCCCACCCCTACCCCCCCAAAAAAAAAACAACTCTCCCTTCCTCCCCTCTACTTAAAACATTAACAAAACAATTTTATTTTAATATAAAGTAAATTGTAAAAAGGAAAACCACATGTTATTCAATTATTTTCAAGATGCAAAACGAAAACCACAAACAACTCAAAAAAGAAAAAGAAAAAAAACAAATCATAAACGCATTAGATCAATCCAGTAAGAATCACCCAAGGTTATTCAATCACATGCACCCATCATATCTTTGAGAACACCCATCCGTATCTGAAGGGGACAACTGAACAATGTCCTAGCTTTTGCTTGAGTTGTTGCCAAAAAATTTAGAGCCCTCGGCAATTCATGGGGTTCCAAACCCACCAACTCCAATTCTCTATAAATTTCTTCCCCTGTATATTCCCGAGGATAAGCTCTATCAAAAATTATATTACCTTCCCTGATAGCACCAGCCACATTATCAACCGATTTCATTATCTTTGAGTTAATATCTTCTTCTTCTTCGTCGTCTTCAAATTTCCTCTTTTTACTCTTACACTTCTTTGCACCTGAAGATTGTTCTTGTGAAAAAGGAGGTGGAATAACATCCTGAATGTCATCATCAAGATCAACATATTCGTTCTCCAAATGAATTTCATTGTTAGCTAACATGTCATCAACTTCTTTAATTGTTTCAACTTGAATATTTTCATTTTTATTTAATCGGGCATTTCTTTCTTTCGCTATTTCATCATGTGCACCAGATGCCCTATCCCTTGCAAATAATACCAACATCTCATCGAAGTATGCAATCTTTTTTGTCCTTAACGACGCAGCCTCAGGTTTTGACTGTTTAACAACACAAAAATAATTAATATTGCAAACGATAACATAAAATATTTAAAAAAAATAACATAGACATAAAAAGAGCACTTACTTTTATTAAATTATCCCATACTTCTTCCTCCGCTTCTATTAGTTGAGTAGACGAATTCCAAGAGAACCCGCTCAATGAAATTCCCCTAAACAGATCGTACCATTGCGAAAAATGTTTTTTAAGCTTTTGTAGCGATTCTTCAAATGACTTTTGGTAATATCCATTTGATGCTTTGTGTTCAACTCCTCAACCATTTGAGCATATGCAGTTGGTGTGAAACTACCATTCACCCTATTACCCGTCTCTTGTTGTTTAATTATCGCTTGGATGTACGCATAATGCATTTTATCTGACCATTTAACTTGTTCCTTTTCACTACCACTAGCTTCCTGTTTGATCATGATGACTTTGCACATAGGAATAAAAATTAAAGAATGGTAGATTGTTAGACCATAATATGAAGCATAATACTAATCAAAAATATGAAGGGTAAATAACATAATTAATCTCAAAAACCAATCATCAATACAATGTGAAATTGAAAACAAAATGTATCAAAATGAAACTAGTTTTACATATTAATTTAATTGTTTGAATGTGTCAAATAATTTGCCCACATTTCATTTGCAATTGAATTCCTTAGTTGCTCTGCCATTCTATTACCCTCGATCATGTGTTTCTGTTGAATTACGACGATCTTGCTCTTGTGGTCCGTTTAACATCTCCTGCATCACCTCATCTTCAAGATTTATGTCGCGGTCTTCATCTAATAAAAAGTTGTGTAGAATACAACATGCCGAAAATATGGCAGATTGTGTTTCACAAGAGTAAAATGGTTCTGTTGTACTTCGAATGATAGGAAACCTTCTTTTAAGGACACCAAAAGCTCGCTCAATGGTGTTACGTAAGGAAGCATGACGAAGATTAAACAACTCTTTAGAATTTTGTGGACCACGCATGGAGTACTCTTTTAAATGATATCTAACACCTCTATATGGCGCCATTAGTTTATTCGTATGAGGCAAACCCCCATCTACTAAACAATATTTACCTATAAAGAGATTAATCAATATTATTGAAAAATATTAGATATTGAAATTACATTGGTTTAATAAATTACCTGAAGGAATTAGTAGTTTATCATTTCTAGTAAATGCGTTCTTTATTATTCTCGAGTCTGATGCAGTACCCTCCCAACCCGTTAACACATACGTAAACTTCAAATCAAATGTACAAGCAGCTAATACATTTATTGTCGGGTATCCCTTACGACCACGGTATCTAGGGGCATCTCTATTAGGCACATGGACACGAACATGTGTTCCATCCATTGCCCCTATACAATCCTTGAAAAAAGGATAAAATCTCCTACTTTCTTGAATTTCTCTCCGGATAACATCACTTGTAGGTTGCTGAATATAAAGACCTTCTATTGCTATAATCAATCGTAATACTCTATGGAAGCACCTACTCGTTGTTGATCTAGAGCGACGATACATCCACGAGGTAAACCGAGTTCGCAAATCATTACTTACAATATGCAAAAATCTAGCAACATGTTCCTCAACGGACATGCGTTGCGTACGTCGTAGACCACCTACAGTTTGTAAGATTTCACACAATCTCCTAAAAGAGTTTTCACTCATACGAATAAGGTCACGACATTGACCACCTTCTAAAAGATTGTGTAGCAACTCTTCCCGTACAGCTTGTCTTTCTAAAATAACTTTTCTAGTGGGTAACCTAACCCGCTTTTTGTTGGCCATATTACATTGTGTAATAAAAGTCAACAACAAGCAAATCAAGTTAACGACTTGCAATTGTCGGGCTCTTAAAGCACGAGCAGGGTTGAGTACCGAAGTATCCATAAGGACTATATATGAAATAATCCCTTTTTCTGATACATGATCAAATAGTTTGAGTTAAATTAAAACAACATTGATAAAAATAACATGTAATTATAAAGAGTTGATTTATTAATTATAATTAATAAACTTTTTTTCTTATAAAAGTTAAATGTAATCCAGGGGCAAAACAGTCATTCTGATTAATTGAATGTAATCCAAGGGCAAAACAGTCATTCTGATAAAACTAACATGTAATTAGCTTCAATTGGGGAATATTTATTAAGACCCCATTGATACAAACTTTTTTCTAAAGTGAGAATATTTATTAAGACTCTATTGATACAAACTTAATGCTTTAAAAATATTCATACTTATAGGCTACATGTAGTAATGAATGATTATGGATATAAAACTTGTGACAACTACAAATACCAAACAATTCACAAGGATAATAAGATCTACAAATATGGGACCACTTTTTTCCTGATTATGGATATAAAACTTGTGACAACCGTTGATAACTTGCTATTTCTAAATGTGACATTGATATAACAAATCCGATTACCCACTTCTATTCTGTCATTCTATGTACCCATTATAATGATGAATGTTGAATATCAACCTTTGAAATCTAGAATTTTACATCATCTTTAAAGTTGGGACATTAACAATCAAAACAATGTATCACTATTGTTATGTTTTGGAACACATGGTAAAACTTTATCTTACATGGTGATACCAAATACACATCGAGTAGAAAACAAGTAAAATATACCAAATTGCACTATGACACTATCTAAAGTAAATTAGCTCAGTTTTACCTGAACCTTTTTGAAACTCAAATTACTAAACCCCGACTGCTTAAAATTATGTCATCATCTTGGAATATAGATCAGATAAGATGATAGTCTCTTTGAAACACAGGTAGAATAGAAGACAGAAGAATAAAAAAAGAACAAAATAAGAAGAAATTGGGTACCTGTGTTTGTAACAGAGAAGAAGACGAGGCAAAAGCTGATCAATCAGGTAGAATCAAGGAACATATCCTTTTATTATTAGGCTAAAGGGTATTTTCGTCATAATCTAACCTTTTATCTTCCAGGCGTTTTCTTTCTCTTCAATTCTGCACATTTTGGGAGGAAAGTTTGGAACGGTACAAATCCTCCCAAATCTGTTCTCTTCATCTCTTCTCTTCAAAAAAAACTAGGGAGCACCCAAACTTCTCTTCTTTCCTTCCAAATCCTCTCACTTCCGTTCTCTTCTTTCGTTAAGTGATACTCAGGAGCAGGGTGCTAAGGTTATCTTGTTCTCTAGAAGCTCCAGGAGGTAAAAAGCTCCAACCTTTATGCTTGTATGATGTAGATCTTGCCTTAATAGCTTTGTGTCACCTTTCATGTCCCAAAAAGTCCTAAGTTTGTGCATGTTATGTTTTGAACATGATAAGTTGTCCTTTCAGACCTTGGGAAGGGTTCTAAACGATAAAAATGATGTCCCAATGGCTAGAAGTGTCCCATGCATGTAGTAGAAAGTTCTTAATGGATTAAGATCATGGATTAAGGGCTTTTTGGACGTCCAACGTCTTAAAGTTCGAGACTTTATGGTTCTGAGGTTCATTTAGTCAATGGGTCTGGAGTTGGGGCTTAAGTGCTTAAGCCATTAAGCACTTATTAGAGTTTTTTGTAAAGGTTGCGTACGCCCCACATAAGCCATTGTATGCCCAGCGTACTGAGTCAACCACCCCAATGGTGGTCAACGCAAGGCGAAGTACGCCCAACGTACCAGAGGAGTACGCCCAGCGTATACCCTTTGATGGGCTTTTGCGATTTGGTTTCGGATTGGGCCACCTTTGGGTTATTATGGTTTAGGCCTTTGTTGGACTTTCTGAATAAATGTATTTTGGGCCTAATATGGAAATGGACCTTAGGGTGAGGCCCAATAGTTGGGCCCTATTGGGAAAACTGGGCCAATGATGGGCCTTGTATATTTGGACTTTTGGATCATGGATTTAGAATTGGGCCTTGGTCTAAATTAGAGAAAGGGCATAATGGACTATTACCTTATGTGGAACCCTTGGTCAATATTTATATTTCAATTGTTGGCTTAGTATTCGTTATTTTGGATAGTCCAGGAGTTTCGGTGAGACAACGGTCGGAGACTTTTAGTCCAATTCAACACTACTTGTGAGGTGAGTTTTCCTCATTATACTAACGGGGTCGAAGGCACCAATGCCGACCCTTTTTGGATTGTTATCCTTGTTATCGCATGATGATATGCTTAGTGATCTGTTAGATCTGTATCCTGGTATATAGGAGGATGCTATGTTTAGTGACCTGTTAGGTTCATATCCTGGTATATAGGATGATGCAATGATTAGCGATCTATTAGATCTGTATGACTGTTTGTACATGCTAGCTAACGTTTGATATCTATGTGTTGATTGTATGTTTGGGGGTGGGTTGAGGCGGTCATGTTTTATACTTTATCCCAACATACCCAGGGCAACCCGGATAGACTGAAGGCCCAATGGGGCGTACCAGTTAGGACGAAGGCCTAGAGAACGGTCCAGATAGGTTGAAGGCCATGTAGGGCGGACTAGACATGCTGAAGGTTCTGAGTGTGGGCCAGACAGACTGAAGGCCCGGTGAGGGCGGTCCAGTCATACTCTAGACTCTATATGCATGTTGTTTGTTATGATATTGTTTTGGTTGTAAGACATTGGTATTTTGAGGGAACTCACTAGGCTTCAGGCTTAGAGTTTTGGATTTTGTTTCAGGTACTTTGGATAATCGCGGGAAGACGAAGGTTTGATCGTGCACCTCCTCGCATTTTATGATTTTGATTTTTGGGATACTCTGATATGAAATTATTTTGAAAACATTTTTTAATAAATAATGGTTTTTGGATGCTTAAAAAAGTTTTAAAGTTTCATGAATTTTATGGATGTTACACCTGTTAAAAATATAGCTTTAAAAATAAAGTCAAAATTAGCCGACGAAGTCTAAACAAAAGTAGTACATCTCATCGAGGGCTTTCCAGGGATATAAATAACGTCGAAAACAGAGCTAGTATGAAGAAGATACAATTTTCTGAAGTTTTCCAAGAAGTGCCACGCGCATGTAGGTTTCATGGTGCACACCTTCTAAAAGGTGGGGCATGGACCACCACATTTGCGACACATGGCAGAAAACAGGATGTGACATCCCAAAATTCACGGTTATTTTTAAATTTTTATTTATGCTTATTTAAAAATCAAAATATTCTTTTTGAAGAATAATATTGTGGAATCTGTTCCCAGAAAAAACATGATAATAATATTATCAAAGCATTTTCGAATAAATGTATTTTGTTTATACTAAAACTTTGGGATGTCATCGTCAATACAGAAACATAACCATAAACAACTCTTACATTCATTTATACTAGTGATTTACATCTCCTTTAATCTCTCAATGTAATTGAGCTTCATATCAATACATGTGATACAGATAAACTAAGTAGGTCAGGTTGGGAAACCTAGTGAGTACATATGATTTTCAACCCACAATAATAAAGTTATTGTGTTTCATCATCAATCAATTAACCTAATTACCCATCCCAATTATCTTCTTTATTTCTTAAGGATCTACCCTAAGAATCATCTATCATTCACTCGTTCATTCCTAAGGATTGTCCTAAGGAATAGGAACAAAGTCAATCGTTGCCAGAGTTTATTTAACAGTCACTAAGTCCATAGTTGTCGATGTTATTTGTTAGGCACCAAGTCCATGGTTGCCAGGATTTATCTCTTTTATTGACAATATTATTTTAGGGAGTCCACCCACAATACATGTCAATGGGTTTTTAGAGTACATATGATGAACATATCGTTTACAACACATACAGGTTGCGATCCTACTAGTGCTACACTGGACTGTCTAGAATAGTCTGTGGTTGTCATCTATACTCTGCTAGATGACTGGGTCATCGCTTGGTTCATCGTTTTTCATCATCTTTCACCTTTGATCACATATATCATCTTTCATATACCCATCTTTACCCATCATAATTATAGGTATAAAATATGTATGCAGTTTAATTCGAATAAAACATGTATATTTTGTTCATCTAGAATAGATATCAATAACACAGATAATATGAGCACATAGCACGTAATTTATATTAAATACTTCGTATCTTAAAGTGATGATTCCCAACTTGGGCAGCGTTTCGCTTCTAACAATTTTATTTTACTTCAATGAAACCTAGTATCATTACCGCTAGATTTTAGTCAAATATTTATTACGGTTATTTACAAACAATATTGTTTTATAAGTGTTAAACAATACTTTTCAAATATTATGTACAGACAGGGCCATACATGAAACACTGGAGGGTAAGACCATTTTGACATTATAGTTGTTCTGAAATCCAACAACCCTATGTGGCCCTTCAAACCAGATTCCTCATACCGCGAGTAGTTAAAAGATATTATAATAACACTTTGTATATTATATTTTATAATATATATTGTTTATAAGTTCATAATAACGATAATAAACTTAAACATAACTTAGTGTAGGGTAAGCATAACTTACTTATAAGAGGGTTTGACTAGGAACCAAACTCTACGGGGGCAGAACTTCCGAGCCGAAAGCTCTTCTTCTCGGAGCCTTTTGGCGCTCCGAGACTCGCCTCTAGCACTTGGAAGTTGCTAGGGATTGGGAGTGTTAAGAGAGAAAGAATGGGTAAGGTGTGAGTTTTTGGGGTGATTTGCGCCTCTATTTATTGGCTGAGTTCGGTGCAAATGTGGGGTGTTCCCTTGCTGAATGTTGGGCGTTCGTGGCCAGGTTTCATCATCTGGTGTCATGCCGTGGTGAGGAAGCAGTGGCTCATATCGCGCCACGTGTCACCTCCTGGTTATTCCAAAAACTAATTATCTTCTAAAATTCGTAACTTTTGCATACGAGCTCCATTTTTGACATTCTTTATATCCGTGCATAGGTATTGACAATATCTGCAACTCTCCTTTTGACACCATCGGCTAATTCTTGACCGGTGTTAAATTTAACAGTATGAGAAGATTACACTGTTAACGATCATGTAAAATTCATAACTTCTACATACAAACTCCATTTTCGACTGTCTTTTTATCGTTGAACTCCTATTAATGAGATCTTCAATTCTAATTTAGGTTGTGTCGGCTAAAAATCGATTAGTCTAAAATTCGATTTCCGGGTTGTGTACCGTTATGCGAAATATTAGAAAAATCATAACTTCCTCATACGAAGTCAGATTTTGACGTTATTTTTATGCACGCTCTCGGTTTAACGTCTACTATTAATTTTGTTTAGATCGCTAAGGCTAAAATGTAGTTTATCGAAATATTTGCTTTTTACATTATGCGGTTACGTGTCCGTTTAGCCGTAAAACTTCGACGAATCATAACTTCTTTGTTATAACTCGGATTTCAACATTCTTTATATGTACGGAACCCTTGTGAAATATACTATAACTTAGTTAAGATTATTTATTCTAAATAATCTTCTATCAAAAAGTCATTTTTGACGATTATTGTCTCTAAATTGACTAGCCCGAATCTGCGAGCGTTACACAGGAGGAGCAACGTCTCAGGTGTGCGTGGCGTGCATGCCAGACACGACGCACATATGGGCTATAAATAGAGGTGCTCGACCTCATTCTCTTTCACACCACCCACACTTCTCTCTCGATTTCCTTCGATTTTGGCCCCATTTTCTCTTGGATTTAGGCTTCAGCGAAGCCCTGGGATCCCGAAATAGTAGTAGCTACCAAGTAAAAACCATGCGTTGTCAGATAGCCAGTGAATAGAAGCCTGAATCAGAGTTCTGCCCGTATAATTCCTAGCTTTTAGCTAAATCCTCTATAAGTTAAGCCACGCTCTAGTATTTTCAGTGTAACTTATATTTATGGTTGTAAGTCGTTATTATGAACCTATAAATAAGATTTATCAGTAATTCCATGTCGTTATTATTGATTATTCTACTTATGGGAGAGGTGTCTAGAATGGTCATGTTGGCTTGGTTGTTGGATTTCAGAAAAGCTATTATGTTGAAATGATCCCGCCTCCTAACTGTCCTGACTGTCTGATCCTTACTTGATAGATCGTGATATAGACATTAAGATTAGTGAGGATCTGGACTATTCTTAGTCTCCAAGATTATTAGACTAAAACTATGTAGTAATTATTCTTAGGTTACGTCAAGGAATATCTAAGGTGTTAGACGACGCTCTGCCCAGATCACCAGTCGCCCATTTTATCATGTGAGTGCATAATCCCTTTCATGAACATGATTTAATACAAGTATTAATTAAAATATTAAATATCTGATGGAAGTAGTATGTGAATTATGCACTTATTTCCTAAATTATATGTTATAATATATATTGTGTTATGTGCAAACCAGATATTGTTCTATTTTATGTTAGGATTAAATAGATAACACCATATAATAGTATTAAAAGTAGCATCGCTAAGAAAATAACAAAAAAATACTTAATGCTCCGTAGGGATTATAAATACACAAGAATTAGGTTAGTGTCACCCAATGATAGAGGTGGTATTAAGGTTGGTTACAATCACTGTAATCTGTTTTAGGGATAAACTTAGATTCATGGAGGATACCTAGCTCAATTAAGTTAGATATTAGGTAGTCTCATTAGGAGAATATGCGTAACCTAGGAACATATATGTTCCATGACACTATCTGCAGGTAATAGCTTCGTACAGGATTACCATAAATGGTGGGTCCTAATCAGGCAATTGTTAGCGGTATGTCTGGTCACCCCACTGAGTAGGTGACAACACTTGATCATTCTAGAAGGTCTTGTGAATTACGTTGCTAGTCTGAGCTCATTACTCACAGACGTAGATGAATTGGAAAACCATATTCATCAAATACTCTAACGGCCCATAACCCTTTATGTATTACAATAACAAAGGAAGCCCATTTTGTGTAGTCAACGATTCATCAGGCGAGATAAACTTCTCTATGATAATCACTATTCGGTATCTGTGAGGATCGATAGAATGGATAGTATAGGATCTGTGAGGATCGATAGAAATGGATAGTCTATGATCTATAAGGATCAGTAGGAATGAATATGTAGGAATGGTTAGTTTATGGTAACGGTTGGTTTGCATGTTTGATAATTATGGAATATTATCATCTCAATATCATGGGATTGAAATCCTTATGTATCTCACCAGGTTTCCCAAACCTGACCCACTCAGTTCATATGTATCATAGGTATCAAGACTTAAGCTAAAGGAACTTGATTAGGATGTTGAATGATTAAGAGACAACCTGCAATAGTATTCAGGATCATCAGGTCTTTACGTTGTAACTTATGTATATGTATTGATTATGACATCCTTAGGGTTTAACATTTTAGAAACAAACATTTGTAATCAAAATGATCTTTCGTACTGAGATTTTCCGCAAATATAAATAAATCATTTTTAAAGCGTAAAGAAAAGTTTTAATTGGTTCTGAAAATTTAAAGATGTCACGGTTTGTATCAGAACATTAGTTTGCTGGTCTTTTTTTTTTGACCTATATTTTGTCAAAAAGATTCAATTATAGTTATTTTATTATGAACATATTTTCTGTAACAACATTCTAATTTTCAAAAAAAATCTTGTTAAGTCATTATTGTACTCTGAAATAACATTATACTTTCGTTTTTGGTTTCAAAACAAAAATGTACTTTGGTACATATGGTTCAAATTACAATGTCCATGTAAGAAAAAAAATTAAAATATAATTTCCTTGGTAAGTAACTAAAACAATAAATAGATAACAATTAATTAAGGAGACAATTTGATGGTTAAAAGTCGAAAACTTAAACTTCACCTCAAATTCCAATCTTAGTAGTACTTTTTTTTTTTTTTTTTTTTTGAAATTACACTTCATCTTACCCACCTGGAAAAAAACTTGCCATAATCAAATTATGAAAAAAATAAGGTAAGGATCGGTTTCAAATTCCATATTTCCCTTTGCCAACTTCTCTAGCTTTGCATGTACGAGCATAAACTTTAGCATCTTGTGCAATCTATCAATGCCAAAACAAACAAGATATAAATGTTAATGAGATTTAAACTGAGATTTAGTTACTAAATATTTCCAGATTTTCATTAAAATATTATGAATTCAAATTTAAAAGTTCCTAGAAATGGAAGTGTAGCATTAATTCCTTTATTTATATTTCAAAATTTTGCTATTTCTTGCTTTTGAATTTCAAAAATATTAACCGATGTCACAGGTATACTCATCAACAACCGGCAATGCCAATTCAAGTACATATTTAACGTTCTTAAACACAAAAAGTAAAATGAGACCTAATTTCATTCATTAAAGAAAAAAAATCCATAAATATGTAGTCTAAAACTTCTTCATCAATGATTTTGCTCCCTACTTGATAATAAGTGAGATTATCAACTATCCAAGAACCAACAAAATTCTAAAAAAAAACTTAGAAATTAAAATCGGTGACAGTTGGTATCATATAATAAATATGAGAAAATCCATCGAATAATCAATTCCTGTAACACATATTATCCATTAATTTTACCCCTTTAATTAGAAAAAAAAATAAAGTTTTTTTTTTTTTTTTTTTTTTTTTTTTTTTTTATTTAAATTTTAACCAGTAGGTGTAATGAACTACTAACAACTTTATGCAACTGAATCTATTAGGAGATTATACTTTGAAGTTCAAAAAATATCAAGACATTCAAACAATTAAACAAAGATGACACATTAATCACTTACCTGACATTATATAAGACCTAATGCTTTGGACAAAGTTCTCTCACGTCCTTAAGGTAGCCATCTTGAGATGAAAATTTTGAACTTCAAAAACATAAAAAAGGAATTTATTATATTATCATTAATGAAGCTAAGGCACTATTTTTTTTATTTAAATCCTTAATGGGTTAAGCAATTAATTATTGTTTTTTTTTACGTAATATGGTCATCAAGGAATTAGCCCATCGGAAAAGTCATTACTCCACCTAGTGGTGAACAAACCGTTTTTTTTTCAAACCGAACCGGTTCAGTAAACCGGTTCGGTTCACTCCCTAACCAAGTAAAACCGGTTCAGCCTCAAACCGGTTCACTCAAAAAATTAGTCGAACCTATCTAAACCGGTTCAATCGGTTCTAAACCGGTTCGATTCGGTTCCATACCGGTTCCAAACCGGTTCACATGATATAAACCGGTTCTAAACCGGTTTCAACGACTAAAATCTCGAACGGGTGTAAACCGGTGGTTCGGTTCTCAAACCAGTTCGGTTCACTGTGGACCGGTTCAGCGTAAACCGGTTTACCGGTTCTTTGACCGGTTCGGATCTTGAACCGGTTTTTTTGTGCATGCCTAACTCCACCTTTGTCATTCCAGCAATGCACCAGCAACCTTAACTGTCTTTATAAGCCAACAATCTTCTAGGAGCATAAATGTCATTGCTCCAATTTTTTATTTTTATTTATTTTTTCAGAAATGCTCCAGTAACGATGTAAGACCAAGGGAATAAATATCTTTAGTCACCCAACTTGCTAGTATCTTCCACCTTATCAAGACCTGTGACATAACCTTTAATTATTTTCTTCGTTAAATTGGTAAATTGAACTCAAATACTTATTAAAATTCATGGTAGTATAATACTACAAAGTCAATCATATAATCTATTAAACATCTTAATACTATTGAAGTATAAACAAAACTCAAAATGTTCTATTGTTTCAGAGAATTATATACCGTAAGAGAGTTTGTATGTGTTTGAGAGATATCAGAAAGACATATATAACCTATATATAACAAACAAATGACATCAAATTTAAAAAAAAAAAAAAAAACATAAATTGATCTACAAGAGCATATAAAATGTAGCAAAAAATCTGATATTTTTTACTGTAATATGTTTTGTTTACCAACAAACCAACAAAATATACAAAAATACAAAATCATAATTTATATTCACTAAAAACTTTCAATGGTTAAACAATCTAAGTGTTCCAAGGAGAGTTTTGGCCATCAAAATCAGTTTTGGCCATCAAAATCAGGAATCTACAATGCCAACCAACAAACCCTTTCCTTTGCTCAAAACTCAATTGCAAAAGTTTCAATGACTACATATGATTTAAAAAAAAAAACAACCCATGTACAAGAGAAATGATGTTTTTTAGGGTATAAAATTTTCATGAATGGAATAACAATTAACAAATAGATGGTGACATGTCATCTACCTCTTACCGATCTTGATCTTTAGGCCACTGTATAAGCCACAACTCAGTAGAATCTGTTGTATTTGGTTCAACTATAGGAGCTCTCCTCCTTAAATCCCAACTACATTTTTGCTTCTGATATGAATCTGCAAAATGATTGTAAACCCCATATTAAATATTATCATAAAAATTTATCAAATACAATATATAAGATGGAAGATGGCTTGTGCAATCTAACGTGGAGTAAAGGGTTTGGAATCCTCGATCAAGAAAAAATTAACCCAATAGATGTGAATGTAATGTAGATTTGTTTAAACAAATTATATATGTACAATAATTTATAAGTCAATAAGACTAAAAAGAAATGTCATCAACAGAGACTAAATAAATGAACACGAGCAAAGAGCATTTCATGAAATGAGATCACAATCAATATCACACAAACTCTCAAGTGTTGGCTTAGATATTCTCACTTGTGTCAGACAACAATAGCTATGAACTTATGATTATAAAATTAATAGCATGATGTTTCATGTAAACTTAATAGTAATCTTATGATGGAGAGGAGATAAAAAAAATCTTACTCGTTATAGAGTCAATATAGTTTCACTTCCATTCTGACATAAACTTAAAGAAAGTAAACAAAAGGTTTGACAATTGACATCCCCCAAAAAAGATGAGATTACTATGTTTTGCATCAGTTGGGTCCATGTACACATGCAAAGGAAAGTAGGCACAAGATTTATCTAAGAAATGACATTAGAAAAAAGCTTAAAATCATGCATGAGTGAATTATATGTTTCTTACTATATAATATATATATTGTGGATCTGTAACTTCATGTCATTTTGCATTAGATAAAATGGAGTGGTACCAACAACCGTAGTTCTTGACTACTTCTTGTGTTCTCAGTAATTGGTCCATGAGCTTTGAATTTGTTCCGATGTGAAAGAAGGAGGTCACCTTATGTCCTTGCAGTTACGATAAAAAGAATTATGTTTAAGTAACCATAGTTGGTTCCTAGAAAGCCACACACAAACTATATAAGGATTCAAACTAACTCAATAAACATAAGAAAACAAGATAAAACAGCAAGAGAGCATACATCTTTTCAAATTAATCCATAAGGGGTCGAATAGGAAGCAAAACACAAACAAATAGAATCAAGCCTTTTCATTCAAGCATTTTAGCAAACACTTGGTGGGAAAGAGTTGCTTTTAAGGTCCCATAACACTCTCAATCATCTGATTCAGTGTTGGCTTTATACTTCTAATTGTGAGCTTGGAATTTATGCATCATTATGAAAAATAATAATTAAAAGACACATTATTAAAAATTAACAAAAACTGATGTATAAAATATACAATATTGGAAACAGAGGAAGTAAAAGACATGTACATAATGATGTTGTGATTGATTCATGGACCTGACACATACGAACTAAAATGAACCGATGTGCGTCTTTTGTTTCCTTTTATGGTTCAGTAAAAACATACATATAATAGACAAATGGGTAAAATAAGGTTCTGCAAAATGGTTAAATAGCCGATTCAAACATATACATTTGAGAGAGAGAGAGAGGGAGAGAAAAGAGAAAAGTTGTAGCACCTGGTTCTTGGTATGTGTTCTGTTATTAAATCTTCATTTATTTTTTCATTTTAGCCTTGGATTCGGCGAGTCGAAGGATTGAATCGCCGAGTAGAAGCGGGATGAGGCGCAGGGTTTGAGCTGCGGACTTAGCGAGTAGCCGCTGTTTGGACAAAAACCCTAATCCAGGGGTTTGCACCCTATTTAAACGACCTTATGCAGCCTCCTTTCCCCCTTTATGCTCCCAAATACTCCTCATAGAAAACCCTAACCGTTTTTGAGAAGATATAAGGCTTTTTGAGTGATTCTGGTGAGTTTTGATCTCAAGGAAGAAGGAAGAGCATAGAAGGATCAAGAGGGGACTGAAGGATTCGAGTTTGGTTCATCATTTGCAGTATTTGGAAGGTATAAAGTCTGAACCTTGCTCATTCATTTGTTAGATCCCTCTTTAAGATGATTTAGGGCTTTTATAAGCCATTTTTGGTGGCCAACCATGTTTGCAAACATGGTTGGGGGTTTGGGCTTCTGTATCATGTCATTTTATGAGTCACAAGTCAGATCTAGGTTGCTTTTGCACCAAGGAAGGCCCCATGCAACAAAAGAACCATTTTAGAGCCTTTTAAGCTCTAATGTCCCATGCATGCACGTAAAGTTTGTAACTTTACGTGCTAGATCGAGTTTAGGGCCCTGGATATATCATTTGGTTAAGTGTTGTACATCAGAAATCGAAGTTCTTAGTAAGGGATGTGATGGACTTGGCGAGTCCACTCCTGAACTCGGCGAGTCCAAGGGTTCTGGTCCCATATCAGTGAGGGTCATAAGGACCAGTTGAGTGTGGAAGGGTTTTAGGAGTCCCGGGGAGTGACCCAACGTTCTGGACTAAGCAAAGTGTTATGGGAATTCATGGTACTCGGCAAGTGCATGAACGGACTCGGCGAGTCCAAAACAATCTTGATGGTACTCGGCGAGTTGCTCATCAACTCGGCGAGTCGATGACAGAACGTGTTCATAGGATGAAGAGTAACGCGACGAGTTGTTTATACAACTCGGCGAGTGAGGGTAGGACATGAGTATCAGTTGATGTTGAACTCGACGAGTTGTTCATACAACTCGGCGAGTCGGATGTGGATTCAGTCGGTGTACATTTAGAAGGAAAACTCGTCGAGTCATCGCCTAACTCGACGAGTAGAGACGGGTATGAGGTCCGATGGAAGGATAGGGACTCGGCGAGTTGGCGAGCCAACTCGGCGAGTCAGGTCAACTGGAAGTTGACTTTGACTTTGACTTGGTCAAGGGGTAAAATGGTCATTTTACCCTAAGGGTAGATGTCAGTTGCTAACTAAGTGTTTTGTGGGAATTATAGCCGGAGGATTTCCGGAGCAGCAGCGACAGCAGTTAGAGGATTCCCACACAGTTCAGCAGCTACGAGGTGAGTTACCTTCCAGTAGGGGTGGGTCTAAGGCCACAATGCCGGCCCACCATTAAGGAGTATTTAAAAGATAATTGTCTTTGTGATAATTTATCTTGGTCTGGTATGCGTTTGGTTATGAGTTATATTTGTATGATATGTTACATGATAGGGAAAGTTTCCCTGATAGTGATTCTTAGAACTGAGGGGTAGGTCAGTACCCGGATATGCCTGACTGTATGATTATATCTTGTTATTGTATGTTAGTGGTAGGGGGTGGAATATGATGGGTTTAATACAAACAATCCTATGTGTGCATGCAACCCTAGTATTGGATCTATGTTTACACAATTAGTTATACAGCTTTATGAACACAAAAAGAAACCTTGCATGCTACTATGATTTTCGAAATTCATATATAAAGCTAGAATACATACCTTTTGTTGTTATATAGCAATAACAACTAGTTCCTTGAATTTCCTTAGCTCTTGAAAGCAAGTACCACAAGTGTAGTACCTCTAATGGAGTCACAAACACCATATGCAACTTGGATGAAGAGGAGAAGAAAAAGGAGGAACCAAAAACAGCTGGAAACCCTAATGGAAGTGTTGTCCACGTTTTTGGGGCATAGGGGCCCTTTATATACATGTAGGCTATTAGGGTTTACAACTAGGAAACCCTAATTTGACTGCTTAGGCCCTAAGCAGCCCATGGACTCCTTAAACATATCCCTTGGACGATTTCTAATGGGCTACCCATAGAATTCGTCCAACCTATATATTATTTGGTGATCCATAGCCCAATTATAATTATCTTATAATTACAACTTCAGTCCCCTAAGTTTAATTAATCTCTTTTAGCCACAAAATTAATTAACAATTAATTCTTGACTAATATTAATTAAACAATATGATTTCTCCTTTAATATATTATTAATAAATCATATTTAAACCTTTCTCTCCTTAAATCATCCTACATATTGCAATGGTGAAGGCAACCCAAAAGGACCATGCTCATAATCGGGTCAAGTACATACCAAAATAGTTATGGACTTAGACACTAATCCAACAGTCTCCCACTTGGATAAGTCTAATAACTATTTTCTATATGACTTCATAACCTGATCAACAATCGTAACTTTCAAAAGCCGCTGTCAACTCTGATCTTATCAGATAGCGTGTCCTTTAGATAAGGGATTATATATTCCTCCATTCTCAAGATATCGTATAGACAAAAGACATGAATTTCAATCATTCTCTCTATACTATTTCCCGACTTCCGATTCATGACGACTGATAACAGACTACAATTGAACACATCAACTTAGTCCCGGCTTGGCCAAGCGCTTAGGTGTCATCACTAAATCATCGAGAGGCCCATAGATATCCCTTTTATCCTACTTTGGGTAAAAAGAATGGATAAACTTCGACTCAAATGCTCGCTTGCATTTACTGATCGAATCACACATAACAATAAGTTTTATAACACCAAGTTACTGGTGCGTTTACTTATTATCAATGTGCAACCGATCAGCAAATAACAACTCACACGTCTCGGTTTCAAGAATATACAATATTATCGTCTCACTAATCACTCGTGATAAAACCGTGAAGTGATCCAAGTGAGCGTGGGTTTAATCCAATACTTTAATCTTATCAGAGCATTCACGAACTCTGCAGCAAACTTGTGCCATGTCTAAACACTTCAGACAATCTACAGACAGATTCATGACAATCTTTATTCATACCTACTCCCAACATATGACCAACTGTGGATGTTCGAATAACCTAGTTATTCTGGAAGTCAAAGCATGCAAATTGAAACATGACAACAATACTTAATCCTATATGGCCCCAAACTTGTGAGAGTAAATAAAACCCTTCTATTTATCCACCATATTGATTACTCATTATTTATCATTTAATGTTTCGGATAATCAACTCATTACTCGAATTACAACAATAGTTATCCCATGCATGAAGCATGCACACTATGTTTCCTATGGTCCTTACTTTGTGAAATAGATCAATTGAAAAACTTTTTAATGATGCTAATTTCACAATTCCCAATCCTTATCATTAGTGTAAGAACACAAGGTTCTTCCACTACTAGAATATTCTAGATTCTAACATTTTATGCAACGATCCTTTCGTAAAGTCATAGCACAAAAGTCACCAAGACTTGGCTAATGAAATTACAAAGTATTTTCTTAGAAATTGTTACAAGACAATTCCATAGTCGTGAAGTCTCACATTCAAAGTACATTCCTTTGAACATCCTTATTGCATAAAGTTTTTCTAATCTAGACACAGAATCTCGATATCCAACTCCCAATATGGAAACATTTCCACAATTGCCATATGACAACTCATTCTTAATAGAATCTTTTCTATTAATAATAATGTCGATATGGTCCATCCAATATCATACTTCCAACTACTCACAAGCGACCAATCCTCAGCGAACTTTGGATCATCCTTTGATAGTTGTTAAATTCTTTCAGTCAAAACCAATTCTATTCCTTTTTCCCTCTTAATGCGCTAGACATTTGGAAAATTTTAGAATGGTAAAATACTATAGCATTTACAATCGATCCTATACCCGAAGCGTATGGGACACGATGCATAATGTCTTACATAAAGATATGATACTTTACCAATCTTTTGCCATAATATTTTATGTGTCATGTTCTCACAATTCGAACTATGAAGAGGGATGCCATAATCATAATCGAAATTTGAGAACACACAATGTATCCTTTGACTGAAGATATTAAAATTTCTTAATCTAAGCTTTAGATTTTGAAACGAAGTATAATATTCTCTCCCTTAATTATAGCAAAACAACTTTTCAACCCATGCAACTTTGCAAATGGAATCTTTGTTTTTCTATAATTAATATTGCTAACTTGCAATACTCACCATAACAATCATACAAGCATAACACTTATGCTCCCACTATCATGATGATTATCATATAAGCATAACATTTATGCTCCCACTAGCTTAGACATGTATTCAGAAAACAAATGAACTTTCAGAAAACAATGCCTATTGAATCTCTGAAATCCATATTTCTAATACCAGATGCTTCGATAAGCCTTATACACCTTTGCCTTAGATAGCTCATATGTGTGTTTAAACAATTCATAACTTATGTTACTAAGTTCCAAATGTTGAAACTAATTGCCAAATCTCACAATTCGAACTATGGAAAGGGATGCCGTAACCATAATCGAATTTGAGAATACAATTTTCATAATTGCTATCTTCTTAAAATATCTCTTAGTGAAAGCATTTCCTCACAGTCATTTTCATGAAGGAGGGAATCTTATGACACTTAGATTTTATGGTGTATGAGTTCCTATCCATGTGAATTTGCCAAAAACAAGGTTTGCGACAAATCCAAACTCATATGGACTGAACTTTCTTAATCTTGATTTCTTGCCCTATGGTAACACGAGTGCCCACCACGCCTTCCAAGTAGTTTAGTAACTTGTCCTTACATATCAATTTACTTTCCATCGACTAAGGCTTTAGTGTGTATTCAAATGAGAACTCATAGAACTCATATACACAATTAACTCAATTGGAATGGCACAGAAACAAAACAATGTCAGCACGATAGGTTGTAAACCTCAAGTCGTGTGCTAGTGATGATCGATAAGGTTTATTCTTGATTTGTTCTTGAAACCTTTTCAAGACCATTAAGACTCCCACTGACTTCTTGACATATAAGATTCTCTTGTCAAGAAACATTTCTTGACAAACAAATATTCAATAGTTAGTGAAGCATTTATCAAGACAAAACACTTCACACAATTGGTCCTAGTTGGTCTTTGTCTTATCAAAGACAGCACAACTTACCAATTTCAAATGTGCAAGAATAAGAAAACTTTTCCAAATTCCACATTTGATGAGTGTTATAAACCTACTTAATACTTTTCACTCAATGTCACAATCTTGACTCTAAGACTTGATATTGGAACGAAGTATGATTGACTCTTTGATTTAACCATTTCTACAATTCTCAATTCCTCTTCTTAGACATGCAATTGCACTAAGACTCACTTAGAGGATCAATTGAGACATGGTTCTTAATCATAAGGACTTATCATAAAACACAATAAAAGGTACTCTCCCTTCTTCTTAGAATAGAGAAACTTTTATCTTTCTGCCTACTTGATTCTTCTTTACTCTTTCAATCAACTTAGAATTATACTTAATCTTATAAGTATAACCAATATTTACTAAACTTTAGTAAATCATGACGAATATCTTTGTCACTCTTGTGGTAGACTTGATCAACGTACGACCTAGTGTACTCGATCTCCTAGTTCTTCAATTGACACTTTGCCAAAGAATTAGTCTAAGGTTCCCAAATGTGAAAGTTTTCCATTCATCATACAATGCATATTGCATGATTCCAAGTTTCTGTCCAATTGAAACTTGGGTGATGAGAAACTCTCCCTATTTGGTAAAATTTTGACATTTCCACAAATAACACAATTAAGAATCAAATCCATTATTGCTAATAATAGAAACATTCAAACATTAATTCTTTCATACATGCCATTGCAAGGATAAATAAATAAGATAAAGTCAAAATTCATTTTATTGCGGAAAAATTTTTGTCCTTACAATGCAATTCAATTGAAAATCAATGTTATTACATATTTCTTAACAATCTATTCTAACTCCAAGTAGTAGCTCAAGAATCCATTCTTCAAGTAATGCGATCGAAATCCATTTCTTCATGATTAGATTCAGCTCACTTCTTCCCTCAAGCTTCCTCTCTTTTCTTCGATCCTACAAAACATCAAAATGTAATCTTATCACATCATGTATTAAGAATCTAGAATAGGAACTCAAAAGAGTTAGATAATGGATTTTACCTGAAGCAGAGCCATACGTCTTGACTCTCCCATCTCTTAGATCTCTCAGGTAGTTAGGGCAACTTCGTCTTCAATGCCCTTTCTTTTGGCAATAAAAGCAAATGGACTCCTTTGGCACAGCACATCGGACAATCACAGACTTAGTTCTTTCTGGACTTCCAATGTTGCCAGTGTCCATTGAAGTTTGGGAGTTTGATTCACTAGACAAATTTGCTTGACCAGCACGCCAAGTCATTGCTGATTCAGCAGCTATAAGCAAATAGGTGAGATCAATTAGGGTCACGTCGTGGTCCATCATATAGTACTCTCTAACAAACTCACTATATGATTCAGAAAGTGACTGAAGAACCCAGTCAACAGCCAACTCACTTGAAATCTCGACACCCAACATGCTTAACCTATCAATGTGTGACTTCATCTCTAAGACGTGTGCACACACAGGTTTCCCATCTTCGTGTTTACTCGCCAAAAGGGCTTGAGTGAGCATGAACTTTTCAAGCCTTTGAACTTGTGGGTCAGGGAGAACAATTGGAGGAGGTGGAGGAAGTGAAGCATGACTCTCATTTCCTTGATCATATCTCGGAACGTCATCTTCATTTGGAAAGCTTGTTCCAAAGGATTTGGGAAGACCATTGTAAGATTCAGACATCTACAAAACGGGAGAAAATTCAAGTTATGTTGATTAGAATTCTTGATGTAACACCCAAATGAAACATCAAGCTAGGACCCAACACAATACTCTACAACCTAGAAGAGGGATGCCGTAATCTAGTTGTAAAAGATTTGAAGGTAGGTAAATGACGATTTACCAATTTCCACCATGAAAAACGAAAAGGAAGATTAAGTTTTAAATGAATTGAAACTCCTAGATCTTTTGAGATTCATTGAACTTTTCAATGGCATGGTTAATCTCGATTATGCCCTACTATTTGTGACTGGGATGCCGAGGATCACAAACAAGGTGTGAATAACCATACGAATCACGTGGTGCACCCAATGCTACGATCACCTAATCAATGTGTCGGTTAGCCACACACGCTCCATTGATCTATGATAAGCATCGAGCCACCCTTCGCCACCAATGTCATCCCCAAATTAGTGTGCCGGTTAACCACACACGCTCCACTAACGTTTGACAAGGGTACGAAGTGTAATTCCATGGGTTAGCATACAATTTCACATTTTGCCTAAAGTAACTATGATTTGGGAATTTGAAAAAAAACATTTAGTTACTTTGTACTTCATTATATTTATAATGGAAGGTTTCTGTCCTATCCTACCCGTTCGGCTAACGACCCTCCACTAGTCAAGAGTGCGGTGGGTAAGAGTGGATACCCATTCAATCGCCATTTTATAGGCAATTTCCTTAAACACCCCTTATAGACTAGCTTCGTGAATGAGACCTACTAACGGTAAGACTGAATTTTTAGTTATACATATATAATATTAAACTTTTAATGTTATATATAGTATAAGGGTGTATTTTACACTTTTAAAATACTAGGTGGTTTAAATTATACTTTTAATTAACCAAAATCATTATGGATTTATTAAATCTCTTTTAATTATACACTTAATTAATTTAATAAAACCATAAGGGTTTAATTTGAACTTTTCAAAATCAGGGTTTTGGATTTTAGACTTTCAAAATCAACTTTTAATCAACAATTTAAATTCCAAAACTTGAGGGCAAGTTTTGAAACTCTTCAAAACAATTAGGTTTTAATCTCACTTAAAATTTTGAATTTGAGACATTTAAATTAAAATTTTAAATATTAAAACTGTTGATTTAATAATTACCATAAATTAAACAATTAATTTAAATTATTAAATCACAAGGGATTATCTAGATCATGAGGATAATTACCAATTATACATCTAAGATATCCAAATCCCTTGAATCCCTCTCTAAATCTCGAAAATAAGGGATGGGATAATTCAAGATCTTTAATTACCATATTTAACAATTAAAAGATAATTACAAGATATGGGATTATCCAAATCCCTAAAATTTAGGATCTAACCTTGGGGAAGGAGGTAATTTCGAAATCCAAGGGTTGGAAAACCCTAGATTTCAAAATCTTGGAGGCTAAGGAAAGGATTTGGGAAACCCTAGCAAAAATCGCCATCTAGGGTTTAGCACCCTAATTGCGAAAAATACCTAGTCTTTAGGGTTCATTAGCCATAAACCCTAATATGTCAAGTTCATAAATTTGAATAAAAGCTAATTGAAAACAAAAACCAATGGCTCTGATACCACTGATGGGTTTAATACAAACAATCCTATGTGTGCATGCAACCCTAGTATTGGATCTATGTTTACACAATTAGTTATACAGCTTTATGAACACAAAAAGAAACCTGGCATGCTACTATGATTTTCGAAATTCATATATAAAGCTAGAATACATACCTTTTGTTGTTATATAGCAATAACAACTAGTTCCTTGAATTTCCTTAGCTCTTGAAAGCAAGTACCACAAGTGTAGTACCTCTAATGGAGTCACAAACACCATATGCAACTTGGATGAAGAGGAGAAGAAAAAGGAGGCACCAAAAACAGCTGGAAACCCTAATGGAAGTGTTGTCCACGTTTTTGGGGCATAGGGGCCCTTTATATACATGTAGGCTATTAGGGTTTACAACTAGGAAACCCTAATTTGACTGCTTAGGCCCTAAGCAGCCCATGGACTCCTTAAACATATCCCTTGGACGATTTCTAATGGGCTACCCATAGAATTCGTCCAACCTATATATTATTTGGTGATCCATAGCCCAATTATAATTATCTTATAATTACAACTTCAGTCCCCTAAGTTTAATTAATCTCTTTTAGCCACAAAATTAATTAACAATTAATTCTTGACTAATATTAATTAAACAATATGATTTCTCCTTTAATATATTATTAATAAATCATATTTAAACCTTTCTCTCCTTAAATCATCCTACATATTGCAATGGTGAAGGCAACCCAAAAGGACCATGCTCATAATCGGGTCAAGTACATACCAAAATAGTTATGGACTTAGACACTAATCCAACAGAATAGTCCCCAGTTACCGGTTGAAAGATGCCGATGATGATTACCGGTTGAAAGATATCGATGACGATTACTGGTTGAAAGATACCGATGATGATTACCAGTTGAAAGATACCGATGACATTGTATGGTATGTAGTATGATGGGGGAACTCACTAAGTTTTGTGCTTACGGTTTCAGTTTTTGGTTTCAGGTACCTCTTCATCTAAGGGGAAGGAGCCGGCGGCGTAGCATGGCATCACACACACATATGATTTTCCGCACGGTGTTTTCTGGGATTGTACTCTGATATGACATTTGTTCATGGTTGTGGGTTTCAAATATGATACTTGGTTTTGAGATGACGTGTTTATACAATATTTTCTAATGAATGTTTTACGAATTAATTAATCAAAAATGAAATTTTTGGGCTTGAATTTTAGGATGTTACAAAAGTAGAGTAATTGGAGTGGTGTACCTGATATCTCTTTTGAGATAATTCACATCCAAGAAACTGTTGGAAGAAGGATCCATTTTATGATATCATCAGTGAGAATTATTGAAACTTACCAATTCAAGTTGATTCCTTCTACTTTTTTATTTATACAATAAAAAGCTTATTGCAGAAGACGCAGACAAGAAGAGAGGTTAGAAGAAGAAAAAACATGAAATTGAGGATTTGGAAGATGAAAAAAAGAGCAAAAATCGAGTAATTCCTTCTACTTTTTGATTTATGTTCGAGACCTCATTAGTAAGATCATCTGCTTCTTGTTGATGCACCTAATGAACTCTATTGTCCTCCATCAACTTTCTAGTTTACACCATCTACCCGTCAAGACAGTAAATTGAAAGTGTTATTCAATGTTATATAGGAGGATTATAGTTGATATGGGATCATGGGTGGTTCCTTGGAAATTGGAGGAGCAACTGGTCGATCGATAGGAAGGAAGAAGGTAACCACAATCAATATAATTGTATGCTACAGTTTTGGAAGAAAACCGATTTCTAGTTCTTAAAGCAAATCAATATGAGTTGAGTCATAGGCTTCAGCCGATCAACTATGAGTGAACAGACGGTTATTCACTACCAATACCAATAATTTCTCAAATTTAAGCATAAAATAGGGTTTGCCAAAATAGACACTACGCGTCTTCGGCACAGATCGTTTGAGAGCTTCTAGCTTCTAGCGTTTGACAAAACGCTCCGTTTTGAACAGAAAGCCCCGTTCGACACTACAAGCTTCTAGCGTTTAGTTTAAACAAAACGCTCTAAATCCAATTGCTACATCATGTAGCGTTTAACAAAACGCTACAAACTACAAGCTACCTGCTACCCACCCCAGTTAATTTTGCCGAACACGCCCTAGGTTTCTACATCTCATCTTCAAACGAAATTAGCGTTTGGACGTATAAAACTCCTAAATATCATTATTTATTTTTTTTTCCGTAAATTTAACATGCGAAAAATGTCAAAAACAAAATAAAAAATATTTTTTGTAGCTCCGACATTCGTTTTCTAATTTTGGCCCGCAAAAATGCAAAAAGAACTGTAGATGAACAACAATTTTGCAGTTTAGACATTTGAAATTACTGATTTGACCTATGAAACTAATATTTTTTAGGTTTGACCTGTGGAATTAATTTTAACCAATAAAAATCATGACTTTTTTTCCTGAAAAAATAATAGTGTTTCGAAGTTTTTTTAGTGGTAAGAAATTTTAAAAAACATTTTCAAAGCAAAAACTTCGATTTTCTTATTATACATAGTCATAAAATTAATTTCTATTGCTCTCGTAAGCCAAACCCGGTTGGTTTGAGTCTGGCTTGTATTGGGCTCTAGACTTTAAATTGGTACGTGTCTACTGCATTTGCCACTATATTGCTTGCTACCTATCACATGCGTAGAGCACCACTTGATTTCTCTTTCATCCACCGCCAGTAAGTCAATTCGATTTTCCGTCTTCAATTTTTTTAGGGGTACAAAGACATCTTATTATACTATATACACACCTTCATTTAATTTTGAAATATTTTTATTGGTTGAAATTACATTGTTTTCCGAAAAAACTGATTATAAATAGTTAATTATAGGTTGAGTTTTTATAAAGTGGTCAATAGGGTGTATAAAACTGTCTAATTGGCAACACCTTTTTTTCATCTACACAAATATCGACGAACACAATAAAGGTTTCTTTTGCATTTGTTGAAATTGCAAACCAAGATTTTTATCTGCTCCGAATCCTCTTTCACAAAGGGTTTTCTCACACTTTTTATTTTTTATTGTCGATCTGAATCTGTTTCCCTTCACCGACGAAGTTGTTCCACCGTCTTCTACACCGGTATGTCTTTTCTATCTATACTCTATTTTTCTCAATTTTGTGGTTGTGGTTTTTCGATTTCCAATCGTCGTTCCCTTTTGCAACAATCTGAATTATAAATTCGGCCATGGACCTAGTTATTTAATTATCCAATGTGCATTCTTGGTGGTTTGGCCGACGGCTTTACAGTTTCCATTCCCGACTCCTTCAATGGCAACCTCCACCATGTATTAGTGTGTCTTAGGGTTGGGTTTACTTTCACCATTTATCAATTGTCTGACTTTGATCTCAATTGTTGTTGTCTTCGAGTTGCGAGTGAAAAAAAATGGTTGAGATAGAGAGGTTGGACGCAATCGAGAGGAATCAGGAAGAAATAACATCAACGCTTATAATCTCCATCAAAGCTTCAATCTGAAGTCTATTCCGTTGCAAAGCTCAATCGATTCAAGGTTAGTACTTCATTAATTGCAATGTAACACCCGATTTATTAAATAAATAAATAGATAAGTTAATATGAATAGTCTCCCTAAAATTCATAATTTTTAGTGGGGTGCTGGTTTTCGGGAGCCAAAGGTTACAATTTTAGAAGTCGAGGGCTAAAGTGTAAGTTTCAGATTAGTTTCGTAAACATTTTTAAAGGCATGGACTAATTGGTGAATTGTTGGGACTCAAATTGAAGAGGTTTTGTAAGCTTAGGGGCTGGATGGTAATATATGGACTTCATTTGAGAACAATTTGTAGAAGAGGGGCTGATTAGTAAATTTTGGACTTTGTTTGTAAGGGATTTCAGAAGATGGGGTTATAAGGGTAAATATTGGAGTGAATTGGAAATGATTTTAGAAGGGAGGGACCATAATTGTTATTATGGAAATATCTTTGAAGGAACCGGGTACTTAAACCATGTAAACCCTAACCCTAAGGCATAACCCCCCAGCCGTCACCTTCACCTCCCACTCCCTCCGGCGCCGCCACCTTGTGTCCCATCCTTTCCTCCGCCACTGTACAGCCACCGTGAAGACAGAAAACGTTGTGCCTTTCCGTTGAAGATGCGAGCCACCACTGCCAACCGTAGATGCCGACGAGATGTGGCACTGTCGTGTCTTCCTTGCTCACAGATGTCGTGACCACTTCAGTCGCCGGACGACGCAGCCACTACCGCCGTGTTGTTTCAAGCCACCAACGAAGCGGTGAAATGAATGGATCGACCGCCAACTGTCGTGGGTTGTCGTTCAACCGCCCTTCTCTCCGGTTGTCATGCGTCATCGCAAGGGTAGAGATGGTTAAATGAATCTCCGGAATGCACTCGCGTGTGTTGACTTGTACCGGGCAGAAGACTAAGAGAAACCATCGCCACCACCGCAAGGTGGTGGCTGTCATCGCAAATCGCTGCCACTGCCGCCTCTCCGGGGGTTCTGCCGCCACCAAACGCCATAGGTGGGTGGATGTGTTGCTTTTCCGGGAAAAGGGTGTAGTGTGTGTTTATTGTAGTGTATGTGTGTGGCTGAATTTCTTTTGTTAGAGTGTTTTTGTCTAGCCGGAAAATCAAGATCAACCACTACCACCACAAGCCACTGTCGGCCACCACTAGGATGGTTGTGTGTGTGTGTTTATGATAGTTAGTGTGTGGGTTTAGTTTAGATTAAAGCATTATAATTGTAATTAGCAAAAAGAATAATGAAATGAACCAAACCACCACCGTGATGTTGTGGCCACCGCTGTGAGCCACCATTGACCACCACTACCCGACGTTAGGAATGAAAACGGGGCGGGTTCGGGGTGGGACATGGTTTCTCAAACCCGCCCCGATATCTTTTGGGTATCTTATCGGGGCACCCCGTTGGGTTTGGGTTTTCCTGTCGGGTTTCAGGTATCTTATCAGGTTTACAACAATTGATAACGAAATCTTTATTTTGTTTTAAGGTACCCCGATGTCTTATAAAAAATACATGTTCTGGCCTCCCTTTTAAATTAAAAATATGATGAATCACTTTAATAAAATTAACTCCCCGTTATATTAAAAATTATTTGATTTAATTTTAGTGTAATACGTCAAAACATAAAAAATGATCATTCACATCGGATTGTTAATAACTAAAAAGATTGTCCACAGTAAGTATTTTATCTTTGAATGCGTGCAATTAACATATATATATATATATATATATATATATATATATATATATATATATATATATATATATATATATATATATAGAGGAGTAGGATCAATTGAGAACACCAAAAAGGTTGAGAAGGCGAGAACACATCTGGGCCATTAAAATATTCAAATCTAAGGCTATTATCAAACGGGTAATTTATGTTGATTCTAAAACTATAGGTAGTAAAGTGTAACTTTTAAAATGGCATAAGGGTATAACAGTAATTGAAACTTTAGGTCAATCCTATAATTTCTCATTCCATTGTTATTTCCATTAAAGATTGTCGTCTCCCTATTCATTCCCCAATCAAACGATTTTTTAGCCCTAATTGGACCTGCAAGCTTCTTTGAAGATAAAGACTATTGATGTAGTCACTTTTTTTTTCTCTACTCATCCAGAAAGCACCCCATTTCTCCTTCGTCTTCGATCTTCAACAATCCATCTACCTCTCACCAATCTGCAACGCCGCCCCTCCTTCTGCTGCCCTAGCCCCGAAAACACAAGCTTCGCCGAAGATGGTTGTAGCGACGTCGAATTCCCCGACCATTGAAGCGTCTATATCCAGCTTAGATCCGTCTCCGCCATAACTGAGATGCAAATATGTTCAAGGTAAGCTCCTAAGAGGCTTACAGCCTCCGCCTCCTTCTGCTGCCCTAGCCCCGACAACGCAAGCTTCGCGAATCAAAGTCAATCCCCGAATATGAAGCTCCGAATCAATTGCAAACCACAAACATTCCAATAGTGAACAGTCGATTTCGAATCTGATCTTAACTTTGATGTTCGTGGGAAAAATGAGTCTGAGCCCTGATTATCAAGCTTCGATCGTTCACAGGTGAGATAGTTCGCAACAATATTGACTTCCAGGTGGACCAGCAAATAGCGAACATCCTTAGAGCATTCCAGTAAAGTTTCAATCCCGATTTCATTCAGTAAGAACATCACACTCCCGATTGTGAATCGATGTTAATAACTGAATCCAAGCATTCCAAACATAGGCTCGATTCAGATTGCAAATATGAGTTACGATTCCGAGACCTCATTTCTGATTACATTCACAGGTGAAACATTTGAACCAAAAAGTCCACAAATCCAACTTTGACTTTTTAATTGACCATCCCGATTCCAAGTCAGTCGACAATATACTCCATAAATTCAGAATGTGTATTTATTTATGAATAACATTGTATTCATGTGTGAATAACAGTGCATTCATGTATGAAAGAATGTATTTATTTATGACTATAGGTATTTATTTATTTATTTGTGAATAGCAGGGTACTCATTTGTTAATAACAGTGTATCCATTTATAAATATCATGTACTCATGTGTTAATGAGTGTATTTATTTATGATTAGAGGTATTCTTTTTATTTTCAGTTGATTAAAATAAAGAATTGATTACTTGTAAATTGATATGTATTCACTTGTGATTGGAGTAGTTTCACGTTTTTTGGAAAAAAAATCATTTGTGAATATAATTGTATTGATTTGGAGTTGAATTTCTATTCATTTTTTTAAGAAAAAAAAACGTGAAATAAGAGAAAAAATTTGAATTTTTTTTTCATTATTTAAATAAATTTTTGTAAAAATGTTTTTTATATTACATTAATAAGAAAAATAAAAAAATCGAATATTTTTTTTGGTAACTGATCCTAAATTTAAGGGAATTTGATTGAATTTTATTTTATTTTAATTTAATTAACTTGTATAATTACTAATATACCCTTATAATATGACTGGTCCAGAAGTGTTCTCGCATTCTCAACCTTTTTGGTGTTCTCATTTGATCACCCCCCTATATATATATATATATATATATATATATATATATATATATATATATATATATATATATATATATATATATATATATATATATATATATATATAATCGGGGCGAGTCGGGTCGGGGCAAGCATAACCCACTCCCTGCCCCGACCCCGATAAAAAACCCGATAACAACCCGTTACCTGACCCGAAATAATCAGGTTTTGGGTTTTCCTGTCGGGTTCGGGTTTTTTTGCCATCCCTACCCGATGTGGTAGTTGGTGGTGCCCGACTAGTGAAACCCTAATGGGCTTAAAGATTTAGTTTTGGGCCTATTGGGTTATGATTGGGTGAGAAACCCTAATTAAGGTTTAGAAAACCCTAATATTGGATTTATGGGATTGGACTTATCGGAACCCACTTTTGCGCCATTAGAATGGAATTGTATATAAGCCCGATTACACCATATGATTTATTTAGTAGAGTAGTGGACTTAACAGATTAAGTCCTTAATGGGTTAAGTGGGAAACACTTAACCTTAAATGTCATTTTATGTGAAACCCTAATTTCGCTTGGGCCTTAAGTTGGGCCTTTGTATTTGGCTTTGGTGATTGGGCCAATAATGGGCCACTCAAGGACAATCATATGGACTAGAATAATTTAATGGTTAATGCCCATTTAAGTGTTTGGGCCCAATTTGGAAAACTGGGCCATAGTTTGGGCCTTTATGAGCATGAGATATTGGACCATTAGAATGTCAAGTATTGGACCAAGAGTAAATGGTTGGGCCTTAAGGCAAGACCATGTAGAGACTTGGGCCCAATTAGGAAAATTAGGCCATAAATGGGCCTTGGTTAATTATTAGACTTTTGGGACTTAGGCTTAAATCAAGCTAAGATAGAGGTAAAGCAGTCTTTTACCCCAAGCATGGACTTATGAGTATATGTGATGGAACCCAGTTATTAATTGGGTGTTATTTTGATGTTGACAGATTCGGGAATCTATCATCCAGCAGCTAGGGTTTTGTCAGCAGGACTTCAACAGTGTGAGGTGAGTTTTCCTCCAGTAGCAACAAGTCTAAGGCACCAATGCCGGCCCGTTTATGTAGTTGCAGTATGCCGGGGTAAGCCCGATGTCGAGGTTAACCCGATGCAGTTTATATTTCCGGACTTCGGTCGGATGTAGGGGCGGTCCCGAGAAGTAGTTAAGTATGCGTGATGTTTTTGTGATTCATGCATGTTATATGATATTATTATGTGTTCCGGGCTTCGGTCCTATGCCGGGGCAAGCCCGATGTATGTTAGTTTACATGTTATGGGTTATGTGTTCCGGGGTAAGCCCGATGTCGGGGCAAGCCCGATGTATGTTAGTTATTATGCCATGTATTATGTTTTCGGGAGCAAGCCCGATGTATGCTAGTTTATATGTTATATGTTATATGTTCTGGGCTTCGATCCGATGCCGGGGCAGGCCCGATACAGTTTATGTGATTATGTTATATGTTATATGTTCCGGGCTTCGATCCGATGCCGGGGCAAGCCCGATGCAGTTTATGTGATTATGTTATATGTTATATGTTATATGTTCTGGGCTTCGGTCCGATGTCGGGGTAAGCCCGATGCAGATTATGTGATTATATAATGTGTTTATGATATATGTTATGTTGTGTATGTGCCGGGGTAAGCCTGATGTCGGGGAAAGCCCGATGCCGGGGTGAGCCTGAAGCCCGATGCGGTCGGATGCCGAGGTGAGCCTGATGTCGGGCAGGAGTTCGATGTCGGGTAAGCCGATGCCGAGATTCGTCCCGATGCAGTTGGGAGTAGTCCCAGAGTCATGTTATTTGTTGTATGTTAAGTGTATGGTGTGTGGTAGTTTGGGGGAGCTCACTAAGCTTCGTGCTTACAGTTTCAATTTTGGTTTCAAGTGCTTCAGTTTTCAAAAGAGGAGCTCAGGAAGATTGTAGTGCACACACCGTTTGTTCAGCCTGGGATGTTTATACTCTGATATATTGACAGATGTTATGATATTCTTAAGATACACGATTTATGATTTTTATATGTTGAAAGATAATTATGGTTTTATTATTGATTTAAAACAAAATTATTGGACTGTATTTTTGGGATGTTTAATGCAAGGCTCAATCAATTTTTCCCTTCGTAAGATAATTTTTAGAACTTCGGGAGTGTTTGACTTATCTTTTGAGATGCCAAAAGTCCTTTTAGGAAAAGATAAAAGGTAAAAGATGTTTGGTAAAAGCACTTTTAAAAGCTACTTTTTGATTTTGGATACAAGGGAAATCAACTTTTTGGAAAAGTCAGGAAAACCTGACTTTTTGTAACTTTTCCTAAAAGGACTTTTGGCCTCTCAAAAGATAAGCCAACCACCCTCTTCTTCATTGCTTATTTGATTGGTTTCTATTTTCTATTCATTAGAAGCTATAGAATCAAACGTATGTTCATGATTTTGGTAACTTCATCGTCCATCTATATCCCTATTTTGCGTTTTTGGTCATCGTGGGAAGAGGTGGCACTGCACAAGTGGAGATTTTTAGGGTATGATATGCTCAACTATTCAAAGCTCTTTATTTGCCTTTTTCCTTGGATACCTTGTAAAATGTTTCTTAGATTGTTGTTGTTGTACATTTGATTGTTTTGTGCACTTGATTTTGAAAACTAGGGTGCAACTTAGAATTCTATGGCAGTTTTAATTGCAACCATTTTTACATAATTTTGTTCAGGAGAAAAGGCTTTCAAGGGAGATTGATTCAATTAAAAAAGATAGTGGACTCAAGGTTTGATTTTCTAAAATCGATTTTATTAATCTTTTTTTTGGATAGTCATCCGTTAAGGTGTCTTCTAAAAAAGTGTTTATTTTTTGAAAGAGCTAGAAATGAAAAATTGGTGGTTGATTCGTCAACAACTGCAATTCTCACATAAATGTAGGATGTACGTTATCTAACTTAAATGAGTTGAATTTGACTTAAGTTGTCTGATGTTGGTGTTAGTTAGGGTATACGTTATGAAATATGATAGAATAGTTTGTTTATATATTGACAATTTGGGAGAAATTAAATAGCCTCCGACTTTTTGTTCCTAATATCCTCCTACATATTTTAGATGATGACAACTGTCATTAAATTTAATTTAAATTTGTTTAAGATTTTAAATTTATATACTTGTCATCATCTTAAATAGGTACGAAGAAAAATAAGAACAAAAGATAGGATGATATTTAATTTCTCACAATTTGGTGCTATATTCTGTGGCAAGTTCATATCCGAATGAGGATTCGGGGATGAGGATGAGGATTGGGGTCCTCTGTATTCTCCGCCCCCGTTGTCATCTCTATTCATATACTTATTCATGGGATTGATTTAAAGACGAGAATTTTCTTTGAAGGAGTGGATCATAGTTCCGTAAAGAGGTTTTTATTTCTTTAAATAATTTTTTTGTCAAGTTAAGTATAAACTACAGTTTTAATCTCATGTGATTTGAGATTTGGAAATTCTTATTCGGATATTATGCATATAATCCTACATATGCACGAAGGCATTATCTTTTAACGATTAAGAAATCAGAATATGAAACTCTTAAAAAACAATGGCAAGTTTGTCATTAATTAGCTACAATTTTTTTTTTCTTTTTTATAATTTTTGTAACAGTTATTTATTTTCCAATTGCAAAGCATTTCCACATGGCAATCAATAAGAGATACGCAATTTAAAGAGAGAACTTTCTTATTCATAAAATCGTGGAATGACTAATTAACTATAATAACATACTGTTCACTAAATTTCTGGACTTTTTTTCGATAAATGTTAATTAAAACTTAATTTGTATTTGTTTTCAAGGAAGAACTAATAGAATGCTACCATTCTATGAAAGTGATGACAAAGAAAACGTGAATATTCTACGTCATATTTTGATGACATATTTATTTTACAACTTTGAATGCAGTTGTTATTGGGTAGTAACTTTCTATTAATTCTTTTAACTCCCTTGAGCAAATACTAGTTTTTATTTGTTTTATTATTATTATTATTATTATTATTATTGTTGTTGTTGTTGTTGCTTTTTTTTTTTTTTTTTTTTTTTTTTGTAACAAATGAAATATAATAATAAACTTTTATAGGGTATGAACTATTTTGGAGAAGTATGTTATATAGTGCCCGAATACAAACTACATATTTATGGGAGAATATGTTGAAACAGTGACTGTGAATCTCAGTGTTACTCCAACACTTTTTTACTGGATTTCATATGTTTTGATTTTTATTTATAGTTAATGCAAGAAATAGCCATGTATTTTCGTATGTTGTTTGTTATAACATCCTAATTTCAGTATATATCCATTTTTTTGCTAAGACAATTTCAATACATTCTTTTTGCTCCCGATCTATATACATAAATTTGGAGGTGCAGATAGGTGTTACATGGTACGTCGTAATATGTGGCTCAACCAGAAAAGATCCACAAAACGAAACAAAACATGAGTAACTACACTAGTTTAAAATATGGTGTAAAAATACTTTATATACCGGGACCCATACCAATAAAGTGGATGATGCAAAATTCATAGCTAATTTTAAAAAACCTTTACTTTTTTGCCTGAATTTTAGAATTTTAAAAAAATGGAGTACCTAAGTTTGTCTTTTTCCCCTCTATAATTAATTGTTAAATTTTTTTAGGTTAATTTAGTTTGCAATTGTTTGTTAAAATCTTTTTGTTACTTTTTTTTTCTAATTTTTTTATTTGTTAATTGTTATATTTTTATTTTGTTATTTGTAAATTATTAGATTTTTGGTATATTATAAATTTGAACAAAAATAAACTTGTTTATATCTTTATGAGCCAGTCTAGTTTAAATATTTGTGTTCAGCCTGTGCTTGAAGTGTGGTCAAACTATTGTGTAAGAAAATTAAACAATCCATGAAATTGAAGATAATCACACACCCTTATATGATTCCCCCCAATTTGTAACAATCCGGAGTCCATATGTTAGCTTTATCATTGTGACCTGGGTTGCAGTTTGGGTACAAATAAATAGATGTACGCCATCGTAACATAATCAAAAGGAAGCAACTCTTGTTGTGAATTGTAATAGATTTTTGGTTAAGCCAGTAGAATCATCTCATATAATTGCAGGTATAACAACAAAAACAATATTACAAACATGGTAACCGTGTTAGAAGATGATGTATTACAAACTATCGTAGTAAAAAAATAAATAAACCGCGAAACACCCATTAACAAGACGATCGAGTATATGTAATGTGCCTATGTGATTGATGCCTTTTTTTTTCATGATCATTAAGTGGAGTCAAACGCCACATTTGTTTGTGGCAACCACATTGAACCTTCGATGAATGACGCCACCGTGAATCTGGAGGCGTCACTGCTCGTTAAACTGGGCTTATATCCGGTCCATTTGACCCGTTGGGTAGTGTCAGCGCCGGGACCGGTGTTGAGATACTCGCCGTAGAATATGGATGCAGGTGGGTCAACACCCTGGACCCATGAAATCCAGCCAACTGGTTTCAGAAAGCTTCCAATGGTGGATTGCATAATCACGGTGGTTGAATAGTCCTTCCATGGCCTCCCAAGGTATGTCGCCGCCGTGAGCTTGTCAAAAGCCGATATATCACATTTTTGGATGGAAATTCCCGTGTTTTGATTAGGGTCTTTCTTTCCCTGAGCTGTGATGGTGACGAATTGGTTTGGTAAAGGTTGGCGTGGCATAATCTTGCAGTTCTGGTAGACAACCGCCGCGTTTCCGAAGATGAAGTCGATGGTTCCGGTGACATCACACTCACGATAGAACTGACGATTGGAATGGGAGTAGAGAGTGTCTTGAAACGCATCGAATGAGCATCTGTAGAACACTGAGAAATCTGAACCAGACCTCAGTGCCACTGCTTGATGCTTCGCTGCTCCAGCTGTGTTCTTGAATCCCATGTCTATTGCTACAAACCCTTTTCCGGCGACAGCTGATAATCATTAACATAATGTTAGTTTTCACCATTTATCAAATCCAAAAACTTTATGCTTAAAGCCGTTGGATTGAGGACACGAAAGCTGATTTAGATTGTGATAAACTATTTAAGTCACGAACTTGCACATGGATTGAGTTGCAGATGTTGTAGGCACATGACATCTAATACAACATCGACAACCCATGTGGGTGGGTAGCTTTCACTATCAAATCTAATAAATTCACAACTTAGAAAACGATATTGTCTTTTCTTGATTTTGATGTTTTTTGTTTGAGTGTTTTGATATATACTTGGCTAATTAATTTGTAATTTATTGTTAAGTGAGAAGTAAAAAAATCAAGAAAATTACCGAAAGTCGCGGTGGAAAAAGTTGGGGTGCCGTCGACGAAGTTCAGGCTGGCGGAAACGATGGACTTATCCTTGCCGTCGCCGTAGATCATGACGTTCCAGAACGATTTATCCAAAACGACATTCTCCATATACACGCCTTCCTTGATGTATATTACGAACATCGTCTTGCTCTTCTTTGGTACCTTTCCCATGGCCTCTTTAATGGTTTTAACATCTCCGGTCCCGTCTATCGCCACCGTCACATTCGGCGTCGGCCGTCCCACTTGAAGCAACCTCCGGACAACAGGGCTCACCCATTCCGGAAACTCAGATTCTCTCTCAGCCAGCAGTTTCCTGTGGATCGGAATCTTAAATTTCCCTAATATCCCCGAGATCTTAGAGACAATAGCTAAACTGTTGCTGGCGTATTCGGTGGAGTTCTGCATCTTAGACTTGACATCTACAAGAAATGTCGAATTCATTTCTTCCAGAGCATCCAAACATGTGTCTTGGTTAGTGAGAGCAGTGCTCAGCCACGTTTTCAGGTCGTCGATTTTGTTAAGGCTGAGCAACTTATCACCGGATTTCACGTCCATGGAGGAGATGGAATCACTGAGATAATCAAGAGCGTCATCTAACACAACCTTACAGACCTTCAACGCCTCTTTCGCTGTATCGTCGGAGGTTGCGTTCATCAAACTCTCCGGCAACGAAGACAAACCAGAGAGCGAGTTGAAAACGACCTGTAAAGAGAGCTTGAGTAGATCTTCGGGATCGGTGGTGTTGGATTTATCGAGCTCCGAGATGCTAGAGTAGCAAGATTCAGGATACAGAGTCTGGCTACAAACGGCCTTGATGGATTGGGCGGAGGAGAGCTGAGAGGAAGAAGCATCTTCATCTTTACCATTGTCGTTGCGGTTGTGAATGACGGTGCCGGCAACAGCTCCGATGATGACAGCAATGAGCAGGACTACAGAGACGATGAGGATGATGAGACGCTTACGGGTTTTCTGGCGAAATGCTTGTTCTTCTACAGGATCGACCTTCCCGTAGCCCTTGAAAGATTGAATGGAATCCATATGTTGATCTTTAATGAAAAAGAAATAAAGAAAGAGATCGATAAGATGGGAATGAGTGTATAAAGTTAGGTTATGTGTATATATAAGAGTGAGAGAGGGAGATTGAAAAGCTGCTTCTATGGTGCTTCTCTTTTTGTTATACGCGTAGCCAAATGGCAGGGATTTTTTAATTTTATGTTAATATTATTAATTAAATTATTGATTAATAGTTTATGTTTATAATTAATGAAAACAACATAAAAACCTAACAATTATGAAAAAGTAGTTTCATCTGGACCTAGTTGTTTGAAGTAAAATACTTAATAGGTCTGAAAACGAAGGGAACAAAGGTCCAGCTGTGTTTGTGTGTATACATGAAAATGAAAGACAAAATGTTTTCCATTATTTCTCATTGAAGAAAAAGTCAACCAAACAATAAAACCAATGGGGAATTGCCGTTGATTAAGCCAAATCATGTGTGTGCCTCAACTCTCTAGACATGCTCAATTAATCCCTCACTTTCTTTTTTATATTTTATTGTTTTGCTTTATTGGTATTATTATATCCAGGGTATGAATATGATGATCATCAAATGTTCAAGTTGCACTTTTTTAATACAATAAATTTAAATATATAATCATATGAGATTTAAATAAAATGCAAAACTTATTAGGAAATAGGAAAGATTTGGGTCATTAAACGTAACAACTTTAAAGACCTTTGTAGAAAAATCCATAGTCGGTGTCTTTAAAAAAGGTAAGTGATCTTTAAAAGAAGTGAGTGATGTAATTGTAACCATTAAGCCTTGAACTTGAAGTTTGAAACTTGGTCAAAAGATTTTCCTAGTAGAAAGAACTACTTCATAATTTGGATGTTCCACGTAACATAATTTTCACAAGTCCAAAAGATACTAAAAAAAAAAGAAAAAAACTTTGATGGTATTTTGACATAGTATGTCATATCTTCTTGATTGAACTTCCGTATAACAAACCACCATTAGGATCATTTTTGTTGTCACGTATGGAAATAGCCAATGCTCTTTCTAAACGTTTGATGTTTTGAATTGTGATACATATTTTCTCCACGTCCAAGCGTTCTTCGTTACAGACTCGATATACATCTAAACGATAATCGAATGGGAAGTAATTCGTACACAACAGTTTTTTGCTATACACAACAATTCATGCATTATATAGTTATACAATACAACATTTTAAAACACCAACTGTTGTGTATGGAAAAAAAATTGATATGTACAGATCAGCTCCATAATAAATTTTCTTCAGAGTCTTACCTTTTGTTTTCTTCTCTGAAATGACTACAAGCTTGGTCAACTTAATGGAATTTAAATCCAACTTGCATTTTGTGTTTTATGTTTTTATAATTATTGATGTGAAATAGACCGAACAATTCACCATATATACCAAACAATTGGATCATGGTAAGTGTGTGAGAAAACGAAAATTATACTGACGTATACTTTTAATAGTGTGGTAAAAATCTCGATCAGGTACATATTAATCTCCAATTAATACCTACGCACTACCTTACCGATTAAAAGACATCTGACGATTAATTTCTGCATTCACAATGAAACGAAACAATAGCAAACGGTGAAACTTTAACACTTTGAAAAAATGTTATCTCACTGAAAACTATTTGAAGAATGAAGAATTATTAATCATATTAACGTATTATGTTAAGATATTAGTGGTATTTATGAATTTTTTTTATGATATTAGCTATGTATATATTTTTTTAATTCAACAAATTAGGAATTTATGGTCCCCGATTAATCTCCGCATAACCGATTAATCCGTTAACCTCAGTTCACCGACTAACTAATGCCAAGTGTTTTTTACCTGGATTTTGCAAGCTATATATATACTGGGGGGAGGGGTTGGCGAAGAAAAGACTACTCGGATAAAGGGTATAATTAAGACAGATCAAACTAAAGATATTAATGGTTCTTCTTTAGCTTGGTTGAGCCGTCTTCATCAGCAGTTGCCATCATATAGATCTTGCCTTCTCCATTACTGCGGTCGTCTTCATCTTCATCTTCGGATGACCACACTTGATGATTCCTTTTCACTTGAGCAATGTAGGCTTTACCCTTTTCTTTGTCCTGCAGTTCTTGAGCCATTATGAGATAGAAGGCTCTATCTTTCACTATGTTTGCCTTGCAATCCTTGGCAAAATGGTTTTCCTTGTTGCACTTGTGACATGTAACAATGTCACTTTTGTCTTCTAAAGAGGTACCAGAGTCAGTTGATTGAGGCTGCGGTGGTACGTCTTTAGATTGTGTTTGCTGAGGCTGCGGTGGAAGGAGAGGATTCTTGGTGGAATGAAAGTGATTATTTTGAAAGTTGCGGTTGAAAGGTGGTTGGTTGTACTGTTGATTTTTACAAAATGAAGGTGGTAAGCGATTGAATTTTTGACTGACAAGGGCAATGGCATTTTTAAAATTTTCTTCGTCGTCATATTCTGAGTCTGCTTCATATGACTACGGTGATGAGTCATACGAAGTGGGATAAGTTTAAGTGTGGGGTGATTACGCTACAAGAGCAAGTGGACCTCCGAAGTCTGAGCAGTCCTTGAGTACAGTGGATGCTTGAGCTTGCAACTCACCATAGAGCTTATAGAGGGACAACGAGTGAATCTTCCTGTCTCCTTGAACAATCATTTTGGCTGTTGTCCAATGTCTTCCCAAGCCATTAAGGAACTGTAGGTTTGTTTCATGATTGCTACGGACGGTGCCCGCATTGGACAATTTTGTGACAATAAAGTTGGATCTCTTAAAGGAGTCTTCCAAACTTTCACCGGAGTGAGCTTTGAAGTTGTTGAATTCGTTGAGAGCCGTAGTGAGCTTCTTGTCTTGAGCCTGCTTTGAACCTTCGTATAAGTTTTTGAGAACATCCCAAATCTCCTTTGTTGATTTGCAGTTTATGATGATGTCGAAGTTGTCAGGAGCAACTCCACAAGAGATTTCATAAAAGGCAATAGCATCATTTTCCATCTTGTCGATATCATCTTTGGTGGGACGGTTCAAAACTGGTTGATCTCCTCCTAGCCTTGCAGTGGCTCCATCAGTTTGGATTGGTGTGAGGACTGGAACATGTGGTCCTTCCTCTATAGATCGCCAAACATCTCTACCAAGTCATCTGAGATATATTTCCATCCTTTGAGACCAGTGATGGTACACATTTGCAACCAGTATTGGGGCTCGATTAGAACCACCAACAATGTTGGAGACATTTAGTGATAACGATTGTGCCATTTTGAAGATTTTTTTTGTGTTTAAGAAATGAGCTTCAGTGGTATAAAAAGCTCTTCGAAAAATCAGAGTTCCGATTTTCAAAAAGCAAACCATTATGGCTCTGATACAAATTGTTGAGAGAAAAACTTTGAGAAACACTTGAACAAATTGTTAGAACAAGTATATAGCGGAATAGTTAATCTCGAAGGATCTGTTAGCTCAACAATAATATTAAGTGTTAGAAGTTAGTGAGTTAGATGCGGAAAAGTAAAGAAATGTAAATGACAACATTTGTTATATCAAGTATACACAAAATCATATTCATAACAAGGAATGCATTCAAACCAAGTTAGTAAATGAGATCTAGCTTCGTGATTAAGTCACAAGTGACTTGCTCTTTAAAAGAGATAGTAATCGATTATGAGAATAGGAAGGTTTGATAAGTAAGATAGAATGAAAACTGATGTGTATTAGAATTTGAGAAGAGATTCACATCGGTACAATTACATGAGGAAAGAACTCTATTTATAGAGACAATTTAACAACTATGAAAGTAGCCATGCAAGGCATACTGGACATTAGAGTGTTTTAGAGAAAAAGACAAATAAACTAAGTAAAGATAAGGACCGCGGTGTAGGCGACTTCGGATGGCCAGATGATAAGATCGCTTGACTGCGGTTGCTTAGAGGTTGCGGTAGCTGAAGTTCAAGAGGGTCACTTTTTCGATTCAACAAATATGGTTAGTGTAATTGTATTTATTTATATAATATATCATTTAAAATTATTATATACATATAATTATTATTCATCTTTTTGTAGGTTTTATTCCCCATAAATATGGTTCACTGCCATTGGTTTTTGGTAGTGCTAGATCTAAAAACATGGAAAGTTACCATTTATGATTCAACGAAATGTATGGGTTACTTTTATAAGTACACAATTGGTGGAGAATGCAAAAGTTTTACTGATAGTATCCTGTCAGAGCTGGATATAATTGGGTACTTTAATGATTTCCCCTAGTTACAGAGGCATTAAAATGTGAATTTTGTTGAAGCTATAGACTTGTCGCAACATGATATGGATATCGATCGAGGGGATTGTGGAGTTTTCATATGTATGTTTATGGAAATGATTGTTTCAGGGGTATCAGTGAAGATAGAAAAATAGCAAGAGTGGCGCAATTTCTTTAAAGAAATAGGATGGCGGATATTATTTGGGACACTACATAGTTTGAATAATTTTATGAAGTTTGTATAACCTTAAAATATGGTATTGTAAAAGGCAGAATCTTGAGTTGTTCAACCAACTATTGTACATGAAAACAATGTTATTTCCATAGTACTTCTTTTATTATATTAAAAGTACAGTTTTGTAAATAAGTTTCTACTATAAAATGATATTAAAGTTTGTATCATTTCATCTACTTTGTATCATTTCTTTGTATAATTATTTGAAAGATTTATCCTCATATATTCACTCACAATGGTTTCAAAACCATGGACCATTGAGGAGTATTTGGTTCTAGCTCATGCATATATTAATGTCTACAAGAACATCAGGTTGAATGATACAATGTTCTGGACTCGTTTAACCAATATCTTCAACAATCAACATTGACGCTCAAACCACCTCAGAAAACCTCTGTACACTCTTAATATCACAGCCAAATGGCATGAATTGAAAACATAAATTATGTTATTCAACAATCTTTATAAAAAAATCTAAGACACACGTGTAAATGATACTGAGGAAGTCATCTTGGAGGCGGCTAATGAGGAATACATTTCCATTAGCAATGGGTTGGAATTCGAGTATGAAGCCCCTTGGAATCTTATGAAAGATCTCCCGTATTTTATTTGTATTGTGTTTGTATTAGGTATGTAAGTCATTTGTATTAAGTTGTTTTTATGTACTAAGTTTGTATTAGGGTATTTATGAAAAAAGTTGGGTTATTTTCTGATTTATTCTATGAAACAGATAACACAGACATTATAAAGACATTGAAAAATAAAACATTACAAAGACAATGAAACATAAAACGTTACAAAGACATTAAAACATAAAACATTACAAATAATAAGATAAAACATTACACATAAAGAGGCATCTACATGAAATATTGCTTATTTTTAACCAAATTCCAAGCGTCCTCGTACTCAAACTCACTTCCATCATGCTCGAATAAGTATTTTTATTTAACAATTTGTAAAAGTAATTCATCGTCTGCGTAATAGTATTTGTGGTTTTTAACATAATGATACAATCGATTGAACCATGTGATTTTTTCCTTTGAATCCCTCCATTTAGGAACAATATCTGCTTTTACCCGATGTTGTCCCTCTTCCATCTCATGGTTGAAGAAACCTGTTATATGGGTCCATTGATCACCTACAAGGCAATGTGGGGGGAGCAATTGGTGTTACACTATCATTAACACTCATCCAACATCGTGTTACGACCATCACTTCTGTTTCTGTCCATGAACATGAAGCATTCGACAACACTGATGTGTTGGAGGAAGTTGGTACGATGGATGCCATTTTTGAATAGAGATGTGAATTTATTATAGATTAATACATTACCTAAATAAGAAAAAGGACTTCAAAAAAGCTATGTGTGTTCATTTTGGACTGATAAACATCTCTGTGGACTGACAAACATCTTGCGGAATGACAAACAGCTCTGCATACTAACAAAAAGGTATGCGGAATAAAAAATAGATCCTTTGATAGGAAAATAGCTATGTCTTATCATTTCAAACTGATAAACATCTCTGCGGACTGACAAACAGCTCCGCTGACTAACAAACAAGTATGCAGAATAACAAACAGTTCCTTCGACAAGAAAACTATTGGATTAGATGTCTAAGCCCATAACTATTATTGGTATGTATTCGACCTGAGAGTAGCATGGTCCATGTGGGTTGCACTTCATCGGAAAAATTTATATGGATAGTCTTTTGAGAATAGTATGTTTATGATTTATATTAATATATTATAAGTTCTAATATATTAATATGGAATCATGTTATTTAATTAGTATTGATCAAGAATTAATTTAGAATTAATTTAGTGATCAATAGGAACTAATTAAATATGGACTCTTATACTTATATAGACTGGGCCAATGCTTATTTAGAATGGGCTAGGCTTGCATGGAAAGTCCATGGATAGTCCATGGAGCTTTAACCCATGGATCTTATGGAAATGAAAAGCAATCGGTATTAGGGTTTACATGAATGTAACCATAATCCACCACACTATATAAAGGGGTCCTTGGCACATGAAATGGCACTAGTATGTGTATAAACAAGAGTGGGCCAATTTCTAGTGTGCTTACTATTCTCTCAAGTTTTCCAAGGTGTTTTTGGTGATTTGTGATTCCACTTGAGGCTTCCACACTATTAGGGCTAAGCTCTTAAAGTTCAAGAATTCAAGCTACATAAAAAGGTATGTTATCTAACTAGGCTTTTGTAGTATAGTTGTTTCATATTATGCTAGTTAGGATAAAACCTTGGAATATTGAATATTTGCATGTATAATAGAGAAAACATAGATCCAAGGTATATAGGGTTGCATATACACCATAGGAGTGTTAGAATGCTCAAAACCCATTAGTGGTATTAGATCCTAAGCTTGTTTTCAATTATACTTGATGCTATTTGCAAGAAAAATCGTTTTTTTTGGAATCTTCCAGTTCACCACGAGGTGGTGACTGTTCGGTGAAAAAAAAATTCAATTTTTTGGCTTGTTTTGGATTAGAATCATTACTACAAAGTGTTTTTGTTCATAAAACTTGATTTTGATGTTATGGTAATGTTTATTCTCATCCAAATAAATGATAATTGTCAAAGTTTCAAGACTTGTTTAGTTTTTGTGATTAGCTAAGTTCTTGAAAATTGTTGATATGAATTATCTTCACTTATGAGTTTGATCTTGTTCATAGAAAAATTACTTGATTATTGTGTTAATTGGTAATTTGATCATATTGGTTTTTATGAACTCCATAACTTGTCCTCAAGTTATGGAAAATAAAGAGTTTTTCTTTTAAAGTGTCATTAAAAGTCGTAGGTTATGAAAATGGAAGAGTCTGTAATTTTAATGTCATCATAAAATGTTTTTTATGTCTTCCATAACTTGTCATCAAGTCATGGAACTTGAAAAGTTTTTCATAAAAAACCATATTAAACTCATAAGTTATGGAAACCAGAATTTTTTGAATTGTTCAAAACTTGCCCTCAAGTTTTTGAATTTGTAAAGTTCCCCCCATGAATACTTTAATTCCATATTAAACCCTTAAAATTTTAAAAGTTAAAATTCAACCCTTATACTATTATAATATTATAGGTTTAATATATATATATATATATATATATATATATATATATATATATATATATATATATATGTATAAGAACAAAGTCAGTCTGATTTGTAAAGTTCCCCCCATGAATACTTTAATTCCATATTAAACCCTTAAAATTTTAAAAGTTAAAATTCAACCCTTATACTATTATAATATTATAGGTTTAATATATATATATATATATATATATGTATAAGAACAAAGTCAGTCTTACTGTTAGTAGGCATCATTCACGAAGCCGGTCTATAAGGGGGGTATAAGGTTGTTGCTTATAAAATGGCAGCTTAATATGTGTCCACTCTCACCCACCGCTTCCTTGACTGGTGGAGGGTCGTTAGCTGAATGGGTAGGACAAGGACTATAATTCTCATTATAAGTATAATGATAAATATAAAGTAACTAAACCTTTTATAAATTCCCAATCTTAGTTACTTTAGGAAAATGTGAATTTAGTGCTAACCCATGAAATTACAATTTGCACTTTGCTTAAGTTGTTAGTAGAGAGTGTGTGGTTAACCGGCACACTAACTTGGATTTAAAAAGGTAGGCAAAGGTTGGCTTAAGGTTTATCATAATATCGGTGGAGCGCGTGTGGTTAACCGATACATCGATTAGGTGATAAAAATTAAGAGTACCAAGTATATTTGCATGGTTATTCACACCTTGTTTGTGGTCCTCGGCATCCCAGTCACGAACTTGAGAGGTAACAATCGAGATTTAAACATGTCATTGAAAAGTTCAATGAATATCAAAAGATCTAGGAGTTTCAAACCAATTAAAACCTAATTCCTATTTTGTTTTATCATGGTGGAAATTGGTGAATCGTAATTCTCCTACCTTCAAATATTTTATAACTTGGATTACGACATCCCTCTTCCAAGTTATAAAATATTGTGTTAGGTCCTTGCCTTAATATTTCATATTGGGTATTATATTAAGGACTTTAAATCAACTAACTTGAATTTCTCCCATTGTAGATGTCTGGTTCAGACAACTATGACCTTCCCAAATCTCTTGAAACAAGCTTTCCTAATGAAGATGATGTCCCGTGGTTAGATCATGGAAATCATACTTCACTTCCTCCTCATCCTCCTCCAATTATTCTCCCTAACCGACAAGTTCAAGGTCACTCAAGCCCTATTGGCAGGCAAATTCTGTGTGTGCTCATATCTTGGAGATGAAGTCATATATAGATAGACCGGGAGAGTTGGGTGTCAAAGTCTTGAGGAAGTTGGTCGTTGACTAGGTTCTTAAATCACTTCCTAAGTCACACAGTGAGTTCCTTTGGGACTACTATGTAACAGACTATGACATTATCTTTAATGATCTTACCTATTTGCTTAATGTTGCTGAATCAGAAATGATTTAGAGCACTAGTAAATCAAATTTGATTGGAAGATCAACTTCCCAAACTTCCTTGGACATTGACAATGGTAACATTGGAAATCCAGAAAAGCTTTCTCTTCCCAATGGAAAGGGATCGGCCATAGTCAACTCGGTTGACCAAATAGTAAAGAGAAAGGCTAAGTCTGAGATTGTCCCGTGTACCATTCCCAAAGGGTCCATATGTTTCTATTGCCAAAGGAAGGGGCATTGGTTGCGAAGCTGCCCTATTTACCTGAAATTTCACTAGGATGGTAAAAGTCAAAGTTTGACACTACTTCGGGTAAAGTCCACTATCTAACTCTATTAAGTTCCTATTTGATATTTTTATACATGATGTGACTAGGTCATATGTTGATGTTTTAAGAATCAAAGAAAACAGGAAGCTTAAAGGAAGAACATGTTGATTCTGATCGCGAAGATGGATTTCGATCGCATGATTCCGTGATCAGAATTTTGAGCTGTTGCTTAAGAGTTATGATATTTTGCTTAGGAATAGATAACGAAAAATTTTCATATGCATTTGCATTGTAAGGATAAGTTTTCCGGAAGTTTTTAAAATAAAAGGAAAAAAAATAATTTTATTTATTTTATAATTCCTTACAATGGAATTTGTGAAAAAATTGTTGTTTATATGATTCCATTGACAACAATATTGGAAAATGGATTTGATTCTTTCTTTTGTGGTAGTGTCTAAATTTACCAAAATAAGGAAAGACTCATCACCCAAGTTTCAATTGCACCGAAACTTGGAATCATGCAAGTTGTATGATGAATGAGAATTTTCATCTTTGAAAAATTAAGACTAATTCATTGTTCACATGTATATGTGAGTCAAGTGAAGGACTAAGGGATCGAGTACACATTCTTTTGCACTGGTCAAGTCCACCACAAAATATCGATATAACTATTCGTCATGATTTACTAAAGCTTAGTAAATATGGTTATACTTACAAGTTTAGGTATGATTCTGAAACATTGGAAAAGTTTCGATGTATGGCATAATGAATGAGAATAATCAAATTAGGAAGAAAGATAAAAGTTCCTCAAATCTAAAAGATAGGAGAGTACTTTAGTATCATGTTTTGTGATCATCTTAATGATTAAGAAACCATATCACAATTGGTCCTCTAAGGACATCTTAGTGCATTCTTATGGCTAAGAAGAGGAATCATGAATTGTTGAAATGGTTAAATCAAGAAGATGAGTCATACTTCGTTCTAAAACAATTCTTAGAGTCATACTCCAAGATTGCAACTTGAGTGACATATCTTAAGGAAGGTTTATAACACTTGTCAAATATAAGAGTAAAATGTGTTCTATTCTTGTACATTTGAAATTGGTAAGTTGTGATGTTTTGGATAAAACAAAGACCAACTAAGGCCAATTGTGTGAAGTGTTTGTCTTGATAAGAATCCACACTATCTCTTGGATATTTGTTTGTCAAGGAATGGTTCTTGGCACGAGAGTCTTATATGTCAAGAGGACAGTGGGAGTCTAAGAGATCCTGAAAGAGTTTCAAGAACTAATCAAGAATAAAACCTGTAGTTTATCACTAGCACACGGCTTGAGGTTTGTAACCTATCGTTTTGACGTACTCCTATTGTTGTGCCCATTCCAGTTAAAGTTGACTATGCATGTGAGTTCTATGAGTTCTCAATTATTTACATAACTACTTGGAAGCAATAGTAGGCCCTTATGTTGCCAAGTGGCAATAAGTTAAGATTGGTCAAGTTCAGTCCATATGAGTTTGAATTTGTCACTAACATTGTCTTGTGGTTATGGTTATGACAAATTTACATCGATAGGAACACATACACCATAGAAATCTAAGTGTCATAAGGTTTCTCTCCGATTCATGAAAATGATGGTGAGGAAACCCTTTCACTAAGTTGATTTTAACTAGATAGCAATTGTGATATTTGCATTCTCAAAGTCGTTAATGGAGCGTGTGTGGTTAACCGGCACACTAACATAGAGTTGTGAGAAATGGAAAAGGTCTAAACAATTGAGACTATGATTACGGAATCCCTTTTAATAGTTCTAAAACTTGTTTAGACATACATATGAGCTATCTAAGGAAAGATTTATGATTTTGATAAAGTCTTATCAAAGCATCTCGTATCAGAAATCTGAACTTTGTAAGAAAGTCAATAGAGTATTGATTTCTAGAAGTCCAACTGATTTCTAGATACATGTCAAAGCTAGTGGGAGCATAAGTGTTATGCTAACAATTATCATGTTAGTGGGAGCATGATAATTATGACAAGTGTTGCAAGTTAACAATGTTAATTATAGAAAACAAAAGTTTCAATTAGGAAAAGTTGTTTTGCTATAATTAAGGTAAAGGAAATTATACTTCATTTCAGTTCTAAAGGCTTAAATTGAGATTTTAATCATCTTTAGTCAATGATATATATATATATATATATATATATATATATATATATATATATATATATATATATATATGAATTTTATGTTGGAATGGTTCAACTTAATGAAACTCTATATATATTGCGTTCTCAAAATTCGATTATGATTACGACATCCCTCTTCATAGTCGAATTATCAAAACATGGCAAATTAAAAATATTGTAGCAAAAGACTAGTCTGGGATCATGTCTTTATGTGAGTTATCGTTAATCGTGTCCCATATGCTTTGGATATAGGATCGATTACATGTGCTATAATATTTATCCGTTCTAAATTTTCCAAATGCCTAGCGCATTAAGAGGGGAAAAAGTCTAGAATTGGATATGACTAAAATGATTAAGCAATTGTTGAGGACAATCTAAGGTTTACCAAGGTTGGTTGCTCATGGACAGTTGGATGTATATTGTTAATTTTGGAAGGACCATATTGACATATTTTAGGAAGAGGCAACTCGTGTTTAGAAGTGATAGTCAAAATGGGAATATGGAAATGTCTCCATAGGTGGAAGTCATTCAATCTGTGTAAGATTAGAAAACTTAATGCAAGAAGGATTTTCAAAGCAATGTACTTTGAATTTGAGACTTCGTTTCCATGGAATGATCTTAATTGGAATACTTTGTAATTTCTGTTGCCAAGTCTTTGTGACTTTGTGCATAGTCATTACAAGTGGATCAATGCATTTGAGTTTAGAATCTAACAAGATTTCGGTAAATGACATGAATTTGGAATTCTTACATTTACGATAAGGTTTTGGGATTGTGAAATAAGAATCATTGGAATTATGTTCAATTGATCTATTCCACAAAGTAAGGATCATAGAAAAACAAAGTGTGCATACTTGGTGTATGGCATAACTATAGTTTGGATAAACATATAGTACATGCTTAGAGCATGGCATGCCTATTGTTTTGATTCAAGTATAAAGTTGATGATTTGAAACATTATTAAATGAATAATGTGTAATCAATATGGTGATAAATAAAAGGTGTTCTATTTATAGTCATAAGTTCTGAGACCATGTTGGATTCAATTATTCTTGTTTTTCACTTTGCATGTTTTGATTTCCAGAATAACTAGGTCATTCTTCCCGAATGACTAAGTTACTCAAACCATCCACAGTCGATAATATGTTGGAAGTAAGTATTAAGGCAAGATTGTCATGAGGTTGGCTTGTAGATGTGTAAGGTGTTGGATATAGCAAGAGTTGCTACAACATTCATGAGTGCTCATAAGTTCTGAGTATTGGATTAAACCTACGCTCATTTGACTCACTTCATGGATTTTATCACGAGTGATCATGAAACGATAATATCTTATATTCTTCAAACCTAGAGATATGATTTGTTGACTATGAGTTTGTTATACATTGATTGCACGAAAACGCTTCAGTAACTTGATGTTATAAAACGTGCCTTTGTGTATGATTCAACAAGTAGTAGGACTAGCATATGAGTTGAAGTTTATCCATTCCTTTTACCCTTGGAGGGATAAAAGCAATATATGTGGGCCCCTCGATGATTTAGTGATGACACCCCTAAGTGCTTGGCGAAGCCTGGACTTATTTGATTTGTTCAATTTGTCAGTCGTCATAAATCAAAAATTGGGAAACAACAAATGGACAGAGAGAATGATTATAATCCATGTCACAGTCCATATGATATATAGAATGGAGGAATATATGATCCTTTATCTAATGGACAAGTCAATTGACTAGGTCAAAGTTCGACAGCGGATTTAAGAGCTACGATTGCTAGTCGGGATCTTGGAGTCATATGCAATAATGGTTTTAGACTTATCCAAGTAGGAGATTGTTGGATTAAATGTCTAAGCCCATAACTATTATTGGTATATATTCGACTCGAGAGTAGCATGGTCCATTTGGGTTGCACTTCACCGGAACAATATATATGGATAGTCTTTTGAGAATAGTATGTTTATGATTTATATATAAGTTCTAATATATTAATATGGAATCATGTTATTTAATTAGTATTGATCAAGAATTAATTTAGAATTAATTTAGTGATCAAAAGGAACTTATTAAACATGGACTCTTATATTTATATAGAGTGGGCCAATGCTTATTTAGAATGGGCTAGGCTTGCATGGAAAGTCCATGGAGCTTTAACCTGTGGATCTTATGGAAATGAAAGGTCATGGGTATTAGGGTTTACATGAATGTAACCCTAATCCACCACACTATAGAAAGGGGTCCTTGGCACATGAAACGGCACTAGTATGTGTGTAAACAAGAGTGGGCTAATTTCTAGTGTGTTTACTATTCTCTCAAGTTTTCCAAGGTATTTTTGGTGATTTGTGATTCCACTTGAGGCTTTCAAACTATTGGGGCTAAGCTCTTATAGTTCAAGACTTCAAGCTACATAAAAAGGTATGTTATCTAACTAGGCTTTTTGTAGTATAGTTGCTTCATATTATGCTAGTTAGGATAAAACCTTGGAATATTGAATATTTGCATGTATAATAGAGAAAACATAGATCCAAGGTTTATAAGGTTACATGTAGACCATAGGAGTGTTAGAATGCTCAAAAACCCATCAAAAACAACTATGTCTTGTCATTTCGGACCGATAAATATCTCTACGGACTGATAAACATCTTTGCAGACTAACAAACATCTATGTGAACTGACAAGCAGGTATGAGAACTAGTCTATGGAGAACTATTTAAATTGAGAACCAATTTCATGTTTAGAACTTGTCAAAATGAGTGCGTTCAATGAGGTATTAAAACAAAGTTTCTTTGACCTTCCGATATTCTTTCATAATCTACAAAGTTCTAATCCTAATACCTTCATGCGCATTAAGAAAAATTTGAGAGATTTTTTTCATTTTTGTTTTGTGGCGTTGGGATGCGTGGCACGTCATCTCTTATAGTTAATTATTAAACATTATAGTATGTGTTTTTGGCTAATGTTGGTATCTTTTCTTGCAGATTTGTACCTTTCTTACCTGTATGATAACAATCATATTTTTTTGTCATGTACCCCTTATTGGGACCAACATAACAACAATGTACATTGCGGTTGCTTTGGACGAAAATCATGAATCCTTGCTCATAGCATTCGCTTTAGGAACCATAGACTGTGACGATTCTTGGGCATGGTTCATGAGGAGGCTGAAAGAATGTATAGGTGACAATGTGAAAAATGGTTTCATAAGCCATATGTCTGAATCAATAAACTACTCCATTCAGAGAGTCTACCCCGATTCATATCATGGGTATTGTTGTAACAGTGTAGCTGAGAACATACAGACTTACACCGGAAATAATATTGTTGTGGATCAGTTGTTCTAGAAAACATACAAAACATATAATGTGTTTGAATTTGATGCATGTTTGAACATATTACAAAATGAGGTTAATGGGAATGAGCTTGTCTGGCTTTAGAATATTGCCATTGCAAAATGGGCACTATCTTTTTTCCCTAAAGTACGTTATAATGTTAAACTCATCGCCATATCTATTATCATAAATTGGATAAGAGGTAACAGGCACCCGTTACCAATAAAGTCAATCATCGAGATGATCTATGAGTCGATTGAAGGAGTAAATGTTCAACGAGTTGGATTCGGAGGTAATAATTAAATGTTATTATACTTCATCAAATATTATTTTTTATATGTAAATCAATAAATTTCACAGGGAGGATTTATGGTCATCTAACACCTTATGCACAAAAGGTGATTCAAAAATGATTTATCCATTCTGATGTTTGTAGGCTTAAATGTATTGGTAGTGAGAAATTTGAAGTGAGAAAGTATTTAACCACTGAATTGGTGCAAGTGGACCATGGGATTTGTAGTTGCGGGAAATGGAAAAATGTGGTATACCTTGTGAACATGCTATAGCATTACTACAAATGCTTGAAATTGAAGAAATCCAGCAAATGGTAAATTATAAGTTGACTTCTGTAGTTTATTGAAATGCTTTCCGAATTGAGATGGTGAATCCTATTCCAAACCTTATGCATTGGGAAATACCAGTTGAAATGGTGGTTGTCTTACCTCCATTTGCAATATAATAGAATTGTAACCTACGAATCAGAACTTATGTTACTTTTTATTAAGTTATATGTAAACCTTAGGTGTAGTATATGTGTTGTTTTTATGTTTTTATTAAGTTCCATGTAAACCTTAGTAATAATACATAATGTTATGAAAATGTGTACTTTTGTCATTTTTAGCAATGCAGACTCGTCTTTGGATGTGATAAGTTAGTTTTGCGGACTAGCAACTCAGTTCCGCGGACTGGAAAGTTAGTTTCATGGACTGGCTGTAACATCCGGTTTCGAGAAGCTTCTTATTTCGGGAACTATGAGTATTAAATGGATCAAGTTAGGACCCTGGACTTGAAAGGGTTTGGGTTTTAGACCCAATTAGGTGTAGATTATATAGGTTGTGTGATCCAAGCTTTTGGTTTGTGCTTTAGAGTCTAAGGGTATAATGGTAAAAGTGATGCTTCAGACCTTTTCTTGAATTAAGGATTTTTGTGCGGAAGGTTTTATGTCAAAGGAGATTAGATATGATTATAGGGCTTTTCATTACCTTTCCAAGCATACAAGGAACGCCGAAAACGGTGTTGGGACAAAAAAGTTAGAATGGGAAAAGGATTTGGCTAGTATACTGGGCGTACAAGGTATGTACGTTGGGCGTACTTGGCTTAAGTGATCGCGAAGGTTCACCCTAGTACACTGGGCATACACAGGTTAGATTCAAACCCTGATTTTTCGGTCTTGGACCTTATTTAAAGACCTTAACTTATTAGAAACCCTTCTTATCTTCAGCCTCCATCACCTAAAGCAATTCTCTAAAAACCCTAGCTCTATTTGTGAGATTCTTGAGCGTTTGAGTGTTTTAAAGTGTTCTTGGTTCACCTTGGAGAAGAAGTAACTCACTGAAGAAGTGTTTGTTGTCTTGGAGCTTATAGATCCAAGTCTTGTTCACCTTGATCTTTCTTCTGGAGGTATAAAGCTTCAAACTTGATGGTTATTTGATGTAGATCTAGCCTTAGGTTATGTTATGAGCATGTTTTGATACCGTGGTTTGAATCTTGTGAGTAGAAGTTACATCAGAACCTTTGAACCCCATTTCTAGTCATTTTGAGGTCATTTGTAACGTCCCAAAATTCAAGGCTAAAAATTTCTTTTAATAAAACATTACTTTAAGTAAATTCATCAATTCAAAACATAAACAAAGTATTAATTTCCAAAGTACATGTTCGTTATGAGAGTAAAACATTCCCAGGCTGTTTAATCTATGGTGTGTGCCATGCGATCACCCCGAGCTCTTCCCTCCGCTACCGGAAGTACCTGAAACCAAAACTGAAAACCGTAAGCACGAAGCTTAGTGAGTTCCCCACCCTACCACATACCATGCATAACCACATACTGCACATATTGGGCCGCGCACGCTATTCTGGGCCTCGTCCGCTCCAATGGCCCCGCCGCTCCAGGCCCCGCCTGACTTCGAGCCCCACTTGGATACATATCTGTTTCACTTAGGCCCCGCCTGTCATAGGGCCTCGCCCGCTAACACATAATAGCACATAACCATACTGCAACACATAAGCTAAACATATACAATGGATCATGTCCTAAGGCCTCGCCTATCCTGGGCCTCGCCCTTGTCCTGCTACTGATGAGACATGGAACCCTGTCCATGCTCCTGCTGATAGTGAGATACGGGCCCATCCCACACTCACTCCTTCCCTAACTTGGGCCTCGCCCCTTGTCACACCCCCGAACCAGACGGCGGAAACGTCCGGGGGCTGTCGTGACTCAATTGAATACCATAACATTGAATATATATGAAACATAACAACATTCGTCACCATGCATTAATATTGTACAACCAGTAGAGTTTACATTAATTACATTGTCTCAAAACATTACATTCTCGAAAGTGATAGTTCGATACTAGTTAAACGACAGCAAAACGTCATAGAGTTCAATTCATCCTTCACTTTATCTGTTACCTGAGAATACAAGTATTTTGAAAAACGTCAACATATGAAATGTTGGTGAGTTCATAAGTAGAGTTTGAAAATCCAATGTTTGTATTGTTTGAATACCACCAGAAAATCCGATATTTTCTGAACAGAAAAGCTTTTGAAAATGTTGTGAAGATCCATAGGTATGCTTGTTTGTTTCTATACTTAAAGAAAATTTGTTCATTAAGGTTGTATGCGTTTTGAATCTGTATGTATTAAAACAAAACCCTAGGAAAACCCGATGTTTTCCTAATTTCTTATATTACATGAAGTTACATTGAAACCATTGCATAGCGTATAGTGTCAGTCCCAGGCGACGTTGGAAGGTTCTCGAGCAGGATTATTTACTACAAACCCGCGTTACACAAACGCCCAGTTTATAGTTATACTAACGAACCCGAAGGCGTCGTCAGTACTAATCACGTTATCCAATCGCCCTGACTAGGTGTAGTCCCACATCCGAAGAGAAAGAGGTCACGAAGACCCCGGTAACTCCATTAACCGGTTGGGGATAAAAATGTACGAGGGGTCCCAGACCCGCCTCGCAAAAAGGCAGACTCCACTGGCGACACTAAAGGACCCTTGGGGACCAGTAGTCTACAGCCATTGGAAGTCCGGTTACGTCGTGTCGGATTGGTAAAACCCAACACTTCATAAGATAGAGGTCTTCGGGCCTTAAGATCAGGTCATTGGGCTAGCTAGGCTCAACGAACAAGATTTTACACTTGTGGGGCCCAAAGATGGTGCGTAGACGTCTGTGCACACTCGTATGTATAGTGAATTCCAAATCGTTAGTTGTATGAATCGTAGTGTCGTAGTGTCATAGCGTCATAGGGTCGTAGTGTCATAGTGTCGTAGTGTTAGTAGTTTCGGATTTTATTGGTTCGAGACCGAACCAATTCGTTTAACAACGACTTTTGGTATTGTAGTGTATTGTATTTCGTCGATAGCCGCGATGCCATTATTTAATCAAATTGTGTATATTGAATTAGCCTTGAAATATTCCTGTTTTCAGCCCCTCATTATTTGTAAAATTTACATTTTTAACCCTTTTTATTTAATACTTTCCGGTTTGGTCCTTAAACTATTTTTCTTGACATTTTAACACCAAAAATTATTGAAATTAATATTTTTCAGCATATTTTTCATAGAAAACAGTTTAGGTCCCTGAAAATGCAATTTTCTCGGTTTTAACCCCTTCTTTTCGCAACTTTGACAATTTTGGCCCAAATTGTGAAACTTTTGCAACTTTGGTCCTTTTTATATTTAAAAAGCATTTTAAACCTTTGAAAAGGATTTGGGACACTTATAGTCCACTGTTTTACAGAAAATTACAGTTTTGGCCCTCCAAAACAGAAAAATTCGCATAATGGGCCTCATTGGGCCGAAATTTTCATTTTTAGCCCATTAAGCTTGAAATTTATGTTTTTAATCCTCTAATTGAGTATAATTCCAGAAATAGTTTTATGGAAACTGTTTTGGCACACTTCATCCATCAGAATCTGTGAAATGTCAATTTGGGCCCTTAATTTTGTATTTTTCACATTTTTAGCCCAAAATTTGTGTTTTTAGCTTAAAGAAAAGTGTTACTAAACCATTTAGCTATCTTTCTTGAAACACTTGGTATGTAGAATTATATTTGAAGCTAAAATCATAAAACATAAGTTATATCTCGGTTTTGAGGGGTTTTATGTCTAGATCCAACATTAAAACACATAAAAGCATACATATAAGCATGGAAATCATACAAGGCATACAAAACACATATAGATCTACACTTTCACTTGTATTCCCCCCCCCCATAAAACTCATAAAAACAGAAAATAGGGGGTATGAAGCTCACCTTGGGTGTGGGGGCTCGGTTTTGCAAAGAAAATGGAAGGAAAATGAAGTGTTTTTGGCCTTAGCTCCCTTCCTTGGTAGATCTCGAGTTTGAGATGGTTCTTAGATGATGATTTTTGTGGAAGAACTTCCTTGAATGCTTCCTAATTTTCGAGATTTTGGATGGAGAAGAAGGGAGTGTTCTTGAGAGAGAGTTGAGAGATTTTTGTGGTGTGTGTGTGTGTGTATATGGCCGAGAGTGAGAGAGGAGAGAAGAAGAAGTGACCTTGATATGATGCTTGCTTGGAAACATGAGTTATGTGCATGGAAAAATGAGAATAATGCATGGATATCCTATGGGTAAAGATGAGGTGTCATTTGAAAGTCAACTCTTTCTTGGATTTGGGCCTTGGGCCGAGAATGTGAAGGGAAAAAGGAAAAATTTGGGCTTTTGCCCCTAAGCCCACTATTAGAGGTAGTTTGGGTGCTTATTAGCCTTATAAAATAAAATTGTGATTTTTATGCTTTAATAAGCTAGGTTAGGTTAAATTATGGATCAAAGCTTGTGATTTATTTCATTCTAGGCCCAATATGACTCAAGATATTGAAATAAATAAGTGTGGGTCCAATTAGAGCCCAATTAGGGTTCTAAGCCCATGATAGTCTAATTGGAAGCTTATTGGTCCATTTGAATCCAATAAGGAAGTTCTAGTCCAAAATAGACCTAACAAGAACTTCTAGGGTTTTCCAATTGTTTGAGGACTATTTGTAGTACTTGTATGATGTATTTGATTGAAGTTTTTGATTCACAATAACTTGAATGTATAGATTACATGACACAAAATTTCCAGTTGTGACATCATTCCCCCGTTAGAGGGAATTTCGTCCCGAAATTCTGTTTGAAAGCTAGATTTGAGAATGCTAGAATAGGTGAGGGTACTTCTGCTTCATTTGATCTTCGCGTTCCCACGTGAATTCTGGCCCACGCTTCGCGTTCCACCGTACCTTCACGATCGGGATGCGACTCTGCTTAGTACGCTTCACCTCCCTGTCCATGATTTCGATTGGTTCTTCGACGAACAGGAGATTCTTATTGATTTCGATTTCGTCAAGAGGAATGACAAGGGTTTCATATGATAGGCACTTTTCAGATTCAAGACACAGAACACAGGGTTCACGTTGTTGAGCTCTACATGCAGTTACAGCCTATATGTCTTTGGACCAATCCGAGCAAGAATCTCGAACAGTCCAGCGTATTGTGGGTTTGGTTTTCTCGTTTCCTAAAGCGAATCATTCCTTTCCAAGGAGATTCCTTTAATAGCACGCAATCCCTGACCTGACATCCTAATGGCTTATGCCGCTTGTCGGAATAGCTCTACTGTCGGTCTCGTGATGCTTGAAGTCAAGCTTTGATTTGGATTATCTTCTCTGTTGTTTCGCAAATGGTTTCTGCTCTCATGAGAGTACTGGCGAGTGATATACATTTATGATTATAAAGAGTTTCGAAACGAGCAATCTTGACGCTCGTGCGATAGTTGTTATTGTATGAGAATTTTGTCAAGGGAAACCGGGTATCCCCTGACTTGTTGAACTCACACACCTAGACTTATAGCATGAATTTGAGTGGTCGAATGGTTCGTTCACTTTGGCTATTGGTTTGAAGGTGGTAAGCAACGCTTATGTCTAGTTACTTTCCCATAGCCCTCTGAAGTGACTGCCATAGTCTTGAAGAAAGTCTGTTATCTCTATTCGAGATAGTAAGTACCGATATTTCATGGAGTCTTATGATCTCCTGGATATAGACCCAAGCTAATCCTTCCATCTTGTTTGATTCCTGTATTGGCAAGAAATGGGCAGATTGGGTTAACCTATCGACAATCACCCAAATAACGCCCAACTCTACTCTTATAACAAAAAGCTTCGTCTTTCGACTGCGAGGGATTCATCCATCCATGTAGTGCTTTCAGTGCGACACTCCCAGCTTTGATGCTTTCTAGGCTGGTAGTAGATGATGATGGTGTTTCGTTCTCGCTTTGTGAGTAGATGAGTATGTTATCGATGAAAATAGTGAAAGGGCTAACTAGGAATGGTTGGGAAACTTGGTTCGTAAGGTTCACGAATACCTTGGGAGCATTCGTTAGACTGAAGGGTATTACAATGAATTTGAAATGGTCGCGACAAGTTCGGAATGCAGATTTGGAATGTCGCCTTTTCGGACTCAGAGTTGATGATAACCGATTCTTAGATCTATTCTAAAGAGGCAACGAGCTTCTTGGAGCTGGCCAAATAGATCGTCAGTCTGTGGAAGTAGGTATCGACTTTTAATAGGGAGATTGTTCAATTTCCTAAAATCAATGTACCTTCAGAAGGATCTGTCTTCTTGAAAAACAAGACAGGAGCTCTCTGGGATGAGAAGCTTGGTCTAATGAATCCCTTGCGCAACAATTCTACTCAGTTGACAGGATCACTTGTGAATTTTTGGCGGGAGTCAACCTATAGGGTGAATTGGCAATTGATGTGGTTACCGATATGAGGTTGATTCGAAATTCAACCCGTCTCCCTGGGGTATTCCCGAAAGTTCCTTAGGAAACACATTTGGGAAAAATCACAAGCTACTGGAATACTCTGTATGCCTACCTCTTCTTTGATTTTGTCCACAACATGAGTGAGGAGAACGTAGTTCTTCTGGTGCAGGCACGTCTGTGCCTTGATGCACGAGATAGGAAGAGGATTAGCGCCAGGTTTGTCACCATGGATTATTAGAGTTTTCGTGATTAGGAAGGTGAAGGCAAACGGCCTTCTCGCGGCACATAGTATCAGCACAGTGGGGGCTTACCCAGCCATGACGATTATCACATTAAAACTCCTAATATTTACTGGCATGAAATCTATTTGTAATGAATGGTCGTTTAGTGTTAAGGCGTACTCCACATGAGTACCCTAGATTAAATCATTTTTTTCCTTTTGGCCATGTCCATTGAAAAGGCTTAGCTTAGCTTTGGGGATGTTGTTTTAGTAAGTGTTTAAAGTTGTTACTAACCAAAACTTCACTCGGATTTACCATTGAATAAGAGGTAAGTGAAAGAGTTGTCAAGTGGGAACGTACCAGTAACAACCATTGGGTTTTGGATTGCTTCGCCTTGACCCAAGGTCAGGACCATTTCTGATCCTTTTGCTCCTTCATTGTTATCCCTAGGGCAATTGCGCCTGATGTGACCAGTTCCTCCACACCTATAGCAAGTGCGACTGGTTTCATCATTGGTGTTGTTGTTAGGGTTGTTGCGATTGTTGTCATTTTCATTTGGCTGATGATTCTGGCATGGATAAGTTCTACAGAATTTGGCGATGTGATTCTTTCGGTTGCATTTGTTACAATGCATCTCCCTGCAGGCTCCATTATGATGGAATTTGCACTGGTTGCATTTTGGGAGGTTTCCAGCATATGGTCTCCTGATTGCTGGTGTAATAGGGGTCGTGGTCGCATGAACAGCAACAACACGTTGCTCCCTTGAGAACCCTTGAGTGTGTTGTCCCTTTCTCTTACCTCCAGACCTCAGCTTCCTGCTCTTAAGCTTGGGGTTTGGAGTTCCTTGACAGGTTGTCACTTGTTGGTTTCCATGTTTGTTCCTTTGGCTGGAGTTGTCAATGCTATTCCTGCCTCCATTAGGGTTGTTGGCCTTGATCTGTGCCATGGCAGCGGTTACTGCTGCCATTACAGCAGCTTGGAATGTAGCAGAGTCCATCTGCAGGAGTGGTGTCTTGCGGGTGCGCTTGTTATTCTTGTAGGATGGCATTTTCCTAATGCACATTGATAACCCAGATCGTAAGTGATGATCGTCATTCCTGGTTGTACTCTATAAATTTTCGCATCTTGTTGTATAATTCTTACTGCCTCCATCTACATCCCTATGATGTATTTTGTGGTAATAGGTGGTCACAGATCTGGAACGATTGTTACGTCTATCCTTAGATTATATGGGTTGTTTTAGTTTCGAGATCCTTAAGTATCTAGTGGTTCTGAGGGTTCGCTTGTGCATATAATTGAGTTGTTGCAGCAATATGAAATAAATATAACACATAATCGTTTCAGGGGTATGTACCATCTTAGCACACGAAAGAGAGTCATGTCGGATAGTAGGGGAAATTAGAAAAGGCTGATCCTAGTCGTGGCGAGAAGTGTCTGGTGGTGATGCTGATGAAGTGGATGCACCTCGGAGACGAGCTACTTGCTGCTCGGTATATCGTAGGCGTGCCTCCCAAACTAACTGTCTCGCTCGAGAGTCTCCATTCACTCCCCGTGTTTTCCTTTCATCCCTCTTAATAACAAACCACATTGGCTTCGTTTGATTTGGGGTGTCCTGAGCTTGGTTATCGATACCTCGAGTGCGTCGCACCACGACTGGGAGGGCCTGGTCAGCTGGTCCTCTATGGCTAAAATTAAAGAGACCTCAGCTCTTACCGTGGTGTGGTCGTATTCCTTACTGGTGACTTTATCCCCAAATATCGGGTGCCCGAGGGGGCATGGGGTCACCGGGGCCCATACTATAAGTCGGTGCCCTGGATTTACATGGAGGATTGATGTCATTGAATTCTACATCCGTGTCGTCATCGTCATTGCCCTCCGGCTCTTCCTCTTCGAGGTCCACTATTGACTCAGCGGGTTCACCTGCGAGTTCTACTTCGTGTCCCTCCTGGGGTTCTTCCTCTGGGTCGAGCCACCCGACTATTCCTTGACTAGGGTGATAGGGTTTCCTGGCTAATGATACTCGTCTATAGCGTATTGCACGATGGGTTATGAATACTAGAAACAAATAGCATACCAATTACTCCTGTAGCTCTACGACTATTGCATAGATTCAGTTGAGGTTCTCTTCTTGGAGATTAAGGGGTATGATTTTAGGTTCCTAGTTATCACGATCTCTTCACGACATGTGATGGTTGTACCTTGGAGGGAATGTAGTTGATCAGGCTACATCCGCTCCTTGATACAACTAAGAACAGCCCTGAATTAGCCGAGATACTAGCATTATATTGTTTGGTTCGGTGTTAGGTTCCTATTCCTAATGCAAGCAAGGGTGTTTTATTTACTTTGTTTTGTTCAGAGTTATGTTAGTCCCTCTTTTTGGTTTATAGTTGCATATCAATGTGTGGCTAGACATGCTAGTTCACTATAAACAAAGCTCTGATACCAACCTATCACACCCCCGAACCAGACGGCGGAAACGTCCGGGGGCTGTCGTGACTCAATTGAATACCATAACATTGAATATATATGAAACATAACAACATTCGTCACCATGCATTAATATTGTACAACCAGTAGAGTTTACATTCATTACATTGTCTCAAAACATTACATTCTCGAAAGTGATAGTTCGATACTAGTTAAACGACAGCAAAACGTCATAGAGTTCAATTCATCCTTCACTTTATCTGTTACCTGAGAATACAAGTATTTTGAAAAACGTCAACATATGAAATGTTGGTGAGTTCATAAGTAGAGTTTGAAAATCCAATGTTTGTATTGTTTGAATACCACCAGAAAATCCGATATTTTCTGAACAGAAAAGCTTTTGAAAATGTTGTGAAGATCCATAGGTATGCTTGTTTGTTTCTATACTTAAAGAAAATTTGTTCATTAAGGTTGTATGCGTTTTGAATCTGTATGTATTAAAACAAAACCCTAGGAAAACCCGATGTTTTCCTAATTTCTTATATTACATGAAGTTACATTGAAACCATTGCATAACGTATAGTGTCAGTCCCAGGCGACGTTGGAAGGTTCTCGAGCAGGATTATTTACTACAAACCCGCGTTACACAAACGCCCAGTTTATAGTTATACTAACGAACCCGAAGGCGTCGTCAGTACTAATCGTGTTATCTAATCGCCCTGACTAGGTGTAGTCCCACATCCGAAGAGAAAGAGGTCACGAAGACCCCGGTAACTCCATTAACCGGTTGGGGATAAAAATGTACGAGGGGTCCCAGACCCGCCTCGCAAAAAGGCAGACTCCACTGGCGACACTAAAGGACCCTTGGGGACCAGTAGTCTACAGCCATTGGAAGTCCGGTTACGTCGTGTCGGATTGGTAAAACCCAACACTTCGTAAGATAGAGGTCTTCGGGCCTTAAGATCAGGTCATTGGGCTAGCTAGGCTCAACGAACAAGATTTTACACTTGTGGGGCCCAAAGATGGTGCGTAGACGTCTGTGCACACTCGTATGTATAGTGAATTCCAAATCGTTAGTTGTATGAATCGTAGTGTCGTAGTGTCATAGCGTCATAGGGTCGTAGTGTCATAGTGTCGTAGTGTTAGTAGTTTCGGATTTTATTGGTTCGAGACCGAACCAATTCGTTTAACAACGACTTTTGGTATTGTAGTGTATTGTATTTCGTCGATAGCCGCGATGCCATTATTTAATCAAATTGTGTATATTGAATTAGCCTTGAAATATTCCTGTTTTCAGCCCCTCATTATTTGTAAAATTTACATTTTTAACCCTTTTTATTTAATACTTTCCGGTTTGGTCCTTAAACTATTTTTCTTGACATTTTAACACCAAAAATTATTGAAATTAATATTTTTCAGCATATTTTTCATAGAAAACAGTTTAGGTCCCTGAAAATGCAATTTTCTCGGTTTTAACCCCTTCTTTTCGCAACTTTGACAATTTTGGCCCAAATTGTGAAACTTTTGCAACTTTGGTCCTTTTTATATTTAAAAAGCATTTTAAACCTTTGAAAAGGATTTGGGACACTTATAGTCCACTGTTTTACAGAAAATTACAGTTTTGGCCCTCCAAAACAGAAAAATTCGCATAATGGGCCTCATTGGGCCGAAATTTTCATTTTTAGCCCATTAAGCTTGAAATTTATGTTTTTAATCCTCTAATTGAGTATAATTCCAGAAATAGTTTTATGGAAACTGTTTTGGCACACTTCATCCATCAGAATCTGTGAAATGTCAATTTGGGCCCTTAATTTTGTATTTTTCACATTTTTAGCCCAAAATTTGTGTTTTTAGCTTAAAGAAAAGTGTTACTAAACCATTTAGCTATCTTTCTTGAAACACTTGGTATGTAGAATTATATTTGAAGCTAAAATCATAAAACATAAGTTATATCTCGGTTTTGAGGGGTTTTATGTCTAGATCCAACATTAAAACACATAAAAGCATACATATAAGCATGGAAATCATACAAGGCATACAAAACACATATAGATCTACACTTTCACTTGTATTCCCCCCCCCCCCCCCCATAAAACTCATAAAAACAGAAAATAGGGGGTATGAAGCTCACCTTGGGTGTGGGGGCTCGGTTTTTGCAAAGAAAATGGAAGGAAAATGAAGTGTTTTTGGCCTTAGCTCCCTTCCTTGGTAGATCTCGAGTTTGAGATGGTTCTTAGATGATGATTTTTGTGGAAGAACTTCCTTGAATGCTTCCTAATTTTCGAGATTTTGGATGGAGAAGAAGGGAGTGTTCTTGAGAGAGAGTTGAGAGATTTTTGTGGTGTGTGTGTGTGTGTATATGGCCGAGAGTGAGAGAGGAGAGAAGAAGAAGTGACCTTGATATGATGCTTGCTTGGAAACATGAGTTATGTGCATGGAAAAATGAGAATAATGCATGGATATCCTATGGGTAAAGATGAGGTGTCATTTGAAAGTCAACTCTTTCTTGGATTTGGGCCTTGGGCCGAGAATGTGAAGGGAAAAAGGAAAAATTTGGGCTTTTGCCCCTAAGCCCACTATTAGAGGTAGTTTGGGTGCTTATTAGCCTTATAAAATAAAATTGTGATTTTTATGCTTTAATAAGCTAGGTTAGGTTAAATTATGGATCAAAGCTTGTGATTTATTTCATTCTAGGCCCAATATGACTCAAGATATTGAAATAAATAAGTGTGGGTCCAATTAGAGCCCAATTAGGGTTCTAAGCCCATGATAGTCTAATTGGAAGCTTATTGGTCCATTTGAATCCAATAAGGAAGTTCTAGTCCAAAATAGACCTAACAAGAACTTCTAGGGTTTTCCAATTGTTTGAGGACTATTTGTAGTACTTGTATGATGTATTTGATTGAAGTTTTTGATTCACAATAACTTGAATGTATAGATTACATGACACAAAATTTCCAGTTGTGACATCATTCCCCCGTTAGAGGGAATTTCGTCCCGAAATTCTGTTTGAAAGCTAGATTTGAGAATGCTAGAATAGGTGAGGGTACTTCTGCTTCATTTGATCTTCGCGTTCCCACGTGAATTCTGGCCCACGCTTCGCGTTGCACCGTACCTTCACGATCGGGATGCGACTCTGCTTAGTACGCTTCACCTCCCTGTCCATGATTTCGATTGGTTCTTCGACGAACAGGAGATTCTTATTGATTTCGATTTCGTCAAGAGGAATGACAAGGGTTTCATATGATAGGCACTTTTCAGATTCAAGACACAGAACACAGGGTTCACGTTGTTGAGCTCTACATGCAGTTACAGCCTATATGTCTTTGGACCAATCCGAGCAAGAATCTCGAACAGTCCAGCGTATTGTGGGTTTGGTTTTCTCGTTTCCTAAAGCGAATCATTCCTTTCCAAGGAGATTCCTTTAATAGCACGCAATCCCTGACCTGACATCCTAATGGCTTATGCCGCTTGTCGGAATAGCTCTACTGTCGGTCTCGTGATGCTTGAAGTCAAGCTTTGATTTGGATTATCTTCTCTGTTGTTTCGCAAATGGTTTCTGCTCTCATGAGAGTACTGGCGAGTGATATACATTTATGATTATAAAGAGTTTCGAAACGAGCAATCTTGACGCTCGTGCGATAGTTGTTATTGTATGAGAATTTTGTCAAGGGAAACCGGGTATCCCCTGACTTGTTGAACTCACACACCTAGACTTATAGCATGAATTTGAGTGGTCGAATGGTTCGTTCACTTTGGCTATTGGTTTGAAGGTGGTAAGCAACGCTTATGTCTAGTTACTTTCCCATAGCCCTCTGAAGTGACTGCCATAGTCTTGAAGAAAGTCTGTTATCTCTATTCGAGATAGTAAGTACCGATATTTCATGGAGTCTTATGATCTCCTGGATATAGACCCAAGCTAATCCTTCCATCTTGTTTGATTCCTGTATTGGCAAGAAATGGGCAGATTGGGTTAACCTATCGACAATCACCCAAATAACGCCCAACTCTACTCTTATAACAAAAAGCTTCGTCTTTCGACTGCGAGGGATTCATCCATCCATGTAGTGCTTTCAGTGCGACACTCCCAGCTTTGATGCTTTCTAGGCTGGTAGTAGATGATGATGGTGTTTCGTTCTCGCTTTGTGAGTAGATGAGTATGTTATCGATGAAAATAGTGAAAGGGCTAACTAGGAATGGTTGGGAAACTTGGTTCGTAAGGTTCACGAATACCTTGGGAGCATTCGTTAGACTGAAGGGTATTACAATGAATTTGAAATGGTCGCGACAAGTTCGGAATGCAGATTTGGAATGTCGCCTTTTCGGACTCAGAGTTGATGATAACCGATTCTTAGATCTATTCTAAAGAGGCAACGAGCTTCTTGGAGCTGGCCAAATAGATCGTCAGTCTGTGGAAGTAGGTATCGACTTTTAATAGGGAGATTGTTCAATTTCCTAAAATCAATGTACCTTCAGAAGGATCTGTCTTCTTGAAAAACAAGACAGGAGCTCTCTGGGATGAGAAGCTTGGTCTAATGAATCCCTTGCGCAACAATTCTACTCAGTTGACAGGATCACTTGTGAATTTTTGGCGGGAGTCAACCTATAGGGTGAATTGGCAATTGATGTGGTTACCGATATGAGGTTGATTCGAAATTCAACCCGTCTCCCTGGGGTATTCCCGAAAGTTCCTTAGGAAACACATTTGGGAAAAATCACAAGCTACTGGAATACTCTGTATGCCTACCTCTTCTTTGATTTTGTCCACAACATGAGTGAGGAGAACGTAGTTCTTCTGGTGCAGGCACGTCTGTGCCTTGATGCACGAGATAGGAAGAGGATTAGCGCCAGGTTTGTCACCATGGATTATTAGAGTTTTCGTGATTAGGAAGGTGAAGGCAAACGGCCTTCTCGCGGCACATAGTATCAGCACAGTGGGGGCTTACCCAGCCATGACGATTATCACATTAAAACTCCTAATATTTACTGGCATGAAATCTATTTGTAATGAATGGTCGTTTAGTGTTAAGGCGTACTCCACATGAGTACCCTAGATTAAATCATTTTTTTCCTTTTGGCCATGTCCATTGAAAAGGCTTAGCTTAGCTTTGGGGATGTTGTTTTAGTAAGTGTTTAAAGTTGTTACTAACCAAAACTTCACTCGGATTTACCATTGAATAAGAGGTAAGTGAAAGAGTTGTCAAGTGGGAACGTACCAGTAACAACCATTGGGTTTTGGATTGCTTCGCCTTGACCCAAGGTCAGGACCATTTCTGATCCTTTTGCTCCTTCATTGTTATCCCTAGGGCAATTGCGCCTGATGTGACCAGTTCCTCCACACCTATAGCAAGTGCGACTGGTTTCATCATTGGTGTTGTTGTTAGGGTTGTTGCGATTGTTGTCATTTTCATTTGGCTGATGATTCTGGCATGGATAAGTTCTACAGAATTTGGCGATGTGATTCTTTCGGTTGCATTTGTTACAATGCATCTCCCTGCAGGCTCCATTATGATGGAATTTGCACTGGTTGCATTTTGGGAGGTTTCCAGCATATGGTCTCCTGATTGCTGGTGTAATAGGGGTCGTGGTCGCATGAACAGCAACAACACGTTGCTCCCTTGAGAACCCTTGAGTGTGTTGTCCCTTTCTCTTACCTCCAGACCTCAGCTTCCTGCTCTTAAGCTTGGGGTTTGGAGTTCCTTGACAGGTTGTCACTTGTTGGTTTCCATGTTTGTTCCTTTGGCTGGAGTTGTCAATGCTATTCCTGCCTCCATTAGGGTTGTTGGCCTTGATCTGTGCCATGGCAGCGGTTACTGCTGCCATTACAGCAGCTTGGAATGTAGCAGAGTCCATCTGCAGGAGTGGTGTCTTGCGGGTGCGCTTGTTATTCTTGTAGGATGGCATTTTCCTAATGCACATTGATAACCCAGATCGTAAGTGATGATCGTCATTCCTGGTTGTACTCTATAAATTTTCGCATCTTGTTGTATAATTCTTACTGCCTCCATCTACATCCCTATGATGTATTTTGTGGTAATAGGTGGTCACAGATCTGGAACGATTGTTACGTCTATCCTTAGATTATATGGGTTGTTTTAGTTTCGAGATCCTTAAGTATCTAGTGGTTCTGAGGGTTCGCTTGTGCATATAATTGAGTTGTTGCAGCAATATGAAATAAATATAACACATAATCGTTTCAGGGGTATGTACCATCTTAGCACACGAAAGAGAGTCATGTCGGATAGTAGGGGAAATTAGAAAAGGCTGATCCTAGTCGTGGCGAGAAGTGTCTGGTGGTGATGCTGATGAAGTGGATGCACCTCGGAGACGAGCTACTTGCTGCTCGGTATATCGTAGGCGTGCCTCCCAAACTAACTGTCTCGCTCGAGAGTCTCCATTCACTCCCCGTGTTTTCCTTTCATCCCTCTTAATAACAAACCACATTGGCTTCGTTTGATTTGGGGTGTCCTGAGCTTGGTTATCGATACCTCGAGTGCGTCGCACCACGACTGGGAGGGCCTGGTCAGCTGGTCCTCTATGGCTAAAATTAAAGAGACCTCAGCTCTTACCGTGGTGTGGTCGTATTCCTTACTGGTGACTTTATCCCCAAATATCGGGTGCCCGAGGGGGCATGGGGTCACCGGGGCCCATACTATAAGTCGGTGCCCTGGATTTACATGGAGGATTGATGTCATTGAATTCTACATCCGTGTCGTCATCGTCATTGCCCTCCGGCTCTTCCTCTTCGAGGTCCACTATTGACTCAGCGGGTTCACCTGCGAGTTCTACTTCGTGTCCCTCCTGGGGTTCTTCCTCTGGGTCGAGCCACCCGACTATTCCTTGACTAGGGTGATAGGGTTTCTTGGCTAATGATACTCGTCTATAGCGTATTGCACGATGGGTTATGAATACTAGAAACAAATAGCATACCAATTACTCCTGTAGCTCTACGACTATTGCATAGATTCAGTTGAGGTTCTCTTCTTGGAGATTAAGGGGTATGATTTTAGGTTCCTAGTTATCACGATCTCTTCACGACATGTGATGGTTGTACCTTGGAGGGAATGTAGTTGATCAGGCTACATCCGCTCCTTGATACAACTAAGAACAGCCCTGAATTAGCCGAGATACTAGCATTATATTGTTTGGTTCGGTGTTAGGTTCCTATTCCTAATGCAAGCAAGGGTGTTTTATTTACTTTGTTTTGTTCAGAGTTATGTTAGTCCCTCTTTTTGGTTTATAGTTGCATATCAATGTGTGGCTAGACATGCTAGTTCACTATAAACAAAGCTCTGATACCAACCTATCACACCCCCGAACCAGACGGCGGAAACGTCCGGGGGCTGTCGTGACTCAATTGAATACCATAACATTGAATATATATGAAACATAACAACATTCGTCACCATGCATTAATATTGTACAACCAGTAGAGTTTACATTCATTACATTGTCTCAAAACATTACATTCTCGAAAGTGATAGTTCGATACTAGTTAAACGACAGCAAAACGTCATAGAGTTCAATTCATCCTTCACTTTATCTGTTACCTGAGAATACAAGTATTTTGAAAAACGTCAACATATGAAATGTTGGTGAGTTCATAAGTAGAGTTTGAAAATCCAATGTTTGTATTGTTTGAATACCACCAGAAAATCCGATATTTTCTGAACAGAAAAGCTTTTGAAAATGTTGTGAAGATCCATAGGTATGCTTGTTTGTTTCTATACTTAAAGAAAATTTGTTCATTAAGGTTGTATGCGTTTTGAATCTGTATGTATTAAAACAAAACCCTAGGAAAACCCGATGTTTTCCTAATTTCTTATATTACATGAAGTTACATTGAAACCATTGCATAACGTATAGTGTCAGTCCCAGGCGACGTTGGAAGGTTCTCGAGCAGGATTATTTACTACAAACCCGCGTTACACAAACGCCCAGTTTATAGTTATACTAACGAACCCGAAGGCGTCGTCAGTACTAATCGCGTTATCTAATCGCCCTGACTAGGTGTAGTCCCACATCCGAAGAGAAAGAGGTCACGAAGACCCCGGTAACTCCATTAACCGGTTGGGGATAAAAATGTACGAGGGGTCCCAGACCCGCCTCGCAAAAAGGCAGACTCCACTGGCGACACTAAAGGACCCTTGGGGACCAGTAGTCTACAGCCATTGGAAGTCCGGTTACGTCGTGTCGGATTGGTAAAACCCAACACTTCGTAAGATAGAGGTCTTCGGGCCTTAAGATCAGGTCATTGGGCTAGCTAGGCTCAACGAACAAGATTTTACACTTGTGGGGCCCAAAGATGGTGCGTAGACGTCTGTGCACACTCGTATGTATAGTGAATTCCAAATCGTTAGTTGTATGAATCGTAGTGTCGTAGTGTCATAGCGTCATAGGGTCGTAGTGTCATAGTGTCGTAGTGTTAGTAGTTTCGGATTTTATTGGTTCGAGACCGAACCAATTCGTTTAACAACGACTTTTGGTATTGTAGTGTATTGTATTTCGTCGATAGCCGCGATGCCATTATTTAATCAAATTGTGTATATTGAATTAGCCTTGAAATATTCCTGTTTTCAGCCCCTCATTATTTGTAAAATTTACATTTTTAACCCTTTTTATTTAATACTTTCCGGTTTGGTCCTTAAACTATTTTTCTTGACATTTTAACACCAAAAATTATTGAAATTAATATTTTTCAGCATATTTTTCATAGAAAACAGTTTAGGTCCCTGAAAATGCAATTTTCTCGGTTTTAACCCCTTCTTTTCGCAACTTTGACAATTTTGGCCCAAATTGTGAAACTTTTGCAACTTTGGTCCTTTTTATATTTAAAAAGCATTTTAAACCTTTGAAAAGGATTTGGGACACTTATAGTCCACTGTTTTACAGAAAATTACAGTTTTGGCCCTCCAAAACAGAAAAATTCGCATAATGGGCCTCATTGGGCCGAAATTTTCATTTTTAGCCCATTAAGCTTGAAATTTATGTTTTTAATCCTCTAATTGAGTATAATTCCAGAAATAGTTTTATGGAAACTGTTTTGGCACACTTCATCCATCAGAATCTGTGAAATGTCAATTTGGGCCCTTAATTTTGTATTTTTCACATTTTTAGCCCAAAATTTGTGTTTTTAGCTTAAAGAAAAGTGTTACTAAACCATTTAGCTATCTTTCTTGAAACACTTGGTATGTAGAATTATATTTGAAGCTAAAATCATAAAACATAAGTTATATCTCGGTTTTGAGGGGTTTTATGTCTAGATCCAACATTAAAACACATAAAAGCATACATATAAGCATGGAAATCATACAAGGCATACAAAACACATATAGATCTACACTTTCACTTGTATTCCCCCCCCATAAAACTCATAAAAACAGAAAATAGGGGGTATGAAGCTCACCTTGGGTGTGGGGGCTCGGTTTTGCAAAGAAAATGAAGTGTTTTTGGCCTTAACTCCCTTCCTTGGTAGATCTTGAGTTTGAGATGGTTCTTAGATGATGATTTTTGTGGAAGAACTTCCTTGAATGCTTCCTAATTTTCGAGATTTTGGATGGAGAAGAAGGGAGTGTTCTTGAGAGAGAGTTGAGAGATTTTTGTGGTGTGTGTGTGTGTGTATGGCCGAGAGTGAGAGAGGTGAGAAGAAGAAGTGACCTTGATATGGTGCTTGCTTGGAAACATGAGTTATGTGCATGGAAAAATGAGAATAATGCATGGATATCCTATGGGTAAAGATGAGGTGTCATTTGAAAGTCAACTCTTTCTTGGATTTGGGCCTTGGGCCGAGAATGTGAAGGGAAAAAGGAAAAATTTGGGCTTTTGCCCCTAAGCCCACTATTAGAGGTAGTTTGGGTGCTTATTAGCCTTATAAAATAAAATTGTGATTTTTATGCTTTAATAAGCTAGGTTAGGTTAAATTATGGATCAAAGCTTGTGATTTATTTCATTCTAGGCCCAATATGACTCAAGATATTGAAATAAATAAGTGTGGGTCCAATTAGAGCCCAATTAGGGTTCTAAGCCCATGATAGTCTAATTGGAAGCTTATTGGTCCATTTGAATCCAATAAGGAAGTTCTAGTCCAAAATAGACCTAACAAGAACTTCTAGGGTTTTCCAATTGTTTGAGGACTATTTGTAGTACTTGTATGATGTATTTGATTGAAGTTTTTGATTCACAATAACTTGAATGTATAGATTACATGACACAAAATTTCCAGTTGTGACACCCCTACTCTGCTGCTACTGAGATGTGGAACACCATCCACACTCTGCTATTGGTGAGATACGGGACCTCGCCCCCACTCACCTCCCTACTAGGCACATACATGTATCACACAGACAACAAGTACAAATTATCATATAAACCAATCCTTGGGCACCCGACCGCTATCAATGGACCTCGTCCGAATATCACACTAGCATACCATGCCTAGGGCTAACCCCCGGGTCTTCTACTCATAACTACATGGGCCGACATTGTGGCCGTAGACCCATTCATACAAAGGGAAACTCACCTGCACTGGCTGAACTTGCTGATGATCCCACTAGCCGCTGCCCGACAACTCTTTGAACTCCTACTCCACCCGCTCCCCGAGCTACCAATAACAATGCAACGCTGAGTCTAATTGACCCTCGAAAGACTACCAAGTTAACTCTAGTCAAAGTCAAAGTCCTGGTCAAAGTCAACCTTCCAGGTCAACCCTACTCGCCGAGTCACCCCAGTGACTCGCCGAGTTCATATGTTCAGAGTCCTTCTTTTGCGACTCGACTTGCCGAGTCAGTCCATGACTCGCCGAGTCTACCGATTTCCGAGTTCTGACCTGACCAACTCATCGAGTCTCCAATCGACTCACTGATTCGAGTCTAAACTCGAAGGGTTTGGGCTTTCGCGACCTGACTCGCCGAGTCCATGAACAGACTCACCGAGTCCAAGACAACCTTCAACAGACTCGCCGAGTTATTCTTCCAACTCGCCGAGTTCCTGCCCATCTTCATCTGACTCGACGAGCTGTTCATCCCACTCGTCGAGTTCCTCCAAATCTTCATGCTACTCGCCGAGTCCACTCAAAAGGACTCGTCGAGTCCATTCAGATCTCCATACATGCAGAGGACTTTTGATTCATGCATGGACTCCAAACTGTAGATCTATCCTTCCCAAGCCTATTCCTCACGTAAAGCTGTAAACTTTACGTGTAGAGAAGGAGATCTAGGCAAAATACACCATAAACTAGGGTTTAAGGAAAAGAGGCTCCATAATCAACTCAAGGACTGAAACTTTATGCTTTCCAAGACCAAAATACACTTAGATCTGAAGTAGCAACTCCAGATCCAACTTCTAACTCAAATGGATAACTATCCATGGCTTAAAAAGCCCCAAATCTCACAACCAAAGAAGATCTAATGGAAAGAAACGACTTATTACCTTCAATAACTCAGAAAGTTTCCCCAAACTTCAGATCCAAGGCCAATCCTTGAAGCTTCAATGTTTCCCCTTCTTCTTCTTCCTTCAAACCACTCCCAAAATGGCTTGGAAACTTGAATGCACAACAATGGAGGCTTAGGGTTCGTATTCTGGGTGAGAGAGGCAGTAAAGGAACCCTAGGGAAGAGAATGAGACGTTTAAATAGGCTCCAAGTCCCGAATTTAGGGTTTTCCTCACACAGACCAGACTCGCCGAGTCCACTTGGCCGACTCGCCGAGTTGGTCACTTACTCCTCGACCCGGATCCCGCTCGGACTCGCCGAGTCCCTCCTTGGACTCGCCGAGTCGCCCCTAAAAATTAGGGTTTTCTTTCCTTTCTTGGCCTTCCAGATTTTGGGTGTTACATCATTAAGTTATAAAAATTGAATCTTGATGAGTATATATCTTCCATGCATGAGTTGGTGGTCTTTTTATAAAGTTATGAATCTAGGGCTTTGGTTTGGACACCATTAATCCATACAAAGTCATAATGTCAATAAATTTATGACTTAAGACATCCTTTAGAGATTAGATCTGTGATTTAGATGATTTAGTCTTAAGCATTAAGAACTTAAAGTTGAATTTGGGCAACAGTGGCTTACGCTAGGCGTAACCTCATGGTACACTACACGTAATGGGTTTCAGCATGTTACCCTTTCCTCGAACACATAGTACGTTGGGCGTACAGTGGTGGTACACGAGGGGTACTTACTAGAATCTCTTATGGGTCATTTTGGGTTTGGACCATGAATTGTTGGGCAAAGTATGAGAACATCAATATAGACTTTTTCCCTTTAGCATGATAGAAAAGGATTGGACCTTTGCATATGGGTTACTACCCTAATTATTGATTAGGATTGATCTTAGATAGGTTCAGTGTGAAAAGTTGTGATAGCAACAACGTGTGTGTGATTCGATTATCTTCAGATTGAGGTGAGTCTTCTCACAAATGTTTGGTGGGTCGAATGCACCAATATCGACCCATTGATTATTGTTAGAGGATGCTAGCTGTCTATGTGACTCTTACATATATTGTATGTGTTTGTATGTATACCGCGCGGGGCGTGATGTCAGGTGAGGTCTGATGAGTGTGTTGGGCGAGACCCATCGCATGTTACTGACAGAATTATACTAGGCGAGACCCTATGTAGTTTCTTAGATCTATCTTATATAATATATCGTGAAACCCTTTCTAATCAAATATGGTTGGTAAAAATGTGTCTTCTTAGTTTTTCTAACTGGATTTTGGTTACTAGCAAAGCAGGTCTCTTCGTGTGATTTTGCAATTTGACTTCCATTTTTTTATTAAAAATTGATTGTGTATCTTTCGTACCGTGTTTGTTTCATATTTGTGGAGTTGGTGTTTGGTGGTATGTTTTGAGTTTATATGTTTTTCGGGAGTGAATGTAGTATAATTTAACTTTACAAATGAATACGCAAACCTCACTCATCTTAAGATCAAAGGTTATTTCGACTAGAGGTATAATTTAAGTTTGTTTGTTAAAAAATACTGAATTGAAAAACAAATATATGAACTTAAGTAAAATAGTCGTGCGAGTGTGGGCGAGTATTATTGTTTGGGTGAGAATTAAGTAGATTTGTGGTGATAATATGGGGTCGGGTGGTGTTTAAACAATGAAATAGGCGACCGAAACACGCATAAACTTTCTTTCCAGTTGTATGCTTATGTTTCCTTCTGTTATGACATATTTATCATGCTAACCTTATTTTTACTATGAAATCACAATCTCTTGGAATAAATTCGAAAGCGAATCAACTGTTTTAGTTATTGGTGAAAGAGAAAATAGATGGATACATAAAAAATAGGTATTAGTTTATTTTTTGAACTTAATACAGTTAGAACATGGATGCTTCAAGTTGTATAGCAAACGTGCATAGAGATCATTTGTGCCAAATACTTTAGAAAAATCTTTTAAGGACAAAGGGTAATAAAATAGAAGAAACGTGGTTGTATGTTAAAGGTTTTAAAATCCGGAAAACGCATGACATGACAAAGTAGAAAAAAAAGTAATCACTTTATAGTTTATACAAATTAAATAGAAGACACATTACAGAAATAGAGATGCGCTTTGAGTCTTTAACTTAGATTAATTTTATTAGTCCAAAACCCTACAAATTTCTACCAAATGAGTTATAACCAATTTTAATACTCAAAATTTTAAGTGCTTTTAGAAAATTAGCCAAAATATCAAGATTTTCCACCAACAATCATACATTTCATAATACATCATAAAAAATGTTTACATGCAACTCAAAATGCCACAACATCGTTTTTGTCATTTTTTTGTACCCATTAAAAAAATTCACAATGAGCTTTTCAAAAATGTATCTAAGAAACTATATATATATATATATATATATATATATATATATATATATATATATATATATATATATATATATATATATATATATATATATAGAGAGAGAGAGAGAGAGAGAGAGAGAGAGAGAGAGAGAGATGGTTAAATTATTATGAAAACTTAAAGATTTGTGAGAATTTAAGAACTCATAATTCATTCATTATTTTTCAAAACCAATATCACTAATATTCTTCAAATGGTGCATCCAAGTCATATCTACGTTCAAAAAAAGATTTGAATTTTTTTTAAATGTGCGTGTGTGTGTGTGTGTGTATATATATATATATATATATGTGTGTGTGTGTGTGTGTGTTTATTACTTTTCAAAACCAACACAATAATACGATCCTAATATATATATATATATATATATATATATATATATATATATATATATATATATATATATATATATTAGGATCTTATTATTGTGTTGGTTTTGAAAAGTATTAAACACACACACACACACACACACACACATATATATATATATATATATATATATATATATATATATGTGTGTGTGTGTGTGTGTTTAATACTTTTCAAAACCAACACAATAATAAAATCCTAATATATATATATATATATATATATATATATATATATATATATATATATATATATATATATATATATATATATGTATGTTTCGAGTAATCAACTAACCACTTGAATTATATAACAGTAGTCATGCTATGTTATACTTTGCCTCTCTATGGTCCTTCCTTTGTGAATAGATCAAACGGACATTACTCATGTGACATCCCAAAATTTGCGGCCGATTTAAAACTTTTTATTTATGGTTATTTTAAATCAGAGTGTTCACTATAAATGTGGAATTTGGTCCCGTAAAAGTATTTTTGAAGAAAATGTTTTTCATTGATTTAATAAAAACTTGAGATGTCATAACCGATACAAAACATAAGCATAAATAGACCTTACCTTAATACTCTAGTAGCTTACGTACTCCTTAAATCTCTTAGTAGATAATTACATTATCTATTGGTATCTTCGTATCACTACCTATGCTACAAAGAAATTGAGTGAGTCATGTTGGGAAACTTGGTAAGTACATAGGCTTTTCAACCCACAATATTAAAATCTTTAATTATCTATTCTTTAGCATTCAAATTCCCCAGTTACCCCATTACCATTATCCTCACTTATAATCCTAGTATGATGATCTCGAGGGATCTTTCTTAAGGACCTTTGTCTGCAGACATCTATATAACCTAGATGATTAGACATGACAGTATGATAATATTTTGGGTAAGCACATTCAATACAATAGTACATTGGACAAAAACAGCATCCACATCAATTCAATAGTACTTTGGATGGGCATGACAGTACAAATAGTACTTTAGATCGGCATGATAGTATAAATAGTACTTTGGTTATGCACAACGAGGCACAACTTATTATTTCTTACATCTCTTACTAACCTATCACAACCACTATCTCACACAACCTCTCATTTATTATTCCACACGACCCTTTACTACCCAATCATATGATTAAGTATCATAAAATATATATAGTTTGATTAAGTAATATCTATATCATGTTGCACATATATTAAACACAACAAGATATCACAAATATCGTTTAAGAATTTAGAATACTTGTATCTATGTGTAAATTAAAAGTAACTATGCAATCACCTGACAGAAGCATGTGACTCAAAGTTAGGGTAGCACTTAGCCTTCACACTTTTCAAAGACCTAAATGCATAACACTAAGTCTTGGCCTAGTTTCATTATATTGGTGAGTATTTAAATAATAGTCTAGATTCTTCAATAAACCCAAGGCCTATATCAAGAACTATCAAGTAAGGAACAACCAGGTCGGGTCTGTTTGGTATACAAAATATACTGTTTGGAAATCCCACTTTAAACACCTCACTAATTCCATCTTAGACATCATCCCCGTAAGTAGATCAATCAATATAATGACTTGGAAATACTGATAAATCTTATTTATAGCTTCATAATAACAACTTATGACTATAAATATAAGTAACACCGAAGTCAAAAGAGTGTAGCTTAACATACAGAGGTTTTAGCGAAAACTAGAAAATTATGTGGGCAAAATTCCAAAACCAAAAGCTCTACTTTACCGGGATTTATGGCGCCCCATAACCTCTATACTAGCTCCTAAAAACTCCAAAAGTTGGGACTTAAGAGTGGGGAAAATTTTGAGAGAAAAAGAATGTGTTATGAAGAAGTTTTGAAAAATGAAAGGGATTTTCGGAACTATTTATAGGGGTATCAGGAGGGGCTACGCCCTGTGTAGTGTAACATCATGTTTCGAGAAGTTTCGTATTCCGGGATTTTGGACAATAAATGGATTAAGTAAATCTATTGGGCTTCAGGGTAATGTGGTTTAGACCTTATTGGATGATGACAATGTTGGATAAGAGCTTAAAGTCTTGGTTGTGTCTTGGAGTCAAAGGTTAAAATGGGAAAAGTGATGTTTTAGACTTCTTTCATGAATTATGGGTTTTAGTTCGACATGTGTTAAGCAAAATTAACTAGATAGAAGTATGGGGCTCGTCAATACCATTATGTAGATATAAAGATCGCAGAAAACAAAGTTGAAACGAAGAAGTTATGAATGTTTGAATTTGGAGTGAAATTGCGCGAAAACCTGTTCTTACGAGGTGAGATGTAATTCTCACGATATGAGAAGTGCTCACGAGGTGAGAATATATTCTAATGGCATTAGAACTATGCAGCCCAAAATCCTACGAAATATTTAGAGGTTTTAAGGTATTTAAAGGTAAGGATTAAGGTTTATGGTATTTTCTTAGCCTCCATCATATCTAGAACCTCTTGGGAGAAACCCTAGCCTCCATTTTCAATATTTGATCCTCCCATCTCCTCTCTCATCCATTAATGGAGTTTTTGGTGGTTTTGGAGCAATGTTTTCATTCAATATTGATCCTTGAATCTTGGCAATTGAAAATCTCAACTTCCATCTACCTTCTATACCTTTGTAAGTTATAAAGTTTCGAGCTTTATTGCATTTCATCTTTGGATATAAGTTTATTTGGTGTTTTGGTCCATTTCAATGAGTTTTGAGTGAGAGTTGGGAATAAAGTTTGTAACTTTATTACTCTCTAAGACCCTAAGAACATTGTATGTTTCAGATCTGGTCTCCAACACCTTCTTATTAAGTTTAGAATGTTTTCTTGGACTTCATGGACTAGGAAAGTTTTGATCTTTTGCCTTCCCTTTCAGATATGCAAGTTATTTTGGTCATTTAGGCCATTTTGGTGTATTAAAATTTAGATCTTGGAAGCATGAGACATTATTATGGATAAAGTTGGAAACTTTATCCATCTAAACATTATGTTGATTTGGATATGAAGGTTGGAGACTTGGGTTTTATAGGAAACAATATTGTACCATGCAGAAAACAATTAACAATTAATAGGGTACATGCATCCTTTAAAAGATCAATTTCATACACATTGATAACAACTGTTGGAGCATGGAAATGCTCTATAAATTATGAGTGATAAGTTAGGTTATTTTATTACTTTTAATTGTATTGTAAGTTATCTCTCTCTAGAAATAGAGAGGGATGGTCATTTTATTTCGAGTGCACTGAATATGTAGTCTTTTGTTTTAGTCGGAGAGAAACTCTCGGTTGGGATTTCTCCCACCAAAGTGTACTTCAAAGTTGTAACCTCTCTTTCTATTATAATCATCATATTACTCATCTTATGTTCTTCATATATGTTTTGTTATCATTAAATTTCAAGATCCTTTTATTCTACACTTAGTCGATCGTCCGATCGGGTTCCTACAATCGGTATTAGAGCCGTACATTGAAGATCTAAGCGATTATTTCAATGGAACGACTCCCGATCGACTACTTTCATCTTGTGTTTTTTGATTTTCATACAAGAATCTTTGGGTTCGCAACCGATTTTTTTTTATGATGAGTTTTTGATTTTTTAAAGTGTTGATTCAAAAGTTTTTCAAGCTTTAAAGAATAAATGTTGCCGCTGTTTGTTACAATTTTCTGCTGAAAATCCAAGTTTACAAAGATTTTGTCTTGTTGTTGAAGAAAAAGAAGTAGAAAGATGATATTTTTTGTCTAAAACTCTTGAAGATTTACTGCATGCATTTTTTTTGCTTTGGAATGAAGACACAATATTATGGACATTTGGAGAAGACTTGATTTTTGGAGAAGGTATCTGCAAACCTTTTGAAGATCATACTATATATTCTGGAGGTATGCTTCTTTTGCTATACTAAAAGAATGATAATATGCATGTCCTTTACTTCACCATAAAGTCTTCCCATGCTTTCATGACAATTCTCATGTGACAAGCAATCTACACCCGTACTTTTACTTCAAACCCATACTTTATCCTTACTTTTTCCCTTTCCCTCTCATACTTTTTGTCAATTTTTCCTCTTCCCAACACCCCACCTTATCCCCATATGCTTTAGAAATCATTTTCATGAATTAACAAGAAGTTATAACCCTTTCGGTATCAATTTCATGAAAAATGACATTTTTCGTCATCAGCCCTCTCATCCTCAGTGCTCAACACCGAAGACTTTATATGACTGAAGTGCCTAAAATATGACCGAAGAGTTATAGACTTCACCGGAGGTCTGCTGGGAGCCATTCATGAGTAGCCTCTGCGGTCCTTTGCCGCAGAGATGTCCTCTCCTGATCAATTCTTGCGAGACACCACAACCGCTACTTCATTCGTGCTCCATCCTCGCTCAAACAATACTGAAGACTAAAGCATATCGCACACTGCTACCCCATCCTCCGATCCTCTCTACAAAACCTTCAGCCTTCACCGAAGACCTTTCTCTTCGGTAGCTACCCGCCTTCACTGAAGACCTCGCGCCTACCCTTCCTTGATCCCGCCTAACTCACTGAAGACTTCGGTCTCTAGTCTCAACCCCATCCCTACTGCAGCCTATTTCCTCACCGGAGACTGCCCTCCTCTCACCTCCTTGTATTTTACCCTCCTTAATCCTTATCCCTCCCTTCTCACTGCAACCCTCCTCCCTCCTCTACTCAACCTTCATCGCTTCCTCCTCTCAATGCCTCCCCTCACATTCTTAAACCTCGTTTCATCCTCCTTATTATACCGCAACCCTTATTTTTTCTCAGTAATTTTTTATCTCTTTCATTTTTTTAGCACAAATTTTTTTTCAGCCTTTTTTCTTATTCTTTTTATTTAACACTCATTTACCTTTTTTATTATCACCAATTCCTTTTTTACATCATTTAAAAAAAAACAATTATTATTTTTTTTCTTTTTTTTCTCTCCGATTTTTTTAAAGCCAATTATATTTTTTTTTTACCAATTTTTACCACCGCAACCCATGATCTGAAGCACTTCTATGAAAAATAATTTTTACAATACTCGATTTATTGTCTTCACGAAAGAGTTTATTATTGGATATTTATTCAAGTTTCTATCATCACAACGGATTACTTCTTGTTGATTATATTGGAATTATTATTCATATGTGGATTGACCTTTAATTAAGGTTTGTCGACCAGCAGTCCTTGGATCGGTGTCTTAGGATCAACTATCCTCCAAACCGCAGTTGGACAACATATTCCTCTTTGCGAAGTTGGCACCGTAGTTGTGTCTGATCAACAAAATTGTTCGCAATCTTCGCTCTACGAAGACCATTTATGACTTGTCGCTCTTGATCTTCAGTTGATGAACCATGTCTCTTGAGAAAGTGGACTTTATTTATTAGAGATCGCTTCAGGAGTCATGACACCACAGTTTGGGTACATTATCATTTTTTTAGCAGAGGAGAGATTTTTCACGCAGAGTTCTTATTTATTACTATGGTACTTGTTCGAGCAGTTTTCAGCAACAGAATCAACCGGCTACTTATGACAGAGAGTATTTATTTTACTCTCATTCTTGTGTTTTATCGAGACCCTTCATACATCTAAGGAGAGCATGCTAAGTTCTTGGTATTTGACACTCTCCATCCTGATTGATTTATTCATTTTTGATATTCGGGTAATGGTTATCAAAAATAAGGAGAGAATATTATGAGCATCCAGATTATTGGTTATGTTTTTCAGAGTGTGGATTTTGAAGATATCTGGGAAAAGGAGATTATTTAGTATTTTGAGGTGCTAATTATGTAAAACCCAATGCTATGATGTATCAATCGGATTCACTTGATGGTGCGGAATCCTAATCAAGTGAATTAGACAAGATGAAATATAGAATAAGAACACAATGGTTAATCTTTAATGCACACTATTATTGAATAGTCGGGTACATAAGATTCTCGATTACACTTGGTTCTTTCTTGTTTTTCTCAAAATCACGTTATAAGCTTATGACAGCCCCCAAAACGTCCCATACTCTTTACAAGGCTCAAATGACACTATTTATACCTAGACCTAATAACCAAGCCCAAGCCCAAAACTCAAACAAGACAATATTAAGCGTAACCGAAATCACATGTGATTTCAGTCCAAACAACACCAAAACATGGTGTTTTCGGTCCTAGACCGAGAACTCTAATATGTTATGAAAAACAAAGTATAAACCACAATTTATGACCTAACAATCTGTGACATCCCCATTTTCACAGCCAAAAAAGACCGATTTTTGTTTATGCTTTATAAAAATCAGAGTACTTATTTTCATAAAAATGTTGCGGAATTTGTTCCCAGAAAAATACGATAAATACGTTATCAAAACATTTTCGAAGAAACGTATTTTATTCATTTTAAAATGTTTGGGATGTCATTGTCAATACAGAAACATAAGCATAAACGGAACTTACATTTATTTACACTAATGATCTACATCTCTTTAATCTCTCAGTGTAATGTCACTTCATATTGACACTTGTGATATAAATAAACTGAGTGGGTCAGGTTGGGAAACCTGGTGAGTACATAGGGTTTTCAACCCACAGTAATATAATTATTATGTTTAATCATCAAACAGTTATCCCAATTACCCATCCCCATTATCTTCTTTATTCCTAAGGATCTACCCTAAGAATCAGCTATTTCTTGGTCATTCATTCCTAAGGAGTATCCTAAGGAATAGGTACGAATTCCATTGTTGTAAATGACACATCTGTCAAGCACAATTGCTAGTTCTGTCACTTAGGCGCAACTGCCAAAATTGTGACATTCTCTATGGGGCGCATCTGTCGGGGTTATGAGGTTCTCTATTAGGCGCTTCTGTCGGTAGAGCCCTTTAGGCGCATGTGCCAGGGTTTTATTGACAATATCATTTTCGAGAGTCCACTCGCAATACATATCAATGGGTTTTTAGAGTACACCGGTGAACACATTGTTCACAACACCTACAGGTTGCGAGCCTACTAGTGTTCCACTGGACTGTCTAGAATAGTCCGTGGTTGTCATCCATACTCTGCTGAATGACGGGGTCATCATTTGGGAAAAAGGCTTCTCCCATCGTCCACCTCTCACCCTCACCTCTCGGTCTATTTCACCTCTCAACTCATCACCCAACTCATATTTCATCTATTACATCTACCCATGTCTTACCTCAACATTTTCGTAGATATAAAATACATATACAGTTTAAATCATTTAAAACGTGTATAAAATCATTCATCCAGCATAGACAACAAGTACTCAAGTAATATGCACACATAGCACGTAATTTATATAAAATACTTCATATCTATGTGTGAGCTGAAAGGGACCATGCACTCACCAGAAAGGTGGTGACTCAGCACTCGGACAGCGCTGCGATACTCTCAAAACAATTTTCCTTCGATAAAACCTAGTATCAATACCACTAGGGTTTAGTCTAACAATAACCGTGACAAATTAATAGTCTGACTATTATTATTATTATATAAGCGTTAAATAACACTTAATATAACTCATAATAATAGCCTAAATAATTATTTTAAGGACCTAATAACATTACTATAATTATTTGAAAGCTATATTAAAAGTTGCGTAAGTGTAGCTCACTTACAGCGTATTTTAAAGAAAATCGGGCTTTGCTCAAAGCAGCGTTTCCGAAACCGAAAGACCCTTTTTTCTCGGGACTCCGGGAGCCTCGGGGCTTCCTTAGGGTGCTAGGGATTTTTCCTAGGGCTTAGGAGTGGTTTGGGATCCTAGAGAGAGAAAGAAACTAGAGAGAGAAGTGTTTTCTGGTGTGAAAATGCGGGTAGCCTCGGCCTCCTTTTATAGCTACGAGGGCCTCGCTACGATGGGCGTTCAGAAGCTCTATGTGGGGTGTAGCTTCGGATAAGGCAGACAGATGGCAAGCTTCGGATGGGGCGACGTGGCTCAAGCTGGACCGAGGAGTGCAAGGCGTAAGCGGCGCGTTCTGGACTTCGTACGCCGGGCGTAACGCGAGGGTGGCGCATCCTTCATCCGAAGCGAGACCGTGCTCAGCAAGCGACGGCTGAGATTTGGCCACGTCATCGCATCTAGCAACAGCTTCGTAAATTCGAGTTTAAACTTTAAAAATCGTAACTTTCGCATACAAGCTCCGTTTTTCGACGTTCTTTATATTCACGCGAAGGCGGTAACGTACTCTACAACTTTCGTTTAGACTCCTTCGGCTAATTTTGACTTTATTTTAAAAGTTACATTATTAACAGGCCGGGACATGATTGGTCCGTTAAATTCTCATAACTTCTTCATCCGACGTCCATTTTCGCCCATCTTTTTCTCGTTACGCTACTCTTAACGAGATCTTCGATTCTCGTTTAGGTCGTGTCGGCTAAAAACTGCTCGATCTATTATTCGAATTTCGGGATGTACACTGCTAATCCGAAACTTCGAAAAATCATAACTTCCTTATACGAAGTCAGATTTGGGTGTTCTTATTATGGACGCTCTCAGTTTAACGTATTCTACGACTTTCGTTTAGATCACTAAGGCTAAAACTCACTCTATCGTAAATTCACTATTTATGTTTCCCGGTATCGTGCCGGTTTTGTCGTGAAACTTCGACGGGTCATAACCTCTTCGTTATAACTCGGATTTCGGCGTTCTATATATGTACGGAAACCTTATGACATATTCTACTACTTTATGACATAAATAATCTTTTGTCGAAAAGTCGTTTTTGACCCTTATTGCCTCTAAATTGACTACCCGGATCTGCGGGCGTTACAATTATCTCCCCCTTAGGATGATTACGTCCCGGAATGATCAACGAAATAGGGCTCGTATAATGACTTCATACGTCATCTTTTCATCCTAGGTAATAATTGTAACTTCTATATTCTTTCAAGTCTATCTCTTAGACTTATTGATTGTAAGCAGTACTTGGTCGTGCACCTGCTCTCTACCTCAAGTTAGACTCCAAATTATGACCTATCATCATGTGATGCACGTTTAGACTTAGGTCTCTTAGAGTTAATTTCTAAAACAAACTATGCCTTCCTTCATGTTCTAATGTGATGTAATCACACTTTATCATGTAGCATTTCTAGCTACCAACTTCTTTAACAACGAGCGCAATACTTCTATTGATCGCTTTGATTTCAATTGTTTGGTTTAAGTCGGACGCTACATCAAACTTGGTTCTCTGAACCACATAACCTACTCGTCGTAGTTGGACTCAATGTGATATGACCACTAGGGTCGGGATAACAACAATTTTTCTTAGTCATTACCGAAACAATGGTAACGACATACTTGAACAAAACAAAATCAATTAATATCTTCTTGGTAACCTTGTGACTTTCCCTGATCCAAGTGTGAGTCCTGTGCTTCCGGTAGTATAGGCCTCTACTACCATCCACACCTACTCATACTCGTCCCAAGTATTGTCTCGTAGTTTTCCAAGCCACTATACAAGAAAATCACATAACAGTTTAACACACCAAATATCAAAACTAAGGTTTTATATTGTTCCTTGAAATGCTTACATAGGTGTTCAAGTTCACCCTAGACTATTCCTCTAATAGGCTACATCATGAGGTACTATCTACACGACTACTTCATAACTCGATCTTTGGATGTCAAGCCTTCACTCCTGAATCCTCGCATTGTCATCTGCTTTGTCAAGGATCATTTGAAATGCTCTCGCCTTTGGTTTTGGCGGCACATTTGGCTTTGTAGCCCCCTCTCTCTTTGGGCAGTCTTTCTTGGAGTGCCCTTCCTTGTTACAACCGTAACACACCCTTTTGTTGAATGTACACTCGTTGTCATAATGCCCATGCTTCCCATACTTGAAACAAGTCACCTCCTCACCGCATTTTCCAGAGTGTTTCTTTTTGCACTTCTCGCACCATCTTTCATCACCCCCTCCTCCTCTAAACTTCCTTGTATTGGACTTGCTTTTCTCATCGGGATTCATAGACCCCTCAAACTTCCTCTTTTCTCCAATCTAGGTCTTGTTGGCGGCTCTTCCCTTGATCATCTCCTCAACCGACTTGGCAGCCCAGATAGCTGCCTCCAAAGTAGGTGCCTGGTGTACTGGCACTGTATACTCCCATGGAAGTCCCTTAGCGTACTTATCGATTTTCGTCAACTCATCTGGGACAAGACGCAAGGCAAACTCCATTTTCTCGGTGAAGTTGTTGGTGTATTCATAAATTGACATGCTTCCCTTCTTCAAGGTCAGGAATTGGTTCTCTAGCTCAAGCAAATTTTGGGCTGAGCAGTACTTACGTTTGAACTACACCAAAAACTCTACCCACGTCAGTTGTAGGGGCTCGTTGGGGCTTAGAGTCTTCCCCAGAGTGTTCCACCAACGAACCGCGCCTCCTCTGAACTGGCATACCGCAAACGTGGTTTGTAGTTTGCCTCTGCAGCCACACGTCATGAAAGCTAGCTCCATCTTCGAGATCCAATCCATGACCCTGATCGGATCTTCCTTTCTAGTGAAAGTCGATGGCTTGTAAGTCAGAAAATCCTTGTACTTGCATCCATTCCTCTCGACTCCTTCATCTTGGTTGTTTTGTCGAACTATTGGTGGGTTGACCTGACCAACGGTTCCACTGTAGTTCCCCTCCTCAGTCTGCCCTTCATTCAACTCGGGTTGTTCGATCTGTATGGTCACTTCCTCTCGATTTTGTTGGAGCAAACGTCTGGTTTCCTCCATTTGACGATCCAACATCGCCTGGATCATTGCTTGCACTCCGGCCATCGTTATTGGCTCAGCAGCGGCTACCACAACCGGTATTTGCTCAATCACTGGGGGCTGATCTCGGTTCCCATTTGCATTCACGTTTCCGCTACGGGTCCTTTCCATCTTGATCTATACACTGAATAAGGTGAATCTAGATCTTTATTTAGGATTGTCGTTTAAATCATCCTTCTCACCCCGAAACGTTTATATGCTAGTTCTAATATCGTAGTTAAACGCTTAGAATCCTAAACACATAAGGTTTCCAGATCCGGTCGGCAATAGACCATAGATCCGAACATATAATGCATATCATAAATCATTTAGCACATAAAAACATGTTAGACATCATTCCTAAAATAAACTAGTGCTTGTGTCTATTAAGATGTATTATCTAAATCTATTAGATACACTCCTCACAATCATTGCTTAGCATTCTAAGTTTAAGTCTAGAAATAAATCCATATTCCTAGTTCGCTTAAACTAATGCTCTGGTACCAACTGTGACATTCCCATTTTCACGGTCAGAAAAGACCGATTTTTGTTTATGCTTTATAAAAATCAGAGTACTTTTTTTCATAAAAAAGTTGCGGAATTTGTTCCCAGAAAAATACGATAAATACGTTATCAAAACATTTTTCGAAGAAACGTATTTTATTCATTTTAAAACGTTTGGGATGTCATTGTCAATACAGAAACATAAGCATAAAAGAAACTTACATTTATTTACACTAATGATCTACATCTCTTTAATCTCTCAGTGTAATGTCACTTCATATCGACACCTGTGATATAAATAAACTGAGTGGGTCAGGTTGGGAAACCTGGTGAGTACATAGGGTTTTCAACCCACAATAATATAATTATTATGTTTAATCATAAAACAGTTAACCCAATTACCCATCCCCGTTATCTTCTTTATTCCTAAGGATCTACCCTAAGAATCAACTATTTCTTGGTCATTCATTCCTAAGGAGTATCCTAAGGAATAGGTACGAACTCCATCGTTGTAAATGACACATCTGTTAAGCACAACTGCTAGTTCTACCACTTAGGCGCAGCTGCCAAAATTATGACATTCTCTATGGGGCGCATCTGTCGGAATAGTCCTTTTAGGCGCATCTGTCGGGTTTAAACTTTAAAAAATCGTAACTTTCGCATACGAGCTCCGTTTTCGACGTTCTTTATATCCACGCGAAGGCGGGAACGTACTCTACAACTTTCATTTAGAATCCGTCAGCTAATTTTCACTTTATTTTAAAATTTACATTATTAACAGGCCGGGGCATGATTGGTCCGTTAAATTCTCATAACTTCTTCATCCGACGTCCGTTTTCGCCCATATTTTTCTCGTTACGCTACTCCTAATGAGATCTTCAATTCTCGTCTAGGTCGTATTGGCTAAAAACCGCTCGATCTATTATTCGAATTTCGGGCTGTACACTGCTAATCCGAAACTTCGAAAAATCATAACTTCCTCATTCGAAGTCAGATTTGGGTGTTCTTTTTATGGACGCTCTCGGTTTAATGTATTCTACGACTTTCATTTAGGTCGCTATGGATAAAACTCGCTCTATCGTAAATTCACTATTTATGTTTCCCGGTATCGTGTCGGTTTTGTCGCGAAACTTCGATGAGTCATAACTTCTTCGTTATAACTCGGATTTCGGTGTTCTTTATATGTACGGAAACCTTGTGACATATTCTACAACTTTTTTAAAATTATTTATTCTAAATAATCTTTTGTCGAAAAGTCGTTTTCGCCCCCTATTGCCTCTAAATTGACTAGCCCGGATCTGCGGACGTTACACAATCCCCCCTTAGTTTATAGCTTTCGTTTCTTATGACCTAAAAATTTCCCCATGGGTTTGTAGCTTTCTTTTCTTTTTAATCTTCTCTTTGTTCTTGACTTCAGCTTTTATCTTCGATTTCTTCACAACTTCAAGATGAACATACGAGTTTCTGCATGAATGACTTTATCTTGAAGAGTTGGACTTCCTTCAAAGATTTGAACTTGAACGCACATTGGGTGTAGGGGCTTCTTGTAAAGATTCTTGAAAATCAGCACTTTCAGCTTTGAAATACTTCAGAGAAAATAACAGAGAGACAGATTCTTTTGGATCACTTCAGCAAGTTGATAGATAGCAGCAAATTGATTGAGGAGACTTCAATGCAATCTGTCACATAACTTCAAGTACAACTTCACTTTGCTTCTTGGGTTGAAAGATTGAATGTAGAAAAATAATATTAACTTCTTGCTGCTTCGAATGAGTATTCTTTAACGATCACCATTGCGCCTTAAAAGGTAATCATGAGTAAAAAGTCCATGTGGATCATAGAATCATAAAGACCCTTCTCACTACAGTTGTTCAAGGATGTAACCTTAACTCAGAAAGAGACTACTCGCAGTATCTGTGTGAACACGGAGGAACGCACTCCGATTTTTTGAGTATCAGAGAACTACTCATAGCCATTTTGATATTAGCCCCTGCATATCCTGGATCATAGACCTCAATGCAGTTTTTCAAGTTAAACAAGTTAACTTGGCCCTTGACGAGATGCTCAACGATAGTCGTGCCTTGCGAGGTGCATCGCCTTTGTGCCATGACATCTGTATAGTTTCAGACTTTTAATTCCTTAAATACGATAGTTCTTAGAAATATACTGCCTAACTGACAGTTTGTATAATTTCAATCCTTCAATTCCTTGTGAAAATGGAGTGAAGTGCAATAACCATCAACTCCTTTCCAAGTTTCTTCTCCTTGCTCAGAAAATTTCGATACAGTCTGCTTGAGTCTCTTCTTCTTTTTGAATTCGCTTTTTAAGACAAACGAAACTTTGAGATAAAAAATAAAAGTAAAAATAAACTTAGCACGCAATAGAAATAACTAAGAAATAAAAATAAAATTAAAAATACACTCAAAATAATAAAAAAATATTTTTGGATTTTTAACTTTTTGAAAAGGAAATAAAACAGAAATAAACATATTTTTGGATTTTTTAAATTTTATGATTTTGTTTTTAATTTTAATTCTCCCCTTAAATTTGTGCATAGAGGAAAAATATGAACAAATTTAAAGAAAACAAAAATAATAACTAAATTTAAAACTTTTGGGATCAAAGTTATCAAATAATTCAATATCGTTTATCAACACACACTTGCATGTTTATCTCTGGTCAATTACCAATATTGCGGTCCACTTAAACACAAAGGATATTGACAAATTGGACATATAATAAATGACAAGACATTGTGATTATATTCCTAAATAGACCATTTTGCTGATGACGACCAAGGATATCGTTGTCCACTTAAATTCAACAATGAGATCTACAACCATCCTTTAATCATGAACCAATTCAATTTTAAGCTCACTAGAACGTGTTCCCCGGTTCAGGACATACCCTAGCAATCAAGGAATTCCAAGGAGCTCTTTACTTTAGGTGAGTATTGAATTATTTGAGAGAGAAGATAGATATAGAGATGCATATGTTTTATTCCGGGTCGGATGTCTTCCAATCATGTAGAGGGGCAAAAAATGACTAACATAGACAGAAATAGAAGATGCATATGTTGTGTCCCAGGTCGGATCCTCCGATCACATAAAGGGGACAACATATGACTGACATAGATGGATAAAGAGAGACGCATAGAAATAGAAATAGAGATGCATATGTTGCGTACCAGGTCGGATCTTCCGATCACGCAAAGGGTGCAACATATGACTGACAGAGAGGATAAGAAAGAAAACAATTTCACACATACATACTTTATCAGAACCCCCCAGTCACCCTTTCAGCACCAAAATCAAGGACATTAGTTCGTACATCGAAGAAATATCGAGCCACAATTCTAGATGATAAGTAGCTTTAATTTATATTGTAGGCTCCCTTGTTTATCTCACCGCTCAATCAATCCAAGCATTGTATGGTTAGTCCAAATGAAACTATCTAAGTCCAGATGAGTTAACATTGTCTAGTCCTTTCATTTTCAGCTATGTCTAGTCCTTTTGAATCTTTCGTGCCTACCAGCACATTGAGCACACAGTCTAAACAATTCAGCTTCAGTGCATTACACGCATCTCATATTTCCCTTAAGCAGTAAACTTCATATCACTTCCCAAGAATACTTACGAAAGAAAACATATTTTTGTATTTTTGATTTTTTTTAATTTTTGATTTTTTTATTGTATTTTTTGATTTCTCCCCCTTAATTTGTGCATGGGGAAGAAAGGAAACAAAATAAATGCGCAGATTTAAAAAAAATTTGTCTTCAAAACAAACCATTTTATGAAAAACTTAAAAGTACCGAGAAGAAAACTCAAACCGTAACTCAACAATTGAAGTTGCATCCAAATGATATGAGAACAACACGCATATGCAACGACATGTTCAGCCTTAGTTATGTTTCAATTCCGGAACGAAGTTAAGATATTCAACGCACCGTTAAACACAATCCCCATTTGTGATGCTTTCCTACTTCCTTCCCGCAAAGGACACATTCTCTCAATGAAAGTTCTGAATGTAATGTAGTTGAGAGAATGTCTCCTATCATGTGCCTGGAACAGCCACTATCAGCAAACCAAAGTTTGATGATATTCCTCCATAGCTACTCCGATACAGAGTGCGGGATTAGTTAGCTTTTGGAACCCAGTCCTCTTTGAAGCTGGGTTGACCATTATCATCTACACAAGGTACTCTTTCCCATGACATGTCCTGTTTATCAGACACAGAAGATGAATAAGTGTTAGAATCATTAGATGATTTAGGAGTGTGAACCTTTAGTACCCATCTGTAGTCGGGTTTAACCTATTCCTTGTTTGATCGGATGGATGCCTCAACACTTTCTTTAGAACTTGGAGTCGACCACCGAGATGATTTCTACCTAAACGATCTTGATCTAACATACCCATCTCTTGAATTTGGCATCTTGTCAGACATCCCCTTCTTGCCCTTGGGAGTTTGATTATTTCCCTTCTTAGTATTCCAGTCACCATTGTTTGAATGTGACCTCGAAGGGTTTCTTTTGTAAGATCTCCCTCTTGGCACGTTCTGCCAACCTTGTTTGTAGTAAGGAACATATAAACGATGTGGGAAATTTCTGGCAAGGTGACTGGGAGTCCCATAGTTAAAGCAAGTCTGTCTCTTCAAATAAATCAGACTGTGACTTGGTCCTTGTCCAACAGCAGTTCGTTTCGAACAACTTCCACAAGCACAAGCACAAGAACATTTGTTAGACTGCTTGACAAATTTTTGTGGCTCGGATTTTTCAACACTGGGGGTGTCATCATTACAAGCTTTTGAAGCACTTTCAACAGACTCAGAATTGATTTTGATCTACTCACTCCTAACTTGCACTGCTTCTTGATCTGCACATGAAGTAGAAGCATTAGAATCGTTCATCTTAACACGAGCTTTTGAATCATTATCAGCAGAACAAGAATTATTTGTGTTCTGCTCATGCCCATCATGCATTGTGACCTACTTTGCACTTGAGGTAGAAGTATCTGAATCGTTCACCTCAACACTTCTAATAGGGCCAGATTGTTCAGTCTTAACTAAATTTGTTACTGGGGGCTGGCCATATTGTGCAGGTGTCTCTATCTCATTGGTTTCAAGGGGCGGGATATAGTTATCATTAAAGGGAGGTGGAACACTGTGATAACCTAGACCCTTATTCTAATTATCTTTGAATTTTAACTATTTTTCTATCATTGTCTAAACCTTTTTACTTGACACATCAAACTTTTTAAAATTAAAGTCTGCATTTTCAAACTTATTTTTTAATGTGTTAAGCTCGGCAGTTAGACTGGCAATCTTTTGTTAAGCGTAATCAAAATGTGTACATTTAGTGTTGTATTCTTCTTAAAGTTTTTTTAAAAGTCCTTGGTTTTGGCCTCTAATTGATTTTTAAGGGTTTTTGGTCCTTTATGATAGCATAACGTTCATATTTAAGGTCCTCAATTTTCCTAATTAATAATTCATGTTGATCACGATAAGATTTAATTTTAGCTTCACGGGACTGAGAGCATGAAGTTTCATTAAACTTGGTGATTGAAGAACTCATTATTCACCAAAAAGAATAAATTACCAAAAGTTGAACTGATTGTGAAGCCAAGAAAAATGCCCTTTGGTTTGAAACCTCAAAAGTCAAACTTTAAAAGTCAAAATTGAAAGTCAAACTTAAAATTCAAAATTGAAAGTCAAAGGTCAAACTTGAAAATCAAAAGTCATATTTGAAAGTTAAAAGTTGAAAGTTAAACTTTTTGTCCAAAAAAAATAACCTTGACCGAGAACAAAAATTTCTAGACCGAAAACGAAATTTCAAGAGCAAAAACAAGGGTATTTGACTGAATATGTGCCTTTTTGACCAAATACGAAGCTTTAGAACCGAAAATGAAGTTATTGGATAAAAAACATGGCTTTAGGACTAAAAGAAAGCGAAAAACTTGAAAATTCGAAGTTACAGTCGAGGATGCAAGGGCTAAATATCCGAACCAAGAACAAGGTCGAAATCCAGAAAAAACAAGAAGTAGATCATGAACCAGCGAGGCGGAAGTCTTCGGAATGAAAAGGAAGCGAACTGAAATCAGGCGCGCTGAGAACCTCGCACCGAGAAGGCGAGACCGAGAACTCGGACCGAAAGCTTGCGAGGCCGACCGAAAACGTTGCTGAGCCTCCGAAATTTGATGCTTGCCGCCGAGATCCTCCTAGGGATTGGCCGAGACCGAAGATCCCACCGAGATCTCGTAAAATTTGGCCAAAAATCATCCAAAACATGCCAAAAACATGGAAATTTTAATTTTTAAAGTTAAACTTGATCAAAACTCCAAAAATATGAAGAACACAAAGAACAAACAACCAAAAATTTGTAAAATATAAATCAAAAACACCAAGAAACTCCAAGAAAAACCATTTGCAATGACCCGAATGATACCGATCCAAGCTTTGATACCAGTTGTAAAACCCAAAATGCTATGATGTATCAATCAGATTCACTTGATGGTGTGGAATCCTAATTAAGTGAATTAGACAAGACGAAATATAGAATATGAACACAATGGTTAATCTTCAATGCACACTATTATTGAATAGTCGGGTACACAAGATTCTCGATTGCACTTGGTTCTCTCTTGTTTTTCTCAAAATCACATTCTAAGCTTATGGCATCCCCCAAAATGTCTCACACTCTTTACAAGGCTCAAATGACACTATTTATACCTAGACCTAATAACCAAGCCCAAGCCCAAAACTCAAACAAGACAATATTAAGCCTAACCAAAATCACATGTGATTTCGGTCCAAACAACACCGAAACATGGTGTTTTCGGTCCTAGACCGAGAACTCTAATATCTTATTAAAAGAAAAGTATTAACCATAATTTATTACCTAACAAATTGATCTTGGCTTATCATCTACTTGTTTAGTCAAACCAATGCCATGATAATAGTTATGATTAAAGTTTAAAGTCTGATCCTTGCCTGCGAATCACTGAAACTTCTATTCCTGGATCCAGACTTGATTATTATTCCAAATCTACCACAAGATGTTTTCATGTTTTTAGCAAGTTATTCTTTTGAGGAATTTTGGGTATATTATGATTCGAGAACAAGAGATGTTTCATACTTTTGAGGCCGAAGTGTGACTTGATTATGGGACGTTTAGTTTAAGAGTTATCGGTACACTTTTGAAGTTGATCATCATGGTTTAATGATCACATCTGTAGATTGGAATCTCAATCTTCAACACCATATTTGCTTGATCCTCGATGCTTAGAAGACTTTGACTATAGAGATTTCATCGCCCAGTTTCATACATCACATACACTTTAGAGTTTTAGAGACATTCCAACATTTGTTTCTCATTATGTATCATTTTATTATCGCACTTGCTAGTTGGTTACTATGTAATTTAGCCTTTTATCACTATATTTGTATCCATCATCATTTCCGAGCATTTAGGGAGAGATTGTTGGAGCATGGAAATGCTCTACAAATTATGAGTGATAAGTTAGGTTATTTTATTACCTTTTATTGTATTGTAAGTTCTCTCTCTTTCTATATAAATAGAGAGGGATGGTCATTTTATTTCAAGTGCACCAAATATGTAGTCTTTTGTTTTAGTCAGAGAGAAACTCTTGGTTAGGATTTCTCCCACCGAAGTGTTCTTCAAATTTGTAACTTCTATTTCTATTATAATCATCGGATTACTCATCTTATGTTCTTTATATATGTTTTGTTATTGTTAAATCTCAAGATCCTTTTATTTCACACCTAGTGGATCGTCCGAACAAGTTCCTACAACAACATACAATGAACAACAAACTAGCCTAACCCTAGTGTAATTAGAAAATTACAAATTTTAGGTTACATAACTTTTGATTTTTTATAGCAAACAAATCAAACCAATCCTTGTAGTCGTGAATCTTGGAAAGACTAGAACCAAAGAGATGATGCTTCTAATGGTTTGTACCCAAACCCTAGCAACAAGAACACAATAGGAGATAGGAGAGGGTATTAAATTTTCTGATATATTAGTCTTATAAAAGTTTGCCAAAAATTTGATGGCTTAAGGGGTTCTTTATATGTCAATAAGTTATCCTTGGATAACCCTAATTTGAATATAATAATATCTCAAATTAGGCGGGTATCTAATCTCTTTACTTATCCTCCAAGGCTTCCTAGAAGCCTTAGAACTCTTCCACAACATCGTCCCCATGAGGGAGGTTCTAGAAACTCTTCATTGCTCTAGTTTTGAACAATATCGCATTTAGTCCCTGCACTTCCAATTAAATCTAATGAACCCGAAATTAATTCTAATTAATTTATGATTAATTCTAAATTAACAATTACTATTTATAATTAATACATTAATGATATAATATATTAATAAATCATTTATTTTAATTTTTAGTTAATTTATTGTTCATATAATAAACTAATAAATTATCCTCTCTCTCCAAATGCAATTTTCTCAATTGCTAGTTCTGAGGGCAAACCAAAAAGGACTTTCCTTTCATTTCAAAAGTGTACCAGTTTAGTTATTGGCTTATACAACTTAATCCAACAACCTTTTGCTCCAAGGTAATAATCGTAACTCTTATGTTTCTTCTATTGAGTTTCTAACTCTTAGACTTCTTGACTGCTAACATTGCTCAATCTTGCAGCTGTGATTCCTTTTAAATTCGATCTCCATTGTAGGCTCTTGCTCCTTCTAGAATTGACTTACCTAAGATAAGGTCCTTACTTTGACTATCGTAACAGACCGATGGGTCATGTTCTAATGACCTTTCATCGTTTGATGCAACAACTAGACTCGGGTCTCTTTGAGTCAGATTCTGACACGAAAGATTCCTTCCTTCATGTTCTAATGTGATATAATCACATTCTATAGTGTAGCATCTCTAGCTACAAGCTAATTAATCCAAATGGCGACAACAATACTTCTATTGATCGCTTCGATTATATTTCCCTATGATCTTTTAGCTAAATTCAGATGCTACGTCGAACTCACTTCATAGATTAGTGGGACTAGATCCGTTATGACTACTAAGGTCGTAATAATATTCATCCATACTCATTACCGAAACAATGGTAATAACATACGTGAACAAAACAAAATCAATTACTATTGTCTTGATAAGCTTGTGACTTTTCCTTATTTAAATATGAATCATGTGCTTTCAGTATTATGGGTCCATACTACCTTCCACACCTATTCATACTTATTCCAAGAGTTGTATCGCAACCCCAAAGTTACTATTTATCAAAGATTACAAAAGAAATTTAACATATATAGATGTATCCAAGTAATTATGTAGAACAAATTTCCTAGACTCCATTAGGATTTCTTCCATGCGTATCTTCAACCATAATTATATTTCAACTGGATCATCCTTTCCATTAAAAGATGAAGGCTTGCAAGTCATGAAATCCTTATACTTGCAGCAACCTTCAGGTTCCTCATTTCTTCAGATCTCTGAGTCTTCCATAGGAGGGAGTGGTCCTTAATGTCTTTTGAATCATTGTTCCCTTCGTGAACTATTGTTGGATGAGAGGGAACCAGTCCATTATTGACTTTTCCATCGACTATTCATTCGTTAACCACCAATACTATACCACTAGTGTTAGATAGTCCTTGGGTTAGGAGTTCCATAAACTAATGCCTTTGTTGATCTAGCATGTTCTGTATCATCAATCGAACTTCATCCATCGGGAGCTGAGCATGTCATGCTCCAACATTCTGAGGTGCTAGAACTCTTTCATTATTGATGACCTTACCGCTCCTCACGATCGTCATATCGTTCTATACACCGAAGTAGGGATTTAGTGTACCGAGACGAGAATATAGATATGGAAGGTTTTAAACACATAATTCTCTTTATCACTTTGAAAAGTAAATCTCTATTATTTAATCATAATAAGTATGAATTTATTCATTGTATAATGTTTCGATTAATCAACTAACCACTTAAATTAAATAACATTAGTCATGCTATGTTATGAACAAGCATAATTTACCTCTCTATGGTTCTTCCTTTGTGAATAGATCAACTAAACATTACTCATGTGACATCCCAAAATTTATGGCCATTTTAAAACTTTTTATTTATGGTTATTTTAAATCTGATTGTTCATTATAAATGCGGAATTTGGTCCCATAAAAGTATTTTTGAAGAAAATGTTTTTCATTGATTTATTAAAAGTTTGGGATGTCATAACTGATACTAAAAATATGCATAAAACATAAGCATAAAAAGACATTACATCAATACTCTAGCAGCTTACGTACTCCTGAAATCTTTTAGTAAATAATTAAATTATCTATCAATATCTTCGTATCGCTACCTGTGATAGAAAGAAACTAAGTGGGTCAGGTTGGGAAACCTGGTGAGTACATAGGGTTTTCAACCCATAATATTATAATATTTAATTATCAATTCTTTAGCATTCAAATTCCCCAATTACCCCATTACCATTATCCTCACTTTCTAATCCTAGTATGATGATCTCGAGGGATCTTTCTTAAGGACCTTTGTTCGTAGACATCTATATTTCTTAGATGATTAGGTGGCAATATTATAATATTTTGGGTAAGAATAGCACTACAATAGTAATTTGGACAAACACGACAAGCACGACAGTACAATAGTACTTTGGATGGGCACAACATTATGAATAGTACTTTGGATGGGCACGACAATATAAATAATACTTTGGTTAGGCACAAATAGTCACAGTTTATTATTTTGCATATCTATTACTAACCTATCATATCCACTATCTCACACAACCCTAACACAACCTCTCATTTTTACTTCACACGGCCTTTTACAACCCAATCATACTATTAAGTATCATAAAATATATATAGTTTAATTAAGTGATAACTATATCATGTTGAATATATATATATATATATATATATATATATATATATATATATATATATATATATATATATATATATATATATATATATATATATTAAACACAACAAGACAACTCACATAACATTTACGCATTTAGAATACTTATATCTATGTGTAAGTTGAAAGTAACTATGCACTCATTTGAGAGAAGTAAGTGACTCAAAGTTAGGGTAGCACTTCAGCTTCACAATTTTCAAAGAGATAAATGCATAACAATAAGTCTTGGCCTAGTCTCATAATCATGGTGACTATTTAAATAATAGTCTAGATTCTATCAAGTAAGGAATACCAGGTAGGATCATATCGGAGGTTGGGTCTGTTTGGTATATCGAGTATATTGTTTGGAAATTCCACTTTAAACACCTCACTAAATCCATCCTAGAGATTATCCTTGTAATTAGATCAATCTGTATAATGACTTGGATTTACGGATAAATCTTATTTATAGGTTCATAATAATGATTAATGATTATAAATATAAGTACATGGAAGGAAAAAGAGTGTAGCTTCACTTACAGAGGTTTTAGCAAAAACCGGGAAATTATGCGGGCAAAATTATGAAACCGAAAGATCTATTTTACTGGGCTTTTTGGCACTCCAGAGCCTTGATATTAACTCTTACAAACTCCTAAACTTGGGGATCAATAATGGGAACAAATCTGAGAGAAAGAGAAAGTGTTATGAAGAAGTTGTAAGAAATGAAAGCGATTTTAGGAACTATTTATAGGGGTTTCAGGAGGGGCTACACCCTGTGTAATAATGTGCTATGCCATGCATAGAAAGGATGAATCTAATGCTGACATGTATTGAACAATTTGTGGTCCATGCCTCTTCTTCTAGAAGTGTGCGCATCACGCCTTTTTGCGCGAGGTTTACTCGAGAAACTTCAAAATTTTGTAACTTCTTCATACAAACACCAATTTTGACATTCTTTATATCCATGCTTAGCCATCAAAAAGATCTACAACTTTTTTTTAGACTCCGTCGGCTAATTTTCACTTTGTTTTTTAGAAGGGTTAGACTGCTAATCTCCGTTTATAATTCATATCTTTTCCATACAATGTCCGTTCTCAACTGTCCTTTTTATTGAAGGAATCATATTGATAAGATCTTCAACTCTCATTTATATTGTTTTTCCTAACAATCGACCAATTTGAATTTTGGTTTCTATGTCGCACATTGTTGTGCTGAAAAATCGAAAATCATAACTTCCTCATATGAAGTTAGATTTTGACGTACTTTATATGCACGTTGATGGTTTTACGACTACTACAAATTTTGTTTTGATTACTTAGGCTAAAAAGTAATTTATCAAAAAAATCATTTTTTACGATACGCAGAGTTATGCTAGTTTTATCACGAAACTTCGAAGAAGCATAACTTGTTTATAAAAAGTTGGATTTCAACGTTCTTTATATATACGGAATCCTTGTCACGTATACTATAAATTTGGTTAAGATTATTTATCCTAAATAATCTTCTATCAAAAAGTCATTTTTAATGCTTATTATATCTTATTGACTAGCCTGAATTTGCGGGTGTTACAACTCCAATGATGCTCATTGCAAAATTCCAAATTCTTATCATTATACAAGATATGATAGAATTTCAACTTTACATGTATTAGTATCTTGTTATATCGAGATTCTAAAGTCTCAAATACCGAGTCCTTTATATTACAGAGTATTCCAATGGAACTTTGTTAATAGAGACAATTCCATGATAATGAAGTCTCTAATTCAAGATATAGTCCTTGAACACTTCCTTTGCATTAAAGTTTCCAACTCACATGGAGACATCTCAACCATCTCCCATGATGAAACATTTCCATATTCTCATATGACCATCAATTTTGACCAAGAATCATCTCAATCTAGAATCATGCCATTATGGTCTATCTTAAATAATATCATACTTTTAACTGTCCACAAGCAACCAGTCTTTCGTATAATTTCCTAATGTTCTTGACAGTTGTTTATCAACTTTAGTTATACAAAATTCTAGTCATTTTCCCCAAATTCTCAAGGCATTTGAAAAGGTTAGAATAAGTGAATATTATATCGTATATGATCGATCCAATATCTGAAGCATATAGGACTCGATTCATTATGTCTTACATAAGGATTTAACATGTGTTCAATCTCTTGCTATAATATTTCCATATATCGAATTTCCTATGATGATACATTTCAACATGATATTCATATATATATATATATATATATATATATATATATATATATATATATATATTTGACTAAGTTCTATTAAACTATACAATCTAAACCTTTAGATTCGTAATGAAGTGTGATTGGCCTCTCCCCTAATTCTACTACAGTGAAATACTTCCCAACTTTTGCAACTTGCAAACTATAGACATTGTTCCCTATGAAGAATCGTCAACATGCAATACCAACATAACAATTATGCCCCCACTATCTTTGATATGTACCCAGAAATCAACTGGACTTCTAGAAATCAATACTCTTTGACTTTCTTATAGAAGTATTGATTTTTGCTATGCAATGCTTTAATAATTCTCCAATTAGACTTATTAAGCATATACACCTTAATTAGATAACATATGTATGTGTTTAAACCCTTCAAGAATGATAGATATATCTCTCAAAAGTTCAAACAATTCCATGTCATTCCCCACAACTCGAAATATGAAGAGGGATGTCATAATCATATTGTGAATTTGAGAACGCAATTAACACAACCAATATCTATATTGATCTTTATCATATCTTTAAACTCTATTAGCGAAATCATTTCCTCATAATCCTTATCATGAATTAGAGTGAAGTCTTTTCCATTTAGATTTTATGGTACATTCATTCCCATCCATGTGAATCTATCATTTCCAACCTACAATCATAAGACAAGGTTTAGGAAAAAACCAAATTCAAATTTAGCTTTCCTTTATGGACTAAACTTTGCTATTATAAATGTATTGCCCTTTGGTAACAGAAGGGCCTACCAGAGCTTCCATGTTGTTAGCAGTTCACCCCTATAGATCAATGTACTTTCATTGACCAACGCGATTTTTCTTTTGCAGTTAAATGAAAACATAGAAATTGTAAGCATTTCCAACTCAACTTGAAGTGCACAGAAAAGAATGTGGCAATCAGACACAACATGTTATCAACCTCAGGTCGCGTGCTATTGAAAACTAAAAGGTTTATTTTCGGTTGACTCTTGAAACTCTCAAGATCAGTACGACTCCCACTGACTTCTTAACATATTATTTTTCTCTCAAGGAACATTCTTTGACAAGATAACACAAATATTCAAAATTTATTGTGGATTCCCGACAAGAAAAACACTTCATAGAATTGGTCTCAATTTATCTTTTGTTTCTCGATTAATGAAAACATTGCAAATCCAAATTTAAATGTGCCAGAGTAACAAAACATTATTGCTCCACATTTCACAAGGTGTTATCAACCTTCTTAGTTTGAAATGAGTTTCAAGATATTTTACTATATCATGGATCTAAAAATTGATTTGGAATGAAGTATGATTCATATTTTTATCGAACAATTTCCAACAATATCCGATTCCTATTCTTAGTCATACAATTGCACTAAGATGTTCTTCGATGATCAATTGTAATATAATTCCATAATCACAAATATGATCATAAAACATGATACTAAAGTACTCTCATTTTCTTTCAGATTGGAGAATCTTCTTATTAATATCATTTTTTATTCATTATGCTACTCTTTGAATCTTTTCAAAGTATTAGAATTATGTTCAATCTTATAAACAAAATCATATTTACTGAAGCATCAACAAATCATGACGAATAAAATTATCGTCATTTGTGGTGGATCTGAAGAGTCCATATCAACATGTACTAAGAGTCTATAAATAGGAACTTATTAAAATAATGGAGTTAGATAATGGATGTACTTGAAGTAGAGTCATATGAATTAAATTTACCATCTCTGATATCCTTCAGGTACTTTGGGAAGCTATGCCAACCAATGTCCGTTCAATTGGCAGTAGAAACAAGTGGAATCTTTGGGGTCAACACATGGAATAATGCCATAACTAGGTTTTCTCTTTACCATATGATCAAACAGTTTGATCTTGGACGGCCCCTTTTCATTGTGAAGTGAAATCTTTGCTGGACCACCAATGTCACCATTGTTAATGTCTATGGAAACCTTAGAATTAGACCGAATAAGCATTTCAGCTTCAGATGTGCTCTTAAGCATTTCTTCTTCAACAACCATCAACATTTTGGTCGGATCAATTAGGGTCACATCGATATTCCTCATACAAAACTTCTCAATGAACTGATCATATGACTTTGGAAGCTAGAGAAGAACCAAATCAATAGATTTCTCCCTTGGGAAAACGACACCCATTCTATCCAACTTGTCAATGTACCATTTTATTTTCAAAACATGCGCACACATAAAGTTTCCATCTTGATGTTTACATGCCAATAGGGATTGAGAAGTCTCATATCTTTCAACTTGAGAAAAACGTGTCATTGGGACAGTCACATGAAGAGGAGGTTGAAGAGTTGAAGAAGCATGATGTTTAATCCACCATTACCCGAAGAAGGGAAGACATTTTAACCTTGATCAGAATGTGGAAGATCATCTTCAGAAGAAAGAGAAAAAACATTTCAAAAAGAACGAGGAAGACCATTTCCATCTTTATAAGTCATCTAAAAGTGGGAAAAGAAAGAATTCAAGTCAGTTGATTGTAATCCTTAATTATTAACCTAAATTTAAATTAAGGCTAGGATCCATATTTTTAATTTGTAATCAAATTGCGCATCTATTTTAGGTAGATAAGGCTTTTTACCAATTTTAATTGTGTGAAACTCCTAGATATTTTGAGATTCATTGAATATTATCAATTGCATGTTTGATCTCTAATTATGGTCTCACTTTTGTGATTGGGATGCCAAGGATCACAAATGAGATGTGAATAACCATGCAAACCTGCTTGACAACCTCAAGTCATTTATCATCTCACATTGATGTGCCGGTTAACCACACACACTCCATCAACAACAATAATTTTCGAGTTATGCCACCATTTCAACTTTATTGCCTCACATTAGTGTGTCGGTCAAACAAACACGCTTCACTAACGAATAATGAATAAACGATGTGCGTTTTCATGGATTAGCATACTTTTCACATATTTCCTAAAGTAACTATAGTAGTATTTTATAAGAAGGTGCTAGTACTTTATATTAGTATACCGTTAATGAGGTTATGTCCTATCAAACCCGTTCAGCTAATGACCCTTCACCAAACAGGAGAACGGTGGGTGAAAGAGACACTCATTCAACGGTCATTTTATAGAACGTTTCCTTATACACTCTTTATATTATGGCTTTTGAATGAGGCGTACCAGTGATTCGACTGACTTTGTCTTACATATATAGTAATTAACTTTTAATAGTGTGTGTGTGTGTGTGTATATATATATGTATATAACATTTCAAAATACAAGGTTTAAATATCAATTATCTGAATTACCCTTTTAATTAATTAAATTTAAACCAATTATGATTTAATCTTTATCTTTTAATTAAAACAATTTAAATCGTTTAGAGATTAAATAATTATTTTCAATTAACAAATTAATAAAATAATCCAAATTAAATCCTAATCCAAAACCTTTCTAATTTTCGAAATTAGGGTTTAGGGTTATCACGTTTTAATTATTCAAATTTGAACGCTTTTAAAACAGTATTAAGGAAACTAGAAAACCATAAGGGAACCTAGCATTTACTAAAATAATAGGCGGAGGCTAGGGTTTTAAGAAACCCTAGCAAAATCGAAATTTCAAGCCAAAGGGTTTATTTTCGATAAACCCTAATTTGATATATTCAATATTATTCATAATAAATAGAAAATAATCTAGGCTCTGATACCACTGATAGGTTTTATAGGGTATAAACTTCGCATGAGGTGAAAATTTACTTAACTCTTAAGTTCACATGCAACCTAATTGGATCTATGTTTTCTCTATTGATATCAGTAGCCTATGAATGACAAGAACCCTAAAGGGTCTTTTAATAATAGAAATAAATATACAGTTAGGGTTTACATACCTCTTGATTATTATAGTAAATAACCAAACGAAATTCCTTCTTGAAATCCTAGGAAAGCAAGCACTAAAACTATGATGCCTCTAATAATTGACACCTAAAACCCTATAAACCTTAGAATGAAGAGGAGAGTGAGGAGTGGGATATAAATAATAGATTTAATCCAAATTCCAATCCTTTCCTTATCTACATCCAAGAGGCTTCCAGAAACCCTAAGAATGAAGCCAAAACCGTCCATACCATGGATGACTCTAGAATTGCTTCTTCTGTTCAACTATTGAACAATTATAATTCACCCTTGTAGCATTAATTAATTCCAACTAATCATGAATTAATTTCATATTTATTTTGATTAATAGTTAATTAATTCTAAGTAATTTCTTATTAATTTATTAACCATATAAATTAACAAATTAATTATTTAAATATTGATATCATGTTAATTTATTAATCACATAAAATATTAGCAGATCAATTATCTATTTCCAATTAATATATTAATCAAAGCATCTTTCTCTCTCTCTCTCTCTCTCTCCCTCTCTCTCTCTCTCTCTCTCCTAATAGCATTTCTTGCTATTTTTAGTTAAGAGGGAAACCCAAAAAGGACTTTGATTCTATTTAAAAGTTTATACCAATTTATTTATGAGCTTAGACACTTTAATCCAACCATTCTGTGCATATAAAAAACACCTAAATCTGACTTCGTATGGAGAAGTTATGATCCTTTGAAGTTTCGCGTTGAGCCCAATACGGTAGAGTGTGTCGTAAAATGTAAATTTTAGAAAGGTTGAAAACTGGCCTAAGAAATCTAAATGAACGTCATAGTAAATGTGAAACCGACAACGTGCATATAGAGTACACCTAAATATGACTTTGTATGATGAAGTTATGATTTTTCGAAGGTTCAGCACAACTGTGCTAGCACAGGAATTGAATTTTTGATTGAGTGATTTTTAGATGAAACAATATAAACGAGAGTTGAAGATCTCTTGATAAGGAGTCTTTCGATATAAAAATATTCAGAAATGGAGTCTATATGAAGAAGTTATGAATTTTACTCCTTCATTTGTAGTGTAATCTTCGTAGACTGTTAAATTTATGATCGGATGAGAACTAGCCGACATAGTCCAAATGAAAGTTGTAGTACTCAGAAATAACTACGTCTGGATATAAAGAACGTCGGAATGGATCTCATATGAGCGAGAAATGAATTTTTGAAGTTTCAGCCGTACCTACCCCTTTTGCCACACAACACTAATAGACAACCGCTAAGTGTCCGTTTTCTAGAGGATGGATTGCCGACCATGACAGGGTGCAACGTGCTCCTTGTTGAGACGCAGTGGGCAAACTGAAAAATAACCTTATAAATAGAATTCAAGTCTCATTCAATCCTCACACATCCAACCCTTTCTCTCTGAACTTTCTAAGGCCAAATTCTGAATCTTCTTTATATTTAAGGTATTTAGCTAGGCTTTAAAGTATCAGAAAGCCGAAAAATTAGAAGCTACCGAGTTAAAGTTATGCCAGTGAAATTTCGAGACTTTTTTTAGGAAAATATTTGTGAGTTAAACTACACTTATATTACTTTTAGTTTAACTTATATTTATATTCATTGTCGTTGTTATGAATTTATAAATAACATTTATCAGTGATTCCAAGTCCTTATATTGATTGATCTAATTACGGGTGTGACGTCTATGCTAGATTAAGTAAGATATTTAAAGTGGGATTTACAAACAATGTACTCTATATGGAAACTGGACCCTACCTCCGATATGATCTTACCTGGTTGCTCCTTACTTGATAAATTTTGATGTAGACATTAGGTGTAATATTCATTTTCCAGATTAGATCAATATAGGGCATAAAGGGGTCAAAGTCATGGTTTTTGGGAAAAATCATATGTCACGGCGTGACCATTGGGAGGTCACGACATGTCAAGCCAAAATGAGAACGTGTATCCGGAAGATTGTCATGACGTCACAATGGCTGTTCGGGCCCAAGCCTATAATTTTAGGGTTTCTCTCATGTTTAAGCATCTTATCCCAAGGATTAAGGTACCCTCTTCAACCTCCAACTCTATATCATGAAACCCTAGCCCCCCTTTGAGAGTTTTGGCCCATTTTGGTGCTTTTGGTATACTTTGATGGAGAAGAAGAAGGTTTTGGAGCATACATCAAGCAAGCCACTCTACTCCACCCTTAGAATCATTCTTTGGACCATTTTTAAGACTTAAAGCTTATACCTTTATGTTTCCTCCCTTGTAGATCTAGTTTTATTTGGATGATTTAGTTCATAAGAGGAGTTTGTATGATTGAATGAGATAAAGTTTGCAACTTTTTGGCTCATCAAGGTCCCTTGAGCCTTATATCTTTTAGATTTGGATATCGGTGCATTTTTAGGAGCTTTACATGAGTTTTAGGTTATATTCGTGCCCTTTGACCTAGTTTGGGTAAAGGACATGCATGGGTCATGCATATCCATAAAGTTGAAATTTTTATGAGCCTTTAAAGCCCTTAAAAGCTTTTTGGAAAGTTGGAGTTGAACGCTTAATAGATTAAGGACTAAATCCATAAGGATCTTTCTCAGTCGATGGTCACGAAGTGACAAGGAGAGTGCCACGATGTAACGGTGGCGGATTCCTTGATTATTTTGTCTAGATGTGTTCACGACACAACCAATAAGGGTCCATGTCATGGTGTATGCTATTTGAATTGTCTGTGACTGAATTGGTTGAATTGGACCTAAACCGGGTTGGAATCGGGTCGGGTACATTCTCACGATGTGACCATGAGCTCACGACATGAGGGTTAGTTGTTGCTAATGTTGATTGTTGACTTTGACCTTGACCATTGACTATTGGCATGTGTTGACTTTTGGTTAAATTTCTAGTCTTAGAAGGTAGACTAAGGGCTTACTGTAACACCGTAAAAATTAAAGCAAATTTTCACATTTTCAAAACACATTGTTTATTCACATTTATTAATAAAATCTCATTGTATCATGGCTTGGTTCGACAAAACATTTCCCAAAATCGAATTACATAAAACTCCATGCTTGTGTGAACTAATCATGTCGGCGCCTTCACGCGCTCCTCACTAGTACCTGAAACACATAACATAAAACATTGTAAGCAAGAAGCTTAGTGAGTTCCCCAAAATACCACTCTAACACATATTAGCCACTCCAGTCTATAAAACTGCTGACCCTTTGGTCAGTGTGTCTCAGTGGGACCCTACAGTCCCAACTCTCTGTGGGCCCTCTAGCCCTAACTCTATAGACCCACTGGTCCTATCTCAGGAAACTCTGAATCATGCATATCACATATCACAATAACAAATAGATAACATACAAATACACTGGCACATAACTCAACAATACACTAGCACATAACTCTGTTACCACTCTAGGTGAAATATAGTGAGAAGACTCACCTTAGATGTCTCGGTAAATCTCAAACTCGGTAGAAATATGGTCTAGCCTCTGCCTAATCACATAAAGTAAACACTCTCATAAATATAAGTCTCGAGACTAGACTCAACCCTCTCTTGGCATCCTCAGAAGGGTAGAAGACCATTTTACCCCTTTCTTGACACAAAGACCCCATTGTTGACCAAACCCTCAAAGTCAACAAAGTCAACAGTCAAACTTTGACCCGACTCGCCGAGTGCACTTGGGTGACTCGGCGAGTCTACGCATGTCCACTATCCCTCTAGTCTCGCATGACACGTCGAGTCTTTCCCTTGCTCGACGGGTTACACCTGGCATGAATCGCAGGGCCCCCGACTCAACTCGCCGAGTCCCATTATGAACTCGGCGAGTTCCGCCTTGAACTCCAGTCCTCTAATTCCCTCTGACTCGCCGAGTCAATCCCCCAACTCGGAAAGTACTCACTGAGTGAACTATGGGAAACCCTAGCCCTACTCGTCGAGTCTGTTCTTGGGACTCGGCGAGTCTACACCATACACAAGCTCAAATGACCTCCTGAGGTAAGATCCGTTCCTCTAATCCATAGATCTGGCCTCCTTAAGCAATATAAACACGTAAAGTCTGGATCTTGATGCCCATGCAAAGATCCAATGGCTCTATTTGAAGAAATGGCCTCAAAATGTCACCATAAGCTCATATTACCCAATGACACCCCATAAAGATCAAGGAGTTAAGGTCTCTGGACCTCTTTCGATCCAGATCTGCAGCCTCAACACAAGAAGGGACCAATTGCACCAACCATCACACTCCAAATGGGTTCGAAACCCTAACTCTTAAGGATTAACACCCAATACTAAAGAAGGATCGAATATATACCTCAATATGAAGTTCTTAGGCTCTGAAATCCACATAATAGCACCTTCTTCAGCTCCCTCTTGCCTTGGTCACCTTCTTCTTGCAAAAACACCCACACAAGGATCAAAAATGGTCTCTCCTTCCTCACAAACGCTCTAGATCGCTTAGGGTTTCACTCAGGGGTATGGTAGCTGCAATTGGTGGTTATAGGCCCCTTTAAATAGGCCTCAAACCCCGGGGACTAGGGTTTCATTAAATAGGGCGGACTCGCCGAGTTCGGTCATTAACCCGAATGGAAAATCATGACTTTACTCGGCAAGTCTAAGCATCAACTCGCCGAGTCCCTCCAAAATCTCCAAAATAAATGAATAAATAATGTACTTGGAAATCCGGATGTTACAGTTCTCCCCCACTAGAATCAGACTTCGCCCTCGAAGTCTCTTTCCACAAATAACTCTGGATACTGCTCGCGCATCTTTAACTCCAGCTCCCAGATCATCTCGGAACCCTTCCGATGTTGCCACTGGACCCGAACCAATGGCACCTCCTTGTTTCTCAAAGCCTTGATCCATCTGTCCCGAATCACGATCAGCCTCTCAACATAGTTTAGGCTCGCATCCACCTGAATGTCCTCTAATGGAACCACTGCTGACTCATCATCGATACACTTCCTCAACTAAGACATGTGTAAGGTATCATGAATCTGACTCAACTCCGCAGGTAGCTCCAAACGGTACGCTACCCTACCCACGCTGGCGGTCACCCTGAAAGGACCAATATACCGAGGCCCCAACTTGCCTCTGTTCCTGAATCGGATCACTCCTTTCCAAGGAGATACCTTTAGGAGAACGAAGTCACCAACTTGGAACTCGAGCTCCGAGCGACGCCTATCTGCGTAGCTCTTCTAACGACTCTGAACCGTCAGTAACCTCTGCCTGACCTTCTGAATCTACTCAGTCGTCTGAAGTACTATCTCTGTACTACCCATCACACATTGACCGACCTCATCCCAGCAAATAGGAGTCCGAAACCTCCTCCCATACAACAGCACAAAGGGTGGCATACCGATGCTCGAATGATGGCTGTTGTTATAGGAAAACTCAGCCAAAGGAAAAAATGTGTCCCAACTCCCTCCTAAGTCCAGTATACATGCCCGAAGCATGTCCTCGAGCGTCTAAATCGTCCGCTCGCTCTGCCCGTCGGTCTGTGGGTGGTATGCGGTGCTAAAATGCAGCCTCATACCCAACTCCTCATGAAACTTCTTCCAGAACCTGGAAGTGAAACGCACATCTCGATCTGAGACAATCGAGATTGGCACTCCATGCCTTGATACCACCTCTTTCACGTACAACTCTGCCAATCTCTCAGCGGAAGAGCTTTCACCGATAGGAAGGAAATGAGCGCTCTTCGTCAACCTATCCACAATCACCCAAATTGCATCGACGCCCCTAGCAATCCTCGGTAATTTGGTGATAAAATCCATGGCAATCTGTTCCTAATTCCACTCAGGAACCTCCAACGGCTGCAACTTACCATGCGGTCTCTGGTGCTTGGCCTTAACCCTGTGACAGGTCAAACACCTCTCAACGAACCATGCAACATCCCTCTTCATACAGGGCCACCAATACTCTCTCTTCAAGTTCAAATACATCTTAGTGGCCCCGGGATGGATCGAAAACTTCGATCTATGCACCTCCTCCATCAAGATGGTATGCGTTCCGCCCACAAACGGCACCCAAATCCGACCCAGAAAGGTCAGAAGCCCTCAGTTATCGGTGACGAACTTCGATACCTGCCCGATAACCCGCTCCTTCTTACGATTCTCTGGTCTCATGGCCTCAGGCTGGGCCCCTCGAATGGTGTCAAACACTGGTGTCATCACTATCAGCCTCAAACAAACATCTCGTATCGGGGCGCCCTCCGCCCTACGAGCAGGGAATCGGCTACAACGTTAGCCTTGCCCGGGTGGTACAGGATCTCACAATCGTAATCCTTCACCACATCCAACCATCTCCTCTGTCGCATGTTCAGGTTGAGCTGATCCATTAAATACTTCAAGCTCTTGTGGTCCATGTATATGGTACACCGAACCCCATACAAATAGTGACGTCAGATCTTATGGGCGAACACCACTGCCCCCAACTCCAAATCATGGGTGGGATACCTCATCTTATGAGGCTTCAGTTGCCTCGATGCGTATGTTATCACATGCCCCCTCTGCATAAGCACCGCTCCTAACCCAGATATCGATGCGTCCCAATACACTACAAAGTCCTCCATCTCCTCCGGAAGGGCTAACACCGGGGCTTCGCATAGTCTCTAGCGAAGTGTCTCGAAGGAGGCCTACTACTCTGGGCCCCATGAAAAAGCAACACCCTTCCGGGTCAACTTGGTGAGTGGCACGACGATCTTGGAGAAATCCCGGATAAATCTCCGGTAATAGCCTGCCAACCCTACGAGACTCCTGATCTCGGTGGGGGATCTCGGCACCTCCCAACTCATCACTGCCTCAATCTTGGCCGGATTGACCAACATCCCATTCTGGTTAACGAGGTGCCCCAGGAACTGGACCTCTCGTAACCATAAATCACACTTAGAGAATTTGGCGTAAAGCCTCTCCGATTTCAAAACTCCAAGGATCTCCCTCAAATGCTCCACATGCTGCTCTCTGGATCTCGAATACACCAATATATTGTCGATGAACATGATCACCGAGCGGTCCAACATCGGCCTGCACACTCTGTTCATGAGATCCATGAACGCCGCCGGTGCATTGGTGAGCCCGAAAGGCATCACCATGAACTCGTAATGCCCGTAACGAGTCCTGAACGTTGTCTTCTGGATATCCTCATCTAGCACCCTCATCTGATGATATCCAGACCTCAAGTCAATCTTGGAGAACCAAGATGCTCCCTGCAACTGATCGAACAAATCTTCGATCCTTGGCAACGGGTAACGGTTCTTGACTGTCAACTTGTTCAACTCCCGGTAATCAATGCACATCCAGTGTGAACCATCCATTTTCTTGACAAAGAGGATAGGCACTTCCCACGGCGAACTGCTCGGCCGAATAAACCCCTTCCCCAGCAGCTCCTGGAGTTGAGCGGATAACTCCTGCATCTCTGGAGGTGCAAGGCGACAGGGCGCCTTGGCGATAGGTGCCGCTCCCAGAACTAAATCGATACGAAACTCTACATGCCTCTCAGGAGGCACACCTGGCAACTCCTCCGGGAAGACATCCGGGAACTCTCGTACTATCGGAACCTCATCAACTGACCTCGGCTTCCCTGAATCAACCCTCGTATCCATCACATATGCCACAAACCCACTACAGCCCTACTGTAGACTCTGTCCTCGCTCTAGCGGCCGAACAAAATGCTGACCCAGAACATGTACCCTCGCCGTACACCGTAAGAACTCCTCCACTAGTGTCTTGTATGGTCACCAATTGTCTCTCGCAGTCGATGACCGCTCCAAATTTGCTCAACCAGTCCATGCCCACGACGACACAGACATCTCCCATCGCAATAGGAACTAAATCAATCGGAAACTCAACGCCGAAAATCTCGAGTACACACCCTCGGATCACCTCGGTGGCATACACCGCCCTCTCGTCATCTATGGAAACTCTCAGAGGTCGACTCAACGCCTCTCGACTAATACTAATGTGCTGACTGAAAGCCAAAGATACAAAAGACCGACTCGCACCCGAGCCAAATAACACCAAGGCAGGTACAGAACTCACAAGAAAATTACCTACGCATAACATAATATAAACACAATATCTCAAACATCAAAATAAATACATGAAAGAATACATACCAGCCATGACATCAGTCGCTGCGCGGAACTCCTCTGCAGTCAACTGGAAGGCTCTCCCTCGCGCCTTCGGTGCCTCGGCCTTTATAGGCCGACTGTCTGTAGCTCTCATTGAAGCAGGGGCAGATGCTTGAGATGCTCCCTGAGCTGTCCCTCGAAACCGTGGACACTCTGCCTTCCGGTGTCCGGTCTGGTTGCAGTGGAAACATACTGCAAACCCCTTAGGGCAATCCTTGGCCATATGCCCCTCCTTGCCACATTTGTAGCAAGACCCAGCTCTGCACACCCCATCGTGGCTCTTGCCACACTTGCCACAAGTGCGGCCCCTCTGACTCCCAGATCTCGAATCAGCGGGCTTGGCCCGCTTGGTTGCCGAATGAGACTGCGCCGGTCGCCGATCTCTCCTCTGAGACTCAGCCTCCTCCCTATCCTGGGTCTCCAGCTCTATCTCCCTCTTCCTTGCATTTTCCTGAAGCTCAGAAAATGTTCGGTACATCGAGTTTGCCACGAACTCCCGTATATCCCTCCTCAAAATGCTCAGATATCGGCTCATACGTGCCTGCTCGGAGGACACGTGCTCTGGGCAGAACATCGCCCGCTCATGGAGCATCCTTGTAATCACTGTAACAGAGTTAGTACCCTGCTTGAGGGTTAGAAACTCCTGGACCAAACACTCCCTCTCCACCTGGGGAACGTACTCATCTCAGAACATAGCGATGAACCTCTCCCAGGTCACTGCAGCAAGCTCAGCAGGCGAATAATGCGCCGTCACAAACTTCCACCAGTCCTTCGCTCCCAAGCGAAGCTGGTTCAACGCGAACCGGACTCTCAAATGCTCTGGAGATGAGCAAGTGAAGAAACACCCCTCAATGTCTGAGATCCACCTCATCGCTGCAATCGGGTCCTGGGTCCCATCAAACTCCGGTGGTTTTGTGTTGCTGAACTCCCGGAATAGCAACGCATCACCACCTTGCGGCCTAGTCGCAGCTATGGCTGCAGTGGCCGCAGCAACAGCACCCTCAAAAAGAGCAGCGTATCTCTTGTAAAATGTCTCGATCAGGGTGGTCTTGATAGACCCGGACATCTCTGGTATCTCTGCCCTGATGGCCGCAACCACCTCCTCATGAATGATCCTACGGATCTCCTCATCCTTAGCACTACTGCTCCCTGGTGTGTGGCGTGTCCCAACCATGATCTCCCTCTTAAATATGACATAAGAATATTAGGAACTCGCTCGAGTATACCCACACTCGATGACTCCACCCTACTAGTTCCTTAGTACTCTAAGGATTCTTACTTGGACTGCGCATTGACCCGGTGTCTTCAGTAGTACGGGCCCAATACTACCGTCCACACCGCATCAGCATCCATCCCAAGTCTTCCTCCCAGAGTCCCAAGTCCCAAGTACTCTACTCTCTTTAATCATATGCTACTCACTAACAGATCTCTCATAAGCTCCTCGCTGCTATGTAAACACTATCAAGCATCCCTAGTAGCAAAACTCCTAGACTAAGGCATCATATATCAGGCCACTCAAGTCCTAATAAGAATACCTAGTCTACTCTGGCATGCATAATATAACCCATCATATAACATAACATAATATATCTCATAACACTTATTGCAAGGGTATTTTGGGAAGTCGCCGTTCGGGAGCTGGCTGATCGTACACACGGCTCTGCTCTATTTGTCTCAAAACTCTTTTTACTCTTTTTAAATTGTTTTGTTATCAAAAGTTTTCTCAAATCCTCAGTTTGAGTTCAGATACGCCTGAAGATGCATCCGAATCCATCAAACCTGGCTCTGATACCAACTTGTAACACCGTAAATATATTAAAGCAATTTTTCACATTTTCAAAACACATTGTTCATTCACATTTATTATTAAAATCTCATTGTATCATAGCACGGTTCCACAAAACATTTCCCAAAATCGAATTACATAAAACTCCATGCGTGTGTGTACGAATCATGTCGGCGTCTTCCCGCGCTCGTCACTAGTACCTGAAACATATACCATAAAACACTGTAAGCAAGAAGCTTAGTGAGTTCCCCAAAATACCACTCTAACACATATTAGCCACTCAAGGTTATAACTCTGCTGACCCTTTGGTCAGTGTGTCTCAGTAGGACCCTCCAGTCCCAACTCTCTGTGGGCCCTCTAGCCCTAACTCTTTGGACCCACTTGTCCTATCTCTGGAAACTCTGAATCATGCATATCACATATCACAATAACACATAGATAACATACAAATACACTGGCACATAACTCAACAGTACACTAGCACATAAATCTGTTACCACTCTAGGTAAAGTACAGTGAGAAGACTCACCTCAGATGTCTCGGTAAATCTCCGACTCGGTAGAAATATGGTCTAGCCTCCGCCTAATCACATAAAGTAAATACTCACATAAATATAACTCTCGAGACTAGACTTAACTCTCTCTTGGCATCCTCAGAAGGGTAGAAGACCATTTTACCCCTTTCTTAACACAAAGACCCCATTGTTGACCAAACCCTCAAAGTCAACAAAGTCAACGGTCAAACTTTGACCCGACTCACCGAGTGCACTTGGGTGACTTGGCGAGTCTACGCATGTCTAATATCCCTCTAGTCTCGCATGACATGTTGAGTCTTTCCCTTGCTCGACGGGTTACACCTGGCATGAATCGCGGGGCCACCTCGACTCAACTCAACGAGTCCCATTATGAAATCGGCGAGTTCTGCCTTGAACTTCAGTCCTTTAATTCCCTCTGACTCACCGAGTCATTCCCCCAACTCGGCAAGTACTCACTGAGTGAACTATGGGAAACCCTAGCCCTACTCGTCGAGTCTGTTCTTGGGACTCGGCGAGTCTACACCATGCATAAGCTCAAATGACCTCCTGAGGTCAGATCCGTTCCTCTAATCCATAGATCTGGCCTGCATATAAACACGTAAAGTCTGGATCTTGATGCCCATGCAAAGATCCAATGGCTCTATTTGAAGAAATGGCCTCAAAATGTCACCCTAAGCTCATATTACCCAATGACACCCCATAAAGATCAGGGAGTTAAGGTCTCTGGACCTCTTTGGATCCAGATCCATAGCCTCAATAAAAGAAGGGACCAATTTCACCAACCATCACACTCTAAATGGGCTAGAAACCCTAACTCTCAAGGATTAACACCCAAAACTGAAGAAGGATCGAATATATACCTCAATATGAAGCTCTTAGGCTATGAAATCCACAAAATAGCAACTTCTTCAGCTCCCTCTTGCCTTGGTCACCTTCTTCTTGCAAAAACAGCCACACAAGGATCAAAAATTGCCTCTCCTTCCTCACAAACGCTCTAGATCGCTTAGGGTTTCACTCAGGGGTCTGGTAGCCGCAATTGGAGGCTATAAGCCCCTTTAAATAGGCCTCAAACCCTGGGGATTAGGGTTTCATTAAACAACGCGGACTCGCCGAGTCCACTAGTCGACTCGCCATGATTCCTAGAATACCCATACATGTTGATATCTTATATCTTGTTATGGAATGTTTTGCATGATAGAGGTTAGCATAATGATATCTTCATGGTTGCATGCTAGATTGCCTATTAGGAGAGATGACTATTAAGAAGAATGCCTTTTGATGGATGGTTCTTATAGGGTCTTTCTACTCAAATGTTGTTTGCTTTGTGCTTTGTAGGACTCATGTTGGTGTGATTTAACTATTAAATAAATATGTTAAGCTACATGTTGCAAATGTTAAATAATTTTAGAATGATTGATTTGGTCCTGTTGCACATCTCTTCTTTGAGTCCAACTGTTGAAGGGCTGTGTCTTTTGGTTGAAAGATTATTTAAGTTTTGCATGCATTTGTTGAATTGAGGTGTCTAAGCTCATAACTAAATTTGTATATACTTGTAATTAAAATCAAAGTCATTTTTGGGTTGCCCTCATAAACTAGAGACTATTTAGAATTACGCTTGTAGAGTGAGGATGTGATTTATTAGTTTATTATATGATTAATAAATTAATTAGAAGTTACATGATTTTTTAATATATTATATGATTAATATATTAGTTTAAAATAGAAAAATTGATTTGTTAATTTATTATGTGATTAATAATTAATATGAAATCAATTAGACTTAATTTATAATTAATCGCAAATTAATTGGAAATAATTTTGGGATTAATTGGAATTAATTGAAAGTATAAGGGTTGGGTTGTAATTATTCAAAAGTTGAATAGGAGAAGGATTCAAGAACCTTCCATATGATGGACGGTTTGCAGAACCCTAGATAGGGTTTATGGAATGTTCCTGATACTTGATTTGGATAAGGATTTGATTTAGATTTAAATAATATTATTTTAAATTCAAATCAGGGTTTATCCTTGAGATCCCATAGCTATATATATGGCCTCTTAGCTTGCAAATTTAGTTCATACCTTTTGAATGAGCATAAGAACAAAATTTATATCCCCTGTCATCTTTCCTCATGTCTTATAGTTTCTAGGGTTTTTGGGTGTAAGCCATTAGAGGCAACCATATTTTTGGTGCTTGCTTTCTAAAGACCAAAAAAAGGATTTAAGGATTGTTTTCTATAACAATACAAATGTATGTAAACCTAATTCATGAATTTTTATTTTCATAGAGTTCCTTTAGGGTTCTTGAAGTTCATAGTATCTTGCTATCAATTAGAGAAAACATAGATCCTTTATAGGTTGCATGTGAACTTAAGTGTTAAGTTTTTCGGCTTTACATGTTTTTGAAAACCTGTAAAAGCCTTACCTACCTAAAATAGATTTTCAATTTGATTACGACACCCCTCTTCAAAGTCCAAATAAAAAAATATGGATCCTAGCCTTAATTTAAATTTTGGGTTAATAATTAAAGATTAAAATAAACTAACTTGAGTTCTTTCTTTTCCCACTTTTAGATATCTTATTAACATAAGAATGGTCTTCCCTATTCTTATGGAAATGGTTTTCCTCAATCTTCTGGAGATGGTCTTCCACATTTAAGCAGAGGTGAATTTGTCTTCCCTTCCTTAGGAAATGGTAGAACTTGACATAATCTAGCTTCAACTATTCCACCACCTCCTCCTGTGACTCTCCCAACATTATGTTTTCCTCAAGTAGAAAGATATGAAACTACTCAATCCATATTAGCATGTAAACATAAAGATGGAAATTGTGTGTGGACGCATGTTTTGAAAATAAAATCGTACATTAATGAACTGGGAATAAAGGGTATTGAATTTACGAAGGAGCAAGAAAATGATTAGGTTCTTAACTCGCTTCCTAAGTCATACGGTCAGTTTGTTGAAAACTTTCATTTGAGGAATCTTGATGTGACCCTAACTGATTTGGCCGAGATGTTGATAACTGTAGAAGTAGGAATATTTAAGAGTACAACTAAAGTAAAAATGCACGATGGATCTAATCCCTAGAATTCATTGGACATTGACAATGTTAATCAAGAAAAGGTTTCTCTTCCTAATGGAAATGGATTGGCCAAGTTCAAATAGTTTGATCGTTTGGTAAAGAGAAAGGCTCATTTTGAGATCATTCCATGTGTCGAGCCCAACGAGTCCATTTGTTTTTTTACCAATTGAAGGGACATTAGAAAAGAAGTTTCCTAAAATACTTGAAAGATCTTAGAGATAGTAACGTCAAGTCGTGTGACTCTACTTCAGGTACATCCATTATCTAATTGTTTTATAAGTTCATATCATAGAATCTTAATAGATGATGTGATGATCACATTTTGATGGTATTACAGGATGTTCGCTAAATTTGATCGTGAGAAATGGACTTTTTTCGGATGGTTCGATGGTCATAATTTTGAGCTACTACTACGGATTTTGGATAGTTTTAATATTTTGCCATTGCATTTTGGATCTGTCTTGAAACATAGTTTTCTTGTATGCATTGTAAGGACAAGTCCCAATTTTCTTTATCAATAAAATGAAACTTTGTTATCATATTTTATAGTTCCTTCCAATGGCGTTAATAAGTGTGTTTCTAATAATAGTAATATTAATTGTGGGTGTGATTCTTATAATATCATGCTTGTGGTATTGTCAAAATTGACCAAGTGAAAGGAATTCTCATCACCAAGTTTCAGTTGGACAAAAACTTAGAGTCATAAATTCGAATTGGATGACACATGAGAGTTTTGTTCATTGGAGAAATTATTCATATGATTATGTGAGGCAAGTGATGTATTAATGGGTCTTATACATGTTATGAACTCTTCAAATCCAACACAAGCGACAATAACTCTATTCGTCATGATTTACTGATGTTTCACTAAATATGGTTGTGTTTATAAGGTTAAGCATAGTACTTTGAAAGGATTCAAAGAGTGGCAGAACGAACAGAAGAATATATTAGGCAGAAAGATAAAAGATTCTCTAATCTGAAAGGAAAGGAGAATACTTTAGTATCATATTTTATGATCATCTTAGTGCTTGTGGAATTATATCACAATTGATCCTCGAAGAACATCTTAATGGAATTGTATGACTAAGAAGAGGAATAATATATTATTGGAAATGGTTTGATAAAGAGATGAGTCATATTTCATTCCCAAACGAGTTTTAAAGCTATGCTCTAGTAACTCTAAATCATATCTTCAAATTCATTTCAAACTAAGAAGGTTAATAACACATCGTAATATGTGGAGTAAGAATGCTTTCTCACTCAAGCACATTAAGAATTAGAGTTATGATGTTTTTCGGTATTCGAGAAATAAAAGGTGAATTGAATCCAATTCTAAAGAGTGTTATCATGTCAGGAATCTGCACACTTTTGCATATTTGTTTGATCTCATCAAGGGATGTTTGTTGAGAAAAAAACTTATATGTCAAGAATTTAGTGGGAATCGTATTGATCTTCATAGTTTCAAGAGTTAACTTACAATGATCTTTTAGTTATCACTAGCGGTCAACATGTATTGACACATTCTTATTTCTGTGCACTTCTAGTTAAGTCGGCAATGCTTATGAGTTCTATGTTTTTCATTTAACTACAAAAGCAAAACATGTTGGTCATTGAAGATACACTGATCAATATGAGCGAGTTGCTAATAGGAACGGAAGCACTGGTGGATTTTAGGTTGCCAGAATGCAAGAAATGAAGAATAGACAAAGTTCAGTCCATGAAGAAGACCCAAATGTGATTTTGGTTTGTCCTAAACCTTGTCTTATGACTGTATGTTGAAAACGAAAGCCCTACGTAGATGGGAACGTATGCATCTTTGAATCTAGGTGGCAAAAGTTTTCGCTCTAATTCATGTAAATGGTTACGAGGAAACACTTTTGCTAGTAGATTTTTAGGATTTGATAAAGATCAATACGAATATTGGTTGTATTAATTGCATTCTCAAATTCACAATCTGATTATGGCATCCCTCTTTATATTTCAAATTGTGAGGAACAGAAAGAATTGTTTAAACTTTTATGAGATATGTTTATCACGTCTTGAAAGGGTTGGAACACATACACTATTCGGATAAAGTGCATAAGCTTAAGAAGACTAATTAGAGTCTTGGTTTAGCATCACGAAATAGGAATATGCACTTCCAGGAGAAAGTCAAAGGGTATTGATTTCTAGAAGTGTAGTTGATTTCTGAGTACATGTCAAATCTATTGGGAGCATAATTGTTATGCTAGTATTGCATGTTGACAATACTATTCATAGGGAACAATGTCTCTAGTTTGCAAGTTGCAAAAGTTGGGAACTGTTTCGCTATAGTGGACTTAATGGAGAGGGCACTCATAATTCATTATGAATCTAAAGGTTTAGATCGTATAGTTTAATAGAACTTAGTCAAAATCGTATATGAATATTATGTTGAAATGTTTCAACATAGAAGATTCTATATGGAAATATTATAGCTAGAGATTAAACATATATCACATCCTTTTATAAGGTATAATGAGTCGAGCCCCATATGCTTCGGATATAGGATCGATTACATATGCTATAATATCCTCTTATTTTAGTTTTTCAAATGCTCCAAGCATTGTGAGAAAAGGGACTAGAAATGATTCCATAATGGGAGATGGGTATATGGAAATATTTCCATAATAAGAGTTGGTTATAAAATCTACATGTAAGCTGGAAACGTTAATGAAAGAGAAGTGTTCAAGGAGTGTGACTTGAATTTGAGACTTCATAACCATGAAATTTTCCGAGTAACAAGTTCCAGTGGAACATTATGTAATATCAAAGGTTCACTTTCTATGACTTTAGAACCTCGACGTCTCAAAAGGAGAATGCATGTAAAGAACAAATTCTACTATATCTTAGATAGCAATGGGAATTAGGAATTGTGAAATGAGCATCATTGGAGTAATGACCAGTTGATCTGATCACAAAGGACCATAAAGTGGCATAGTATGTGTGTTTAGAACATGCATGGCCGATGTTACTTAATTCAAGTAGTTAGTTAATTATACGAAACAATATACAATGAATAAATTCATATATGTTATGGTGATTAAATAATAAAGATTTATTTATATTCAAAGGGTTTGATACCGTAGTCAATTAGTTTATTATTGTGTTTCACTTTGCATGTTTACTTCCTGAAGAATTTTATTATTCGAAATTCCATAGTCGTTCATACTATTGGGAGTAAGTAGTGAATTATGATTGTCATGAATTGTTTATAGATTGTCTATTCAGATTAGACATTGCATAAGGATTGTTGCAATATTCATGAATACTTAGAAAATGGGATTTTGAGTATTGGATAAACCCACGCTTAGAGATACTTCATGGATTTCATCACATGTAATTCTAAGACAAGAATATCTACTATTATTAAAGCAAGGATACATAACACATTGTTTGCAAATTAGTTGTGCATTGGGTTGCACAAACACATCCCATAACAAGATGTTATAAAGGGTTATTCCATGTATGATTTGGTGAGTAAGATATATGACTATATAGTCAATGTAATTTGTTCCTTTTGCCTAAATATGGAAAAACAATATATTTTGGGCCCTTGATGATTTGATGTTGCCATTCATATGTAAGGCCTTGCCTAGACTAAATTGATGTGTTTAGTTAGTAGTATAACTCCAGTTAGGGATGAGCATAGGCGGGTACCCGCCTCATTTGGCGAGAACAGGAACCGAAACCGGAACCGGCGGTTCCTAGAAAGTTAGAACCGGAACCGGAACCGCTCTAGGCAGTTCTTAAATGTTTGGAACCAGTCCCGGAACCGGCGGTTCCGGTTCCGGGAGCGGGTAACCCGGTTACATTAATTTTGTTAACTTTTGTCGACAAAACCGCAATTTAGTTCGATTCAAATCAAGTCAATTTGGACCAAAGACGGACAAAACCGGACCAATATATATTCTAAACCGGTCTAAGTAACACACATATTTATATGAAATAATATATATATATATATATATATATATATATATATATATATATATATATATATATATATTAACCGGTTCCGGCGGGTAACCAGCGGGTAGCAGTTCCAAAAAAACGAGAACCGGAACCGGAACCGCTTAAGGCGGTTCCGGTTCCAAAACCGGTAGTTCCGAGGCGGTTCTGGTTCCAAAAGCGGGTACCCGGTTCCGATGCTCATCCCTAACTCTAGTCATCATAAATCGGAAACTAGGAAACATAATCTTGGACCATGAGATTGATTTAAATCCATATCTTGTGTCTATATGATATATTGCAGAACGAAGGAGTAGTTGGTCACTTATCTTAAGGCCAATGTTTGATTTGAATTAGAGTTCGGCAGTGGCCTTGGAAAGCACTCTTTGCTATTTGGTTCAAGATTATGGTTGCAAATGTAGTTATAGATTTATCCAAGTGTGACACTGTTGGATTGAGGTGTCTAAGCTCAGAACTAAATTGGTATATACTTGTAACTAAAAGTAAAGTCCTTTTCGGGTTGCCCTCATAAACTAGAAACTGATTCGAATGACGATTGTAGAAAGAGGAGGTAATTTGTTAGTTTATTATATAATTAATAAATTAGTTATAACTAGAAAAAATTGATTTATTAATTTATTATTGATTAATAAATTAGTATGAAATCAATAAGAATTAATTTAGAATTAATCACAAATTAATTGGAATTAATTTTGGGATTAAATGGAATTAATTGAAGGTGCAAGGGTTGAGTTGTAATTGTTCAAAAGTTGAACAGGAAAAGGATTCTAGAACCTTCCATTTGATGGTCAGTTTGGAGAACCCTAGATAGTGTTTCTAGAATGTTCCTGATAGCTGATAGCGATAATGATTTGAATTGGATTAAAATAATATTATTTGAAATTCAAATAAGGGTTTATCCTTAAGATCCCCTAGTTATAAATAGAGCCTCTTAGCTTGTAAATTTCAGTCATACCTTTTGAATGAGCATCGGAACGAAGTTTATATCCCCTTTTCTCTCTCCTCTTGTCTTCTAGTTTCTCGAGTTTTGGCTATGAGCCATTAGAGGAAGCCATATTTTTCGTGCTTGCTTTCTAAAGACCAAAGGAAGGATTTAAGTATTATTTGCTATAATAGTACAAAGGTATGTAATCCCCAATTCATGAATTTCGATTTTCATAGAGTTCCTTTGGAGTTCTTGAAGTCCATAGGATGTTGCTACAGTTAGAGAAAACATATATCCTTTATAAATTGCATGTGAATTTAAGTGTTAAGTTTTTTCACTTCACATGTTTTTGGTAACCAATAAAACCCATCAGTAATTGTATTCACAAGGTAGTTTGCTAACATTAGTTAGAGTCTTTCATCATCCGATGGCAAGTTATGGTGGAAATCTTAGGATAGCCTAGGAAGTGTTTTAATTTGAATGGTGCACTATTTTGCGGATTTTGGGAGTATCTTTATAAGGAAGTGACTTAGAGGATTTGGGATGATTCTTGAGGAAAGTATGAATAGGCGTGTAAGGTAGTATTAGGCATGTACTACTAAAAGAATAGGATTTGTACTCGAATCAAGGAAAGTCATGAGGATTCTAAGAAGCCTATAGAATGAGGATTCTTTGGATATGTTTTGATAATTTGGATGGTTTCTTTTCCGTATAGTAATGAGCACTCGTAAAGGAGGTTCTAGTTCTGGTTCAGGCTCAAGTTTTAGACCTGAGCCGATTGATGAGAGGATAGATGAGTTTATTACATATGAGATCATTCACGGTATTTTGGATGCGACTATTGTGATGTTTGGTACCACCAAGTAGGGGATCATGCAGCTGTTGGATGAGCGACTTGAGGCTTTTCATGTAGAGATTGTGGTTGGTCAAATCGAGGCACAAACTCTCTCTTTTTGGGAGTTCAAGGCTTGCAGAGCCTCACCATTCTTCAAGAAGAAGAACCCTGTCACTAATAGATGGTGGATTTCTGACATGCAGAAGGCTCATCATACGAGTTTTTCCCTAAGGGATTGAAGGTAGGATTTGCATCTTGCTTTCTAAGGGATGGAGCCCACAATTGGTGGGAGGAGGTTGGCTACTCTTTGGGAGCTGAGGCCATGGCATCCATGACTTGGACTGATTTTGTGTCAAGGTTCAGGGTGTATTTTGTACCATCCATTAAGGTGCAATAATTTATGAGGGAGTTTCAGGACCTTCTCCAAACAACGTAGATCGTGGTGGAGATCACCAGCAAGTTTAGGGAGAGGGCTTTCTTGGTTCCGCAGTATGTTGTGGATGAGGAAATGAATAAGATGAGGTACCATGATATGTTGGGCGATGACATTCGGGAGTTTGTGAGCATGACGAGCTACAAGACCATGGAGGACATGATTTCTAGAGCCTAGGAATAGGAGATTGACATGGAGCTTCGGACGAACTGCAAGTCAGAGCACGTACAGATAGTCGTGGGTTAGGCAAAGAGACTCAGGACTTTTGATTCGCGATCAAGGGGCCATTAGGATGGGGGCCATTGTGTCAAGTATGGGAGGTCTCACGAGGGGAGCTGTCGTGAGAAGCGAGAGGGTTACCTCATATACAACCATAATGGTCTTTTCAACATGCATTATTCTTAGGGATAAATTCTGATCTGTTTTTATTACAACTAGGTGGGCCACAAGAAGGAAGACTATCTGAGATTTATGAGTGGAGCGGGGAGGGCACCTGCTCCAACTATGATAAGGAATATTAATGGTCATGAGGGCAAGGTGGAGGCTCCAGTGGTGAGGAGCCAAACGTTTCGGTTACATGCCAAGGAGACCCGAGCTTTGCCAATTATTGTCGCTGGTATGTATAGTATTCAATTCCTTTTTTGCTTTTGTTATATATGTTATGATTATGTAATTATTATTTGTGAAGAACGTAATGTTGAAAGTGATTAAGTCTCCACCTAAGGTTCAGGGTTTTCTTTATGATGATTATTATCATCAGGGGGTTGTCATATATCATTTTGCAAACCGAGAGTCGTGCTTAGAGTTTTTATGGACGAGCCAATTTTAGGCTTCGACGTGGGAGACATCAGCCAAACATTGAGTGATCCCAAAGTGGAGGAGAACTGGATATTCTTTTTGGAGGGTCAACAATTGGTCGAGTAAATTGAACAGTTATCAAGTCGTCAAGGGTAGCTGAGCCCAAGTGGTGGAAAATCACTTGGGATTATTAGGAATATTTCCAAGTGCAAGTTAACTGGGAGTTTCATATCCAAGGGAAGGACGACAACTATTTCTGGCTGTGGGTTGATCCAAAGCTTATGCATGGAATAATGTTCAATGATTAGTTGAAATTAGCAGAGCAGATGTTGAGGAATCAAGTTGTCTTGTCTGCAGAAGTGAATCATCGACAGTGCTGAATTCTAGGTTCATGGATAGGTTTAGGTTGAGGGTTATGTTAGAGCCTCTCTGTCTGTTCTTGTCTGATTAAGGCTTGGGGGTTGAATCACGACCCAAATAGATGGTAGGGCCTATCAGGCTAGGGGTTTTGGATTATGTTGATATTTAGCTGAGTTTTCTTATGGATTTTTGGCAAGACCATGGGTGTGGACCCATGGCAGTTGTGGAAGTGTTGTAAAATTGTGGGGCATCTTGTAGCATATATTAGGTTGATCGACTGTTTTGGAAGTGTGGTAAGATTGTAGTTTGTCTTGTAGGATACGCTAAGCTGAATTTGGTTGTTTCAGGAATGGTTGTAAGAATGTGGGAGGATCACATCATTCGCTTGGGTTGAATTGGACTTTTTATTTTTCTGTAGCCACCCCGTGATAAGGTAGGAGGGTTTTTAGAGTTGTGGTAATGGTTAGGCTTGTATAAATCTCGATTGTGGGTGAGGCTCGTTTGGTTTTGTTAGCTTAGGTGAGACCTGTGGGCAAGTCCTGTCTGGTTATGTTATCTTGGGTGAGCAGATCATTTAGACGTTCTAGGATATGCTCATGGAATGTGGTGTTGTTCATGAGTCTTCAGGCCAGTGATGGAATGATGGCAAGATTAGTTTGTTTTGTGATCTTAGCATTCTGGTGGATTATATGGTGTCACGATGTATGGTGATCTGGTGAGTGTGTAACTCATGTGGGTGGGACCTAGTAGTCTTTGGGTTGAGACTCTTTGGTATCAGATCATTAGTATTTGGTATGGTTGGGTGTTAGAACATTTTGGGGGTAAGTAGGCTTAATGACCAGTTGGTTAGATGATGGGGTTAGAAACTTTAATTTTGGATGGGACCCTTAGGTGGGTAATGGAGGTCTCTTGCTAAATAATTGTATTTGTGGAGTCCTCTCCCCTTCCCCCTCCCCCCCCCCCCCTTATTGCTTAGGGGTTATGTAGTAGGATTATGGTTACCAATTTTCAGTATTGATCTTGAAACTTTGGATATGGAAGTTCGATGTAAATGTATTGAAGGATTTATTTGGTGGCTATACACTTGGACTGCCACGAGATTCTTAGATTGACCACTATTATGCTTGTGAGAGCAGTGGGTTAATGATGAATTTGTAGAAAGTTAAATGCGTACACGAAGTCTCTTTGGTAGGAATTATGTATTGAAATTTGTTGAAATCCTTAATCGAGGATGTTCTGAGAGTTCATTATGTGTGTTTTGTCAGAGATCCTAGTTGGGGACTTGGGGTAAGACATAATAGGGGATGATCCTCAATTTTAGGGCATGGTTTCTATAGTTAGATTGATGGGTGTTCGGGTTGCGAAGTATATCGTTGGAGCCATGATAATGGTCAGACTAGGATAACCCTTTCCACTTAGACTCTTGGTTGGAGTCTCGTGGTAAACGGTGTGTTAGGGTGTCAAAATCAACAATTGGTCAAGATTTTTGCTTTCCAATCGTTTAGTAGGACAACATGGAACCAAGAAGATCTCAGTTAGATTGGGTTTGCAAATTTTTGGTCAACAGGTCGTGATGTATATGTTGGAGCAACACCAATGGTTAATACTTGTGTAGGAGTTGCCTTCGTATTGAAGTGCAAGGTTATCTACATCGATGAATGGTTAGGGATCCTGTTTCCTAGTTATCTGTAACATCCATAAAAATCATGCCAAATTTAAACTTTTTAAAACATTTCAAAACCAATAATTATTACAAAACTTGTTTTCAAAATAGTATAGTGTTAGAGTTTCCCAGAATCAAAACATAAAACAAAAGGAGGTGTACGATCACGCCTTCGCCTTCCCGTGATCATCAGAAATACCTGAAACAATATCAACAACTAGAATCCCGAAGCATAGTGAGTTCCCCCAAAATACCAATGCCATATAATCATAATCATATCATATAAGCACACAACATGCATAATGAGCCTTAAGCCTGAATGGACTGCCTCGCAAGGCCTTCAGCCTATCTGGACTGCTCTTCGAGCCTTCGAAACGTCTGGACCGCCTTGTAGGGCCTTCAGCCTATTCGGACCGCTCGTTTGGCCTTCGGCCTAACTAGTATGCCCTCTCGGGCCTGTAGTATATCCGATCAGCGCTGGGTATGTTGGCCTTCAGCACAAAATAGTACCGCCTCAACCCAACCCCAAATCAACAAACATGTGTACATGAATATCATATGCTAGCATATATAATAGTCATACCGATCCAACAGATCACAAATCATAGCAACATCCTATAACCAGGATACCGACCTAACTGGTCACTAACATAGCATTATCCTATATACCAGGAAACTGACCTACCAGATCACTAAGGATATCACCATCCTAACTAGCAGGATGCAAATCAATAAGCATAGCATGCAATAAACCTAGATACTAATCCGAAAGGGTCAGCATTGGTGCCTTAGATCCTGTTGATATAGTAAGAAGAACTCACCCCATAAATGTCAAACTGCAGTGCTAAGATCAAACTCTCGAATCTCAGCCAAAGACTCCACCACCTATATTCATCATAGGACCACTTCCATAAATTCTCAATTTACTAAAATACCCCCAACAGTCAAACTAGTCAACCCTTGGTCAAAGTCAAAGTCAACGGTCAAGGTTAACAGTCCATGTTGACCCAACCCATCGAGTGTAGTTCACTGACTCGTCGAGTCTTTCCAGAACTCGAGAAACCGTGAAGACCCTTGTTGACTCACCGAGTTTCTAGACAATCGTCGAGTCCATGCATGTCCAAAAGTCGGAAAAACCCTAACTGACTCGTCGAGTCGTCTTACCGACTCACCGAGTCCATGCAAAAACTCACCTCGGCCAATCTTCATCTGACTCGTCGAGTTGACCCTACAACTCATCAAGTCCCTTCCGTCCATTCCTCGTTCAGGCGATTTTAAGCCATCCCAAAGCTCCAAATTGCAGATCTAACCTCCTAGTGATTGGTTTCCACGTAAAGTTGCAAACTTTACATACATGCATGGTCCTAAATACCAAAACCAAGCTAAGGGAATGGTTTAACCCAAAGTGAAAGGCCCAAGATTGAAAAATCCGATAACTTTATGGCTATAGGGACTTAGAGGAGTCCAAATCTGAAGTTACAACTTCAATCATGACCAATACCCGAAATGGCTCACATATATGGTAGAAATGGCCCTAAACCTATGCATGGAGAGATATAGCTTGAGAGAAGTCAAGGTGACGACTTGTTACCTTCCAGATGATGCCAAGATGAAGTAGAAATCGTATCCACAAGCTTCTCCTTGTTCCAAGCTCCTGACACTTCAAGACCTCTCCAAAAATTCACCTTTCAAGGTTGTTAACACATAAAAATGGAGTAAAATCGCGATTAGGGTTTTCTGAGCTCAAGGGAGGGGGGGGGGGGGGGGCAGTAAGGGAAGCTGGTGGAGGCTAATGACCCTTTAAATAGGGTGTAGAACCATGGAAATTAGGGTTTCATTTTATAGTTCCCACTCGTCGAGTCAGGGTCCTCTGACTCGTTGAGTAGGTCTAATAATCCATGTGGGTTAACCGGCCTCTACACAATGAGTTGGGGCAACCAAATCGTCGAGTAGGTCCATAAACATGTATGTAAGGCTTTAAAACTTATACTTGGGAATTGGTTTGTTACATTATCAGTGAGATAATGCAGGGTTTGAGGAGTTTTAGTCGGTTGGGTTGTGGAGTAGAGTCATTTTGGATGTGTTTTGGACGGTTTTGTCTATCTAGAAGCCAGGCCTAGTATAAGGTTATTTGATTTTGAGCAGAATAGTTGGAATTACTCTTTGTTGGTTAAGGGTGGCGTGTTAAGGTTATTTTCTTCATGAGGGCATGTGGTTTCCGCGAAGATTGGGTTTCGGTAGCAGTATCGGAAGGTGGTTGTCTGTGTGAGATGATTTATCAGTTCTATTTTGCATTCAGGAAAGTTCATATGGGATCGACCGGTGTGGTAGAGTAAGTTGTAAGGAATGATTTTGAGGAAAAAAATTTGTTTGTAACATCCCGTTTTAAATAGAGTAAGTAATAATAAATCTGGAACCCCGAAATGTAATTTTATTGTTATTTTATAATATTATAGTCCAAAATCGATTAATAATTATTGGAATGTTAATTCGGGGGTTAAAGTATAATATTGGACTTAATTTGAAAGGATCTTGAATGGTTGGGGCTAAAATGGTAAACGACGTACCTAAGTTGAAAATAATTGGTCATGGAGGGGCCATATAGTAATTACTTGGACTTAATATGTAAGGATTTTCAGAAGGGAGGGTTTAGATTGTAAATTCAGGGTTTGTTTTGAAAGGAATAATACAAGGAGGGACTATTTTTGCTATTATGGGATTATGTTTGAGAACCGGGTATATAACCTGTGTTATCCCCGTCACATTGCAACCGTAACCCTAACTCCCACTTTATGTTGTAGCTGCCAACCCTCCTTCCTCCATCGTCCGGCCGCCACCACCTTTCAAACCTTCTCCTGTTCCGATCAACCAAGACCAAGGACGACCTCCTCCATGATCGGAGAAACGGAAGACCATAGTGGGCTAGCGGGCAATCCTCCAACGTTGTTGGGTTCTTACCCACAACCGCCGCTGCGCCGATGCCGCTGAAGACGGAGCTGCCGACGAGGACAAGAGCTGTCGCCTCTTCGTTGCTGTTGCTGTTGTTGTGCTTGGTGGGTTTGAACCACCTTCTTCCATCTTCTTTTCCTTCCCGATGGTTGCATCACCATTATCGTCTGGAGGCTAACCCCCTCCGTCCGCTGCATGCCACCGTAGGTTGGTGGTTGGGTTCGTGGAATCACAAAGAGGATGCGTAAGGGTTGCTGTAACATGGTCGAACGAAGCAAGTGCGTTTTTTCTGATGAGCATAAACCATAGTCATCGATAACTGTCGCTGTTGTCCGCCATTTCGGGTGCACGTCGTCGCCACTGCTAGTACTGTCGGCGTCAACCTCCTTCGAGATCGATGAAGAGTTGCAGTGGTTGTTTTGCACGTGTGTATGCATTTTTGGGCTAGCAAGAAAATGGTTGGAACCACAATGGCAACCAACCATGGTGGCTGTCGGCCTGATGCTGCTCTTTTGCCACCACCAGCCACCGTGTGAGGTGGTTATGTGTGATTTAGTGTGTGTGACTAAACGTGGTTGTGTGTGTTATTTTAGATTACATTTTAAAGTTGTAATAATGTGGGAATAATAAATACAAAAATCCATAACCACCACCGTAAGGTGGTGGCTGCCGCCACCAGCCGCCGTGTTGGGTGGCAGTGTGCCTCGTTTGTATTGTGACTCGTTTGGGATGTTTGGACAAGGGACTAAAACCCTAATGGGCCTAATAAACCCTAGTGGGCCCAATCAAACTCTAATGGGCCCAATGAAGCCCCAAGTGACCTAAAAGCCCAACCAATTGATTAATAGGCTAATATTGGGTAGGAAACCCTAATGGATTAAAACCCTAAATTTTGGGAATTGATCGGGACACACACACATGAATTATTTAATAAAGTTAAAATAATAAATTATAATTATTGGCAAATAAATCTAAGGCAATAATGGACTTAATGTATTAATGGGTTAAGTAGGAACACTTAACCCTAATTCTCTTTTCATGTGAAAACTATATGTTTCGCTCAGGCCTTGAGTTGGGATTTCCTATAGGGTTTTGGTGGTTGGACTATAGATGGGCTATCCAAGAACAAGTGAATGGACCAAAATGATTAGATGGGCTTTAGGATAAGGCCCATGTGAGGTCTGGAGCCGAATTTGGAAAATTAAGCCATAGATTGGCCATAACTGGGCCTTTATGATTACGAGAGATTGGGCCATTAGGATGCCAAGTATTTGAACCAAGAGAGATGGTTAGGCTTAAGGGGTAAGGCCCATGTGAAGGGTAGGGCCCAATTTGGAAAATTGGGCCATGTGTTGGCTTTGGCCTATTACTTGACTATTGGGTTTTGTAGTGTGAGTTGGGCCTTGGGCTTGGAACCCAATTGTTAATTGGGTATTGTTTCATGTTGACAGTTCGGGAATCTATCAACCAGGAGCTGGAGTTGGATTTGCAGGACTTCAGCAAAACCGGGTGAGTTATCCTCACTATACTCAAGGGTCTAAGGCACCAAGGTTGGCCCTTTGGATGGTTATCGGGTCATGTTATGTTGTTATGATCTCTTAGATTAGTATCCTGGTAGATGGGATGTTATGTGCTGTTATGATCCGTTAGATTAGTATCCTGGTAGATAGGATGTTATATGTTATTATGTTCTGCTAGATTGGTATCCTAGAGAGTAGGATAATATTATATGGTATGCGGTATGATCTGTTAGATCGGTATCTTGGTAGATAGGATGGTATTATGTGCCATGGGGTATGATCCGTTAGATCAGTTGTTGTCTATAGATTCTTATGTGATTATCTGTTATATGTACACATATTTTTTTGGCGGTTGAGGCTTATCTGCTTTGTGCAAAAGCCAATAGACCTGAGCATTCCAACATGTTGGTTGTGGGCCATGAGTACTCCATCCCGAGGATGATTGGACTCATAGTATGTAGGCATTCCAACCTGTTGGTTGTGGGCCTGGGGTACTCCATCCCGAGGATGATTGGACCTATAGTATGTTGGCATTCCAACCTGTTGGTTGTGGGCATGGGGTATTCCAACCCGATGGTTGACTGGACCCATAGTATGATGTTTATGATTATACGTGTATTGTTGTGGGTATCGGTATTCTGGGGTAACTCACTAAGCCTTGTGCTTACAGTTTAAGTTTATTGTTTCAGCTATGTCAGATCATCGTAGGAAGGCAAAGGCGTGATCGTACAGCTCCTCACATTTTATGACTAAGTTTCAGGAATACTCTGATATAGAATTGTTTTGAAAACAAATTGGTCATAGCTATTGGTTTCTAAATGTTTTAAAAACTTTAAATTTGGTCGGATTTTTATGGGTGTTACACTATTTAAGTGGGGGGAGGGGGAGGGGGAGTTGTAATACCCATTTTCCAGATTGGATCAATGTAGGGCAGAAAGGAGTCAAATGCATGGTTTTTTGGAAAAAACACATGTCACGACGTGACACGACAATATGAGAACGTGTATCCGGAAGATTGTCACGACGTGATATTGGCTGTTTGGGCCCAAGCCCATAATTTTAGGCATTCTCTCGTATTTAAGCATCTTATCCCAAGGATTAGTGTACCATCTTTAGCCTCCAACCCTTTATCACGAAACCCTAGCCTCCCTTTGAGAGTTTTGGCACATTTTGGTGCTATTGGTGTACTTTGAAGGAGAATAAGAATCTTTTGGAGCATAGAATAAGCAAAGCACTCTACTCCACCATTAGAATCATTATTTGGACCATTTGTAAGACTTAAAGCTACTACATTTATGATTCCTCCCTTGTAGATCTAGTTTTCTTTGGATTATTTAGTCCATAATAAGAGTTTGTATGTTTGAATGAGATAAAATTTGCAAATTTATGGCTCATCAAGGTCCCTTGATCCTTAGATCTTTTAGATCAAGAATATGGTTGCATGAGTTTTAGGTCATATTCTTGCCTTTTGACCTAGTTTTCGTAAAGGACATGTATGGGTCATGACTATCTATCAAGTTGACATTTTTATCAGCCTTTAGAGCCCTTACAAGCTTTTTAGAAAGCTGGAGTTATAGGATTAATGGATTAAGGACTCAATCCATAAGGATGTTTCTCAGGCGATGGTCATGACGTGGCATGGAGAGTGCCACGACGTGATAGTGGTGGATTCCTTGATTATTTTGTCTAATTGTGTTCACGACGCAGCCAAGGAAGGTCCATGTTGTGGTGTTTGTTGTTTGAGTTGTCCGTGACTGAGTCGGTTAAGTTGGAGCGTGGTCAGGTTGGAATCAGGTCGGGTGCATTCTCATGACGTGACCATGGGTTGGTCACGACGTGAGGGTCAGCTGTTGGTAATCTTGACTGTTGACTTTGAACTTGACTGTTGACTTTTTGCATGTGTTGATTTTTGGTTATATTTCTAGTCTTAGCATGTAGACTAAGGGGTTACCTTGTGTGGTTGTAGTAGGATATGTTTAGCATCCATGCAATGGCTGTGAGAGTTGTTGATTGTTGATCTCATTGGCAAGGTGAGTCTTCTCACTATACTGTGTAGGATGCTAGTTTTCCTTGTGACTCTTGCATTGGTATGTTGAGTTGGGCCTCTTGTATGTTGGGTTGGGCCCGTTAGTATGCTGAGTTGGGACCTTTTGTATTTTGAGAATGGTCGAGTTATATGTTGGGTTGGGCCCATATATATGGTGGATGGGGCCCGATATGAGGGTAGGGACCGATATTTGGGCAAGGCCCAATATGTATGGTATGTGGTATTTTGGGGAACTCACTAAGCTTTGTGCTTACGGTTTTATTGTTTAAACATTTCTAGATACTTCCAATTCCATAAGGAAGGGTCAGGCTTGACTGCACAACATCCCCTGATGGGTTTCCTGCCATTGATTATTACTGTGTTAATCTTATGTTTGAAAAATACAATTTATTATGATTGGTTTTGGAACAAATGGTTGTATAGATTTTATTGTTAAAAAATGAAACTTTTATTGGTATTTTTGGGATGTTACATTAGGATTTTTGAGGAATCTAGACTATCAATAGTCACCAAGAATATTAAACTAAGACTTAGTAATATAAACCTAGGTCACATCAAAGGAAAAGCTAAGTGTTAAAGCGAAGCATTGCCCAAATTTCCAGTTATCCACTTTAATAAGTTAGTGCATTGTTACTTTCATCGTACACATAGATATAAAGTATCTAGATGGTTAAATGCAATATGTGCTTATTATTTGTATTTCTTGATATCCGTTTTAGATGAAATATATGATTATTAATTGATTTAACTGTATATGTATTCTCATATATAAAATATATTAGGTAGTAGTGGGTGATGAAAGATGAAATGATGATGCGAGGACTCGACTATTATAGTATAATATGTTAATGAACCAGACATCTATCACAATATAGATGACAAACACATACTATTCTAGAAAGTCTAGTGGAACGTTGGCAGGCTCGCAACCTGTAGATGTTAATGAACTATCTGCTCATTTGATGTTCTCTATCCATCATGGTTGCCTTATTGACATATATTGCTAATGGAATCCCCAAAGCAGTATTGTCGATGATCCTTAGGATAGGTCCTTTGAGATCATAATTTTAGGATAAAAAAGTGAGAATAACAAGAATAAGTAATCAGGTGAAATTATTTGATGTGAAATATATAATTAAAGAACTTATTGATTGTGAGTTGAAAATCTTATGTGCTCACCAGGTTCCCAAGCCTGGCCCACTCAGGTTCTTTGTATCACATGTAGCGGTACGTAGGCATAAGGAGGATGAGTAATTTGAGTAGTTCGTAGGCTATAATCTAATAAATTTTTTTAAGGTCTATTAAAACAATTTTATGCTTATGTTGTCTGTATTGACTGATGACATCCCAAACTTTTATTTATCAATGAAAAAGAATTCTTCGGAAATTCTTTAATATTTATGTTTTGGGAACAAATTCCGCAATTTAATGAATACTTTGAATGAAATAAGCATAAGGAAAAAGTGTTAAAAGTGTCGTGAAAATGGGGATGTAACAGTTGGTATCAAATCATTAGTTTAAGCAACCTAGGAACTATAAGGATTTCTATACTTAAACTTAGAGTGTTAAGCGATGATCGTGAGATGTGTGTCTATTATACTTTAGGTAGTATATCTAAACTAAGACTTAGACTAGCTTACTTTAGGGTGAGATTCCAAATTTTTTGTTATGTGTGAAATGATTTATATTATAACATGCCTTAGGTTTCCTACCTAAATTGCTATTACTTGACTGGATTAGAGGTCTATTGCCGACCTTGATTTGGAAATTTTATGTGTTCAAGATTCTAAACCTATAATTAATGTATTAGAACTAACATATAATTTTTCAGAGTAATAAGGAAGATTATGATTCTAACATAAATAAAACCTTCTTTAATAAATTTATGTCATGGTACACTAAATGCCTGATTTTGTGTACAAAACGACATGGTGAGAACTCGAAGCATACTAGGAAATGGTAATGGAAATCGATAGCCTGATCCTCGTGCAATCGAGTGTGCACCAAGGGCAACGCCTGCACAAGAACCATTCACGATGGTAGGAGTCCAATCAATGATTCGGGCTATGTTACCTGAACAAAGGGATGATATGAGATAACCATTACAGGACAATAGGGAGAACTCACTGCACCTGTTGTTCAATCCGAAGTAAATGAGGAATAGACAGACGAAGGAAACTATAGTCAATTTGTTAGTCAAGTTGAACCATAAGTAGTTAGAGGAACAACCTAAATGAAGGGACTACAAGGAATGAATACAAGTACAAGGACTTCATGGCATCCAAACCACCCACTCTTTTTGGAATCCCAACACCAATGGAAGTTATAGACTTAAATGCAAGTACCTTTATATGCAAGGCTATCGATGACGGTGGTCGGTCGTGGGTTCCATGTCCTACTTGCGAATAGCACGTTGTGGGTTCCATTTCTAGACCGATCAAATCTGCAGATTTTCGATCAACATGGTTGATGTATAGATTAGTTTGGCCTTTCCATGCTGGGCTTTTGCTAGAATTTTTGTTGGTACGCTAGTGTGTGTGGTTTTAGGCTATGAAGTTTGTGTGTAGGTTCGTTTTTCGGGTATTTGGAAGACGGTGCAAGGTTGGGAGGTTTTTTTTCATACCAGGTCTATGAGCTTTTGGCCAACATGGGTGACGTATGGGGTGTCTCTGTCTACTTGCTTTTTAGGCATGACTTTGGGGTCTTCAAGTCGTGGGAAAGGGAGTTCGTTTCTCTCATTGTGGGTTGGTGGTGTTATGTTGGAGCTCATTCTTCATTAGGATGCGCATTCTCGCTATGAATAGTGTGAGCCTCGTTATCGAAGGTGGTAACCTGCTTAAGGTTTTGACATTTGAAGTGATGTCGACTAGTATTGAAGAATCGAGTTTGGAGAAACAACAAGGGGTTGAAGGGTGTTATAAAAGTACAATGTAATATAAGATTTTGAGGACAAAATATAATTTAAGTGGGGGAGAATTGTAACAACCGTTTTCCAAAATAGATCGTTTGAGGGTTTAGAAAGATCAAAGGTAAGGTTTTTGGGAAAAAAAAACTTGTGCCACGACATGATGAATTTAGCACCACGACGTGGCACTACAAATGCATGAACACGTATTCGGATGGCTGCCATGACGTGGCAAGAGGAAGGCCACGATGTGGCATCAACTGAAACCCATGCCCTTGATCTTTTAGGGTCTCTTCCAATTTTAAGCCCCTAAACTTAAGGTTTAGGACATCCTCTTCAGCCTCCAACCCTTTCAAACGAAACCCTAGCCTCCATCACTACTAGAAAATAGCCCTTTAATGACGCGCAAACAATGACATGCGATGATTTACGATACGCAAAAGCGTGTGCCCTAAAAATAATGTCATCTCTTCTAAAATTTGAAGGATAGAGGACACGCTTTTGTGCGTGCCCTAAATTTAATGTCCAACAAAAAAAATTAAAAACACGGAGGTCACTTATATCAAAATGGGCATCGTCTAAAATGCCGCTTTATATTTTTTTAATGAAAGGCGCGTTCTCTTCTTTTGCAGTTGGGGGGAAACGAAAATCCCAAAAGTTTGAAAGGCCGCCATCGTTATCCTCTACCTTATTTCCATCGTTCTTTTCTATCTCTCTATGTATATCTCTCTCACTCTAATACCCAAAAAAACCTTAATATCATCACCAATCCTCTTTTCTCTCACAAAAAAATCGCAATATCACCAAATCTCTGATCCCGTCTTTTGAACAGATCAAACCCGCAGGGGTTCTCGATTTCTCTATGTTGATGTGTGGTGACATGAACAAAAAAAGGAGTGTAGCGCCTCTACTTTTCAATTTAATTTGTCGATTTCTTCAAATCGAATCTTTCTCTCTCTCACACAGGGGTTTCTTTGTGTGTTCCCTTCACCTCCGTTGATGTCATTTTCCAAGGCCAGTCTGGATAATCAACAACATCGGTAAGTGGAAGTTATGAAGGAATCTCTGTCGGATACAAAAGTCGTTCGAGAGAAAGGGAGGACATCGATCAAGGCTTACTTACTTCTACCCACTGGAACCACCATATCTCCCACTCGATGTTGAAATTGTCAGAAAAGCCCTAATTCGGTATTATACTCTCAAGTCTCAATAGGAATACAAATCTTGATTCTCGTTCGTTTCTGATTCTCATTTGTTCTAAGCATCTTTCCGTATTGATGAAATATTATAGAAGCCTAAAAGCGGATACTTTAATTTCTGGAAACATGGGCCCAAACATAAATGTTACACTCAAAGGCTGAAGCACTGCACTCCTATATGGGATTGGAAAGCATTATTGTTTTCTATTAAAAACTACATCGTAATTGCAATCCGGAAACCTTCCAACATAATTTGGTCGAACAAGATTCCATTCTTCTCTTTAGGTACCCCTATGCTCTTGCTCGATTTTCATTCTACCCGTTCTGGTTCTTTTAGGGTTCAGATGATCATGCTCTTCTCATCAAGCATCGCTTGCGGGTTTGTATTTTGTAATCATTACTTAATACTTCTACAGTTTTCAATGTTCATGTGTAGTCCTATGGGCAGTAGCCATCATCGGGCTTGTATTTGGGTAGCATTGAGGGATCCAACATTAGCTGTTAGGGAAAGGGTAGTTGAGGCATTCCGTGCTTGCCTTCGTGTTATTGAAAAAAGAGACACGTTGGCGTGTGCAGTGGTTAGTAGCTTAGTGTATTCACAAAGACTTCAAATCTTTTCAAATCCTCTAATGCTATGTGACTATGTAATTATTTTATGATCTGTATATATACATATATATATATATATATATATATATATATATATATATATATATATATATATATATTGATGTTAACATGTATTATCATATGTTTGAGGCTATACAAGATAGATTAGGGAAGAATGCTTCTGTACATAGCATACATTGTTCTTTTCTTGCAGTTGGTGAACTTTTAAGGTTGGTTTGTTTGATGTTCATTGCAAAAGATGGATTAAGTTAATGAACCCTAGTTGCTACTTGCTTGAATAAATTTTTTCCATGAAACAGAAATACAGGTGAATTCATGATGTCAAGATACAGAGAGGTTGCAGAAATTGTTCTTAGATATCTAGAACATAGGAATCCCCTTGTTCCTCTCAATATAACTTATTTATTTTAGTTTAGATATTAGACATACAAAAAAGAAAAGTAGAATGCATGTTGTGTTTTATTTTAATTTTAATATAAAAAAAATTGGGTAGGTGTTGGCATATGCTCAGCAATCTCGAGAGAGATGAAATTATGAGCAAGCAGCTCTGAATGAAAGAATGCAAGAGTACAAAAGACAAATTGATTGGGAGAGCAGGTGGTACTCAAATTCAAATTCAAATACAAATATAAATGGTTCCAACGGATCTTCAAAGAGAAAGGTTCAAACCATTCACCAAGGTTATCTTTCCAAGCGTTCCTCAAACCTCAGGGGCGACTGGAAACAAAGGTTTTTTTGTTCTCGATAGCCAAGGAATGCTCTACAACTACCGCAAACAAAGCAGCAAACCAACTGTAACTCAACTTCCTTTACTTTACTTCAGTCTTTACTTCACTTATTATACATTTATATTTTTATTTTCGGCAACAGGGCTCTGGCAGTCAAATCTCTGTTCAGGGGAATAGCTCTGAACTCGATCATGGCTTGCTGAATCATTGGCTTTCTAGTAAATTTACAATTCAGGGGTCTGGTTGCTAGTTTCCAATATTCTTTTCAATATTATAAGGCAGCTCCTACATGGGTTTGATAAACTGTTTTGATTTAAGATGCCATATAAACATGAATTTCATTGTAACAGGTGTTATTAATACAAGTTGCTCATAAGAAACTGATAAAATATCAGCATGAGTTTGGAGATCTTTCTAAAAGGAGATATATAGGCGAAAGTCTAGATGACAATAGTATTGTAGTTTGTGAAAGGGAATATACAAGGAGTTTTGATTAGCGAAAGGATTAAGAATAATGCAGGGGTATTATACAAAAAGGAACAGCAGCGAAAATTTCATATGAAAGAAGTGGAAAGGAAGTCATCCTTGGACATTTTTGAAGACCATAAAAGCAGCTATCTGATGCTTAATCTGCAGCTAGGTATCAGGTATCCCTCTAACTAAAGGGCTTTTTATTTTTGATTTATGGGCTTAATGGGTTAAGCAATCTGAACAACTATACATGGTTGTTTCCTTTTTACTTAATCTTGACCGAATGACTAAACGGGTTAACCCAAAAACGTAGATTAATTTCTTAAGACACTAATCTTTTACATGTTTGCTCATTTCTTTTTCTCTGGACACCTCGCACATTGTAACTGATGAATATTGTTGTAATTGATTAATATTGAGAATTTTGTTTTTTCGAATGTGAGGGTAAAATGGTCATCTAGTCTCATTCAGGGGGTTTATTAAGTTTAAAAAAGAAACAAACCCCAAAGCCATAACCTTCATCCAGACAGATGCCATTACCATCTGAAAATTTGTAGGCACATCAGCACATGTATTCTTGATTGTTCCATTCACCCAACTTTGAGTTCCAATTCTTTTCTTGATTTCTGCCCGATTTCAGTCCAATTTTATTCTAAAATGTATTATGGGACTTGATTATAGGTACACTGTAGGCAAAATTACACCATTTCCTATGCGTGAAGTGAGATATTCAGATTTTGGAGAACAATCAAGAATAAGGATGTATTTCCCCAGGAAACGCTCATAAATAACACCTCCACATTCTTTAATAGATTTCTATTAGAAAGACTATTGTTCTATGGTCTTCAGGTATATGTATACTAGTGCTGATGTTTTTGTAGTCTTAAAACATGTTGATAGAGTTTGTTTCTCAGGAATTTGAGGGAGATGTTCAAGTTAGATGCTGCAAATTATATGATGTCCATATGTGGGGATGATGGTTTTGATGGGTTATAAACACTACATCAGTCCTATGGTGTACATGCAAAACCCTAAACTTTGGATCTAGATTTATCTAATTGTACGTGAAATAATCATCCAAAGCTCTCAAACCCTAGATCGAGCATACTATGAACAAAATTAGGGTTTAGATATTACGTTTGATTGTTATGTAGCAGTAACAATCTATTCGTTCTTGTAATTGGCTTCAGAAAGCTTAGTGCCTCAAGTGTTGCACCTCTAATGGAGTTACAAACACTATAAGCAATAAGGATGAAGAGGGACAAGAGGAGAGGCACCCAAAACGTCTAGAAACCTAAGGAATTAGTTAGCCACGTTTTTTGTGCCCTAGGGGTCCTTAAATAGTGAGGCTATTAGGGTTATCTAACAAGGAAAGCCTAATTTGACTGCTTAGGCCCAAAGCAGCCCATGAACTCCCTCTTTAGAAGCCTTGGATGATTTCTAATGGGTTTCCCCATCGAATTCGTCCACTCCTCTAATTAGGAGTCCATTAGCGCAATATTCAACTATCACACATTTGATAGTTCTAGTCCCCTAGGTTTAATTAATCTCTTTTTGCCACAAAATTAATTCTCAATTAATTATTGACTAATATTAATTAAAAAAATATGATTTCTCCTTTAACATATTATTCTCATAATATATTAATAAATCATAATTAATCCTCTCTCTTCATAATTCATCCTATCAAGTTGCTTTGGTGAAGACAACCCAAAAGGACCATGCACCATCGGGTCAAGTACATACCAAAATAGTGATGGACTTAGACGATAATCCAACAGTCTCTTACTTGGATATCTCTAATAACTATTCTGCGTATGACTTTAGATCCTGATCCGCAATCGTAGCTTTCAAAAGCCGCTGTCAACTTTGATCTTATCATAAGCGTGTACTTCAGATAAGGGATCATGTATTCCTCCATTCTTGATATCTTATAGATGAATACATGGATTTAAATCATTCTCTCTGTCTCTATATTGTTTCCCGACTTCCAATTTATGACGACTGACAACAGAGTACAATTAAACACATCAACTTAGTCCCGGCTTGGCTAAGCGCTTAGGGTGTCATAACTAAATCATCGAGGGGCCCACAGATATCGCTTTTATCCCACTTTGGGTAAAAGGAATGGATAAACTTCGACTCAATGCTCACTTGTACTCACTCACCGAATTACACACAACAATACGTTTTTTAACACCAAGTTACTAGTGCATTTACGTACTATCAAAGTGTAACCGACTCGCAAGATACAACTTATAGATCTCGGTTTCAAGAATACAAGATATTATCATCTCACCAATCACTCATGATAAAATCCATGAAGTGATCCAAGTGAGCGTGGGTTTATTCCAATACTCTAATCTTATATCAGCACTCATGAACCCTGCAGCAAACTTTTGCTATGTCTAAAACACTTTAGACAATCTATAGTCAGATTCATGACAGTCTTCTTCCATTCCTACTTCCAAAGAATGAGCGACTGTGGAGGGTTTTAATAATCTTATTATTCAGGAAGTCAAAACATGCAAAGCGAAACACAAGAATAATACTAATGCAATATGGCCTCAAACCTTTGAGTATAAATAAAACATTTTAGTTAATCACCATATTGATTACTCATCATTTGTTGTTTCAGGTAATCAACTTCTTACTTGAATTATAACAACAATTGTCCCATGCTCTTAGCATGCACACTATGTTTACCTATGGTCCTTACTTTTTAAAATAGTATAATTGAATAACATTTTCAATCACACTCATTTCACAATTCCTAATCCATTAGTGTAAGAATACAAAATTCTCGCCACTACTAGAATATGTTAGATTCTAACATGTTATGCAACAGTCCTTTTGGTAATGTCATGGCACAAAAGTCACCAAGCCTCGGCCAATGCAATTAAAAAAAATACTCTATTGGAGATTGTTACAAGAAAATTCCATAGTCATGAAGTCTCATATTCAAAGTACATTCCTTTGAACACCCTTCTTGCATAAAAGTTTCTAATCTAGACATTTATTCTCGATATCCAACTCCCAATATGGAAACATTTCCATATTTTCCATATGACAACTCATTCTAAATAGAATCTTATCTATTCATAATGATGTCAATATGGTTCATCCATGACTATACTTTCAACTGTCCACAAGCGACCAATCCTTGGCGAACCTTAGATTGTCCTTGGCAGTTGTTTAATTATTTTAGTCAAATTTTAGAACGGTCGAATATTACAGCATATGCAATCGATCCTATAACCGAAGCATATGGGATACAATTCATAATGAAAAACGTGATACTTTACCAGTTTCTTAATATAATATCGTCATAATATTTCTATTTGTCGTGTTCTTAAAATTCGAACTATAAAGAGGGATGTTGTAATCATAATCGAACTTTGAGAATGCAAATAATAAATATACCCTTGACTAAATTCAATTAAAATTTCTCGATCTTAAGCTTTTATATTGGAAACGAAGTATAACATTATCTCCTTTAATTATAGCAAAAAACAACTTTTCTACACCTGCAACTTTGGAAAGTGAAACTTTTGTTTTTCTATAATTAATATTGCCAACTTGCAATACTTAAATAATAATCATGCTCCCACTAACATGATGATTATATCCATTCCATCATAACATTTATGCTTCCACTAGCTTTGACATGTATTTAGAAACCAGCTAAACTTCTAGAAAACAATACTCGTTGACTTCCAAATTTCATTGTTTCTAATACGATATGCTTCGATAAGCCTTTATCTAAGCTTCTCAAAATCACACACCTTTCCTTAGACATCTCACATGTGTGTCTAAACTAATTTAGAACTTATTTTACTAAGTCCCAAATGTTCAGACTAATTGTCAAATCTCATAATTCGAACTATGAAGAGGGATGCCATAATCATAATCAAATTTGAGAATCCAATTTACATAATCGCTATCTCCTTAAAATCTCTTTTAGTGAAAGTGTTTCCTCACAATTATTTTCATGAAGGAGAGAAACCTTATGTCACTTAGATTTTATCGTGTATGTGTTCCTATCCATGTGAATTTTCCATAACCATAATCGAAAGATAATGTTTGTGACAAATTCAAACTCTTATGGACAGAACTTGTTCATTCTTAATTTCTTGCCATCAAGGGTCCCAACATTACTTCCAAGTTATCTAGCAGCTTACCTATGCCAAGCAATGTACTTTCATTAAACAAGGTGCTTGCCTTATGCAGTCTATTGAGAACTCATAGAACACATATGTATAATCACTCAACAGGATTGGCACAAAAATAGAATTTTGTCAACACGATAGGTTACAAACCTCAAGTCGTGTGCTAGTGTTTAATAAGTTTACTCTTGATTAGTTCTTGAATCTTTTCAAGATCTTCAGACTCTCGCTGACCTCTTGACATATTAAATTCTCTTATCAAGAAACATTTCGTGATAAGCAAATATCCAAGAGTTAGTGTGTATCTATATCAAGAGAAAATATTACACACATTTGGTCTTAGTTGGTCCTTGTCTTCTCCAAGACATTACAACTTACAAATTTCAAACGTGCAAGAGTAAGAAAACAATTTTCTACTTCACAGTTGCTGAGTGTGTTTCACTCAATTCACAATCTTAGACTACGATTCTAAGACTTGATTTTTTTGAACGAAGTATGACTCATCCTTTTTGATTTAACCATTTTAACAATTTCCGATTCCTCCTCTTAGCCATACTAGTGTACTAAGATGTCCTTAGTTGATCAATTGTGATACGGTTCTTAATCATTAAGACGATCATAAAACTGATATAAAAGTACTCTCCCTTCTTCTTAGATTTGAGGAGCTTTTTATCTTTCTGCCTTCATTGATTCTTCTTATTCGTTCTGCCATTCATTAGAACTTTTCAACGATTCAAAATTACACTTAATCTTGTAAGTATAACCATGTTTACCAGACTTTTGGTAAATTATGATAAATAGTCTCATTGTTATTTGTGGTGGACTTGACTAGTGCATAACATTGTGTTCTAGTCCTTTAGTCCTTCACTTGACTCACATACTTGTGTGATCAAGGAATTAGTCTTAATTTCCTAAGTACCAAGATTTCCATACATCACATGATTCAAATCATATTATTTCAAGTTTTTGTCCAATTGAAACTTGGGTGATGGGAATCTTTCCTTACTTAGAAAATTTTGACACTACCATAAATAACATAACTAAGAATCACATCCATTTATAGAAATACACAAACATCATTTTTTTCACAACAATTTCATTGCAAGGATATATATATATATATATATATATATATATATATATATATATATATATATAAGACAAATCAAAATTTTATTTTATTCATAAAAGCAGCAGAAAACATGTCCTTACAATGCAAAATCAACTAAAAAACTATGTAATCAAATATTCCTAACAACTCTATCATAACTTTCTAAACTCAAAATTTGATCTTCGAATCCATGCGATCGTGATCCATTTCTTCGTGATCAAACTCATCTTGCTCTTCCATCAAGCTTCCTCTCTTTTTCCCTGATCCTGCAAAACATTCAAATATAATCTTATCACATTATGTATTAAAAATCAATGAATAGGAACTTAATGGAGTTAGATAATGGATTTTACCTGAAGTAGAGCCATACTTCTTGACACTCTCATCTCTTAGATTCTTCAGGTCCTCTAGGCAACTTCGTATCCAACTCCCCTTCTCTTAGCAGCAGAAATTGGTGGCTTCTTCTGGAGCGACCACGGAAGCATGGTTGGTTGAATTACCAGACAAATTAGCTCCATTACTTTGCCAAATCATTTCTGATTCAGCAGCAATAAGCATGTAAGTTAGGTCAATGAGGGTCGCGTCAAGATCCATTATATAATACTCTCCTATGAACTTATCATATGATTCAGGGAGTGACTGAAGAACCTAGTCTACAACCAACTTCTTTCGAAAAGATCCACCCAACATTGTCAACCTATCGATGTGTGATTTCATCCCTAGGACGTGAGCACACACGGATTTTCAATCTTCATGTTTCATTGCCAGCAAGGATTGAGTGATTTTAAACATTTCAATTGTTCGATCTTGTGGGTTTGGGAGAACAACAGGAGGAGGTGGAGGAAGTGAAACCAAGCTAGTCCACAATGCAAGGATCGATCTTTCACCTTCATTGTGTAACAGACTTTCCCTTTGATCAGGAAAACCTTTTCCATGGGATTCGGGAAGACCACGGTTAGATTTAGAAATCTACAAAATGGGAGAAAAATCAAGTTAGTTGATTGATTGAGTCCTTAAAAAATCACCCAAATGAGATATTAAGTCTAGGACCCAACACAATGCTCTAAAACTTGGGAGAGGGATGTCGTAACCCAAATTGCAGAACATTTGAAGGTAAGTGAATGACGATTCACTAATTTTCCACCATGAAAAACGAAAAGGAGATTAGTTTTTAAATATATTGAAAAACACCTAGATCCTTTGAGATTCATTGAACTTGTCAATGGCATGTTTAAATCTCGATATGCCCCTAGATTTGTGACTGGGATGCCAAGGATTACAAAACAGGGTGTGAATAACCATGCAAAATTACATGGTGCCCCCAATGTTACAGTCACCTATTCGATCTGCCGGTTAACCACACACGTTCCACCGAACTATGACAAACATTGAGTCACCCTTTGCTACCTTTGCTTAGAACCATTTATTGTGTCGGTTAACCACACATGCTCCACTAACGTCTTCGCAAGGGTACAAAGTGTAATTTCATGGAATTGCATCAAATTCACTTTTACCTAAAGTAACTAGGATTGGGAATTTTGTAAAAACATTTAGTTACTTTATAATTCATTATACTTTTAATGGAAAGGGTTTGTGCTATCCTACCCGTTCGGCTAACGACCCTCCACCAATCAAGGAAGTGGTGGATGAGAGTGGACACCCATTAAACGACCATTTTATAGGTCATAACCTTATACCCCCCTTATAGATCGGCTTCGTGAATGAGGCCTACTAACGGTAAGACTAGTAGTTTAAGTTATACATATATAATATTAGACTTTTAATGTTATATATAGTATAAGGGCGTATTTTACACTTTTAAAGTATTAGGTGGTCTAATTTAATAAATTATACTTTTAATTTAAGTAAAATATAAACCAAATCATTATGGATTTATTAACTCCCTTTTAATTATACACTTAATTAATTTAATATAACCATAAGGGTGCAATTTGAACTTTTCAAAACTAGGGTTTAGAATTTAATATTTCAAAAGTAATACTTTTTAATTAAATGTTAAATTTCAAAACTTGAGGGCAAATTTTGACACTTTTCAAAATATCTTTTAGACCAAATTTGAAAAAATTAATTAAATAATCATATAATTCATATTTATCACATAATTGACCTAATCTATTTTCTTACAAGATAATTCAAATCAATTTATGAATAATCAATCTTTATCTTATAAAATAAGTAATTATCTTAAATTAACAATTATCCATTAATTTGATTAGGATATCAATTACCATAATAGAAAAAATATAATTTTGATTTGAAAAAACAATTTATGGTAATTATCCAAAGCAAATTAAGGCAAAATCTTTGAAATTGTGCTGTCAGACTGAATTCACGAGGTGAACACACTGTGTTCACGACATGAGTATGGATTAATTCGAAAATCTGCTATCAGACTGAATTCACGAGGTGAACACATTGTGTTCACGACGTGAATCAGGTCAGATTCATAATTTTCAAATTTTCAGCTTTGAAAACTTAATTTTGCATCAAATACAATAGAAGAACACCTTAGGCTCTGATACCAATGATGGGTTATAAGCACTACATCAGTCATATGATGCACATGTAAAACCCTAAACTTTGGATCTAGGTTTATCTAATTGTACATGCAATAATCATCCAAATCTCTCAAACCCTAGATCTAGCATACTATAAACGAAATTAGGGTTTAGATATTACCTTTGATTGTTATGTAGCCATAACAGTCTATTCCCTCTTGTAATTGGCTTTAGAAAGCTTAGTGCCTCAAGTGTTGCACCTCTAATGGAGTCACAAACACCATAAGCAATATAGATGAAGAGGGAGAAGAGGAGAGGCACCCAAAACCTCTAGAAACCCTAAGGAATTAGTTAGCCACGTTTTTTGTGCCCTAGGGGTCCTTAAATAGTGAGGCTTTTAGGGTTATCTAACAAGGAAACCCTAATTTGACTGCTTAGGCCCTAAGCAGCCCATGGACTCCCTCTTTAGAAGCCTTGGACGATTTCTAATGGGTTTCCCCATAGAATTCGTCCACTCCTCTAATTAGGAGACCATTAGCCTAATATTCAACTATCACACATTTGATAGTTCTAGTCCCCTAAGTTTAATTAATCTCTTTTAGCCACAAAATCATTTCTCAATTAATTATTGACTAATATTAATTAAAAAAATATTATTTCTCCTTTAATACATTGTTTTCATAATATATTAATAAATCATAATTAATCCTCTCTCTTCATAATTCATCCTATCAAGTTGCTTTGGTGAAGACAACCCAAAAGGACCATGCACCATCGGGTACTAATCCAACATGTTTAAGAGAGCTTTCTTCTCAAGGGAAAAGTGGCAGTCTATTCTCTCTCTCTCTCTCTCTCTCTCTCTCTCTCATGATGATAGATTCGTGATTAAAACCTTAAAAAAATATGAGCTCAAGGTTTGATTCTACCAACACATGAATATGGTGCTTTGTGAATGCTATTTTGCATCTTAATGTTTTCTACATGTATATGAGAGGTAAATTTTATCTTTTCTATTTAAATTTATTCATTATTTTATTTATTTATTGTTCACAATGACAAGTTGTCCGAATGGTAACTCAACTCCTCTCATTGATTACAATTTTTCTCAAATGGAAAATTATTAAGTAAATAAATAATGATATGTTTTGTGTGTTTTACTACAGATGATTCCTATATGGTGAAGATGGTATTATTGGGCTAATCTAGTGGCTTGGAGTTTATATGGGCTACTGAAATCACAATACAAAGATGTGAATGAACTTTTGAAACTTGCCGATGGGTTCCATTCAATTCCATTGAAACAGTTTCTTGAAGATCAATTTGGTTACAGACATGAATTTTTAGGAGTTTTTGCAAGTGTTGTGGTGGGTTTTTGTTTGCTTTTTGCACTCGTGTTTGCATTTACAATGAAATTGTTCAACTTTCAAAGGATATGAAGTATTTTAATGGATCTTGGCTCTAACAAATGAGGTAAATTTTTTATTAAATTTATGCCTCTTAGCAACCTATATTCCATTTAACTTTGTTACTAAGATGGGTGTGTGCTAATTTGCTATCAGATCTATGTCTTCTTTGGTATGCTAGCCAACTTCAGGAATATCACCTTATCAACCAAGTTTTTCAAGATTTGGTGAAATACATCAAGAACATGTTTCCTCTCTAACTTACTTTATTTCCTGCTGTTTTTTTTAACATTTTTTTTATGAAATGTGTCTGTGTTTGTGTAAAATAACAGCACTAGTTGTATTGATTTTCAATAGTTATAGTCTATTATTACCTTATATGAAAATAGTTGTATAGATTATGTGTCTGTGTTTGTGTAAAATAACAACACATTTGATGAATTACATTTGTCTACTATTGGAATGATTATTTGTGTGACATTAACTTTTGTGCAATGGATTGTATTTTTTGTATATGGTATTTTATTTTTCTATTATGAGACATGAAATGCAAATTTAATTTGAAAATTAGTAAATCGATAAATAATTTTTTTAAAAAAAATTAAAATCACGATACGCAAAAATGTGTGTCATCTTCATTTATGACATGACCTTTCTTGATAGCGGCTTTAATGATACGCATTGCATGTCATAAATGTGCGTTGTAAATGTGCATCGCCTATAAACGATGCACAAAAATGTGTCGTCTCTTGTTATGACAGGGCCTTCCTTGACACACATTTGCGCGTCGTCTGAGCTTTTTACGTCACGCATTGGGCATCATAAAAGGTTGTTTTTCTAGTAGTGTTTAACCCATGGAGCATGAATAATACGGACCGTCATGAGTTACATGGTGTAACCCTAATAGCCACAATTTATAAGGACCCCATGGCTCAAGAAATCGAGTCTAAGGATTCATATATGAGGGTTAGCCGATTTGAGCATAAGAACTTCTCTCTCAAGTTATTCCAAGTTGTTGGTGGTGTTGTGTGAACCATTTGAGGTGTCACACTTGTAGCACTAGGCTCTTAAGCTCCATGGAATCAAGCAACAACACAAAAGGTATGTTACTCTAACTAGTGTCTTATTTGGTATATGAAACTGCATTCTAGTTATAGGTTTAATGCCTTGGAATCCATTTGCAAGTATAATTAGTGAAAACATATATCCAAGGTATTTAGGGTTGTATGTGCACCATAGGATGTTGTAGTATACCAAAACCCATCAGTGGTATCAGAGCCTAGACTTGTTTTCAATTATACTTGATGCAAATTGCTGAAAAAAGCTGGAAAAATCAAATTTTTGCTGTCTGGACAGGGGACTCGACGATTCCATTGAGGGACTCAACAAGTCCATGTGCAAATTCATCCACCTCATCGAGTTGGTTCATGCACTCGATGAGTTGGACCCCCTGACAACATATATTCGAGTTTTTTGGCTGGAATTGGACTAGGAACATTACCTTAAGCTGCTTTTGAACTTGTAAACTTGTTGTTGATGTGGTAATGTTCATGCTAATCCAATTTAAAAGATAATTGTCAATAGATTCATGTTTTGTATTAGTTTAATGGTTAGGCTAATTTCATGAAAATTGTTTGATTTGAATTATCTTGTTCTTATGAGTTAGTTTAGATTAATAGAAAAATTATGTGATAATATGTTTTTAATCCAAATTGATCTAGATGTTTTTCATAATATGTGTTTTTGTAACTTGCCCTCAAGTTATATGAAAAGTTACATTTATGATTTTTAAAACTCATAAAATTTCCATACGTTATAAAAAAATGAAGAGTCTCATTTTTTTAAATGTTTTAAAGTCTTCCATAACTTGTCCTTAAGTTATGGAACTTGAAGAGTTTTTCCATTAAAACTACTTTAAACTCATAAGTTATGGAATTGAAAACTTTTTGAATTGTTTAAAACTTTCCCTCAAGTTTTGGAATTTGTAAAGTTTTCCCCCATGAATACTTTAATTCCAAGTTGAACCTTTAGAATTTTAATAGTTAAAATTCAACCTTTATACTATTATAATATTATAGGTTTAATATTTAGATACATGTATAAGAACAAAGTCAGTCTTACCGTTAGTAGGCCTCATTCACGAAGCCAGTCTATAGGGGGGTATATGATTACTGTCTATAAAGTGGCAGTTTAATGGGTGTCCATTCTCACCCACCGCTTCCTTGACTGGTGGAGGGTCGTTAGTCGAACGGGTAGGACAAGATTATAATTCTCCCTTCATTAAAAGTGTGATGATAAATACTAAGTAACCAAACACTTATAAATTCCTAATCTTAGTTACTTAGGAAAATGTGAATTTGGTGCTAACCCATGAAATTACACTTTTCACCTTGCTTAAGTTGTTAGTGGAGCGTGTGTGGTTAACCGACACACTAACTTGGATTTAACAAGGTTGGCAAAGGGTGGCTTAAGGTTTATAATAGATCGTTGGAGCGCGTTTGGTTAACCAACACATCAATTAGGTGATAAACATTAAGAGTACCAAGTATATTTGCATGGTTATTCACACATTGTTTGTGATCCTCGGTATCCCAGTCACAAACTTGAGAGGGCACAATCGAGATTGAAACATGCCATTGAAAAGTTCAATGAATCTCAAAAGATCTTGGAGTTTCAAATCCAATTAAAAACCTAATTTTTATTTCATTTTTTCATGGTGGAAATTGGTGAATCGTCATTCACCTACCTTCAAACATTTTATAGCCTGGATTACGACATCCCTCTTCCAAGTTATAAAATATTGTGTTGGGTCCTAGCCTTAATATTTCATATTGGGTGTTATATTAAGGACTTAAATCAACTAACTTGAATTTCTCTCATTATAGATGTCTGGTTCAGACAACTATGATCTTCCCAAATCTTTTGAAACAAGCTTTCCTAATGAAGATGATGTCCCATGGTTGGATCATGGAAAGCATACTTCTTTTCTTCTACCTCCTCGAACTATTCTCCCTAACCCACAAGTTCTTGAAAATTTCAAGGTCACTCAAGCCCTATTGGCAAGCAAAGTCTATGTGTGCTCACATCTTGGAGATAAAGTCACATCTTGACAAGCCGGGAGAGTTGGGTGTTAAAGTCTTGAGGAAGTTGGATGTTTACTAGGTTCTTCAGTCACTTCCTAAGTCACATAGTGAGTTCCTTTAGGACTACTATATGTCAGACCATGACATGACCCTTAAAGATCTTACCTATTTGCTTGATGATGCTGAATTAACAATGATTTGGAGCACTGGTAAACCAAATTTGATTGAACGATCGACTTCCCAAACTTCTATGGAAATTGAGAATGATGACATTGGAAATCTAGAAAAGTTTTCTCTTCCCAATGGAAAGGGATCGGCCATAGTCAACTCGGTTGACCAAATGGTAAAGAGAAAGGCTAAGTCTGAGATAGTCTCGTGTACCATTACTAAAGACTCCATAAGTTTCTATTCCCAAAAGAAGGGGCATTGGTTGCGAAGCTGCCTTATTTACCTAAAAGTTCACTAGGATGAAAAAAGTCAAAGTTTGACTCTACTTCGGGTAAAGTCCATTATCTAACTCTATTAAGTTCCTATTGGGAGATTCTTAATACATGATGTGACTAGGTCACATGTTCATGTTTTGTAGAATCAAACAAAGGAAGCTTAAAGGAAGAGCAAGTTGATTCTAATCGTGAAGTTCAGAATTTTGAGCTACTGCTTAAGAGTTATGATAGATTGCTTAGGAATAGATAACAACATTGTTTTCATATGCATTTGCATTGTAAACATAAGTTTTTTCGCAAGTTTTAAAATAAAAGGAAAGAGTTTTGATTTTATTTATTTTAAAATTCCTTACAATGGCATTTGAGAAAAATTGTTGTTTATATGATTCCAGTGATAACAATATTGGAAAATGGATTTGATCTTTCATTTGTGGTAGTGTCATAATTTATCAAATAAGGAGAGATTCTCATCACCCAAGTTCCAGTTGGATAGAAACTTGAAATCATGAAATTGGTGTTGTATGATGAATGAAAAAAATTTCATCTTTGGGAAATTAAGACTAATTCCTTGTTCACATGTATATCTGAGTCAAGTGAAGGATTAAGGGATCGGGTACACTTGTGTGTGCGCTGGTCAGGTCCACCACAAAGAACGATAAGGCTATTCGTCATGATTTACTAAAGTTTAGTAAATATGGTCGTGCTTACAAGTTTAAGTATAATTCTGAAACATTGGAAAAGTCTCAATGTTTGGCAGAGCGAATAAGAAGAGTCAAATTAGACAAAAAGATAAAAGTTTCTCCAATCTGAAAATATGGGAGAGTACTTGAGTATCTTGTTTTATGATTATCTTAGTGATTATGAAACCATATCACAATTGTTTCTCTAAGGACATCTTAGTGCATTCGTATGACTAAGAAGAGGAATCGTGAATTGTTGAAATGGTTAAGTCAAAAGATGAATCATACTTAGTTCCAAAATTGAGTCTTAGAGTCATACTCTAAGATTGTAACTTGAGTGACATAATCCTTAGAAGGTTATAACACTTGTCAAATGTAGAGTAAAATGTTTTCTTACTCTTCTACATTTGAAATTGGTAAGTTGTGATGTTTTGGATAAAACAAAGACCAACTAAGACCAATTGAGTAAAACATTTCTCTTGATAAGAATCTGCACTAACTCTTGAATATTTGTTTTGTCAAGGAATGATTCTTGACAAGAGAGTCTTATATGTCAAAAGGTCAGTGGGATTCTTAAAGATGTTGAAAAATTTTCAATGAACTAATCAAGGTTGAAACCCATTGTTAATCACCAGCACACGACTTGAGGTTTGTAACCTATCGTGTTGACATACTCTTATTTCTGTGCCCATTCCAGTTAAAGTTGACTATGCATGTGAGTTCTATGAGTTCTCAATTGCTTACATAACTACTTGGAAGCAATGGTAGGCCCTTGTGCTGCCAAGTGGCAAGAAGTTAAGATTGCTCAAGTTCAGTCCATATGAGTTTGGATTTGTCACTAACATTGTCTTGTGGTTATGGTTATGACAAATTTACATGGATAGGAACACATACACCATAGAAATCTAAGTGTCATAAGGTTTCTCTCCGATTAATGAAAATGATGGTAAGGAAACGCTTTCACTAAGTAGATTTTAAGTAGATAGCATTTGTGATATTTGCATTCTCAAAGTCGTTAGTGGAGCGTGTGTGGTTAACCGACACACTAACATAGAGTTGTGAGAAATGGAAAAGGTTTAAACAATTTAGACTATGATTACGGCAACCATTTTAATAGTTCTAAAAATTGTTTAGACACACATCTGAGCTATCTAAGGAAAGGTGTATGATTTTGATAAAGTCTTATCAAAGCATCTCGTATCAGAAATCTAAACTTTGTAAGAAAGTCAATAGAGTATTGATTTCTAGGAGTCTAGCTGATTTCTGGATACATGTCAAAGCTAGTGGGAGCATAAGTGTTATGCTAATAATTATCTTGTTAATGGGAGCATGATAATTATGTTAGGTGTGGCAAGTTAGTAATGTTAATTATAGAAAACAAAAGTTTCAATTGGAAAAAGTTGTTTTGCTATAATTAAGGGAGAGGAAATTATACTTCATTTCAATTCAAAAAGCTTAGATTGAGATTTTAATCATCTTTAGTCAAAGATATATATATATATATATATATATATATATATATATATATATATATATATATATGAGTTTTATGTTGCAATGGTTCAACATAAGGAAATTCTATATATATATTGTGTTCTCAAATTTTGATTATGATTACGGCATCCCTCTTCATAGTCGAATTATGAAAACATGGCAAATAAAATAATATTGTAGCAAAACACTGGTCTATGATCATGTCTTTATGTGAGACATCATTAATTGTGTCCCATATGCTTCGGGTATAGGATCGATTTCATGTGCTATAATATTTATCCGTTCTAATTTTTTTTAATGTCTAGGGCATTAAGAGGGAAAAAGTACTAGAACTGTATACGACTAAAATGATTAAGCAATTGTCGAGGACAATCTGAGGTTTACCAAAGATTGGTTGCTCATGGACAATTGGAAATATAGTGTGACATCCCAATTTCACGGTCAGAAAAGACCGATTCTGCTTATGCATTGTTTAAAAATCAGAGTATCCTTTTGAAGAAAAGTTTTGCGGATTTTGTTCCCAAAAAAACATGATAAATGCATTATCAAAGCATTTCTGAAGAAATGTATTTTTATTCATTTTAAATATTGGGATGTTATCATCAATACATAAACATAAGCATAAAGAAAACTTACATTCATTATCACTAGTGATTTATATCTCTTTAATCCCTCAGTGTAATGTAATCTCATATCGACACCTGTGATACAAATAAACTGAGTGGGTAAGGTTGGGAAACCTGATGAGTACATAGGGTTTTCAACCGACAATAATATAATTATGTTCAATCATCAAACAATTAACCCAATTACTCATCCCCGTTATCTTCTTTACTCTTAAGGATTTACCCTAAGAATTAGCTATTCCTCGTTCATTCTTTCCTAAGGATTTTCCTAAGGATTATACTAAGGAATAGGCACGAAATCCATCGATGCCAGGTTTACTTAACAGGAACTAAATCCATAGTTTCTAGGGTTTGCTCAACAGGAACTAAGCCCATAGCTGTCAGGGTTATCTCGTTTATCGACAGTATCGTTTCCGAGAATCCACCCGCAATACATGTCAATGGGTTTTTATCTCGTTTATCGACAGTATCGTTTCCGAGAATCCACTCGCAATACATGTCAATGGGTTTTTAGAGTACAACTGGCGAATACACAGTTCAAATAATACCTACAAGTTGCGAGTCTGCTAGTGTTCCACTGGACTGTCTAGAATAGTCTGTGGTTATCATCCATATTCTGCTAGATGACATGGCCAACACTTGGGTAAATGGCTTCTCTCATGGTTCACCTCTCACCCTTATCTCATGGTCTATATCACCTCTAATCATTTTATTTTTTGTCACACAACAACTATTTTATCTACCCATGTTTTACCCAACACATTTGGTAGATATAAAATACATATATATATACAGTTTAAATAATTTAAAACATATATAAAAATATTTCACCCAGCATAGACGGCAAGTATACTGACAATCTGCACATATAGCATGTAATTTATATTAAATACTTCATATTTATGTGTAAGATGAAAGAAACTATGCACTCACCTGATAAGGCGGTGACTCGGTACTCGGACAGCGCTTCGTTTACTTAAAACAACTTCTTTCGACAAAACCTAGTATCATTACCACTAGAGTTTAGTCTAAGGTTCGACGAGACTAATTAATAGTCTAGCTATTATTACTATTATATAAGCGTTAAACAATACTCTTCACTTATTATGTACAGACAAGGGCCAGACATAAAACACTGGAGGGCAGGACCATTTTGGCATATAACACTTCTGAAATCCAACAACCCTATACGTCCCTTTAAACCAGATTCCCCATACCGCGAGTAGTTAAAAAGATATTTTAACGACACTTATATAACCCATAATAATAGCTCAAATAATTATTATAAGGTCCTAATAACATTACTATATATATATATATATATATATATATATATATATATATATATATATATATATATATATATATATATATATATACATTAGTTATACTAAGGATAGGGTAGGTGTAGCTTACTTACAGCGGGTTTTTCTCAAAACCGGGCTCCGCCGAAGCAAAGTTTTTGAGCCGAAGTCTCTTCTTTTCAGAGCCGTCGGGCGCTCCCGGGCTTCCGCCTCGTTCTAGGGGGTTCCCTAGGCTTTTTTTTTTGGGGGGGGGGGGGGGGGTTAGGGCTTAGAGAGATTTTCTAGAGAGAGAGAGAGAGGAAGAAGTTGGAAGGTGTGAGGAATGAAGGGAACCCGACACCTCTACTTATAGGCTTCCTGGAGCATCACCACATCGTGGTGTTGCGTAGGCTCCAAGGTTTCGCCTAGTGCTGACACGTGGCATCGCACATAGGGTGGAAATCATCCAATTTTCAAAAATTCATAACTTTCGTATATGAGCTCTGTTTTTGACGTTATTTATATCCACGCATAGGTAAAAATAAGATCTACAAATTTCATTTCGACTCTGTCGGCTAATTCTCGACTGATCTTAAATTTAATAGTAGGAGGAGATTATACTGTTAAATATCTGCGTATAATTCATAACTTCTACATACGGACTCCGTTTTCATCTGTCTTTTTACCGTTGATTTCCTATTAATGAGATCTTCAATTCTCATTTAGGTCGCGTAGGCTAAAAATCGCTCGATCTAAAATTCGTGTTGCGGGTCGTGCACTGCTAAGCTAAATCTTAGAAAAATCATAACTTCCTCATACGAAGTCAGATCTAGGCGTTCTTTTTATGGGCGCTCTCCGTTTAACCTATACTACAAATTTCGTTTAAATTTATAAGGCTAAAAAGTCCTCCATCGTAAATTCATTATTTACGTCTCCCGGTGCCGTGTTGGTTTTGCCGAAAAACTTCGACATGACATAACTTCTTCGTTATACCTTAGATTTCGGTGTTCTTTATATGCACGGAACCCTTGTAACATGTACTAACACTTGGAAAATATTAATACTTCTAAATAATTTTCCATAAAAAACTCATTTTTGATGCTTATTGTCTCTAAATTGACTAGCCCGGATCTACGGGCATTACATATAGTGTTAATTTTGGGAGGACTATATTGACATATTCTGAAAGGAGACAAATCTTGTTCAGAAGTGATAGTCAAAATGGAATGTGGAAATTTTTCCGTAGGTGGAAGTTATTCTTTAAATCTGTGTAAGATTAGAAAAGTTAATGCAAGAAGGATGTTCAAAGGAATGTACTTTGAATTTGAGACTTCGGTTCCATGGAATTGATCTCCATTGGAATACTCTGTAATGTTTGTTGACAAGTCTTTGTGAATTTGTGCATCATTATTACAAGAGGATCAATGCATATAACTTTAGAATCTAACAGATTTCGGTAAATGGTAGGAATTTGGAATTCTTACATTTACGATAAGGATTGAGATTGTGAAATGAGCATCATTGAAATTATGTTTAATTGGTCTATTTCACTAAGTAAGGACCATAGACAAACATAGTGTGCATACTTGGAGTATGGCATAACTATTGTTTGGACAAACATAGTGTGCATGCTTGGAGTATTGCAAGACTATTGTTTTAATTCAAGTATTAGGGTGATAATTGAAACATTATAGAATGAATAATGTGTATTAAATATGGTGATAAATAAATGGTGTTTTATTTATATTCATAAGTTCTGAGACCATATTGGATTCGATTATTCTTGTTTTCACTTTGCATGTTTTGACTTCCAGAATAACTTGGTCATTTTTCCCGAATGACTAAGTTATTCAAATCATCCACAGTTGATAATACGTTCGAAGTAGGTATTAAGGCAAGACTGTCATGAATTGGGTTTGTATATGTCTAAAGTGTTCAGACATAGCAAAAGTTGCTGCAACATTCATAAGTGCTTCTGGAATGAGATTCGAATATTGGATTAAAACCACGCTCATTTGACTCACTTCATGGATTTTATCATGAGTGGTCATGAGACGATAATATCTTATATTCTTGAAACCTAGAGATATGAGTTTTTAACTATGAGTTGGTTATACATTGATTGTACGAAAACGCATTGGTAACTCGATGTTATAAAACGTACCTTTGTGTATGATTCAAAAAGTAGAAGAACAAGCATATGAGTCGAAGTTTATCCATTCCTTTTACCCTTGTAGGGATAAAAGCTATATATGTGGGCCCCTCGATGATTTAGTGATGAAAAACACAAGTGCTCGACCGGGCCTGGACTGATTTGATTTTTTCAATTAGTCAGTCGTCATAAATCGGAAATCGGGAAACAACAGATGGACAGAGAGAATGATTATAATCCATGTCTCAGTCCATATGATATCTAGAATGGAGAAATCTAATGGACGCATCATTGATTTGTTCAGAGTTCAACGACAACTTTTAAGAGCTACGATTGCTAGTCGGGTTTTGGAGTCATACTTGCAATAATAGTTTTAGACTTATCCAAGTAGGAGACTGTTGGATTAGTGTCTAAGTCCATAACTATAATTGGTATGTACTTGACCCGATTTGGCATGGTCCATTTGGGTTGCATGGCATCGGAAAATTTTGGATAGACTTTTGTGAGAAAAGGATATTTATGATTTATTCATATATTATAAGTTCTAATATATTAATATGAAATCATATTATTTAATTAGTATTGTTCAAGAATTAATTTGGAATTAATTTTGTGATCAAAAGACACTAATTAAATATATGGGGATTGATTGTGTAAATCATTCATTCATATATATGTGGGCTTATGATCCATAGTTCTTCATGTTGGGCTAAACCCATGGAGTAACCCATGGATACTCCATGGAGGTTTTAACCCATGGAGCATGAATAATATGGATGGTCATGAGTTACATGGTGTAATCCTAATAGCCACAATATATAAGGACCCCATGGCTCAAGAAATCGGGTCTAAGGATTCACATATGAGGGCTAGCCGATTTGAGCATAAGAACTTCTCTCTCAAGTTATTCCAAGTTGTTGGTGGTGTTGTGTGAACCATTTGAGGTGTCACACTTGGGGTACTAGACTCTTAAGCTCCATGAAATCAAGCTACAACACAAAAGGTATGTTACTGTAACTAGTGTCTTATTTGGTATATGAAACTGCATGCTAGTTATAAGTTTAATGCCTTGGAATCCATTTGCATGTATAATTAGTGAAAACATAGATCCAAGGTATTTAGGGGTGTATGTTCACCATAGGATGTTGTAGTATACCAAAACCCATCAATTAAATCATATGAATTCATATTAATATATTAGAACTTATAATATATTAGTAAATCATAAATAACATCTTCTCAAAAGTCAGTCCTATTAAATTGTCCTTGTGATATGCAACCCGAAATGGACCATGCCACTCTCGGGTCAAGTACATACCAATTATAGTTATGGGCTTAGACACCTACTCCAACATCGAGTTCCTTCAAGGTCCATAAAACTGAAATCTCAAGTCAACTTGTCAAGTTACCCGAGTAACTCATCGAGTTCTTCAGTGTCTAAGGGTCGAAAACTCTAAGACGAAATCTCTAGACTGAAACCCCTAATCAGCTCACCGAGATCACTCAGGATCTCGAAAACAGGTGGACCTTGCCCGACTCGTCGAGTTAGCTAAGCAACTCGTCGAGTCCCTTCAGTCCTTTTCATGTTCAGTCTTTTCTAGGGGAATTCAAGATTCCAAACTACAGATCCAGCCCTTGAGTGTGTAGTTACCAAGTAAAGTTGCCAACTTTATGTTCATGCAAGGCCTTAAGAGGCTAAAACACCCAAACTTAGTTTTATACAAAGTTTAGAGCATGGAGAAAGGCTAAGACTAGATAAAGTGAGCAAATTTATGTCCATGGAGGTCTAGAGATGTCTGTATCTGGAACTCTATTCTCATAACAAGTTCCAATCCAAGAATGACACCATTATGCACCAAAAGTGGTCATTTACTTCCATAAAATGAGATCTAAGCAACTAAATATCAAGATATTAACTTTATACCTCAAGATGGTCACCAATACAGAGTAGATGTCGGATCTACTACTTCTCTCCTTACTCATTCTTCTTTAAGCTTTAAAATCCTTCACAACCACACCAAAATCACTCTCTCTCTCTCTCTCTCTCATTCAAGAAGGTATAAGGATCGAACTAGGGTTTCTCTGGGTTGTAAGAACGATGAGAGATGCTACAAATGAGCCATAAGTTCTTTAAATAGGGTACAAATCCATGAAAATTAGGATTTCTCTTTACAGCGTCTACTCGTCAAGTTGGGCCTTCCAACTCGCCGAGTAGATCCTAAGTCCCATATCCAAAAACGATTTCTACTCGATGAATTGGAGCTCCCCAACTCGTCAAGTTCCGGTCTAAAACCCTAAATTACTTAGAAAATCAAATGATACCTGGAACATGCCTTACAAATCTCCCCCACTTGAACTAGACTTCGTCCTCGAAGTCTGCTGACGCGAACAAATCCGGATAGTGATCTCGAATCTCTTCTTCCGGCTCCCATGTCCATTTGGAGCCCCTTCGGTGCTGCCATTGCACCTTTACAAACTTCACCTCCTTGTTCCGAAGAACCTTGGTCTTCCTATCCAAAATTGCAATGGGCCTCTCAATGTAGTTCAGACTCTCATCCGCCTAAATTTCGTCTAGAGAAACAACCGCAGCCTCGTCTGTGACTCACTTCCAAAGCTGAGACACATGGAAGTTGTTGTGTATCTGGCTAAGCTCGTCCGACAGATCCAAGAGACAGGCCACCTTGCCTACCTGGGCAGTAATCCTGAACGGCCCAATATATCGGGGACCTAGCTTTTCTCTCTTCCGAAACCTAATGACACCCTTCCATGGTAACACTTTCAGCAAGACGAAATCCCCTACCCGAAACTCAAGATCCGATCGGCACCAGTCAGCATAGTTTTTCTGGAGGCTCTATGTGACTCATAGTTTATCACGCACCTGCTGAATCAACTCAGTCGTCTTGAGCACCACCTTGGTGCTCTCCATGACCCAGTGGCCTACCTCACCCCAACAAACAGGGGTCCTACACCTCAGACCATACAACATCTCAAACGATGGTCGATCGATATTAGCATGATAACTATTGTTGTATGAAAACTTTGCGAGTGGGAGGTTTATATCCTAACTCCCTCCAAAGTCCAACACGTATTCCCGAAGCATATCCTCGAGTGCTTGGATCGTCTTCTCACTCTGGCCGTCTGTCTGGGAGTGGTACGTTGTGCTGAAATATAATTAAGTGCCCAGTTCCTCATGGAACTTCTTCCAAAATCTAGATGTAAATCGAACATCTTTGTCAGAGACTACCGACACTGGCACCCCGTGTTTAGCCACCACCTCTAGCACATAAATATCTACCAATTTCTCTGCGGATATGCTCTCGGAGATCGGAATAAAGTGGGCACTCTTCGTCAACATGTCCACAATCACCCATATGGCATCCACACCCCTCGTTGTCCTTGGTAACTTCGTAGTGAAGTCCATGGTCATCTATTCCCACTTCCACGTAGGAATAGGTAACGACTGAACTTTTTCATACGACCGCTAATGTTCGACCTTGACCTTACTGCAGGTCAAGCACCGCTTCACGAACCAAGCAATCTCCCGCTTCATGTAGGGCCACCAATAGCTCAGTCTCAGATCTCTATACATTTTTGTAGCTCCTGGATGGATAGAGAAATTAGATTGTGTGCCTCCTCCAATATCATATGTCTCGCTCCCTCGTTGACCGGTACCCACACTACTGGAGCATTAGTGAGCCCAAATGGCATCACCACAAACTCATAGTGCCCGTACCGAGTCGTGTAAGTTGTCTTTGGTATATCCTTATTCCAAATCCTCATCTGATGGTACCCCGACTGAAGATCAATATTGGAAAACCAAGACACACCCTGCAGTTGATCGAACAAATCATCAATCCTTGGTAGCGGATAACGGTTTTTCACCGTTAGCTTGTTCAGCTCTCGATAATCAATACACATCCTCTGTGACCCTTCCTTCTATTTCCCGAACAGGATTGGTGTTCCCCACGAGGAACTGCTCGAACAGATAAACCCTCGGTCTAGCAGCTCCTGAAGCTACATAGATAGCTCCTGCATCTCGGGCGGAGCTAGCCAGTATGGTTCCTTGGCTATCGGAGCGACACCCAACACTAATCAATGTGAAACTCCACCTGCCTCTCCAGAGGTACTCCAGGTAACTCCTCCGGAAAGACATCCCGGAACTCCTGTACAGCTGGTACACTGCCCCAAATCCGTTATGGTCTCACCCTTGTATCTGAGATATATGCCAGAAATCCCGAACAACCCTGCTGAAGAAGTCTCCTAGCCCTCGCAGCTGAATAGTGGGTTGGCCCCTATGAGGCCCACTCTCCATAAATAACCAGCTCTCCCCAAATTGGGGTTCGAACCCTCACCAACTGGCGCTCACAGTCAATCATGGCCCCATTAGCCCTAACCAGTCCATCCCTCGCAATGGTATCGGGACTAGATCAACACGAAACCTCTCCCCAAGCACATTCAAGACACAGTCCCGATACACCCTCGCAACACTCACAGTGCGGCTGTCCGCAATCTCAACCTCAAGCGGGGAACCCAAAGTCCCCGACGCATCCCAAAACTTCTTGCTTAGCGCAAGAGATACAAACGATTGGGTAGCACCCGAATCGAATAGAACGTGAGACGACATACCATTAACAAAAAGGTCCCTATACATAAGAACAATATACACATAAGCAATGCAAATAAATATAGAGCAGGAAGATAAAATACGTACCAGCCATAACGTCTGGTGTTGCCCGAGCCTCCTCGGTGGTCAACTGAAATGCATGAATCTTCATCGCAGGAGCATCCGCCTTAGCAAGGTGGCCATCAGTTATCCTCAGTGTGGCGGGAACAGGCACTACGACTACTCCTCCCCCTTCCTGCAACCTCGGGCATTCGACCTTTTTATGGCCAGTCTTGTTGCAGTGGAAACAAATCAAGCCCTTCTTGGGGCAATCCCTACTCACATGGCCTGGATGACCACATGTATAAACTACCACGCTCGTCCCCCAACAAGCTCCACTACGAGATCTCCCACACTTGGCACATCGGCCACGGCCCTGTTGGCCCTTACTGGATGAATCCAAGGTCTTAGGCTTTTTAGCCTGACTTACTGTTGTTTGTGCCTGCTCGGGTTTCTGCTTGGTACGGAACTCCAACTCCATCTCCTGCTCACGGGCCTTCTCCACAATCTCGTTCAAGGTTTTGCACTCTGGAAAGCTCACAAATTCACGAATATCATCCCCCATCATGGAATGATACCTCGTCCACCTCATGTCCTCATCTGCAGCATACTACGGGATCAATAGTGCTCGTTCTCGAAACTTGGCAGTGATCTGCGCCACAGTTTCGGTGGTCTGTTGAAGCTCCTGAAACTCCCTCACCAAACATTGCACCTCAATAGACGGTGCAAACTCCAAATTAAAGCTTCTTACAAAATATGTCCATGTCATCTCAGCCAGACCGTCTGCCCCCACCTGGCTAGTCACCTCTCTCCACCAATCTCGGGCTCGATCCTTCAGCATACATGAAGCAAACCCCACCTTCATTGTATCTGGGCAAGAACTCATGTGTTGGGTGTTCCTATGTCCGCCCACCAACATCAACTAACTATGGCGTCCCTGACCCCAAAGAACTCTGGTGCCCCACACGCCTTGTGTAACGCCCATAGATTTGGGCTAGTCAATTTACAGATAATAGGGGTCGAAAATGACTTTTTGATAAAATATTATTTAGAATAAATAATATTAACTAAGTTGTAGAATATGTATCAATGGTTCCATACATATAAAGAACGCCTAAATCCAAGTTATAACGAAGAAGTTATGGCTCGTTGAAGTTTTACGGCAAAACCAGCACGACACCGGGAGACGTAAATAGTGAATTTACGATAGAGTGATTTTTAGCATTAGCGATCTGAGTGAAAGTTGTAGAATATGTTAAACCGAGAACATCCATAAAAAGAACGCCCAAATCTGACTTCGTATGAGGAAGTTATGATTTTTCGAAGTTTCGGCTTATCAATATACACGCCGAAATTCGAATATTAGATCAAGCGGTTTTTAGCCAACACAACCTAAATGAGAATCAAAGATCTCATTAATAGTAGCGTAACGATAAAAAGATAGACAAAAACAGACGTCGGATGAAGATGTTATGAATTTTTAACGGACCAATCGTGTCCCGGTCTATTAATAATATAACTTTTAACATAAAGTCAAAATTAGTCGATGGAGTCTAAACGAAAGTTATAGAGTACGTTCCCACCTTCGGGTGGATACAAAGAACGTCAAAACAGAGCTCGTATGCGAAAGATATGATTTTTAGAAGTCGGAGTGTAAAATTGCGAAATCTGCGAGAAGTTGATGACATGGCTGCTTTTGAGCCGTTGCTTGGTGACCAAGGCTTCGCATCGGGTCACGCCACGTAGCCTCACATTACGCACCGAGTACGAGATCCGGTACGCACCGCATACCTTCGGCCTTATCCTTCCGACGAGTGTGAGACAGCTGGATCCGAGGTGGAAACCCTATCCGAAGTTACCCCCCGCTTAGCCAAGGATTACGCCCAGCGTAGTCCGAGGCCTCGTAGGCTATAAAAAGGGGGGGGGGGGGCGAGTGTTCCGACTTTTTCACACATTTCTCACTTCTCTCTCTAGTTTCTTTCTCTCTCTAGCTCCCCTAAACCCTAAATAAAACCCCTAGCACCCAAAGGAAGCCCCGAGGCTCCCGGAGTCCCGAGGAAAAGGGTCTTTCGGTTTCGAAACGCTGCTCCGAGCAAAGCCCAGTTTTCTTTAAAATCCGCTGTAAGTGAGCTACGCTTATGCAATTTTTAATATAGCTTTCAAATAATTATAGTAATGTTATTAGGTCCTTAAAATAATTATTTGGGCTATTATTATGAGTTATATAAGTATCGTTTAACGCTTATATAATAGTAATAATAGTCAGACTATTTATTAGTCACGGTTATCGTTAGACTAAACCCTAGTGGTATTGATACTAGGTTTTATCGAGGAATAATTGTTTTGAGATAACGAAGCGTTGTTCGAGGGAAGAATCACCACCTTTTCAGGTGAGTGCATAGTTACTTTCATCTTACTCATAGATATGAAGTATTTTAATATAAATTACGTGCTATGTGTGCATATTGTCTGAATACTTGTTGTCTATGCTGGTGAAAGATTTTTATACATGTTTTAAATGATGTAAGTTGTATAAAGTATTTTATATGTACAAAATATGTTGGGTAAAACATGGGTAGATGAATGATGAGAGATAAAAGTTGAAATAGAGGAACGTTAGTAGTATGGACCTAGTGCCCTATAGGTAAACATTGGCAGCAATGGACCTAGTACCCTATAGATGAGCACTGGCAGCTCCGCCACAACCCGTGGATGTTTTAGATCTACGGTAAACGTCCTAGCAGCTACGCTCTAAGGACAGTATCGAAAGTTGCGCCTAATAGGGAGCCTTATGACCATGACAGTAGCGTTTAAAGGTCAATATCGGCAGAAGCGCCTCATAGAAAATGTCCCAGTTCTGGCAGTTGCGCCTAAGTGATAATATTAGCAGCTGCGCTTGACCACTGCTTCATTGGCAACAATGGACTTCCTGTTTTTTCCTTAGGATGATCCTTAGGAATGAATGAACAAGGATTAGCTGGCCCTTAGGGTAAATCCTTAAGAAGATAATGGGAATGGGTAATTGGGATGATTGTTTGATGTTAAAATCTAATAATTATATTATTGTGGGTTGAAAACTCTATGTACTCACCAGGTTTCCCAACCTAACCCACTCAGTTTATTTATATCACAGGTGTTGATATGAAGTCACATTATACTGAGAAATTAAGGAGATATAAATCACTAGTGATAATGAATGTAAGTTCTGTATTGATAATGACATCCCAAATGTTTTAAAATGAATAAAAATACTTTTCTTCGGAAATGCTTTTATAACGTGTTTATCATGTTTTAATGGGAACAAATTCCACAACATTTTTATTAAAAGAGGTACTCTGATTTTTATAAAGCATAAACAAAATCGGTCTTTTCTGGCTGTGAAAATGGGGATGTCATAGTTGGTATCAGAGCATTAGTTTAAGTGAACTAGGAATATGGATTTATCTCTAGACTTAAACTTAGAATGCTAAGCGATGACTGTGAGGTGTGAGCAGCAGCTTATTTTAGGAATTATGCCTAAAATGCTTTTATGTGCTAAATGCTTTTGCCTGATGTGCTGTTATTTGTTCGGATCTATGGTCTATTGCCGACCGGATCTGGAAACCTTATGTGTTTAGGATTCTAAGCGTTTAACTACGATATTAGAACTAGCATATAAACGTTTAGGACTGATAAGAATTATTTAAATGTCAATCCTAAATAAAGATCTAGATTCACCTTATTCGGTGTATAGATCAAGATGGCAAGGACCTGTAGCGGAAACCTGAATGCAAATGGGAACCGATATCAGCCCCCAGTGATACAGTAAATACCAGTCATAGTAGAAGTTGCACCTGAGCCAATCACCATGGTTGGAGTACAAGCCATGATGCGGGCTATGTTAGCTGAACAAAGGGAAGAAACGAGGCAGATGTTGCATGAAAATAGGGACGAACCTACAATGCCAGTTGACCAGCCTGAATTGAACGATGGGCAGTCAGAAGGAGGGAACTACAGTGGGACCGTTAGTCAAGCCAACCCACCAATAGTTTGAAAAAACAACCAGGATGACGGAGTCAAGAGGAATGGATGCAAGTACAAGGATTTTCTAACTTGCAAGCCATCGACTTTCACTGGAAAGGAAGATCCGATCGGGGTCATGGATTGGATCTCGAAGATGGAGTTAGCTTTCATGATGTGTGGTTGCAGAGGCAAACTACAAACCACGTTTGCGGTACGCCAGTTCAGAGAAGGCACGGTTCGTTGGTGGAACACTCTGGGGAAGACTCTAAGCCCCAATGAGCCCCTACAACTGACATGGGCAGAATTTTTGGTGCAGTTCAAACGTAAGTACTGCTCGGCCCAATATCTGCTCGAGCTAGAAAACCAATTCCTTACCTTGAAGAAAGGAAGCATGTCTATTGATGAATACACCAACAACTTCACAGAGAAGATGGAGTTCGCCTTGCGTCTTGTTCCGGATGAGCTGACAAAAATCGACAAGTACGCAAAAGGACTTCCATTGGAGTACGCGGTACCAGTGCGTCAAGCACCTACTCTGGAAGCAGCTATTTGGGCTGCCAAATCTGTGGAGGATATGATTAAGGGAATAGTTTCCATCAAGGTTGAGGTTAGCAAAAAGAGGAAATTCGGAGGATCAGCAAGGCCCGATGAGAAGAGAAATTCCAATACAAGGAAGTTTAGAGGAGGAGGAAGTGAAGAAATATGGTGCGAAAAGTGCAAAAAGAAGCACACTGGAAAATGCGGTGAGGAGGTGACTTGTTTCAAGTGTGGGAAGCATGGGAATTATGACAACGAGTGTACATTCAACAAAAGGGTGTGTTACGAATGTAACGAGGAAGGGCACTTCAAGCAAGACAGACCAAAGAGAGAAGGGGCTATAAAGCCAAATCTGCCGCCAAAGCCAAAGGCGAGAGCATTTCAAATGATCCTTGACGAAGCAGATGACAATGCATGGATTCAGGAGTGAAGGATTGACATCTAAAGATCGAGTTATGAAGTAGTCGTGTAGATAGTACCACGTGATGTAGCCTGTTAGAGGAATAGTCTAGGGTGAACTTGAACACCTATGTAATCATTTCAAGGAATAATATAAAACCTTCTTTTTGATATTTGATGTGTTAAGTTGTTATGTGATTTTCTTCTATGGTGACTTGGAAAATTATGGGACAATACTTGGGACGAGTATGAGTGGGTGTGAATGGTAGTAGTGGCCTATACTACCGGAAGCACAGGACTCACGCTTGGATCAGGGAAAGTCGCAATGTTACCAAGAAACTAGTAATCAATTTCGTTTTATCTAAGTAGGTCGTTACTATCGTTTTAGTAATGATTAAGGAGGTTATTGATATTCCGACCCTAGTGGTCATATCGAATTGAGTCCGACTAAGACAAGTATGTTACATAGTTTAGAGAACCAAGTCCGATGTAGCACCTGACTCAAGCTGGAAGAATTAATCAAAGCGATCAGTAGAGGTATCGCGATAGTTTCTTGTAGCTAGGAATGCTACCTTTTAAAATGTGATTATATCACATTAGAACATGAAGGAAGATATAGTCTGTTCTGGAATTTAACTCTAAGAGACCTGAGTCTAAACGTGCATCACATGATGGTAGGTCATAATTTGGAGTCTAATGTGAGATAGGGAGCAATTGCAAGATCAAGCACCACTTACAGTCAAGAAGTCTTAGAGTTAGATACTCGTTCAAAGAAACATGAAAGTTACGGTTATTACTTAGGATGAAGAGATAGCGTATGGAGTCATCATGTGGGCCCTATTTCGTTGATGATTCTGGGACGTAATCATCCTAAAGGGAGATAATTGTAACGCCTGTAGATCCGGGCTAGTCAATTTAGAGATAATAGGGGTCAAAAACGAATTTTCGACAAAATATTATTTAATAAATAATCTTAACTAAGTTGTAGAATATGTCTCAATGGTTCCATACATATAAAGAACGCCGAAATCCGAGTTATAACGAAGAAAGTTATGGCTCGTCGAAGTTTTACGGCAAAACCGACACGACACCAGGAGACGTAAATAGTGAATTTATGATAGAGTGATTTTTAGCATTGGCGATCTAAATGAAAGTTGTAGAATATGTTAAACCGAGAACTGTTGGGTTTTTGCCATAAGAACTTTCCTATGTGCGCATGCAAAACCCTAATGCTTGGATCTAGGCTTTCTAATAAACATGCTTTGAATCCAAGACTTCTAATTACTAATTAGGTTAAACAAGAACATTAAAACAGATCTAGAATCATACCTTTGAGTTCCTTGTTGATCTTGAGGTCTTGGAGCTTCTAGAGTCACAAATGTCACTCCTCTAATGGCTTACAAACACCAAAGCAAGGAGGATGATTTGGGAGAGAGGAGAGGGGAGGAATTTCGACCAGAGGTTCCTTACTTTAGGTCAAGTCTCGAATTCCATCAGCCATGGGGTCTATTTATACTTGTAGACTCCTTAAGGATTACAGATAAGTCCCTATCAGATAATCTTCTCTTAAGGCTATCCAAATCCATTCCTAGATAAGTATATGGACGATTTAAGCTTTCCTAAAGCTCTTAGAATCCGTCCAAACCATATCCAAATGGATTTACAGTTTAATTCTTAACTATCAAACAATTGACAGTTTATACCCCTTTAATTAATTAATCTCTTTAAGTCACCAAATTAATTCTAATTAATTCTATGACTTATATTAATCAATATATATTATCCATTATATTATTCACATAATATATTAATAATATTTACTCTCTCTTAATAAATCATCCTATCAAGTTGCTATGGTGAAGGCAACCCAAAAGGACCATGCACAACCGGATATAGTTACAGCCTTAGACACTATTCCAACAGTCTCCCACTTGGATAAGTCTAGTAACTATACTAGTACAATTCGGTTTGCAATCATAGCTCTCAAAGACGCTGTCAACTCTGATCTAATCAATCTTGTCCTTTAGATAAGGGAACGTACAGTCCTCTGTTAGATACCATGCTGACAATCCTATGGAATGGTTAGTCAAGCATTTAGGTTTCTCGATCTCTGATTTATTCGACATAGAACTTAATCGAACACATCAATTCAGTTCTGACCGGGCCCGGCACATAAGTCAAATCAAATCATCGAGCGGCCGAGATATCGCTTTTACCTTCTTAGATAAAAGTTACAGATAAACTTCGACTTATATGCATTTACTTATTCATTTACCAACTATACACAACAATACGTTTTATAACACCAAGTTACTGATGCGTTTTCGCATTATCAATGTACAATCAATTAACAAATAATAAACCATATATCTAGGTTTTAAGACTATATGATATTATCGTCTTGCGATCACCTCTTATATCTTATTCCACAAGGTGATTCCAGCAAGCGTGGGTTTATTCCAATGCTCAAAACTAGTTCATAAGCACTCATGAACGTTGCAGCAATCCTTTGCTATGTCTAACACCATTTAGACACTCTACACACCAATTCATGACAATCTTCTTTCATATCTACTCCCAACATATGAACGATTGTGGACTATTTGAATAATTCGATTATTCCTAATAACCTCAATTATTCTGGAAGTCAAAACATGCAAAGTGAAACAATAGCTTAAACAATTAACATAAGATAGTAACATTACTCATAAATAAAACTCCTTTATTTAATCATCAAATGTCAATTTACATTTATCTATTACATGTTTCTAATACTATCTAATCTATGCTAATATCATCCTTTAGCCCAATACTCCTAGCATGCTGTAAGTGCTTGACCCTACTCAGTCCCTTCGTAAGCGGATCTGCTGGGTTATCCTCTGATGATATCCTCTTCACTACGAGTTGTCCTTCTTCTACACGATGTCTGATGAAGTGATATTTTCTGTCGATATGTCTTGATCTACCATGATCCCTCGGTTCCTTGGTTAAGGCAACCGCACCTTCGTTATCACAGAAAATCTCCATTGGCTCCTTTATGGCAGGTACGACTCCAAGATCACCGATGAAGTTCTTTAGCCATATTGCCTCCTTCGACGCTTCGCTCGCTGCAATGTACTCTGATTCGCACGTTGAATCAGCTACGGTCTCTTGTTTGGAACTCTTCCAGGTCACTGCTCCTCCATTTAGGGTAAAGACCCAGCCCGACTGCGAACGGTAGTTGTCCCTGTCGGTCTGAAAACTGGCGTCACTATACCCTCGCACCTTCAAGTCATCACTCCCTCCGAGGACTAAGAACCATTCCTTTGTCCTCCGAAGGTACTTAAGGATATTCTTCACCGCAATCCAATGTGCTTTGCCAGGATTCCCTTGATTTCTGCTAACCATGCTCAAAGCGAAGGCTACATCAGGGCGAGTACAAGTCATAGCGTACATGATTGAGCCAACTGCGGAAGCGTATGGTACTCGGCTCATTTCTGCTTTCTCGGCTTCGGTACTCGGACTTTGAGTCTTACTCAATTTGGCATTACTTTGTATCGGTAGTTCTCCCTTCTTTGAGTTTTCCATACTAAAACGTTTTAGTACCTTCTCTAAGTAAGTATTCTGACTAAGTCCAATTAGTCTCTTACTTCTTTCTCTCACTATCCTTATTCCCAAAATGTAAGAAGCTTCTCCGAGGTCCTTCATAGCGAAGCACTTCCCGAGCCAGGACTTAACTTCCTGTAGAGTCGGGATGTCGTTTCCTATGAGCAATATGTCATCGACATATAGAACGAGAAAGCTTACTACACTCCCACTGGCTTTGACATATACACAAGACTCGTCTTCGCTTCGTACAAATCCAAACTCTTTGACTTTCTCATCGAAGCAAAGATTCCATCTGCAAGACGCTTGTTTAAGTCCATAAATGGACTTCTCAAGCTTACACACTCTATTCGGATGTTTCGGATCCACAAACCCTTCGGGCTGAGCCATGTACACATCCTCAGCCAGCTTCCCATTAAGGAAAGCGGTCTTGACATCCATTTGCCAAATCTCATAATCATGAAATGCGGCAATAGCTAGCATCACTCTAATAGATTTAATCTTCGCAACTGGTGAGAAGGTCTCATCATAGTCAACTCCAGGAGTTTGAGTAAAGCCCTTCGCAACCAATCGTGCTTTATATGTGTGTACGTTTCCATCCAAGTCGGTCTTCTTCTTGAAGATCCATTTGCACCCAACGGTCTTACGTCCGGGCACATAATCAACCAAATTCCAAACTTGGTTATCATACATGGATTGGATCTCGCTATCCATTGCCTCTTTCCATTTTGCAGACTCCGGGCCTGCCATGGCTTCCTTATAGCTATTAGGTTCATCGAGATTTACTAGTGTACCATCACTAATATACGTGTCCCCTTCGGTAGTAATATGAAAACCATAAAACTGGGGTAGAACTCTAACTCTATCGGAACGTCTAAGAGGTAAGGATTCGTCAATCGGTTCAACCGGAGTTTCCTCCTCGGGTTGAGTGCCAGCGGTAGAGGTTCCTTCATCTATCGACTCTTGAATCTCTTCAAGCTCGATTTGCCTCCCACTGTCTCCTTGGCTTATGAGTTCTACCTCTCGGAAAACTCCTCTCCTTGCAACGAAGACAACATTGTCCTTCGGTCTATAGAAGAGATATCCAAAGGATGTCTGCGGGTATCCGATGAAAATACATCGCTCACTTCAAGGTTCAAGCTTGTCGTGAGTATCTCGTCTTACGAAAGCCTCGCAACCCCAAACCTTGATATGTGCCAACGAGGGAGCTTTCCCTGTCCACATCTCGTGAGGTGTTTTGGCAACCTTCTTAGTAGGGACTCGGTTAAGGATATGGGCGGCAGTCTCTAAGGCATACCCCCAAAAAGAGATTGATAGCGAAGCACGACTCATCATAGAGCGAACCATATCCAATAAGGTTCGATTACGCCTTTCTGCCACACCATTCAACTGCGGTGTCCTAGGAGGCGTCAATTGCGAAACTATTCCACACTCCTTGAGATAATCGTGGAATTCAAGACTTAGGTACTCTCCTCCTCGATCGGATCGAAGCATCTTGATTTTCCTGCCCAATTGATTCTCCACTTCATTCTTGAACTCTTTGAACTTTTCAAAGGTGTCTGAATTTTGCTTGATTAAGTAGATATACCCATATCTACTATAGTCATCGGTAAAAGTCACATAGAAGCGGTTCCCATCCTTCGTGGTTGATCTAAATGGTCCACATACATCAGTATGTATTAGGTCCAATAGACCCTCGCCCCTTTCACAAGTACTTGTGAAGGGCGACTTAGTCATCTTTCCAAGCAAACAAGACTCGCATGTGTCATCTTCCCTAAGGTCGAATGACTCCAACACTCCATCCTTTTGGAGTTGGGCTATGCGTTTCTTGTTGACATGTCCAAGACGACAATGCCACAAGGATGCTTTATCCATACTAGTGGAAGAATCAACATTCAAAACATCATTTCCTAAGTTATCAACAATCATAACGGTTTCATATATTCCATTACATGGTATAGCTTCAAAGTAAAAGACACCATTTAGATAAGCCAAAATAGAACCATTCTCATTATTAAAAGAAAATCTAAATCCTTGTCTATATAAACCATGAAATGAAATGATGTTTCTTGCCATTTCTGGCGAATAGCAACAATTGTTCAAATCTAAAACTAAACTATTCCTAAGCACTAAGGAGTACACTCCAATCTTGGTCACAGGCGACGATCTTCTGTTCCCCATGATTAGATTGATCCTTCCTTGCTCCACATCCCTACTTCTTCTTAGTCCCTGCACATTAGAGCAAATGTGATAACCACAACCGGTATCAAGAACCCAAGAAATAGCATGATTAGAATCGTTAGATTTGATTGTATATATACCTGCGAAAGATGGTTTGATCTTTCCTTCTTTGATAGCTTGCAGGTAATCCGGGCAGCTTCTCTTCCAATGTCCTATCTTGTGGCAGTGGTGGCACTCTGCCTCCTTCGGGTTAGAGCAGGGCTTGGCGGGATCAACTTTGGTCCCACTAGAAGAGGCACCATCTCGGGCTTTCACCTTGCGATGGTTCTTCGACGAAGCTTTCCTCTTCTTCCCTTGTCCAATAGCCAAGACAGGAGCAGCGGGCGGATTGGGAGTGGGTGCAACAGACTTGTCCTTGAAGTTGCTCTCAGCAACCCTCAAGAGACCTTGGAGCTTGCTTAGGGTGACCTCTTCTTTGTTCATGTGGTAGGTCATCCTAAATTGGTTGTACATCGGAGGCAAAGAGTGAAGCACCATGTCGATCGCCAAATCCTCACCGAAGTCAACATTTAACTTGCGGAGGCGGTCAACATACCTTTGCATCTTTTGCAAGTGCACGGTAAGAGATTCTCCATGACCCATCTTCGCGGAAATCATGTTAGTGAAAATCTCGTACCTCTCTTGTCTCGCGTTTTGGTGATACCTCTCCAATAGGTCTTGATGCATCTCGTACGGGTACATGTCCTCGTAGGACTTTTGGAATTCGGAGTTCATGGTGGCGATCATGATGCAATGTACCTTCGTTGCATCTCGCTCATGAGTTTCAAAGGCGGTGATTTCGGCGGGAGTAGCAATTTCGGGGTTGATTTTCTCGAGCTTCTCATCGAGGACATACTCCTTATCCTCATAGCGAGCAATGGTGCGAATGTATCTTATCCATTCGCTAAAGTTCGTTCCATCGAAGGTGACCTTTTGGCAAAGGCTCATCAACGTGAAAGAACTAGCAGCAGCGTTGTTTGCGTTTGACATCTACAATTAGAAAAGGACAAAGATAGATTAGAATAAGAATCCCTAATTATCACCCAATAAGAAAATTAGGGCTAGGATCCAACAATAACATTTACATACTAGAAAAGGGATGCCGTAATCTAACATGCAAATAAATTGAAGGTAAGTGAATGACGATTCACTAATTCTCCATCACAAAAACCTATACTATTAGTCCTAAGTGTTTTTTGAGAATTCCTAGGTTCGGATGAGATTCATTGAAACTATTCAATGGCATGTTTAAATCTCGATATGCCCCTCTTGTTTGTGACTGGGATGCCGAGGATCACAAAGCGGGTGTGAATTACCATGCAAATTCACATGGTGCCTTCATTGTAACAATCACCTATTCGATGTGCCGGTAAACCACACACGCTCCATCGAACTATGATAAACAATGAATCACCCTTTGCCACCTTCGCTTAGAATCAATTAGTGTGCCGGTAAACCACACACGCTCCACTAACATCTTAGCAAGGTGCAAAGTGTAATTTCATGGGATTGCATCAATTCACTTTTCCTAAAGTAACTAGGATTGGGAAATTTTAAAAAATATATGTAGTTACTTGTATTTCTTATTATACTTTTAATGAGAGGATGAGGTTGCCCTATCCTACCCGTTCGGCTAACGACCCTCCACCAATCAAGCAAGCGGTGGGTGTGAGTGTACACCCATTAAGCGCCATTTTATAGGTCGCAACCTTATACCCACCTTATAGATCGGCTTCGTGAATGAGGCCTACTAACGGTAAGACTAGCATTTAGTTATACATATATATATTATACTAGTAATATCATATTAGTATAGGGTTGTATTTTAAAACTTTTAAAATCTAGGGTTTGAAATTTAAGTTGTCTAAATTAAAACTTTTAATCACAAAAGTAAATTTCAAAACATGAGGGTAGGTTTTAAACATTTAAAACATGGAGGATCAAATAACAAATAATTCCAATCAACAATTAATATCCTAATTATCCATATTTGATTTATTCAAGATTTCTTTTAAGATAATTACCAAAATAATTAAAATAATTAATTAATTATCATATAAGGAAATTAAATATTTAATAGCTCAAATAATTATTATAAGGTCCTAATAACATTACTATATATATATATATATATATATATATATATATATATATATATATATATATATATATATATATATATATATATATATACATTAGTTATACTAAGGATAGGGTAGGTGTAGCTTACTTACAGCGGGTTTTTCTCAAAACCGGGCTCCGCCGAAGCAAAGTTTTTGAGCCGAAGTCTCTTCTTTTCAGAGCCGTCGGGCGCTCCCGGGCTTCCGCCTCGTTCTAGGGGGTTCCCTAGGCTTTTTTTTTGGGGGGGGGGGGGTTAGGGCTTAGAGAGATTTTCTAGAGAGAGAGAGAGGAAGAAGTTGGAAGGTGTGAGGAATGAAGGGAACCCGACACCTCTACTTATAGGCTTCCTGGAGCATCACCACATCGTGGTGTTGCGTAGGCTCCAAGGTTTCGCCTAGTGCTGACACGTGGCATCGCACATAGGGTGGAAATCATCCAATTTTCAAAAATTCATAACTTTCGTATATGAGCTCTGTTTTTGACGTTATTTATATCCACGCATAGGTAAAAATAAGATCTACAAATTTCATTTCGACTCTGTCGGCTAATTCTCGACTGATCTTAAATTTAATAGTAGGAGGAGATTATACTGTTAAATATCTGCGTATAATTCATAACTTCTACATACGGACTCCGTTTTCATCTGTCTTTTTACCGTTGATTTCCTATTAATGAGATCTTCAATTCTCATTTAGGTCGCGTAGGCTAAAAATCGCTCGATCTAAAATTCGTGTTGCGGGTCGTGCACTGCTAAGCTAAATCTTAGAAAAATCATAACTTCCTCATACGAAGTCAGATCTAGGCGTTCTTTTTATGGGCGCTCTCCGTTTAACCTATACTACAAATTTCGTTTAAATTTATAAGGCTAAAAAGTCCTCCATCGTAAATTCATTATTTACGTCTCCCGGTGCCGTGTTGGTTTTGCCGAAAAACTTCGACATGACATAACTTCTTCGTTATACCTTAGATTTCGGTGTTCTTTATATGCACGGAACCCTTGTAACATGTACTAACACTTGGAAAATATTAATACTTCTAAATAATTTTCCATAAAAAACTCATTTTTGATGCTTATTGTCTCTAAATTGACTAGCCCGGATCTACGGGCATTACATATAGTGTTAATTTTGGGAGGACTATATTGACATATTCTGAAAGGAGACAAATCTTGTTCAGAAGTGATAGTCAAAATGGAATGTGGAAATTTTTCCGTAGGTGGAAGTTATTCTTTAAATCTGTGTAAGATTAGAAAAGTTAATGCAAGAAGGATGTTCAAAGGAATGTACTTTGAATTTGAGACTTCGGTTCCATGGAATTGATCTCCATTGGAATACTCTGTAATGTTTGTTGACAAGTCTTTGTGAATTTGTGCATCATTATTACAAGAGGATCAATGCATATAACTTTAGAATCTAACAGATTTCGGTAAATGGTAGGAATTTGGAATTCTTACATTTACGATAAGGATTGAGATTGTGAAATGAGCATCATTGAAATTATGTTTAATTGGTCTATTTCACTAAGTAAGGACCATAGACAAACATAGTGTGCATACTTGGAGTATGGCATAACTATTGTTTGGACAAACATAGTGTGCATGCTTGGAGTATTGCAAGACTATTGTTTTAATTCAAGTATTAGGGTGATAATTGAAACATTATAGAATGAATAATGTGTATTAAATATGGTGATAAATAAATGGTGTTTTATTTATATTCATAAGTTCTGAGACCATATTGGATTCGATTATTCTTGTTTTCACTTTGCATGTTTTGACTTCCAGAATAACTTGGTCATTTTTCCCGAATGACTAAGTTATTCAAATCATCCACAGTTGATAATACGTTCGAAGTAGGTATTAAGGCAAGACTGTCATGAATTGGGTTTGTATATGTCTAAAGTGTTCAGACATAGCAAAAGTTGCTGCAACATTCATAAGTGCTTCTGGAATGAGATTCGAATATTGGATTAAAACCACGCTCATTTGACTCACTTCATGGATTTTATCATGAGTGGTCATGAGACGATAATATCTTATATTCTTGAAACCTAGAGATATGAGTTTTTAACTATGAGTTGGTTATACATTGATTGTACGAAAACGCATTGGTAACTCGATGTTATAAAACGTACCTTTGTGTATGATTCAAAAAGTAGAAGAACAAGCATATGAGTCGAAGTTTATCCATTCCTTTTACCCTTGTAGGGATAAAAGCTATATATGTGGGCCCCTCGATGATTTAGTGATGAAAAACACAAGTGCTCGACCGGGCCTGGACTGATTTGATTTTTTCAATTAGTCAGTCGTCATAAATCGGAAATCGGGAAACAACAGATGGACAGAGAGAATGATTATAATCCATGTCTCAGTCCATATGATATCTAGAATGGAGAAATCTAATGGACGCATCATTGATTTGTTCAGAGTTCAACGACAACTTTTAAGAGCTACGATTGCTAGTCGGGTTTTGGAGTCATACTTGCAATAATAGTTTTAGACTTATCCAAGTAGGAGACTGTTGGATTAGTGTCTAAGTCCATAACTATAATTGGTATGTACTTGACCCGATTTGGCATGGTCCATTTGGGTTGCATGGCATCGGAAAATTTTGGATAGACTTTTGTGAGAAAAGGATATTTATGATTTATTCATATATTATAAGTTCTAATATATTAATATGAAATCATATTATTTAATTAGTATTGTTCAAGAATTAATTTGGAATTAATTTTGTGATCAAAAGACACTAATTAAATATATGGGGATTGATTGTGTAAATCATTCATTCATATATATGTGGGCTTATGATCCATAGTTCTTCATGTTGGGCTAAACCCATGGAGTAACCCATGGATACTCCATGGAGGTTTTAACCCATGGAGCATGAATAATATGGATGGTCATGAGTTACATGGTGTAATCCTAATAGCCACAATATATAAGGACCCCATGGCTCAAGAAATCGGGTCTAAGGATTCACATATGAGGGCTAGCCGATTTGAGCATAAGAACTTCTCTCTCAAGTTATTCCAAGTTGTTGGTGGTGTTGTGTGAACCATTTGAGGTGTCACACTTGGGGTACTAGACTCTTAAGCTCCATGAAATCAAGCTACAACACAAAAGGTATGTTACTGTAACTAGTGTCTTATTTGGTATATGAAACTGCATGCTAGTTATAAGTTTAATGCCTTGGAATCCATTTGCATGTATAATTAGTGAAAACATAGATCCAAGGTATTTAGGGGTGTATGTTCACCATAGGATGTTGTAGTATACCAAAACCCATCAATTAAATCATATGAATTCATATTAATATATTAGAACTTATAATATATTAGTAAATCATAAATAACATCTTCTCAAAAGTCAGTCCTATTAAATTGTCCTTGTGATATGCAACCCGAAATGGACCATGCCACTCTCGGGTCAAGTACATACCAATTATAGTTATGGGCTTAGACACCTACTCCAACATCGAGTTCCTTCAAGGTCCATAAAACTGAAATCTCAAGTCAACTTGTCAAGTTACCCGAGTAACTCATCGAGTTCTTCAGTGTCTAAGGGTCGAAAACTCTAAGACGAAATCTCTAGACTGAAACCCCTAATCAGCTCACCGAGATCACTCAGGATCTCGAAAACAGGTGGACCTTGCCCGACTCGTCGAGTTAGCTAAGCAACTCGTCGAGTCCCTTCAGTCCTTTTCATGTTCAGTCTTTTCTAGGGGAATTCAAGATTCCAAACTACAGATCCAGCCCTTGAGTGTGTAGTTACCAAGTAAAGTTGCCAACTTTATGTTCATGCAAGGCCTTAAGAGGCTAAAACACCCAAACTTAGTTTTATACAAAGTTTAGAGCATGGAGAAAGGCTAAGACTAGATAAAGTGAGCAAATTTATGTCCATGGAGGTCTAGAGATGTCTGTATCTGGAACTCTATTCTCATAACAAGTTCCAATCCAAGAATGACACCATTATGCACCAAAAGTGGTCATTTACTTCCATAAAATGAGATCTAAGCAACTAAATATCAAGATATTAACTTTATACCTCAAGATGGTCACCAATACAGAGTAGATGTCGGATCTACTACTTCTCTCCTTACTCATTCTTCTTTAAGCTTTAAAATCCTTCACAACCACACCAAAATCACTCTCTCTCTCTCTCTCTCTCTCTCATTCAAGAAGGTATAAGGATCGAACTAGGGTTTCTCTGGGTTGTAAGAACGATGAGAGATGCTACAAATGAGCCATAAGTTCTTTAAATAGGGTACAAATCCATGAAAATTAGGATTTCTCTTTACAGCGTCTACTCGTCAAGTTGGGCCTTCCAACTCGCCGAGTAGATCCTAAGTCCCATATCCAAAAACGATTTCTACTCGATGAATTGGAGCTCCCCAACTCGTCAAGTTCCGGTCTAAAACCCTAAATTACTTAGAAAATCAAATGATACCTGGAACATGCCTTACAAATCTCCCCCACTTGAACTAGACTTCGTCCTCGAAGTCTGCTGACGCGAACAAATCCGGATAGTGATCTCGAATCTCTTCTTCCGGCTCCCATGTCCATTTGGAGCCCCTTCGGTGCTGCCATTGCACCTTTACAAACTTCACCTCCTTGTTCCGAAGAACCTTGGTCTTCCTATCCAAAATTGCAATGGGCCTCTCAATGTAGTTCAGACTCTCATCCGCCTAAATTTCGTCTAGAGAAACAACCGCAGCCTCGTCTGTGACTCACTTCCAAAGCTGAGACACATGGAAGTTGTTGTGTATCTGGCTAAGCTCGTCCGACAGATCCAAGAGACAGGCCACCTTGCCTACCTGGGCAGTAATCCTGAACGGCCCAATATATCGGGGACCTAGCTTTTCTCTCTTCCGAAACCTAATGACACCCTTCCATGGTAACACTTTCAGCAAGACGAAATCCCCTACCCGAAACTCAAGATCCGATCGGCACCAGTCAGCATAGTTTTTCTGGAGGCTCTATGTGACTCATAGTTTATCACGCACCTGCTGAATCAACTCAGTCGTCTTGAGCACCACCTTGGTGCTCTCCATGACCCAGTGGCCTACCTCACCCCAACAAACAGGGGTCCTACACCTCAGACCATACAACATCTCAAACGATGGTCGATCGATATTAGCATGATAACTATTGTTGTATGAAAACTTTGCGAGTGGGAGGTTTATATCCTAACTCCCTCCAAAGTCCAACACGTATTCCCGAAGCATATCCTCGAGTGCTTGGATCGTCTTCTCACTCTGGCCGTCTGTCTGGGAGTGGTACGTTGTGCTGAAATATAATTAAGTGCCCAGTTCCTCATGGAACTTCTTCCAAAATCTAGATGTAAATCGAACATCTTTGTCAGAGACTACCGACACTGGCACCCCGTGTTTAGCCACCACCTCTAGCACATAAATATCTACCAATTTCTCTGCGGATATGCTCTCGGAGATCGGAATAAAGTGGGCACTCTTCGTCAACATGTCCACAATCACCCATATGGCATCCACACCCCTCGTTGTCCTTGGTAACTTCGTAGTGAAGTCCATGGTCATCTATTCCCACTTCCACGTAGGAATAGGTAACGACTGAACTTTTTCATACGACCGCTAATGTTCGACCTTGACCTTACTGCAGGTCAAGCACCGCTTCACGAACCAAGCAATCTCCCGCTTCATGTAGGGCCACCAATAGCTCAGTCTCAGATCTCTATACATTTTTGTAGCTCCTGGATGGATAGAGAAATTAGATTGTGTGCCTCCTCCAATATCATATGTCTCGCTCCCTCGTTGACCGGTACCCACACTACTGGAGCATTAGTGAGCCCAAATGGCATCACCACAAACTCATAGTGCCCGTACCGAGTCGTGTAAGTTGTCTTTGGTATATCCTTATTCCAAATCCTCATCTGATGGTACCCCGACTGAAGATCAATATTGGAAAACCAAGACACACCCTGCAGTTGATCGAACAAATCATCAATCCTTGGTAGCGGATAACGGTTTTTCACCGTTAGCTTGTTCAGCTCTCGATAATCAATACACATCCTCTGTGACCCTTCCTTCTATTTCCCGAACAGGATTGGTGTTCCCCACGAGGAACTGCTCGAACAGATAAACCCTCGGTCTAGCAGCTCCTGAAGCTACATAGATAGCTCCTGCATCTCGGGCGGAGCTAGCCAGTATGGTTCCTTGGCTATCGGAGCGACACCCAACACTAATCAATGTGAAACTCCACCTGCCTCTCCAGAGGTACTCCAGGTAACTCCTCCGGAAAGACATCCCGGAACTCCTGTACAGCTGGTACACTGCCCCAAATCCGTTATGGTCTCACCCTTGTATCTGAGATATATGCCAGAAATCCCAAACAACCCTGCTGAAGAAGTCTCCTAGCCCTCGCAGCTGAATAGTGGGTTGGCCCCTATGAGGCCCACTCTCCATAAATAACCAGCTCTCCCCAAATTGGGGTTCGAACCCTCACCAACTGGCGCTCACAGTCAATCATGGCCCCATTAGCCCTAACCAGTCCATCCCTCGCAATGGTATCGGGACTAGATCAACACGAAACCTCTCCCCAAGCACATTCAAGACACAGTCCCGATACACCCTCGCAACACTCACAGTGCGGCTGTCCGCAATCTCAACCTCAAGCGGGGAACCCAAAGTCCCCGACGCATCCCAAAACTTCTTGCTTAGCGCAAGAGATACAAACGATTGGGTAGCACCCGAATCGAATAGAACGTGAGACGACATACCATTAACAAAAAGGTCCCTATACATAAGAACAATATACACATAAGCAATGCAAATAAATATAGAGCAGGAAGATAAAATACGTACCAGCCATAACGTCTGGTGTTGCCCGAGCCTCCTCGGTGGTCAACTGAAATGCATGAATCTTCATCGCAGGAGCATCCGCCTTAGCAAGGTGGCCATCAGTTATCCTCAGTGTGGCGGGAACAGGCACTACGACTACTCCTCCCCCTTCCTGCAACCTCGGGCATTCGACCTTTTTATGGCCAGTCTTGTTGCAGTGGAAACAAATCAAGCCCTTCTTGGGGCAATCCCTACTCACATGGCCTAGATGACCACATGTATAAACTACCACGCTCGTCCCCCAACAAGCTCCACTACGAGATCTCCCACACTTGGCACATCGGCCACGGCCCTGTTGGCCCTTACTGGATGAATCCAAGGTCTTAGGCTTTTTAGCCTGACTTACTGTTGTTTGTGCCTGCTCGGGTTTCTGCTTGGTACGGAACTCCAACTCCATCTCCTGCTCACGGGCCTTCTCCACAATCTCGTTCAAGGTTTTGCACTCTGGAAAGCTCACAAATTCACGAATATCATCCCCCATCATGGAATGATACCTCGTCCACCTCATGTCCTCATCTGCAGCATACTACGGGATCAATAGTGCTCGTTCTCGAAACTTGGCAGTGATCTGCGCCACAGTTTCGGTGGTCTGTTGAAGCTCCTGAAACTCCCTCACCAAACATTGCACCTCAATAGACGGTGCAAACTCCAAATTAAAGCTTCTTACAAAATATGTCCATGTCATCTCAGCCAGACCGTCTGCCCCCACCTGGCTAGTCACCTCTCCCCACCAATCTCGGGCTCGATCCTTCAGCATACATGAAGCAAACCCCACCTTCATTGTATCTGGGCAAGAACTCATGTGTTGGGTGTTCCTATGTCCGCCCACCAACATCAACTAACTATGGCGTCCCTGACCCCAAAGAACTCTGGTGCCCCACACGCCTTGTGTAACGCCCATAGATTTGGGCTAGTCAATTTACAGATAATAGGGGTCGAAAATGACTTTTTGATAAAATATTATTTAGAATAAATAATATTAACTAAGTTGTAGAATATGTATCAATGGTTCCATACATATAAAGAACGCCTAAATCCAAGTTATAGCGAAGAAGTTATGGCTCGTTGAAGTTTTACGGCAAAACCAGCACGACACCGGGAGACGTAAATAGTGAATTTACGATAGAGTGATTTTTAGCATTAGCGATCTGAGTGAAAGTTGTAGAATATGTTAAACCGAGAACATCCATAAAAAGAACGCCCAAATCTGACTTCGTATGAGGAAGTTATGATTTTTCGAAGTTTCGGCTTATCAATATACACGCCGAAATTCGAATATTAGATCAAGCGGTTTTTAGCCAACACAACCTAAATGAGAATCAAAGATCTCATTAATAGTAGCGTAACGATAAAAAGATAGACAAAAACAGACGTCGGATGAAGATGTTATGAATTTTTAACGGACCAATCGTGTCCCGGTCTATTAATAATATAACTTTTAACATAAAGTCAAAATTAGTCGATGGAGTCTAAACGAAAGTTATAGAGTACGTTCCCACCTTCGGGTGGATACAAAGAACGTCAAAACAGAGCTCGTATGCGAAAGATATGATTTTTAGAAGTCGGAGTGTAAAATTGCGAAATCTGCGAGAAGTTGATGACATGGCTGCTTTTGAGCCGTTGCTTGGTGACCAAGGCTTCGCATCGGGTCACGCCACGTAGCCTCACATTACGCACCGAGTACGAGATCCGGTACGCACCGCATACCTTCGGCCTTATCCTTCCGACGAGTGTGAGACAGCTGGATCCGAGGTGGAAACCCTATCCGAAGTTACCCCCCGCTTAGCCAAGGATTACGCCCAGCGTAGTCCGAGGCCTCGTAGGCTATAAAAAGGGGGGGGGGGGGGCGAGTGTTCCGACTTTTTCACACATTTCTCACTTCTCTCTCTAGTTTCTTTCTCTCTCTAGCTCCCCTAAACCCTAAATAAAACCCCTAGCACCCAAAGGAAGCCCCGAGGCTCCCGGAGTCCCGAGGAAAAGGGTCTTTCGGTTTCGAAACGCTGCTCCGAGCAAAGCCCAGTTTTCTTTAAAATCCGCTGTAAGTGAGCTACGCTTATGCAATTTTTAATATAGCTTTCAAATAATTATAGTAATGTTATTAGGTCCTTAAAATAATTATTTGGGCTATTATTATGAGTTATATAAGTATCGTTTAACGCTTATATAATAGTAATAATAGTCAGACTATTTATTAGTCACGGTTATCGTTAGACTAAACCCTAGTGGTATTGATACTAGGTTTTATCGAGGAATAATTGTTTTGAGATAACGAAGCGTTGTTCGAGGGAAGAATCACCACCTTTTCAGGTGAGTGCATAGTTACTTTCATCTTACTCATAGATATGAAGTATTTTAATATAAATTACGTGCTATGTGTGCATATTGTCTGAATACTTGTTGTCTATGCTGGTGAAAGATTTTTATACATGTTTTAAATGATGTAAGTTGTATAAAGTATTTTATATGTACAAAATATGTTGGGTAAAACATGGGTAGATGAATGATGAGAGATAAAAGCTGAAATAGAGGAACGTTAGTAGTATGGACCTAGTGCCCTATAGGTAAACATTGGCAGCAATGGACCTAGTACCCTATAGATGAGCACTGGCAGCTCCGCCACAACCCGTGGATGTTTTAGATCTACGGTAAACGTCCTAGCAGCTACGCTCTAAGGACAGTATCGAAAGTTGCGCCTAATAGGGAGCCTTATGACCATGACAGTAGCGTTTAAAGGTCAATATCGGCAGAAGCGCCTCATAGAAAATGTCCCAGTTCTGGCAGTTGCGCCTAAGTGATAATATTAGCAGCTGCGCTTGACCACTGCTTCATTGGCAACAATGGACTTCCTGTTTTTTCCTTAGGATGATCCTTAGGAATGAATGAACAAGGATTAGCTGGCCCTTAGGGTAAATCCTTAAGAAGATAATGGGAATGGGTAATTGGGATGATTGTTTGATGTTAAAATCTAATAATTATATTATTGTGGGTTGAAAACTCTATGTACTCACCAGGTTTCCCAACCTAACCCACTCAGTTTATTTATATCACAGGTGTTGATATGAAGTCACATTATACTGAGAAATTAAGGAGATATAAATCACTAGTGATAATGAATGTAAGTTCTGTATTGATAATGACATCCCAAATGTTTTAAAATGAATAAAAATACTTTTCTTCGGAAATGCTTTTATAACGTGTTTATCATGTTTTAATGGGAACAAATTCCACAACATTTTTATTAAAAGAGGTACTCTGATTTTTATAAAGCATAAACAAAATCGGTCTTTTCTGGCTGTGAAAATGGGGATGTCATAGTTGGTATCAGAGCATTAGTTTAAGTGAACTAGGAATATGGATTTATCTCTAGACTTAAACTTAGAATGCTAAGCGATGACTGTGAGGTGTGAGCAGCAGCTTATTTTAGGAATTATGCCTAAAATGCTTTTATGTGCTAAATGCTTTTGCCTGATGTGCTGTTATTTGTTCGGATCTATGGTCTATTGCCGACCGGATCTGGAAACCTTATGTGTTTAGGATTCTAAGCGTTTAACTACGATATTAGAACTAGCATATAAACGTTTAGGACTGATAAGAATTATTTAAATGTCAATCCTAAATAAAGATCTAGATTCACCTTATTCGGTGTATAGATCAAGATGGCAAGGACCTGTAGCGGAAACCTGAATGCAAATGGGAACCGATATCAGCCCCCAGTGATACAGTAAATACCAGTCATAGTAGAAGTTGCACCTGAGCCAATCACCATGGTTGGAGTACAAGCCATGATGCGGGCTATGTTAGCTGAACAAAGGGAAGAAACGAGGCAGATGTTGCATGAAAATAGGGACGAACCTACAATGCCAGTTGACCAGCCTGAATTGAACGATGGGCAGTCAGAAGGAGGGAACTACAGTGGGACCGTTAGTCAAGCCAACCCACCAATAGTTTGAAAAAACAACCAGGATGACGGAGTCAAGAGGAATGGATGCAAGTACAAGGATTTTCTAACTTGCAAGCCATCGACTTTCACTGGAAAGGAAGATCCGATCGGGGTCATGGATTGGATCTCGAAGATGGAGTTAGCTTTCATGATGTGTGGTTGCAGAGGCAAACTACAAACCACGTTTGCGGTACGCCAGTTCAGAGAAGGCACGGTTCGTTGGTGGAACACTCTGGGGAAGACTCTAAGCCCCAATGAGCCCCTACAACTGACATGGGCAGAATTTTTGGTGCAGTTCAAACGTAAGTACTGCTCGGCCCAATATCTGCTCGAGCTAGAAAACCAATTCCTTACCTTGAAGAAAGGAAGCATGTCTATTGATGAATACACCAACAACTTCACAGAGAAGATGGAGTTCGCCTTGCGTCTTGTTCCGGATGAGCTGACAAAAATCGACAAGTACGCAAAAGGACTTCCATTGGAGTACGCGGTACCAGTGCGTCAAGCACCTACTCTGGAAGCAGCTATTTGGGCTGCCAAATCTGTGGAGGATATGATTAAGGGAATAGTTTCCATCAAGGTTGAGGTTAGCAAAAAGAGGAAATTCGGAGGATCAGCAAGGCCCGATGAGAAGAGAAATTCCAATACAAGGAAGTTTAGAGGAGGAGGAAGTGAAGAAATATGGTGCGAAAAGTGCAAAAAGAAGCACACTGGAAAATGCGGTGAGGAGGTGACTTGTTTCAAGTGTGGGAAGCATGGGAATTATGACAACGAGTGTACATTCAACAAAAGGGTGTGTTACGAATGTAACGAGGAAGGGCACTTCAAGCAAGACAGACCAAAGAGAGAAGGGGCTATAAAGCCAAATCTGCCGCCAAAGCCAAAGGCGAGAGCATTTCAAATGATCCTTGACGAAGCAGATGACAATGCATGGATTCAGGAGTGAAGGATTGACATCTAAAGATCGAGTTATGAAGTAGTCGTGTAGATAGTACCACGTGATGTAGCCTGTTAGAGGAATAGTCTAGGGTGAACTTGAACACCTATGTAATCATTTCAAGGAATAATATAAAACCTTCTTTTTGATATTTGATGTGTTAAGTTGTTATGTGATTTTCTTCTATGGTGACTTGGAAAATTATGGGACAATACTTGGGACGAGTATGAGTGGGTGTGAATGGTAGTAGTGGCCTATACTACCGGAAGCACAGGACTCACGCTTGGATCAGGGAAAGTCGCAATGTTACCAAGAAACTAGTAATCAATTTCGTTTTATCTAAGTAGGTCGTTACTATCGTTTTAGTAATGATTAAGGAGGTTATTGATATTCCGACCCTAGTGGTCATATCGAATTGAGTCCGACTAAGACAAGTATGTTACATAGTTTAGAGAACCAAGTCCGATGTAGCACCTGACTCAAGCTGGAAGAATTAATCAAAGCGATCAGTAGAGGTATCGCGATAGTTTCTTGTAGCTAGGAATGCTACCTTTTAAAATGTGATTATATCACATTAGAACATGAAGGAAGATATAGTCTGTTCTGGAATTTAACTCTAAGAGACCTGAGTCTAAACGTGCATCACATGATGGTAGGTCATAATTTGGAGTCTAATGTGAGATAGGGAGCAATTGCAAGATCAAGCACCACTTACAGTCAAGAAGTCTTAGAGTTAGATACTCGTTCAAAGAAACATGAAAGTTACGGTTATTACTTAGGATGAAGAGATAGCGTATGGAGTCATCATGTGGGCCCTATTTCGTTGATGATTCTGGGACGTAATCATCCTAAAGGGAGATAATTGTAACGCCTGTAGATCCGGGCTAGTCAATTTAGAGATAATAGGGGTCAAAAACGAATTTTCGACAAAATATTATTTAATAAATAATCTTAACTAAGTTGTAGAATATGTCTCAATGGTTCCATACATATAAAGAACGCCGAAATCCGAGTTATAACGAAGAAAGTTATGGCTCGTCGAAGTTTTACGGCAAAACCGACACGACACCAGGAGACGTAAATAGTGAATTTATGATAGAGTGATTTTTAGCATTGGCGATCTAAATGAAAGTTGTAGAATATGTTAAACCGAGAACTGTTGGGTTTTTGCCATAAGAACTTTCCTATGTGCGCATGCAAAACCCTAATGCTTGGATCTAGGCTTTCTAATAAACATGCTTTGAATCCAAGACTTCTAATTACTAATTAGGTTAAACAAGAACATTAAAACAGATCTAGAATCATACCTTTGAGTTCCTTGTTGATCTTGAGGTCTTGGAGCTTCTAGAGTCACAAATGTCACTCCTCTAATGGCTTACAAACACCAAAGCAAGGAGGATGATTTGGGAGAGAGGAGAGGGGAGGAATTTCGACCAGAGGTTCCTTACTTTAGGTCAAGTCTCGAATTCCATCAGCCATGGGGTCTATTTATACTTGTAGACTCCTTAAGGATTACAGATAAGTCCCTATCAGATAATCTTCTCTTAAGGCTATCCAAATCCATTCCTAGATAAGTATATGGACGATTTAAGCTTTCCTAAAGCTCTTAGAATCCGTCCAAACCATATCCAAATGGATTTACAGTTTAATTCTTAACTATCAAACAATTGACAGTTTATACCCCTTTAATTAATTAATCTCTTTAAGTCACCAAATTAATTCTAATTAATTCTATGACTTATATTAATCAATATATATTATCCATTATATTATTCACATAATATATTAATAATATTTACTCTCTCTTAATAAATCATCCTATCAAGTTGCTATGGTGAAGGCAACCCAAAAGGACCATGCACAACCGGATATAGTTACAGCCTTAGACACTATTCCAACAAGAACATCCATAAAAAGAACGCCCAAATCTGACTTCATATGAGGAAGTTATGATTTTTCGAAGTTTCGGCTTAACAGTATACAACCCGAAATTCGAATATTAGACCGAGCGGTTTTTAGCCAACACAACCTAAACGAGAATCAAAGATCTCATTAATAGTAGCATAACAATAAAAAGATATACGAAAACAGACGTCGAATGAAGAAGTTATGAAATTTTTTACGGACCAATCGTGTCCCGGTCTGTTAATAATATAACTTTTAAAATAAAGTCAAAATTAGTCGATGGAGTCTAAACGAAAGTTGTAGATTATGTTCCCACCTTCGCGTGGATATAAAGAATGTCGAAAACGGAGCTCGTATGCGAAAGATATGATTTTTAGAAGTCGGAGTGTAAAATTGCGAAATCTGCGAGAAGTTGATGACGTGGCTGCTTTTGAGCCGTTGCTTGCTGACCAAGGCTTCGCTTCGGGTCATGCCACGTAGCCTCACACTACGCCCCGCGTACGAGATCCGGTACGCACCGCATACCTTCGGCCTTATCCTTCCGACGAGTGTGAGATAGCTGGATCCGAGGTGGAAACCCTATCCGAAGTTACCCCCCGCTTAGCCAAGGATTACGCCCAGCGTAGTCCGAGGCCTCGTAGGCTATAAAAGGGGGGGGGGGGGGGGGCGAGTGTTCCGACTTTTTCACACATTTCTCACTTCTCTCTCTAGTTTCTTTCTCTCTCTAGCTCCCCTAAACCCTCCTAAACCCTAGATAAAACCCCTAGCATCCAAAGGAAGCCCCGAGGCTCCCGGAGTCCCGAGGAAAAGGGTCTTTCGGTTTTGAAACGCTACTCCAAGCAAAGTTCGGTTTTCTTTAAAATCTGATGTAAGTGAGCTACACTTACGCAATTTTTAATATAGCTTTCAAATAACTATAGTAATGTTATTAGGTCCTTAAAATAATTATTTGAGTTATTATTATGAGTTATATAAGTATCGTTTAACGCTTATATAATACTAATACTAGTCAGACTATTAATTAGTATCGGTTATCGTTAGACTAAACCCTAGTGGTATTGATACTAGGTTTTATCGAGGAATAATTGTTTTGAGATAACGAAGCGTTGTTCGAGGGCAGAATCACCAACTTTTCAGGTGAGTGCATAGTTACTTTCATCTTACACATAGATATGAAGTATTTTAATATAAATTACGTGCTATGTGTGCATATTGTCTGAATACTTGTTGTCTATGCTGGTGAAAGATTTTTATACATGTTTTAAATGATGTAAGTTGTATAAAGTATTTTATATCTACAAAATATGTTGGGTAAAACATGGGTATATGAATGATGAGGGATAAAAGCTGAAATAGAGGAACATTAGTAGTATGGACCTAGTGCCCTATAGGTAAACATTGGCAGCTGCGCCACAATCCGTAGATGTTTTAGATCTACGGTAAACGTCCTAGCAGCTGCGCTCTAAGGACAGTATCGGCAGCTGCGCCTAATAGGGAGCCTTATGACCATGACAGTAGCGTTTAAAGGTCAATACCGTCAGAAGCGCCTCGTAGAAAATGTCCCAATTCTGGCAGCTACACCTAAGTGATAATATTAGCAGCTACGCTTGACCACTGTGTCATTGGCAACAATTGACTTCATGTTGTTTCCTTAGGATGATCCTTAGGAATGAATGAACAAGGATTAGCTTACCCTTAGGGTAAATCCTTAAGAAGATAATGGGAATGGGTAATTGGGTTGATTGTTTGATGTTAAAATATAATAATTATATTATTGTGGGTTGAAAACCCTATGTACTCACCAGGTTTCCCAACCCGACCCACTCAGTTTATTTATATCACAGGTGTTGATATGAAGTCACAGTACACTGAGAGATTAAGGAGATATAAATCACTAGTGATAATGTATGTAAGTTCTATTTATGCTTATGTTTCTGTATTGACAATGACATCCCAAATGTTTTAAAATGAATAAAAATACTTTTCTTCGTAAATGCTTTGATAACGTGTTTATCATGTTTTACTGGGAACAAATTCTGCAACATTTTTATTAAAAGAGGTACACTGATTTTTATAAAGCATAAACAAAATCGGTCTTTTCTGGCCGTGAAAATGGGGATGTCACACCTTGAACTCCAGGAGTGAGGGCGTTTGGGCCCCGACCTGGCCCGCAACAATCTCGGCTCTGAATGATCTGAGAGTCCCCTCCATAATCTCCATCATCCTTTCCTCGGCCGTCCCAAAAATCATTGGGGTGGCGCCAAGGATGCCATTCATAACCTCGACTGCAATGAGCTCGCGCAACCTCTCATCAATGGGCTCGATACCATCACCCGACCTAGATCCAGATCCTGATCCTGATCCACCTGCTCCAAATCGCGTCACCACCATACTGAACTGCAATGTCATAAGTCATAATGATCAAGATGTCCAAAAAGGGGATCCTCCCACACCGGTTCTCCTTAGAGCTTCCAGATGCAACATCGGTTTGGGTACAAGTCATGTGTTTTCAGTAGTATGGGCCCAATACTACCTTCTACACCTACCTATACCTTCACCAAGGTTCTACCTGATAACTCTAATTCATCCCAGAACAAAACATAATTCAAACCCTAATTTATCCTAAGATTTTTTCTACCCACATCAAACCAGAAATTAGACCAATCATAACAGGTTGCCTTTATGCATGCAAATTATACACAAAAAAGGATCAAATAAACTTTCGAATAATAGATTCTACCCTACGTCTACAACCAAACAAGGAACAAGAAATAAGGCCAAATCAATCATTCTAAGGCTATATTCTCCTGACCATATACAATTTTAGAAGCATACACATAGCAAAACACATCCGACTATCATAACTCAAATATCAGTATAACATGGCTAACATATTGTGGAACTACTTACTATGCTCGATCGATCACACGCATTGCACTCTCTTCTTTTCCAGTTTAAGAAGTTTTTAACTCTTATTTTTTTAAAACAATTTTACCATTTCCTTAGTTTGAGTCCTGACACACCCGAGAGTGTGCCCGAAGCCCTCAAACCAAGGCTCTGATACCAACTTGTAATGACCTAATTTTTCAAAAGAAAATTTTCATTTTTAATAATCAAAACATTTCCATTAAACCACAAAATCTCAAGAACAATTGTTTTAAAATTCATAATATCAACATTTTTATTTCAAATATCAGAGTGTCCTATAAAACGCCTGAGAGAGTGCATGCCGTGCCATCAAGCCTTGCCCTTTCCCTTAGGCTCAGAAGTACTTGAAACAATCAACAAATTGTAAGCTAATGCTTAGTGAGTTCCCCAGAGCATACTCCACACAATCCACATAATCACATAATCCATATTAGCTATGAAAGCTACATAAACTATATAAGCCATGCATACAACATATAAGGATGTCATGAAAGCCCTCTAAGGTCTTACACCTAGTGCCACTGGAACCCCTACGTGGTCTTAACTACCTGCAATGGGAACTCCCACATGGTCTTCCTGCCATGGGAACCCCCAAATGGTATTTACTAACAAGAAATAACAAACAAGCAAAACATGCAAATATAATAGAATGTCATGGAAACGCTCCAAGGTCTTACACTAATGTCATGGGAACCCCCGCATCGTCTCAATCTACTGCCACGGAACCCCCCGGGGGTCTTCCATGCAAGAGTTATACTAACATAATGCATAATCAATCAACCATCCACATATCGTAAAATGGGTCGGACTTGGTGCCTTAGACCCATTGGTATGGTGAAAAGACTCACCTCTCTAGAATGCTGAACTGCTAAGATAAGATCATATAAGTCCCAACGCGCTACTCCAACTCAACTACCTATAACCAACATGTGATTAAATTGTCAAATCCTAGAATACCATAAATTCTCTCACAGTCAAACTTGGTCAACCCTGGTCAAAGTCAAGGTTAACAGTCCATATTGACCCCAACTCGTCGAGTTCCTTCAAGGTCCATAAAACTGAAATCCCGAGTCAATTCACCGAGTTACAGTAACTCTTCGAGTTCTTCAGTGTTCAAGGGCCGAAAACTCTAAGCCGAAATCTCTAGACCAAAACCCCTAATCAGCTCACCGAGATCACTCGGGATCCCAAAAACGAGTGAACCTTGCCCGACTCGTCGAGTTAGCTAAGCAACTCGTCGAGTCCCTTTAGCCCTTTTCATGTTTAGTCCTTTCCAGGGGATTTTAAGACTTCAAACTACAGATCTAGCCCCCTAGGGTGTAGTTATCATGTAAAGTTGCCAACTTTATGTGCATGCAAGACCTTAAGAGGCTAAAACACTCAAACTAAGGTTTATGCAAAGTTTAGGGCATGGAGAAAGGCTAAGAATAGATAAAGTGAGCAACTTTATGTCCATGGAGGTCTAGAGATGTACAGATCTGAAACCCTATCCTCATAACAAGTTTCAATCCAAGAATGATACCATTATGCACCAAAAGTGACCATTTACTTCCATAAAATGAGATCTAAGCAACTAAAGATCAAGATAACGACTTTAGACCTCAAGATGGTCGCCAATACAGAGTAGATGTCGGATCTACTGCTTCTCTCCTTACTCCTTCTTCTTCAAGCTTCAAAATCCTTCACAACCACACCAAATTCACTCTCCAAAGCTCTCTCTCTCTCTCTCTCTCTCTTTCTCTCTCTCTCTCTCTCAAGAAGGTATAAGGCTCGAACTAGGGTTTCTCTAGGCTGTAAGAAAGATGAGAGAGGGTACAAATGAGCCATCAGTTTTTAAATAGGGTACAAATCCCTGAAAATTAGGGTTTCTATTTACAGCGTCTACTCGTCGAGTTGAGCCTTCCAACTCATCGAGTAGATCCTAAGTCCCGCATCCAAAAACGATTTCTACTCGACGAGTTAGAGCTCCCCAACTTGTCGAGTTCCAGTCTAAAACCCTAAATTACTAAAATCAAATGATACTTGGAAAGACAATTATGCCCCAAACATCGTCTCTTTCTTTCTTGGATTATTAATTTCTTATATATATATATATATATATATATATATATATATATATATATATATATATATATATATATATATATATATAAAATATCTTTTCTATTGCATTATTTCTTTTTTATTGGATTATTTATATATTAATAAATATTATTTTTAATATACTATTTGTATATTAACTAATATTATTTTATCGGATTATTAATTTCTTTTAAATAATTTTTTAATTCCCTTTTTATAGATTAATTTTTATATTGGATTATTATATATTAGTAAATATTATTTATAATATATATAATATTTATATATTAATAAAAATTATTTTATTGGATTATTAAGTTTTTTAGTTAATTTTTTAATTCATTTTTATTGTATTAATTTTTTTGTTGGACAACACCACAATATCCTAATTTATTTTAGAAAATCTTATTCATCCCACCACTACTAGGTCAAGAATCACACGTTGGGTTTTTAAATGAATATTGTTTAATTTTGATTTTGTATGACAATTTGTATATTTTTTTAATTATTCAGCAACTTTATGCATCACAAAATAAAACAATAGGATAATATGGTCATTTTTCATCATTGAGTATAGTCAGTCTTTCTTTTCTAATAAAAAAAGTTTCACAGACAACACTTTCACGAACAACAACTATTAAACGAGACCTTAGTAATTATATCACCAATTTTTACTAATCAAAAGTTGGTGGGAGTCAAACAAGTTGGTATCAAATATACGTGGTACGGTAGTGATAACAAAAAATTTGTACTAACTATACTTGGTACGGTATACGATTTGAGTAAAAATAAACTGATATCGTATCATGTTCAGCTCTATATGCAGATGCTATTTACTATTTAATAAATAATCTGTTAAATCATCAAAAATGAACTTATTATTATATGATATGTTTTTGTTAATTTTTAAATTTAATATAGTATAACTTGTTGATATTTAAAAGTAAATTATTTAATTTCTCAAAAAAGCACAAAATTGATCAAAAGAGACATGTCAACAACTAACCACTTGATTATGTTTATTACACAATAACCATAAATTTTAGAAGTAATATCTTTACAATATTATATTTATAATATTAATATTGTCATTTTGAAAATAGTTAATTTTGTTTGGGAAAATGAAAGTAATTACCAAACTAGTTTCCCAAAATAAAATAGCTTTGTAAAAGATATTTTACGATTACAAAGATATTTTACGAGATAATGACTTTTTTGTGACTTTATGTAGAAAGATTGTCATTTTGGTTGTCATTTTGTGATCTAACTTTCCTTAATCTCGGTCATTTTTGTGATTGAACGATTTATTTATACAACTTTGAATAAATACAACGTCTACTTCAACAACTACCTCCAATAAAATATATAAATTGCTTCAATAACTACAACATAGAAAACATTTTGTAAAGTATCTTAAAATTTTACGAGAATTATAAAATTTTACGAGAATTAAACTTTCAGATGAAAACTACAAATTTAAACTTTCAGATGAAAAGTACTTATATTTTACGAGAATTATAAAATTTCATAAATGAAAATTATAAAATTTCAAAAATGAAAATCTTAAAATTTTGAAAAGTAGCTATGTTGTCTGTTTTATTACTAGGTGTAAAACTTCTATATTATACGGATTGATTGAAAAATTAAATATCAAAGTGTAAATAATAACCACTTTTTAAAATAAAATTTTAAAATAATAAACAAAAATACATATTAATTGCAATTTATATATATATATATATATATATATATATATATATATATATATATATATATATATATTATGATATTTTAATTTTAAAATTAAAAAAAAAAAAAACTTACTTATTTCAAAAGTATTACAAAATAATAAAATAATAAATGGCAAACTCATGAAAGATCGATTGATATGTAAATACCTGACCAAACAATTATGGTTTTTGAAGAATTGCTTAATTAAGAAAAAAAAACTTTAAATGAGAAGTTTTATCCATCGAAACATGCCTTAAACTTTACCTTTGTTCATCATTTATGGTGAAACTTACAATATTGGATTCAAAGAAATACAATATTTGTTGTTGTTGTTATATCAAACAACTTATTCAATCATTATTCATATACAGAATCAATATTCCTCAAAGCCCAAGAGAAAAAGGGAAGCCGGTGCCTGCCAACCAATTACCACCATTGATAAAGTTTCCGGCAGTAAAACCTCCGGCCTCCGTCGCACTGGTAATCACCCTGTACCCCGGCCATGTCACTCTATTGGACGTATCAGCCCCAGCCCCTGTATTCTGATACTCTCCGTAATACAAAGTATCCAACGCAAAATCCCCATCCCAAGGAAACCATCCTGCTGGGTTAATCACGTCACTAATCGTTGATTGCATCACCACCGTTCTCGAGAAGTTCCTCCATGGTCTACCCAGGTACGACGGAAAGCTAGCTTGAACCGGTATAAGGTCAGACGTAGCTCCTATCCTTGATCTTTGAATCACAATCCCTGTGTTCTGGTTAGGGTCGCTGCGGCCTTGAGCTGTAAACATGTTCCTTTGGTTTGGGTTAGGACGACGGGCATGGATGTCGCAGTCTTGCAACACGGCGGCGGCATTGCCGAAGATGAAGTCAACGGTGCCGGCGATGTAACAGTTGATGTAAAATTGACGATTTGAGTGGACGTAAAGGGTGTCTTGATATGCTATCATGCCGCATTGGTAGAATGCAGATAGGTCTGACCCGACACGTAGCGCCACCGCTTGATTCCCAGAAGGCCCTGCCGAGTTTTGAAAAGTTACGCCCCGTGCTAGGAATCCGGCACCCACCGCCGCTGCATATAAACAGTTGAATGTTAGCATAGAGAAACTTATATACAAGACAACACATTGATATCATATACAACTGAGTAGTACTGACCGACAGTAGCGGAATTGAACGTGGTGACGCCGCCGGCGACACTTCGGCTAGCGGTGATTATGGTGGAAGATCTTCCGGCACCCAAAAACATCAAGTTCAGTTTATTACTCGGGATATCCACGTTTTCCCGGTATACCCCTGCAGCTATCCTGATCACGTACCTGGTTGTGCTTCTGTTAGGAGCAGCCGCAACGGCAGCAGAAACCGTTGTAAAGTCCCCACTTCCATCTGCGGCAACAACTACGTTAGGTGTCACAGTCCCTGACTGCAACAACCTCCTATCTCCGGCGGACAACCACTCCGGCCACTCCTCCTTTAACTTCCTGCCGATTGTATTGACTTGATCATTAGCCATATCTGTGTCGGTCATGTTCTTGATCATGGCCAGTGAGTTGCTACATAACCTCCCGGCGTTGATCTCGCCGTCGATAAGCGATTCACGAAGCTGCCTATCATGTTTGTCGTGGGAGAACCCATCGATACATGTTTCTTGGTTGGTGAGAGTGGTGCTCATGAGTGTCATTAAGTCATCGACATGTCGACGAAGGCGAATCCCTTTCTTGGTGGGATATGTCTCCAGTAAAACGATGACCTGGTTGAGTTCTTGGAGGGTGTCGGCGACCATTTCCAGACAGTCATGGAGAGCGATTTTCTCACGTTGTGTAAGATTTGTCCTAAGTGTAAGCTTCTTTATGGTGAAGTAGTTCCGTTGGACTATCTCCTTGGTTTTGTTGACAGCCAGCCCGATGACGTCATTTGGCGTGTTGACCTTTTCAGGGACGCCGGAAAGCGTGGAGTAGCAGAGGTCAGGGTGGAGAGTGAGGCTACATGATGATTTGATGATGTTCGAAGAGTTAACTCCGACCACTATGAGTAGAATCGAAGCAGATACTAACAAGATCTTTGACTTCCTAGTGGAACCTGTCATATTAACAAAGAGGTGTTTGATTATTAGAGTGGGGTGGAGGCTAAAAATGAATGGTGACCGGCATATCTGTATTGATCTTGTTTGCTATAACGGATATTTTCAATTATTTGTTTTAATTTCTATTCATCCAGGCCCCATAATGTTTGGAACTATTGTGATTGATATGTTTTAGAAAGGGATATTTAAGTAATTTACATCATTAAAATATCCCTTTTTTCTTCTGCAATAATTTTTTCGAAGGAATTAATATATGAAATATATTCGCTTATTTAGGCAACTTAATAAGGTTGTAGCTTTTTTCCTAAAATTATAATAAGTTGGAATATTAGGGAAATGACTTGATAGAGTAAGATACTGTTTGAAATGTATACATTTAGTCCTTATTTTTTATTTTATTTTTTTGTAAATAAAACCCTTATACTCGATTTTTTGTAGTTATGCAATCATTTTGACCGCCTGTACCCGGTATACCGATCATATCCGATGTTTATTTTATTTTCTCGAAATAAAATAGTCCGATGACATCCACATATCACCTTACTTGGATATTGGTAAATTACACCACATTGATCGAAACGACAATTAGGGCTCATTTAATCACCAATTCCTCCATTTACTCAGTCAATAATCCCTCAAACTTCTTAACTCACAATCAACATCAACAATGGCAGAAGGTGCAGATACAATCGTTGATGTAAACTATAATGGGGTGTTCATACCTACCTTATTGATGTATTTAAATGGAGTAAAAGCCTTTTTACCATACACGGTTGTGAACAAGATGAACTTCCCTGATTTCATCCCCTTTCTTGAAAAGGTTACTAACGGAAGATGCAAAGATGTGTATTACTGTCCACATGAAGTGAGGTTGTCGGAGGGATTACATGCTATTCAAAATGACTGCGATTTTAACGAGTTTCTTGAAGATATCAATGAAAAGAAGAGATTGGATGTGTATGTGGATCATCATCATGAACCTTTGTTTGATTGGATTCAAGAGGAAGAAGTAGACCTTGAAGATGATGATTTGGTTTCTATTGATGATGTTGACTCCATTTTAGAAGATGGTCTGAAAGTTGAACATGTAGAGGACGATGAAGTTATATCCCTCAAAAGAAATTTCAATGATCAATTCCTCAACAAACTTTGTCAAATACAGAATGATGACTTGGATGAAGAAGATCATAATGCAATACGACCTATCTACCCAAGACATGATCATACTCAGGAATGGAATGAGATGAAGCCTCAATTAGGTATGAAATACTCCACTACTGTTGAACTTAAATACTCTCTTAGTTGCTATGCTGTAGCAAATGGTTATGATCTGTGGTATGAAATGAATGACAAGAGTAGGTTGCTAGTTAGGTGTTGTAAAGGAAAGAATCCAACATGCCCTTTTAGATTGTATGCTTCCTGGATGAAAGAGGAACACACTTTTCAGATTAAGTCTCTTATAACAGAGCACAAGTGCTCTAGGGCATTCAAACTTAGGTCAATTGTTTCATACAAGTGGATAGGGAAACAATTTGTGAATGATTTTTGGAGAGTCCTAAACTGAGTTTTAGGAAAATGAAAGCCCTAGTATCTAAGAGATACAACATTAATGTGAGTGTTGGGTAGTGTAGGAATGCAAAAAAAAAGTTAGCATTGTCTAAATTTGAGGGAAGTTTGAAAGAACATTATGCCAAATGGTGGGCACACAAGGCATACTGTGTCAAGGGCAGGCATTCCTCTTAGATGTACCATTTGCCACCAAACTGGCCACAACAAAGCCACATGCCCAAGTAAGCTAACTCCAGCTCCAAGCACAGCAGGTCCAAGCCAATCAACTCCAGCTCCAAGCACTCCTACTCCTACTGTAAATGAAGTTCCTCTGAAGAAAGCTCTTATCAAGAGAGATCATGTTAAGAAAGCGCTTGTCAAGAAAGCTCCTGTGAAGAAGGCTCATGTGAAGAGAAGTCCTATGAAGAAGGTTCCTTTGAATGATGATGGTTGGGTGAGAAAGTTTTCAGAAAGAATCACAGAAATTGGTCTTCAGAAAAATGTTAAAGTCAAGGATGGAACTGGATGTAGCCAAGACAAACCTGTGACCTTAGAGTAATTAGGTTTTGGTGTAGTAGGGTAATGCATGTGATATATATTTTGATGTAGTGTGGGGTAATCTTTTGAACTTAATTACTATATTACCCCTACTAGTTGTTTACTTTTGATGTACTTGTCGAATATTTTGAACTAAATTACTGTATTACTGATGGGTTTTGAGCATTCTAACACTTCCTAAGTGTACATGCAACCCTAATAACCTTGAATCTATATTTTCTATATATACACGCAAATTTCTTTTTCAAGGTTATTTGCTAACTAGCATGGCATGGGGAATATATAAAACATAAAACTAGTAGAAATACATACCTTTTTGTTGCTTGGATTCCTTCAAGACTTTGTGAGCCTAGCACCCCAAATGTTGTGCCTCTAATGCTTCACACAACACTACAAACTTAGAATAACTTGAGAGAATGTCACTTAGCCTCAAAAATCGGTTATGCCCTCTTATGAATACCCTAGTCCGATTTTGCATGCTATAGGGTTTCTTTTATAGTGTGTCATAATTAGGAGTTACAAATGTAAACCCTAATTGTCATGACTCTTCATTGCTCATGACCCATGGGTTTGTAACTCCCATGGAGCTCCATATGGTTATAACCAAACCCATAAATCATGGATCATTAATCCACCATAAAAGAATTGATGATTGTCATAATCAACCCTATATATTTAATTAGTCTCACTTTGATCACCAAATTAATACTAGATTAATACTTGATCATTACTAATTAAATAATACTATTATTAATATATTAGAACTTATAATATATTAATAATCACAAGTGTACTTTCTCTCATTTTGTCTATCCAAGTACTGCAATGCCATGCAACCCAAATGGACCATGCCGGGTCGGGTCAAGTACATACCAAATAAAGTTATGGACTTAGACACTATATCCAACAATTTCCCACTTGGATAAGTCTAATAATTATATTTGCAAATATGACTTCAAAATCCGACTAGCAATCGTAGCTCTTTCAAAGTCTTTCAGAACTAAGATGATGATGATACGCCATTTAAGATAAGTGATCATATTATCCTCTATTCTCATGATATCAGCCGGACAAACACATGGAACATGGTCTTACTTATTGTCCAACATTTGTTTCTCGATCTCTGATTTGTTTCGACATAGAACTAAATTGAACACATCAATTAGGTTCTGACCGGGCCCGATACATAGGTCAAAACCAAATCATCGAGGGGCCCAGATATCGTTTTTATTTCTAGAAGGAACAGATAAACTTCGATTGATATGCTTGTACTAACTACTTGTTGAATTATTCACAAAGGCACGTTTTAAAACATCGAGTTACCAATGCGTTTTCGTACAATCAATGAATAACCAACTCATAGTCAACAACTCATATCTCTAGGTTTGAAGATTTATATGATATTACCGTCTCACGATCACTCGAGATAAATTCTATGAAGTGATGCAAGTGAGCATGGGTTGAATCCAATACTCAGCCCTTATGAGTACTCATCAATGTTGTAGCAACCATTGCATTGTCTAAAGCACTTTAGAAAAATCATACAAGCCAAATTCATGACAGTCTTGATTCATATCTACTTCCAACATATGACTGACTGTGTATGGTTTGAATAATATGATATATACCATAACATAATTATTCTGGAAGTCAAAACATGCAAAGTGAAACACAAGAATAATACTAATCTTATATGGCCCCAACACTTTGAGTGTAAATAAAAACACCTTTTATATAAGCACCATATTGATTACTCATTATTTATGTTTCGATTAATCAACTTTATGCTTGAATTAAAACATTAGTTATCACATGCTCCAAGCATGTACACTATGTTTTTCCAAACAACAATTATGCCATACTCCAAATATGCATACTATGTTTACATATGGTCCTCTCTTTGTGAAATAGATCAATTGACAATATTCCAATGAGGCTCATTTCACAATTCCAATCCTTGTTGTAAATGCAAGAATACCAAACTCTTGCCATTTACTGTAATCTGTTAGATTCTAAACTTATATGCATTGATCCCCTTGTAATGACTATGCACAGAAGTCACAAAGACTTGGCAACAGACATTACAAAGTATTCCAATGGAAAACAATTCCATGGAAATGAAGTCTCAAATTCAAAGTATATTCCTTTGAACATCCTTCTTAGCATTAAGTTCTTTAATCTTACACAGATTCAAAGAATAACTTCCACCTATGGAGACAATTCCATATTACCATTTTGACCATCACTACTGAACAAGAGTTGCCTCTTTTCAAAATATGTCAATATGGTCCTTACTCTATACTTCTAATTGTCCATGAGCAACCAATCTTTGGTAAACCTCAGATTGTCCTCAACAATTTTGCTTAATCATTTTTGTCATTTCCAGTTCTATTCCTTTTTCCATCTTAATGCCCTAGGCATTTGGAAAATTTAGAATGGATGAATATTATAGCACATGTAATCAAACCTATACCCAAAGCATATGGGACATGATTTATGCTATAAAATTTTTTATTTGCCATGTTTTCATAATTTGAACTATGAAGAGGGATGTCGTAATCATAATCGAATTTTGAGAACGCAACATATATAGAATTTTCCTTATGTTGAACCATTCCAGCATAACATTCATATATATTCTTGACTAAAGTAGACTAAATTCTCAATCTAAGCTTGTAGAATTGGAGTGAAGTATAAAATCCTCTCCCTTAATTATAGCAAAACAAAATTTTCAAGGCAAATTGAAACTTTTGTTTTCTATAATTAATATTGCTGACTTGCAACACTTAACATAATAATCATGCTCCCACTATCATAATGCTTATTATCTTACTAGCATAACACTTATGCTCCCACTAGCTTTGACATGTATCCAGAGATCAGCTGGACTTTTAGAAACCAACACTTTATTGACTTTTCTACCAAAGTTCAGATTTCTGATACGCAATTTCTTTGATAAGACTTTATCAAAACCATACACCTTTCCTTAGATAGCTCACTTGTGTGTCTAAAGAATTATGAAGAGGGATGTTGTAATCATAATGTTTATACCTTTTGTCATTCTCACAATTGCTATCTACTCAAAATCTACTTAGTGAAAGAGTTTCCTTACCATCATTTTCATGAATCGAAGAGAAACCTTATGACACTTAGATTTTATGGTGTATGTGTTCCTATCCATGTGAATTTGTCATAACCATAATCACAAGACAAGGTTAGTGACCAATCCAAACTCATATGGACTGAACTTGTTCAATCTTAATTTCTTGCCACCTGGTAGCACAATGCCCACCATTGCTTCCGGGTTGTTATGCAAACAATTAAGAACTCATAGAACTCACAAGCATAATCAACTTTTAACTGGAATAGACACAGAAATAAGAATATGTCAACACGATAGATTACAAACCTCAAGTCGTGGGCTAGTGATTAACAAAACTCTTGATTAGTTCTTGAAACCATTTCAGAATCTTTTAGACTCCCACTGTCCTCTTGACATATAAGACTTCTCTTTGTCAAGAACCATTCCTTGACAATACAAATATTCAATAGCTAGTGCAGATTCTTATCAAGTTAAACACTTCTCACTATTGGTCTTAGCTGGTCTTTGTTTTATCCAAAACATCACAACTTACCAATCTCAAATGTACAAGAATAGGAAACATCTTACTCTACATTTGACAAGTGTTATGAACTTTCTAAAGACTATGTTACTCAAGTTACAATCTTGGAGTATAACTCTAGGATTTGTTTTTGGAACGAAGTATGAATTATGTTTTGATTTAACCATTTCAACAATTCACGATTCCTCTCCTCAGGCAACAAACACACTAAGGTGTCCTTAGAGGATCAATTGTGATATGGTTCCATAATCACTAAGATAATCATAAAACAAAATACACAAGTACTCTCCCATTTCTTCAGATTGGAGAAACTTTTATCTTTCTGCCTTATTTGATTCTTATTATTCATTATGACATACTTGAGAGCTAAAACGGGATCTTCATTACTAAGTTGATAGTTGCTAAGTGGATACACTAAGGCTATATGTAACTAGGATGTTATAGACTTAAAATCTGTGAAAATTTTGCTTTACCCCTATTCTGTGTGAATATTGGAGTTAAGGTCACTTATTCGAAGGCCTATCCTGTTTCGATCACATATAACTGGTATGCACTTCACAAATAATGATGTAACTAATGAAGATTTCCTAAATAATTATTTAGATAGTTCGTCTAATAATTATTTTCTTACACCAATTCACGCGTAGATAACATGGCTGGACTCCATCCCCACGACAATCTATACCTTCCGAATGAGGTCATTGATGGATGGTTTGAAGAAGAACCAGAGAATGATCATCCTATCCCTGTGAATGATCACCATGATGAAGACCTTTCGGACGGTGCTAACTCCGAACCCGAGGTTGAGAACCTACCCCAGGCAGCTCCCTTTCCAAATCCTAACCCTTGTCCGGCTTTTCATGGCCCGACGCCTCCGTGTATGGAATGCTTGGAAACATGGAGCCAAGGACAAGATCAACCCATGCCATTTAATGGTGACCAAAGCTTTTATGACCTGAGCAATGGGGGCTCAGCAGACAGAATCTTGCCAATCCTGGTCCCCAGAGTGGCTCGAAATGAGATTCAAGGCAGGACAGCCCTACATCAGATCACAGAAGTTGTCGCCAATGCGAAAATGCATACCCTCCGCACCATTCGTCTTGAAGATGCTCATGAGAGATCTGAGAGAGACCATGAAACCCTGCTGCAAGCACTGGCTGAATCACGAGCCGAAGTCATAGAACTTCGAGTACGCCAAAGGGTGTACGAAAGACATCTACTTGATGTGGAACGCCAACTGGCTGAACTGAGAGTTCACCAGAGGGATGACCGTCGCCAGTAGTAGATGCTTTACTTTATTTTCCTTGTTAAAAGGAATTGTTTTCTGTCTATGCCCGATGTGGCATTTTCTATGAAACTATCTTGTACTGTAAGTACATTTGGTTAGGTCTTTATGCTGTCAAGGACTGTCTTCTCTGGATATGATGTAAGACCTTTTACAAGGTCATTTTCCCGAACTTTTACATCATGAATATCAAAGATATTGACAGTCAGCTAACTTCTGTGTCATTTTCTTTATTCAAATACTCTCATCATACTTTCATTTGAGTATATCTGAAACATGCTTTAGTCAAGACATTGGACTATAGAAATTTAACTCCGGAGACATTTCCAAGTCTCTTTTAGTGGTTGGATCATGTTATTCACCAACCAACGATACCTCGACTTGAACGACAAGCGTCTTGAGACCATTCTATGAACACACTTCCACTCAGTACTAGGACTGCATCATGGGGATGTAGGTCAAACCTTCGCGAACATACTTCCAATCCGTACTAGGACTGCATCATAGGGATAATCATGTCATCATTCGGAAACAATCAGCCGAGCAGCGAAACCCCTTCCTTTCCTATGGACGCCGCTACTTTCCAAGCCGCAGTTACAGCTGTCGTGATGGCTGCCGTGATAGTTGTCCTTGCAAACCGCAGCACTGTCAACGCAAACAAGATTGAAAAAGGAGTTGACAATCCCAATCGTGTTAACGATCCGAGAAATCAATAAGTAGTAACAGTCGCCACCGCCAAAAACAACAACTCAGAGTTCAAGAAAAGAAAACGTCAAGCCAAAGTGGAACGCAAACGATTTCAGAGGATGGCCATGCAACAGCAACCAGTGGCAAACCCTGCCATCACAACACCGGTCAAACGATACGAGGGAACACTCCCGAAGTGTGACAGGTGCAACTATCACCATGCAGGAATTTGCCGAGCAAGGCAATGCAACAATTGCAACAAGATGGGACACATTGCTCGCTTCTGTAGAACTACCTGCACCAGTAGAGCAAGCCTAGTTTGCTATAGTTGTGGTGAGGCAGGGCACTATTACAGAAATTGTCCAAGAGAGAAGATCAACGAAAGCAACCGTATCCCCATAACTCCTACTCAACACTTCACTTCCACCACCAATGTTGGTGCTGTCCAGATATGTCACCAATGCAGTGAAATTGGACACCTCAATAAGGATTGCCCGATTGCGAAGAACTCTGGCGTAGACGGGAAGATTCTCAGGATCACAGCTGCAGGAGAACCTGCTCCGGAACCACGTTAATCTAATTAAGGCTTTTCGTGGTAACAGACTTATAGACCATCCAAAAATAGTGCAACTAGAGTCTTACCTTTGCGAGATCCCATCGGTATAGGAATGCTTGTGCTGCGTATACTCGTCTTTTATAGTATACCTTATTCGCAGCAATAGTCTTGTAGTAAGTCTAAAGTACTGTAACTCGGTTGATGGTTGCATGGTTGTGTTTTGTCTGTAACGCCTTATGCTCAAATCTAATGTCTTTAGTTCCCATATTATTCCATCATTAACATACGACTATACTCAATTTGATCCGCACAAAACCAGCTTCATACGTACACCTCTTTCTTCGAAATCGCCTTTCCAGCGAAGCCGTCATATCAGAACAATGAAGTACTCATGCATGGAGTACCTCATAGTTCTTTTCCTTTCCGAAGAAATCCCCAAAGTACCACTCGTACAGTACGTTAAGTTCAATCCAAAGATCCATACGATTGATCTGTCGCTGAAGAATGTATACATATGGGTGATATATAATCAAGGTTCTACAGGTTTAGAATTGATGATTCCACTTTAACTTCTTTTTCCTCGATGGGATGTGAGCTTAAAGAAGAATCAGTTATTCGACTATCTTTTCAATCTTAATTATATACGACTCGTATACACGAGATTGTGATCGATGAACCAAGTAAGAATTCTAATATGAACTTCAGGACGGAGAACTACCCAATACTACGAGTAATCGCATCGTCATGTGAACAAACTTAGAACCCAGTATGACTCCTGTAAACCGGTCGCCCTACAGTCTAAACACCTACGAAGATACAAGAACAGTCCGGACAACTTAGCGAACTACTCAGCAATAGAATTGGAAGACCAGGCTTCTTACCCTGGAGAGCTCCGGTCTTATCCTTCCAGGAGTAGACGGATTGTATCATATGTGCCTCGACGATCGGGGACTCCGTTAAGATTTCCATAAGAAATCGTTATCTCCGCCTCGCATAGATGAATTGGTTGAGCAAACGCAAGGAAAGAATTACTTTCAGAAATGGACCTGAGATCCGAATATCACCAGTTTGAGTGTTAAGGAAGGGTGTCCTAAAGACTAACATTCCGAACTCGATGCAGACACTTCGAGTCCGTAGTGATACCCCTCGAATAGGACCAATACGCCCATAATATGCATGAGCTTAATGAGTAGGGTATGCCATTCTTACATAGATTAGTTCATCATTCTCCTTGTAATGACTTACTTATCTACCCTCGTAGTAAGAAGGAACCCATGGAAACATTACCCTCGGAGGAACTTTTCGCAAAGTTCTCTGAACACGAGTTTTGGAATTGAAGAGTCAAATTCCTAAGACACACTATTAGTGATGTGGAAATTCTTGAGTACTCTGTCAATTTATCCAAAACCGTTGGGAATTTGTCGACAGCGAAGACGCCGACACAAATTCGCCAAATTCTAGGTCTTGCAGACCTACTATCGTAGTCCATTCAGAACTCCTCGCAAATTACAGAAACCCTTACGACTTTGACCCAGCAGGGGGTGGCCCTTGACTAGGAAGTTAAGCAAGAGAAAGAAACCTTGGAATTCCAAGTGAGAGACCAAGTTCTTTAGGAAAACTCACTCTGGGAATGGCTTAATACGCTTCGTAACGCGTGGAAAGCTAAATCCAAGATAGTTAGGACCTCCGGGATTCTTACCAGAATCGGTCCTGTATCTCACAAACTAGACCTACTCCGCGAGTGTAGTAACGTATATTTTACCCTTCGCGTCTCGATCTTGAAACCGTACCTCTCCGTTAGGACTCTCGTAAGTCCACTCGACGAGATCGAGATTAACGAGATCCTCGCCTTCGTAGAAGAACCGTAGTGACCCTCGACCGAGAGGTCAAGCGGACGAAGCAACGCCGCCTCCCTTTAGTGAAGGTTCGTTGGGATACCAAACAAGGACCCGAATTCACTTATGAGCACGAGAACCAATCGATTAGGAAGTTCTCACCTCATGATTCGATCATTCATACCTACTTCCTTACCTAAATTCTAATTTCGGGACGAAATTCCCTCTAACAGGGGGATGATGTGACAACCTGAAATTTCCATTTTGTACAAACCATATCAAGTCAATAGAAGTTAGAACAGTAGCAGTAAATTTTCATACTTTTAGTATAAGTTTGAGTATTTCAGGATTTACACTTAAAGAGATATCAGGAGAGAGGATGCACTAGGGTATTGTGCAACTCTGTTAATCCAAAACTCGTTGATATTAGAATTCAATGCCTGAATAAAATATTTTCTGCCAAAAACCCTAGGGGTATATATATGGTTCTTAGCCATATTTATTCATTTGTTACATTTCCAGCTAGAGAAAAGCCAAATTCTCTCTCACGGATCTTCGGCTTTTCGTCCCAAATTGTGAGTACTTCTATCTAAGTGTGTTATAAGGCTTAATATGTGTCTAATACACTAGAAATCATAAGAGACCAACAAGATTAAAGAGTTTACGGCCCAAGAACATCTTGGACCGTAAACCCTTCTTTAAGGGGAAAAGAGTGCCCTAGTCCCTTCCTCTTGCAATGAAACTAGACTAGACTCGTATCCTAATGTATGTAGGACTAGAAAATAACCCAAGAACACCAAGATTAAGGTGTTCACGGCCCAAGAAGTTCTTGGACCGTGAACTCCAAACAAAAGGGCCAAAGTGTGCTTTAAACTCTCCTTAAGCCTTAGACACTAGCCTAGATTCATTCCTAGTTAAATTAGGGACTTAAAAACACCAAACACACCCTTTCCATGAGAGATTACGGCTGTAATCTCTAAGGGAAGTGGTTCTAGGGCCGTGAACTCCCCAAAGTAGTTGAAAGGTGCCCTAATCTCTTCCAAGGACTTTGCCATTAAGTAGAAATGCTTCTTAGGGTCTTGTAAAGCCTCAAAACATCAAATGACCAAGTAAGTATGAGCTTACGGCCGTAAACCCATGAGTTTACGACCATAAACTCATTTGTTGGTGACATTAGGGCCGTGAACTCCATTAGGGAGTTTTTCTTGAACCCTACACATACTAGCTTTTCCCTACAACACTTAGATGCAATCCTTGAGGCTTATAACACTTGTTAAAGGTGTTTAACATGTCCTAGGGTGTCTTGACTTTGTTTATTAGTTGTTTGTAGACTAATTTGATACATATATGTGACATTATATGCTAACTAGGATCATAGAGTGTCTTCAAGACTTCACTTGACACCTAGCAATCCTACATCTTCATTTCGTCCATACCACTCACTACAGGTGAGCTCATACCCCTTAATCAATGTTTTAAATGTTTTAAATGTTTTTATAGGGGGATACAAGTAGAATCATGCTAGTTATTATATCAATCACATGTGATTAATAAGCAGCATTCAAATGATTTACTACTCATTAGCTGTTTTACCAAACAGTTTTCTTCACATGATTTTCATAAACGTTTTATATGTTTAAAACTCCTTATTAAACTGTTCATTTTACCCTGTATGTTTCATTTCAAACTCATTTACAATTGTGTTTCAAACAAATGTTTCTTTATGCTTAAACTGTTTTATCAAACAAATACTTCTAACATGTTTTATAGGTTGACATCAAGTTGACCTTCTCTTAGATAATAATCATGTTCAAAGGTGTTACAAAACTTATTTTATGCTTTTATATTGTCAATTGCATGCCTATATATGTATAGTTATATAAGAAATGTTTAAAGGACTTAGGAAGGCTATCCGCTCTATTTCCTTTTCACCGTTGGGATGTGGTATGGTGGGTATCAGGTATCCGTCCGAAGGTCATTTAAATATTAGTTATGTATCATGTGTACATATATAGTCATAAAGGTTCTTCCAGTCACTACAAGAAAAAGACCCTTTTACGACGCGCAAACCACGACACTCGTTGATTTATGTTACGCAAAAGTGAGTGACATTAAAAAAGTGTCGTCTCTTCAAAAAATTTAAGGATTTAGGTCACGCATTATTGCGTGCCCTTAAATTAGTATCTCATGTAAAAAAAATAAAAACACGTAGGGCACTTTATCTAAAATGTGCGTCCTCTGTGAATGTCGCATTATGATTTTTACTAAAACGCGCGTTCCTTAAAGGGGGAATGAAATCCCCTCAAAATTCTTAAATTTTTTAATACCCCGCTTCAAGATCCCCTTTGTTCTCTTCTTCCCTCCTCTCTGTAAACCCTAATCACGATACCATCTCTGCTGTACACCTCAACAACTCATATATCACAAAACCATTGGGATAATTTTTAGGGCTTTTTTAAACACTCATTCGACTCTTTTCTCTCCCCCCTCCCCCGTCTCTCTATTTTATGCTATGATATCTCGCTTCCATTTATGCCGCCGTCTCCGTCTCCGTCAAAACGAGGATATGAGACAGTGCTTGATCTACGATCGTCCAGTCGTCGATGCCCGGTGAATTGGAGTTGAATACATCGTAACAGAAAAAAAAATTTCTTAACCTTGCCGGATTCAAAAAAGTCGATGTGGCACATCCACGAGTATGAAGTGAAGAGTGGCGTCCTTTTCCTTCCCGACGTCCCTGGTCCGGTTGAGCGACAAGATCGGGAAAAGCGGCAAAAACTTACGGGAAGACGATTCACTTTTTTGGCAGGTGGATAAAGGCGATTAGCTTCCCCTAGGTCTCCCACAGGTGATGATGGCTCTAACTCGTGATGGCCAACTTTACCCTAATCTCGCTAAAGTTACAATTCACATTTCCTGATTTCTGCTATTTTTTATCACCTGCAACTTATGTAGAAACTCTATCGATCGATTATTATTACAGATGTGGAGTCTCGCTATGGTGATTCATTCCAAAACTTCTCTAGCATGATAGTTATTTGATTTGGGTACATAGTCTGCTACTCTGGTATACTTATAAACTTCCCTCCATCCCATGGCCCACCTCTCCAATATGCCTTTGAACCACGCTATATGAAAGCTTGTGGTGGCTGATCTTTAGAAAGTCCAACAACAAAATCTCCAGGGTTTGGATCGTTTTCACTCTTCCATGATGTCATTAGATCTTTTCCAGATGTTCCAAGCCTCATGCCTGATAACAGAGTGTTACGAGGATAGTCAAAACTCGCCCACTAATTAAATAATACTATTATTAATATATTAGAACTTATAATATATTAATAATCACAAGTGTACTTTCTCTCATTTTGTCTATCCAAGTACTGCAATGCCATGCAACCCAAATGGACCATGCCGGGTCGGGTCAAGTACATACCAAATAAAGTTATGGACTTAGACACTATATCCAACAATTTCCCACTTGGATAAGTCTAATAATTATATTTGCAAATATGACTTCAAAATCCGACTAGCAATCGTAGCTCTTTCAAAGTCTTTCAGAACTAAGATGATGATGATACGCCATTTAAGATAAGTGATCATATTATCCTCTATTCTCATGATATCAGCCGGACAAACACATGGAACATGGTCTTACTTATTGTCCAACATTTGTTTCTCGATCTCTGATTTGTTTCGACATAGAACTAAATTGAACACATCAATTAGGTTCTGACCGGGCCCGATACATAGGTCAAAACCAAATCATCGAGGGGCCCAGATATCGTTTTTATTTCTAGAAGGAACAGATAAACTTCGATTGATATGCTTGTACTAACTACTTGTTGAATTATTCACAAAGGCACGTTTTAAAACATCGAGTTACCAATGCGTTTTCGTACAATCAATGAATAACCAACTCATAGTCAACAACTCATATCTCTAGGTTTGAAGATTTATATGATATTACCGTCTCACGATCACTCGAGATAAATTCTATGAAGTGATGCAAGTGAGCATGGGTTGAATCCAATACTCAGCCCTTATGAGTACTCATCAATGTTGTAGCAACCATTGCATTGTCTAAAGCACTTTAGAAAAATCATACAAGCCAAATTCATGACAGTCTTGATTCATATCTACTTCCAACATATGACTGACTGTGTATGGTTTGAATAATATGATATATACCATAACATAATTATTCTGGAAGTCAAAACATGCAAAGTGAAACACAAGAATAATACTAATCTTATATGGCCCCAACACTTTGAGTGTAAATAAAAACACCTTTTATATAAGCACCATATTGATTACTCATTATTTATGTTTCGATTAATCAACTTTATGCTTGAATTAAAACATTAGTTATCACATGCTCCAAGCATGTACACTATGTTTTTCCAAACAACAATTATGCCATACTCCAAATATGCATACTATGTTTACATATGGTCCTCTCTTTGTGAAATAGATCAATTGACAATATTCCAATGAGGCTCATTTCACAATTCCAATCCTTGTTGTAAATGCAAGAATACCAAACTCTTGCCATTTACTGTAATCTGTTAGATTCTAAACTTATATGCATTGATCCCCTTGTAATGACTATGCACAAAAGTCACAAAGACTTGGCAACAGACATTACAAAGTATTCCAATGGAAAACAATTCCATGGAAATGAAGTCTCAAATTCAAAGTATATTCCTTTGAACATCCTTCTTAGCATTAAGTTCTTTAATCTTACACAGATTCAAAGAATAACTTCCACCTATGGAGACAATTCCATATTACCATTTTGACCATCACTACTGAACAAGAGTTGCCTCTTTTCAAAATATGTCAATATGGTCCTTACTCTATACTTCTAATTGTCCATGAGCAACCAATCTTTGGTAAACCTCAGATTGTCCTCAACAATTTTGCTTAATCATTTTTGTCATTTCCAGTTCTATTCCTTTTTCCATCTTAATGCCCTAGGCATTTGGAAAATTTAGAATGGATGAATATTATAGCACATGTAATCAAACCTATACCCAAAGCATATGGGACATGATTTATGCTATAAAATTTTTTATTTGCCATGTTTTCATAATTTGAACTATGAAGAGGGATGTCGTAATCATAATCGAATTTTGAGAACGCAACATATATAGAATTTTCCTTATGTTGAACCATTCCAGCATAACATTCATATATATTCTTGACTAAAGTAGACTAAATTCTCAATCTAAGCTTGTAGAATTGGAGTGAAGTATAAAATCCTCTCCCTTAATTATAGCAAAACAAAATTTTCAAGGCAAATTGAAACTTTTGTTTTCTATAATTAATATTGCTGACTTGCAACACTTAACATAATAATCATGCTCCCACTATCATAATGCTTATTATCTTACTAGCATAACACTTATGCTCCCACTAGCTTTGACATGTATCCAGAGATCAGCTGGACTTTTAGAAACCAACACTTTATTGACTTTTCTACCAAAGTTCAGATTTCTGATACGCAATTTCTTTGATAAGACTTTATCAAAACCATACACCTTTCCTTAGATAGCTCACTTGTGTGTCTAAAGAATTATGAAGAGGGATGTTGTAATCATAATGTTTATACCTTTTGTCATTCTCACAATTGCTATCTACTCAAAATCTACTTAGTGAAAGAGTTTCCTTACCATCATTTTCATGAATCGAAGAGAAACCTTATGACACTTAGATTTTATGGTGTATGTGTTCCTATCCATGTGAATTTGTCATAACCATAATCACAAGACAAGGTTAGTGACAAATCCAAACTCATATGGACTGAACTTGTTCAATCTTAATTTCTTGCCACCTGGTAGCACAATGCCCACCATTGCTTCCGGGTTGTTATGCAAACAATTAAGAATTCATAGAACTCACAAGCATAATCAACTTTTAACTGGAATAGACACAGAAATAAGAATATGTCAACACGATAGATTACAAACCTCAAGTCGTGGGCTAGTGATTAACAAAACTCTTGATTAGTTCTTGAAACCATTTCAGAATCTTTTAGACTCCCACTGTCCTCTTGACATATAAGACTTCTCTTTGTCAAGAACCATTCCTTGACAATACAAATATTCAATAGCTAGTGCAGATTCTTATCAAGTTAAACACTTCTCACTATTGGTCTTAGCTGGTCTTTGTTTTATCCAAAACATCACAACTTACCAATCTCAAATGTACAAGAATAGGAAACATCTTACTCTACATTTGACAAGTGTTATGAACTTTCTAAAGACTATGTTACTCAAGTTACAATCTTGGAGTATAACTCTAGGATTTGTTTTTGGAACGAAGTATGAATTATGTTTTGATTTAACCATTTCAACAATTCACGATTCCTCTCCTCAGGCAACAAACACACTAAGGTGTCCTTAGAGGATCAATTGTGATATGGTTCCATAATCACTAAGATAATCATAAAACAAAATACACAAGTACTCTCCCATTTCTTCAGATTGGAGAAACTTTTATCTTTCTGCCTTATTTGATTCTTATTATTCATTATGACATACTTGAGAGCTAAAACGGGATCTTCATTACTAAGTTGATAGTTGCTAAGTGGATACACTAAGGCTATATGTAACTAGGATGTTATAGACTTAAAATCTGTGAAAATTTTGCTTTACCCCTATTCTGTGTGAATATTGGAGTTAAGGTCACTTATTCGAAGGCCTATCCTGTTTCGATTACATATAACTGGTATGCACTTCACAAATAATGATGTAACTAATGAAGATTTCCTAAATAATTATTTAGATAGTTCGTCTAATAATTATTTTCTTACACCAATTCACGCGTAGATAACATGGCTGGACTCCATCCCCACGACAATCTATACCTTCCGAATGAGGTCATTGATGGATGGTTTGAAGAAGAACCAGAGAATGATCATCCTATCCCTGTGAATGATCACCATGATGAAGACCTTTCGGACGGTGCTAACTCCGAACCCGAGGTTGAGAACCTACCCCAGGCAGCTCCCTTTCCAAATCCTAACCCTTGTCCGGCTTTTCATGGCCCGACGCCTCCGTGTGTGGAATGCTTGGAAACATGGAGCCAAGGACAAGATCAACCCATGCCATTTAATGGTGACCAAAGCTTTTATGACCTGAGCAATGGGGGCTCAGCAGACAGAATCTTGCCAATCCTGGTCCCCAGAGTGGCTCGAAATGAGATTCAAGGCAGGACAGCCCTACATCAGATCACAGAAGTTGTCGCCAATGCGAAAATGCATACCCTCCGCACCATTCGTCTTGAAGATGCTCATGAGAGATCTGAGAGAGACCATGAAACCCTGCTGCAAGCACTGGCTGAATCACGAGCCGAAGTCATAGAACTTCGAGTACGCCAAAGGGTGTACGAAAGACATCTACTTGATGTGGAACGCCAACTGGCTGAACTGAGAGTTCACCAGAGGGATGACCGTCGCCAGTAGTAGATGCTTTACTTTATTTTCCTTGTTAAAAGGAATTGTTTTCTGTCTATGCCCGATGTGGCATTTTCTATGAAACTATCTTGTACTGTAAGTACATTTGGTTAGGTCTTTATGCTGTCAAGGACTGTCTTCTCTGGATATGATGTAAGACCTTTTACAAGGTCATTTTCCCGAACTTTTACATCATGAATATCAAAGATATTGACAGTCAGCTAACTTCTGTGTCATTTTCTTTATTCAAATACTCTCATCATACTTTCATTTGAGTATATCTGAAACATGCTTTAGTCAAGACATTGGACTATAGAAATTTAACTCCGGAGACATTTCCAAGTCTCTTTTAGTGGTTGGATCATGTTATTCACCAACCAACGATACCTCGACTTGAACGACAAGCGTCTTGAGACCATTCTACGAACACACTTCCACTCAGTACTAGGACTGCATCATGGGGATGTAGGTCAAACCTTCGCGAACATACTTCCAATCCGTACTAGGACTGCATCATAGGGATAATCATGTCATCATTCGGAAACAATCAGCCGAGCAGCGAAACCCCTTCCTTTCCTATGGACGCCGCTACTTTCCAAGCCGCAGTTACAGCTGTCGTGATGGCTGCCGTGATAGTTGTCCTTGCAAACCGCAGCACTGTCAACGCAAACAAGATTGAAAAAGGAGTTGACAATCCCAATCGTGTTAACGATCCGAGAAATCAATAAGTAGTAACAGTCGCCACCGCCAAAAACAACAACTCAGAGTTCAAGAAAAGAAAACGTCAAGCCAAAGTGGAACGCAAACGATTTCAGAGGATGGCCATGCAACAGCAACCAGTAGCAAACCCTGCCATCACAACACCGGTCAAACGATACGAGGGAACACTCCCGAAGTGTGACAGGTGCAACTATCACCATGCAGGAATTTGCCGAGCAAGGCAATGCAACAATTGCAACAAGATGGGACACATTGCTCGCTTCTGTAGAACTACCTGCACCAGTAGAGCAAGCCTAGTTTGCTATAGTTGTGGTGAGGCAGGGCACTATTACAGAAATTGTCCAAGAGAGAAGATCAACGAAAGCAACCGTATCCCCATAACTCCTACTCAACACTTCACTTCCACCACCAATGTTGGTGCTGTCCAGATATGTCACCAATGCAGTGAAATTGGACACCTCAATAAGGATTGCCCGATTGCGAAGAACTCTGGCGTAGACGGGAAGATTCTCAGGATCACAGCTGCAGGAGAACCTGCTCCGGAACCACGTTAATCTAATTAAGGCTTTTCGTGGTAACAGACTTATAGACCATCCAAAAATAGTGCAACTAGAGTCTTACCTTTGCGAGATCCCATCGGTATAGGAATGCTTGTGCTGCGTATACTCGTCTTTTATAGTATACCTTATTCGCAGCAATAGTCTTGTAGTAAGTCTAAAGTACTGTAACTCGGTTGATGGTTGCATGGTTGTGTTTTGTCTGTAACGCCTTATGCTCAAATCTAATGTCTTTAGTTCCCATATTATTCCATCATTAACATACGACTATACTCAATTTGATCTGCACAAAACCAGCTTCATACGTACACCTCTTTCTTCGAAATCGCCTTTCCAGCGAAGCCGTCATATCAGAACAATGAAGTACTCATGCATGGAGTACCTCATAGTTCTTTTCCTTTCCGAAGAAATCCCCAAAGTACCACTCGTACAGTACGTTAAGTTCAATCCAAAGATCCATACGATTGATCTGTCGCTGAAGAATGTATACATATGGGTGATATATAATCAAGGTTCTACAGGTTTAGAATTGATGATTCCACTTTAACTTCTTTTTCCTCGATGGGATGTGAGCTTAAAGAAGAATCAGTTATTCGACTATCTTTTCAATCTTAATTATATACGACTCGTATACACGAGATTGTGATCGATGAACCAAGTAAGAATTCTAATATGAACTTCAGGACGGAGAACTACCCAATACTACGAGTAATCGCATCGTCATGTGAACAAACTTAGAACCCAGTATGACTCCTGTAAACCGGTCGCCCTACAGTCTAAACACCTACGAAGATACAAGAACAGTCCGGACAACTTAGCGAACTACTCAGCAATAGAATTGGAAGACCAGGCTTCTTACCCTGGAGAGCTCCGGTCTTATCCTTCCAGGAGTAGACGGATTGTATCATATGTGCCTCGACGATCGGGGACTCCGTTAAGATTTCCATAAGAAATCGTTATCTCCGCCTCGCATAGATGAATTGGTTGAGCAAACGCAAGGAAAGAATTACTTTCAGAAATGGACCTGAGATCCGAATATCACCAGTTTGAGTGTTAAGGAAGGGTGTCCTAAAGACTAACATTCCGAACTCGATGCAGACACTTCGAGTCCGTAGTGATACCCCTCGAATAGGACCAATACGCCCATAATATGCATGAGCTTAATGAGTAGGGTATGCCATTCTTACATAGATTAGTTCATCATTCTCCTTGTAATGACTTACTTATCTACCCTCGTAGTAAGAAGGAACCCATGGAAACATTACCCTCGGAGGAACTTTTCGCAAAGTTCTCTGAACACGAGTTTTGGAATTGAAGAGTCAAATTCCTAAGACACACTATTAGTGATGTGGAAATTCTTGAGTACTCTGTCAATTTATCCAAAACCGTTGGGAATTTGTCGACAGCGAAGACGCCGACACAAATTCGCCAAATTCTAGGTCTTGCAGACCTACTATCGTAGTCCATTCAGAACTCCTCGCAAATTACAGAAACCCTTACGACTTTGACCCAGCAGGGGGTGGCCCTTGACTAGGAAGTTAAGCAAGAGAAAGAAACCTTGGAATTCCAAGTGAGAGACCAAGTTCTTTAGGAAAACTCACTCTGGGAATGGCTTAATACGCTTCGTAACGCGTGGAAAGCTAAATCCAAGATAGTTAGGACCTCCGGGATTCTTACCAGAATCGGTCCTGTATCTCACAAACTAGACCTACTCCGCGAGTGTAGTAACGTATATTTTACCCTTCGCGTCTCGATCTTGAAACCGTACCTCTCCGTTAGGACTCTCGTAAGTCCACTCGACGAGATCGAGATTAACGAGATCCTCGCCTTCGTAGAAGAACCGTAGTGACCCTCGACCGAGAGGTCAAGCGGACGAAGCAACGCCGCCTCCCTTTAGTGAAGGTTCGTTGGGATACCAAACAAGGACCCGAATTCACTTATGAGCACGAGAACCAATCGATTAGGAAGTTCTCACCTCATGATTCGATCATTCATACCTACTTCCTTACCTAAATTCTAATTTCGGGACGAAATTCCCTCTAACAGGGGGATGATGTGACAACCTGAAATTTCCATTTTGTACAAACCATATCAAGTCAATAGAAGTTAGAACAGTAGCAGTAAATTTTCATACTTTTAGTATAAGTTTGAGTATTTCAGGATTTACACTTAAAGAGATATCAGGAGAGAGGATGCACTAGGGTATTGTGCAACTCTGTTAATCCAAAACTCGTTGATATTAGAATTCAATGCCTGAATAAAATATTTTCTGCCAAAAACCCTAGGGGTATATATATGGTTCTTAGCCATATTTATTCATTTGTTACATTTCCAGCTAGAGAAAAGCCAAATTCTCTCTCACGGATCTTCGGCTTTTCGTCCCAAATTGTGAGTACTTCTATCTAAGTGTGTTATAAGGCTTAATATGTGTCTAATACACTAGAAATCATAAGAGACCAACAAGATTAAAGAGTTTACGGCCCAAGAACATCTTGGACCGTAAACCCTTCTTTAAGGGGAAAAGAGTGCCCTAGTCCCTTCCTCTTGCAATGAAACTAGACTAGACTCGTATCCTAATGTATGTAGGACTAGAAAATAACCCAAGAACACCAAGATTAAGGTGTTCACGGCCCAAGAAGTTCTTGGACCGTGAACTCCAAACAAAAGGGCCAAAGTGTGCTTTAAACTCTCCTTAAGCCTTAGACACTAGCCTAGATTCATTCCTAGTTAAATTAGGGACTTAAAAACACCAAACACACCCTTTCCATGAGAGATTACGGCTGTAATCTCTAAGGGAAGTGGTTCTAGGGCCGTGAACTCCCCAAAGTAGTTGAAAGGTGCCCTAATCTCTTCCAAGGACTTTGCCATTAAGTAGAAATGCTTCTTAGGGTCTTGTAAAGCCTCAAAACATCAAATGACCAAGTAAGTATGAGCTTACGGCCGTAAACCCATGAGTTTACGACCATAAACTCATTTGTTGGTGACATTAGGGCCGTGAACTCCATTAGGGAGTTTTTCTTGAACCCTACACATACTAGCTTTTCCCTACAACACTTAGATGCAATCCTTGAGGCTTATAACACTTGTTAAAGGTGTTTAACATGTCCTAGGGTGTCTTGACTTTGTTTATTAGTTGTTTGTAGACTAATTTGATACATATATGTGACATTATATGCTAACTAGGATCATAGAGTGTCTTCAAGACTTCACTTGACACCTAGCAATCCTACATCTTCATTTCGTCCATACCACTCACTACAGGTGAGCTCATACCCCTTAATCAATGTTTTAAATGTTTTAAATGTTTTTATAGGGGGATACAAGTAGAATCATGCTAGTTATTATATCAATCACATGTGATTAATAAGCAGCATTCAAATGATTTACTACTCATTAGCTGTTTTACCAAACAGTTTTCTTCACATGATTTTCATAAACGTTTTATATGTTTAAAACTCCTTATTAAACTGTTCATTTTACCCTGTATGTTTCATTTCAAACTCATTTACAATTGTGTTTCAAACAAATGTTTCTTTATGCTTAAACTGTTTTATCAAACAAATACTTCTAACATGTTTTATAGGTTGACATCAAGTTGACCTTCTCTTAGATAATAATCATGTTCAAAGGTGTTACAAAACTTATTTTATGCTTTTATATTGTCAATTGCATGCCTATATATGTATAGTTATATAAGAAATGTTTAAAGGACTTAGGAAGGCTATCCGCTCTATTTCCTTTTCACCGTTGGGATGTGGTATGGTGGGTATCAGGTATCCGTCCGAAGGTCATTTAAATATTAGTTATGTATCATGTGTACATATATAGTCATAAAGGTTCTTCCAGTCACTACAAGAAAAAGACCCTTTTACGACGCGCAAACCACGACACTCGTTGATTTATGTTACGCAAAAGTGAGTGACATTAAAAAAGTGTCGTCTCTTCAAAAAATTTAAGGATTTAGGTCACGCATTATTGCGTGCCCTTAAATTAGTATCTCATGTAAAAAAAATAAAAACACGTAGGGCACTTTATCTAAAATGTGCGTCCTCTGTGAATGTCGCATTATGATTTTTACTAAAACGCGCGTTCCTTAAAGGGGGAATGAAATCCCCTCAAAATTCTTAAATTTTTTAATACCCCGCTTCAAGATCCCCTTTGTTCTCTTCTTCCCTCCTCTCTGTAAACCCTAATCACGATACCATCTCTGCTGTACACCTCAACAACTCATATATCACAAAACCATTGGGATAATTTTTAGGGCTTTTTTAAACACTCATTCGACTCTTTTCTCTCCCCCCTCCCCCGTCTCTCTATTTTATGCTATGATATCTCGCTTCCATTTATGCCGCCGTCTCCGTCTCCGTCAAAACGAGGATATGAGACAGTGCTTGATCTACGATCGTCCAGTCGTCGATGCCCGGTGAATTGGAGTTGAATACATCGTAACAGGAAAAAAAAAATTCTTAACCTTGCCGGATTCAAAAAAGTCGATGTGGCACATCCACGAGTATGAAGTGAAGAGTGGCGTCCTTTTCCTTCCCGACGTCCCTGGTCCGGTTGAGCGACAAGATCGGGAAAAGCGGCAAATACTTACGGGAAGACGATTCACTTTTTTGGCAGGTGGATAAAGGCGATTAGCTTCCCCTAGGTCTCCCACAGGTGATGATGGCTCTAACTCGTGATGGCCAACTTTACCCTAATCTCGCTAAAGTTACAATTCACATTTCCTGATTTCTGCTATTTTTTATCACCTGCAACTTATGTAGAAACTCTATCGATCGATTATTATTACAGATGTGGAGTCTCGCTATGGTGATTCATTCCAAAACTTCTCTAGCATGATAGTTATTTGATTTGGGTACATAGTCTGCTACTCTGGTATACTTATAAACTTCCCTCCATCCCATGGCCCACCTCTCCAATATGCCTTTGAACCACGCTATATGAAAGCTTGTGGTGGCTGATCTTTAGAAAGTCCAACAACAAAATCTCCAGGGTTTGGATCGTTTTCACTCTTCCATGATGTCATTAGATCTTTTCCAGATGTTCCAAGCCTCATGCCTGATAACAGAGTGTTACGAGGATAGTCAAAACTCGCCCACAAAGTCATCTTGTGGATGTACTCAGAAAACGGTCAAAGTTTAAGTGACGTAATTAAAGGTCTACGACAACGGTTTTTCTCTATTTCTTCATCTCTCTCTCTCTTTCTCTCTCTATTTGTGTGTCTCTCTCTCATACACACACTTATCACTAAAAAAGATGGTGTTGTTGGTTGATTGTGAATTCTGGTTTATTCCATACGTTTAACTTCTTCCCTTTCAAAGACACATAGTAGTTATAATTTGGTTTTGTAGGTATTCCAAGGAATTTTGTGATGCAATTGTGGCAAAATGCCTTACAAGGAGGCCAAAAACGGTGGAGAAGGCACAAATGGTGTTTATGCTTTGGGTGGAATTGCAGCAGCTCTTTGTGGTCCATCTTGTAGAGTAATTCAAGTTCCTCCTGTTGTTGACTGCTTGCAGCCTGTTGTCAACATAGTTCCATTACAAGTATTTAAAAAAACTGTACTCTTTATTTATTTCATTTTTTGTATATGTATGGGGATATGGGCTGCATTTCTGAGGGGCATTTTTGGCATAAAAGCAAATAAATGGATATACTTTAGGGAGGATCATTAGTGAAACATGTTCTCTTCACAAGACAGGGTGTTACTGGACATGTTTTTTCAATTTTTTTTTTCAAATTTAATTTTTACACGAATTGTTTTGGTTAACTCATGGTGTTGATATTTAGGCATACATAAGTCAAATTGTGGTGATGGCTATGGTGGCTCTAGCCATTGGATATATATAGATAGACGGAAGGGCGAGTTGAAGCTATGTTTGTAAATTGTGAAGAGATAGACAGAAGGATAAGTTAACTCATGGTGTTTATTTATTTATTTTTTTGAAATATATATAGATAGATAGAAGGGTAAGTTGGTCATTTACTCACACTCAATACGTTTGGTTTATTAATATTTAGAATTGTTTTTTTGAAAAGCAAACAACAGTCAGTTATTCAACAACTGAAGGTTGGTTTCTAAGATTCATGATTATTGAGGATAGAGTTATAGACTCGTAAAAGTGATAACAGATGGTAAATTCAGTGTCGTCTATTCGGTGTTCATCTACAGGGAAAAGTAACTCCTTTGAATGTGTTACCATTTTCTAATTGATTGGGTTCATCTATAGGTCCTGTAGTAGCTGAAGCTATGTTTGTAAATCGTGAAGAGATTCCAGACTATCCAATATACAGGGACCTGGTGAGTTGCTTTAATAAGTTATACATATTTTCAATTTGGAGGGGTTTAGAAATTAGCATTACCTCAAGGTCTCTGATATGTCAATTTAGGTTCCTGCTGCAATACAGCTCCTGAGCTATGAGGAAATTCCCCTTGCTCCAGATGCTGCTTGTGTAGGATTGGAAGTTAGAGTTGTTGGTAATGATAGTGGAGAGAAGGTATACACAAATCATCTTTGTGGAGATTAGGATTATTGATAATATTTGATACGCTTCTTTGTCTGTTTCATATTCGATGTTATTTACTGTTAGTCTGAATTTAATTCAGGTCTCTATTTTGTCTGGTACCATTGCTCATCTTGATAGGGATGCTCCACATTACAAAAAGTATGCACTTCACCACATTTCACTTTGTGAGGTCAGGAATTCTAGATGGTGTTAGTAGAGTAAAAGAGATGTATGGAGAGCTCAAGATTATGGTGACAGGGCATTCAATGGGTGGGGCCATGGCTGCTTTTTGTGGGCTTGATCTTGCGGTAGTAATAATAATATTTTTTTGTTGGTGATATATAATATGTTTTATCTTTTGAAGGTAAATTGAAGAATATATTAAAAAAAAATGCAGTTGATTTATGGAGGTGATGACATTTGGGCAGCCACGAATTGGGAATGCTGCATTTGCATCTTATTATAGTGAAGTTGTACCAAATACATTTAGAGTGACACATGAACATGATTTGGTACCACATCTGCCCCTTATTATCAGCACTTACCACATAAGACCTATCATCACTTTCCAACAGAGGTAACGTTTATTCTTGACTTGTTCTCTTCCCTAGTGTTATAACTAAATAATTAAATGCATATTCTGATTCTTGCTGGTGTGGCTGTATAATCTTGGATTTGGATTTCTTAATTATGAAGTTGAGAAGATATGTGATCGATCTGGTGAAGACCCTGATTGTAACAGGTAATATAACTCCTCATTCTGTCTTTTTTTTGGTGGATATGTTTTGATTAAGAAAGGAATATTTCATATCAGTACCTGGAAACACTATATCAGACCATTTGTCATACTTTGGTGTTGAAATGACGTGTGATACATCAAGAAAATGTAGGATAGTGATGTCCCCTAGTCTATCTTCTTATGGGAAAGTAGATGACAAAGGGAATTTTGCCTTGTCCAGATCTCCTTCCAAATTTATCTTGAAAACCAAAACAAAACCACTAAGGATTGCATTGCATATTATTAACAAGGCAACTGTTGTGCTGTGTTATGTGTGGCTTTATGTTGGGACGTTGTAAATATCTATCTATGTATAGTTCTTGATAATCTTTGATGTTATTGGAATTTAAAGAATATACAACTGAAGTAGATGTAGATTGTTCAAAATGTCCCTCTTATTTGTGGCGACAGGAGATGCAGTACAAAGGAAGAAGCTTGTTTCTGCAACCAAAGCAAGTCTAAAATATGTATATGTTGTGGTACAAAGGAAGGGCTTGTTGCTGGTATTCGTGGCATAGAGTGGGATGCTGTTGAGTTACCTTTCCAGTTCATGGAAAATTGGTGCTACCGTAGGTAGGTATATATATCTCCAGTTTCAAGAAGTTGTTCAACTGCTGCAGGAACGAGGTGAGGGTGGCTGATGAGAATTTGTGACAGGAATTGTCCGATTGGGGATTCCAGCTCAAGTGGGGCAATTGGCGCATCAGATCCAGCAGAATCAGAAGATAATGAGGCCTTTATTGCAATTCTCTTCTTTTGAATCTGAAAAGATGCACTTTTCAGTCCTAATCTGGGATGTGAAAATGAAAGGAACCCCTGCTTAGCCAACAAAACAAAGTAAAATTCAGTCACAACACTTACCCAAATATAGCATTCTACCTTTAATTTTTCTCATCAAGACATAATTCTTTAAATAATCTACCTAAGGATAATAGTAAAAATTGTTATGGATGGACTGTATAGGTGTACAAATGAATTTAAGAAAAAGTCATTTTCAAAGGGTTCTTTTGAAGAACAAAGTAACCATGGGTTTGGTTTTGGTTTTGCAAGTTTCAACCAGATTTTAAACAAACAAAAAGACTACATACATTTTCAAACTTAAAACAGGTTGTAACTCTTTATTTTTATTTTTTTGACAGTGATTTAATCTTTGTTATCCAAAAGACAACAGGAGGCTAGGTAGTTAATCAATCATCAAAGACTTTGTGTCACTTTTCTTGATGTTTTGAAATTTTATATTTACAAATTTCATGCCTTATTTCAGTTATATTATTATCATCTATTTTCTGCCCTTTCTGATCCGGAAAAACTCTACAATGACCTTCGATGGAATGTCACAAGGCTATAAGGTTTTAAAGTTGTGATGTGTGTTAGATGCAGTCAGGTAAGAGCCTAAGCTTACTGGAGGGCATTTACGTCTTTTTGCTTTGTTTATTTGTTATTATTTTATTTTAAGTATGGACTTTAAGTACAAGAATACTTAAGAAACTTCTGTAAATGTATTCCTATAGATGTTGACTTTCCTGGGATTTTATACTAATCTCTAAATATAAACCTACATACATATTATATATATATATATATATATATATATATATATATATATGTTTTTCATTTTTATTAAATTTTTAAATGAAAATTGTTATTTTTCAGGTTGATTGGGACAAATCTCTAATGGTAACATTGAAAAATGATGACAAACTAACTGATGGCACAAAATGTTCTTTCCAGGCATATAATTTCTATTTCTTTCTCATACAAAACCACTATATTTTTCTATACTTTTCAAATTATAATGTCTTGAATTAATGTACATTGCTATTTTATCTAGTGTGCACTTCTTTAGATACGCTTTGATGTTATCTTTTTTGTTGTTACAAGCTTTGGTGCCACTATTTTTGAAAATTCTTGTGTCTGCCCCTCAAGTTATACTTGGATGCTATCTTATTTAGCATATATAGATGTAACTGTTGTCCTTTTAATGTGTTAAGAACCAAGTTTTATTCAATTAAGTTATCTATAGCACCAACCAATATTGTTCCTCTGTTTTTTCTTGTTTCCGCTGTTCTAATTCCTCTTTTCTTCTCCCTAGGTCTTCTGTTTTTCCTTGGTGAACAAGGTACAGGTACAACTGCGAATATCATTGATTACATATTCAACAAAAGTATTGCTATTACAATTGAGAAACTTTTTACAGATGTTGAAAAGAGTCATAAAATCTTGAAACTCCTTATAAACTCGTTATTGAAGAATAGTTGTTAATAATCGAGGGTAAACTTCATCGCCTCTAGTACATATAGTAGCAGGTAGGTGTGGGCTTCTTTCTCTTTAATTTTGTTGGTCTTTGTCAAATACCAATTTCATTCTAGTTAAACAACATATGTGTTAGTTTTTCAACATGTTTGTAGTTTATATGAATCTGTTCTAGGGTTGGGAAGACGTCTCTGATGAACCAATAAGCTCTTCGCAATGCTGGTGAGATGAAGCTTCCAATACAATTCCATTTGTTATTACTGTTGGAATATAATCTAGACTTAAGGGTATTTTGGTAATTATGTTAGAATTCTGGAAATTATATAACAATTTAATAAGTTAGCGATTAGATATAAGCAACTGTTATAGAAGTTAAGGTTTTAGGAAGTCAATGATTGAACTGTGGTCATTGAAGAGTTGCAATGTTAGGAATAAAAGTCACAATGGTTTGACTTGTATTTGTATGTCTTATGTAACTTTGTAACTGATCTTCCTTGAAGTCTATAATAAAATTTTGGTTTTGTGTTTTACAATTCTTCTTCTCTCCCCTTCGTGTAATAATGTTCTTTCATGCTCTTTTGTGATTATGAGACATTAAATGCAAATTTAATTTGAAAATTAGTAAATCAATAAATAATATTTTTTTAAACATTTAAAATTATGATACGCAAAAATGTGTGTCATCTTCATTTATGACATGGCCTTTCTTGACAGGGGCTTTCTTGATATGCATTGCGAGTCATTAACACGAGCGTCGTAAGGTTACGACACGCGAATAAGTGTCGTCTTCCTTTATGACAGGGCCTTTCTTGATACGCATTGTTTGTCGTAAACGCGCGTCGTAAATACACGTCGTCTCTCTTTATGACAGGGCCTTCCTTGACGCGCATCTGCGCGTCGTCTGATCCTTTTACGACGCGCAATGAGCGTCGTAAAAGGCTGTTTTTCTAGTAGTGAGTCAGTTCAATACCCTTGGGTAGCAAGGGTATACTTCCATGTTCATACGTACCAGTTATATTACTAGTAAGCTACCATATGGGTAGTTTAGGAATATACTAATACGTCTACTAGAATACGGAATCATACCACGAGTCAGTTCATTCATGAGTCTATACATGCAAGATAGAGAAAAAAACATAATACATAGTGATGAGAAACAAACATAATACATAGTGATGAGAAACAAACATAATACAGAGTGATGAGAAATAAACATAATACATAGTGATGAGAAACAAACATACAGGCTAGACATAGGAAGAACACACAATACAACTAGCACATACATTACATATACATTACATTCAGTTATGTGAGCCATTAAACGGGTCATGGAACTACCTGCCATGACCGTTTTTGTGTCTAGAATCTCCTTAATTGGGGAGCGTATGAGTTTGCGTATAGATCTATACTGGATTTACTATCCTACACCTTGTTGCTCGCTACAGTGGGACTTGCAAGTCTACAGGTGCCAAATGTCATTTCTTACGGCGTCTTACATCGTCGTTTTACTATTGAGTCGGTAGCAGGATACAAGTCGATCACATGTTACTTTAACTTTCATTTGGTTTAAGGTAGTTAGTACAACAGTAGTAACTTATTATAAAACTACAGTACATTATTATTTCCCCATTACATTCACTTCGTGAACATTCACACGATGCACGATAATGTAAATACTATATTTTGGTTAATGATAGTTAGATTTGGGAAAATACACACTCTTACAATAGACACAGTTAGATACTAGATGCCTTGGTAGAAGGCTACTTTCAGTAGGAATCATAGGGTTTTCTAGGTTATTCAAAACTTTTACATACTCATACTTACAATTACAGTCTTACAAATACTTACAGTTCATATACATACAAATACTTACATTTCATATACGTACAAATACTTACATACAAATTAAGACACTAAAATACTTATGATCTCACTAGCTTTAAAGCTGATACTCTCTTTCAAAATAACTTGTATCCTCAGGTCAACAGTAGACAGGTATCGATGCAAGGTTTAGAGAAGATGGAGCTCGTTCAAGACTCATCTTTCATTTTGTTTTATACTTTAGTGTCTATTACAATTTGACAGAACACACTTGTATTAAAATTATATTATTAATGCAATGGATGATGTTGCTTGTTTACTACTTTTCATTGTTGTGATATTGTACATGACGTCCTCCGCCCCAGAACGTTTCCACCGTTCTCGGTTCTGGGGTGTGACATATTCTTATACATATCTATATAATTAAAATTATAATAATAGTATAAGGGTGTATTTTAAACATTTAAAATACTTGGTGGTTTAATCTATTAATTAAATTATACTCTTAATTTAATTAAACTTAAACCATGTCTTTATGGAATTATTAACTCTTTTAATTAAACATTTTAATTAATTTAATGAAGTCCATAAAGTTTGAAACTTTTTTAACTTAAAAAAAAAGATTTAATTTGGAATTAAAGTGTAAGACTTTACAAATTCCAAAACTTGAGGGCATGATTTGAAACTATTCCAAGTCTCTTCAATTTGTAAGTTATGAGTTTTAATGGTTCGTAAAAATGAAGACTCTTCATTTTATGAAACCTCTTTAGTTCTTTAATCACAATTTAAAGAAGTGACTTTTGGTTATCCATAACTTGAGGACAAGTTATGGACACCATCATTGCCATTAAGATCATGAATTAATCAACCATGCAAGTTACAAACAATTCCTATGATCTTCTAAAACTCATAAGAACAAATATTCATATCAACAATTTCAAGAATCATAAATAAACCATATAAAACTAAATTTTGATAATAACCATTTATTTGGATGAGAATAAACATTACCATAACATCAAAATCAAGTTTTAAGAACAAAAACACTTTGTGGTAATGATTCTAATCCAAAACAGGCCAAAAACAATTCTTTTTCACTGAACAGTCACCACCTCGTGGTAAAATTTACCACCTCGTGTTAAACTGACAGATTCCAAAAAAAACGATTTTTCTTGCAAATTGCATCAAGTATACAGAAAACAATCCTAGGCTCTGATACGACTAATGGGTTTTGAGCATTCTAACACTTCCTAAGTATACATGCAACCCTAATAACCTTGAATCTATGTTTTCTCTATATACATGCAAATTTCTTTTTCAAGGTTATTTGCTAACTAGCATGACATGGGGAATATATAAAACATAAAACTAGTAGAAATACATACCTTGTTGTTGCTTGGATTCCTTCAAGACTTTGTAAGCCTAGCACCCCAAATGGTGTGCCTCAAATGCTTCACACAACACTACAAACTTGGAATAACTTAAGAGAATGTCACTTAGCCTAAAAAATCGGTTATGCCCTTCTTATGAATACCCTAGTCCGATTTTGCATGCTATAGGGTTTCTTTTATAATGTCTCATAATTAGGAGTTACAAATGCAAACCCTAATTGTCATGACTCTTCATTTCTCATGACCCATGGGTTTGTAACTCCTATGGACTATCCATGGAGCTCCATATGGTTATAAACAAACCCATAAATCATGGATCATTAATCCACCATAAAAGAATTGATAATTGTCATAATCAACCCTATATATTTAATTAGTCTCACTTTGATCACCAAATTAATACTAGATTAATACTTGATCAATACTAATTAAATAATACTATTATTAATATATTAGGACTTATAATATATTAATAATCACAAGTGTACTTTCTATCATTTTGTCTATCCAAGTATTGCAATGTCATGCAACCCAAATGGACCATGCCGGGTCGGGTCAAGTACATACCAAATAAAGTTATGGACTTAGACACTATATCCAACAATTACCCCTACCGGTGGGCTTATCTTTTGTAATTATTAAGTGGCTTGATGCCTTTTGTCAGCCACTTTTATTTGTCTTTACATCCAATTGTCTATGAAAGAATATTTTCTGTAATTTATCTTGGTTTTACCTCCATTTGACTAACTTAATTACATCAACATCCATACATAATAGCAATAAACTTTACCATTACATAAACATAAAGTACATCAACATCCATTACATAAACAAGAATTACACAACAAGTCTATTACATCAACATCCCCTAAAACCTCCAGAAGCATATCTTCAACCCCAAAACATAACCTTAACAATGTCCAACATAATCAGTACACAAACCATAACCTTCAACTGTTTCACTTCTTCTCTAATAGATGCCAAATCCTCTAAAATTTGTATAAGATAATCTGCAACATCTGAAAGAGTATCTTCTGCAATGGGCTTCATATTCTCAGGTTCTTCATCAATCTATTCCCAAACTTTACACTTTTTCCCTGGTTTCTGTAGTAATAAAATCAACAACATAGAAGGTAAGAAGAATTAAGAAAATCGATGTGATTTGAAAAATAAAATCAATTTAGGTATTTACCAATGAGTTAGGGCACACTCAGAATTTCTTTCCAAGATTATATTTGGTCTTGGAGATACGAATTCTTGTAGGGAGTTTACAATCACAGAGGACTTCCTGATCTACTCTGTGATTGCTTGAACCTGTGGAGATTCTTGAGCCACTCGACATCTTCTTTCTTCTTCTACGACAAAACCATGATTTAATTGTTATGCAGTTGTTTTTAGTGCCCCGTGTGCTTCCACATCAGCAAAACCTATAGAATCCGGTCTAAAGGACCTAATGTGTACATATTAATAAAGTATAAGGGTTTAATTTACAAAAAAAGGACTAAATGTATACATTTCAAAAAGTAACTTACCCTCTCAAGTCATTTTCCTGGAATATTACTTCATATTGAGTTAATATGAAAAAATTGGGTTATGTAATAACTTAAAATCAACAAATTAAACGAAAAGCCATCACAAAATGAATATATCTGATGAAAACACTTACGAACAATAAAAAGATTTTTTGATTTAACCAAAATTGACCCTAAAGAAAAGAACAAACACCATATATAAGACGATGTGGTATGTGTCTCAATTTACTTGTTATAGGCTGACATGGACCGCCATAACCGCGTTGTAACGGGGAACATCCCCCCCCCCCCCTCGCTTCTCGTTTCTCGTTTCTTTTCATTAAGGCAATTTTCGTGCCCGTTACAACATATTGAAACAGCGAAAAACATATACGTTGGGGGTAATGACCGTTGCAAACAGTCAAAATTGTAAAAAAAAAATGACTCTTTTAACTTTATATAAATACTTATTTTAATTCAACTTTTTTTCATATTTCTCTCATTATCTCTATATTTTATATTTTCTAAATCAAAAAGATGGATCAAAACCCAACCCCCCCCCCCCCCTCATCAAACCCGAACACACAGCCTCGTCTCTCGGATTCGCAGGTTATGAAAATTATTTCAACATTTTATCGTCTCAAGGATCACCACAAATCTCATACCAAGGCGTTGCTTTCAATCCCGCATCACCACCACTGTAATTTTCCAACTCACCTTACCTTCAACAAAATCTATTTGGTCAAAACCCAAATTTACAACAAAATCTTTTCCCCACTTTTGGTTTGATGCAACAAACAATCACCCAACCACCACCTACAACATAACCATTGGTTGAAGTGGAAGTGGGAGATAGTAGGAGAGGGAAAGGGAAAGGAAAAACGAAAGGGAAATCGATTGCGGTTGAAACGGAAAATACAGACATTCCACAATGGTGGACACCGAAAGAAGAATATGCTTTGACGTCAGCATGGTGTACTACTTCAAAAGACGAACTCCACAGAAATGGAATGAAGAAATGTGCTTATTGGGGGGCGATGCGCGAAAATTTTCACGCTATTTTGAAGAAAAAATTGTATCGCAATAATGACATGTTAAGCAGCATATTGAGTCAAAAAACTAAGCGGTGCAGCAAATTCAACGGTATTTACAACCGGCTTGAGGCGCAACATCAAAGTGGAACCAATGACTTTGATTTGTTCAAATCTGCGAAAGAACAATATCGGGTAGAATGGGACATGTTTTCGAATTTTAGAAATCATGGGAGTTGTTGAGAGCGGATCCAAACTGGAATAAAATTCCTACATCGTCGGAGGCTCAATCCAAAAGGTCTCGCAATTCGAGCTATGTCGACATGTCGGACGCATGGACTCACATCGACCTAAGCACCAACATCGATGACATCCTAGCTGATATCAAAGAGATATCCCCACCACGACGACCGTCCGGACGCGACAAAGTGAGTCGCGCTGCAAGGCATACGGAGGAGGTTGAGGCAAAAGCAAAAGATGCGGCGGAAATGAGAGCGAAATTCGATGAGCACGATTCATTAATAAAATAAAAAAATGAATTGAAACGTCGTCACTTAGAGTTCCTAGAAAGGCAAGCACAGGAGAAGCAGGAGCAAAAAGAGAGAGAGCTAATGACACACTAGTTTGCAATTCTTCGGACTAGCGAGGAGGGTTTGAGGTCTGAAGATTTAGCGGTGCTACAAGCAATGAATGATCAAATTAGGAAGAAGTATTTGGGTTAATTATGATTAGTAGTAAAATGTTATGGTTTTAGGTTTAATTTACATGTTATTTGGGTTAATTAGGACTTGGAAAAATTGAAATTATGTCTTTTTTTAATTGTAATCTTAGTTTTTGTTTTTAAATGCTATGTCTTTTTTTGTTTTTAAATGCTATGTCTTTTTTTGTTTTTTAAATATTATATTTTATAAAAATGTATTTCTTTTATTAATTAAAAAAAGACAAACAAAAAAAGTGTAACAAAACAAAAAAGAAAAAAAAACTTAAAAAAAATAAAAATAAATAATATGACGTAGAAAAAAGTTGGTGTTACATCTTGTTATAACATGAAAATCATTTCCCCACTTGGTGTATAACATCATTGGTGATGTGGCATGTGAGGTGGCACCAATTTGGTGTTACATGTTGACAACACCCAATGCTCTAAGTATATATAAGTAGGAACTAAAGGAAATCTGACACAAGTCCATATATAATCGCCCGAACACCATCACTACTAGTAACGCTCGACTATAACATCATTGATATTTACAAGTATTCTGCATATTCTAATAAAAATCCAAGAAAAACCATGTCACACCCCCAAATCGGAACGGTGGAAACGTTCGGGGGCGGAGGACATCATGTACAGTATCACAACAATTATATAATGGTAATCAAAACAAACACAACCATTACATTAATAAAATATTGTATTTACATTTGTTCATAACATAGTTTGTATGACATCAAAAGTATATAACAAAAGTATAAAAGACGAGACTCTATAAAGCTCCATCTTCTCAAAATCCTGCGGGTGTACCTATCTACTGGTTTCCTGGGAATATGTGTGATTTTGAAAGTGTATCAACATTTAAGTTGATGAGTTCATAAGTATGCTTTCGTGATAAGAAACTTGTCTTTGTACTTTGAAAATGCTAGTATGTTTCTCAAAAAAATCCAATATTTTCTATAGCGAATGTAATGTAGTATTGTAAATAGATAAACTATTTCATGTGTGTTCCTTATAATTGTATGATGTATTAGAGTACCCTGTACTAGAAAATAGTGTATTGTATCCGTATTTGTATGAAATCTTTGTATTTATGCATGGATACTACCAGTTGTAGTGCAAAGTAGTGTATCATATTAGTTTTATTAATTACAATAAAACCATTGAAGTAATGTAAATACCGTAAACATATGTTTTAGTTATACTTTTTTGAGTTTCATATAACCATGTTTGATATGACCTAGTGACCTCTATGACTTTCTTCAGACGTCTGAAAGTTATGATATTTGTCACCCTAGGCCTGCCGGCCTAACTGTAGCTACCAGTTCAGGTGTAGGATTGTCAATCCCGTATAGATCTATACAAAAATCTCACGCTCTCACTCCAGGAGACTCTGGTTATATTGTATAGGATTTAGTTTCATACCCCAAGGGGTACAATTGAAGTAGTGCCTCACAACCCTGTATTAACTAGTTTACGTGTAGTGTTGTAGTGTTCTCTTGTACTAGAAACTGTATGTGTTGCCTTGTAATAATGTACTTTATAAGGTAACATAATTATACTGAAATAATTATTTTAGTATTGTATATTTGTATCAATGTATTAGAGTAGTGCTTCCCAAACTATACCTATTATAGTTTGAATAAATGTTCTTGTTCTGTGTATTGTATTTAGCAAAATAGTGTAGTGATTTCCAAACTATACCGATTATAATTTAACTGTAATGTTCTATAGTGTACTGAAAACCTTTGCAATTTAATTGTATGAAATTATAACACCCTTATGTTTGACATGTTACAAAAAGGTTAAAATGTAAGAATATTTTTATGAAATGTAGAGAATACTCGGTTTGAATTGATTGCAAAGGTTTTAGAACTGTTAAAAAGGTTTGTATAAACACCAAGTCCTTGTGTTTTACTTGTATTCTCCCCTTAAAAACATTAAAATTTTTGAAAAGGTAGGGGTATGAACTCACCTCCGGTAAGTGTTTGTGTAATGATAACGGTGTTGTAGAGATGATCCCCGGATTTAGGTGCGCGGAATTAACAACATCCGAGAATTGTATAAGTGTTGAAGAGAGTTTTCGGTTCCAAAGGGTTCTCGGCCGAACACAGGTTCTCGGTCCTGGGTGGTTTCGGTCACTTGAAGGTTTGAAGGATGTTTCTTGGTGTTCTTGATGAAGATATAAAGATTTGAAAATTTTCACTTGAAGGTATGAACGTTCTTGGATGATCCTTGGGAGTAAAATGAGAGTGTTTTCGAGTGTAAACAGTGACAAATGGTTAAGTTTTTGAAGGAAAAACTAATATACTGTTGGGTTTTCGGCCAGAAAAGAGATTTCGCCCGAAATCAGTTTTCGGCCGAAAAGGGTTCTGGTGCGAGGGTTTTCGGTTTCGATGGAAAAGATGTTGATTTTCGAGTGTTTTTTATTCCAAAAACTTATATAAACATTATTTATATAATTTAAATTATTTTCTAACACTCACGGACTTATCGAAATAAATAAAACTCGAAATTTTATTTGTCGGATTTGACTTTGTGACAACCCAAAAATTTCCGTTAGTTTTAACGTCGAAATTTAGTACGTCAAAAATTAGCCAAATTTATCCCAAAAATATTTTTGACCAGAATTAAACATGTTGGAATATTTTAAATAATATTCGTCAAGCGAACCGAAAATAAGGCAGTCTAAATTTAAAAATTGTCGTGTTTAACGGTAGTCGTGAAAAACTCCGTTCGCGGTTGGTGTCGGGTGGACCCCCAACCAGGTCATAAACTCCACCCTATATAAGGGTTGGGTGGGTTTCATTCCAACCCTTTTCACACCTTAGGAGTCTCTCTCTCTCTCTACTTTCTCTCTCTACAAATTGGGTTTGGTCCAAAAATCGCCTCTTTCAAGCCCCAAACTAGTAAGTAATCTACCCTAACTTCAAGGTCTTCTAAATCTCGAAATTTCGCAGAGGAATGGGGGGAATTTCGTGAGTTAGAGAGAGAGAGAGAGAGAGAGAGAGAGAGAGAGAGGAAGAGAGTTTGTGTGTTAGGAGGGTGGAGTGTGAGAGAGTGAAGAGAGAAGAGGTAGTGTGAGGGAGAAGTTCTAATGATTGAGTTTTGGGAAGAGGGAGCATGGGGAGAGGGGAGATGGCCGGTTTTTGAGTGGAATAATAGCCCTCTCTCTCCAAAAATTCAAATTTATAAATTCACTCTTCATTTTTATAAAACCCAAGAATTTTTATAAAAATTCTTCTTTATGTAGTTCTTGATTTATTTAAAAATCCTTGTTTTTAACTTAAACAAAATATGATTAATGTATAATAGTTTAAAATTTTATTTCATTGATATAATCCATAATTTGATTAATAAAAATTTGATATTAGAAAGTTTATAGCCAAATTTTATAAAGTTTTTAAGCTTTATGATTTATAAATTTGGATTTTTGGCTCTTTAAGGTTTTTGGAATATTGTTTGATATTCATCATCATAATGAAGTATAATTAGAATATTTTAATTTATTTTTAGGGTTTTATACCCTTTTTCAATTATAACAAAGCTTGAAAGTTTCATTCAAATTATCGTATTGGCATTTCCTATTGTAGTTAAGCAACTTACTAGAATCGTAAGTGTCAAGTATATTAGTCCTAGATCTTAGTTGGATCCTAGTTTATGCAAGATTTTGACCTAATCTATACTACTAGGCCATGGCATGTTGTGCATGAATGGTTGTTCGAGTCAAAGAGTGACCCAAATATGGATAGTCACTACAGCTCAGTAGATGTAGAATTCACATATCAATATGAAATCTAAGTACACTATCCATTGATTCTAATTGTTTCCAGGTTTCTAGTAGGTTATAACTTAGCTTCCAGTTACTAAGTCTAGTGTGTGTAGTGCCTATATGTGCAACTAAGTCTAGTCAAATCTAGAACCAACTCGAATTTTGACGGTTGTCACAGTCTCCCCCGGTTGAAAGAATTTCGTCCCGAAATTCAATTCGTGACACATTCTATTAGAACTCAGCCGGATAAAATTGTATAATTTGAGAGGTGGTGACTTGAAGAGCTCTTTGATTATTTTGGGTTAATTCCTCAAGGGAAGAGCCCAAATCTTTAGCTATAATTAAATTAATATTTCCTTAATTCGAGTTCTACAGTCTAGATTGCAAGAAATTTTGATCATGGAAATCATGATCCGACCATGGCGACCTAGTTGAAAAGATTATCTAGTTAGATATTATTTGAATTAAGAGAGCGGTATAAGTTTCGATGATGCACCAACTGTACTGAGCATTAAATCCGCATTGATCTTTAAGTTGCATTCTAAATTTGCACTAAGTGTAACTTCGCCGCTTAATAAAGAAGAGATTAGGGACAATTTGTTCACTTCCGGGTTGGCTACTACATCTGGAAAAGATATATTTTGAAATAAGAAGGGGGTAGCACGAAAGAAAATAAATGATCAAGGGTAAGTTCCTAAGGATACGTACTAAGGGTAGGCAACGAAGTTTTGGTACCTCTCGAATGTAAAGACTATTTAAGTGTCATCTACAAAATAAATTACGAAATGATTGAGGATCTCTGAGGCTATAATTACTACTACGGTTACTCTTACAATAATAGAACTATATTCGAAGAGTATATATAATTAGAGAGTCATTGTTTCTAATGAAGGCGGTGAAAGTTTATGATAAATTAAATCACATTGTGTAGATAGCACTTTAAGTGCTTAGAAGTGATAAAAATCTCACTGTTATCAAAATGTATGTTTAGAAATGATAATTAATCTCACTATTATCAAAATATGTAATAATTCCAAGATAATGAAAATACATGTGTGGCGATCAAACGAAGTAGTAAAATAATATAAAGTTTAATTAAAGTTAAATGTTTAAGTCGTCAATGAGGGAATTTATATAGAAATATTCATATTAAACTTTTGAGAAATTATCCAATTGTCTAAGTCAGGACAAATTCAAGTTTACGAGGAGTCCGAATACTTATGAAAACAAGTTTGAGAGTTTAGGAACTCACTGAAAAGTACAAAGTAGAATGCTATTTTAAGAAATTTGTAAAAATGTTGATCTTTGGAAATAGTGCATTCTTAGTTTAGTGGTTCTACAAAAACAATCATTTAGAGAATAGATAATCGTAAAATTCAAAACTTTTGATATATTGAAAGAAAAGAAAATCATAAGGAAACATATCCTTCACATATAATTTCCGAATATAGAAAAATGATAAGCATAAGAGTATTCATCTTGTGCATTAATTATAATGAAAAAATCAATGAAAATTGCATTTTAAATCAAGTTTCCGACTTTAAAACGAAAAGCAAATGTAAATAAGGATTACTTGTTTAAGAGTAGATTTCAAAATAAAAACAAGATGTATATAGTAAAAGGCGTAATTGAATATATCAAAGTTGACTAAAATTAAAGTATGCCTCATGACTATACACATATTAATCGCTCAAAACGAAAGGGTAGACTTCTAGTCTTTATGTATACGAATATGATACCAGGAGAAGCAAAATAGACAGAAACAAAGTTAGACAATGTATTATGTTAACATTATGGCATGCGAGATCTAAAATCAGAAGGAGAGCGAGAAATAAAGTTCGGGGGAAAAGAAAAGGAAGATTACAACAATTATTGCTATTGTTAAAATTCAAAGAACAATACCTATATGTAGATTTAAAAAAAAAAAAACAGGTTGAGATATAATTCAGACTTAAATATTCGATGTATGTTGATGATTAAATAGATATGTAGAAGTTCTAAAGTGTTTTCTAAGTTTTGCTAAAAATTCATAAGTTATCTACTAAGTTAAACTCCATTTGTGAAAAAGAAGAAATAGTAAAACTTGTAATTCAAAATCTGACAATTTTGACCCTTTTTACTGGAGTCCAACAATGGTTAAAACGGATAAGGTAAAGAATTAACATATTTAGATGAATAATTGTGCATTGTCAAAAGTGCGCCAATGGAAATTTAAAAGTGAACACTAGGTTTTGCAATGCTTTATATTTTAGAATCTTTATAGATTATAAAACTATATTGAAGCAAAGTACACAAATAAGGTATGTTTTGAATAACAAGCGTTAGATATGTCTTATAAACATGTTTGAAGTAGACATTTGCATAAATATCATGTTGTGTTTTTGAGAAAACACATTAAAGTAAATTAAAATGTCTAAATGAGAAAGCGGTTAAATGTGTCAAAGCAAAAGTGTTTTGAAGATTCAATGAAGCTTTTACACATAAAATGAACTTCAACGTCGTAGGTCCATGTTTTGTAGCAAAGAGTTTAAACACGATTATAAAAGAAAATGTTTCTAGTTTTTTTCGAAGACGTAACAAAATGGTAAACAATGTTTAAAATGGTTTATGTGCCCTCAAAAGCACATATATCCATTGAAATGGATTTGAAAAGAAATTGAAATAGCAATGTTAAAAACCAATATTGGTTAAATTGAGTTTTGAAGAAAAGCGTTAAGTTAAAGCAAGTTGTCAAAAGAGTTTTAGCAAGAATATGTCTTAAATTGTTAGGAAATGTATACTAAGTTGAATGAAGTGGTTATAACGTATTTTATCGATGATAAATAAAACCGATGAAGTGAAATAACTTTTCGATGGAAGATTAAGAAGTAAGGAATAAGTATGTTAGTGTAGCTGATTGTACCTAAATACTAAGGCGAGTAGAAGGCGAGTATAAGACAAGTACCAATTTCTTTTTCCCAAGATAAAGGACAAGAAAAATTGTTAGTAAAACGTTTTATGGTGTCAATGCAGTTTCCGACCTTTTATAGAGGTCAAAGGGATATCCTATATTAAGTTTTAAGCTCAGTGTGGGAAACAACCTATAGCTAAATCGTAGCGTAGTAATAAGGTCTCACGTATGGGTTAAACCTCCGTGTCTCCTCGTGAGTCGAATCCGGAATGCCCGCCATTGGTATCCAAGTGATTACTTAGTGGCGACTCATCTACCTCCTTACGCGATGCTCCAATTATCATTTGTGTCGATATCGAAACGCTTTTTCCTAGTTGTACTCTAGTACGAAGACGATGAAGAGGTATTGAGGAATAATTGGTATAGGTTTCAACTTATGATTATTACTAGTGTATATCTAGCTACTAACCTTACATCTAAAGTCAATAACTACCAAGGAATACCCATTCTCAACACTAAGTGCATTGCTCCTAGAGTGGCTAGTGATATAACCTAAGTGGTTAACCTAGCACTTGATAACGGGTAAGAATATTTCTAAATAAAGGCATTGTGGTGAAAGTGCACTTAGTTTCTAAGTGTACCTAGATGAATGCCTATAATATGCAATGCCCGTACGCACACCGAAAATTTTTGTTTTTCAAAAGTTTAAGTTGAAAATTGTTTTGAATATAATTCTACTATAACCGTTTCAAGCCTCGCATTAAGTTTCCTTAATTAAGCATAGTTGGCCAGGCTATACTTAATTAGAGTCCAATAATGCGTACTCGAATTAGTTATACCAGCAGTATGTTCAGTTCTTTAAAAACGTTTAGAAATTTTTTTTTGGCTATAGTTGTGGTTTTCCGAAGGAAAACCAATATTCTCTATAACCTTCAGCTCTGATACCATTTCCTGTCACACCCCACTAAAGCGGAAACACAAGGCGTGGCAGTATAAAGGGTTTCATAACAAAAGTTAAAAGACAACACCAACCATAGTATTAAAAATCATTACAAATTTACAATGGGTTTGAACAACTTTTACAAGAAATTACAATGAAAATAGAAATACAACACATGCGAATGCTCCTAAAAGTGAAGTGTCCCTAAGTGCCATTTACTCGATTATTCCTGAAAAAGCATGTAAAACGAGCGTCAACTATGAAAATAGTTGGTGAGTACTCACAAGTTTGAAAATAATATTGGTTTCATGAATCGAAATCAAAGTTTTGATAAGAGTTTCCAATAACAAAAGTATATTGTTAAAATGAGTAAATAAGTTTGTAAACACAAAGTTCTTTGTCATCATGAGAGATAAAGTATGTTGCCCGAATAAGATACAACATTCATATTCTCATGGAAGATAAAGTTCGTTACTCAAACGAGTAAACAAGTTTCATTGCTAAAATGAGCAATCAGTTTCGTTGCTACAATGAGCAAAAAATTTCATTGCTAAAGCATGTATATAAGTTTTCAGTAATAAAAGTTCATTGTTGTAATGAGAAACAAAGTTCATTGCTATAATTAATAAACAAGTTTATTGCTATAATGAGTAACGAGATTCGTTGCTAAAATAAGTATTCAAGTTTCATTGCTAAAATAAGTATACAAGTGTCGTTGCTAACATGGGAATACAAGTTTTGTATGTGCATAAAGATTCGTATGTGCCTCAAGTTTCCATTCATGAGTTCACAACCCAAGCCTAATGACCGAATCGTGCCCTACTAACTACTATGTGTATCACAAACATAGTGTAGAAAGTGGTAAAATGCACTCAAGCGAATCGTGCGAGTGAGGAGTTGTCTACCTCCTGATAGCGCTATCCATAATAACCATAGGCTCAAAAGAGTTAATGAGTTGTGTCTAGAGATTCCAGGGACTTAACCGCGATACAGTCCTCATGAATTAAAGTAACATACACATACATACGAAATATAGCAACCAAGTTTCATACAAGTCAAAATAAATACAACGAACATAAAAATAGTTTAGGGCATGCTTTTCCAACCCAAAACATTTAAAAACCGAAAATAGGGGAGTGCATGAATACTCACAATATGCAAAATATAGCAACCAAGTTTATACGAGTCAAATAAAAACAACGAATATAAATAGTTTAGGACATGCTTTTCCACCCCAAAACATTTAAAAACCGAAAATAGGGGAGTGGTGAATACTCACAATATTTCGTGTAGGCACAAGTGGTACTTCGGAATGCACCAACGTCTTACTACCAGGATCCTACGACATCAAACACACACTAGTGAGTTTCCATGTCGAAATCTAATGCTAATATACTAAATTCTACATATAGTGAAATGCCAATTTATGTTTTAGTATTTGATTTTATATTAATTGGTTACACTTTTTCTAAAATAACGAAATTCTACAAGTCGTGCGATTAATTACAACTTTGGAATATAAATTTTCCAAATTTTTAAGTCTTTATAACAACATAAATTCACGAAAAATAGCATTCAAAGGATAAAAGTTCTCAAACTTTTTATTTATCTGATATTACACAATACTAAGCTGGGAAAGATATAAAAATGGATTCCCAAGCTGTTTAATTATATTTTATGATTTTTGAGCATTTATTCCAATAAAAATTGGAATAAATATAAAACAGTTTCGAAAATTACCCAAGCTTTTTATTTAACTGATATTACACATAACTAGACTGGAAAAATATAAAAGATATTTTTCAGTGGGTATTTCTATTTTTCCTTGTTTTATTCCTTTAAATAATCATTAATAGAAGAAATAATATTAAACTGTTAAAATAAATTACCAAAAATTTTTGTAACATCATTTACAGTATAAATAACCTGAAAAAATATCAAAAGTGGTTTTCATATTGTATAATCCGGTTTTGAGTATTTATGTGTATTTAAGTGTAATTAACTTTATAAATTAAGATAAAAATAGTTTAAAGTGGAGAAAAATCCTCAAAATTTTTATGCCACCTCCTACTGTACAACAAGATGTTCTGGTAAATTTTCATGAATTTTTGATAATCAGAACTATTTTTCCCATTTTAAAACCATTATGATTACCAAAAATCAGGAAAAATAGAAAGGCATGATGAAAAATGTTGAAATTATTTTTCTGAGTCAACCATCACAGGTAAGGTATGCGAAAATTGTTAGATAAAATTTTCAGACTCTCTAAAGTGGTTTTGTGATTTATTATATCCTAACAAAAAGAAAATCGGAAATCATACCAAACAGAAACAAAAATTGATGAAATTTAGTGAGGGGTCATTATCCATCATAAGGGTCATCCATGAATTTGTTCCGGATTTATTGACCTCTGGAAGTATTTTATGTGATTTATTCCCTTGGTTTCTAGCAATAATTTTAATAAATCAAAGAAATAATAAAAGCTTTTGGTATTTTACAGATTATCACATGCATGTTAGGGATTTCAAATGGAAAAATTTTCAAAATTTATTTAGAAGGGAAATAGGGGTATTGAACCCAAACAAGTTAAGAAATGTTGCATGCAATGGTGCATGAGATGTAAATGTGGTTGAAGTTCATGAATTTGTGTAGCCCATTCAGTGGGGTTTTAAGCCACGAAATTTCAGCCATCATTCACTGGATATGTTAAGTTTCTAAATTATTTTTCCTCAGATTTATGGTTGGGTTTAAGGCCATTGATCATGCAAGGCAAAAATGGTGCTCATAGAAAAAGAGCTGTTTGCGCAACCATTTTGTAAAAATTGCCAAACATCGTATATTTAATATTTTACAGTGAGACCAGTTGGGTTTGAAAGTTAACTCATGGAACTATCCAATACAAAAATGATATCATGATTTGGTTAAGTAATGACCGAGTTATGGTCGTTCAAAGTTGAACAAAGTAATCTGGCAGATTGCATGTTTGCTTTGAGTGCATTCTTAGGATATTTAGACAAGAACATCATGCATGCCTTTGTTAAGGTCTGATTTCTAACACATGCATGGAGTGAATGAGCATCCAAGATGTACTAGAGATGGTTTAAATGCTTTTGATCATGTAAGAACACAAAAGAAATGGAGAAGAAGATGTAATACTTGGTTTTGAAGTCACATGAACATATGTGCATCATTTTCACTCCTTGCATGGGTTTGATCCCGGATTTTCACCATTTCAAACACATGAATTGTGTTATGGTGAGAATCTACAAACCACAAGGGAAAATAAGGATTTCTAGCCATGGAAAGGCATAGAATCCGAAAAGAAGAGAAAACTAAGAAGAAGAGGAAGTAAAAATCATGAACTATGAGAGAAGATGTTGTTTACCTTGGTTTTGATCTTGAGAGAAGTAAGAACACTTCAAGGTCTTCTAAATCTCGAAATTTGGCAGAGGAATAGGGGGAATTTCGTGAGTTAGAGAGAGAGAGAGGAAGAGAGTTTGTGTGTTAGGAGGGTGGAGTGTGAGAGAGTGAAGAGAGAAGAGGTAGTGTGAGGGAGAAGTTCTAATGATTGAGTTTTGGGAAGAGGGAGCATGGGGAGAGGGGAGATGGCCGGTTTTTGAGTGGAATAATAGCCCTCTCTCTCCAAAAATTCAAATTTATAAATTCCCTCTTCATTTTTATAAAACCCAAGAATTTTTATAAAAATTCTTCTTTATGTAGTTCTTGATTTATTTAAAAATCCTTGTTTTTAACTTAAACAAAATATGATTAATGTATAATAGTTTAAAATTTTATTTCATTGATATAATCCATAATTTGATTAATAAAAATTTGATATTAGGAAGTTTATAACCAAATTTTATAAAGTTTTTAAGCTTTATGATTTATAAATTTGGATTTTTGGCTCTTTAAGGTTTTTGGAATATTGTTTGATATTCATCATCATAATGAAGTATAATTAGAATATTTTAATTTAATTTTAGGGTTTTATACCCTTTTTCAATTATAACAAAGCTTGAAAGTTTCATTCAAATTATCGTATTAGCATTTCCTAATGTAGTTAAGCAACTTACTAGAATCGTAAGTGTCAAGTATATTAGTCCTAGATCTTAGTTGGATCCTAGTTTATGCAAGATTTTGACCTAATCTATACTACTAGGCCATGGCATGTTGTGCATGAATGGTTGTTCGAGTCAAAGAGTGACCCAAATATGGATAGTCACTACAGCTCAGTAGATGTAGAATTCACATATCAATGTGAAATCTAAGTACACTATCCATTGATTCTAATTGTTTCCAGGTTTCTAGTAGGTTATAACTTAGCTTCCAGTTACTAAGTCTAGTGTGTGTAGTGCCTATATGTGCAACTAAGTCTAGTCAAATCTAGAACCGACTCGAATTTTGACGGTTGTCACATCCTTCTAGTCAACGTTCATAGACCAGAGACACTAGTAACTATTATAGGAATAGTTAGGAGGTTCTATTTACTCTTTCTAGTACGAGAATCCCAAAGGAGTCAGTTCATTTGTGAGTCTATATCATTATTCCAGTGCCTCTAACAGAATTCAGAATACGAGATACATCTTCAGGATACGGATTTCCCCGTTGTCAAGTTGGTAACCAGAGTCTCCTGGAGGGAGAGTGGGCATTGTGTGTATAGATCTATACGGGACGGACACTCCCGCACCCTGACTGCTAGCTACAGTCCTCGGCCTACCAAGCCAAGGGGTGACAAATGTCACATTTATTCCAACGCTTGCAGGGCGTCAAGTACTCTAGTGTCAATCAATATTGTTACGAGTATCTCCATGTTTACCTTATAATTCATGGCCTTAAGGTAACAAGAATCAACACTGTACTTCGAGACAAGCCACTTAGGATTAACGGATGTTTTAGACTTTACTAGCTGTTTAGTTCATTCGATGCTATCTGGAGTCTGTATTTCCTTGTTTTAGACCTTGCTAGCTGTATCGTTCATTTGATACTGTCTGGGGTCTGTGTTTCTTTGTTTTAGACCTTGCTAGTTGTATCGTTCATTTGATACTGTCTGGGGTCTCTATATTCCTTGTTTTAGACCTTGCTAGCCGTATTGTTCACTTGATACCGTCTGGGGTCTGTGTTTCCTTTTGTTAGACTGAGCCAGGCGTGTCATTCATTCGATACTTCCCTGGATTCTAAGATTTCCTTTGCCTTAGTCAGCAGTATTTCTGCTGAGGCATATGTTATTTTCCCCTAGTATTTTTACTAGTGATATTCTTCTACTTTCTTTAAAGTCAAATACCGTATTTTGGTAATGATAGTATGTAAGGGAAAATTACTCTTTAAAACATAACTCTGTCGAGTCTTGGTAGAAGACTGCTTTTATTTAGAAAATATAGGATTTTCTAGAAAGGACGCTAATATACCGTAGATTCTAAACTACTACTTTTCATAAAGTTATTTGAATGAAAATGCGTATTTATACAAATGACACTAAATACTTATGGACTCACCAGCATTATAAAATGCTGATACTTGCTTTCAAAATAACTTGAATTCTCAAGTCAGCGATAGACAGGTACATCCCAGGAGCTTTTGCGAAGATACTCTAGTACCGAGCTGCATTTATGCTATGTTCTGTAATTACTTTGATATTACTATAACATGTAACCGATGTAAAACTAGTACTATTAATGCAATGGTTGTTGTACTTTGATTACTATACTGCATATGTTGTGATACTTGACATGACGTCATCCACCCTAGAACATTTCCGTCATTCTGGTTTTGGGGTGTGACACACTTGAAAAGTAGCGGGTTATTACAAACCATGTGGAAGACGTTCTTATTCCAAATACTCATTAATGGGTAGATGCAATGCGGATGGTTCAATTGAACATGATGAGCATGACGGTTCTCCTTTGAAGGAAATTAATCATGTAAGCAATGTGGATCCTGCTAAAACAATGCAGAAAGATGTTTCTTTTAAAAATCAAATGGATAAAAAAGAAGGTGAGGATTTTAGTTCGTTGTCAAAGTTGTCGAGGTTCGACGGGTTCATTTCTACAAAATTGATCCTTCAAACACCACTCTTTTGTTTTAATGATTTAAAACCAATTTAAACACTTTTAAAAAAAATAAAATATTTTATAGTGGAATTGGTCCTAAATTCTCAAAACAAAAAAAGAAGAACACAGTGATAAACTAATGAAATGATTGTTCTCCAACAAATATTAAGATCTCCACTTAAAAATCGTCAACTTAGATAAATATTTATATTGTTTGAGTTCCCAAATTAAAACCAACTAAATTAAATTTGTTTAAGTCAATTCATTTTCAAATCTAAAGCCTTTTGACCTTGTGTGACAATCATTCTTGGTAAATGACAGTGGCTTAGTGAATGGATTTGTAATAATCTCTTTCGATAAGACTTTAATGATTATGATGTCTTCGCATTTGACTAACTATTATGGATGTCAATGGGGCCAAACGGGACGGGGGTTACACACTACATAAAATAGCTGAGTGGCTAAATCAACTAAAAGTTAAATAGTAACATACTTATTACAAAGTTTCATATCAGTTTTGGTCTCTAGAACCTACATTCATTTATTTGTCGACTATAACATCTTATCCTCATTTCTTCCGATTTTAACATTGTACTTTGAAATTTTTACTCATTTGGGACGACTTTGCAAAGTACATTGCCTTAACCTTGACATACATCTCCTTGATGTTGAACAAATGTGTAATGTTGGGATTGTTTATCAAAAACTTAGATGTATATGCCTAAATTTCCAACATTAAACTCATAAAAGAAAAAAGAAACATAAACTGAAAGGGTCTTAATCTAAATAATTATGTACACAAGAGAGCGTGAGAGGTCTAACTATAGATGTAAGGTTAAAAGTTAGGGTCATTTAATAATTCTCAAAATCTTCATTGATATATAAAACAGTAAATCAACAAATTTCTAATTTGCATTCTGAGCATATTATGGACTTGCAGCTTTCATCTAAATTTAAATCATTAATAATTGAACTTCTAAAAAATAATTGTGAACTTAATTACTATACAAATTTATATATAGTTACTTCCTTGAAATAGTTATGTATGGTGAATGATTGCCATTTAATGCTTTTGTTTTTGTTTAAAAAAAACATTGAACCGACGAATGGGGTATATATTAAAAATAAAATGAGAAACCCCAACAAGATGCTAGGAGTTGAGTACAACAAAGGCAGACAGAAACAAAAAGGTAAGGAAATTACAATCCAATAAAGTGATTTATGCACCACTCTAACCAGCAAATCGCTTCTGATTTTCCCCTACATGTCACCCGTATAAATAGAAAAGACATTATAATATCTGCCACTTTAGTAGGTTGCATCCTTTTGTTGTTGAACAATATGTCATTTCGTGATTTCCAAATACTACATACAGCCCCGTAGCAAATACCCATCGGCCTCTTTTTTTCGGACAACTACCCCATTTTGATGCAAATCAATTACATCATGCATTTAGGAAAAGTTTACATGTTGAATATTGCACCATTTTAATATCCACTTCATTACCACATTGTATCAGTACATGGTCCGTTGTTTCCTCATCTTCTCCCCATTGGTATCATATTGTTGATTGCATATTAACGTCGCGTTTTGATAGGTTGATTGAGGTTGGTATACGACCTTATTTTGCCTACTAAATGAATTTCGATACCTTGATTGGAATCTCTTTCACCCAAATCTTCCAATATCAACCAGATTATAGTTGTCTAATTTCTTTCTTAATGCAATGACTTGATAATCCCCACTACTAGTGACGGGACAAAACCAACCCAGATCTCCATTAGACAATTGTTTTTCCAATACCATCTCATTTGTTATTCCAAATTTCACCAACTCTTTTTGAGAGCATGCGGTATTATTCCAAATGTATGCAAGAGATTTTATGAAAATACATGATCTGGTTTACTTGCAAGTTTATGCATAGAAGAGATGGCTTTTGCCCATATAGACTCGGGCTCTGGTCTAAACTTCCATCACCACTTAACAATTAGAGTTGTGTTAAAAGCTTTTATCGAACCAACACTGGTTCCCCATACCGTCTTGCTCGCAATAATCTTGTCCCAAGATACATAGTGTATCTTGTACTTTGTCTTTTGATCCACCCCATAGGAATTGGCGTCTAAGCTTTTCTAGTTTTTTCAAATATACCAGTTGGTGCCACGAAGAGAGACATGAAGTACGTAGGGAGGTTTCCAAGGACCGATTTTATGAGTAGTCTTCCTCCGAAGGATAAAGTATTTGCTTTCCAAAGAGTGAGTTTTTTTAAACCTTTCGATCACCGGTTGTCAGTGTTTTTTTAGGCGGCTGTTAGCACCTACAGGTACCCCAAGGTAGTTAAATGGTAGACTTGCAGGTTCACAACTAAGAGGACTAGCCCAGCGGGCCACTTCATCCGGATTCGATCCCACGCCGAATACCCTAGATTTATGGAAGTTGAATTTTAACCCCGAAGATGCATGAAAGCACCTTAAGATTCTGGCAAGATGCTTTACATTGTGTTCTATCCATTCACCAATAAAGAAGGCGTCGTCGGCATAAAACAAGTGTGAGATGATTGGGACCCCTTTTGGAAAGTGTAGACCTTGAAACACACCTTCAAAGTACGCTTCTTTCATCGCGACACTCAAACCTTCCATTGTTGTGATAAAGAGAAATGGGAATAAGGGATCCCCTCGACGAACACCCCTTGAGGTTGTGAATTCTTCCATTGGAGTTCCATTGATCAATACTAAAACTTTTGACAAAGTTAAGCCACCTTTACTCCAGGGGCGGAACACAAGCAATGTAACCGGAGGGGCCGGAATTAAAACTTCAAACCAAAACCATATAGATAAATAAATAAATAAGTATTCAAAATTATAACATATCAAAGTTCAAACGAGAAAACAAATAAAGAATAATGTTAAATTGCACTTTAAATGGAACTTTTTGATATTTTGCATTTGTAAAGTCTTACATAATTGTTTCTAGTTGTTTTTTCCTGATAATATATACTACATAACGAATTTAACTAGCAATTATTAAATAACTAAATAATAAAATAAAATAACAAAAAATTATACATTCTAACAAACATGTAACGTTTTCTATAAAGTTACTCTCGTAAATAAATAATATATTATAATTTCAAATATTTTTATTATATGTTATCGACGAATAGATATTTCTTAATGTGTTTATTGTTTTTGGGTATCAATAATTACAGTATAACAAAAAGATAATATAATAAATTAAAACTAAAATGTGTATGTAAGAGTTATCACCATTTTATAGCTAGCATGTATCATTATACCTATTATACCTATGTTCAGACTCCACCATTTATTTATCTATGTTCACACTCTACATACTCCATCATCATATTTTTGTGATAGAACGTAAGAAAGAGAAAGAGAGTAAGCGATAGAGAGAGAAAAAAATACCAGTAGTAGATATTGCTCTTGTGAGAGGAGATCGGAGTGGGAGAGGCGGAGACCCGTAGCCGGTGGAGAAAAAAAGCTGGCGACAGCGAAGCGAGAGGTCGCCGTCAGAGACGCAAGAGTCCCTCGTGTGGCGACAGAGACCGGTCGAAGAGATGTAGTTGGGCGTCGATGTTATTTCCGGTGAGATTTAGACGTTTTCTCTTTTCCGGCGAAGAACTTTCTGGGTCTTGGTGGTTTTTAAACTCAAATCTTCAGCTAAGAATACATTTATTAGACTTTTTTTTATTTATAGATTTTGAGAGATACTTTTCAAGTTTCGTGGATTAATTAGGTTCCTAATACCACGCGGTTTCTTTTGATTTTATCAGAAATTTTCGGATGTTGGTTTAACTCGATTTTTTGTTCAGATTATTGGTTTTTGAACTCAAATCTTCAGTTAAGAATACTTAACTGCATTTGTTTAGTTACATTACATGTAAAAGCAAACTCAAAGCAGGGGGGCCTAATTAACAAATTGAATGATCATTAAACTTATTTTATATAAAAACAATATATATGTAAGGTATTAGAAACTTCAAAACCGGGGAGGCCATGGCCCCCCCGGCCCCTATTACGGTCTGCCACTGCTTTACTCTATCCTTTCCATTTCTCTCTGAAACCCATTTGAATCAGGCTATTGTCTAAATATCCCCAATTAATGGAATCGAATGCTTTATTGAAGTCTACTTTAAATAGTAGAATCTTATTTTGTGCTTTTTTTGACCATGCACAAATTTCGTTTAAGAGAAGGGGTCCATCTATGATGTTTTGCCCAGGTACAAAGGTTGTTTGTACCTCGTCAATGCATTGTCCCATAACGTGTTTGATTCTTACCGCCAGAATCTTTGCAATTATCTTGTAAATGCATCCGATCAAACTTATAAGACGGTAATCGTTTAATCGTTGTCGGTATTTGATTTTTGGGATAAGACATATGAAGGATGAGTTGTAGGATGGATTAATCTTACCTTATCTTTCAAAGTACTTTACCACAGCTGCGATATCCCCCAATAGAACATCCCAGTACTTTTTATGTATTTGAAAGTGAGCCCGTCAGGACCCACATATTTATCATTCCCACATGCCCACACTGGATTTTTAATTTCTTAGAGTGTAATAGGAGCTTCTAAGGCCACTTTGTCATGTCATGTGATTTTTTGAAACAAGTTAATGTTAAAGGTAGGTCTACTTGGCCACGGTTCTTGAAGCTTATATTGGAAAAATCTAAAAGCTTTTAAGTTGATTATAGTGGGGTAAGTGCAATTTCCATTAATTAGTTGACCATTTATGTAACACCTTGTTTCTAGATCGGATCAACTTAGGGCTTCATGGAGTTAAAGGCATGGTTTTGGGGTAAAACCAAGGCTCGCGACGTGACCATAGAAGAGTCACGACATGAGGAGTGATTAAATGAAGATTTTGATTTAAACTGAGCTTACGACATGAGCAATAAGAGCTCACAACATAAGATACGTTGCAGCCCAAGCTCATGATCTTTTAGGGTTTCCTTCGTATTTAAACCCCATAAACTTCATTTTAGGGTTCCAAAATAGCCTCCTTCGTCCCTAAGCTCAGTAAAACCCTAACCCTAGCCTCTTATTGTGATTCTTGAGCTTTTGGTGGAGTTTTGGTGGTTTGAAGAAGAAGAGATCACCATTGAAGCATAGTTTTAGCTTGGGAGTTCCATTTGCAACCTTTAGCTACACTTCTGGACCATTGTGAGTAACCAAGATTCAAACTTTATGTTTCCTTGTTGCTAGATCTAAGGTTTTATGGATGTTTAGCCATGGTTTAAGAGTTATAGTGTTGGGACTCCATAAAGTTGACAACTGAATGGATACCAGATCCAAAGACCCTTCTTGTTCCAAGCCCCTTTACTCTTCAAGTTTCTTCAAGGAATGCACCAAAACATATACTCTTAGCCTTACACACTCTCAAAATGGAAGATAAGTCGATTAGGGTTTGTATCAGTGTGATAAGGTGATGAAGGAGGCAGGTTAAAGGACTTAAGGTCCTTTAAATAGGGTGTCAACCTTGAAAATTAGGGTTTTCACACTCAGCTTCAACTCGTCGAGTTGGGGCCTCCAACTCGTCGAGTTGTTCTGTCAAAATGAATATAAAACACTTGAAATTTATACCTGGGAGTCGGGATGTTACACCGGTGCTCTAGAGCAGTTGGGTTGAAACGGCGGACCAACTAAAAAACAAACTTAATATACGTATATGATTACAGCATGTATTTTTTTTAGAATATCAATAAAAATGAAAGAAGATTATGGAGCATCAATGTCATATAAAAGTAAGTAATTAATAAGTTTTTATTAATTCTTGAGGCATTTAACCATTTTAGGATATTTACTAAAATAACCACTTTATTTAAATCATATTTAACATTTTAACAACTTTTTTGGAAAAAAACGATAATGACTACAAGTTTTTAAAGTGGAAAATTACATTTTTCTAAAATGCATACATCGAAACTTATGAGTTGTGAAGTAATCTATGAGTTTCGGGAAAAAAAATATCTTTACTGACCTTAATCTAAAAAAAATCATTTTTTGTGTTATTTTGGAATTTTAAAAATAACTTCCCAACTTATATAAACAATTTCGTGATTACTAATAAAAATTTAAGGTCTAATGAAAATACAGAAGTTTTTTTTTTTGGTGGAAAACAAGTTCGAATCTCTTGAAAAAAACATTTAAGGTTTAGTTAATTTATAAACACCTATTGGTAACAAACATTTTAAAATATGTTCCAACAAACGCAAAATCGATCAAGCGTCTAAATCCTGTTCTTTTATAGTAACTAACTTACTATATGTATTACTTTTATTATTTTGAGTTTCAATCCATATATTACACAAGTTTTAATCTGGTATTGGAATCTATAAAACATATTTAATCTGGAGAGGATTAACAAGTAGCCGATACAAAAGTGTGGATCCTTTTCTTATTCAGTTATTAGGATTCAAAAAACTTATTCCAGATCACACAAACAAAATCACAGCCCAAGAGAGAAAGGGAAGCCGGTGGCTCTTAACCAACTACCACCATCGATAAAGTTTCCGGCAGTAAAACCTCCAGCTTCCGTAGCATCCCTAATCACCCTGTACCCTCTCCATGTCACTCTATTCGCCGTAGCAGCTCCAGCCCCTGTGTTTTGGTACTCTCCGTAATACAACGTATTAAGTGCAAAATCCCCGTTCCAAGGAAACCATCCTGCCGGATTTATCACGTTGCTTATCGTTGATTGCATCACCACTGTCCTCGAGTATTCCCTCCAAGGCCTCCCTAGGTATGTCGGAAAGCTTCCTTGCACCGGTAGAAGGTCTGATGTAGCTCCTATCCTTGATTTTTGTATCACAATTCCTGTATTCTGGTTAGGGTCGCTTCGGCCTTGAGCTGTAACCATGTTCCTTTGGTTTGGGTTAGGACGACGAGCGTGTATATCACAATTTTGAAAAACGGCTGCAGCATTGCCAAATATGAAGTCGACTGTGCCTGCTATGAAGCAGTTGATATAGAATTGACGATTGGAATGGACGTAAAGGGTGTCTTGGTATGCTATCATGTCACATAGGTAGAATGCAGAGAGATCGGATCCGACTCGTAGCGCCACCGCTTGGTTCCCTGACGGACCAGCGGTGTTTTGAAACGTTATGTCCCGCGCTAGAAATCCAGCACCCACAGCCGCTGCATAAATCAGTTGGAAAATAATGAATAAAGTCAAGTTTTATAGATTGATAATGCGGACTATATGTATCGACAACCCTAATAAAGATTAGGATATAGATATATATATACCGACAGTTGCAGAATTGAATGTGGTGCTGCCGCCGGCAACACTTCTGCTTCCGGTGATTATTGTGGAAGTTCTTCCGGAACCCAGAAACATCAAGTTCCTTTTATTACTAGGAATGTTGACATTTTCCCTGTACACCCCTGCTGCTATCCTAATCACATACCTGGTTGCGCTTGAAGCCGGAGCAGCAGCCACGGCAGCAGAAATCGTTGTAAAGTTACCACTTCCATTCGCGGCTACAGTCACGTTAGGCGTCACTGTCCCTAACTGCAACAGCTTTCTGTCACCAATGGACAACCACTCCGGCCACTCGTCATCCTCCTCCTCCTTTAACTTCCGCCCATTTATCTCGACTTGGTTGGCCATATCTGTGTCGGTCATGTTCTTGATCATTGCTAATGATATACTACACAACTTCTCGGCGTGGATCTCTCCAGCGATAAGCGATTCACGAAGCTTCCTATCATGTTTGTCGTGTGAGAATCCGTCGATGCATGTTTCCTGGTTGGTCAATGTGGTGCTCATAAGTGTCATCAAGCCATCAACATGTCGGCGACTCCCTTTCTTCATCGGATAAGCACTCAGGATAGCGAGGACCTGGTTGAGTTCTTGAAGTGTCTCGGCGACCATCTCCAGACAGTCATGGAGAGCGATTTTCTGACGTTTCGTGAGATCAGTCTTAACTGTAAGCTTCTTTATGGTGAAGTAGTTTCTTTGGACTATCTCTTTGGTTTTATTGACAGCGAGTTCGATGACGTCTTTTGGAGTTGTGATTTTTTCGGTGATTTCAGGGATACCGGAAAGTGTGGAGTAGCATAGATCCGGGTGTAGGGTGGCACTACAGGATGATTTGACGATGACGTGAGCTGTGGAGGACTCGATGTTGATGTTAGGGGATTGAGAGTTAACTCCGACTACAATGCCATTAACAGCAGAGAAAAGTAGGATTGAAGCAAAAACCCTGAAAAAGAACTTTTTGTTGTTGCCAAAATCCGGCATTCCGGCGAAGAGGTGACTGTTCATTAGATGAAGTGATGAAGAAGAGTGAGAGGATGTAGGGCGTTGAGTGTCATATATATCGTGTGTCCATTAATGGATATTTATTTCAGTTATATCATAAGACCCTACTATAATTGAAAGTGTAGCAGATATTTGCCCCCCCCCCCCCCCCCTATTTTCATCTAAAAACTGAAATATTTGAACACGTACCTATTATTTATGGCGTCTGATGCGTCCATTAATATGTGTGTTTTCATTTAAAGTTGACAGATACAAGTTTTGAAAAACACTATTTAACGATAATATGTTAACATTTTTTTGAGTTATGAAAAATATTTGCAATATACAGAAATGAAAAAAAGAATATATGAATCAGCTAAGAACAGGAAACAAAAAAGAACATATCACTAAACCTAGGTTTTAAATAGCGTAATGCGCCTCAAAGCGCTTTGGGCTTTAGGAGTAAAAGCGCTAAGCAAAAGCACCCGCTTAGAGCACACAAAACGCTAGTTATTAAAAAAATTAAAATATAGAAATTATATATAAATACTTAAAAAAACATATCCTGCATATTGCATAAGACATCAATTTCACAAGTCAAAAGTCGATTTCAAAAGTTAAAAGTAGCATCAGGCATGGTGATAAAAAAAAGGCTCCACAATCACTTCCAATATCCTCTTCCACCTCTTCAGAGGAGAGAGGAGGGCAGGAGGCCGAAGATGAATATAGAGAAGAAGAAACGTTTTCCAGCCTACTGATGTTGTCTTTGTGTTGCGACGTATAAATTCACATTTTAATAACCCTACATCCTACGTATCTAATTAAAAAATACAATAAACCTGACCCAGCTAATTAAATAAGCCCAGTATACCAAAAGCGCTATTAAACGCCGCTTTACCAAATCGGAAAAAACGGCAAAAGCGCCGACTTAAGCGGTGAGTAAAGGAATCTGAACACATTACTAATTCAAAAGCGATTTTTATTTTCATATGACCGCCTACCGCTTTAAGCGGTCCAAAGCGCCGCTTTTTAAAACCAAGCAGTAAACCATAAAATATCCAGCCATAAACTTTATTTATCTTCTAGATTCATATATATTTGCTACTTCCTATTTCTGCTTTTATTTTGTAGTAGGGTGAATGGATATAAACTAACGACAACCTCTTTAATAACAAATTCAGATGATGTATTTGCTAAAAGGCCTACGTCCCACCCTAGTTTGACCCGGTCATCTTTGCAGGTTTAAAGAGGATTGAGAATTTGGGATAAAAAAACAAAAAAGAAAATGACTTTTTTTCTATCTATAGTAGTCGGAGAGGGAATGGTCTGTAAAATAATCTGTGCTTGGGTGAAGTTCTCAAAACAAAGGTCCTGATCTCTCTTTTGATGGGTTTTTGACAAGAATGGTGTTTTGGAAAATTTTATTTAATAAATAGGTATAATTTTAAAAATATTTACCGGTGTAATTGTAATCTTTTTTTAACCATCAGTTACAAATGTATGTTTATTTTGTGTGAGTTTTTGTTGAATTGTTTAATTTGTGATCGATATTTTAATTCATAAATATATGTATGTTTATTTTAAGTCGTGTGATGTTTTTGTTTCAGAGCCGTTTATTACTATTGATGATTCTAGCAAATTATCTAAGGTCACTATAAATTGGTAATGCAATCGGTATTGTTATAAAGATAGGAGCTCACAACTTATGAATTAACTCCAAACTCCAAAGGGAATATGATGACATGTTTACAATTATTTTTAACAACAAAAGATTATATAAAAAAAGAGAGGACAATATTAGGAAGTTCGAAATATACAAACCAGTTTGCAAAAACAAAGAAAAGATAGAAACAAATCACACTATAACTTGAATCATCAATCTAAAAGGAAAAAGCCAAAACAATACACCTTAGTCCAAATGAAAACAGGAGGGGCAAATCCGTCTAAACCGTTAAACAAATGATTTTATTTTATGTAGTGCAATTAAGTTCCAGACTATCTTCAAATAACCTCAAACATGAAATAAGATGCACCCGGGTAAATAGTAAACTCCAAATGTATCTTCAACTTTCAGTACCCCAAAGCAATAGCCTACCCACCAACAACACAGGGAAAATCTATCCAAAAACATTATATGACTAGGCGAATGCCCGCGTGTTGCGCATAAGCATCTATATAGCTGAAATCTTTACAAATATATGTTTTTTTAATATAACAATATTGTTGTTATTGAATTTGATATAATAATTTGTACACTAAATTGATATAATATATTGATTATTTTGAATTATATGATAATATATACATCTATTAAAACTGCATAATCTCAATCTTTTGAACTACCTCTACCCATGGGTTACTAATTAATAAAATTAAATATAATATATGGTTTAATGTTATTTATAGTTGTTGTTATTCTTAATTAATTTTTTAAAATTTATTTGTTTAACATTTCAATTTTTATCATTGTAATTATTTAAAACATCAAACAATTTTTATTTTATTTTAAAGATAACAATATAATCATTATATAGAGTTATTTTTAACTATTGTTATTGTAAGTTATTTTAAGTTACTTATTTAAAAACTTTTAACGATTATAAAAATATATTTAGAAAATATTTTAGTTAAATTTATATTACAATTTAGTTTTTGCATTTATCATATAATTTATCACTTTTAACAATTAACAAAATATTCTTTGGTTTTTTTAAGTGAAACTGAAATTTATATTGAAGTTAACCCTGTAATGTTATATTTAAATTAACAAATTAAGTATTTTGTTCAAACTGTTCAAAAGTTATAGCTTTAAACTGATAATGGTTTACATACAACAACATATTAAATCTAATAAATTTAGTATAATATGTTAAAAGTTACAGACATAACTTTATAAGTAAAAGTAAAAATATTATTTTAATATTGAAATTTAGTTTATTTATGATTACACTTAGGGTTTGATACTTACTTAACCTTATTAACCAACTTATAATCATTATTAAAAATACACTAAAATTTATCACTTTTAACTTTCTACAAAATATTTTATAGATTGTTTAAGTTGAACTAAATTTTATATTTAAGTTGATCCTGTAAGGTTATATTTAAATTAATAATTTAAGTATTTTATATAAATTGTTCAAAAGTTGTAGCTTTAAAATGATAATGGTTTACATCTAACAACATATTAGACCTAATAAATGAAGTATAATATGTTAAAAGTTAAAAACATAACTTTATAAGTAAAAAAAATATATTCTTTTAATATTGAAATTTAATATATATATATATATATATATATATATATATATATATATATATATATGATTAAACTTTAGGTTTTATATTTATTTAACCTTATTAACCAATTTATAATCATTATTAGAAAGAAATTGAAAAGTCATGGAAGTTTCAAATGAATGTGGTGAAAGGAAAAATGAATGGGGGTTTCAAATGCATGAGATTCAAGAAAAAATGCTAGCTTTATAAGTATGTATGATATGAACATCTTAAAGTAGCAACAAATAACACCTATTTATGAGCAATTACCACTTGTATCATTTCACGGTTGGATAAGTCATGAAGATATTAAGATAATCCTTATTATTTTGTTAATTAGGTTCATGCAGAGCTTCTTCAAGCTATTGAAGATGCTGAAGAGGGGTTGTTTGCAAGTTCTTCACACCATCAATTTATATTCAATAAGAAGAACATTTTATTCATCTGCTTGTTATAATCATAAAATAAAAAATAAAAAACATTGGTCTGACGTTTCAACAAGAACCATGGATTTGCAATTCTGATTCATGTCTGGTAAATTAAAATTCCAACAAGAACCATGGATCCTGCAATTTAAATATTTTATCTCAAATGGATGTACAGCAATCAGAAATTGAAAACCAAAATTCAAAAAGTGAATCCTATTCAAGCTTTTAGGAACCCGTAATCAGGAAACTGAACCCTCTAGTGTGGCCGAAGACGGAGTCGCCGACGTCTGTTCTGGCCGATGGAAAGGGTTGAAGTCGAAAATCAAAATGCAGAAGGAATGAGTTAGAGTAGAAATTTAGACTTAAGAACATTAGGGTTGAACACTTACATGAATCGAAGAAGACGATGCCTGTTCTGGTAGAGCAGACTCGTAGGAGTTTGGTGTAGTGCAGGTAGACTCGCCGACGTCGACTGTGGCCGGAATCGAAGAAGATGATGTGAAGTTGCCAAGTTGGGCAGATCGCAGACGAGGTGGTCAGGAGGCGTTCTTTTTTTTTCTTCTAATATTTCCGACTTTTAACCTAAAAGGGAAATATTTTCAAAACAACACCGGGTCAACATCATTTTAGTAAAAAAAAATAAAAGGTAAATTATACCGATTATTCCTTGTACTTGTGTCAAAAGACATATTTAGTTCATATTTTCAAAAATTAACTCGGATTGTCCTTCATTTGGTTTAATCATGCATGTTTCATCCCTAAAAGACAACTTTGTTGCGAACTTAGTCTGTGTCATAACTGAAATGACCATAATACCCCTGTCTTTTTATTTTTCAGCTTTTTTCATGTTTTTTATTATTTATTTCAATTAAAAAATAGAGGGTCGCTACCACCCCTCCCCCTTCACTTTACCCAACCCATCTACCCCCTTTAATGTATCGGTTGGAGAGTACAAGATGCACAAGACATATAAACACAAATACATAAACTCGATGAAAAGGCAAAAGAAGACCAAGAACTCGTCAGTCACCCCTACCACCACTTACCACAGCAGCACCATCAAAAATCGTTTGTACACTGAAAACCATCACCCACCACTGCTTTATCTCTGCCTCACACCCACAACAGTTTATCTCCCTTTTTTACCATCTAAACTCAGCGGATGATCTACCCTATTTATGAAGAGTATATCTGAGTGGTTAGGTAGACGGTTGGAGATGAGAAGACAACTAGCGTGTAGATTCACTACCTTCTCTCCGGAAAAATGTTAGAATTTTGGGGTCTTAGAATATTAATTAACTTGGATAATTTCTAGGATTATGATTGCAATCGCTTCCCTTATACCTAGGGTATCACGAAATCTGATTTGGGATAATCCAAGAGTTACAATTTGGAAATCAGGCTACTTCCAAATTCGAAACACATACAATATGTATCTTGCTCTTTTATGTTCTTTAGAGATAGATAAACTATAATGTAATTTCGAGTGTATGAATGTTCCAACCCTTTTCTGAAACCAAAGAAGAGTTCTTATAACATATGGAAAAGTAGTTGGTGGTAGTTACATGTAATTTTGGCGCCAAAACAAGTGGTTGGATATATGGTTATAAGATATAACTGATTCTGACATCATAATGATGTCACCACTTTATAATTGGCGGGAAATGCATGGTTAGAGCTTAACTCGTTATGGAAATCCATTTAGGTTTCGGGGCGTTGCCTCGAGCCTCGCTAGGGGCGCTGCCTCTTGGAGCCCCGTTCGCTGACTAGTCAACGAAACCACCGCCAAGGGCTCTGCCCCTTGGAACCTTACGCCTAGGGGCGCTGCCCTTAGACCCTCGTATTCCCGAGTTCACATTTATCATACCGAATGTGCACCCCACACCTCCAAGCTCGGTTAGTAAATGAAGCTCGGCCTATCTCACTACTAATAGTTATTACACCAAAATATTTTTATAACATTAAAATCACCAACATTCCTCCCCCATTTTAGTGTAGTCCTTAATGAACTAAAAGCAAACACAAATCAAACTTATGCATAAATGAAAATATCTTGAAGATTAAATTTTCACATTAGTATAATATAAATGTCAAATACTCAAGAATCAGGGTGTCCTAAGGATTGAACCCATCAACTCATTTGAGTAACTGAAGATACTATACACACAAGTTAAAAACAATATCTAATGTTTCATTCTTAACATTATTACAGCCATGTGTCATATCGATTCATGAGTGCATAAAAACCTAGCCCAAGCTTTCTGAAGCGGCATCACTTCAAACTCACATAGGTAGTCCTTTTATATCACGCACCTATTAATGCACTTTTTCAAAAGAACTATTAAGAACTTAATTAACCTACTTTATTCAAATTGTATATAAGTTTTGTTTAAGAATATGAATCAGGATGAGGTTATCCTCCTGATATGTGTATCATGCTATGACGACGAGGAGAAAAAAACAAAAAAAGATTTTTGATGGTCCCTATGGTTCTCGGCAATGCATGATCAATTCACGAGAGGTGAAGTGGACTTATGAGGGAGAAGTAGCAGCAGCACAGGTGGTGATTGGTGTTAATGGCGCACAATGGTGGTGATGGTGATTGAAGTCTGGCAGCCTCCTGCTGCCAGATCTTTCTTGTCTCTCCGACGATTATGAAGACAAAGGAAGATGGATGAGAGTTTCTTCAACTTTACAGCAGGTGGTGCTGAGGTTTTGAAGGTGGAATAATAAGGTGGCAAGTGGTGGTAGTGGGGTGATCAGGGGTGATTTCGGGGGTTGTTTTGCCTCCGGTTCTTCCTTTTTTTGAGCTAACTGTCGACAGAGGGAATGCCTGGGGTGATGTAGGTGTTTAATGGATTTATAAGGGTGGTGGTTTTGTGGTGGTGTTAGGATGGTGTTGTGGTGGTGTTTCAATCCAAGGGAGGTAGAGAGAGGTATAAAGGGGGAGAAGGATCAAGATTATAAAGATAGAGAATATAATGGTTGGTGTTGTGAGGATTGAGGTTCTAAGCCTCTCTATTTATAGCAAGAAGGTGGTAGAGGGATTAGTAAGTGTGTCATGCCTTAATGAAGTGGTTGTATTCCTTAAGGTAATCTTGTACATGAAGGAAGAAAAGGATATGGGGGTACTCACGTGGGCAAGTCCAAGGGAATGGATCAAAATCTGATTTTTTTTGTCTCTTATGTCACACGTGGGCCCCACATGGATACTGTAACATCCCAAAAGTCAAGACCAAAAATTTAATTTTAAATTACGTTATTATAAAACCAAAAGTATAAAAACATCCATAGTGTCAACCCATATCAAAACCAATATGCCAATATTCAAAACATATCATAATGAAACAATATCAGAGTGTAATCCCAAAGATCTCATGTGTGGAAAACATAGTGTGATGCGCCGCGATCATGCTAGCTCCTTTCCTTTTGCAAAAGAAGTACCTGAAACCAAAACTAAAAACCGTAAGCACGAAGTTTAGTGTATTCCCCCATCATACCACATGCCATACAGTAAACGTACTTTCTAACATATCTTGGTACTAGACTACCCCTTCAGTCTCTTTCAACCGGTAACTGCCTAGCATATCAGGGAGCTGGCCTACCCCTTCTGTCTCTTTCAACCAGCAACTTGCCTAACATATCAGGGTGTCGACCTACCCCTTCGGTCCTTTCGACCGGTACCTTGCCTATCATTTCAAGGTGTTAGTCTACCCCTTCAGTCCTTTCGACCGATATCGAGGACTGTGACAACCCAAAATTTCTATCATATACAAACCCTACATTTCAATCTAGTCAAACTTGTTTCTGATAACTTTTAGCACTTTTAATGTTCGTTTGAGCATTCTGAGCTTTAATACATAAAAGAATTAAGTGAATGAGTGTGTCAGTTGAACTTGTAACCTGTCAAACAAGTATTAGACCATCAAAAGAGGAGTTCATGGTCAGGCACTTGGGTTTACGGCCGTAAACTCCAAGTGGCCGTGAACCCCTTGTATATATATGACTTTTGGTCATTTTCCATTCATTCTTCACATTCTAATCTAGAGAATTCGAAATTCTCTCCCAAGGATCTTCAAGTTTCTCTTCCAATCTTCACATATGTAAGCAATCTCTTCTATCTTTGTGTTGATTACATCCTTTCTACTTGATTCACCTTTGAATCCACCCACAAATTCCATCTTTGTTCTAGATATTCAAGATCCTTAAGAACATCAAGAACACTTGTGTGTTTTGGGCCGAAAACTCCCCTTCTTAGCCTTTAAACTGTAATTCCTCACCCTCATTACATGTTTATAAGTTAGTATTATGAGTTAGGGGAATGAAAACATCAAGAATCAATCAACCAAGGGAGTTTACGGCCAAGGAAATCTCCCTTGGCCATAAACTCTAAAAGTGGGTGCAAAGATGCCCTAAATTCCTTCCTAAAACTTGAAAATTTGCCTAGAACACCTTCCCATTGAGCTAAGGACCTTAAACAACAAAATGGTAGAAGTTACCATGGGTTTACGACCGTAAACCCATTAGGGCCGTAAACCTTAGGCCGTAAACTCTAAAGCAAAGCCATACAACGCTTAGATGCAACCCTATGATCTTATACCACTTGAATCAAAGTGTTTTCCATGTTCTGGGGTGTATTTACTTGCTTAATTAGTGTTATAATCACTAATTAGATGCATATATGTGTCTCCATATGTTAAATAGGATTGGTGTGTGTGTTCAAGTCTTCACTTGACACCTAGCACCTTATCCAACACTTTCATCCAAACCACTCACTACAGGTGAGTTCATACCCCTTAATTAACCTTTAAAATGTTTTTAAATGCTTTTATATGGGGGGGGAATACAAGTGGAAACTTATAGTTATTATATCAATCACATGTGATTAATAACTATCAAACAATGGATTTACTATTCTTTTAACTGTTTTATCAAACAAATGACTTCAAATTGATTATCAAATCTTTTTACATGTTAAACTCTTTATCAAATTCACTTTTATGTATCAAACCTTTCTATTACAGTTTTCAAACTTATATATTGATAAAACTATGTCTAATACATATATAGTTATATAAATGAGGTTTGAAGGACTTAGGACTAATAACTCACTTTATTTCCTGTTCCTTGTTTGGTTGTGGACTTAGAGTCCCCTGTTATTTGTCCGAGTGGCATTTGACCCTCAGTTATACATTATGTATATATGTATAGATATAAAGGCTTTATCTCAGTTCAATACATTCAGTCATACAAACAATTCTACTAGTAAACTATAATAGGTATAGTTTAGGATAATATTATTCATAACTTCTAGTTCAATGAAACATACAAAGAGTCAGTTCATTCATGAGTCAATACTTACTATTATGAGAAACTATACAACTATACTCTGATGAGAAACTAAGAGAACTTACTATTATGAGAAACTATACAATTATACTATGATGAGAAACTAAGAGAACTTACTATTATGAGAAACTATACAACTATACTATGATGAGAAACAGATAGAGAATACTATAACGAGAAACAATACGTTCACCACACTAATGCATACAATACATACTAATATGCTATAGAATGGAACAACTACAAGATCTAATTGATGGGTTTTAGCCATAAGAACTTTCCTATGTGCGCATGCAAAACCCTAATGCTTGGATCTAGGCTTTCTAATAAACATGCAATGAATCCAAGTCTTCTAATGACTAATTAGGCTAAATAACAACATTGAAACAGATCTAGAATCATACCTTTGAGTTCCTTGTTGATCTTGAGGTCTTGGAGCTTCTAGAGTCACAAGTGTCACTCCTCTAATGGCTTACAAACACCAAAGCAAGGAGGATGATTTGGGAGAGAGGAGAGGGGAGGAATTCGACCAGAGTTCTCTTGCTTTTTCAGAAGTGCCGAATTCCCTTATGCTATGGGGTCTATTTATACTTGTAGATTCCTTAAGGATTACAGATAAGTCCCTATCAGATAATCTTCTCTTAAGGCTATCCAAATCCATTCCATAGATAAGTATATGGACGATTTAAGCTATCCTAAACCTCTTAGAATTCGTCCATACCACATCCAAATGGATTTACAGTCTAAAGCTTAACTATCAAACAATTGACAGTTTATACCCCTTTATTTAATTAATCTCTTTAAGTCACCAAATTAATTCTAATTAATTCTATGACTTATATTAATCAAATAACAATATATTATTCATTATATTATTCACATAATATATTAATAATATTTACTCTCTCTTAATAAATCATCCTATCAAGTTGCTATGGTGAAGGCAACCCAAAAGGACCATGCACAACCGGATCAAATACTTGCCTAATATAGTTGCAGCCTTAGACACTATTCCAACAGTCTCCCACTTGGATAAGTCTAGCAACTATACAAGTACAATTCGGTTTGCAATCATAGCTCTCAAAGACGCTGTCAACTCTGATCTAATCAATCTTGTCCTTTAGATAAGGGAACGTACAGTCCTCTGTTAGATATCATGCTGACAATCCTATGGAATGGTTAGTCAAGCATTTAGGTTTCTCGATCTCTGATTTATTTGACATAGAACTTAATCGAACACATCAATTCAGTTCTGACCGGGCCCGGCACATAAGTCAAATCAAATCATCGAGCGGCCGAGATATCGCTTTTACCTTCTTAGATAAAAGTTACAGATAAACTTCGACTTATATGCATTTACTTATTCATTAACCAACTATACACAACAATACGTTTTATAACACCAAGTTACTGATGCGTTTTCGCATTATCAATGTACAATCAATTAACAAATAATAAACCATATATCTAGGTTTTAAGACTATATGATATTATCGTCTTGCGATCACCTTTTATATCGTATTCCATAAGGTGATTCCAGCAAGCGCGGGTTTATTCCAATGCTCAAAACTAGTTCATAAGCACTCATGAACGTTGCAGCAATCCTTTGCTATGTCTAACACCATTTAGACACTCTACACACCAATTCATGACAATCTTCTTTCATATCTACTTCCAACATATGAACGATTGTGGATCATTTGAATAATTCGATTATTCCTAATAACCTCAATTATTCTGGAAGTCAAAACATGCAAAGTGAAACAATAGCTTAAACAATTAACATAAGATAGTAACATTACTCATAAATAAAACTCCTTTATTTAATCATCAAATGTCAATTTACATTTATCTATTACATGTTTCTAATACTATCTAATCTATGCTAATATCATCCTTCAGCCCAATACTCCTAGCATGTTGTAAGTGCTTAACCCTACTCAGTCCCTTCGTAAGCGGATCTGCTGGGTTATCTTCTGATGATATCCTCTTCACTACGAGTTGTCCTTCTTCTACACGATGTCTGATGAAGTGATATTTTCTGTCGATATGTCTTGATCTACCATGATCCCTCGGTTCCTTGGTTAAGGCAACCGCACCTTCGTTATCACGGAAAATCTCCATTGGCTCCTTTATGGCAGGTACGACTCCAAGATCACCGATGAAGTTCTTTAGCCATATTGCCTCCTTCGACGCTTCGCTCGCTGCAATGTACTCTGATTCGCACGTTGAATCAGCTACGGTTTCCTGCTTGGAACTTTTCCATGTCACTGCTCCTCCATTTAGGGTAAAGACCCAGCCCGACTGCGAACGGTAGTTGTCCCTGTCGGTTTGAAAACTGGCGTCACTATACCCTCGCACCTTTAAGTCATCACTCCCGCCGAAGACTAAGAACCATTCCTTTGTCCTCCGAAGGTACTTAAGGATATTCTTCACCGCAATCCAATGTGCTTTGCCAGGATTCCCTTGATATCTGCTAACCATGCTCAAAGCGAAGGCTACATCAGGGCGAGTACAAGTCATAGCGTACATGATTGAGCCAACTGCGGAAGCGTATGGTACTCGGCTCATTTCTGCTATCTCAGCTTCGGTACTCGGACTTTGAGTCTTACTCAATTTGGCGTTACTTTGTATCGGTAGTTCTCCCTTCTTTGAGTTTTCCATACTAAAACGTTTTAGTACCTTCTCTAAGTAAGTATTCTGACTAATTCCAATTAGTCTCTTACTTCTTTCTCTCACTATCCTTATTCCCAAAATGTAAGAAGCTTCTCCGAGGTCCTTCATAGCGAAGCACTTCCCGAGCCAGGACTTAACTTCCTGCAGAGTCGGGATGTCGTTTCCTATGAGCAATATGTCATCAACATATAGGACGAGGAAGCTTACTATACTCCCACTGGCTTTGACATATACACAAGACTCGTCTTCGCTTCGTACAAATCCAAACTCTTTGACTTTCTCATCGAAACAAAGATTCCATCTGCGAGACGCTTGTTTAAGTCCGTAAATGGACTTCTCAAGCTTACACACTCTATCCGGATGCTTCGGATCCACAAACCCCTCTGGCTGAGCCATGTAAACATCCTCAGCCAACTTTCCGTTAAGGAAAGCGGTCTTGCCATCCATTTGCCAAATCTCATAATCATGAAATGCGGCAATAGCTAGCATCACTCTAATAGATTTAATCTTCGCAACTGGTGAGAAGGTCTCATCATAGTCAACTCCAGGAGCTTGAGTAAAGCCCTTCGCAACCAATCGTGCTTTATATGTGTGTACGTTTCCATCCACGTCGGTCTTCTTCTTGAAGATCCATTTGCACCCAACGGTCTTACGTCCGGGCACGTAATCAACCAAATTCCAAACTTGGTTATCATACATGGATTGGATCTCGCTATCCATTGCCTCTTTCCACTTTACAGACTCCGGGCCTGCCATGGCTTCCTTGTAGCTATTAGGTTCATCAAGATTTACTAGTGTACCATCACTAATATACGTGTCCCCTTCGGTAGTAATATGAAAGCCATAGAACTGGGGATGAACTCTAACTCTATCGGAACGTCTAAGAGGTAAGGATTCGTCAATTGGTTCAACCGGAGTTTCCTCCTCGGGTTGAGCGCCAGCGGTAGAGGTTCCTTCATCCATCGACTCTTGAATCTCTTCAAGTTCGATTTGCCTCCCACTGTCTCCTTGGCTTATGAGTTCTCGCTCTCGGAAAACTCCTCTCCTTGCAACGAAGACAACATTGTCCTTCGGTCTATAGAAGAGATATCCAAAGGATGTCTGCGGGTAGCCGATGAAAATACATCGCTCACTTCGAGGTTCAAGCTTGTCGTGAGTATCTCGTCTTACGAAAGCCTCGCAACCCCAAACCTTGATGTGTGCCAACGAGGGAGCTTTCCCTGTCCACATCTCGTGAGGTGTTTTGGCAACCTTCTTAGTAGGGACTCGGTTAAGGATATGGGCGGCAGTCTCTAAGGCATACCCCCAAAAAGAGATTGGTAGCGAAGCACGACTCATCATAGAGCGAACCATATCCAATAAGGTTCGATTACGCCTTTCTGCCACACCATTCAATTGCGGTGTCCTAGGAGGCGTCAATTGTGAAACTATTCCACACTCCTTGAGATAATCGTGGAATTCAAGACTTAGGTACTCTCCTCCTCGATCGGATCGAAGCATATTGATTTTCCTGCCCAATTGATTCTCCACTTCATTCTTGAATTCTTTGAACTTTTCAAAGGTGTCGGACTTTTGCTTGATTAAGTAGATATACCCATATCTACTATAGTCATCGGTAAAAGTCACATAGAAGCGGTTCCCATCCTTCGTGGTTGATCTAAACGGTCCACACACATCGGTATGTATTAGGTCCAATAGACCTTCGCCCCTTTCACATGTACTCGTGAAAGGCGACTTAGTCATCTTTCCAAGCAAACAAGACTCGCATGTGTCATCTTCCCTAAGGTCGAATGACTCCAACACTCCATCCTTTTGGAGTTGGGCTATGCGTTTCTTGTTGACATGTCCAAGACGACAATGCCACAAGGATGCTTTGTCCATACTAGTGGAAGAATCAATATTCAAAACATCATTTCCTAAGTTATCAACAATCATAACGGTTTCATATATTCCATTACATGGTATAGCTTCAAAGTAAAAGACACCATTTAGATAAGCCAAAATAGAACCATTCTCATTATTAAAAGAAAATCTAAATCCTTGTCTATATGAACCATGAAATGAAATGATGTTTCTTGCCATTTCTGGCGAATAGCAACAATTGTTCAAATCTAAAACTAAACTATTCCTAAGCACTAAGGAATACACTCCAATCTTGGTTACAGGCGACGATCTTCTGTTCCCCATGATTAGATTGATCCTTCCTTGCTCCACATCCCTACTTCTTCTTAGTCCCTGCACATTAGAACAAATGTGATAACCACAACCGGTATCAAGAACCCAAGAAATAGCATGATTAGAATCGTTAGATTTGATTGTATATATACCTGCGAAAGATGGCTTGATCTTTCCTTCTTTGATTGCTTGCAGGTAATCCGGGCAGCTTCTCTTCCAATGTCCTATCTTGTGGCAGTGGTGGCACTCTGCCTCCTTCGGGTTAGAGCAGGGCTTGGCGGGATCAACTTTGGTCCCACTAGAAGAGGCACCATCTCGGGCTTTCACCTTGCGATAGTTCTTTGATGAAGCTTTCCTCTTCTTTCCCTTCCCTTGTCCAATAGCCAAGACAGGAGCAGCGGGCGGATTGGGAGTAGGTGCAACAGACTTGTCTTTAAAGTTGCTCTCAGCAACCCTCAAGAGACCTTGGAGCTTGCTTAGGGTGACCTCTTCTTTGTTCATGTGGTAGGTCATCCTAAATTGATTGTACATCGGAGGCAAAGAGTGAAGCACCATGTCGATCGCCAAATCCTCACCGAAGTCAACATTTAACTTGCGAAGGCGGTCGACATACCTTTGCATCTTTTGCAAGTGCACGGTAAGAGATTCTCCATGACCCATCTTCGCGGAAATCATGTTAGTGAAAATCTCGTACCTCTCTTGTCTCGCGTTTTGGTGGTACCTTTCCAATAAGTCTTGGTGCATCTCGTACGGGTACATGTCCTCGTAGGACTTTTGGAATTCGGAGTTCATGGTGGCGATCATGATGCAATGTACCTTCGTTGCATCTCGCTCATGAGTTTCAAAGGCGGTGATTTCGGCGGGAGTAGCAATTTCGGGGTTGATTTTCTCGAGCTTCTCATCGAGGACATACTCCTTATCCTCATAGCGAGCAATGGTGCGAATGTATCTTATCCATTCGCTAAAGTTCGTTCCATCGAAGGTGACCTTTTGGCAAAGGCTCATCAACGTGAAAGAACTAGCAGCAGCGTTGTTTGCGTTTGACATCTACAATTAGAAAAGGACAAAGATAGATTAGAATAAGAATCCCCAATTATCACCCAATAAGAAAATTAGGGCTAGGATCCAACAATAACATTTACATACTAGAAAAGGGATGCCGTAATCTAATATGCAAATAAATTGAAGGTAAGTGAATGACGATTCACTAATTCTCCATCAAAAGCTTACACTATTAGTCCTAAGTGTTTTTGAGAATTCCTAGGTTCGGATGAGATTCATTGAATCTATTCAATGGCATGTTTAAATCTCGATATGCCCCTCTTGTTTGTGACTGGGATGCCGAGGATCACAAAGCGGGTGTGAATTACCATGCAAATTCACATGGTGCCTTCATTGTAACAATCACCTATTCGATGTGCCGGTAAACCACACACGCTCCATCGAACTATGATAAACAATGAATCACCCTTTGCCACCTTCGCTTAGAACCAATTAGTGTGCCGGTAAACCACACACGCTCCACCAACATCTTAGCAAGGTGCAAAGTGTAATTTCATGGGATTGCATCAATTCACTTTTCCTAAAGTAACTAGGATTGGGAAATTTTAAAAATATATGTAGTTACTTTATATTTCTTATTATACTTTTAATGAGAGAATGAGGTTGCCCTATCCTACCCGTTCGGCTAACGACCCTCCACCAATCAAGCAAGCGGTGGGTGTGAGTGTACACCCATTAAGCGCCATTTTATAGGCCGCAACCTTATACCCACCTTATAGATCGGCTTCGTGAATGAGGCCTACTAACGGTAAGACTAGCATTTAGTTATACATATATATATTATTCTAGTAATATCATATTAGTATAGGGTTGTATTTTAAAAACTTTTAAAATCTAGGGTTTGAAATTTAAGTTGTCTAAATTAAAACTTTTAATCACAAAAGTAAATTTCAAAACATGAGGGTAGGTTTTAAACATTTAAAACATGGAGGATCAAATAACAAATAATTCCAATTAACAATTAATATCCTAATTATCTATATTTGATTTATTCAAGATTTCTTTGAAAGATAATTACCAAAATAGTTAAATAATTAATTAATTATCATATAAGGAAATTAAATATTTAATTAGTTGATAATTACCCTTAACTAGATCAAGATAATAGTTATATTTATCAGAAAAACGAATTAATGTTGATCTAATTAGTTTATGGTAAGTTAAGATAAGATAAACACAAAGAAATCCCGAATCTGGCCATTCCTGACGCTTTGACTCGCCGAGTGCACAAGGGGACTCGCCGAGTCAGGCCTACTCGCCGAGTCCACCTTGGGACTCGCCGAGTCAGTGACACAGAAACCAAAAAATCGAATTTTGCAGGTTTGTTTCAGTTAATCAAGCAACAATTTACAGAAAACCAAGCTAGGCTCTGATACCACTGATGGGTTTTAGCCATAAGAACTTTCCTATGTGCGCATGCAAAACCCTAATGCTTGGATCTAGGCTTTCTAATAAACATGCAATGAATCCAAGTCTTCTAATGACTAATTAGGCTAAATAACAACATTGAAACAGATCTAGAATCATACCTTTGAGTTCCTTGTTGATCTTGAGGTCTTGGAGCTTCTAGAGTCACAAGTGTCACTCCTCTAATGGCTTACAAACACCAAAGCAAGGAGGATGATTTGGGAGAGAGGAGAGGGGAGGAATTCGACCAGAGTTCTCTTGCTTTTTCAGAAGTGCCGAATTCCCTTATGCTATGGGGTCTATTTATACTTGTAGATTCCTTAAGGATTACAGATAAGTCCCTATCAGATAATCTTCTCTTAAGGCTATCCAAATCCATTCCATAGATAAGTATATGGACGATTTAAGCTATCCTAAACCTCTTAGAATTCGTCCATACCACATCCAAATGGATTTACAGTCTAAAGCTTAACTATCAAACAATTGACAGTTTATACCCCTTTATTTAATTAATCTCTTTAAGTCACCAAATTAATTCTAATTAATTCTATGACTTATATTAATCAAATAACAATATATTATTCATTATATTATTCACATAATATATTAATAATATTTACTCTCTCTTAATAAATCATCCTATCAAGTTGCTATGGTGAAGGCAACTCAAAAGGACCATGCACAACCGGATCAAATACTTGCCTAATATAGTTGCAGCCTTAGACACTATTCCAACACTAATTATAACAATGAATCACTAACTCATTGTTCTAAACAAAAGGTGTAACGCCCGTAGATCAGGCCTAGTCAATTTAGAGACGATAAGCGTAAAAAAATGACTTTTTGATGGAAGATTATTTTGAAGGAATAATCTTAACTAAGTTGTAGTATATGTTACAAAGATTATGTACATATAAAGAACGCCGAAATCCGAGTTATAACAAAGAAGTTATGACCTGACAAAGTTTCGCGACAAAACCGGCACGACACATCACAACGTAAATAGTGAATTTACGATAGAGCGAGATTTGGCCTTAGCGATATAAACGAAAGTCGTATAATACGTTAAACCGAGAGCGTACATAAAAAGAACGTCCAAATCTGGCTTCGTATGAGGAAGTTATGATTTTTCTAAGTTTCGACTTAGCGGTATGCAGCCCGAATACTCGATTTGAGATCGAGCGGTTTTTAGCCAAAACAATCTAAATGAGAATCGAAGATCTTCTTGATAGTAGTGCAACGATAAAAAGACAGGCAAAAATAGACGTCAGATGAAGAAATTATGAATTTATAACGGAGTTTTCCTGTCCCGGCCTACTAAAAATAAACAATAAAAATAAAGTCAAAATTAGCCGATAGAGTTTAAATGAAAGTTGTAGAGTATAGTCTCGCCTACGCGAGGATATAAAGAATGTCAAAAACGGAGTTCGTATGAGGAAGATATGAATTTTTGAAGTTTTTTTAAATAATTAAAGTATTAAATTTAATTATAAATTCTGATATTATCCAAAGGGGGGGGGGGGGGGGGGGGGGGAGTCACCGGCCTTATCCACATTACACCCAACGTAACTTTAATTATGCCTAGCGTAATTCAGGGTTTCAGTCCCTATAAATAGATGTCGGGTGCAGCCGAGTTCTATTGCTCATTTCTTTCCTTCTCTCGCGTTTTTTGTCTCGTTTTTCATGCAAGAAATATCCTGAAGCACCGGTATTAATCCCAAGCCCCGAAGCAAGTCCCGAAGCCTTGAAGATCCCGAGGAGTAAAATTCCCGATCCGAAGCTCTGCCCGCAAGGAGCCCGGTTTTTGTGAAGATCTTCCAGATCTACCGAAGAATACTACTTCTACAAGCCGTAGTGTTGTCCGATCATCTTCTGATCAAGTGAGTGTGTGGTTACTTTCTTCTAACACATAAATATGAAGTATTTGCTCGAAATACATGCTATGTGTCTATGTACTGTTGTTTATTTGAGATAAGTGTGGAATGAATGTTTTATATGGTTTTTAAATGAGTTAAACTGTATGTGTATTTTATATCTACTAATATGTTGGGTAGAACATGGGTAGATGAGATCGTTGTTATGTGATAAAATGATGAGGTATGTAAGATGATTAAAGAATAATATTGGTAGATGCACCAATTAGAGAATGTCATAATACTAGCAGATGCGCTTAAGAATAATATTGGTAGATACACCAAATAGAGAATATCATAATACTAGCAGATGCGCTTATGGGATAATCATGACATATGCGCTTATAGGATAATGTCGGCAGATGCGCCTAAATGAGAATGTCATAAACCTGGAATTCGCGCCTCATAGTGTATGACGTAATCCTGGCAGAGGCACTTAAAGGATGATGTTGGTAGATGCGCCTTATGTAGCAATAGATTTTGTGTCAATTCCTTAGGTCAATCCTTATGAATGAATGGATGTCAGGTAGTTGAATTCTTAGGGTAAAATCCTAAGAAATAAAGAAGATAATGGGGGTGGGTAATTGGGTTGATTGCTTGATGGTTGAGTATAATAATTATATTATTGTGGGTCGAAAACCCTATATGCTCACCAGGCTTCCAAGCCTGACTCACTCAGTTTTCTTTGCATTACAAGTAATGGCACAAGAGTATAAGTTGGTGGACTTGACGAGAGATTTTGGATTATAGATCAGTAGTTATAAATGACTGTTGTAAGGTCTATTTTTGTTGTTTATACTTTTGGTTTGTATCAGAGCATAACATCCCGAGATTTTGTTATTTAATGAAAATACATTTCTCTAAAGAAATGTTTTGATAAATTCTTATCATATTTTGTTTTGGGAACAAATTCTGCAACTGTTTTCTTTAAAAGATTACTTTGATTTTAAAAACAAGCATAAACAAATCGGTCTTTTCCGGCTGTGAAATTGGGGATGTCACAAAAGGTGATAGTTAAATTGGGTATACATGATCATATAACTTTAATGTGGATGTACACGATGCAACCACCGGTTTTCCCAGTCGCGTTTAGTTCCCAGGATCTTTTGACAGGGAGAGCGTATAGTATGGGATCTAGCCATCACATTATACCTTAATGTAGTGACAAAGAACATGGTTTGGCATGCGGAATTAAAGCTTGAACAATTGAACATGGTGATTTGGGTGTTTAAGATATATATTGAATGTATATGGTGTTACACAAAAAGGATCTAGATCTAAACTACATAAATAACACAAACTTACACACTCACTTTTACATCTCTCAAGCACACCTCTACAAGTGGTATGAACCCACTATTTATAGAGGTGTTTACATGTCTCTCTCTCTCACTCTTTATCTCTCATGTGTCACAAGGCTAATACTCCACATGCAAGTGGGTTTTACAAAAGTCAAACATTTACAAAGTCATGAATGAATAACTTTGCACCCCAACATTCTCCCCCTCAAAGTTAGGAATGAATGACCCACTTCAAATCTTCCAAAATCAAGCACTACGCGGGTCGAGCCTCAAAGGTGACTCATGTCAAAACAAACTTCAATATTCAATTCTTCCATGACTCTTCAATTTGGGCTCTAGGATGTGAGACAATACAATCCGAGCAGCAACGAATGATCAAGAGTATTCCAAACTCCAAATAATCACCCTAAAGTTGCGCATAAAAACACACCCCAAAAATCTTCAATAATTCCAAACCCATTTCGAATACATCACTTCCGAACTTCCAATTGCATCATCTCGTAATCTTCAAAACTTCAAGATCATTTCGGTCTTCAAATCCGCGTAATATGAAAAATTCAAGTTCAAATTTCCATATTAAACTTCTCCCCCTTTTTATAATCGAAATTTGATTATAAAACTCCAAAGGAAAAAGAACGTGCTCTATACCGAATTTTTCGTATCAAAACTCCCCCTTAACATGTGGGATAAACATTGTGCTTCAATTTGGAAAATCCAAAAAATATTGAATTTTTAGCTTCGTTCACGGATCGCCTTTGACAAAATTTCTCAAAAATGGGTAGAAATTGTCATTTTCGAAATTTTGCAGTGACCCGTTGCGCCCAAAACAGCCAAATATGCGAAACACACTCCCATTTGCGAAACTGGGTCGAATGTGTAAATTCGCACAAACTACAGGGGCCTAAAATGCACAATCTTCAATTTTCAGCAAAAACAGTCCTTTTCGAATTTGGGTGAAAAGTGTCAAACATGCGAAATTTGAGTTAATTTGCAAAGTGTAAAATATTCAAAGGTTCAGGGGTCGTTTTCGAATCTTCTTCCCTTTTGTTCTCCAAACATGCGAAGAGTAGGCTTTTTCGTACGAAATCTCTTGTCAAACAAACAAAACTTTAAGGGCCAGTTTCGTAAATTCGACTTCTTCTTTTTCAATTCATATAACACGCTTCGCAAGTTTCAGTCAAACAAATTCTTCACACATCACTGATGTGAACCATGGATAAAAATACTTCGCATCTTAACCCAATTTAACCAAATGCGAAATATTGAGACCCAAATGCGAACTTAACAGAACTTCAAATCTTCACAAATTGCGAACGAACTTCCAAATTGGGAACCATATCACAACCTGCGAACCATTTTGAGACCCAGATGTGAACTCATGTTTGTATCATCAACACAATCATTTTATTTTGCGAACTCAACTGAAATCCATTTCACGTCTTTGGAAATTAAACAATTGCATTTTTCTTAACTTCGCATCTTGTCTTCACATCGATCATTTGTTCTCAGTTCATCACTCAAAACAAAAGCAACATTAAATCCCAAAATATGCGAATCTTAACACAAATCGATCCACTCCACTCTAAATCGATTCAAACTTCGCATATTGACCAACACAGGGACCCTTCGCCATCACAATTTCATGTTTTCTTTAACACATCAAGAATAGTCGTTCGAAATCAAAATCTCAGCTTTCATTCTCAGTTAACTTTCCAAATCATTCGTCAACTATAAAATCATCCGATCGATTTTAAGATGCGAATAAAAACCCATTTATAGTGTTCGATACCAAGAACTCGAAACCAAGTGGATTTCGAAATTAAACCTAAAATCAAGTATGATTTCAACATTCACTGCCAATATTCAACTTGTATCAAATGACTTCAACTTTCAGTTCATCGAATTAACCCATAAAAGTCGAGTGTGACTTTTTCTAAGATTGACTTTTCGAAGTCAAAGATCAGATGACACAAAATTGACGAATATAAAGTCCAATTTCATATCAAAAAGAGTTCAAACAACTGTTTTAACAATGTTCTTCACAAAAATATTGAAAGTTCTTGATCAATTTTGTCAAACTCAAAAACTTAATTGTCGACTTCCAAACTCGGTTTGAACAAAATCAATTTCTTAGTCGTATCTTGATCATCATCGATCTTTTGAGATTAAACTCAATATAACATATCGATTCACAAGCACATCTTTCACAATCTAAATAATCAATCGATGTGAGCGATGAAAGAGAAACCAGACTCCAGAACAAGAACGAAGGATAAGCTGAATGCGATAATATTGTTGATTTAATTTCAATGACTCAATGGGCTCTCATATTACAACCGGATTAAACAACATATTGGGCTTCTCTATCGGGACAAATCACGAACTAGACCAAATATGAACATTAACAGACTTGAAGTATTTTTGGACTACATCGTGCTTGATGAACGGTAACAAATCAAGGATTGGACTCAAAGTTCATTATTGAACATTAAGATGTCAAAAAGAAATTTAGAATTCGACTTTATTTAATAATTTTTGATCTAATCAACAATAAATGGATCAAACAATGGGGTGAAAAAGAATTATGATCCATTGAGACAAAACGATCAAACAATCTAAAAACGCAACGCACGATTCAAATATTACAAGAGATCATAGAGAGAGACTCACCAAAACTGATCAAATTGCGACAAAAGTTTCCAAACCGAGAATCGTTCTTCAAATATCACCTTGATCTTAAAGACCCGCTCTGATACCAATTGTAGTGACAAAGAACATGGTTTGGCATGCGGAATTAAAGCTTGCACAATTGAACATGGTGATTTGGGTGTTTAAGAGATATATTAAATGTATATGGTGTTACACAAAAAGGATCTAGATCTAAACTACATAAATAACACAAACTTACACACTCACTTTTACATCTCTCAAGCACACATCTACAAGTGGTATGAACCCACTATTTATAGAGGTGTTTACATGTCTCTCTCTCACTCTTTATCTTTCATGTGTCACAAGGCTAATACTCCACGTGCAAGTGGGTTTTACAAAAGTCAAACATTTACAAAGTCATGAATGAATAACTTTGCACCCCAACACTTAATAACCAATTTAAGGCAATCAGTACAACAGTAGATATTATAACACAATACTTCAGTACTAAATTAATTTCCCCTTTGCATTCACTTAGTGATGTTTTCACATAAACGGTAATGTATAAACTATATTTGGTTAATTATAGTTACACTTGGGAAATTTATACACTTTTTATAAGAAACAAGCATACAAAACAATCGGGCCTTGGTAGAAGGCTACTTTTAGTAGAAAATATAGGATTTTCTAGGAGTTTCAAACATTTACAAACATTCACTTACTTTTACTACAACGTTTACAAACTCATATTTCAAACACTCTTACAAACATTTTCATACAAGCAATGACACTAAAATGCTTATGAACTCACCAACTTTAAAGCTGATAAAATCTTTCAAAATAACTTGTATTCTCAGGTCGTCAGTAGACAGGTACCGAGGCCAGCTTTTAAGAAGATGGAGCACTTTCAAGACTCATCTTTATTTTGATTCATATTTTGGTGTCTTATAAACTGTACAGAACACTATTGTATTAAAATACACTATTAATGCAATGGATGATGTTGTTTGCATGTTTACTATTATTCTGTGTTGTGATACTGTACATGACGTCCTTCGCCTCAGAACGTTTCTGCCGTTCCGGTTTTGGGGTGTGACAAATTGGTATCAGAGCAATGTTTATAGTGAATTTAGTATATCAACCCAAAAAAGATATACTAACTATAAACACAATGAGATTAAAATATTCTGACCAAGAGTTTATACTTTTAAATAATAAAATATTTAATTAAGTATACAAACCTGCATTCATACTAAAATCAATGTCACTAGGGCAGCACAAAAGTATTACGATTGTTGAATATCACAAGTAGGCTTGGGGATGTATGGTCAGTTATGTTGGATTAGGTGTCTAAGCCCATAACTATAATTGGTATGTACTTGAATTGATAGCAGCACAGTCCTTTTGGGTTGCCATCAAACCTAGCAACCGGACAAGGAAATTATGAAAGGAGAGATATTAATTTATTATAAGATTAATAAATTAATATAAATGAATTTATTAATATGTTAAAAGATTAATATATTAATAAGAAATTATTTTGTTTAATTAATTGTTAGCCAGAAATTAATTAGGATTAATTTCGGGGTTAAAAGAATTAATTATAAGGTGCAGGGACTAGTTTGCAATTATCTAATAGTTGAGTGGAAGGCTCTAGAACCCCCTTGGATAAGGGTGGACGAAATCTTCAGGGGAAACCCTAATAATTTCGTCCATAGGGGCTTGGATAAGGCCCTTGGGTTTGCTTAGGCCCTAAGCAAAGGATAACTAGGGTTTCCCCTAAACCCTAGATCCCTCAGCTATATAAGGAGCCTCCTGGTTCATGTTTTGGTTACTCTTTTCTTTTGAAGAAACCCTAAGGGCCGAAATTTTGCATACTCCCTCTCCCCTATCTCCTCTACTTTCCCTTCTTGCTAGTTTGGGTGTGATTCCATTAGAGGCATTGCACTTGTGGTGCTAAGCTTCCAAGAAGATCAAGATCAAGATCAAGGGAATTATCAATTGTTTACTATAACAATTGAAAGGTATGTAATTACTAAACCCTAGTTTGTAAATTTCGATTATAGCCTCTCTCCTCTAGGGTTCTTGTTTTGCAATTCAAAGTTGTATGTTCAATAGATAAAACATAGATCCAAAGTAGGTTGCATGTGAACTTAGGAATTGTTTTCTAGTTTATTTGTTTTACCTAAAACCCATCAGTGGTATCAGAGCCTTTGTTTGTTTTAAATTGAATTGTTATAATTGTTGAATTGCAAATTAGGGTTTATAGCTATTAAACCCTAAAGGCCATTTTTTCGATTTTTAGGGTTGTGGATCAAAGGGTTTTTGAAAACCCTAGCCTCCAAAGAACCCTAATCGAAATTAGGGTTAGGGTTTTGAAAACCCTAGCCTCCTCCCTTGGAAATTTCGAAATATGCTATAAAGATTAGGGTTTCTTTGTTTTGGATAAAAGTTGCCTTATTTGGATAATTGAGAAAAATAAAGAAATTATCCTATCCCCATATTTTCGAAATCTAGAAGGGATATGGATTAGGATTAAATTAATTGTTTAATTTAATTAGATAATCCTTACAAGATTTAATAAATTAATTAAAAGTTAATTAATAGATAAATATTAAATCTAATTAATTGGTTTATTTAAATTTAAAATTTAATAGTTTAAATTTCGAAAAAAAATTATATAAACCCTTGGAGTTTTAAAATGTTTTAAAACACACCTTATATATATATATATATATATATATATATATATATATATATATATATCTATATATATATATATATATATATATATATATATATATTATAATTAAAAGTTAAATATTATATATGTATAAGAATATGGTCAGTCAAATCGCTAGTATGCCTCATTCACGAAGCTAGTCTATAAGGGGGTATAAGGAAACTACCTATAAAATGGTAGTTGAATGGGTGTCCACTCTCACCCACCGCTTCCTTGATTAGTGGAGGGTCGTTAGCAGAACGAATTTGATAGGACAACTACTTCCCATTAAAAGTATAATGCTATTAAAGAAAGTACTAGAACACTATTTTTCAAAATCCCAACTCTAGTTACTTTAGGAAAAATGTGAAAAGTATGCTAATCCATGAAATTGCACATTATGCTTTATTGGTCGTTAGTGGTGCGTGTGTGGTTAACCGGCACACTAAAAAGCATTAATAAAGAGTAGTAATGGGTATCTTATAATTATCATTTTGATGGAGCGTGTGTGGTTTACCGGCACATCAATAGTTAATGATAAAGACAATAAGGTTACCAAGCACATTTGCATGGTTATTCACATCTAGTTTGTGATCCTCGGTATCCCAGTCACAAATAGTAGAGCATAATCCGAGATTAAAACATGCCATTAAATAGTTTTAATGTATCTCAAAAGAATTAGGAATTTCACTTCGTTTATTCTGTCTAATGGTGGAATTGGTGAATCGTCATTCACCTACCTTTATGAGATTTGAACTTGGATCTCGGCATCCCATTTCCAAGTTGTAAATCGTCATAGTTGGGTCCTAACCTTGATATGATATCTTTGGGTTATTATATTGAGGTATCTTGGAATCTAACTAAAACTATCTTTCTTTTCAGATGTCTACTCCTGGAAACACTTCTGCTTCATCATCCTCCAGCCACAACTTCTCTCTACTAAACATCTGCTCCAAAGTCGTTATGGATGGCTCCAACTATAACGATTGGATGCGTAACATCAAGATGGCGCTTAGATTCGAGGACAAAGAGTACGTCCTTGAAAAGGAGCTCAAAGAACTTGATGAGTCAAAAGCCACTCCCGAAGAGTATGCTGCCTACAAGAAACACTATGATGATGCTACCAAAGTGGCGTGCATCATGGTTGTAACCATGTCCCCAGAATTGCAGAGGTACTATGAGGACTACTGGCCTTTTGAGATGAACAAGGACCTTATGGAAAAGTACCATAAGCGAGCTCGTCAAGAAAAGTTTGAGGTAGTCAAGTCACTCATGGCTTGCAAGATGAAAGAGGGGGAATCGATTGTATCTCATGTGTAAAGAATGCAACGCTACATAGAGCGTTTGGTCAAGCTCAACATTCACTTCGATGAGGAATTGGCCATTGACATGGTCTTGAATTCGTTGCCTGATTGTTATGGTCAGTTTATCTTAACTTACCATTTGAACAACACTGAGCAGACTTTGGCCCAATTGCACAACTTGTTGCAGACAGCTGAGGCAGGGATGAAGGGTAAAAGTATACCCTCCACACCTGCAAGTGCCCCTGTCTTGGCCATTGGACAGGGAAAGGGGAAGAAGAGGAAAGGTCCTCCCAAGCAAAACTGGAAGAGCAAGGCTCAAGTTGTGTCATCTAGTAATGGCCTGAAGGCTAAGCCCAGTGGTTCCACTCCCCATGTTTCTGATCCAAAAGAGGCCATTTGCTTTTACTGCAATCAAAAGGGGCATTGGAAGAGATCTTGCCCACAATATATGCAAGATATCAAGGATGGCAAAGTGAAGCCATCCTCGGCAGGTATTTACACTATTTCTGCTAATAACTCATTATCTTCTCGTTCATGGGTCCTTGATACAGGATGTGGTTTTCATATCTGTTCTGATTTGCAGGGGCTAAAGGAAAGTGAGGAGATAGAGCATGGGAGGATAAACTTGATGATGGGGAACAGAAAGTCTTCACCAGTGACCAAGATCGGAGTTTATCAACTATTGCTTAGTAATGATGTTAGATTAGACTTAATAAATTGTTGCTATTCGTCTGAGATGACGAGAAACATTATTTCATTTCATGCATTGTTCAGACAAGGTTTTAAATATTCTTTTAATGATTTGAATGGTTCAATTTCTGTTTATAAGAATGGTGTTTTGTGTTTGAAGCTTTACCTTGTGATGGTGTGTATGAAACAGTGACTTGTGTTGATAGCTTAGGAAATAGTGTACTTAATATTGACTTGTCTAATAGTGTAGACAAGGCATGCTTATGGCATTGTCGTCTTGGACACATTAACAAGAAACGCATAGCCCAACTCCAAAAGGATGGAGTGTTGGAATCATTTGACCTAAAATCAGATGATATGTGTGAATCTTGTCTTTTGGGAAAGATGACAAAATCACCATTCACAGGGTCTTGTGAAAGAGGTGAAGGTCTGTTGGATCTCATACACATAGATGTGTGTGGGCCCTTCAGATCAACCACAAGGGATGCTAATCGATTCTATGTGATTTTCACTGACGATTATAGTAGATATGGTTACATCTACTTGATCAAACATAAGTCAGAAACCTTTGAAAAGTTCAAAGAGTTTAAGCATGAAGTCAAAAATCAATTGGGCAGAAAGATCAAGATACTTAGATCCGATAGAGGCGGGGAGTATCTTAGTACCGAGTTCAACGACTATCTGAAAGAATGTGGGATAGTCTCACAATTGGCTCCTCCTAGGACACCACAGTTAAATGGTGTAGCTGAGAGGCGTAATCGAACCTTGTTAGACATGGTTCGTTCTATGATGAGTCGTGCCTCGCTTCCTATTCACTTCTGGGGTTATGCCTTAGAGACAGCCGCCCACATCCTCAATCTTGTCCCTACAAAGAAGGTTGCCAAAACACCTCACGAAATGTGGACAGGGAAAGTTCCCTCGTTAGCACATATTAAAGTCTGGGGTTGTGAAGCTTTCGTAAGACGAGAGACTCATGACAAGCTAGCAGCTAGAAGTGAGAAATGTGTTTTCATTGGTTACCCAAAGCAGTCTTTTGGATATTTGTTCTACAGACCTAGTGAGAACGTGTTGTTTGTAGCTCGAAGAGGAGTCTTTCTGGAAAGAGAGCTCATATTCAAAGAGGACAGTGGGAGTACCATTGACCTTGAAGAGATTTAAGAGTCAACCAATGAAGGAACCTTATATGACACTAGCACTCAACCAGAGGAAACAGTTCCTGTTGAACCGGTTGACAAATCATTACCTCTTCGAAGATCCACTAGGGTGAGTGTGCCACCTGAGTTGTATGGTTTTCATATTACTTCAGATGGTGACACATTCATAAGTGACAAAACACTGGTAAACTTAGATGAAGCAGTCACTTATAAGGAAGCAATGGCAGGCCCAGAGGCTTCCAAGTGGAAAGAGGCAATGGACAGCGAGATTAAGTCCATGTATGACAACCAAGTTTGGAATTTGGTTGATAGTGCACCAGGTCGTAAGACAGTTGGGTGCAAATGGATCTTTAATAAGAAGACAAACATGGACGGGAATGTGCATACATTCAAGGCTCGACTGGTTGCAAAAGGTTTCACTCAAACCCTAGGGGTTGACTATGATGAGACCTTTTCGCCAGTAGCTAAGATTAAATCTATTAGGATATTGCTCGCCATAGCTGCCTTTCATGACTATGAAATCTGGCAGATGGATGTCAAGACTGCCTTCCTCAATGGGAAGTTGGCTGAAGATGTTTACATGAGTCAGCCAGAGGGTTTTGTTGATGCAAAGTTTCCCAATAGAGTGTGCAAGCTTGAGAAATCCATCTATGGATTGAAACAAGCATCTCGCAGCTGGAATCTTTGCTTCCATGAGAAAGTCAAAGAGTTTGGTTTCTCTAGAAGTGAAGATGAGTTTTGTGTGTATATCAAGGCTAGTGGGAGTATAGTAACTTTTCTGGTGTTATATGTCGATGACATATTACTCATTGGTAATGACGTTCCAACCTTGAATGAAGTTAAGTCTTGGCTTGGAAAGTGTTTTGCCATGAAAGACCTAGGAGAAGCCGCCTATATTCTTGGGATTAGAATATTGAGAGATAGAAAGAAGAGACTAATTGGAATTAGTCAGAGCACATACTTGGATAAGGTACTAAAGAGGTTTAGTATGGAAAATTCCAAGAAGGGAGAGCTACCTGTCCAGAGCAATACCAAATTGAGTAAGACTCAATGCCCGAGTATAGATGAGGAAATAGATGACATGAGTCGTGTACCTTATGCTTCCGCTGTCGGATCGATCATGTACGCTATGACATGTACTCGCCCTGAGGTGGCATTTGCTTTGAGCATGGTCAGTCGTTATCAGGGAAACCCAGGTAGAGCTCATTGGATAGCCATGAAGAATATACTCAAGTATTTGCAAAGAATGAAGGATTGGGTCCTTGTACTTGGTGGCAATGATACTTTGAGAGTATATGGTTACAGTGATGCCAGCTTTCAGACGGATAGAGATAACTTCCGTTCTCAGTCAGGCTGGGTATTCTTATTAAATGGAGGAGCAGTTACTTGGAAGAGTTCCAAGCAAGATACGGTGGCTGATTCTACTTGTGAATCAGAGTACATAGCAGCAAGTGAAGCGTCGAAAGAAGCAGCTTGGTTGAGGAACTTCATCGAGGATCTCGGAGTTGTTCCAACCATCCAGGAGCCCATGGAACTGTTCTGCGATAATGAAGGAGCGGTTGCCTTGACAAAGGAACCGAGAGATCATGGTAAAACCAGACATATCGACAGAAAGTACCATTTCATCAGACATAGAGTAGAAGAAGGCCATCTTATAGTGAAGAGGGTGTCATCTGAAGATAACCCAGCAGATCCCCTCACAAAGGGTCTGAGTAGGGCTAAGCATATTCAGCATGCTCGGAGCATAGGACTGAAAGATGACATTAGTTTTAGTAGTTAGATTAGTTTTGTTCTGAAACTTGTAACAAAGTAAATGTAATTAACTTTTGGTGATTAAATAATAAAGTATTATTTATAAGTTTGGGTTCTACCTTTTGTCAATTGTTTATTATTGTGTTTCATTTTTGCATGTTTTACTTCCCGAATAATAAGATTATTCAAACTCCACAGTCGCTCGTACTTTTGGAAGTAAGTAGTGAATCAAGACTGTCATGAACTGGATTGTAGATTGTCTAAGGATAGACATGGCAATAGATTTTGTTGCAACGTTCATGCGTACTCAGAAATTGAGATTTGAGTATTGGATAAACCCTCGCTCAGAGTATTACTTCATGGAATTCATCACGAGTAATACTGAGACGATAATATCTTATAATCTTGAAACAGAGATATATGAGTTGTAATTTGCAAGTCGGCTATGCATTGGTAATACGAAAACGCATCAGTAACTTGGTGTTATAAAACGTATTATCATGTATGGTTTGATGAGTAAAAGATACAAGCATATGAGTCAATGTTTATTCGTTCCTTTTTCCTTAATGGGAAAAAGCGATATCTGTGGGCCCCTCGATGATTTGGTGTTGACTTATGTGTTGGGCCCAGCCATGACTAAATTGATGTGTTCAATTAGAAGTCCTACATCATCACTAATCAGGAATCGAGAAACATAGATTCTGGACAAAGAGGTTGATTGCATTCCATGTCTTTTGTATAGGGATATCTAGCAGAACGAAGGATTATATGATCACTTATCTTAGGACACGTAACTGACTGGGTCAGAGTTCGACAGCAGCTTTTTGGAAGCTACAATTTGCTGGTCAAATTTAGAAGGCATACTAGCAATTATAGTTACAGACTTATCCAAGTGGGAGACTGTTGGATTAGGTGTCTAAGCCCATAACTATAATTGGTATGTACTTGAATTGATAGCAGCATAGTCCTTTTGGGTTGCCATCAAACCTAGCAACCGGACAAGGAAATTATGAAATGAGAGATATTAATTTATTATAAGATTAATAAATTAATATAAATGAATTTATTAATATGTTAAAAGATTAATATATTAATAAGAAATTATTTTGTTTAATTAATTGTTAGCCAGAAATTAATTAGAATTAATTTCAGGGTTAAAAGAATTAATTATAAGGTGCAGGGACTAGTTTGCAATTATCTAATAGTTGAGTGGAAGGCTCTAGAACCCCCTTGGATAAGGGTGGACGAAATCTTTAGGGGAAACCCTAATAATTTCGTCCATAGGGGCTTGGATAAGGCCCTTGGGTTTGCTTAGGCCCTAAGCAAAGGATAACTAGGGTTTCCCCTAAACCCTAGATCCCTCAGCTATATAAGGAGCCTCCTGGTTCATGTTTTGGTCACTCTTTTCTTTTGAAGAAACCCTAAGGGCCGAAATTTTGCATACTCCCTCTCCCCTCTCTCCTCTACTTTCCCTTCTTGCTAGTTTGGGTGTGATTCCATTAGAGACATTACACTTGTGGTGCTAAGCTTCCAAGAAGATCAAGATCAAGATCAAGGGAATTATCAATTGTTTACTATAACAATTGAAAGGTATGTAATTACTAAACCCTAGTTTGTAAATTTCGATTATAGCCTCTCTCCTCTAGGGTTCTTGTTTTGCAATTCAAAGTTGTATGTTCAATAGATAAAACATAGATCCAAAGTAGGTTGCATGTGAACTTAGGAATTGTTTTCTAGTTTATTTGTTTTACCTAAAACCCATCAAGTTATAGGAGTGACATAGCTTGTTCAACTATGTTGGTTCGAGAAGTGATTAGCATATGCCCAAGAATGGTTGTGATATGGCAACAAGTCTAAAAACTTATCAACACTACTATAATGATAACATTAGAACAAAAATAATTCTAAAATACTATAGGAGTATTTTGTGTTACAATAATTCTTATCTGAGAACTAAAAAGGTCTTTATTAGTAAGTCGATAGTTGCTAAGTGGATACACTAAGGTTATATGTAAATAGGATGGCATAGACTTACAATCTGTGATCTTTGCTTTACTCCATGTTCCTTGTTTGGTTGTGGGTTTAGAGTTAGGACCACTTATTCGAAGGTCTATCCTGTTTTAAATACATATAACTAGTATGCACTATGCAAGTATTGAAGTAACTGATAAAGATCATATTATAATTATCTTAAGTAGTACGTCTATTTATATAAGATTCTTATATCCATTTTCTCGCGTATATATCATGGTTGGATTCCATCCTCCTGGCGACCCGTACTTCCCAAATCAGGGAAATGTTGGATGGCTTGACTATGAGCCGGAAGATGACCATCCAATCCCTTTGGATGATCACCTCGCAGAAGGCTTTTTTGATGGTTCTGACTCCGAACCAGAAGTCAACAACCTACCCTAAGAGGGACAAGCCCCAAACCTCAACCCCCGACCAGCATTTCAAGGTCCCACGCCCTTGTGGGCGATAAACTTGAATTGCTGGAGTGAGGACCAGGGTCAGCCCTTACCCTTCAATGGAGACTGAAGCTTTTACAACCTAAGCGAGGGTGGATCAGCTGACCGAGTCCTGCCCATCATAGTCTGTAGGATTGCCCGGAACGTTGAGCAAGGTCATGCAACCATCGACCGAGTCACGGAGATTGCCGCCAACTCTGGTGTTAACACGGTCCGCATTCACCATCTCGAAACAACTATGGAAAGGTCTAGAATAACAAATGAAGCTCTGCAGCAACAACTAGCTGCATCCCAAGCTGAAGTCAGGGAACTTCGAGCTCATCAGGAAATGTCTGAGAGGCGCATGAGAGACATGGAGCACCGTCTGTCAGAGACAAGGGCTCATTCTAGTGGTTCTCGTTGTAGATAGAGCCTACTCAACTCTCTCTTTTGGATATAACTTAGTTATATAAAAACTCTAGTTTAACTTCCTATTTTGTAAAGACTTTGGACCTCTTAAGTCTCGATTAGGTCGTACTTCTGTCAAAATTTTCCCATCTTGGTTTGATGTAAGACCTACTTTTAGGTCATTTTCCCCGAACTTGTTACATCAATAATACCAGTGATATTGTCGGATATCTAACCTGTTGGAAAAGTTGTACTCTTGTGTCTCTCTACTATTCTATTGTGTCTCTATTTTGAAACATACACTCATTCAACTGTTGGACTATGGCAATTTAGCCCATGGATCACTCTCATTATACTTACAATTGATTCTTGCTATCATGTTCATCTTTATAAACTTATAGCTGAAAGATGCCTCCTCGAAATTCGGCAAGGCGTAATCCTCCGATTATTCCAACTCCAATACCACAACCTCCTCCACAATTCGATGCGGCAGCTCTAAATCCTATAGTAGTTGCGGCTGTGGCAATAGCCATAGCTCAATATCACTCTACGGGTGACAGCAAAAGTGGAATGCCTGTTAATTCTACTCAAGGTGAACTCCTCGTGCGCTCGAGAGAGTGCTCCTACAAGGACTTCACAAATTGCAAGCCAAAGTCCTTTAAAGGGATTGGCGGAGTCATTGCCCTCTCGCAGTGGTTTGAAAACACGGAGTCGATCTTCGAGATCCGCTCCTGCCCAGCAGGGAGCAAGGTCAAGTTTGCTGCTTGAACCTTCGAAGAAAAAGCCCTGACATGGTGGAATAGCCATGTCAAGTCACTAACCCTGATAGTGGAAAATGATATGGGCAGGGAAACTTTGAAAGACCTCATGATGGAGGAATACTGCTTGAGGGGCGAGATCTAGAAGTTAGAATAGGAGCTATGGAGCCTAACCATGAAGACAATCATCTCTACTGTAACACTTACTAGTGGGTCGGCATTGGTGCCTTCGACTCACTTCTACTGGAAGGTAACTTGCCTCGCACTGCTGAAGTCCACTGCAAGAAATCCTTAACTGCTGCCCTGGCAACTCCTCAAGCTATCAATACCACAATATCACCCAATTATCATTTGGGTTCTAAACCATGATCCATAATCCATGCTTGGTGTAAAATGAACATTTTACCCATGTCCAACAAGATACATAACTAAGGCCCAAGTCCAAAACTAATCAAGCCCAAAACTTTAAAATCCATAAAGGCCTACTAATGGCCTAATTTTCCAAATTGGGACCAAACCTTTACATGGGCATCACCCTAAGCCCAATAACTTATTTCCAATCCAAACATACATCATTAGCTAGTCCAACAATCTGCAACCCAAATAATAGCCCAAACCCGAAATGGCCTACAAGGCCCAACAAGGCCCAAATCTATCTTGGACATAACCCAAAAAGGTCAAATTTCCAAAAAGGACTGAATTACTAAATGGGCTACCCTAACCAACTCCTGGTCCATGGTCCAAGGACCAAAAGTCAACACAGCCAGACCGAATACGCCCTGCATACTCGTCTGGTAAGCTAAGCGTACACCTGTTGGGGCTAGTACGCGCCGCGTACCAAGTGGGTACGCCCAGGCGTACTCCTTTGAGGTCCAACCCTCTCCAAATAAGCATTTAACCACTTCAACCCTTGATCCAACTCTCTAGTCTGACTTCTATATGTAACTTTTAAAGTAAAGTTGGCAACTTTACTAACATGCATGGCTTAATGGGACTCTAAAGCTAAAAATAGCTTAATGGATGGTCTTAACTCATGCTTGGACTCAAACACATCACAAAGCTTGAACCTTTATGAGAGAGGGGGCTTAGAATGTCCAGATCTACAAGTTTGAGTCTTTTAAAACGACCCTAGCTTACCATGACTAAGCAAAAGGCTAAAATGGCCAAAAACCAACCCAAAAATGGATCTACGAAATGGAAGGTCAAGATCAGAGCTTTTTTTTTTACCTCCAATGGGTTTCAAAATATGAGAACTTTCTGGATCTACAAGCTCCCTTCCATGATCAACACTTGAACACCACCTTCCTCTTCCTATAAACACACTAACATGTCTTATTTTAAGCTCTACGCTCCATCCAATGCAATCTAGGGTTTCTTGGACGTGAAAAGGGGTGGTGGTTGACTTGAAATGATCTAAAGATTGGTATAATGTTGTTTATATAGGGTACAACTTGGGGAAATTAGGGTTTTGGTCTGGAAGGAGTACGCCCCACATACCTCTTTGTATGCCCGACATACTCATGAACCACCAACGATCATTTACTCTTATACGCTGGGCGTACCCAGCTAAACACGCGCATGCAAATCCTTGCATGCATGTGACTGATTCGCCACATCTTTCCATTAGGGGATAATCTTCCAAAATGTAACATTCCATTTATAATAAGATAATTAAATAATAAACCCGGGTCCTGAGAAGTAATTTTATTTATTATTATGGTCCAAAATTAAATAATTATCAGGATGTTAGTTTCGGGGGTTAAAGTGTAATTTTGGGATTTATTTTGAAAAGGATTTTGGAGGCCAGGGGGTAATTGGTATATTTTGGACTTAACATAAAAGGATTTATGGGAGCCGGGGGTTAAAAAGTAGCTTATGGACCTAAAATGAAAGAATTTTGAAAAGGAGGGACCATTTGGTAATTTTCGGACTTGGGTTGAAAGAAAAGAGAGAAAGAGGGATCATTCATGTCATTATGGGTTGAAATTTGAAGGAACCGGGTATATAATCTAAAACCCGTCACCATGTGCATCAAACCCTAACCCTAAAGGTGATATCCGCCATCGGCCTCTCTTTCTCTTCCTCCAACCGCCATCTCAAGCCTCATCCGTCGCCAGCATGCCACCTGCCCATTCTGCCATCGAGACACCGCCATCACTACGTCGTTGGACATCTTGTGTGGCCGGAAAACCACCAGGATGTGTCGTTGTTGCCACTTCCTACCATGGCTGCTTGACCGGGAACCAAAGAAATATCCGCTGCCGTTGTTTCGTCGATGATGACGACCACCTCGTGCCCATCTTGCTGTCGGACATCGTGGACGATTGGGAGAGGGATGACCGGAGTCGCCAACCCCGTTGTGGAGGTCGAAACCACCAACTATAGTCGCCGCAGGTGCTGCTGTTCGAGACGAGGACCATCAGCGGGTCCGTTCCCCTGCTGCTGTCGCCATCGTTCGAGGTAGTCATCATCTTGGGGAGAGTTTCGCCGCCTTTAGCCACTACTGTCGCTGCTAGAGCTGTTGCCGCCATGTTACCCCCTTTGTTGTCGCCACCGGCCACCGTGGGAGGTGGCTGTGTGCGTTTTTTGGTATGTGTGGGTGTATTGCTGCTGTGAGAAGGTGTTGTGTGTGGGTTGTTTTAGCTGGAATCACAATATGGCCACCATCACCACCGTGAGGTGGTGGCTGCCCCCCCCCCCCCCCCCTTTACCACCATCTGCCGCCACGGTGCGGTTGTGTGTGTATTATTAGTGTGTGTGTTTATTTGGATTGAGTTGTAAATTGTAAAAGGTACCCGAGATAATAATAGAAAATCCATAACCACCACCGTGAGTTGGTGGCTGCCGCCACCGGCCGCCGTGTCGAGTGGCGGTGTGCTTTGATTGCGTTTGGACCTCGTTTGGGGATGTTTAGACAATGTGGGATCAATGAAACCCTAGTGGACCCAATGGAACCCTAATTGGCCCAATAAGGCCCAATGTGACCTAAAAGCCCAACCAATGGACTAATGAGCTAGTATTGGGTTGGAAAACCTTAATTAGGGTTTGGAAAACCCTAATGACATAAGACCCTAATTTTGAGAATTTATCGGGACACACACAAGATTATTTAATAACTTGAAATATTAAATAATAATCATTGACAAAAATTAACCTAAAAACAATATTGGACTTAATGGATTAAGTCCTTAGTAGATTAAGTCCTTAATGGGTTAAGTAGGAACACTTAACCATAATCATCATTTCATGTGAAATCTCTAATCTCACTTGGGCCTTAAATTGGTCCTTCCTGTTGGGCTTTGGCGATTGGACTATTGATGGGCCATCCAAGAGCAAGTTAATGGACCAAAGTAATTAGATGGGCTTTAAGGTAAGGCTCATGTGAGGACTTGGGCCCCACTTGGAAAGTTGGGCCAAATCTGGGCCTTATGATTATGTGATATTGGATCATGGGAATTGGATTGGTATAATGGGATGCGCCTAAAAGAAAGACCATGTTGAGGTTTGGGCCCAATTTTGAAAATTGGGCCATGTATTGGGCTTTGGCCCATTACTTAACTATTGGGTTTTGTAGTGTGAGTTGGACTTTGGGCTTGGAACCCAATTATTAATTGGGTGTTGTTTGATGTTGGCAGTTTGAGAATCTGCCAACCAGCAGTTGGAGTTTCATCCGCGGGACTTCAGTAGTGCCAGGTGAGTTATCCTCACTATATCAATAGGGTCTAAGGCACCAAGGCCGACCCTTATGGATTGTATTTGGTTATGGCATGATATGATTACATCCTGGTTATAGTACGTTGTTATGATCGGTATGATATGTGCATGTTGTTGATTGATTATGTGTTATGAGTATGTCGGCATATGTATGTGTATGTTTGGGTTGAGGCGGTCCTGCTTTATGCTGAAGGCCAACGTACCCAGGGCGGTCTAGATAGGCTGAAGGCATGCAAGGCGGTCTAGTCAGGCTGAAGGCTCATTATGTATCCTGTTTGATAGGATTAGTGATCTGCTAGTTCTGCCTCCTGGTAGATAGGATGACACTATGCTTGTTGATCTGTTAAATCTGCATCCTGGGAGTTAGGATGAGGTTATGTTTATGCTTAGTGATGTGGTTAGGTCGGTGTCCTGGTTATAGGATGTTGATGTGCTATATGATCTATTAGATCAATTTGATTGTTATATATGTATGCTAGCGTATGATATTTATATGTATGCTAGCGTATGATATTTATATTCACATGTTTGTTTGATTGGGGGTTGTTTTGAGGCGGTCCTGCTTTGTACTGTAGGCCAACATACTTGGCGAGCGGTCCGGATAGACTGTAGCCCCCGCGAGGCGGTCCAGTCATGTCGAAGGCTCGGAAACGGTCCAGATAGGCTGTAGGCCCTGCGAGGCGGTCCATTCATGTTGAAGGGTCATGATGCATGCAGGTATGTATTGGTTATATGATATGGTTATGTTTGTATGGTGTTGGTATTTTGGGGTAACTCACTAAGCTCTCGGGCTTACAGTTTCTGTTTATTGTTTCAGGTACATCAGATGATCGCAGGAAGGCAAAGGTGTGATCGTACAGCTCCTCATATTTTATGGTTTTATGAATTGATTATGGGGATACTCTGATGTCTAAATTATTTTGAAAACAAACTATAATAACTTGATGGTTTTAAATGTATTAAAAAGTTTTAATTTGGCTTGAATTATATGGGTGTTACACAAAACCTTCAAAGTGTCATAACTCACTCGTCCTAAGTCCGTTTCCAACGAACCTTATATCTACGAAAAGGTGGTGAGAAGCCTTACGTTACTAGCAATACACCCGAGCCTTAAAGGCTTCCGATTATAACCCAAAATCATTAAAAGACCAATATATCAATTTACAGTCATACCCTTGGCTTCCGAAGACATAATCGAATACATGGTTCACTTAGACCTTGGCAACTACATTCGATACGGGCTAAATCCTCCCTTGCCCAAAGCTCCTAACCCCCATGTCGACTGATGATTGGGCCTCAGCCCCTCGCAACGAAACAATCCGAAACTGGGTGTTACAACTCTCCCCCACTTAAATTAGATTTCGTCCTCAAAATCACTCCTTACCAATACTCATATCCAAAACTATTGATCCGAGGAACGCAAACGATGATCCTACGCATAGAACAACCTTTTCTAGTTAACCGAAACCACACCGAAGTTCCATCCCAAAGAGACGAACTCCCAACTTCTGTAAACCACTTCTGCCTTCCCAAAGTCTGAATTCCATAATGATCCGTCTCCCTGACCGACCGCCTTCACAGCAATGTTACCATGCTCAAACCTCGTCGAACAAATGATCAACCACAGAACTTCCAACTCTAATGGATTTGATGCAATCTTCCAAGACAAAGTCCTTGACCATAATCTTGCTGCAAAATTCTTATACCTGACAGAAGGCTTAGATAATACTTCGAGTAGAAGGTTCATCCTGCAACGGTTAGACTCATACGAGAGATGCGCAACAAGGCCAAATCAACTACTCTGAGATTATTTAATCCCACTGCGAGTGACTTGTCACTTCCCAATCAAGCAATTAATCCGTCTGTACATGAAATCCTAAAACACCAATATTGTCTGATACACTGAAACTACCTGTAACATAGAAATGCCTGAAACACTAAACTGCTTGAAACACTGATCTGTCTGAAACAACAGGTTGCCTCCTGGCTGCTTTCCCGAACTCCACCGAGACCTCCTTGTCCTCAATTCGTTCGCCAATCATCTAAAATACTGAGTTTCAGCCCGGTCGCCGAGTCAAAAGACTCCCACATACTCACCTTACGCGACTTTCGAACGAAATCCTCATCTGTTAATAGTTGCCATTAGTTATCTTACCATTATGGCCATAACGACCTCCTGATCCAATCGATCGGGTCCATACGTTGAATCCTGATGTCACCAAATCCAAGGCTGGAAGTGATTGCTACATGACTAAGGGTAGTCTTATATCACAAATTACCTTAAACGGTCCATCGGGTACTGCATTCTTATCACTGGCTCAACCAGGTCTAATTTATATGGGGAAATCCGTAAACCAATATGTGGATTTGCCACGCCCTCACTGCTGCACGGCTGCACCCGAATTGGTGGGTACTACTGTTCCTTCCGCAATCTAACAACACTCCCATGCTGTCTACCAACCTAGTGAATGTTACAGCTACACCCGCAGTCTTACAACATTCTAGCACTATTTGCCAACCTTGTGAATGTTACAACTACACTCGTAGACTTACAACACTATAACACTATCTGCCAACCTTGTGAATGATACAGATACACCCGCAGATTTACAACACTCTAGCATTATCTGCCAACCTTGTGAATGCTACGACAACACCCGCAGACTTACCAAATAGATACGTTAATTCATACTATTTTATTTTCACTTTTTATACAATAATACATAAAAGTTGATCTAGATTTGTTTATTATTTATAATAAAGTCATAAAAATATTAAAAAATCACTTCGAAGTTTAAAAACAAATCAATTTATTTAGATTTTAGTTTATTTTATAAGTCTGCAGATGTTAAAAAAACAATTTTTTTTTTCAGACTGCAAATGTTTGGTCTACCTCTTCTACTACAGAGCTCTACATATATGGTCCGCAAACTGCAAATATTTTGCCTTAGAGAAAACAAACGACACCATAGTGTCTTTTGTGGTTAGTTCCTGGGCCATATAATTTTTCATATATATATTTTATTTTATTTTAGGCTTTTATTTTTTTATATACAAATAATTAATTTTGTAATTTAAAAACCAACCGATATGTTAATCTATATACATAAACGGGTTAAATCTGTTGATTTTATTATATTTGTTATAGTAAATTACTGAAATCGTCTCTGTGGTTTGGTCAAAATTGCACGTTTGGTCCCTAATTTTTTTTTTGCACTCAGATCGTCCCTGTGGTTTGCTTTTGTTGCGTTTTTCGTCCCTCTGGTTTGATAAAAGTTGCATGTTTGGTCCCTAACTTTATGTAGGTAAGGGACGAAAAATGCAACAAAATCAAACCACAGGGATGAAAAACGCAACAAAATCAAACCACAGGGACGATTCGAGTGCAAAAAAAAGTTAGGGACCAAACATGTAACTTTGACCAAACCACAGGGACGATTTCAGTAATTTACTCTATTTGTTAACTAGTTGTGAGACCCATTATTATATGAGTTAATTTTAAAAAAAAAAATTGAATATAAATGTCTAAATATTTAAAAACTTTGAATTTATAAGAAAATAAGAATAATAATGAATTATTATAATGAAAATGTTTTTTATCTTTTAAATTTAAATAAATAATTTAAATAAATAAATAAAAAATTAATGAGTTTTAATTTTAAAAATTTAGAAATTAAAATGTAAGTTTATTAATGACATTGATATTTATTTATTACTGCATTTATTGCAATTATCACAATTAAATATTATGTGAAATTTAACAAAATAAAAAAAAACTTATAATACATAAAAAAATTTATTTCAAAATAACTACAAAATAACATTTTATATGGAAAATAATAAAAAAATCTTCATTCACTTATTAAAATAATAGTTTGAAATCCATGGAAACCACGGTTATAAAATTAATTAAACTTTAATAGTAAGAACTCAAAATAATTAATCAATTATTTTAAATAAATTATTAATTAACTGATAATTTTTTAGTTATATAAAATTTAATCGTTAATTTAAATAAATATATGAAATTCTATCACCTTATAATTTATATTAATTTTATTTTATTTTTTATTCTAGTGTTATTAATTTAATGTAATTAGAGTGAGAAATTTAAATTTTAAAATTTGAAATTAAGAATTAGTAAGTTGACAAGTGATATACATTAATTAGGAGGTATAATAAGATGACACATAGCATAAGAATAATAAAATCTATATTAACTATGAGACTTAATATGATGACACATGTCGAAAAGAGATTAAAACTATTTTTTTATTAAAATAGAGAAGATTTGTGTCTTGTACAAAATTAGTCCATCTATCTTTCAAGATATCCGTTCTTATTGATGGGTCACAGCCCAATTGTCTGCAAGTATCGGCATTGGGCCGCTTCAAAACACCTTCCGGCTTCCCCCTCACTCAGCCCTCAAGCCTAGTCTTTCTGAGTTCTGACCTTCTCCTTCGTCTTCATCGTGCACTTCCTTCCTCTTGTAGGTTGTACGTAGCCGCACCAGAAAAAATTCTTCTTCGTCGCAAAACCAACAAGGCTGTGAAAAAAAATCCGTCCAATTAACTTATAGAGAGTTGGGGCCTTTAACTTTTTTCAAATTCCTACTCTTGTGTTTTACGCTTTCACCGTCATATCATCGGCGGAATCCTCAAATCGTTGCAAGGTTCGTCTAAGTTCCTCTCTTACATTACTTTGTAAGAACGCCACTAATTTTTCATGTTTTACGCCTTTACCTGTTACTCCTTAAATCGTTGTAAGATGACTAATACTGCATATGGTATCTGAAATGCTATGAACCAGAAAAGCATCAACTTTTGGTAGAGATTGTGAATTGTAGATGATATGAAATTAATCTCATATTGAACCACCATCACCATCATATTTGTTGAGCAGCACCGCAACACTAATGTTTGTTAAATTAACAATTTTTTCTTTGAATTGATGCTTGTTGAACATTAAGCAACCATTGTTGGTATCCGCATCTCTTTAGTTTTAAATCATGCAAGAGCGTGTAAACTTCATATGGTTCACACCCATCTTTTGCTTACATAATGTGGTTTCTTCCATTGTTGTCAATGCAGGTTGTCAAGGACTTGCTTATGGTTGCTATTGGTTCAAAAGCTCTGCCACTGAGAATAGCTGAAATTTGTGATTTGATAGCTGAGTGCAGTGTGGCTGGGGAAGATAATACTTACAACCAGGGTGGGAGAAGAAGAAACATGAGCAGGAAGTCAATGAAGAAAACCAAAGGTCTTGATGGGGACAATTCTGGTAAAAATACGTCTGGTGGTAATTACAACTCAAACCATCAAGATCAAGAAGCTTCTGTGCCACATACATCATTTTTAAGGCAACAGGTTGATCCAGAAACAGCAAAATACTTTACAGAGATTTCAAATGTCATTGAAGGAACTGAAATTGATCTTGAAGAACGTTCATCTATATGTGGAAATGCTTTGGAAGAAACAAGAGGGAAAGAAGTAGAACTTGCAACCGATTATATCATAAGTCACACTTTGCAAACACTTCTTCAAGGGTGTGATTTAAACCAGCTTTGTACCTTTCTCCAAAACTGTTCAAAAGATTTCCCTCGTATTTCCATGGATAGATCTGGATCTCATGTAGCAGAAACAGCTCTCAAGTCATTAGCTTCACATCTTCAAGAAAGTGACACCCAAGATCTTGTTGAAGTGACTTTAAATGATATATGTAGGTCAATTGTTGTCAATCCTGTTGAAGTGATGACCAATTGTCATGGGTCTCATGTTCTTAGAAGTCTGTTATGTCTCTGTAAAGGGGTTCCATTAGATTCATCAGACTTTCATTCCAAGAAATCATCTCAAGTTCTTGCACAACGGTTGAATTTCAAGGCTTCTCGGGTAGATGAAAGTGGGACCCATGGATTGCAGATGGGGTTTCCTGATATGCTAAAGTTTCTTGTATCAGAGATACTTAAAGCAGCTAGAAAAGATATTGAAATCTTGCAAGTTGATCAATATGGCAGCTTGGTTTTGCAAACTGCTTTGAAGTTATTGGCTGGATATGAGGATGAGTTATTGCATGCCGTTCCAATCATTCTTGGATGCAAAGGGAATTTCATAGACAAGAATGTTGTTAAAAGGCTTTTGAGTTTAATGAAAGAAACTGCTTTCAGTCATCTGATGGAGGTTTGATCAACTTCATTTTTTTTTCTTTTTGCTGACATAAATTTATATTCTTTTTTATTAGTTTTGAATCTTTTATGTTTGTAAATTGTAATGCAGGCCATCTTGGAAGTTGCTCCTGAAACATTGTACAACGAATTAATAACAACGGTTTTCAAAAATTCATTATTTGAAATGTCCTCTCATCACTGTGGGAATTTTGTTGTTCAAGCGTTAATTTCTCATGCTAGAAATGAAGATCATGTAAGTGAGGCAATAGTTTAGAGTATCAAATACATTTTCCTGGTTATATCATTTTATATATTTTTTTCTTATTCAACATTTAATGACAATCTTTTCCCCTTTTCCAGGTGGAGCTGATGTGGAAAGAACTTGGTACAAGATTTAAAGATCTTTTTGGAATGGGAAAGTTTGGAGTTGTTGCTTCTTTTCTTGCTGCATGTCATAGGCTCAATAGCCATGAACAAAAGGTATAAATATATTATAATACAACTCCAGGAGAAATCAACATACTTTATTTATCATTTAAAAAAATGGTTTTGCAGTGTTGTCAAGCTCTGATTGGTTCTGTATGCATGGAAAATGAGCCACCTAGATGCATTGTTCCTCGAATACTATTTCTTGATAATTACTTTTACTGCAAGGATAAATCCAATTGGGATTGGCCAAGTGGTGCTAGAATGCATGTCATTGGGACATTGATTCTTCAATCGGTTTTTAGACTTCCAATTGTACGCCTCTTTTTCCATCTTTCATTAAAACTTTCTCCTAATTCACATTTCAATAACATTTTCCAATTCATATATAGGAGTTTATTCATGCCTTTATCTCAAGTATGACATCTTTGGAAGAAGATCATCTTCTTGACACGACAAAGGACAATGGAGGGGCAAGGGTGATTGAAGCTTTTCTCACTTCAAATGCTTCCACAAAACAAAAGCGTAAATTAATCGTCAAGTATGCGACTTTTTATAAAAATCCGTTATATAACACATTTGTTTTATTCATGTTTGACTCTATTAACATAAGTCTTTTACTTTGTGATTTTATGTAGACTCAAAGGGCATTTTGGGGAGCTTGCTGTGCTTCAGTCAGGTGCCTTTACAGTTGACAAATGCTTTGATGTCAGCAATGTGTCTTTGAAAGAGGTGATTGTATCAGAAATGGTAGCACTTCAGGGAGAGATCTCAAAGACAAGACAGGGTCCTCATCTTTTAAGAAAACTTGACATTGAGGGGTAATTTCTTTTTTTCTTTTTTCTTTTTTATTCTTATAACTTTTCATAGTTTATTTAAAAGTTGAGTTGATGATAATGATATGTTTTAATAGGTATGCAAAACGACCTGATCAATGGAAGGCGAGACAGACTTCAAAAGAAACTGTGTACAATGATTTTATATCTACATTTGGTTCAAAAGAAACAAAATATAATGAATCTTTTACAGAAAATCGACCAAAAACACAGAAAGAGAAGATCAAGGACATGAGGAAAGAGATTGACACTCAACTAACTCCATTCCTGGCTCATAACAAGAAAAAGTCGGGCCAAAAGCGACAATCAGATGGAACTGAAAGGGGTGATGTGAAATTTACCAAACATGCCACTGAAGATGATGTAGGAAAAAGCAAACGAAAAGCTCATAGAAAAAGAAAGCACACTGAGAAAATGTAGTAAGGTAATAGTAGTAATAGATGACTCTTGTATTCACATTTCTAAACTTTTTGTTACATGTAAGTTTAATATAAAATTTTGCTTGAACTAAAATTACAAAACTCAAAACCATTACTTGTTCCCGATTGGATTTGATCTGCTTGGTGGCATCTTTCGAAAGCTTGATTTCATCTTCTTGAATGGCTCCTTTGTTGTTCTTGTCTGCAAATCTTTGAGAGTTTGTGAAGTCGAAGTTTGTGATAGGAATCTTCCTTGAACTCCAGCAAGAATTAGTATGAACATGAATGCAAGAAAGATAAGAAACATTTTTTTGTATTTAGGATTCATGATTCGTTTTGATATGTATGTGTGTGTGTGTGTGTATTAATGATTAGAGGCAAAAGGTTCTTTATATGTGGGTGTTGTGTTGTGGATGGGATCTTTGACTGTAGATTTTCAAGATTAGTTGTTATTGTTTCAAAAGGGTCACGTGATGAGGCATGTGATGGCATTATATATATGATATATCGACTGTTGATACAACTAGGAGGTGATTCAGACATTGGTAATGGGTGTTGTGGTGGCTTTGCGGCCTCTATTTGCTCCATTTGTTAAGATGTTTGTTCTCATGTGGTATGTTAAGTAGGAGTGGGAATTTTATAATTTAAAAATTAGTAATGTGGAGTTGCATTGGTAAATGGGTCTGTTTGATCCCAATGTGCTTTTTTTTTCTAAGTTGTATATTGTTTATAATTTATATACAGTGTCGGCTACAAAAGCGTGAGATGTGATTGTTGAATAAATGGTGTTTAAAATTCAAAGGTAAAAAAGTCCTCCTCATTTGGTATCAAACACATATGGCATACCACTTAGGTGTGATTAAGCATATAAATTCAGTGACTTTTTTTTTCTTTCTAAAAAGGTCCTTACGTATGTCTTTCTAAAAAAGTCCTATCATTTGGGAGAGGTTATTTAATTTGGTTTTGAGGTTATAGGGACGTGTTACTTAGTACATGTTATAATTAAAGGAATTGAATTGAAATTGGTTTGGTTTAAGATTTAAAGAAAATGGTTCAGTTTGGTGTTGTGCGGTTTAGTTGAAAACAGGGGTTTTCATATCACAATCTTGAAATTGGAATCTCTTTTGGGTTTATGTTTTACTAATTACACCAAAACCTTTTATGGTTTCGGTTGATGGTTGGATATGGGATCAAACCAGTGCAGGTAGGTTATTAGTGTTGCATTAATTTTTGTATTTACGTTTTAGGTTGTTTATCTTATTTTTTGTATTTAGGTTTTAGGTTGTTTATCTTATTTATTGTAATCAAAGCTCTAAATAACATTAGTCGTAATTTGGCGGCAATGTCAAGTCTCAAGTTTTTACAAAACGTGACGAACCATATCATTTGTAAAACGTGACTTAAGACAATAATTTTGTAAAAAAATTGAGAGCTTTGTATATATTTTCTACTATTGTTCATATATATATATATATATATATATATATATATATATATATATATATATATATATATATATATATATAGGGTTAGGTTCATTTGAGACCACTTATATTTTGTGAGACCGTGAGACGTATTTGTTTATTTTATTTATTTTTTTTATTTTTTTAGTTAATTCATGTTCCGAAAATAATATTTAAAAAAAGAATTTTTTGATTTTTCCATTTATTTTGCATTTTAAAATTATTTTTAGAATATGTACAGTGTAATATTCTATTTAGAATATTTCACGTATTTTAAAAAAAAAATAGAATTTTTTTTCTTTTAATTTTTTTTAAATTTTTTTTAGTTAATTCAAGTTCCGAAAATAATATTTAAAAAAAGAATTTTTAGATTTTTCCATTTATTTTGCATTTTAAAATTATTTTTTAGAATATGTCAGTGAAATATTCTATTTAGAATATTTCACGTATTTTTCAAAAAAAAAACGGAATTTTTTTTATTTTTTTTTATTTTTTTTATATTTTTTTTATATTTTTTTTTAGTTAATTCAAGTTCCGAAAATAACATTTAAAAAAAGAATTTTTGGATTTTTCCATTTATTTTGCATTTTAAAATTATTTTTAGATTTGGTCTCACGGTCTCACAAAATTAGAATGGTCTCAAATGAACCTGAACCTATATATATATATATATATATATATATATATATATATATATATATATATATATATATATATATATATATATATATATATATATATATATATATATATATGACTTAAATGATATTTTGTTAAAGTGTGACATAAGTACAAGTCTTGAAGTCATAACAAATTTTTTAGAACCTTGATTGTAATTTATTATTTTATAAGATTTAAAATAATTTATAAACTATTTTTTTAATTAACTATTTGAGATAGCTTATCGACAAACATTCTTTTTCATTAACAAACCTATGAATGGGTATTATTTGGTTTGGAACTAAAAAAACATAAAGCTAGATCAAACCAAAATAGAATTTGAATCAAACCAAAGTTCAAACTCGATTCTCGAATTGGTTTCAAACCAAACCAAATTAATGAATTTATTATATGGTTTGTGTTATGATCTAGTGGAGTCAAACCAAATTGAATTAACAAATTTTATTATAATTTTTTTTATTAATTAAATATTATATTTGTGTATAAGTTAAAAATTATATATAATATATGAATATATATATATATATATATATATATATATATATATATATATATATATATATATATATATATATATATTAGTTTATAACCCGTGGAAACCACAGTTATAAAATTAATTAAACTCTTATAATAAAAGTTTATAATTATTAATCAATTATTATAAATAAATTATTAATTAAGAGATATATCAAAATTGTAAAGTTATTATACCTTCAAATTTAACATATAATTAGAAATTATAAATTTGAATTTTAAAATGAGTTAGTTGCCTAATATATCTACATGACACATGACATAATATTAATGAAGAGTTGTATTAGAGTGACACTTGGCAAAAGAACATTAAAATTATTCATTTATTAGAATAGGGCGGAGCTACCTATGGGCCAGGGTAGGCTCAGGCCCACCCTCAAAAATCTCAAAAAATCTTTTTTTTTCTTTTCTACTTATATATATATATATATATATATATATATATATATATATATATATATATATATATATATATATATATATATTCCAATTAATTTATAAGGACCTCCTTGAAAAAAATTTCTGGCTTCGCCCCTATATATATATATATATATATATATATATATATATATATATATATATATATATATATATATATATATATATATATATATATTGATATTTCCTATTTCACATACATGACTTTTAATTCTAAAATGTCAAAAATTTCATTCCTTAATTCATTCTTCCTTTCTGTTGTGTCATTTTGAACATCGTATACATTTGAAACTTTGGATTTTATGTTTGGAAAATTAAAACTTATGAGTTTTATTTTTAACCTAAAATTTGCTCTCTTTGTTTTTCAAACTGAATTGTAATTCAGTTGTTTGGTTTGCACTAAGTTGTCTTGAATTTGGTTTGGTTTGAACCTAAAAAAATCAAACCGAAAAAAACTAAGAAACCACTAACCGAACTGATTACCACATATATTGCCCCAAACACAACCTTAGTTTGACACCGCTAGATGTTAGTACTATTTTTTTTTCTTAGTTATATTATTTCAAAAGTGAACAAAAGTGTATGTTGGAAAATAATAAGGAAATAGCAAGTTGGCTAGTTTTTTTTTTTTGTCTCACATAGGTGGAATGAAGAAAGATTTGTAAATTTATATGGTTTTCCTAGCCTTAAACTTTCAAAGGCTATAATGAAGGTTAATGGATGGATCAAGCCTATAGGCGTGTCTAGTTGGGTTGAGGATGCAAGGTTCGTGAAATGAGGTGGTATGTGCACTTTGCATTTTGCACGTCCCTCATTTCTCATCTCTCTATCCGCAACACAACTTTCTTCATGTTTCTGAGTATTCGTTTTGTGTTTATCAGTTTTTCCATTGTTGTTCAAACGAATGATAACTGCATTAAATCTTGGGCTCTACACTACGACTTACAACCATTAGAGCATGTAAAAACCTTCAACGACATGACTCATTTTGTGTAGTTACTGGTCAAGATCTACAATCTTCATGTTGATTTTAATTTTTTTTCTCGTCTTTTAATTCAGTCCGATAACAAGACAATCTTCTTCTGCCTTTATTATGATTAGATTCGATTGCGAAGGATCTATCTAATTTATAGACGAAATTTGGTAATTAAGTAATAATAATAAGACTTATTATTTTTGACATTTTGACATATAATTCTCAATATATTTGTCGGCTTGTTTCGGTTTGATTTTACTAACGATCCGATTCTATATTAGTTCACAATACTAATCATCAAATTGTATGTCAAGTCTGAAATACAACAATCTTAAAAGTTTTTATGTGTGATTAAAATTTCAAATAAATAGAGACTGAGATCCATTCCCAGTAACGATTAAAATTTTAGATAAATTTCAGACTAATGAATCATGAATTTGTCAAACTAAATTGGTTCGATGGTCATAAATACACATGTTGGGCTAATAAGGTCAAGGTTTTTGTTTGTTGTGATAAGCTTGAACTTGTTTTGGACCATGAATTGCCTCATATTCCAAATGATCCAGTCCCCAAAGCGGGAAAGGAGCCATATCTAAAAGTAGTTTCTAATATGGAAAAGTTGGGGGCTCTGTGAAAAGAGTATAATGGCTTATGCCTTGGCCATAAAAGAATTCCATATCACATCGCCTCTATGATATGTACGAGGCATTCACAGATCCTATAGAGCTCTAGAAATCCTTAGAGTTCAAGTATGTGACATATGAGGAAGGTACTAATAAGTACCTTGTGTTAAAGAACTTACAATTTCAAATGATTGACGAAATAACAATCTTAGAGCAGGTGCATGAGCTTCAACCTTTGTCAACAAACTGAACGGGCTTTCCATCTCTCCACCAGAGCTCTTCCATGTGGGTGCAATTATCATAAAGTTGTCACCGTCTTGGAATAACTTCTCTAATAGGATGATATACAAATATGATGCTACTTGGATTATCTGTTGAATCACTCTAAATTGAGGAGTGAACTCGCAACATGGAAAAACAAGGTAAATTCGGATCGAGTGTGTACCATTTGTGAGATGAGGTTTTGGCTAAAAGGGCTAAATGGGTTAAAGAATAAGAAAGGCTTCATACCAAAAAAATATGAGTTTAAGAAACTCAATTATCAAACTCAACTGTCAAACCAAAAATGCTATGTCTACGGTGAGATCGGTCACTATGCTTGGTTGTTCCCCATACGCAAAGCATGTCTCATACACATATCTGCAAACATTGTTGAGGATCTCATATGATTGGTATTGGCAGAGTCAACATGATTTCCTCACTTACATGGACAGTGGCAACCCGATGTTGGTTATTAGATTTTGGAGCTGCTGTGCATGCCTATGGAAGCAAGCCAGACTTCTTGACCTATGGCCCTATACGACAATGAAATATGGTGGCATCCGATAATGGACATAGGGTTAGAGTCTTCGATATTGGCACAATGCAACTAAACTTCATGAATGGCCACCGAGTTACCCGTTAAGATGTGTTGCATCTTCCTAGGATCTTGAAGGGGGTCATGTCAGCATAAAAATTTGACAAGAATGAGTACAAGATGGTAATCGAGAAGGGTCTTTTGGAGTTATCAAGAAATACCTTTTTTGTTGGCAAACAATAAACACACATAAAGTTTATTGGCTTGACCTGAATGGATCTTGGATGATCTAGGCATGGTGTTTTCATGTTAAATGTTGATTTTAGTGATAGCAATAGTGACAATATTGGTAGTTATAATGTAACCGATTTGGAAATGAATGTTTTTATTTATTTATTTACTTATTTTTATTTATTGTTTGTTTAATCTCTTCATGACACAAATGTTTAGCACACACAAATATTAGAAGTATTTGGAAAATACAAACTAAAGACATGTTAAAACTAAACAATAAAGAATTTGATAAATGTGAAACATAGGTAAAAAATATTTTCCAAGTGCTAAGCGAGTTATATCATTAATAGAACTAATCCATTCGGATATCTCTAAACTAAATGAAATACTTACACGAAAAATTTATCTATTGCAATTAAAAAAAAAGACACATTTAAACATGTAGAAAATCAACATGAGAAAGACATAAAACAAAAAAATATCAAGTTTTAATCTATTAAAGATTCTAAAATTCATTTTGTATATATATATTTTTTTTAGTTTATGATTTTGGTTATCCATGTTATCATGGTACATGAAATTCGGCTTTTTACAAACGTATGTTTTCTTGGGCTCTCACCTCTCATCATTTACCGAAAATGCAAACATGAAAATAAAAAAAGAAAAAGAATAACAATAACAGAAAACGATAGAAAGATATTGAAATTTTAGGTCTTTTGTATTTTTTTAAATTAAGAAAGTATTTATATTTATATAAATTGGTAAAAGAAAGAAAATTAGGAAATAGAAAGTAGCGGATTCATTAGCGTTATCTTCCTGCTTCACCGTGGTGTGTGGCTATCGGTGTGTTCGCTCCGCTCCCTTCTTCCGTCTTCCGTCTTAAACCTCAACCCTTGCCCTACTCCTGTATTTCACCTTTCATGGGGTTTACTTACCTTCTTCTAATCTGAGTCCGATTCCTGATTGATGACCTCCTCATGCCTTTATTAGGTACACTAATTCATCGTCTCCAATTTCACATCCTGACAACAACTACACGATTTTATCATTTTGAGATTGTTGTGAATAACAATGATTTTCATCCTTTGTTTTGCAGATATTGCTACTCCACAATCTTCTTTCAGGAACAACCCCTATTCAATTGGGTTTCAAAGACTTCACCATGTTTCATTCATATCTGGCAATCAAACAACTGCCAGGTCGAGATTTTTCAAGCCAAACGGCATTATCAACCCCGCAAATGGTCGACTTATGATTAAGGCCGTCGCTACCCTTGAACCTAGATGTTCTGATAATGCAAACCACCAGCTTCCCATTGATTCCACACCAACGCTACCAGACACTGATGACCAACCTGTGGTTATCGACGACAGGGAGATTTTGAGGCGGAGCCGGATTTCCGATGCTAACAGAGGGAAACAACCTTGGAATAAAGGGCGGAAGCACAGTGCAGGCACTATTTAGCTTAGTTTTACACATTTTACATCTTTTTGCTCTATACCATGCTTCTAACATGCAGATATTTGCAGAAACCCGAGAGAAGATACGTGAGAGTACCAGGATTGCTATGCGTTCTGAGACGGTAATTGTCAAATAAGAGCCACAAAACAATGTTTTTTGTGGATCTAAATTCCAGTTATCTACTTGGATTTCCACAATACAATTTCTACCTTCTGGTTATCTGTCATAAATTGGTACTCTATCTACACTGACAAGTTACAACTGGCGTCCATGCAGGTTAGGATGAAACTGCGTAAGGCAATACATAGTCAAACGTGGGTCTCTTTTCATTCCCATTCTTCATTTCAACTTCTTTTTCTATGCTTGTCTTGTTGATAATTACTGTGTATCATGGTCCTTACAGTCTTGAAACTAGATCAAAGATTGCAGCTGCAGTCCGGGTTACATGGAATAAAAGGCGTTTTCAGCAGAGGATGATGTCCCATTGCCAACAAGAATGGCGCAACTTAGTTTCAGAAGCTTCTAGAAAGGGGTTTTGTGGTGAGGAAGAGCTCCAATGGAACTCCTATGAAATAATTCAGAAACAACTTACCAAGGAATATCGAGCAGGTGTTGAATCAAGAAAGGAGCATTTAAGAACCAACAGCTTAAAACCAGAAGGACAACGTGGCGTTAGCCACCTTAGAGCACCCAAAACCCCAGAACAAAGAAAGAAAATCTCAGAGGCCATTGCTGCCAAATGGGCTGACCCTGTAAGCTTTCTGTTACTTACTTACATATGAATGGTTTATGGAGGAAAGTTTTGTTTTATTCTTTAATTTTTCATTTGGAGTAGACATATCGTGAGAGAGTTTATAGTGGCATATCTAAAAGGCGTGGTTTAGATCCTGAGAGAAGAGATCCAGAGTGGGGGACAGGGAAGAGGAGGAAAGAAGCTACAAAGCTCAATCCATCACCAAGGAAGAAGAGGGAAAGCTTTGGTGGGGGTACAAAGGTCAAAAGTCCTCAACAGCCTAAGGTGAAGACAAGTGTCAGTAGGGTTAAAAAGGAACCACAGGCTAGATTTAAAGATCCACAAGCTAATTACAAGTTAGAGATGATAAAGAGTATAAGAGCACAAAGAGCAGGTTCAGATTCAGATTCAGACCCAAAGATTAATGAAGCTGTTTTAAGAGCAAAGTGAGTAATGAGTTCACCTTTTGAAACTTAGTTACCCTTTTGAGGTTTCTTTAAAAAGATTAAGTTTTTGTTTTGTTTTTCAGTGTTTTGATTGGTGAAGCTCAGAGAGCTGCTGAGGCGTTAGAGGAGGCAGCTGCTAAGAGTCCTGTGGCTGAAGCTTCTTTGATTGAAACAAGGAAGTTGATTGCAGAAGCAATTAGATACATCGAGTCTATAGAGATGGGGAATAATCAGTCTCTGGAGTCTGGGAATGATAAGGATGAGAAGATGGTGGTGGAAGAAGTGACGGGAATTGAACAAAGAGGAGTGAATGGAATTGGAGGTGTGGGGTTGAGTGATGGCGGAATTGGAATGTTAGCTGATGTGGCAAATGGGAGGGAGAATATTGATATATTATCATCAGCATCAACATGGGGTGATATGGGGTTGGAGATGAAGGAAGTGGAAGGTGATGGTGATGGTGGGAGGAAGATGATGTCTGAAAAACAAGAAAGAAAAGGTAGAAGATGGGTTTGTGGGAGGCTGGTTGAAGATGAAGAAGATGAGTAGTTAGTTAGTAGTAGTTGTTTGTTACAAGTATAAATGACACTAGAGAAAAAGCATTTCCATGTTTTATCTTTGTAATCTTTTGCCCAATTGTTTCTAGTTGTAATGGAGAAAGAACTATTTAATAGAGAAATTCAAGATTTTTTGGTTAAATCTTATTTTGTTGTGGATATGTCTTTATTTATGTTGATAATACTAATGTGTTATCAACTAAGATGATCTAAATGGAAGGTGTCCTATATGGAATGATCTATTTTTCTATAAGTATCACGAAACTATCTATTTCACAAAGTTTATTTGCAAAATCCATTTGGTGTTTTGTGCAACTTATTCACAGGGTTAATTGATGAGTTTTGAGCATTACAACATTCTTATAGTGCACATGCAACCTTAATTATTTTGAATCTAAGTTTTTCTCTATTGAACGTGCAAATACAAACTCCAAAGCAATAACCTTAAGACTAACATATACAATTTCGAAATTGACGTATAAATTAGGGTTTAGATGTTACCTCTCTTGTTATGTAGCAATAACAAGTTCACCTTAAATATCCTTGACCCTTGAAAGCTTAGTGTCCTAAGTGTTGCACCTCTAATGGAGTCACAAACACCCAACACAACAAGGATGAAGAGGAGAGACAAGAAATCGGCCACCTTAGGGTTTCTCAAGCTTAGGCCGAAATTCCTTAGTCTGGGAGGGCTTATATAGGTTGTGTGGGTTGCTAGGGTTTCTGGAGGAAACCCTAATTCCTGCTTAAGGCTTAAGCAACCCATGGATTTCGTCCACTCCACTCTATGGAGTCCATCAACCCAATTTTGTATCTATCAATAATTTGCAAAACCAGTCCCTCCATTATTAATCAGTTACTTTAATCCTAAAATTAATATTAGATTAATTACTAATTAATAATATGATTTCCAAATAATATATTAATCTTATTATATTTTAATAAAATCATTCTGAGTACCAATTTATTATTCATATAATAAATCCTACTCTCTCTCCGCTTGTCATCCTATCAAGTTGTATGAGTGAAGGCAACCCAAAAGGACTATGCTCATAATCAAATCAAGTACATACCAAATATAGTTATGGGTTTAGACACCTAATCCAACATTAATGACTTATAAAAATGTATATATTTAGTTGTTTATGTTATTATTAATTTTTTTTACAGTGGGGAACAACTTGGATGATAGTCCATGACCCAATTGGATTTGGAGCCTCAAGTTATTGTCAATCGTTTACATCATTTATTGGGAGTTCATCATGTTGTGCCACTGAGGGATGGTTAGGGATGTCTTACTAAGCTCTTACCCTATTCTCACTTCCGATAGAAAGGCTAGACATCCTTCGACTGGTCGGCTGACCCAACATAACTCATCCATGAAACTTCCACCAACCCTGCAACACTTGTGTATGCTAATATACATCGGACTGGAATGCCAATATACATCGGGTCCACTCAGTTATCGGATTGGAATACTCTTAGGCCATTAGTATGAGTCTGGCATGCCAACTGGCCCTCAAATCGTATCTGGAATGCTCCCGATACCTCAGTATGAGTCTGACATGCCAACCGACCCTCAACTCATATCTGGAATGCTCCTTGGTTTGTTGGCTACAACATAAAGCAGTACAACCTCAACCCAACACAATATATCGACATATAACGAATAACAAACATAAGCAACATACAGATAATCATGCAGACAGAAATCACATGTAAATATCTATCGGCCTGCGCATATCATCAACTAGCATATAATCATACACATCTATCCCATACTCAACATATCAATGTATAACATGATATCAATCCAATAGTTCAGTCTTGGTGCCTTTGACCCGTAAGTACAGTGAGGAAAACTCACCTTACAGCTTGACAAAAAATTGATTGAATACCGGCTCCACCCAAGTCCTAAATGTCCAAACATTTCCCATTAATAAAATAAAATCAATTTCCTAAATTACCCTTGGTCAAACTTGGTCAGAACTAACAAGTCAACTGAGTCAACCCAGCTGAGCCGACACAGAGCGCGTACGCAGGGTATACTCCAGAGGTACGCGGGGCGTACTCTGGTTGACCGAGATCGGGGTTGTTGATCGAGTACGCTCGGCGTTCGCATAGGTACGCACGGCGTACTCACATAACTCTTCTTTTTCACATTAAGAGCTTAATACTTCGACTTAATGCGTCCAAATGCAGATCTAATGCCAAAATATCACTAAGAGTCATAAAGTTTCCAACTTTATGACTTTGCATGTCCAATAAGTGCTTAACTCAACATCTTAATGCATTAAGACCTTCTAAAGAATGCATGGAGCAAAACCAACCATTAAGACCCCATTTTTATGACTTAAGACCCTTCTTAAGGTCTGAAAGGACGACTAAATGGGTTAAACACATGCCATACTCAAGAATCACTATTTTGGGACAAAAAGTGACTTAAAAGAGTGAAATGTCTAGATCTACAAGATGGAGTGATCAAGATGCTAACTTTATACCTCCTGGAGGTTGCAAACAAGAAAGAAATCTCATATCCAAAGCGCTTTTAAGCTCCAAGTTCTTCTCACCACCACCTTATTCTTCTTCAAGAATGCAAGTAACCTAAAGTACCTTGTTACCTTGAGAAACTTCCTTGCACTGCGTAACTTGTTGCCTAGAAAGACAATTGAAGAATAATTTTTCCAGTTAACGTATAAAAGGAAGGAATTTAATGTTTAGGGTGGTGTTTCATTTCGTTATGTTAGCTTTGAATTGGGTTTGTGCAAGAAAGAAAAATCGGAATTAGGACAAGGTTGCCAAAATTTAATGACATGATGGTTGCCAGAAAATGTGAAGGATGATGAGGGTGGTGGGAGACGGAGGTTGCCAAAATTACTCTAAATGGGCGATACATGGTAGTGGTGGTGAGAGACCCTATTCATTGGTTTGGAAAATGTGTAATCGAAACCAGCAATAAGGACCAGTTTTATTAAAATTAAAAAACTAGGACTAAAACTGTAGAATCGTGCCAACCACAAGGACCATTTCTGTAAGTCACTCAAAGTAATTTGGTGATACTTTATAAAAATATGATCATGTGTCATTCTCAACTGATGATTGGGTGCTGACTGTCATCTTTCAATTGATGAAGGCGGCCAAATGTAAATCCAAAAGGGGGTGGTCGTTGAAATATTCCAGTCACCGCTCCGCTATGCACAAAATACCACCAAAAACGCCGCTGCTTCAACGCTCTGCCCATTTCTATTCATCCCTCGACGCTCCCTGATTTCAGACTCTGCCCACTGAAACCAGCACCACCATTTAACTGCTCATCTCCTTCTTCCTGGCATCCATTTACACCTTTTCCGAACCCATTTACTATAATCACCTCACCCTTAAAGAGATACAGTTTCTTCGATTTCACCCTACCATTCTCATAAGGCATAACCCAATTTCTACATTCGCCGTTTAACTGTTTCATGGTCTAGAATACTGAAGGATCAAATATGAGAGCAAGATTATTAGTGTTTCCAATCAAAGGAAGGAATTGGTGCTTTATCAGATCGATTGACCGTTCAACCTCAGAATCCCAATCTTCACAATCTCCGACTACATTCAAACAACTATGGAAAAACGTTTCTTCGTCATCTCCGAAAGCCACTGCCGCTAATGTTGAGCTCTGTGTTGATTTTGTAGCTAATAAGGTATTCCCATTCTCTTTTTTTCCTTCATTCTTAATTTCTTATATGATCTTCATAGTTTCTTCAACTTTTGTGCACTATGTAGATGAACAAAGCTTGGTCTGGTCTGGAGAAGGCGCCTCCCGGCAGTTTCAAGAACAAGATTCATGGGTATAAAAACTGTGATCTTGTGTCTATATGTCATATTCACGTTATCATCTGATACCCGTTCCCTATCAAAGATTGATTGTGCTTTTTTTCTTTTTGATTCTGATGTGTAGCGTGGGATTAAGCCTCTTGTCGCGTGTTAAGCCGTCTGAGATATTTTTGAAATCCATTCCCAAGCAGTTAACTGGTGTGGAGGTTGTCTTCCCATCAAGGTGTGTTTTGGTGTCGGATTTGTTTGATACGATTACGACCTAAGTATTAAGCCCAAATGATGATATCAGTGATCTAGGCCCAAGTGTCAATCCAGTTCACGTATAGGACAAATATAATACCCATCCGCCTCTCATTTATTTTATCTTCTTTTTCCTTTGTGTTGAAGTTATTATTCATTAGAGGTGATGCTGAAAACTACAAACAGTATGCAAATCACCAAAATAGTTGGTAATGTGAATGATACTGATAACAATAGTTTCTTTTGTGATGAGAAATTTGAAAGATGACATGTTTGTAAGGGAGAGAAGCCATAATTACATCACTTATCACTTAGCAGAAGAGGATGTTGAAGTTAATATGGAATTAGCTCACATTTCATAAAATGCAATATCAGGGCTAACAAGTAACAACATAATTCTCCTCTCATTCCACCCTTAGATGTCACTCCTCCTTTTTAATCATCAGAAAAAATTAACATTTATTACGCAAGTTTTTCAACCTTGTAATAGGGCTAATTACTGAATCTCTTTATTTTTTATTTTAAAATTGAAGCTTAAATGCAAGACTTGTTCGTAGAAGATTAAGGCATATTGCAATGAGGTGCTCACTCCTGTCTAATTAACATTTTAATTTGTCAAGTTTTTATTTTTTAAAGATTATATTATGAATTATGATGATGTTGAACTTTCTGATATGCAGGGGGAGTATTGTTCACAAGAATTATTTTTATGGTTCAGTCACACTGCTACCAGTTACCTCTGCTTTTGCAGTATGTATCTGAAAATTTATAATTATTTATAAATGCTCTTTCTGAAACATTAATATCATATAAAATCTTTTTTTAAATTTGTTTAGGTTCTACCTTTGCCAAATGTACCCTTCTTTTGGATATTATTTCGTACCTATTCCCACTGGAGGGCCCTAAAGGTAAGTCAAGCTTCTGAAATTATGTCAGTAGTTGATTTTATTATATGTTTTTTTTTTGAGTTTATATTGTGATGGATTCACTCATATTCTTTTATTGTCAGGGAAGTGAGAAGCTTCTTCAGCTGGTATCAGATTCCGCAAAGACACACCATGAGAATGAATCAGAGGAAAAAAGCTCAGATTCCTCTGATCCTCCATTGGTAAATTATATCTCTGAATTGTGTATATATATATATATATATATATATATATATATATATATATATATATATATATATTTTTGGTTTAACGTTTTATATATTTTTTGGTTTTGAATTTTTGATATGAATGTTTATTGTGTATACAGGTAATGGAAGCATCTGAGGAGCTTGAAAGACTTGTTGGAGATGGAGATGATGTGAGCAAGTGCAGATTAAAAGACATCTGCAAGGTCTTTGATTTGGAGACATCGGATGTGCTTAAATACCAGCAACAAAAAAACTATTAGGAAAAAAGGAAATTCATGCAAAATTTTGATTTGTTCAACAATGTATTGAAATATTGTTTTGTTTGTGACATTCCAAGGATTATAAAATTATTTGAAAACTAACAAATTACATTACATTTTCAATAAGTTTTGTGTATTATTAGGTTATTTTACAGAAAATTTGATGGATAATGGCTAATTTTAATTTGTTGAAGTATGTTTTGTTGAAATATTTATTTTTGAATTGATTTTTATAGGCATAAAATTATTTGAACAACGAAACTGCATCAAAGTTGACCCATTTGGTTTGGTTATATAAACTATATATTTCGAATGTTCGTGCAACATTTTATTTAATCGTTTAAGGCTTCCAATAATAAATTACTTATTTTACTTCACCATTACAAATAAATTGTTTGCAAGTCTATTTAGTAGAAGTTATCTCATTAACAAACTACTTCCATGCCTCATAAAATTGCAAGTTTGATTTATAAGGCCAAATTCTATTAAGATTTAAGACCAATGTTGTTGGATTTTTTTTAAAAATCGATTTTTTTCTTTTTAAATTTATTTATTTAACTAAGATTTATGTTTTCTCTTTAATTTTAAACCACCGTAAGTGTTTTTTGGTAACTAATAGCAGAAACAATATGAAAAATGTTGGAGTTGCTTTTGAAATAAAAATTTTAAATTATAGTGATTAAACTATACATAAAAAAAATCGACTTATTAAAACGGACAAATTTAAAGCTATAATATTTTTATAATATTCAAAGTTTTTATGTAGTGAGTTTTACAAAAATATCAAAATTCGAATGGTTAAGCCAGAATAATTTTTTTTGGTGGTTAAAAAAAAAAATCAAACTACAGTCTACAATAGTTTTTTTTATTGGTTTTCAACTTTTCATGGAGTTTGGGCTTATATAATTTAAAAAGTATATTTGACTTTTATAAAATATAAAAAATGATTCTCCTAAACAAACAAAAAAAGAAGTTTGTAAAAGAAAATTGATATTATATTTCAACGTTGTAAGATATGCCCTAGAACCCCCTCTATTTCTCTTTTATTTGCTTCTCAAGAAACCGCTTGGTCTCGGAGATTTCCTTCCTCTCCGGCGAGAAGAAAAAGAAAAGATGCCGACTGACATTGAAGACGAGATCAAGGACGAGAAGAATCCCCGCCCTCTCGATGAAGACGATATAGCTCTCCTCAAGACTTATGTAAGAAATATGTTTTTTTTTAGCAAAAGCCCTAATAATTCTTCCTTCGCCTAACGGGACATTTTCTTTTCTGCGTCCTTCAATTTTCTTGCTAAATATTCATCATTTATCGTATGCAAAATTACATCCTTGACGAAATGCTGCGGCTATGAAATTAGAGCTTAGCAGTTTCTTCCTTGTTGTAGTGGTGAAGCAAATTGATTCTTCTGTTTTCAACTTTATTATAATGATATTCTATGAGGATCAATGGAAAGAGTTATTTAATCATTGTTACTCACGTCTTGAAAATAAATTATGGATTGGTTCTTTGGTTAGTTGCTGCAATCTGATATTACTTCTGCGATTTTTAAGAAAAAAAGAACATGAAACTATTTTATAGTACCAAGGTGGACTTATTCATGTTAGCTACTTATTGTGGACATATCCTCTTTCCAGGCAGCACTTGCTCATAACGTTTAACAAACATCCCCTAAAGAAGGCTTTTGAAGCCATGAAGGCTGACACAAATGTTGTTGTTCATTATAGATTTATAGCATAAATTTTGATAGATATTGTCTGTTTTTATTAAAGCGTCGACAGAATTCCTTCTCCACAAAAAACTAACATCAGGAAATTCATGTAGGGATTGGGACCTTATTCCAACAGCATCAAGAAAGCTGAAAAGGATGTAAAGGAAATGGCCAAAAGGATCAATGATTTATGTGGTATGTCTTTTGTGATAACCTTTACTTAGATGAGCTACATTTCATAATGTAGATGATACTTCACATATGTTTTTTCAAAGATGATGTCCATTTTGTTCCTAAACTGTAGTTTTCCCCATCAACTATGATAGGTATCAAGGAGTCTGACACTGGTTTAGCCACACCTAGCCAATGGGATCTTGTTTCTGATAAACAAATGATGCAAGAGGAGCAACCACTTCAGGTTCAAATTCATCAAGAAAAGTTCCTTCATTTATCTTTTTTTCTTTGATGTTTTTCCTTCAAGAATGTTGTCTTGTTGTTGCAAGCAGGTGGCTAGATGCACAAAGATAATCAATCCAAACACAGAAGATGCAAAATACGTTATAAATGTCAAGCAAATCGCCAAGGTACACATATCCCACATTCCTAATTTTTCAACTCTATCCATATCATGAATTCATCTGATATATATATGTTCCTTTCTATAAATTCTCAGTTTGTTGTCGGGTTAGGTGACAAAGTTTCACCCACTGATATTGAAGAAGGCATGCGTGTTGGGTAAGCCTTATTATCTCTCCAACATTCTAAGAGTTTCCCAAATCCATAAATTCATTTTTTTTTTCTTTTTAAATTGCAGCGTTGATCGCAATAAATATCAGATTCAGATTCCATTACCTCCCAAGATTGATCCAAGTGTGACCATGATGACAGTGGAAGAAAAGCCAGATGTCACATATAACGATGTTGGTGGATGCAAAGAACAAATTGAAAAGATGAGAGAGGTTTGTAAATTACAAATTTGCCATAATCAAAACTATACATAATTTGTTTTCTATTATGAATGTATTATAGGTGGTTGAGCTACCAATGCTCCACCCTGAGAAATTTGTCCAGCTTGGAATCGACCCCCCAAAAGGTGTCCTCTGTTATGGTCCACCTGGCACTGGTAAAACCCTTTTAGCAAGAGCAGTTGCCAATCGAACTGATGCGTGTTTCATACGTGTCATTGGAAGTGAACTTGTTCAAAAGTATGTTGGTGAAGGGGCCCGCATGGTTCGTGAGCTCTTTCAAATGGCACGTTCAAAGAAAGCATGCATTGTTTTCTTTGATGAAGTTGATGCAATTGGTGGGGCCCGGTTTGATGATGGTGCTGGTGGTGATAATGAGGTTCAAAGAACCATGCTTGAAATTGTCAACCAACTTGATGGGTTCGATGCACGTGGTAACATCAAAGTTCTAATGGCCACAAATAGGTATGTTTTTGATACTTGAGTCACTTTTTATATCACATGGGTGATGGGACCCATTGTGATTTGAATGTGGTGATGATTGCAGACCAGATACATTGGACCCTGCATTGTTAAGACCTGGAAGATTGGATAGGAAAGTGGAATTTGGACTTCCGGATATGGAAAGTAGGACTCAGATATTCAAGATTCATACACGGACAATGAACTGTGAAAGAGATGTTCGGTTTGAACTTTTGGCTCGCCTTTGTCCGAATTCTACTGGTATGGACTATGGAATCAACCATTCCATTCCTTTTTGCTGATTCCGTTGTTGGATTTTGGAAGGTGACATGAATGAATGAATGTGTATATGAATGTGCAGGTGCGGATATCAGGAGTGTGTGTACAGAGGCTGGAATGTATGCGATTAGAGCAAGGAGGAAGACGGTGACAGAGAAGGATTTTCTTGATGCAGTGAATAAGGTGATTAAAGGGTATCAGAAGTTTAGTGCTACTCCTAAATACATGGTTTATAATTGATTTCGATTTCACTAGTCTTGTTTTATCCATTAAGACCTTATTTTCAGGCTAAAACCTATTTCTTCTTTTTGTATTTCCTTTGAAACCCATTTAGTTCTTATTTGCAGTTTCAATTCATAACGGTTCTCTAATAAACATCGCTTGTTTTTATTTTTAAGTTTAGACAAAAGGGTAAAATGGTCATTTTATCGCTTGGTGGAAAAAAAAACCAGTCTTTGTTTATACAACGCATGCTTCAGAGAAACATTATTTATACAGTCATCACTTAATGAGGAAAATAAGACAAACCGAAATGTTTTTCTTTAGAAAATAACAATCCACTTTATAATATGCTCACAAAAGGTGCACTTCCAGAACACGAGTACATACAATTTGTATCAACATGCATAAAACATACACACAAAATAAATAACATGAGTAGGAGTCGGGTATTTACAACAAAATATACTAATACAATATAATATCTTTTAAGAATTTTGTGCCTCTTGTAAAGTGTTTCCCTTCCTTTTATCAACATATTATGCATCTATAGATAATGTTAAGCTTGTAGCAACATGCCACTTCCCCTTACTATACATGAGTGTTTATCTCCACAACTTTCATCAACTATTTAATGGTAAATGACTTGTCATTTTAGTCTTGTTTTGTTCCCATATCATTAAACATTAGGTATGGATTAAATCATTCGGTTCAATATTGGTTTCTTGATATGTGAATATGAATAAGATTATGAGACTTAATTGAACATTATGTCAATATCATATGAGTGTGGCCACACACTCAAATATACTCAATTCATCAAAGTTGCTTGTGAACTGATATCACACACCAATGATTAGAGGAAAAATCTATGTTGACTATTTGCCTTCGTGAACAAGTTTCACATCATATCTAATACTAACCTTAATAACTAATAAGTGCCTTGTTCCGAATGACATTTAGTTATGTCAAGGTATAAAGGTATAATGTTATGCTTTCTCAAAATATGTTAATAAAACAATCACATGAATTTATGCTCCATATGTTGTAATGCAATATAACAATATCACAATATATCAGTGTTGTAAAAATACCGACTAGCTCCCGATTAATCCTCATGCGCTACTTGACCGACTAGAGATAGTTATTTGAATGTCTATTGTATTATGGGTTATGTACGACTACACATTCATGAGGCATTTCTTGTGCGTTAGTTAAGGCTTGTTTTGCTTGCGGGTTTTTAGGATGTGAGAAACCTAGAGATAGATAGATAGAGAGAGTTTAGGAAGTGTAGTACTATGTATATGTCTAGCTGTATGCATGCATGTGAGGAGTATAATGGAGTGATGTAAAGTGACTTAGGAGTCTTAGGATGGACCTCAGAACAAGTATGGAAAGGTGTTGAAGGTAGTATTGGGCCCATATTACTAAAAGCACAAGATCCATACTTAGGACAACAGGTGTTTCAGGATTACCAGGGAGCTTGTAGGTGGGTATGCACGATGTGGGTTTGCACTATGCGTTGTTGTGCGTTGTTCTTGATGTGTTTCCATTATCTTTTAGATTCAGGATGGCGACCTTCCATGTTAGAGATTCAAATTTGAGTGAGAAGGATGTCCGCGACATTATTGCTGTAGAGATTTCGAGGTTCATGAGGGAGGTTTGGCCTAGTAGGATAAGTACTGTCAGAGATGAGTTGATTCAGTTCTAGATGAGTGTATTAGGATTCTACGGGCCAAGTTGGAGGGCGGTCGGCCATGGGGTCATGTGGTTACCTTCAGGGAGTTTGATGCTGGTGGGGTTCCTCGTTTCTTTGGGAGTAGGGAGCCAATTACCGGTATGTGTTGGATTGCAGATGTGGAGAGTGCCTTTCATGCCAACTTTTGTCCGACGGAGGTCATGGTCAGATATGCGGAGTGTCTCTTGCACGATGGAGCTAAGGATTAATGGTGCGAGGTTGTCCAGGGCCTCGCCTCGAACCAGGTGCGTTCGAGTCTATGACCTGGAAGGATTTTGTTACCAGATTCAAAAGGGAGTTTGTGCTAGCGATTGAGGTTCAACAGTTGGCCTGAGAGTATTTGGCACTTGAACAGACTACAAAGTCGGTGGCTGGGATCATCGCCAAGTTCACGGAGAGAGCGTTGTTTTACTCACAATATGCGGCTTCGAAGGAGTCGAAGATGAATCGCTACCACGATATGTTGAGGACGGAGATCCGGGAGTTCGTGAGTATTTCTGAGCATAAGAGTCTTTCCAGTTTAGTAGAGGCAGTCAGGGAGAGAGAGTTGGAGTTGGAGACCCAATAGCAAAAAAGGAAGCATGATCAGGTCTATGCATCATCAACAACAAACAAGAAGGCCAAGGCGACTGATTGTCAGTCACGAGATCGAGAGACTTGTAGATTTTGCAATAGGTGTGGTTGGTCTCATTAGGATAGTTGTCGTACGCTAGTTTCTAGATGTTTCAGATGCAGTCAAGATGATCACTATCGTCAGGACTATAGTTAGAGGGAGTCAAGAGTATGTTTCCTTTGTAGTAAGACATGCCATGTTAAGGCTGATTGTCCCCCGAGAACGGATGAGATGGTTGGATCCAACACCTTTAACATGGCAGTTACCAGATGAATGACTTTGGACAACTGGAGTTTAAGTGTCAGGGTTTGAGTTATCAGTTCTTTATCTCGACCCGATGCTGCATTATTGATGTTATCAATATCTTTTTGTTTACATTTTAGTTATTTGTAATCAGGGATGATATGTTAAATGGTATCATTTTAATCGAATTTCGTTCTGTTTTGAGTATTTATTTATGGTTGGATTGTTGTTGTTGTTGAGGGTATAGATGCATGATTGGAGCTCTTTGGTTTTGTTGGAAGGATTCTATATCTCTTTGCTTTTATGTTGGTATAGCTACATGGATCAAGTGGTGTAGTCATTGGTTTGTCTGGGAATTTTTTATATTGTTTTGAAATCATTGGAGTCTAGCCAATCCCAAGTAGGGGAGAATATCCTTATCATATGAAAGGATTTCATGTTACATGACATCTCGAAGTTCGTATTCAAGGATGATGGGTGGAAGGTTCAGATGGTTGTCAGGTATGGAGCTCATGCAAAAATTATTGCTCGAAAGTAATTTGTGACCAAAGAAGAAGATGTTGAGAATTTAGGGTTATCTCGTCTGAAGACATGAAACATCGATGACGACGCAAGATCGAGTTAGCGGCTAGGATCAAGTTGAAGGTTATGTGAGATCCTCTCTGCCTGTTCTTGTCTGATGAAGGCTTTAGGGTTCAAATCACGACCCAAACACCTGATGGGGTCTAGTAGCCTAGGGGCTAGTCTCATGTCAACTTTGCTTGTTATCTTCATAGTTTTGTTTGAAAGACCATGGGGGAGCCTATGACAATTGCAGGAGTATTGTAAGACTATTATTTGGCCTGTAGCATACACTTGGCTGAAATAGGCTAGAAGTGATTGTAAGACTATGGTTAGATCATAACATTCACATATGGAAGACCATGATTGGATCATGGAATGAATGACTGCAGCAGGGCTATAGTAATGGAAGTGATTGTAAGATTATGGTTAGATCATAGCATTCACAGATAAAATACCATGGTTGGATCATGGCATGAAAGACTGGAGCTGGGCTGTTGCAACGAAAGTGATTGTAAGACTATGGTTGGATCATATCATTCATAGATGGAAGACCATGGTTGGATCATGGCAGGAAAGACTACAGTTGGGCTGTAGCAATGGAAATGGTTGTAAGACTGTGGGATAACCAAAACATTCACATGGTTTGAGGAAAAACCTTTATTGCTTGTTTTTTTGTTGATTTTTTAGTTGTTTGCCTATCTGAGGGTAAGAGATTTTAGACCCGTGTTGTTTTATAGACTATTTTAGACGTCGTTTGTTGGGTTATATTTGAGGTATCGATTTTGGCGTCTGAGAGTGAAGTTGTCGGCTATGGTGGTGGGTTGTGGATTCCATCCTTTAGTTTATCAGTAAGATGACAAGGTCAGAGAGGTCTTGGTCGGATCATAATTGTGAGTTTTAGTCAGTGTGGCTGAGGTTCGGGTAACTTTGTTTGCCTGGAAGTCGGGCAGGGTGTAGAGTCTTCAGATTATGGCAATGAAAGTGAGTACTTTTCGTTTTTGGTTAGTGGTGATGTGTTGGCGATCGCTTCTTCGTCAGGACAGGTGTTCCTCACTAAGGATTGGTCCAACAACAATGTCGGAAGGTGGCTGTATATTTAAGGAATTATTTCAGACTTGCATTAGTCAAGGTTTAACTTTTGGAAGATTCCGCTTGGGTATGGTTTATGCACATGGTTTCGGAAATCCTCCTATTGGTGATTGTAGATGCTGAAACTTAGAGTGACTTTGAATGGTGGAAGGAAGTGGACTTTGATGAACCCACAAGGGTATGGAGGGTGTTTTATGAAGTAAATGGTAATGACATATTTTGAGGACGAAATCTAATGTAAGTGGGGGAGAGATGTAACACATGTTTTCCATAAGTATTACTGTATTAGGTAAAGACTTATAGAGATAAAAAAATAGGGTTTTAGAGAAAAAAAAAACTCTGCCATGAGGTGATGCATGGATGCCCACGACATGACATAAGTTACATGAAACGTGTGTCTCTAGTGAGCTCCATGACGTGGCATGAGGTGGCCACGACGTGGCAGCTGTTGCAACCCAAGCCCATGATTTTAGGGTTTTTCCCATATTAAAGGTTCTAAATATTGGTTAAGGGAATTTCCTTCATCCTCCACCTCTCCATTTTGAAACCCTAGCCTCCACGCATGATTGAGAGCTTGTTTGCTTAATAGAAGAGCTTGTTCTTGGATTTGGTAAAAGTTGAAGAATGAGGAAGTTCATATTGGTTCAAGGAAGCAAGGAGCTAGCTTAGGTCCATCATCTCCTTCATGTTTCTGAGTTATAAGAAGTATAAAGTTCACACCTTGAACCTTTTTCTTCTTATTTGAAGTTTGAGTCCATTTTGGATGATTTTGGTCCCTTCCATGGATGCTCTTGGATCAAACTCATAGCTTGTTATGGCTCTATATGGTTATTAGGTTCTATTGAGTTGTAACATCTTGATTTCTAGGCATTCCATTTTGACCCTTGGTTTGTGATTTGTTTGCAAAGCTAGTCCCTAATGACATTTTTGTAATATTAGGCCATGCATGTGGACGCTAGGCATACATGTCGAGAGTGCAAACCCTAATTTTTAGGGTTTGGACCCTATTTAAACATCATTATAGCCCTATACTCTCTCTTAACTCCAACCTCCATCCCTCTTTGCCCTCATTTCAAAACCCTAAAGTGCGTGAGTGTATTTTGAAGCTTGGAGAATCATTTTGGTGCCCTTTTGGTGCTCTTGGTGGTGAAGGAAGAACCTTGGAGTTGTGGTGCTTCACTTAAAATTTTGGATCCAACAACTACTCTCCCTTGTGCATCTTTAGGAGGTATAAAACTCCAACCTTGATGAATATTTCATTAAGATCTAGTTTAAGCTTAAAGTTGGCATCTTTTGTCCCAAATCTTGATCTTTGTGAGTATGGAATACTCTAGGACTTTTTAGTTGTCTTTTTTAGAGGTTTTAGGATGTGATAAGTCTTAAAAATATGATCTTGGGCATTAGTTTCTTTCCATGAATGATCTAGGTTGTCTTAATGGGTCAAGAAGCTAGGGTGTTTGATGTTGAGCTCTTAATAGCCATGCAAAACCATAAAGTTGGAAACTTTATGGTTAAGAACACCTTTCGAGGGCTAGATCTGGATTTTGGACGAAAGCGCTTAAAGATTAAGCTCTTAATGGGTAGAATAGATGGCAGTCGCATACGCTGGGCGTACCAAAGGGTACACTACACGTACGTGGTCAACATCACGACTTTGGTCAAGCACGTACTACACCCCGCTTACGTGTTGAGTACGGCCAACGTACTCACCGAGTTGACTCATTTGACTTTGACCTGAATTTTCACCAAAGTTTGACCTAGGGGTATTTTGGGTATTTTGAGTTGTATACCGAGTTTTGGCCACTGTATTTATAAAGGTGACTGGTAGAGTTGATTTCAGAGCAACGTATTGTTTCAACTTTTCATCTGTCTGTGAGGTGAGTCTTCTCATTGTATCCATGGGTTGAAGGCACCAATGTTGGCCCATTATTGTGTTATTTAGGATGATAGCTGTTATGTGGCTAATATGAGTTACTATGACGGGTTGAAATAAATCCCAGGGCGGGGCCCACTATCGTATATTTAGGTTGAAATAGAACCCAGGGCGGGGCCTATATGTGTTGATCGGGTTGAAATACACCCCAAGGTGAGGCCCCAGGGCTGGGCCCTATATATATATATATATATATATATATATATATATATATATATATATATATATATATATATAGGTTTGGTCTATATCCCAGGGTCAAGCCCAGTTGTATTATTGGTATGTGGTACTTTGGGGAACTCACTAAGCTTTATGCTTATAGTTTATGTTTTTTGGTTTCAGGTACTTTCGGTTCGAAAGGGACGGACCCGACGTGATGGCACAACATCCTCCCCTCATGATTTCCGCATTTTGAATAATTATACTATGATATTTTGGATATTATATTTGGTGATGGTTTTTGAAAAATTTAATGAATGAAATTGATAGTCTTTCAATGAAAAATTTTATCACTGTTTTTGGACTGTTACATGAGTGCGAAAAAGGCTATAGATTGGATGTTCTTGGTTCCATGCTCAAGATTTGGCCTTGGAAGAGAGTATTTGGACATAGGGTTGTAGATATTGCCTTGCAGTGAAGTCCTAATGGATAAGTTGGAAACTTTATCCATTAAGTCAATGAGGAGTAGATCTGAAGTTTTGAGCATTGATATGTAAGGATTAAGCTCTTAATGAAGGATTGAAGGATCTACCATTGACCACGAAGTGGCAAAGGAATGACCACGATGTGGTGGAGTCCAATTTAGTGACTGTTTTGTCTTGTCATACCCACAACATGAACAAGAGGTCTCCACGTCGTGGTGGCTATTGATTTGGTTAACCGTTGACTTTTATTGACCATTAAATGTTGAATTTTGACCAGTTTGAAGTGAGGTCAAACTTGGAGGATTTTCGTTGTTGATTGTGGGTTTATCTCTTTTGGTGTTAGTTGGTTCGTGGGATTGTGCAATGCAAGGAGTGAGAGTGTTGTTGTGCTTCTCTAGTTCTTTAGTTCAAGTGAGTTTCTCACTATGCTATGTATCCATTGTATATCCTTTTCATGGTAGGATATGGGTAATGTTAGAGTACAAGTATGCTAGTTGACTAGGACAACTACTTGTTATGCATATGCAATGTATGACACTCAGTGTCATGGTATGTTCGACCGGTGGGGTCTTACCTTTTGATCGTATGATACTGTTAAGAGTTATTTTGTTTAGGGTAACTGGAGAAGGCTATTTATCAGGATTATGTATGTTTGACCAACGAAGGAATTAATTGAGAAGTGTTTAATGGTAGGGTAACTAGGGAAGGATAGTTGCCAAGGGAATATAATATGCTAGTTTATGATATGTTTTATGTTATATGATTATGTGGTATTGATAGCTTTAGTTCTATGTATTAGGTTGGGTAGCCTGATAACTTTTGGTCTAATGCCTGATTGTGATGTTCTTGTCTAATTATTTGCCCTTGGGTGGATCATCTGTTCGACTATTATATGATTCATGACTACATATGACTCTATGTATTATATGAAAGACCATGGCCGTCTAGGGATGGGCCCGTTATGTATGATATATGTATATAAATAGGAGATCCAATTGTTCGGCTATTGAGTTGAGGCTGGCTTGGATGCATTGTATGTATGGTGGAATATATGATATAGTAGGTAACTCACTAAGATTTATGTTTATAGTTGCGGATTAAATGTTTTGCAGGCTATTCATAAGTAGAGCTCGACGGTACTGTATACACGGATCGAAGATACCAATTTTCGTATTTTTGTAAAATTAATTCCTATAATGTGTGGTTTCAATCAAAAAAATGTTACTCGGTGGTTTTGAAGCAAATTTTTTAATTGGTAAATCTATTTTAAAAATGAAAAAATCTCTCTGTAAATTTTGGGACGTTATATGGGATCTCATTTCACTTCTTGCAAGGAAGTACCTTATTGTTCCCCAATAGATAAACAAGGTGAAAACACATCATAATTGTACACTTGTTAGATAGAATTGTTGGATTAAGTTGTCTACGTCAATAACTAAATTGTTATATTCTTCAATTATAATCAAAGTCTTTTATGGGTTGCCCTCACAACCGATAATTGAATAGAATGAGTTTTAGAGCGAGAGAGGTTGATTTCTTAATTTATTATATGATTAATAAATTGTAACAAATGATTTATTAATATCTTATATAATTAAAATATTTAATAGAATTAGTAATAATTAATTAAGAATTAATAAGAAATTAATTGGGATTAATTTCAGTTTAATTAGAATTAATTGGAAGTGCATGGACTAAGCTATAATTGTTAAATAATTGAGCAAAATAGGGTTTCTAGAACTTTCTATGCATGGCCAATTTTGGCTAGGCATTTTAGAGTTTCTAGATTAATCATAATAGATAATTATGAAGTTGGATAATTACCTAAATCAATATATTATTATTATTATTATTATTATTATTATATTCAAATTAGGTTTATCCAAGGCTTCCTTATCAGCTATAAATAGGACCCCTAGGGTCCCATATTTTTGTCCACCCTTACACACTCTCAAGAGCTGAAATTTCGCTCTAGCCTCTCCTCTCCTCAAGTCTTTTAGTTAATAGGGTTTTGGGTACAAGACATTAGAAACATTTAATCTTTTGGTGCTTGCTTTCCAAGGAACTTTAAGAGAATTTGATTTGATTACTTTCTATAACAATCAAAAGGTATGTAAACCCTACCTTATGTTAATTTTGTTTTTTATAGCCTATCTATAGGGTTTCTTGATATTCATAGATTATTTCTATCAATAGAGAAAACATATATCTTTTCTAGGTTGGTTGTGAACTTAAGAGTTTAAGTGTTTTTCCGTTTATATGTAATTTTTTATAACCTAAAAAACTCATCAGTGGTATCAAAGTCTGAGTTTTCTATTTGATTGTGCATAATAGTGAGTTTATCAAAATTAGGGTTTATGGAAATTAAACCCTAATGGCTTGAATTTTCATAAAAGGCTAGGGTTCTTGAAACCTTAACCTCCACCCCTTAATTTCGAAAATGCTAGGGTTTCTGGTTTTCTTAAATTATTATTTTTAATGCCTTAAAATTTGAATAATTAAAACCTGGTAACCTTTATCCATATTTTTTGAAAATTAGAGGGTTAAGGATTAGGATTAAATTTGAATTATTTTATTAGCTGTTTAATTGAAGATAATTGTTTAATCCCTAATGATTAAATTTGAATTATTTTATTAATTGTGTAATTGAAGATAATTATTTAATCCCTAATGATTTAGATTTGAATTATTTTATTAATTGGTTAATTGTAGATAATTATTTAATCCCAAATGATTTAAATTTGAATTATTTTATTAATTGTTTAATTGAGGATAATTATTTAAACTACTAATGATTTAAATTAATTTAATTGGGTAATTAAAGGATAATCGGTAAATCATTAATTTTTTAATTTCGAAAATTAATTTTAAACCTAATATCTTGAAAACTTTTAAAATACACCTTATACTATGTAATATTAATTGTTTAATACTATATATATAAGAAAAAGTCAGTCAAATCAATAGTAGGCCTCAGTCACGAAGCCATACTATAAGGTGGTATAAGGAAACGACCTATAATATGACCGTTGAATGGGTGTCCACTCCCACCCACTGCTCCCTTGTGTGGTGGGGGGCCGTTAGTTGAACGGATTTGATAGGACATAACCTCATTAAAAGTATAATACTATAAAGTACTAGAACCCACTTTAAAAAATCCCAATCTAGTTAGTTTTGGAAACATGTGAAGTGTATGCTAATCCATGAAAACACACATGACTCTTTATATGTCATTAGTGGAGTGCGCGTGGTTAACTGACACACTAATTTGGTACTATAAAGTTGAGTGATGGACAAATAAAAAATTATCATTTTTGATGAAGTGTGTGTGGTTTACCAGTGTAATGCCTGTGTTTCCGGGCTTGCCATATTTAGCAATATAATAGTCTAGGTTAACCTTTGTAACCCGTTTTGAAATAATAAGAATGTATTATTTGAGTATTATGTGTTTTGTGCTTAATTGCTTAATTACGTGGTCTGATTAATTAAGAACAAAAATAAGCGTCAAAATTTAAGTGTGAAATAAACTTAATATCTTTGGTTAATGTTGTAGTAGTCGAAACAAGGTTTCCGAATATATATAGAACGCCCAAATCTGACTTCGTATGAGGAAGTTATGATTTATCGAAGTTCCGGCTTAGCGGTATACAGCCTAAAATACTCGAATTGAGATCAAGCGGTTGTTAGCCGAAGCAATCTAAATGAGAATCGAAGATCTCGTTGTTGGTATCGAAGCGATAAAAAGTTAGGCGAGAACGGACGTCAAACGAAGAAGTTATGAAATTATAACGAAAGTTTCTGTCGCGGCCTATTAAAAATAATTAATAAAAATAAAGTCAAAATTAGCTGACGAAGTCTAAACGAAAGTCGTAGAGCATGGTCTCACCTTTCCGTGGATATAAAGAACGTCGAAAACGGAGTTCGTATGAAGAAGTTATGAATTTCCGAAGTTTATTAATCATTTTATATTTTTATTTAATTCAAAATCGGAGGCATTATCCGAAGCCGTGTCACCGGTGTAATCCGGAGTACGCCCCGCGTACGAGGTTACGCTATCGCGTAACTCCGATAGTGTCGACACTTCGGATGACGCATGCAATGACGATTTCGGACGCGTACGCGCTGCGTACGCCTGTACGCGCCGCGTACTCCGAGGCTCCAGCCTCTATATAAAGGATCCGAAGGCAGCCTCATTTGTTGTTCAATTTCTTCTCTTCTCTCTAGTCTTTTGCATCGTTTTTCGTGCCGAAGCTACCCTGAAGTCCCGGTATCATACTCTAGCCCCGAGGCAAGTCCCGAGACCCCGAAGATCCCGAGAAGCGCGGTTCCCGAGTCGAAGCTCTGCCCGCGAGAAGTTCGATTTTCGAAGAGATCTTCCAGATCTGCTGAGGAATACTACTTCTATAAGCCGTAGTGCTGTCGGATCGTCTTCTGATCAAGTGAGTGTGTAGTTATTTCTTCTAATACAATAACACGAAGTATTTTATATAAAAATACGTGCTATGTGTATATATTTGGTTGTGTTATGTGTGAATGAGTATTCACTCTCTTCTATCTTATAGATCTGCTTATTTCTTTATGAGATATGTGTTATGTGTGTGTGCCTCATCTGTTATGTGACATATGTGTTGATTAAAGCATGCTATACAGGTTTTCTTTAAACTATGTATGAAAATATATATTTTTATCTACTAATATGTTGGGTAGAACATGGGTAGATAGTTGGTGTGTAATAAACAGATGAGAGGCCTCGATGTTGTTGTTGTTGTTGATCTAGTTATTCAGCGGAGTATGGATAACGACCACGGACTCTTTCTAGACAGTCCAGTGGAACACTAGCAGGTTCATAACCTGTAGGTGTTGTGAACGATGTGTTCACCGGTGTACTCTATCCCCCTCATGGTTGCCTTTAGGATATCTATTGTTGAGGAAATCCCTTCGCAGTGATGTCCGTCCCGATGAAAATCCTAGATTAGGTCCCTTGAGATAGTTGTTTTAGGGACGTAAAGTGAGGATAACGGGAATGGGTAATCGGGATAGTGATTGGTTGGTGAAATTAAATATAACTTATTTATTGTGGGTTGAAAACCCTATATGCTCACCAGGCTCCCAAGCCTGACCCACTCAGTTTTATTTGTATTACAGGAAGTGGCACAAGGGCGTAAGATGGATGGATCATCTTGTTGTTTTGTTTACAAGTCTGTATATGTATATATTTGTTGAATGACTTGTAATGTTTATCGTTTATGCTTTATGGTCTGTATCGGAACATGACATCCCGAGTTTTGATTATATAATGAAATGCATCTCTTGATGAAATGCTTTGATAAATATTATTTTATCATGTTTTGTTTTGGGAACAAATTCCGCAACTCTTTCAAATCAAAAGGATTTACTCTGAAAATATTTAAAAGCATAAATGAAAATCGGTCTTTTCTGGCCGAGATTTTGGGGATGTCACAACCAGCACATCAATTTGAGATGATAAATGACCTCAAGGTTGTCAAGCAGGTTTGCATGGCTATTTACATCTCGTTTATGATCCTCGGTATCTGAGTCACAAAAAGTAAAAGCATATTCCGAGATTAACCATGCCATTGATAAGATTCAATGAATCTCAAAAGATCTAGGAGTTTTATAAGATTGAAAATGGTAAAAGCCTTACCTACCTAAAATAGATTCGCAATTTGATTACGACATCCCTCTTCAAAGTTTGAATCGAAAATATGGATCCTAACCTTAATTTAAATTTTGGATTAATAATTAAGGATTAAAATCAACTAAATTGATTTATTTATTTTCCCACTTTTAGATGTCTTTTGAAGATAGAAACGGTCTTCCTCGTTCTTCTAGAGATGGTCTTCCACTTTCAAGTCAAGGTGAAAATATCTTTCCTTCCTTAGGAAATGGTGGAAGTGAACATCGTCTCTCTTTAACTCTTCCACCTCCTCCTCCTCCTCTGTGACTCTCCCAACATCACATTTTCCTCAAGTTGAAAGATATGAAACTACTGAAGCCCTATTGGCATGTAAACATGCAGATGGAAATTCTGTGTGTGCGCATGTTCTGAAAATGAAGTCGCACATTAACAAATTGGACATGATGGATCGTATTCCCAAGGGATTAAGCCATTGATTTGGTTCTTCTTTTGCTTCCAAAGTCATAAGATCATTTCATTGAGAGATTTTATACAAGGAACCTCGACGTGACACTAATTGATCTGATCCAATTGTTAGTGGTTGCTAAAGCGGAAATGATTAAGAACACATCTGAAGCAAAGATGCTTATAAGTTCTGATTCCAAGGTTTCCATTGACATTGACAATGGTGACATTGGTGGTCTATAAAAGGTTTCTCTTCCTAATGTAAATGGGTCATCCAAGCTCAAACCGTTTGATCATATGGAAAAAAGAAAGGCTTGTTATGGGATCGTTCCACATGTTAACCCCAAAGAGTGCATTTGTTTCTACTGCTACTTGAAGGGATATTGGCTGTGAAGCTACCCAAAGTACCTGAAGGATCTTAGAGATGGTAAAGTCAATTCATATGAATCCACTTTAGGTACATCCACTATCTCACTCCATTATTTTATAAGTTTCTATTCATAGACTCTTAATACATAATGTGATGATCACATTTTTATGATATTGCTGGATCTAAGAGAAAGAAGGAATCTTAAAAAGAGTGAGCTAAATCTAATCATAAGAGATGGACTTTTGTCACATGGTTTGATGGTTAAAATTTGGAACTAATTTTAAGGAGTTAGGATAATTTAATAAGATTTCTATTACCTTTCAAAGACGTCTAGAAACATAATTTTCACTTTATACATTGTAAGGATATGTTCCAATACTCTTTTTCAGTAAAATGAAGTTTTGATTCATGTGGTTGCCTCAATTTATATTTCCTTGCAATGGCATAAATGAATATATTGATCATGTTTCTAATAGTGAAAATGTTAATTATGGATTTGATTCTTATGATACTAGTTGTGATACTCATGTATTACATGAGTTAATTTAAAAAAAAAAGTTAAATATAAAGGTCAAAATGTTTGATAACTTTGAATTTATAAGAAAATAAGAAAAATAAATTATTATTATAATGAAAATGTTTTTTTATCTTTTAAATTTAAACAAATAATTTAAATAAAGAAAAAAGAAACTAATGAGCTTTAATTTTTGGAAATTTGAAATTAAAAGGTAAGTTTATTAATGAAATTGATATTCATTTATTACTACATTTATTGCAATTATTATATTAAAATATTATGTGGAATCTAATTAAATAGGAAAGCTCATAAAATGACATGTGGAAAAAAAATTAATTCAAAATAACCATAAAATAACATTTGGCAAATTGAATGAGAGTGTGACAAGTGGCAAAAAAACGTTTATTTATTAGAGAGGATTGCTTATGGTATTGTCATAATTGACCAAGTGAAAGGAAATCTCATCAACAACTAGACAAATACTTGGAGTCGTACAATTCGAATTGTATTATATATGAGAATCTTGTTCATTGGAAAATTATGACTTAAATCAATTTTCACATGTTTATGTGAGGCAAGTGGAGGACTAAAGGATCTAGTACATGTTGATATGGACTCTTTAGATCCACCACAAGGGACGATAACTCTATTCATCATGATTTATTGGTTTTTCAATAAATATGGTTTTGTTTATAAGATTAGACAAAATTCTAAAACTTTTGAAAAGTTCATGAGTAGTAGAACGAATGGAAGAATCTATTATGCAGAGAGATAAAAGATTCTCCAATCTAAAAAGTAAAGGACAATGCTTTAGTATCATGCTTCATGATCATCTTATTAATTGTGGAATTGTATCATAATTAATCCTCCAAGAACATCTTAGTATAATTCTATGACTAAGAAGAGCAATCGAATATTGTTAGAAATGTTTTGATCATAAGACGAGTCATACTTTGTTCCCAATCAAGTTTTAAAGCCATGCTATAGTAACTATGAATCGTATCTTGAAACTCATTTCAAAACTAAGAAAGATAATAACACCTCTTAATATGTGGAGTAATAACGTTTTCGTACTCTAGTACATTTAGATTGAAGTTGTGATGTTTTCTTTGATCGAGAAACAAAAGATAAACTGAGACCTATTCAATAAAGTATTTTTCTTGTCGAAAATCCATGCGAACTTTTGAATAATTGTTTTAGCTTGTTAAGGAATGTTCCTTGTGAGAAAACTCATATGTCAAGAAGTCAGTGGGAGTCACATTGATTTTGATCTTGCCAGAGTCAACTAGCAATGATCCTTTTAGTTATCACAAGCACGCAACCTGAGGATGAAACCTGTTGTTTTTAGTTGACATATTCTTACTTTTGTGCACTTCCACTTGAGTTGGCAATGCTTATGAGTTTTGTGTCTTGATTTAACTATAAAAGCAAAGAGGGTTGGTCAGTGAAGGTACACTAATCAGTACGGGTGAGCTGCTAATAGGAATGGAAGCGGTAATGGGATTTGAGCTTCTAAAAAGCAAGAAATGAAGAATAACAAAGTTCAGTCCATGAAGGAGACATAAATGTGATTTTGGCTTGTCCTAAAAGTTATATTATGACTGTAGGTTCAAAATGAAAGTTCTACATGGATGGGGACGTATGCACCTTCAAATCTAAGTGGAAAAGGTTTCACTCTAGTTCATGAAAATGGTTTTGTGGAAATACTTTCGTTGATAGATTTTAAGGATCTGATAAAGATCAATACAAATATTGGTTATATTAATTGTATTATGAAATTCACAATATAATTATGGCATCCCTCATTATATTTTGAATTGTAAGGAAGGTATTGTTTTAACTTTCTGGAGATATGTTTATCACGTCTTGAAAGGGTTTGAACACATAAACTATCCAGATACAGTGCATAAGCTTAAGAAGCCTAATTAGAGGCTTGACGAAGCATCAGGAAATAGGAATCTGCACTTCCATAAGAAAGTCAAAGGGTATTGATTTCTAGAAGTCCAGTTGATTTTTGGGTACATGTCAGAGCTAGTGGGAACATAATTGTTATGCTAGTATTGCATGATGACAATACTGTTCGTAGGGAACAATGTCTCTAATTTGCAATGTAAAGTTTGAGAATTGTCTCACTATATTGGACTTAAGGGAGAGGGCACTCATACTTTGTTACAAATCTAAAGGTTTAGATCGTATAATTTAATAGAACTAAGTTAAAGACATATATGAATAACATGTTGAAATGTTTCAGCATTGGATATTCTATATATGGAAATATTATAGTAAGAGATTTAACATATATTAAATCCTTATATAAGAGATAATGAGTCGAGTCCCATATGCTTCAGATATATGATCGATTACTTATGCTATAATATTCTCTTATTCTAATTCTTCAAATGTTATGAGCATTGTGAGGAAGAGGACTCGAATGTTAATTGAATAGAGTTATTAAACAAACTCTCAAGAACATTCTGAGGTTTACCGAAGATTGGTTGCTTATGGACAACTAGAAGTATGGTATTGTTTTGGAAGGACCATAGTGACACATTCTAGATTGAGATGATTCTTCTTCAGAGTTGATGGTCATATGGAAATATACAAAACTTTCCGTAATAGGAGATGGGTATTTGAAAACGTTTCCATAATAAGAATTGGTTATAAGATCTACATGTGAGTTGGAAACTTTAATGCAAGAGAAGTGTTCAAGGAGTGTACCTTGAATTTGAGACTTCATAACCATGGAATTGTTTATAGTAAAAAGTTCTAGTAGAACAATCTGTAATATCGGAGGCTCAGTTTCTGTGACTTTAGAACCTCGACATCGCAGAAAGACAATGCATGTAAAGATGAAATTCCACTACATCTTAGATAGCGATAAGAATTTGGAATTATGAAATGAGCATCATTTGAGTAATGTCCAATCGATCTGTTCACAAGGGAAGGACCATTGAGAATCATAATATGTATGTTCATAACATGGCATGACTAATGTTATCCAATTCAAGTGGTTAGTTGATTACTCGAAACAATATACAGTGAATAAATTTATAATTGTTATGGTGATTAAATAATAGGGATATATTTATGATCCATGTGTATGATACCATAGTTAATTAATTTATCATAGTGTTTCACTTTGCATGTTTTACTTACCTAAGTAATTTTTAATATTATTCAAAATTTCATAGTCATTCATACTTTTGGAAGTAAGTAGTGAATTAAGAATGTCATGAATTGATTATAGATTGTCAATTGAGATTAAGCCATTGCAATTGGAATTGCTACAATATTCATGAGTATTTTGAAAATAGAGATTTTAAGTATTAGATAAGCCCATTCTTAGAGAGTACTTCAAGGATTCAATCACAAGTAATTCTAAGATGATAATATCTTCTATTCTTAAAACACACGCATATATATATATATATATATATATATATATATATATATAGATAGATAGATAGATAGATAGTTCATAGTTTACAGATTAGTTGTGCATTGGTTTACTCAAATGCATCTCGTAATTGGATGTTATAAAGGTTCATTCATATGTGATTTGATATGCAAATTATATAACTATATAGTCAAATTCATTCATTCCTTTTCTTTATCCGGAAAAGCGATATCTGTGGGTCCATTAATGATTTGAGTTGATCTATGAAAACTAGGCACCTGGTCCGGACTAGATTGATGGGTTGAATTTTGTAGTCTAAACTAATCACAAATCGGGAAATCGGGAAACAAAATAAATGAAAATGAGGTTTATCATTTAATCCAGGACTATGTTCATACGATATCTTGAAGAATGAAGGAATAGTTGATCACTTATCTTAGTGTTAGTGGCTGATTTGAATCAGAGTTTGGTTGTGGCTTTGGAAAACACATTTTGCTGTTTAGTTCAAGGTCTATACTTGCAATTATAGTTATAGACTTATCCAAGTGGGAGATTGTTGGATTAAGGTGTTTACGCCAATAATTAAATTGGTATATTATTGAATTAGAATCAAAGTCCTTTTGGGTTTGCCCTCATAGTCGATAACTGAATAGAATGACTTTTGGAGAGAGAGGTTGTTTTTTTAATTTATTTTATGATTAATAAATTGTAACAAATGATTTATTAATATATTATATGATTAATATATAATTTCAAGTTAATTAGAATTAATTGGAAGTGCATGGACTAAGTTGTAATTATTCAATAGTTGAGCAAATTATGGTTTCTAGAACCTTCTATGCATGGCCGGTTTTGGCTAGGCATTTTAAGGTTTCTAGATTAATCCTATTAGATAATTACAGAGTTGGATAATTACCTAATTCAAGATATTATTATTATATTCGAATTAGGTTTATTCAAGGCTTCCTTATCATCTATAAATAGGATCCCTAGGGTCCTATATTTTTGTCCACCCCTACACACTCTTAAGATATGAAATTTTGCTCTAGCCTCCCCTCTCCTCAAGTCTTTTAGTTAATAGGGTTTTGGGTACAAGACATTAGAGGCATTCAAGCTTTTGGTTCTTGCTTTCCAAAGAACTTCAAGAGGATTTGATTTGATTATTTTCTATAATAATCAAAAGGTATGTAAACCATAACCTTATGTTTATTTTGATTTTCATAGCCTACCTATAGGGTTTCTTGATATTCATAGTTTATTGCTATCAATAGAAAAAACATAGATCTTTTCTAGGTTACATGTGAACTTAAGAGTTTAAGTGTTTTTCCGCTCATATGTAATTTTTTATAACCTAGAAAACCCATCAAGAATGTACATTTTTGTTTCGAATATGTATTTGATTACTTTCAGTTGTTTTATCTTGTGGTTTGTGTGTGTGTATATATATATATATATATATATATATATATATATATATATATCGAATATATATCGAATATATGCAAATATGATTTCCTTAATGAATACCTTGTTGAGGAAGTATACATGTTCCTCGCGTGGTGACAATCATGGTCTAGGCTATGCTATCGCCTTGAGAAACCATTTTATGGCCTCAAACCAGAACCTCATGCTTCACTTAAAAAATAAGCACTATTATTATCTCTGTAGGAGTCTCATCTATCTCATATGACTTGAGACTATTCATTCATACACTGGATTATGGTACCATTCTTATTTTACTATATTTTGATGATATAATTATTATCGGGAGCGACAATGCAAATATTACAAATCTGATATAGTCACTTTGCTTAAGTTTCGACCTAAAGGACTATAGAACTCTTCATTATTTTCTTGTCCATGAAGTTTTGTTTGATGCTTCCAAAAGCTATCATTGCATGCCAAGCAATATACATCTTTGTATACCATCTTGATCAGGCTATATAGATGCTAAGGTGGTTTCCACACCACTAGAACTAAATACTCACATGGTCCCTTGGAGTGGTACTCCTTCTAATAACCCTATTATTTACATATAGGTGACAAGTTGTTTGGTTTACCCTAGGATTTATGTGACTAGATTTTTCTTATGCAATTCACACGGTCAGTTATTTTGTGTCTTCTCCATATTCTGATGATTGTGAAGTTTTCTTTTGGATCCTTTGATACCCTAAATGAATAATGATTCATGGACTTCTTTTTAATATGGGTCGTTTTGGTTTTGAATCCTTCTCAGATGCAAAATGGGATGACGATTTAACTAAAGGATGGTATATTGACAACAACTATTTATTTCATGGTGATTCAGTCATATCCATGAGGGGTAAGAAAAATCCTCTATATTGTGATAAAGTATGTAAGATGAATATTGAGCCTTAGTTGGTACAACATAGAGAATAAGTTAGGCAACATTGGATTTTGGATAACATGGGAGCTCCTGAGTCCCTACATGCATATCGATGGTGCAACAAAAAATGTTGTTCATATTGCTCACAATAATGTTTTACATGAATGTATGAAACATACTTAGATTTATTGTCATTTATTTTTCAACACTTATTTGGTAAAACAGTTCATCTTCTCCCGATCTCTAGTAAGCCTGTAGACATTTGAACTAAGGCACACATGCCTAGTCATTTGCAATTCTTAGTATGGCATATGTGCCATGTATTATTGTATACTTGAGAGTTAATTTTTGTAATTATCCGTAATTAGTGGCATTAACATAATTAGTCCTATTTAGCTAGGTTTATATTGATATTTTTATTATATTGGGTCTGAATGATTCTTTTCTTGTAAAAAATACATGATTGAGGGATATATAGACATTCGACCGAGTTCTTGTTTCTTGATCAAGTGACCACACACACGTACGATTTCTAACATTTAGTATGAAACAAAACTAACCTTAAACCTCCTTAAACATTTATTCCTAATTTGCAACAAACGAACTGTTAGTGTATCCAAGATTTACATGGTCCAATAAGTATATATATATATATATATATATATATATATATATATATATATATATATATATATATATATATGGTAAAACGCTGAAAATTAAGAGGTACAAGCCATTACCGCGTTATGTACAATGACTTTGTGCTGTGAGATCTAATCCGGTCAACATGGTGAATCAGTCAACTATGTTAAACCAACATTCCCTCAATTTCATCCATTTGAATTGGTGATTCAGTTAGATCAGTCAAAGTTATATAACATCTCAGATTTGAATTGGGCAACGCTTTGCAACATCCTCTCATCCTTCCCCTATATGTTGCGTCTTACAACCCTTATGATCCCCCGTTCTCCATAAACTTTACACTCCACCACCACCGCCACTCATTCCCTCCATCATCACTCATTATACATGTCGCCAAGCAACATCAATCGAATGGATTAACCCTTTTATTTTATCAGGTGAAATTTCGTTCCTTTGATTTATGTTCTATAAACCCTTTGATTTCCCTATATCTTTATTAAATATGAAGTAGTTGGAGAGGGGATCTTAAACCATCTTTTATTTTATATCGTCTCTAATTGTATGTGTATATGATCTAGTTCTCCGACCATATAACGAAGGGGCTTGAAACAAAAATTGAAGGTTCTGATAAATTCTCCAACCACCATTGTGCTTCTCTATTTCTGTCAAAGCTTAATCCTCATCTATGATTTGAGGATTACTAAGGTAATATTGATTAATGTAAGAAATTTAGTTTCTAAGTTCATAGACGAAATGATTATCCTTTTTACTGAGCTTTTACAACTTGGATTCACCCTCTTTTCTGTTCATAGAGTGCGACGTCAAACCCAACTCTTGGAGAATAAATGTTTGATGATATCATAATTAATGGTTGGTGGATGATGAAAAGTTGTTATTTTGAAAATCAAATTCCATAAAACATGGAAATTGTAGACAATTATTTTATTTATAGCTTAAATGACCTTACCCCTAATTTTGTATGATGTATTTCTGGTCTCAGGCTGATGATACCACGTGTGACATCCCCAAAATCTCGGCCAGAAAAGACCGATTTTCATTTATGCTTTTAAATAATTTCAGAGTAAATCCTTTTGATTTGAAAGAGTTGCGGAATTTGTTCCCAAAACAAAACATGATAAAATAATATTTATCAAAGCATTTCATCAAGAGATGCATTTTCATTATATAATCAAAACTCGGGATGTCATGTTCCGATACAGACCATAAAGCATAAACAATAACATTACAAGTCATTCAACAAATATATACATATACAGACTTGTAAACAAAACAACTTGATGATTCAACCATCTTATGCCCTCTCGCCACTACTTGTAATACAAATAAAACTAAGTGGGTCAGGCTTGGGAGCCTGGTGAGCATATAGGGTTTTCAACCCACAATAAATAAGTTATATTTAATTTCACCAACCAATCACTATCCCGATTACCCATTCCCGTTATCCTCACTTTACGTCCCTAAAATAACATCTATCTCAAGGGACATAATCTAGGATTTTCATCGGGACGGACATCACTGCGAAGGGGTTTCCTCAACAATAGATATCCTAAAGGCAACCATGAGGGGGATAGAGTACACCGGTGAACACATCGTTCACAACACCTACAGGTTATGAACCTGCTAGCGTTCCACTGGACTGTCTAGAAAGAGTCCGTGGTCGTTATCCATACTCCGCTGAATAACTAGATCAACAACAACAACAACATCGAGGCCTCTCATCTGTTTATTACACACCAACTATCTATCCATGTTCTACCCAACATATTAGTAGATAAAATATATACTTTCATACATAGTTTAAAACCTGTATATCATTTTCATTCAATATATATTCCACATAACAGATGAGGCATACCCACGTAACACGTATTTCATAGAAAGCAATTCAGATCTATGAGATGGAATATAGTGAATATCCATTCACGCATACAATCACAAAATATACACATACCAAGTATATCGCATAAAATACTTCATAGTTACTTGTTAGAAGAAAGTAACTACACCCTCACACATATAAACCACAATTTACTTAATACACTCAAACCGCACTTGTATTATTATCGTGTTTATGAAAGGTAGTATACACTCACTTGATCAGAAGACGATCAGACAACACTACGACTTGCAGAAGTAGTAATCCTCAGCAGATCTGGAAGATCTTCACAAAAATCGAACTTCTCGCGGGCAGAGCTTCGACTCGGGAACCGCACTTCTCGGGATCTTCGGGATCTCGGGACTTGCCTCGGGGCTCGAGAATAATACCGGGGCTTCGGGGTATTTCTGGCACGCAAAACGATGCAAAACAGGAGAGAGAAGAGAAGAAATTGGCAAAAGACTCGACTGCCTTCGGATTCCTTTTATAGAGGCTGGAGCCTCGGAGTACGCGGGGCGTACAGGCGTACGCGGGGCGTACTGGCCTCCGAAATCATCACTGCATGTGTCATCCGAAGTGTCGACACTCTTCGGAGTACGCGGGGCGTACGTCGGATCGGACTGGTGACTCCCCCTTCGGATAATGCCGGATTTTTCAATTAAAAATAAATACAATTTATTTATCAAACTTCGGAAATTCATATCTTCTTCATACGAACTCTGTTTTCGACGTTCTTTATATCCACGCGAAGGTGAGACTACGCTCTACAACTTTCGTTTAGACTCCGTCGGCTAATTTCGACTTTATTTTTATTATTTATTTTTAATAGGCCGCGACAGAAAAACTTCGTTATAAATTCATAACTTCTTCGTTTGACGTCCGTTCTCGCCTAACTTTTTATCGCTTCGATACCAACAACGAGACCTTCGATCCTCGTTTAGATTGCTTCGGCTAAAAACCGCTCGATCTCAAATCGAGTATTTCAGGCTGCATACCGCTAAGTCGAAACTTCGATAAATCATAACTTCCTCATACGAAGTCAGATTTGGGCGTTCTATATATATTCGGAAACCTCGTTTCAACTACCACAACATTATCCAAAGATATTAAGTTTATTTTACACTTAAATTTTGACGCTTATTTTTATTCTTAATTAATCAGACCACATAATTAAGCAATTAAGCACAAAACACATAATACTCAAATAATACATTCTTATTATTTCAAAACGGGTTACAATGGTTAACCTAGACTATTACATTGCTAAAAATGGCAAGCCCGGAAACACAGGCGTTACACCACGATAGCCTTTGGAGCAAGAAATGGGACAACATTAGAAAAAAATGGCTAAATTTTATGAGTACACTGTCAAATTGGCTCTGTATATATATTTCTTCTCAAAAAGGTAAATTTTTTTTCCATATATATGAATTTCTTGACCAAATTGTCTAATTTCTCTTTATGATCTAATGTTTGGATTTTTCGTAAGAAGTAAATCTGTCTAATTTTCTGTGTATGTATTTTTGTAAAATACAAGTGTAGAGAGCAGACAAGACTAATCTAGACCATTTCCATCGCTTGCTGTTTTTTCTAAATCCTAAGCATATTTCCTCATCTTTTTATATTCTTAATTTTTTCTTACTTTTGACTCGAATATAGTGGTGACAATGAATTTGGGTCTTTGAAGACACACATTAAGGTATTGATTTTTTTTGTTTGAAACTTTGTTTGATATATATGTTTTTGAAGCGAAGAAAAAAAATTAGCTTGAAAATTTACATGTTATTTCTTATATGGTTTTATGATTTTGTTCTATGATGTGTATTTTTTTTCGAACTAGCAGATTTTGCACATGTATGTCTCAACTTTTTAGGGTGTGTTCGGCACGGAGCTTTTAGGAGCTTCTGACTTTTAGCTTTTAAGAAAAAGCTAGTAAAAAAGAAAAAGCCTCGTTCGGCAACGGGAGCATTTAACTTTTAGCCTAAACAAAAAACTCGAAAATCAAAAGCTACATGAAGTAGCTTTCAACAAAACGCTTCAAAATCAAAAGCTGTCTGCTACCCGCTATGTCACACCCCCAAACCAAGGATGGCGGAAACGTCCGGGGGTGGCGGACTTCATGTATAGTATCACAACAACAAGTATAATAGTGCTAAAAGTAAATACAACCAATCATAAATTTAATCGGAAAAGAATTACATGGTTTCAAGTGTTACATATTTCAATGATTGATTATAACATGATATAAAAATAGTTGTTCAATGTGTAGCGTTCCATCCTCAAAAGCTTGTGGTTACGTGATTTCGATGATTTCCTGAGAATACAAGTAGTTTTGAAAAAGTGTCAACAATTAAGTTGGTGAGTTCATAAGGCTTTTAGATGAAGAGTTTGGAAACCGATCTTTGTAATGAGTTGTGTGTTACCAAGAAAAATCCAATATTTTCCTTACAAAAATGATATGTAGTCTTTAATTCTAAGACCGAAAGTGTACAGTAATATCCATACTTATTGATATAAAAAGTGATTTTAAATCGACATAAAACCCTTTTTGATTTGTGAAAATCTCTATAAACTTTATGTGTTGTTAACTCCCTATGTGAGTTGCTATAACCATACTATGACTAACTGATCCTGCCATGACGTTTCTCAGGCGTCGAAATAGATAATGACACTTGTCACCCCAGACCTACCGGTCTAGCTGTTGCATGCAGCTCAGGTGTAGTTTGTCAAACCCAATATAGATCTATACACAACTATCACGTTCTCCCTACAAGAGACTCTGGTTATAACTACCAGGAATTTTAACCCGTACTCTAGTGTGTGTGAGTGTAAAACCTTTTTTTGTGGAATAAAACCTTCCGAAATGTGTTTGTTGTGTTAGTGGAAACATAAACTATACCTATTATAGCTTATCAAAAACGTTTTGTAATAGTAGAAATCCTCTTTGTATATGATGTAAACCTTTATAATGAGGTAAAAGACATGTAATATAACCAACATGTATTTATATATGATAATACACACCTTGCTCAGCAAGTTACAAGGTGTAAATGAGTTATTGACAATTTGCTAGTTTTATCTTTTCTGTTCCTGTTCTTGGAATAATTATAGAAAAATCATACGGAGTTAAAAACTGATTCCGTAAATTCCGAGGGTTTAGAAAATGTGTCTAGTTTGTTTATAATTTTTATTATGGTTTTAGGAGTCTCTAACTGGTGTGAAAACGTTCATATTCACAGACTGGTCCGAATTCGTAGCTATAGTGATAGACAGTTTTGTAAAAATCACCAAAAATTGTAGAAAAATCTTATGAAGATTTTCAAGTAGTCATTTTAAAGGTATGAACCTGAACTATTTGCACCTAAAACAGTTTTGAAAACTAAAAAGTTTAAGATGTTTAAAACAGTCCGTGAATGGAGTTAAACTTTTCTGATGAAAGCTAATGGATGAGTTTAACTGTGTTCTTGGTGTTTTAACTTGTATTCCTCCCATTAAAACTTAAGAAAAACATGAAAAGATAGGGGTATGAACTCACGTTGAGTGATTTCTTAGGATGAATGATGAATAGAAGAAGTTTCCAAGTTAAGAACACTTGGGAGATGCTTGAAGATTTGAAGGCCTAACAACAAGTATGATGATCTTAGTGTAAGAAACCCTTGACTTGAGTGAGGGGATGTAATAAAATCAAGTGAAGGACTAAATTTACTTACCAAAAGTGGATGACGAACTCAAAACCCCTGGAGAATCTTGAATTTCTTGGAGAAAAAATGGAGAGAGAGAAAAGTGTTGTCTTTTGGCGTAAGAAATGGCTTCTTGGAGGAGAGATAACGAATTCCCAGCCCTTAATCAAGTTAGCTTGCTAGAGAAGGGTGTGAGGGGACAAGTAATAGACTAGGGGTGATGGGATTGGTGACTTAAATCATGAATAGTGACCTGGAGTGGGTATGGGAGGTTGCTTGTGTCATAGATTTTATGGCAACGTCAACACTCTATCACCAAATCTTACCCACTAGATATTATTCTTAGACTAAGAATTCCCCCCCCCCCTTCAAAATGATTAAAATATGATTATATAGGGTCTCATATGTCAAAATACGAGTTTGGGTGAAAATCCTGCTTTAAAATCATGAAAAACGAGCTTAAAACGAAGTCGTGGTCGAAAACCGGGTGAAAGCTGTGAACATCCGAAGTCTGGGCCGGAGGTTCGGTCCTTGGTGCTTAGAAATGAAGGGAGTGTTCGGCTGGTGGTCTCGCAGGCGAAGCTGTCAAAGGGAACCGAAGGCGAATGGAGCGAGGCAAAGGCGAAAGGTAGTTCGGGTTCGGTCTATGCGAGGCTCGGTCCCATATGCAGCTTCGGTCTCATACAGGTTCGGTCCTCCTAGTTCGGTTCTTCAGTAGTTCGTTCCAGGAGGCTTCTTGGGGTTTCACTTCTTAGGGTTTCGCCTCTAAGAGGGTTCGGCCCTAAATGGTTGTTTTTCAAATAAACTTCCAGTTTTGCGTGGTTTTTGACTAAGTTAAGGGTCGGGATGCCCAAATGATTTTTAAAAAGTTGAGGGAGGTTATGAGAGAGATTTTGGAGAGATTTCACATAATTGGAGAGATTTGGGAGAGATTTCACATGCTTGGAGAGATTTCAAGTAGAGAGAGATAGAGCAAAAGAGATCGAGAGGGACTTTGTTTGTGGCCTTTACGAGTGTTTAACTTCTAAATACAAGGTTTGTAAACCCCGTTTTGCCTTGTTATGAGTGTTATACGCCCTCGAAGGGTATGTATTAATGTTTTTATCGAGTAGTTTCATCTCTTACCCTGATTAGGGTTTAGATTTTCTGAACACGTGAAGGCTCAAAATGATATTTTGCATTAAGATAGTGTGTTGTACAATACTAAGCATGATGTAAACCCTAATATATAAGGGCTAAATGAGTTGAATGGTTTGACTTGTTGACTTTATTTGACTTTGACTTGACCAGAAACTGACGGTTGTCACACGCTACCAGCTACCCGCTACTCGCTACCAGCTAGTTTTTGCCGAACACGCCCTTAGTCCCCGTGTAAGTGTTTTTTAGATGAAAGATCATTGCTATTATGGTATATATGATAACATAATTTACTTCTTCAAGTTAATTTCTTTAATATGTAAAATACTTGAGTTTGTAAATTTATTTTTAAGTAAACTTGATAAAGTAGTTCTTGGTATTAAAGCTCTCAAAAGTTCAAGTTCGAACGTGGATTATCATATGGGAAGTAAGTGAAATCAACACAACTGTTAACCCGCTAAACAGAGTCACGTCCTCTTTGGATTTTTTTGACCACCTATAGTCATGTAGGGTATTCGAAGCTATAACTTTGTACCATATAATTTTTTTAATGTTTCATCAAAGATGATCTTGTTAAAATAATCCAGATATCTGGGACAAAATAAGTCTCAAGGGTATTTTGGGAAGAAACTTCACATTTTAAGTTTTTGTGTTAGATTAGGATTCCAATTAGTTTGGTATAAATAGGGTGATAATGTATGACATTTTCTTTAAGTTAAGTTTTATAAGTTTCTAGGTTTGTTTGAATAAGATACTTGGTGAACAAGTAAAATTCCTAGAATTCTTTTGTCCCGTGTTTTGTTCATCCCCTGTTCATCAGTTCTTGTGTTATGCGCAGTTAAGTTTTTCAAATTCTGCAGAATCAAGTGAATTGATTCCTGCACCATCCTTATTCTGTAAGAATGAATAAACATAGGCTTAAACTAACATTTGGTATCAGAGCTCAAAAGAACACATAAGAGATCCGACTAACCGATCTTTCACAGCCGAAACCATGGAAGGAATGAAGATGCATTATCCCATCTTGACTAGAACCAACTATACTGCATGGGCAATTAAGATGAAGGTGTTCATGCAAGAAATGAAGGTTTGGGATGCGATTGAACTGAAGAAACCCGAGAACGCTGGTGGTGTTAAGAAGGATAAGATGGCAATGGCTGCCATCTATCATGCCATTCTCGAAGATGTCTTGTTGTCGATAGCGGAGAAGCAAATGGAAAAAGAAGTATGGGAAACGTTGAAGGTAATGTACATGGGTGCATACATGGTTAGGGCTACGAAGGTTCAAACTCTAAAGGAGGAGTTCGAGGTTCTTAGCATGAAAGAATCCGAGTCGGTTGATGATTTTTCTGGAAAAATCGGCAACATCGTGAGCAACAACTAAGCCTTGGGAGATACCATGGACAAAGCATATGTTATGAAAAAGTTGTTACGTACTGTACCTGGTAATTTTGTGCAAATTGCTTCAACAATCGAGCAATTTGCGGATCTTGAAACAATAAGTGTCGAGGAGGTTGTCGGGAGACTCAAAGCTCACGAGGAGAGAATCCGTGGGCATGTTCAACAGGACGAACAAGATGAAAAGAAGTTATTGCTTACTCACCAAGAATGGACTGAAAGGCAAGATAAACAGAAGGAAGAAAATGCTCGTTCCTCACACGAAAACAATCGCAACAACATGCAAAACCAAGGTGGTCGGGGAAGAAGTCGCAGTGGAAATTATGCAAATCGTGAAGGTCGTGGAAGAGGCAACAACCAACAGTCCCGTGAAGGAACTCGTGGTACGAATCATAATCGAGACAAGAGTCACATTCAGTGTTACAATTGCCAAGAATATGGGAACTATGGAGCCGAATGTAAGAACCCAAGACAATAGAGACAATACGAAGCAAACTTAACCCAAGGTCATGTAAATGACGAACCAGATTTACTAATGGCAGTACTCCAGAAGAGTGAGCCCGAAGATGAAGTATTCTTGTATGAAGAAAACTTGAACACAAAGTTAAAAACGGAAGAAAAAGAGCAAAGCAACTCCAAAGTTTAGTACCTCGATAATGGAGCAAACAATCATATGACCGGGGATGAAGAAAATTTAGTGAGCTTAATCGAGCGATTCAAGGGCTCGTAAAATTTAGAGACGGCTCATAGGTACGTGTTGAGGGAAAAGGTTTAGTTATATTTCGGTGTAAGAATGGTGAACAACGAGTACTCCCCGAAGTATATTACATCCCAAGATTGTGCAACAACATTATAAGTCTTGGCCAACTAGCAGATAAGGGTGATCAAATCAGAATGCAAGGTTTGTTTCTATGGATTCATGATGAAAATGGTAGATTACTCATGAAGGTAAAGCAATCTGAAAATCGCCTCTATAAAATACGTTTAAATGAAATTGGATCATTGTATGTATTTAATGATGCTGAAGAACCTGGACTCAAGTTAATGCCCAAAGAAAAATCAGTGTGTGAAGAACCGAATATTGAAAGAACCACAAGCCATCATAAAGCATGTGTAACGCCTGTGTTTCCGGGCTTGCCATTTGTAATAGTCTAGGTTAACCTTTGTAACCCGTTTTGAAATAATAAGATTGTATTATTTGAGTATTATGTGTTTTGTGCTTAAATGCTTAATTATGTGGTTTGATTAATTAAGAATAAAAATAAGCGTCAAAATTTAAGTGTAAAATAAACTTAATATCTTTGATTAATGTTGTAGTAATTGAAACGAGGTTTCCGAATATATATAGAACGCCCAAATCCGACTTCGTATGAGGAAGTTATGATTTATCGAAGTTCCGGCTTAGCGGCATGCAGCCTGAAATACTCGATTTGAGATCGAGTGGTTTTTAGCCGAAGCAATCTAAATGAGAATCGAAGATCTCATTGTTGGTATCGAAGCGATAAAAAGTTAAGCGAGAACGGACGTCAAACGAAGAAGTTATGAATTTATAACGAAAGTTTCTGTCGCGGCCTATTAAAAATAATTAATAAAAATAAAGTCAAAATTAGCCGACGGAGTCTAAACGAAAGTCGTAGAGCGTGGTCTCACCTTTCCGTGGATATAAAGAACGTCGAAAACGGAGTTCGTATGAAGAAGTTATGAATTTCCGAAGTTTATTAATCATTTTGTATTTAAATTTAATTATAAAATCGGAAGCCTTATCCGAAGACGAGTCACCGGTGTGATCCGGAGTACGCCCCGCGTACGAGGTTACGCTACCGCGTACTCAGCATAGTGTCGACACTTCGGATGACGCATGCAGTGACGATTTCGGAAGCAGTACGCGCTGCGTACTGCAGTACGCCCCGCGTACTCCGAGGCTCCAGCCTCTATAAAAGGGATCCGAAGGCAGCCGAGAGTTTTGTTCATTTCTTCTCTTCTCTCTAGTCTTTTGCATCGTTTTGCGTACCAGAAATACCCCGAAGCCCCGGTATCATACTCTAGCCCCGAGGCAAGTCCCGAGACCCCGAAGATCCCGAGAAGTGCGGTTCCCGAGTCGAAGCTCTGCCCGCGAGAAGTTCGATTTTCGAGGAGATCTTCCAGATCTGTTGAGGAATACTACTTCTATAAGCCGTAGTGCTGTCCGATCATCTTCTGATCAAGTGAGTGTATACTACCTTTCATAAACACAATAATAATACGATTTTGGTCCGAGTGTATTAAGTGTATTGTTGTTTATAAGTGTGAGTGTGTAGTTATTTTCTTTCTAATACAATAATACGAAGTATTTTATATAAAAATACGTGCTATGTGTATATATTTGGTTGTGTTATGTGTGAATGTGTATTCACTCTCTTCTATCTCATAGATCTGCTTATTTCTTTATGAGATATGTGTTATGTGTGTGTGTGTGCCTCATCTGTTATGTGATATATGTGTTGATTAAAGCATGCTATACAGGTTTTCTTTAAACTATGTATACAAATGTATATTTTTATCTACTAATATGTTGGGTAGAACATGGGTAGATAGTTGGTGTGTAATAAACAGATGAGAGGCCTCGTTGTTGTTTGATTGAGTTATCTAGTGGAGTTTAGATGACGACCACTGGCTATTCTAGACAGTCTTGTGGAAACATTAGCAGGTTCGCCACCTGTAGGTGTTAATGAACTTGGGTGTTCATTCGCTGTACTCCTTCCCCCTCATGGTTGCCTTATTTGACTTATATTGCTGAGGTACCCCCGAAGCATGTGTTGTCGCCCCGATGAAATATTCTTAGACTAGGTCCCTTATGTTAGTTGTTTTAGGGACATTAAAGTGAGAATAACGGGAATGGGTAATTGGGTTATTGTTGGTTGGTGAAAATTAAATATGATATTTATTGTGGGTCGAAAACCCTATATGCTCACCAGGCTCCCAAGCCTGACCCACTCAGTTTTAAATTGTATTACAGGAAGTGGCGGAGGGGCATGAGATGGATGAACCATCAAGTTGTTTTGTTTACAAGTCGGCATATGTTTATATTTGTTTTATGACTTGTAATGTATTCGTTTATGCTTATTGGTCTGTATCGGAACATGACACCCTGAGTTTTGATTATAATGAAAATACATTTCTTTTATGAAATGCTTCGGTAAACATTGTTTTATCATGTTTTGTTTTTGGGAACAAATTCCGCAACTCTTTCAAATCAAAAGGATTTACTCTGAAAATATTTAAAAGCATAAATGAAAATCGGTCTTTTCTGGCCGAGATTTTGGGGATGTCACAGTTGGTATCAGAGCATTAGTTTAAGCGAACTAGGAATTTGTAGGATTTCTAGACTTAAACTTAGAATGCTAAGTGAAGTTTTGAGATGTGTGTATGTTGTGATTTAGACACGAGCACTAGTTTATTTTAGGAAAGTTGCCTAAAATGCTTTTATGTGCTAAATGTTATATGTTGCCATATATATGATATTATTTGTTCGAATCTATGGTCTGTTGCCGACCGGATCTAGAAACCTTATGTGTGTAGGATTCTAAGTGTACGTCTACGATATTAGAACTAGCATGTAAACGTTTCGGAGTGATAAGGATGATTTGAATATCTATCATGATTGAGGATCTAATTTCACCTTATTCGGTGTAGATCTAAATGGTGAGAACAAGAAGTGGAGTTGGAAATGCTGACGAAAACAGGAATCAACCACCAGTGATTGAGCCAATACCTGTCGTAGCAGCAGCACCTGAGCCAATAACCATGGCTGGTGTGCAATTGATGATTCAGACGATGTTGGATCGTCAGATGGATGAAACTAGACGGTTGCTTCAACAAAATCGGGAAGAACTGTCGATTCGTGTGGAAGAGCCTGAATTAAATGAAGGGCACTCAGAAGGTGGAAACTTCAGTGGGTCTGTTGGTCCAGCCAACCCACCGATAGTTAGGCAAGATAACCATGAAGGAAGGAATGATGGAATGGGATGCAAGTACAAGGACTTTTTGACTTGCAAACCATCGACCTTCAATGGAAAGGAGGATCCGATTGGGGTTATGGATTGGATCTCTGAAATGGAGCTAGCCTTCATGACGTGTGGCTGCGGAGGTAAGTTGCAAACTATCTATGCCGTGCGTCAATTCCGAGGTGGAGCCGTTCGTTGGTGGAACACTCTAGGGAAGACCTTAAGCCCTAATGAGCCACTGCAATTGTCATGGGCAGAGTTCTTGGTGCAGTTTAAGCGCAAGTTCTGCTCGGCTCAAAATCTGTTGGAGTTGGAGAATAAGTTTTTGACATTGACGAAAGGTAGCATGTCAGTTGATGAGTACACCAATAACTTCACCGATAAGATGGAGTTTGCCTTGCGTATCGTTCCAGACGAGCTGACAAAGGTGGATCGGTATGCGACGGGACTTCCATGGGAGTACGAGGTGCCAGTACGTCAGGCACTTACTCTAGAGGCAGCTATCTGGGCTGCCAAGTCTGTTGAAAACATGATAAAGGGAAGAACCACCGTCAAAGTTGAGGTTGGTGAGAAAAGAAAGTTTGAGGGAACATCTGGTTCCGGTAAGAAAGGAAAATTTTCGAAATCTGATTCGAAAAAGTTTGGAGGAAAAGGAGGCGAAGCAAAGTGGTGTGCTAAGTGTAAGAAAAAACACTTTGGGAAATGTAGCGAGGATGTGACCTGCTACAAGTGTGGAAAGGTTGGACATTTTGCCAATGAATGTCCGAACAACAAAAGGATGTGTTTTGGGTGTAATGAAGAGGGGCACATTTTGAAGGACTGTCCGAGGAAGAAGGAGGCAGCAAAGCCCAACATTCCACCAAAGCCAAAGGCGAGAGCATTCCAGATGACACTGGAAGCTGCTAAAGATGAAGCTGATGTCGCTTCAGGTACCTTTCTCGTAAACGAATTACCTGCTCATATATTGTTTGATTCTAGAGCCAACTACTCCTTTATTTTGCATGAGTTTGGTAGAAAGCTAGCTTTGCCTATTGATAGACTAGATAATGCTTTATTAGTCGAAGTAGCTAGTGGCAAGTTTGTACCTGTTAGCCATCGTATGAAAAACGTCTTGATCGACCTTAATGGGAATAAGTTTCACGAGGCGTTATTGCCTATCGAACTTAATGGTTTCGACATCGTCTTGGGAATGGATTGGCTTAGCGCCAATGATGCCGAAATTTTATGCAAGAAAAAGATAGTTAAAGTAACCCGCCAGGAAAAGATTCGTTTATGGTGTATGGGGACAAACGGCGAGTGAATTCTGGGATCATTTCTCTAATGAAAGCCAGAAAGTGTTTAACCAAGGGATGTACATCATATTTAGCATTTGTGATTGATGCTAAGAAGGAAAAGAAGGTGATGCAGAGCATTCCAGTGGTGTGTGATTTTCCGGAAGTGTTCCCCGAGGATCTTCCTGGATTACCACCTGATAGACAAGTAAAGTTCAGAATAGACTTGTTACCAGGAACCACGCCAATAGCAAAAGCACCTTATCGATTAGCACCGACGGAGATGAAGGAGCTAATGATGCAACTTCAGGAGTTATTGGACAAAGGTTTCATTAGACCTAGTTCATCGCCCTGGGGAGCTCCGGTGTTATTTGTGAAGAAGAAAGATGGAAGTATGAGAATGTGCATTGATTACAGAGAGCTGAACAAGGCAACAATAAAGAATAGATATCCGTTGTCGAGGATTGATGACCTGTTTGATCAATTGCAAGGTTCGAGCTATTTCTCGAAGATCGATCTTAGGTCAGGATATCATCAGCTGAAGGTAAGAGAGCAAGATATCGAGAAGACTGCATTCAGAACTAGATATGGATACTACGAGTTCTTGGTTATGTCGTTTGGACTAACCAATGCTCCAGCAGCGTTCATGGATTTGATGAATAGGGTTTGTAACCCGTTCCTTGATAAATCTGTGATAGTGTTCATAGACGACATTCTGATTTACTCGAAAATCCAGGAGGAGCATGGCAGACACTTGCGAGAAGTGTTAGAAGTTTTGAAGAAGGAGAAGCTTTATGCGAAGTTCTCCAAATGTGATTTTTGGATTCGTGAGGTCCAATTCTTGGGTCACGTGGTCAACCAAGAAGGGATAATGGTTGATCCAGCGAAGATCGAAGCTGTGACGAAGTGGGAACAACCGAAAAGCCCCACAGAGATTCGAAGCTTTTTAGGATTAGCCGGATATTACCGAAGGTTTATCCAAGGTTTTTCTTCGATTGCTACTCCATTAACAGATTTGACCCACAAAGGAGCTACTTATGCTTGGAGTGAGAAGCATAAAGAAGCATTCGAGAAGTTAAAGAAGAAGCTATGCGAGGCACCGATACTTTCTCTACCCGATGGAGTTGAAGACTTCGCTGTTTATAGCGATGCGTCTGGTGTTGGATTGGGTTGTGTTTTGACCCAAAGAGAAAAGGTGATAGCATATGCGTCTCGACAGCTGAAAGAGCACGAAAAGAATTACCCGACTCATGATTTGGAGTTGGCAGCGGTAGTTTTCGCTCTGAAAATATGGAGGCATTACCTCTATGGCACGAAGTGAAAACTTTTCACTGATCATAAGAGTCTCCAATACCTCTTTAATCAGAAAGAATTGAATATGAGGCAACGACGCTGGCTAGAAGTTTCTGAGAAAAATGACCGAAAGGAGGAATGTTTGGGTAAAACGTTGGTGTTTGGTACTAATGGTCATGGACTGAAGGTATTCCAAGATCGTATTTGGGTACCTAAGTCAGGAGCAATTAGGGATCTTCTGATGGAAGAAGCTCATAAAACCATGTACTCAATTCATCCAGGTAGCACTAAAATGTATAGGGACCTGAAACCCTACTACTGGTGGCCGACGATGAAGCTTGATGTTGCAAAGTATGTGGCCGAGTGTGTGACTTGTGCGAGAGTCAAGACACAACATCAGAAACCTTACGGGAGTTTAGAACCATTGCCTGTGCCTATGGGTAAGTGGGAAGACATTGCTATGGATTTTGTCACTAAACTGCCCAGAACAAAGAATGGTCACGACATGATTTGGGTGGTCGTTGATCGATTCACTAAGAGTGCGCATTTCATAGCGGCCAGGGAGAAATGGTCTATGGAAAAGCTTGCAAATTCTTACGTGAAGGAAATTGTGAGGCTTCACGGTGTTCCGTTAACGATTATATCGGATCGTGATAGCCGTTTCACCTCAAGGTTTTGGAAAAGTCTACAAGAGGAAATGGGTACCAAGTTATGTTTAAGCACAGCTTACCATCCGCAGACTGATGGTCAGAGTGAAAGAACAATACAAACACTTGAAGATATGCTGAGAGCATGTACCTTGGAATTCCTAGGTAATTGGGATGAACATTTACCGTTGGTAGAATTTTCCTATAATCATAGTTTTCACTCGAGCATTAAGATGGCACCTTATCAAGCTTTGTATGGACAGAAGTGTCGTACGCCGTCTTGTTGGCTTGAGGCTGGGGAAAAGCATTTTATGGGACCGGAGATGGTTCATCAAACTGCTGAAAAGTTGAAAATAATTAGGGAAAGAATGTTAGCAGCTCAAGATCGTCAAAAGAGCTATGCTGACAAGAAGCGAAGACCGATGACTTTTGAGGTTGGAGATTCGGTTTTGCTTAAAGTCTCGCCGTGGAAGGGACTTATAAGATTTGGAAAAAAGGGGAAAGTTGAGTCCAAGGTTTATTGGACCATTTAAAGTTCTTCAGATGGTTGGGAACCAAGCTTACAAGCTCGAATTACCCGAAGAGCTGAATGGAATTCACAACACTTTTCATGTGTGTTATTTGAGGAAGTTCACGGGAGAAGTTCCCGATATAATTCCAATTTCTGAATTGAGAATTGATGAGAACAAAAGGTTGATTGAAGAACCAGAGGCAATTGTTGACCGAAAGACTAAGAAGTTGCGACGCAAAATGGTTGGGTTAGTGCTTGTCCGATGGAAACACACGAATGGGCCGAATCTCACCTGGGAGACGGAGAGTGACATGTTGAGTCGCTATCCGCATTTGTTTGTTGATGTGTGATTCCGGGGACGGAATCATTCTAAGGTGGAGAGAATTGTAACGCCTGTGTTTCCGGGCTTGCCATTTGTAGCAATATAATATTCTAGGTTAACCTTTGTAACCCGTTTTGAAATAATAAGATTGTATTATTTGAGTATTATGTGTTTTGTGCTTAAATGCTTAATTATGTGGTTTGATTAATTAAGAATAAAAATAAGCGTCAAAATTTAAGTGTAAAATAAACTTAATATCTTTGATTAATGTTGTAGTAATTGAAACGAGGTTTCCGAATATATATAGAACGCCCAAATCCGACTTCGTATGAGGAAGTTATGATTTATCGAAGTTCCGGCTTAGCGGCATGCAGCCTGAAATACTCGATTTGAGATCGAGTGGTTTTTAGCCGAAGCAATCTAAATGAGAATCGAAGATCTCATTGTTGGTATCGAAGCGATAAAAAGTTAAGCGAGAACGGACGTCAAACGAAGAAGTTATGAATTTATAACGAAAGTTTATGTCGCGGCCTATTAAAAATAATTAATAAAAATAAAGTCAAAATTAGCCGACGGAGTCTAAACGAAAGTCGTAGAGCGTGGTCTCACCTTTCCGTGGATATAAAGAACGTCGAAAACGGAGTTCGTATGAAGAAGTTATGAATTTCCGAAGTTTATTAATCATTTTGTATTTAAATTTAATTATAAAATCGGAAGCCTTATCCGAAGACGAGTCACCGGTGTGATCCGGAGTACGCCCCGCGTACGAGGTTACGCTACCGCGTACTCAGCATAGTGTCGACACTTCGGATGACGCATGCAGTGACGATTTCGGAAGCAGTACGCGCTGCGTACTGCAGTACGCCCCGCGTACTCCGAGGCTCCAGCCTCTATAAAAGGGATCCAAAGGCAGCCGAGAGTTTTGTTCATTTCTTCTCTTCTCTCTAGTCTTTTGCATCGTTTTGCGTACCAGAAATACCCCGAAGCCCCGGTATCATACTCTAGCCACGAGGCAAGTCCCGAGACCCCGAAGATCCCGAGAAGTGCGGTTCCCGAGTCGAAGCTCTGCCCGCGAGAAGTTCGATTTTCGAGGAGATCTTCCAGATCTGCTGAGGAATACTACTTCTATAAGCCGTAGTGCTGTCCGATCATCTTCTGATCAAGTGAGTGTATACTACCTTTCATAAACACAATAATAATACGAGTTTGGTTCGAGTGTATTAAGTGTATTGTTGTTTATAAGTGTGAGTGTGTAGTTATTTTCTTTCTAATACAATAATACGAAGTATTTTATATAAAAATACGTGCTATGTGTATATATTTGGTTGTGTTATGTGTGAATGTGTATTCACTCTCTTCTATCTCATAGATCTGCTTATTTCTTTATGAGATATGTGTTATGTGTGTGTGTGTGCCTCATCTGTTATGTGATATATGTGTTGATTAAAGCATGCTATACAGGTTTTCTTTAAACTATGTATACAAATGTATATTTTTATCTACTAATATGTTGTGTAGAACATGGGTAGATAGTTGGTGTGTAATAAACAGATGAGAGGCCTCGTTGTTGTTTGATTGAGCTATCTAGCGGAGTTTAGATGACGACCACTGGCTATTCTAGACAGTCTTGTGGAAACATTAGCAGGTTCGCCACCTGTAGGTGTTAATGAACTTGGGTGTTCATTCGCTGTACTCCATCCCCCTCATGGTTGCGTTATTTGACTTATATTGCTGAGGTACCCCCGAAGCATGTGTTGTCGCCCCGATGAAATATTCTTAGACTAGGTCCCTTATGTTAGTTGTTTTAGGGACATTAAAGTGAGAATAACGGGAATGGGTAATTGGGTTATTGTTGGTTGGTGAAAATTAAATATGATATTTATTGTGGGTCGAAAACCCTATATGCTCACCAGGCTCCCAAGCCTGACCCAGTCAGTTTTAAATTGTATTACAGGAAGTGGCGGAGGGGCATGAGATGGATGAACCATCAAGTTGTTTTGTTTACAAGTCTGCATATGTTTATATTTGTTTTATGACTTGTAATGTATTCGTTTATGCTTATTGGTCTGTATCGGAACATGACACCCCGAGTTTTGATTATAATGAAAATACATTTCTTTTATGAAATGCTTCGGTAAACATTGTTTTATCATGTTTTGTTTTTGGGAACAAATTCCGCAACTCTTTCAAATCAAAAGGATTTACTCTGAAAATATTTAAAAGCATAAATGAAAATCGGTCTTTTCTGGCCGAGATTTTGGGGATGTCACAGCATGCTTGACAGAAAAGTTAGCTCAAAGAGAACTACGCACACCTTCTGGAAACAGAAACAAGTACTACCCATTGTTAGATAATGGAGTATGTAAGTTTGAGGTTAACAATGTTGTTAGTGACACTAATTTGGAGGATACTAATATAGATGTTATCCCTCCTAAATCTGATTCGGCTGATGAACTTGACCAATATCAAAAGGACAAGGTAAGTTTAGAAAACGGGGGAATAACCATTGATATGTTGGAGTCAGAATCTAAGCGCAACGCTAATGTTTTTGCAATAATAGGGGATATCGACGTTAAAGCTGATAAATATGAAGTGAATCTCGAGAATGAATCCACTATTGATCCTCTTGTGCTGATGAAGATTAATGGCATTGTTCAGAATGTAAATGGTCATATTGGCAAGAGCACATGGGTAGAAGAACATGTTGTTAACATGACCGAAGAGCATGATGCTAATAAGATCACAAGTGTGGAATGCAAAACGGATGATGAGCATGACCAAGGTGAAGTATGTACAGAGTTTCTAGTGAAGATTAGAAAGAGAAAGCAAAGGAAAAAGAAAGATGATTGGGAAGATTTTGTTCTTGAAGCAAGGAACAAGTTTAAAGACAAGAGAAAGAGGATGCTAGGAGTGAAGCTGATGCGATTTCTAGATTAAGGGGGAAAATGTTGGAATAATCCAGAAATCTGGGACGAAATAAGTCTCAGGGGTATTTTGGGAAAAACCTTCATATTTTAAGTTTTTGCGTTAGATTAGGATTCCAATTAGTTTGGTATAAATAGGGTGATAATGTGTTAGAAATTGGGGTATAGTAAGGCTTGGAATTCTGAGAATTGTGTAAAACACTTTCAGATTAAAGTATTTGGGTGGTACTCCCAATATTCTTTAATCGGATAAGACTCAGAGAGACAAGAACTTAGAATGCTTTGATGATGATTTCGTCTGTACCAGAAAATGAGACCAAAACCGAATTTATGATCTTTGTCTGAAAACTGTTATATGACAGTTTCAAACTGTCATAAACTGTAAAAACTGACATAAAACGAAAGTTTGGATAAGGGTCAAACAATGGTCAGCTCGACCCCAGCCAGGGGCTCTGCCCCTTGGACCCTGCCAGGGGCTGCTGCCCCTTGGACCCCGCTCCCAGGGGCGCTGCCCCCGGACCCCCGTTCGTTTAGGGGCTTCGCCCCTAAATGACAGTGTACTTTGAAAACTTGATCACACCTTCCTTACTTGTTTAATATTTATCAAGATCACCTTTGGTCAACAAAGTAATCCCATTACACTTAAATAATATTGATGATAACAAACCACCAACATAATGTATGACTTTTTTTAAGTTAAGTTTTATAAGTTTCTAGGTTTGTTTGAATAAGATATTTGGTGAACAAGTAAAATTCCCAGAATTCTTTTGTCCCGTGTTTTGTTCATCCCCTGTTCATCAGTTCTTGTGTTCTGCACAGTTAAGTTTTTCATATTCTGCGAATCAAGTGAATTGATTCCTGCACCATCCTTATTTTGTAAGAATAAACACAGGCTTAAACTAACAGCTCTATCTCTAATTTACCATAATTTCTTGAATTTCTTGTAGGTTTTCATTCTCACATCGGGTTAATTCTTTACTTAAGAGTGTTTGGGTTGTGACACCAAACAGATATTCTGGTTCCACAACCAAGGAAAGCGAATGAGAAATCAATATTTGTACCCTTCCCAACATACCCTTGGTTGGCAGGTACATCAAGGAAAGATTTATGAGAAGGAAGCTAGAATGTACTTTCAATAGCTTCTTAATGTTGTTGCATATATCCATTCAAAGGGTGTATATCATATCGATTTAAAGGTAAGAAAAAAGGTTAATTTTAATGTGAAAAGTTTTATTACTGAGTTCTCATCCCTCCGTCTTTCTTGTAAAAATGCAGTCCGAAAATCTTCTTCTAGATTCGGAAGGAAAGTCGAAGGTTACCGAGTCGAATATAACACTTGAAAATGTTTAATTTTGACCGATATAACATGTTGAGTCTTTAACGAGTTGACCATGAGAAGGTCACAAGTAGTCAATTTTTACTAGCGTTCATTGTATTAAATCGTCTTAACTATTTACTCATATATGTTTCTTGAAATTCATGATAAAACCAACTTTCTTGATGTATAAAATAATATATAAATCTATAAGACTTTAGTTCTCATTGAATTTCACTACATTCAGATGCTTTTAGCAATTTACATTCATAATGTCTTGAAATCGTTGGGTTGATGCAGGCGGTTGAAAGAACCATTATCTCTGGACATGTAAACCCAACTATGAAAAAACAATTGAATGGCTTATCTACTGTTAAAAGGTAGAATATTTATTCAATCATGCTATTTTTTTTATCCCTTTTCCCTTTCAATAACACATTTTACACATGTGATTTTTTAAGTCGTTCCTTTAACAACATTTTGATTTTGTATTTAGAAAATCTCGTTACCACTTCCATTTTGTTGATGTGTATGGAGCTTATTAGAGTCTTCATTTAGAGTGACCATTTGTCCAGTTTGATGTAAGCTAAGCTGGTGTGATTTTCAAGAGGCGAGGAATATGTGCATAAATTTTGGTAGCTAACATTGCTTATGTTCGGTGCACATGTGATCCTTTGTATTAATTGGACAAAAATTGTAATCTACCATTTGTTTTATGGGTGGGTTGATTCATAGTTCAAAAATGCCAATGTGAGATTCATATTTTATTAGATAACTATTAATTTCAATCTATATCAATTATTTATATATAATTAAATCGACTCATTTTGATGATCTTGTGGAGTTTTTGTCTCCTATTCAGTTAGGGGTGATGCCTGACAAGTGGATTTGAGATTTAGATCCTTCGGGTACTTTTACTGTTAGTTCTACAAGGAATTGGGTTGATGATATGAGACTACCTTTAGGTAGTTCTCCTACTAGATGAAACCGATATGTTCCAATTAAAATAAATATTTTTCTATGGCGAGTTATCTTGGTGCCCGGTGTGTCATAATTCGTAAGAAAGTGTAAATCATCTTTTCTTGTTTTGTCCAGATGCGGTGCAAGTTTGGAGACGGGTTGCCCATTGGTTAGATTTAGATATTCTGGATTTTACCTCTATTAATATTATGTTTGAGTGGATGGATGCTAGACCTATAGCTCGTATGGAGCGGGTGATTATTGAATCGGTGTTTATGGTAGTTATATGGGTACTTTGGACGTATCGTAACGCTTTACTTTTTAGTAGTTCTAAGCCTAAAAATGATAGACTTTTTGATTCTATTGTGGAAATTTCTTTCTGTTGGTTTACGTCTAGGAATTCGAAGACTAGGATCAGTTGGACGATGTGGATGCAAAACCCAATTATGATGTAATTTGTTTTTCCTCTAGCTTCTTGCTAGAGTGTTTTGTTGTTGTTGTTTTCTTTTTTTTTTATAAAATTTGTTGCTGTTCAAAAAAAAAAATTAATACATTTAAAGAAAATTAATGATTGTTATTTCATTAGTATTTTTTAAAAATGGACTACTCGAAGAACACTTTGAATTATGATTTTATATGAAGGTAACTTTTTAAGGGTCACCCAATAAAAAATAAAATGATGCCACACAATTAAAAAGAAGTATGTTGATATCTTTTTGCACAATATTTTTTATTGTTTTTTTTTCCTTTTGTGAACAAGAATGAGACGTTGGTTTTGAAACTTTTATTTATAGGATTAAATAAGAATAAATCTTTTAAAGAAAAAAGTAACACTCTACTTATGGTATTTTAAATCCATAATAAAAACTATAATTTCATTCATATCAAGGAAATAACAGACACTAACTAGTAAAACTGAGAGTCCTTACTTTTAAATTTAAAATTCACTTCAACAAATGACGATCTCATCCTTCAAGAAAGATTATCTTTGAAGGAATCTGAAAAAAAAAAAAAAAGTTTGGATCCTCCATTGTATTCTGCTAGCATGATTACTATTGATAATTGTTTAGATGTAATAAACTATTTGCGCAAAAAAACTAATCGCTTCTAAAAACAAAATTTTGAAATAAATTATACGCACTCATCGTTTAACGCAGGTAAACGGCTTGTGTGTGTGTGTGTGTGTGTGTGTATATATATATATATATATATATATATATATATATATATATATATATATATATATATATATATATATATATATATATATATATAGGTTTATTTGAAACCATTCTAATTTTGTGAGACCGTGAGACCAAATCTAAAAATAATTTTAAAATGCAAAATAAATGGAAAAATCCAAAAATTATTTTTTAAAATAGTATTTTCGGAACTTGAATTAACTAAAAAAATAAAAATAAATAAATAAAATAAAAAAATCTCGTTTTTTTTGAAAAATACGTGAAATATTCTAATAGAATATTACACTGTACATATTCTAAAAAATAATTTTAAAATGCAAAATAAATGGAAAAATCCAAAAATTCTTTTTTTAAATATTATTTTTAGAACTTGAATTAACTAAAAAAAATAAAAAAATTAAAAAATGCGTTTCACGGTCTCACAAAATATAGGTGGTCTCAAATGAACACACAAAAATAACAAACGATACACAATAATTAACTATATATATGTTAGGGAAACCAGACGATACTTGTCAAGACTCAGAACAAATGTGATGCCACTTGCCAGGTTCCGATGACCCTTGTTAGGAAGTAATGTGGATAACAAGCAACTATAAACACACAAAGACACAGTTTTATGTGGTTCGGTCAAGGTGTGTGACCTACGTCCACGGGTAGGAGAGGAGTATTCTTTATTTCAAAATTCTCAACAGAGGTTACAAGTACAATTTACCATAGATTCGTCCTACTCAATAAAGAAGAACCAACAAGTTTTAACTGATCACAATAGAATGACCATACGACTTTCTCAAAGTAATGAGAAATGTATAACCATCTTGATCTTCTATAACTCCGAATCTCCATCCTTGTTATCTTTTTTTTAGCTCCTAAATCATTCATCACAAGATCATTCTCCAGTAGCTTATTCTAGCAATCACTTCTTTCATGGGTTGAACAAGAGATTCCTCACGTCTATGATGTTCCTTTCCACCTTGCTGTTCCTCATTTATCACAAAACTGTGTGGTGTTTCTGTTTCCAACCCCACCTTCTGGTTAGCATCCTGATCATTCTCCGCAACACTTGTACCACCTCCTACCTGGTTACACATAGCAGATTCAAAGATTACATCTATGCTAATAACGAATTTTGGAGTTTGTTCTTCTGTACACCACAGACGATGACCTTTCCCTCCAGATGCATTTCCTATAAATATGCACTTCATTTACCTACGCTCCAATTTTCCATCATTCACACGAGTATAAGCATAGCATCTAAACATTCGTAAACCAGCGTTCTCAGAGGGTTTCCCATACCACACCTCTTGAGGAGTTTTATAATCAATTACAGTTGATGAAGATTTTTTCGTCAGATAGCAAGTAGTACTGACTACTTCAACCAAGAATTGCTCCGATAAATTAGCAGATAATCGCATGCACTGAGCATGCTCCACCAGTGTTTGGTTCATATGTTTCGCCACTCCGCTTTGTTGTGGTGTTCTCCGTACAGTGTGATGCCTCACTGTACCTTCTGTTTTGCAGAAGTTGTCAAACGAAGCCTTGTAAAACTCCAACCCATTTTCTATTCTAAGTGACATAACATGGTTCCCACTCTATTTCTCAACCATCGTCTTCCACTCCTTGAATCACCCAAACACTTTATATTCATCCTTTGTTGTAAGAAAATATACCCAGGTCTTCCTTGAGTAGTCATCGATAAAAGTCACAAAGTATTGACATCCACCATGAGACTTCACATTAGATGGACCCCATAGATCTTAGTGAACACACTCGATAATCTCCTTGCTTGAGTGTTAAACTGAACCGAACTTCACCCTTATTTGTATCTCTTGAACACAAACTTCACCAGGTTCAACTTTTCATGTTGCATCTCCACCAAACAACCCCTTATTGCTCACATGCCCCAACTTATGATGCCACAACTTCCTTTCATCATTATACTGATCCAAGGATTGGGATACAATCACCATTCGCCTAACGTTACAACCATCCAAAATATAAATCCCATGAGGATTCATCATTCCCTTCATAACTACAAGAGCACCCTTGGAAACTCTTAATCAGTCACCCTCTCCAAAATATTTCAATCCATCCTTGGCCAAAGTGCCAAGAGAAATCAGATTCTTTCAAAGTTCTGGGACGAACCAACAATCCAGTTTTCTAACCATACCATTATGCATCTTGATATGCACCATGCACCGATTTTGATACTGCTCACCCAATCATCACCCATCTTGACTGTGCCATTCCACTCTTTGAAGGAGTCGAACCAGTCACGATTGCAAGTCATGTGATAGGATGCAACAGAGTCCAATACACAAGCATCAACAAAAGTAGATGTACAAAATTTCAAAACTTCACCATCATCCCCTACATCAGAATTTCCTTGGACCACAACAACATTGTTGTTGCTTGGTCCAACACCATTATTCTCTTTCTTCAACAATGGACAATCTCTTCTGAAGTGCCCATTTTCCTTGCAGTCATAACATTTGTTGTTGGCTTTATATTCGGAACTTGACTTCCCTTTGTTACCTCCACATCTATCCGATGTTCTTCTTCTTCCTGCGAACAAACAAGAACTGGAAACTTCTTCTCCAACTGAAACTTTTCTTTTCAGTTCCTTGGACTTAAAAGAATCATTCACATCATTCATAGTGATCGTTGTCCTACCATACAATATGGTATCAACGAAATTATCATAAGAATTCGGCAATGAACATAAGAGGATAAGTGCTTGATATTCATCTTCAATCTTTATATTCACACCTTATAGGTCCAAGATGATCCTATTGAAGTTGTCCAGATGATCCCACACTTGGGTGCTTTCTGACATCCTAAGAGTATACAAACGTTGCTTCTTGTATAGCCTGTTTGTCAGAGAATTATTCTGATACTTGTCACACAATTTCTCCCAAAGCCCATCAACACTCGTTTGATACACAACCTCTCAAAGTACTTCGTCTTTCAAACTCAACATAATAGCGCTATGCCCTCTTTTAAGAATATCCACCTTCCTTTCAGCCGCCATGTCCTTTGGCAGTTTTGCTTCTCTTTCTAGTGTCGTTGCACATCCTTGTTGAACCAGAAGAGCCTTCATCTTCACCTTCCATAAAGTGAAATCATTTGAACCATTAAAATTCACCAAATCGAACTTGTGAGATGCTATCTTCAATCAAGAGAACACCAACCACAACTCTAATACCACTTGTTAGGGGAAATAGACAATACTTGTTAAGACTCAGAACAAATCTAATGCCACCTGCCAAGTTCTGATGACCCTTGTTAGGAAGTAATGTGGATAACAAGCAAAACTATAAGCACACAAAGTCACCGTTTTATGTGGTTTGGTCAAGGTGACCTATGTCCACGGTCAGGAAGGAAGTATTCTTTATTACATAGTTCTTAAACAGAAGTTACAAGTATAATTTACCAGAGATTCGTCCTACTCACTAAGGATACAAGATACAAGACACAAAACACAAGGCACCCCAAATGACTCTGCATGCATCCCTATTTATACTTGAGCGATTATACCTAAACCCTAATAGGTCAAGCCCATTGGCCCATGAATGGTGATAACCAATCATATTCCACCATGCATCTTCTAGAACATTCTTCCATGTCATACAACCTATGAGCATCAACAACACACATGATGGACCACATTGTGCCATAGTGGAGCATCATGATGTATAAGTGGCGCATCATGAACACTAATGGCCTAACATCCATCATCGTGGCACAACATGGTGTAATCCTTGAGCCATACCAACTTCTGAGCATCCTTGAATGATCTTGAGCATCATAGAGGACTTCATAGCATACTTGGCTCATCAAGGATACCATGGCTCATTAAGGAACCAAACATGGCCTATCTTGCATCATGATGGCACAACATGTGCAAGGATGACGCAACATGCTCCAAGTGTGGCGCAAGAACTTCTAGGTTGGAGCAACATCATCACCTTGGTGCAGAAACGACAATCTTGGCATAATAAGAACCTACTTGGTGCAACAAGGCTTCTTCAAGGCGGAAAAGGGAGTCTCCATGGTGCAAGAGGGATATGCTTGGCGCAAGGAATGCCATTGGCGAAACAACATCCTTCTTGGCTAAACACTTCATTAGATGTCGCAACAAGGTCCCCTTGTTGCTCCATATCACTCTCAAGTGCTCCAATCCTCTTCCAGGTGCTCCAAAACCCCCTTCTTTATGATCCGTTCCTTTGTCAGATGATCCATTCCTTTCTCAGATGATCTGTTCCTTTGTCACATGCTCTATGAACCCCAAGTGCTCCATTGAGTTCCAAGTGCTCAAAATGCTCCATGAACATGATCCTAATTGCTTGAGTCACATTTAACAATATATATATATATATATATATATATATATATATATATATATATATATATATATTGAAGTCTTCATTCTCTCTATAATGGCTCTTTTGGAGAGACAATTTTGGGATCCACATATATTTCCGTGGTATCAGAGTCGACGTCTGCACCCTTGTGGCTTGGTATATCCATGTCTATCATCATCGAGCATCCAACTCTAATAAGGAGTGTTAGTGTATTTAACGTCGGTACGACACAACCTCCGGCTCTAAAGAGGAGTGTTAGTGTATTTCACGTCGGTGCGAAACACTCAAATAAATGTCTTCATATGTTGGGGTCTCTTTTCTCTCGTAAAAACTCTTTTGGAAAGAGAATCTTAGGCTTCACATATATTTACACGAACAGTGTTAACTAATATCTTAGGTAAACCTATAACATGTATTGTATCGTATTCTATTCTATAAATTTTATATTTTCTTATAAGAACCGATTAAATATGTAGATTATATTTTAATATTTATCTGATTTTTAATTTCAATGTTTGTTTCCGTTATGTGTACTTACCATCGGTTTAGTCCACAAGAAATTTGTTGTTTTTTGTAATACTAATATCCGATCATTGCATTGACATTTGAACTGGACTATAATCACCTTGACTAATGCTCAAACTACATTATAAATAATCATCTTCCACAAGCACATGTCATAACGATCAAAGCTCAGATTCTTTTAGATCTTTTGAAATTTCCCCCATAACTAAATGGAATCAAATCAGGGTTTGTTTCCCCTTCGAAATCTTGAAAGCCAACTGTTGATAATCAAATGAAGCATTGGCCTTTGAGAAGACATGATCGGATTCTGATATGTAAAAAAGATTTGACTCCATACTCCAGAGTGGTTGACATCATGGTTTAGATTCTAGTTTCAAAGATAAAAGGATTATGTTCCGATGACACAAAGTCCAAGCCTGGATAGAATTAAATTAACCAAAACTGCCTGCTAGTCAATGCAAATAAGCCGACACTACGCATCCTTTTGTTTTGTCCCTATTACAACATCTTTCCCCCTTCCCAATATTAATTTATTCCACCTGCTCTTTCGACTTGATTTCTTCTCCATTAAAAGAGATACTTGCCATTGGGATCGCTGACCAGCTTTCTTCTGTGATCATCTTTTTCTGCATATAAATACATCTTCCCCCGACCCTTTCTCATATCATTTCTTCTTCCCTTTGAAATTGATCCAAGTCAAACCTTTTTCTATAATGGCGATCGCGATTGCACAATATTCAAAGAGAAAGGGCAACGGCATAACAAGAAAATGCTCTTCGTTGGTCAAAAAACAGCGAGCCCGTATTTACATCCTTAGTCGTTGTGCCTCCATGCTTCTCTGTTGGTACATCCATGGAGACGATTAGTACACCACTTGCTACGATCTTTCTTCTTCATCGCCTTACTACTAACCCTTATATCTTTTTAGCATCACTTTTTAGTTTTTTTCTGCGAAAGCACATTTATGGTTTGGGCCTTTGGGTCTTTTTCCATGTACACAATATCTCTCTCTTTTCAGTTGTCCTTTTTTCTTCCTTCAACCTGAATGGTGAAGAAAGTTTCTTTTGGGTTTTTTTGGGCATCTGTATCATAGAGAAGTGCGACACAGACCGGAATCTTGGACATCAGGGGAATAAGTCGGAATGAAGCAACCTGTCATAAAGTTCGCTAAGGAAGTTTTGTGTGTTTAAGATCCGCAAGTTTTCCTATTCATCCAATTGTATAATGATAACTTTTAATGAAAGTATAATATCTTACTGGCAGAAATTAACGTGTTGTTCTTGGTTTTTTTAATTGTAACTTTTCGAATTTAGTATAATATATCGAAATCCATCACCAAAATCGAAATCGAAAACCAAAAAAAAAAAAACATATAAAACCGGAAAACAGAAACCAAATTCAAACCATCGGTCTTGGGTTTGGATTTTTAAATCGAAAAATTAGGTTTAGATTCATTTTCTGCTTTACAAACTGACCCAAAAAACCAAACCGACCCAACATGTAAAATCAAACCAAAAAACCGACTCATGGAATGTGTATATTTTAAAACTTAAACAAATTTGGTTATGGCTTAAGGCTCAGATTAGGACTAGAAAAGTGAAATCTATATCCTCATCTCCCTCTCAAGTCTCAATATTTGTAACCTTAGCCTGTGAACTCGTGAAATCAGCAAACATACTTTTTCGCGTTAGTGTGGATACACCACCCAGATTCAAATGTACCGTTTAATGATATAGACTGAACATTTAAGGGAGATTGGTAACTTGATCGGGTGTGCTACCGAACCACTACCTCAGTTGTGAAGTCCTATTTGTAACCGTATGATGAGTTTGATCTGAGTCCTGGAAAGGGGCCAAGAAGGATTGTTGAGTCGCATGCTGATGTTGGGAGTGTTATGTTGGGCCGGTTGTTGATCCAGTTGGGCCGACACTATGAGTTGCATAAAAGCAGCAGGTCTAGGGACCCATTTCCAGAATTGGATAGAAGTCCAAGGCGAGTATGAACATGCATGCTGATCCATGTGATGTTGGTCATGGCGACTATGGCTATTATGGAGCTATCGAAGACCATTGTAACGTTGTCAATGATCGTTCTATCTCATGTTTCCTTAGCCTTCTCATGATCATAGTTTGAAGTTTGAACATTCAACAAGCATGGTCGGTGAAGGCATATGATCTGAATTGCTTGGAATGCTCATGCGTTGAACTTGATTTATGTGTTGTTCCTCATAGAGGAGCATGGATTGAGTTTCAAGAAACGACGAGGGTAGATGTGATCGGTGGCGAATCAAACTTGCAATGTAATTGAATTTTGTGACAAACCATCGTTTGTGTATGTAATGAGATTCTTTTCCAGAATGGTTTCGTCAATATATTGTCAGGATATCAGTAATAGTTTTGATACACGTACAGTAATTCGTGATTGAGGAGTCCCTCATAGCAATAATTCTAAGTTCATTGTCAAGTTGGATTGCTTTAGCATGCTTACAAAATAAGGTCTCGAGATTAGTCCAAACTTGTTGAGGAGTGGCATTCCGTTTCAGCTTTATCTAGATTCTAGAGGAGGGATTAAGATATCGTTCCATAAATTGAAATTTTAATAATCGAATCTATTTTGGACCATTTGGGATCATTAGATTTTGCAGCTGAGCCGTCTATGTGATCGAGAACTCTGAAACCTTAATGCTTGTGATGATGTAGGGCTTGTCGATCGAAGAATAAGAGGAAGACCGAAACACCCATCCCTAGGATAATTTTAAAATAATTTGATTTTGTTTTAATAAGGTTTTAATCTCAAAATAGGTGGAAAATATAGCCCTAAAATAGTTTTCAAGTACTTAAACGATAGTAATGTGGAATTTAGGTCCCAAAGTACCAAAACTTAGAGTTTTGTTTAAAAGACGAGGTAATAATAAATTTAATAACATGAAAAAGTTCAAATGCAAGCTCACAACCCAAGGCTTTCAAAATATCTTTGGTATCTTCTAAATAATTGTTAAGTCTTTAATCTCAAAACAAGTCCACATAAGTTAGTAAATGAAATTACCTGGCGAGAATATACGAGGTTCACTTATTTAGAACTTATTTAGAGGAATGATGAATTCAATCGTTGTAACATCCTGAAAATCACAACAAATTTAAACTTTTAAACACAACTCATAGTCATAAAATATTTACAAAATCATTGTTTCCAAATTATTTATCAATATCAGAGTATTCCAAAATCATAAAGTCATAAAACTGAGGATGTGTATGGTCACGTCTTCGCCCTCTCGCTATTATCAGAAGTACCTGAAATAATAACTAAAAACTGTAAGCCAAAGTTTAGTGAGTATTCCCAAAGTACCACCACACCAATACATAACAAAAACGAAAAAGCATGATGGGTCCAATCAACCATCAAGTTGGAATACTCCAGGGTCCATAACCACCGATCTGGATTACCCCTGGCCGAATCAGTCATCAGAATGGAATGGCAATATACAACGGGTCCACTTAATCACCGGACTGGAATACCCTCGGGCGCTTAGTACGAGTCTGACATACCAACCGGCCCTCAGCTCGTATCTGGAATGCTCTCGAGCCCTCAGTATGAGTCTGGCATGCCACTCAACCCTCAGCTCATATCTAGAATGCTCCCGAGTTTTTTTGGCTACAACACGGAGCAGTACAACCTCAACCCAACACAATATGTCGACATATACAAAACATATAAACATATAATCAGTCAAACATGCAACAGTCAGATCTACAGATCACTACCACATAGCAACATCCTATAAACTAGGATACAGATCTAACATATCACTACAACATAATAACATATAGTAAACTAGGATATCAATCTAATGGGCCGGCCTTGGTGCCTTCGTCCCAAAAGTATAGTGAGGAAAACTCACCCCACAGTCTGAACAATAGCTGATGAGGTCCCGACTCCGAATCTCAGCTCTAACTATCACCTATCCATCCAAATGACAAATTCTCAAACACCATCCAGAATACCTAAAATAACCCTTGGTCAAATTCAAAGTCAAAGTCAACGAGTTAACACAGCCAATTTGACTCTGACCTCATACGTAGTGTGTACTCCGGAGGTACGTGGGGCGTAGAAGCGTCCGAGGCATCGGGGACATATCTGTGTACGCACAGCGTACCCTGTGGTACGCCCAATGTACGCAGCTGCCCACCATTTAACCTATTCATCTCTTATTTCTACGACTTAATGCTTCAAATTACAAATCCAAGGCTAAAACATCCTCAAGAGTCATAAAGTTTCCAACTTTATGACTTTGCATGCTCATTAAGTGCTTAAAACGCCAAAACTCAACATCTTAATGCATTAATACCTTCTATATCATGCATGGAGGGAAACTAACCCCCAAGACTACATTTTTATGACATAAGACCACTCCTAAGGTCTGAAAGGACGACTTATTGGGTCAAGAACATGCTATGCTCATGAATCACCATATTTGGGACAAAAAGAACCTAAAATGACGCCCAAAACATGATCTATGTAAAACTTCACCAAGTTCAGAACTTTATACCTTCAAGTGATGCCAAATGATGGTGTGATTTTGGATCTAAAGTGCTTCACTCCTCCAAGATGGTCTCTACTTCCTTCCTTCTTTTTCAAAAGCACAAAACACACACACTCAAGCTTAGAAATGAATCATAATGTGGATTAGGGTTGCAAATACGTTTTGAGAGGATGGAGGCTGATGAAAGGTGTAACATTCATAAAATTCTTGAAAATTTTAAACTTTTAAAATAAACCCCAAACCATAATTGTTTACAATTTTTTTTCAAAATAAGGTTTACATCAGAGAGATCCCAAAATCGTAAAATAAAATATGAGGAGGTGCACGATCACGCTTTCACCTTCCCGCGATCCTCTGAAGTACCTGAAACATAATCCAAAAATGTAAGCCCAAACTTAGTGAGTTCCCCCAAAATACCGATACATAACAAATAGCACAAAATATAATAACAACATGCAATGGGTCCATAGCATAACAGACTGGATTACCCCTGATCCCACATCATAAGTCTGGCTTGCCCCTGGGCCCACGACTTATGTCTGGCTTGCTCCCCGACCTGATCAATCTTTGGACTGAATACCGCTAAGCCCTCAGTACGAGTCTGGCATGTCCTTCCCGGCCCTCAGCTCGTATCTGGAATGCTCACGAGTCCTTAGTATAAGTCTGGCATGGCCTCCCTGGCCTCAACTCATATCTGGTATACTCCATGGTTTATTGGCTACAACATGGAGCAGTACAACCTCAACCCAACCTACATAATATGTCGGCATATAACAGATAATATCATATACAGATAAACAGAAAGTATCACAGGTAGTCCTATAGATCTAACAGACTATCATATCAATTCTAGCATGCATATCTATTCCATACTCAGCATATCAACAAATATATGGTTATCAAACCAATGGGCCAGCCTTGGTGCCTTTAATCCGAATGTATAGTGAGGAAGACTCACCTTACAAGTAGCTGAACCGATAAGATCTAACTCCGAACCTCAGCTCCCAACTCAAATGCCTACAACCACCATGTGACCAATTCCATTAAAATCTCAAAATACTCAAAATTCCCTCAAAAGTCCAACTTGGTCAACCATGGTCAAAGTCAAAGTCAACGGTCAAGTTCAACAGTCCATGTTGACCCAACTCATCGAGTGTACCTCTTGAACTCGCGAGTTCTATAGTACTCAGAAAGTGGGGGAAAACCCTAGCCAACTCGTCGAGTTGGCTGGAAAACTCGCCGAGTTTTCCCTAGCTTAACACATTCAGAAAATTCTTCGATTCTAGGGACTCTAAGGCTTAGATCTGAACTCCAAATGTGTCTAAAAGGATAAAGTTTCCAACTTTATCCTTTGGAACTACTCCAAAATCTCAAAAACCTTTCCACAAGGCTTGAAAACTCAAAGGCTTAACCATTAAGCACAAAATCCTAGAGATCTGGAACCCAACCTTTCCAAAAGAGATTCTAGACTCAAAAACGTCCCAAAGGTTGGTGCTTTATAGACATGCATGTCCAATGCATGTCTTGAACCTAAAATGGGTCAAAAAGGGAAAATATGACCTAAACTCCATGCATGGCATCAAGGCTTGTCAAAAGAACATATCTAACCCACTATAAGACCCATATTGACCTGGAGATTCATAAAGTTGCAAACTTTATGAAGTCCATCCACTTCAACATCCAAGAATAAGGAGGAAAAGGGACCAAATTCAAGATCTATCTACATAGATAGATAAAAATCAGATCTTCAATACTTACAATGGTCCAAAAGAGGGCCAAACTACAGATATGAGCTTAGCTTGCTAGATCCTTGCCTCTTTCTCTTAATCTTCTCCCTCTTTTGCTCCAAAATGCCACACAAACTCAAAATATGAGATGGAATGATGATTAGTGTTCACAAAGCTGATAATAGGGTTTGGAGGTTGATAAAAGATCAGCCTCAAAGACTTAAGGAGGTTATATAGGGTGCAAACCCTAAAATTTAGGGTTTTTCATCCAACCGCCAACTCGTCGAGTTGATCCAAAAATATCAACGGTTGAGAGTTCCAAGGAAAACTTGCTTAGTAAAAATAGGGTCCAAACACAAAGTATTAGGATTTGGGACATCACCCGGTACGCCCTACGTACACAAAACGTACACCCAACGTATGTGGCTCTGCACCAACAATCCAAAAGGGGCAATATCAGCCCTCCCAGCCACAAGTCTTACATTATAAGGACCAAAATGCAATAAATCTCAACATAATGGTCAAAATTGAAAGTACCTCAAAACAAGATGTTACAAAAGTGTATACGAACCTATATTAAAAAACAAATATATAAAATCAATGAACCAAAACCCAAAGAGTTTAATAACTCATAAATTCTATCCAAAGAATGTGATAACCAAATTTAATGTCAAGTGTTTAATAACCCATAATCTATAACAAGGGAATTATCATTCATAATCCAAAATAATGAGTTTTAATAACCCCTGATTCCAAACTATAAGGTTCATAATCCATAACCCAACTCCAAAAAGGTTTATTGACCCATAAACTCGAATAAAGGTTTAATCTTTTAATAAACTAAAGTATAAAGTTTAATAACTCATAATCCAACCCAAATAAATCTAACGACTTAGGAATGGTGTGCACAAAGCATCACCTTAAAATTTTATCCCAAAACAAAACAAACATATGGACTTATGGAAAGTATTAAGCACTACTTCTAACTATTGTCCCAAAAATTATAATGAACTCAATAAGTTAAAGGGGATAATTCTAAAAAAATGAACAACAATAATAGTAATGCACATGCATCTATCCCAACCCAAATCATTCTCATAAAGTCCAAACTCTCTCCAAATAGTGATGACATCCATAATCAGACTCATGAATTGTGACCACAAAGAACAAACTCTTAGTTGTTGTCCATTTTATAAAATAGACTATGTTAGCCATCATATAATGTCACACAAAGGGTAGAAACCACGAATAATTCATAATTTAGGTACTCGAGATCTCTCAATCAACCTATCTTAGCATGTATGCAACAAGTATGATGCTCAAAAACCATTTCAAACTATGCATAGATTTTCTGAAAAAACAATTATCACCAAAAAAAGATTTCATGAATAGAAATAAATACGAATGGTACATACATAGCAAGAGAGGTAACAATAAGTTCTATCAAGTGAAATCAAACTCAAAATTATATATGATCTCAAACTTCAAGTAGGGAAAAATACTTCAAGTATAAAATCAAACATCAAGTGTGAAAATAAGATAAGTAATTGTACTCTTAATAAACTCACATTGATAGCTTGGCAATGTAATTATGCCTTCTTCCAAGTTGAATGCCTTTCAATTAATTGATGGGTTTTGGTCATAAGACATCCTATGTGCTCATACAAACCCTAAAGCTCGGATCTAGGTTTCTCTATTGTACATGCTTTGAATCCAAGACTATAAACCCTAATTCTAGCATATGGAAATCATAATTCACATGTAAATAGGTTTAAGAACATACCTTGATTGTTATATAGCAATAACAATCTAATTCCTCCTTGAATTGACCTTGGAAAGCTGAGAGTCACAAGTGTCACTCCTCTAATGGCTTACAAACACCATAAGCAAGTGGAGAAGGTATAAAGAGAGAGGAGGGAGGTTAGAATTCGTCTCTAAGACTTCTTGGTAAGGGATACCCGAATTCATAACCTTGGGGTTGTTTATATAGGTGTAGAGATAGGGTTTCAGTCATTATCCTTATCTAGTTGATTATCCATTAAGCAACCAATAAGATAATCCTTGAATCCTTATCATCCTCGAATTCTAAGGCTTTCCAACCTTAAATTCGTCCACCATACTTATAAGATAATCCTTACCTTATTTTGTAACTATCACATAATTACAAATCAGCCCCTCTAGTTTAATTAATTACATTTGATCACAAAACTAATTCTTAATTAATTATCGACCAATATTAATTAAACAAATATGATTTCTCCTTTAATATATTATTCTTATAACATATTAATAAATCATATTATCCTCTCTCTCTATATATATTTCTCCAATCAAGTTGCTTTGGTGAAGGCAACCCAAAAGGACCATGCACCATCGGGTCAAGTACATACCAAAATAGTTATGGACTTAGACACTAGTCCAACAGTCTCCCACTTGGATAAGTCTAATAACTATTCTGCGTATGACTTCGGATCCCGATCTGCAATCGTAGCTTTCCAAAGCCGCTGTCAACTCTGATCATATCAAATACGCGTGTCCTTAGATAAGGGATCATATATTCCTCCATTCTAGATATCATATGAGATATGATTTCAAATCATTCTCTTTGTACTACGTCTCAATTTCCGATTTATGACGACTGACTAATTGAACAAATCAAATTAGCCCTTGCCCGGCCGAGCATTTACGTTTGTCATCACTAAACCATCGAGGGGCCCAAAGATATCGCTTTTATCCTACTTTGGATAAAAGGAACGGATAAACTTCGATACAATGTTTGCTTGTACTCACGCACCGAATCACACACAACAATATGTTTTATAACACCAAGTTACTGGTGCGTTTACATATTATCAATGTACAACCGATTTGCAAGATACAACTCACACATCTCGGTTTCAAGAATATAAGATGTTATCGTCTCACCAATCACTCGTGATACAATCCATGGAGTGATCCAAGTGAGCGTGGGTCTAATCCAATGCTCAAATCACATTCATAAGCACTCATGAACGTTGCAGCAAACATTTGCCTATGTCTTAATACTCTTTTAGACAATCCACACACCAATTCACGACAGTCTTCATTCATATCTACTTCCAACATATGAACGACTGTGGCCCGTTCGAATAATTCGATTATTCTTAATAAACTCAATTATTCTGGAAGTCAAAACATGCAAAGTGAAACACAAGAATAATACTAATCCCATATGGCCTCAAACCTTTGAGTATAAATAAAACTCCTTTTATTTATCACCATATTGATTACTCATTATTTGTCGTTTCGGGTAATCAACTTCTTACTTGAATTCCAACACTTGTCCCATGCTCCTAGCATGCACACAATGTTTACCTATGGTTCTTACTTTGTGAAATAGATCACATTGAACACATTTCCAATCCTTCTCATTTCACAACTCCAAATCCGTTTTTCATAAGTTAAAGAATATCAAATTCTTGTTACTTATAGAATATGCTAGATTCTAACATTCTATGCAACTTATCCTTTCGTAATGTCACTGCACCAAAGTCATAAAGACTATTTCCAATGATATTACAAAGTCCTCTATCGGAGATTGTTACAAAACAATTCCATAGACGTGATGTCTCTCACTCAAAGTACATTATTTGAACATCCTTTTGCATAGAAGTTTCTAATCTAATCATAGATTTCTCAATATTCAATTCCTAATATGGACACACTTCCATATGTTCCATATGACAACTCATTCTTAATAGAATCTTATCTATTCGTAACGATGTCGATATAGTCCATCCAATATGGAAACATTTCCATATTTTCCAATACTATACTTCCAACTACTCACAAGCGACCAATCCTCGTCGAACTTGGATTGTCCTTTGATAGTTGTTTAATTATTTTAGTCTAAACCAATTCTAGTCCTTTTTCCCTCTAAATGTGCTAGACATTCGGAAAATTTTAGAATGGTCAAACATTAAAGCATTTGCAATCGACCCTATACCCGAAGCGTATGGGACACAACGCATAATGTTTAATTTGCTATGTTCTCAAAATTCGAATTGTGAAGAGGGATGTCGTAATCATAATCGAAATTTTAAGAACACACTTTGAACCTTTGACTAAATTTTATTAACATTTCTCAACCTAAACCTTTAGATTTGAAATGAAGCATAATATTCTCTCCCTTAATTATAGCAAAACAACTCTTCAACTATTGCGACTTTGCAAAGTATGACTCTTGTTTTCTATAATTAATATTGCTAATCTTGCAATACTTTCCTTAATAATCATACAATCATAACTTTTATGCTCCCACTATCTTGATGATTATTATAAAACATAACACTTATGCTCCCACTAGCTTCGACATGTATTCATAAACATCTTAACTTTCAGAAAAACAATGCTTATTGAATTTCTTAAGTTCATGTTTCTAATACTTAGTGCTTTGATAATCTTTTATCAACGTTTCTTGATATTATACACATTTGCCTTCGATAGTTCATATGTGTGTCTAAACAATTAAGACTAATTGCCAAACCTCACAATTCAAATTATGGAAAGGGATGCCGTAACCATAATTGAATTCGAGAATGCAATTTTACAATCACTATCTTCTTAAAATCTGTCTTAGTGAAAGCATTTCCTCACAATCATTTTCATGAAGGAGGAAATCTTATGACACTTAGATTTAAACAGTGTATTTGTTCCTATCCATGTGAATTTGTCAAAACCAAGGTTTACGACAAATTCAAACTCTTATGGATCGAACTTTCTTGATTTCGATTTCTTGCCTTTATGGTAGCACAGCTGCCCACTATGTCTTCCAAGTAGTTAAGCAGCTCACCCTTTCCTATCAATGTACCTTTCATTGATTAAGGTGCTTTGCCTTTTATGCGTTCAAAATGAGAACTCATAGAACTCACATGCATAATTAACTCGATTGGATTGGCACAGAATCAAAATAATGTCAACACGATAGGTTGTAAACCTCAACTCGTGTGCTAGTGATGATCAATAAGGTTTATTTGATTTGTTCTTGAAACCTTTCAAGACCATTAAGACTCCCACTGACTCCTTGACATATAAGATTCTCTTGTCAAAAACCATTTCTTGACAAACAAATATTCAAGAGTTAGTGTAGCTTTTATCAAAAGACTTCATAAATTGGTACTTGTTGGCCTTTGTCTTATTCAAGACATCACAACTTCCCATATTTGATGAATGTTATAAACCTTTAATACTTTTCACTCATTGTCGCAATTTTAACTTTAAGACTTGTTATTGGAATGAAGTATGATAGACTTCTTGATTTAACCATTTCTTCAATCCTTGAATCCTCTTCTTATACATACAATTGTACTAAGACTCACTTAGAGGATCAATTAAGATATTGTTCTTAATCATTAAGACCTATCATAAAGCATAAAAGCTACTCTCCCATCTTCTTAGAATGGAGAAACTTTTATCTTTCTGCCTATATGATTCTTCTTATTCGTTCTACTATTGATCTAAACCCTTTAATCAATTTAGAATTACACTTAATCTTGTAACTATAATCATATTTACTAAGCCTTTTTAGTAAATCATGACGAATATCTTTGTTATTCTTATGGTGAACTTGATCAACACACAACTTTGTGTACTCGATCTCCTAGTCCTTCACTTGACACTTTGTCAATGAATTAGTCTAATTTCTAAATACGAAATTTCTCATTCATCGTGCATCCACGTTGCATGATTCCAAGTTTCTGTCCAATTGAAACTTGGGCGATGAGAAACTCTCCCTATTTGGTAAATTCTTGACATTTCCATAAATAACATAACTAAGAATCATATCCATTCGTTGTAGAAATATTCGAACATCAATTTTCATAACGATTTCATTGTAAGGAAATAAACAAATAAATAAATAAGTCAAACAAAATTTATTTTATTTATAAAAGCAGCGGAAAAAAAATTTGTCCTTACAATGCAAAATCCATTGAAAACTATGTACAAAAGAAAATTTCTAACAACTCTATCAAAATCTAATCTTCAAGTCCATGCGATCGAGATCCATCTCTTGTGATTAGATTCATCTTGCTCTCTTATCAAGCTTCCTTTCTTTTCACCGACCCTACAAAACACTCAAATGTAATCTTATTACATCATGTATTAAGAATCAATGAGTAGGAACTTAATGGAGTTAAATAGTGGATTTTTTACCTAAAGCGCAGTCATACCTTTGACTCTCCCATCTCTTAGATCTCTTAGGTAATTAGGGCAACTTCGTCTCCAATGCCCCTTCTCTTGGCAATAAAAGCAAATTGACTCTTTTGGAACAACACACGGAACTGCTTCAGACATCGCCTTTCTCTTATGATCAAACTTTTCGATCATTGCATGTCTTTCATTGCCATTGTCTATATCCATAGAGGTCTTGAAGGCAAATTCACCAATCAACTTTGTTTTTCTATTGCGCCAAACCATTGTTGATTCGGCAGCAATAAGCATATAGGTGAGATCTATAAGGGTCACGTTGTGGTTCGGCATATAGTACTCTCTTACGAACTCACTATATGAGTTGGGAAGTGACTGAAGAACCCAATCAACAGCCATCTCTTCACTAACAACGGATCCCATCATTCTTAGTCTATCAATGCGCGACTTCATCCCTAGGACGTGTGCACACACCGACTTTCCTTCTTTATGTTTACTTGCCAAAAGGGCTTGAGTGATATTGAACCTTTCAATTTTACAATCTTGTGGGTTAGGGAGAATAATTGGAGGAGGAAGAGGAAGTGAAGCATGATTTCTTGATCCTCGATCGAATCGTGGAATATCATCTTCATGTGGAATGCTTGTTCCACGGGATTTGGGAATACCATAGTTGTCGAACTTTGACATCTACAATACGGGAGAAAACGAATTCAAGTTAGTTGATAGATTTGAGTCCTTGGTAGATCACCCAAATGAAATTCCAAGGCTAGGACCCAACACAATATTCTGCAACTCGGGAGAGGGATGCCGTAACCCTAATTGAAGAATATTTGAAGGTAAGTGAATGACGATTCACTAATTTCCACCACGAAAAACGTAAAAGAAATTTAAGTTTTAAATCTATGAAAACTCCTAGATCCTTTGAGATTCATTGAACTTTCAATGGCATGTTTAAATCTCGATATGCCCCTCTTGTTTGTGACTGGGATGCCGAGGATCACAAAGCGGGTGTGAATAACCATGCAAACTACATGGTGCCCTCACATGTTATAATCACCTATTCGATGTGCCGGTAAACCACACACGCTCCACCGAACTATGACAAACATTGAGTCACCCTTTGCTACCTTTGCTTAGACCCATTTAGTGTGCCGGTTAACCACACACGCTCCACTAACGTCTTCGCAAGGGCACAAAGTGTAATTTCATGGAATTGCATCAATTCACTTTTGCCTAAGTAACTAAGATTGGGAATTTTGTGAAAACATTTAGTTACTTTAGTAATTCATTATACTTATAATGGAAGGTTTCGTCCTATCCTACCCGTTCAGCTAACGACCCTCCACTAGTCAAGAGTGCGGTGGGTAAGAGTGGATACCCATTCAATCGCCATTTTATAGGCAATTTCCTTAAACACCCCTTATAGACCAGCTTCGTGAATGAGGCCTACTAACGGTAAGACTGACTTTTAGTTATACATATATATAATGTTAGACTTTTAATGTTATATATAGTATATGATGTATTTTATAACTTTTAAAATAGTATGTGGTTAACTTTAACAATTACACTTTTAATCTATTAAGTGGTTAACCTAAACTTTTATGGATTTATTAAACCTCTTTTAATTATACACCTTAATTAATTAATAAAACCATAAGGGTGTGAATTGAACTTTTTCAAAACAATACTATAGTTTTAGAATTTAACATTTCTAATTAAACTTTTAATCAACTTTTAAATTCCAAAACTTGAGGGCAAGTTTTGAAACATTTCAAACCATAAGGGTTTAGAATTTAAATATGCATCAAAATTAAACTATTTAATCAGAATTTAAATTCCAAAACTTGAGGGCAAGTTTTGAAACCTTTTTTCAAAACATTAGGGTTTTAACTATTTAAATTTCAAAACAACAAGACTTTTGGGCTTCAAATTTAAACTATAAAACCTAAAGGCCAAAATGAAACTATTTCACAAGATAATTCAAATCTAAATTACAAATAATCAAACTTTATCTAATAAAACAAGTGATTATCTAAATTTGACAATTATCTTCTATTTAGGTAAGGATAATCACATAATAATGAAAAAATTCGGATTTTATCACAAAAACGAGTTTATGGTAATTATCCAAAACCAAAACACGAAGAAAATCGCGAAAACGAGCTGTCAGACACTTTGACTCGTCGAGTCTGGGCTTGGACTCGTCGAGTCTAGCTGACTCGGCGAGTTCACCAAGTGACTCGGCGAGTCAAACCTTCAAAACTCAAAAAAATCGATTTTCAGTGCTTATTTCGATCAAATATGCATCAATACAATAGAAACCAATCAAGGCTCTGATACCACTGATGGGTTTTGGTCATAAGACATCCTATGTGCTCATACAAACCCTAAAGCTCGGATCTAGGTTTCTCTATTGTACATGCTTTGAATCCAAGACTATAAACCCTAATTCTAGCATATGGAAATCATAATTCACATGTAAATAGGTTTAAGAACATACCTTGATTGTTATATAGCAATAACAATCTAATTCCTCCTTGAATTGACCTTGGAAAGCTGAGAGTCACAAGTGTCACTCCTCTAATGGCTTACAAACACCATAAGCAAGTGGAGAAGGTATAAAGAGAGAGGAGGGAGGTTAGAATTCGTCTCTAAGACTTCTTGGTAAGGGATACCCGAATTCATAACCTTGGGGTTGTTTATATAGGTGTAGAGATAGGGTTTCAGTCATTATCCTTATCTAGTTGATTATCCATTAAGCAACCAATAAGATAATCCTTGAATCCTTATCATCCTCGAATTCTAAGGCTTTCCAACCTTAAATTCGTCCACCATACTTATAAGATAATCCTTACCTTATTTTGTAACTATCACATAATTACAAATCAGCCCCTCTAGTTTAATTAATTACATTTGATCACAAAACTAATTCTTAATTAATTATCGACCAATATTAATTAAACAAATATGATTTCTCCTTTAATATATTATTCTTATAACATATTAATAAATCATATTATCCTCTCTCTCTATATATATTTCTCCAATCAAGTTGCTTTGGTGAAGGCAACCCAAAAGGACCATGCACCATCGGGTCAAGTACATACCAAAATAGTTATGGACTTAGACACTAGTCCAACATTAATACCTATAGATTTTAAACATATGTTACTAAATAGATAAAATAGCCCTACTAAGTCACACCATATCCGAGGTTAAATAATCCATTTTTCTAACTTATATTCATCATATAAGGACTAATAAAGGTGATGAGAAGCACATCCGATTTCGAACGCAAAAGTTATGAAAAAATGGTATGGGGTAAACAGACTAACACCCATTTTGTGTGTTTTATGCCCAAATGTTAACACAACATGTGTAAATCCAGCATACAACCCAAAAGTGAAGATTTTTCCAATTAATCCATCATACTTTTCCTAGTTTAAAACATCCCAAAGCCTACACAATGCTTAAAATCTCATAAAGAGGGGTTATGGGCATCAATTGATATAATGTACACTCGGTGTCATGTTATGCTACACAGTCTTTGTGATTTTTACAAGAAAGATTATGATTAGATCATAACACACGTATGAAAGATTGTGGTTGGATCACATCACATGTATGAAAGACGATGGTTGGATCACATTACTTATATGAAAGACTGTGGTTTGATCACATCACTTGTATGAAAGATTGTGTTTGGATCACAACATATGTATGAAAGACTATGGCTGGATCACATCACCTGTATAAAAGACTATGGTTGGATCATAACACTTGTATAATTATGAATGGTTAGGGTAATTGTAACATACATGTTAATAACCTTGTATAATTATTGTGTTTTGTAAGCTTGATAGCTTAAAAGTAAATATTATTAAATAATATGTGAATTTGAGTGTTGAATTCTAACAAGATAGTTTTATGAGATTGAAGTAAAATTATGTTTAGAATCATTCAGAAAGTGATGGGAAGTCTTATGAGATTCCAATCAAAAATCAAAAATTGAAATTAACAATGTAAAATTTAAGATAAGTAAAAATAATGTTAATGAAATTTGTAAATTATCTCGTTAGAAACATTTAGGCGAAAACCTCACTGAAATTCGAGTTATAACGAAGAAGTTATTACTTATTCAAGTTTTGCGACAGAACCGGCACGACGCTATATAACGTAAAAAGTGAGTTTTCAATAAACTACTGTTTAGCTTTAGTGATCTAAATGAAATTCATAGTATTCGTTAAACCGAGAATTTTCATAAAAAGAACGTTCAAATTTGACTTTGTATGAGGAAGTTATGATTTTTCTAAAATTCGGCATAACAGTTACTACCCGAAACTCGAAATAAAGATCGAGTGATTTTTAGCCGACACGACCTAAATGACAATCGAAGATCTCGTTAATAGTAGTACAAAGGTAAAAAGACAGACGAAAACGGACATCAGATGAAGACGTTATGAATTTTTAATTGACTTTTCCTGTCCCGTCTTGTTAAAAATATAATATTAAAAATGAAGTCAAAATTAGCCGACAGAGTCTAAACATAAGTTCTAGATCATAATTTCACCTACGCGTGCATATAAATAACGTCAAAAACAGAGCCCGTATGCGAAAGATATGAATTTTTGAAGTTTTGGGCACAAACTTCGAGGCTGGTCCGAAGGAGTACGCCCAACATACACGTGTAAGTGCTTCGGAGTCCGTCACACTCCCTACTCCTTCGCATGAGTGCCATGTGTCGTAGCCTTGACGCGTCCGAACTGATCCACTTTTTACGCCTAGCGAAGAGGTTTGCGAAGCAGTACGCCCCGCGTACCGGAGAATTACGCCCAACGTAATGCGTGCCCTCGGACACTATAAATAGAAAGCGAGACCTTCCGAATTTTGTTTACAATTTTAACATTTCACACCCTCTATCATCTCTCAATTTACCATAACACCCCCCGAAGCCTAGGAAACATCCCCGACACCCGAAGCAAGTCCCGACGCTCCGAAAGCCCGAGAAAATAATTTTTTCAAGTTGAAACTCTGTCCGCACAAACCCCGGTTTTCAACAAAAATCCCTGGTTTCGTCAAAGAAATTCATATCTAGAAACGAAGTGTTGCCCAAATCAGCATTTATCATTCGTTTATTTCACGGTGAGTTCAATATAGAGACAATTGTATGTTATGTGTATATGTGCAATGTGCTTTCCCGTGTTAATATGATAATGAGCTATACCTTTGACCATGAAGTGAATGACTAAGCATCACTTGGGTATTGGTATGTAGCCTTTGACCATGAAGTGAATGATTAAGCATCACTTTGGCATTGGCAGAAGGCTAGGTAGGGCTGAAAGCCTGTAAATTGATAGCAAAATGTTAATTCATAAATCGTTTATTTTCTATGTCATATGGGTTGAAGTCTTATTGATGTATATCAATTTGAAATTGTTATGTCTCATTGATTGTAAATCTTTGAATCAGATTATTCGTTGATATGGAAAGCTTGTCATATGATACTCATCTGCTTTTGTTATTCTTTGTCTCTCTTTGTTTCTTTCATATTGATATGTATATGGCATAGCGTTATATTGTAATTGTTATTGAACTCACTAAGCATCACCCGCTTATCTCTCTCAGTGTTTAATTATTACATGTGATAAGAAACCAGTATAGTTATGTATTATAAGATGATGTAGAATAGTTAATATTATCACTTTTGTACTTAGTGTATAAATTCCTGGGAAGTTATGTAATATATAAAACTTTGTAAAAACCTCATTAGTCGGTTTGTATCCAGTCTTTTGTAATAAGACCATATATGTGAATATGTTTATGAATATGCATGTAGCATTTTTGGAGTAATAACATTGTAAAGGTATTAGAGAAATATTGTTTATCACAAATCATGGTATCAGAGCTGTAGGTTAAGTGAACTAAATACCACGGATTGGTATTTAGACTTAAATCGTCAGAAGTTCAATATATAAACGGATTCATTGTAAGTATATGTATACAAAACCATAGGAAAGACTTAAGTAAAGTATTAGGTAATGATAAATCCTAATATTATATAATACTATATTACTCCAAATTTTCAGAGCAATGGTTGAACAGGTGATTAGTCATACACCATATGTGGGTGGAGATCCTCATCTTGATGAAGTACATACTCCAGTATCCCCCCGTGAGGAGCGAATTGTGGATAAACTCACTGTTGTTACTCGGCAGACTCTCGAAGAATACAAAAAGAATAGTGATAAAGGCAAAGAGAAAGCCACCGGAGAATCTTCAAAAGGGGAGGCGAAATGTCCCTCATTCAAAACTTTCAAGAGTAATGGTGCTACGGAGTTTTCAAGTGTTCTTAATCCCATTGTTGTTCTTACATGGATCCCGAACACAGAAAAAGTATTTCGTATCTCCCATGTGGTTAGTGAAGACAAGGCTAATTATGCTTCTACAATGTTCATCGGAGAAGCCTTGGTCTGGTGGGAAGCAACATTTGAAGCTCTTAACGAGTATGACCAGGATAATTTATCTTGGGAAATGTTCAAAACTCGTTTGCTAGGAAAGTATTGTCCTCTAGACATGAGGAGAAGATTGGAGAAATAATTCTTCGAGCTTAAATAGGGAGGAATGACTATGAATGATTATGAAACTCAATTCAATCAAAAAGCACGGTTTGCTGCAAAGTATATTCCAACTGAAGACGATAAAATTCTTTTATTCATGGAAGGATTACAGTATGAAATCTGCGATTTCGTGGTTAATCGGGATGTTCTGTCATTTGATAAAGTGGTTGAGTATGCTCGAAAGCACAAGCATGACTTAGAGATACATGGTGCCACTCTTTCAGTTCCGAGGCATCCATGTATTGATCAAACTGTTCCTATTTCCTCTATTCCATCAGATTAATCTATTCGAACTGATCTTGGTAAACATGTGCAATCTCATAATACCTCTAATTGTCGCGGTTGGTCACAATCTTTTTCTCTTCAGTCGCCATCGTGTCGAAATTGTGGAAAGAATCATCAGGGCGAATGCGGATTAGAAAAAAGGATCAGTGGTCTGTTTTGGAGGTGGAGAATTAGGCCATATGAAGTCCGTTTTCCCGATAAAGAATGTTACATGCTTTGCTTGTGGTGTTACTGGCCACAGGAAGCGTTTTTGCCCTGTTCTTACTAGTCAAATGAAGGGGATTCAAGCTTCCATCCAACAACCAAAGCGTACTCCAACTAAAAAGGAGGAGGTGCCAAAAGCTAAAGGTCGTGCATTCCAAATTACCACAGAGGAGGCAGGTGAAGACCCGAATGTTGTGACTGGTACATTTCTCGTCAACTCTAGACCTTCTCATATCATATTTGATTCTGGTGCCTCATATTCTTTTATGTCTCATGAACTCGCGCATTCCTTTCAAAGTGCTTGTTGTGCACTCGCGCAACCATTTCATGTAGATACTACGGGAAGTATATCATTACTTGCTGATAAAGTCTATAGGGATTGTGTCATAGAAATTGAAGGTTATAATTTTATTGCTAACCTGATTCCTATCTCCTTGCCCAACTTTGATATTATTCTCGGCATGGATTGGTTTTCAAAGAACCGTGCAGAACTCTTGTGCTATGAAAAGATAGTACACATTCCTATTGAAGGGGGTAATCCTATTTATGTCTACGGTGAACAAATACTTAAAATCTTTAAAATAATCTCTTTCCTAAAAGCTCGTAAATTTATATCGAAGGGGTGTTCTACTTATCTGGTCCATACAGTTGATATCTCAAAAGAGGGGAAGAAAAATGTAAATGATGTTCCCGTTGTTAATGAATATCCTGATGTTTTCCCCGATGATTTTCCTGGACTTCCTCCGGATAGGCAGGTAGACTTTCGAATTGATCTTGTACCTGGTGCTGCTCCAATTGCAAAGACTCCTTATCGTCTTGCGCCAGCTGAGATGAAAGAAATGATGATCCAACTGCAGGAATTACTTGACAAAGGCTTTATTCCACCGAGTACCTCTCCTTGGGGTGCTCCAATACTGTTTGTCAAGAAGAAGGACAGTTCGATGCGAATGTGTATTGATTACCATGAGCTAATAAGGTAACTATCAAGAAAAAGTACCACTACCTCGCATTAACGATTTGTTTGATCAACTTCAAGGTGTTAGCTATTTTTCGAAGATTAATTTGAGATTTGGCTATCATCAGTTGAAAGTACACGAGCAGGATGTACCGAAGACTGCTTTTCGTACTCGATACGAGCATTATGAATTCCTTGTCATGCCATTCGGTCTGACAAATGTTCCTGCCATATCCATGGATATGATGAATTGGGTATGTCGTCTAATGCTCGATAAATCTGTCATCGTATTCATTGATAATATTCTAATTTATTCCAAGTATGAAGCTGATCATGCCATTCATATTCGTGAAATATTAGAACTTCTTCGAAAGGAGAAACTATATGCTAAATTCTCCAAATGTGAATTTTGGCTTCGTCAAATTCAATTTCTCGGCCATGTGATTTCTGGTAACGGTATATCCGTAGATCCTACCAAAATTGAAGCCATTCAGAATTGGGAAGTGCCCTGTAATGCTCGAAATTCGCAGTTTCTTGGGTCTCGCGGGATATTTCCGGAGGTTCATTAAAGATTTTTCGTGTTTAGTTGTACCTCTCATGAGTCTTACACGAAAGGAAGTAAAGTTCGAATGGGGTGAAGCCCAAGAAAAAGCTTTCTCAACTCTAAAAGATATTTTGACTAATGTTCCGATCATATCACTCCTAGAAGGTGATAATGATTTTTTCGTGTATAGCGATGCTTCAAGATTGGGACTTGGTTGTGTGTTGATGCAGCGTGGTAGAGTAATAGCCTATGCCTCAAGACAACTGAAAGAGTATGAAAAGAATTATCCCACCCATGACCTCGAACTCGCTAGAGTAGTATTTGCCCTAAAACTTTGGATACATTATCTTTCTGATACAAAGTGCCAATTGTTTACTGACCACAAAAGTCTCAAGTACATATTCAATCAGCAAACTTTGAATATGAGACAACAGCGAGCCATGGAGCTGATCAAAGACTATGACTGTGAAATCTTGTATCATCCTGGAAAGGCCAATGTAGTTGTCGATGCAATTAGCAGGAAGGTTTATCATAATAGTATGTGTTATGTTATTACTCACACTACACTAAAGTTCACTATTCTTGATGAACTAAAGAAATGGCAAGTATAGGCCTTAAAGCTAGAAAATGTGAAGAAGGAAAGGATAGTATATTATGTTGATATTTAACTTGAGGATCCACGTGGACTGAAAGTATTTAAGAATCGGCTATGGATTCCAGAGATTGGTGGATTAAGACAGAAGATTTTAGATGAAGCCCATAAGTCTAAACTATCAATACATCCTGGTACAAGTAAAATCTACTATGATGTACGAGTTGATTATTGGTGGCCTGGATTTAAGAGAGACATTGGAAGATACGTGCAAGAATGTTTAGTATGCTTACAAGTCAAAGCGGAACACCAAAAGCCATACGGGTGTCCAGAGAGTATTAATGTTCCCATGTGGAAATGGGAGGAGTTGTCCATGGATTTTATTACCAAATTGTCAAAGACTGCGAGATAGAATGATAGCATTTGGGTAATTGTCGACCGGCTAACTAAGAGTGCACGTTTTCTTGCCATGCGTAAAACAACCCCAATGGAGAAATATGCACAAGTATACTTAGATGAAATTATTATGAGACATGGTGTGCCACTAAAGATTATTTCCGATTGTGATACTCGCTTCACTTCTCATTTTTGGGCGAGTATGCAACATGAACTAGGATCTCGGATCGCTCTCAGCACAGCTTATCATCCCCAGACAGATGGTTAGATGGAGAGAACAATCCAAACAGTGGGAGATATGCTTCGTGCATGTGTCTTGAAATTTGGTGCTAACTGGGACAAGAACTTACCTCTTGTCGAATTTTCATATAATAACAGCTACCACACTTAAATCAAAATGCCACCATATGAAGCATTATATGGTCGTAAATGTCGTACCCCGTTATGTTGGCTTGATGTAGGACAGAAAATCATTGGAGGCCCTGAAATGATTCAATACACCACTCACAAGATTCAAATTGTACGAGAAAGAATGAAAGCGGCCCAGGATCGACAGAAGTCCTATGTAGAAAAGAGAAGATGACCCATAGAACTCCAAGTGGGTGATTTCGTAATGTTGAAGGTATCCCCATGGAAAGGCATTATGCGATTTGGGAAGAAAGGAAAATTGAGTCCTAGATTTGTTGGTCCTTTCAAAATCATCCAGAGAATTGGTAAACAAGCATACCGCTTGGAATTGCCTAAAGATTTAGCAGGTATTCATGATGTGTTTCATGTGAGTTATCTGCGTAAATGTTTAAGCATATATTATGAAACAGTTCTGTTATCTGAGGTGAATCTAGATAATAAATTAAGATATGTAGAAGAGCGTGAAGAGATTGTAAAGGAAAGAACAAATGAATTATGTAATAAAGAAGTGAAGTTGGTGCTTGTCAAGTGGAAACACCATCGAGGCCCAAATTATACTTGGGAAAATAAGAATGAAATAAGAGCAAAATATCCCCATTTGTTTAAATCGTTGTAATTTCGGGGACGAAATCCTCAAAAGTAGGAGGTATTTGTAACATACACGTTAATAACCTTGTATAATTACCGTGTTTTGTAAGCTTGATAGCTTAAAAGTAAATATTATTAAATAATATGTGAATTTGAACGTAGAATTCTAACAAGATAGTTTTATGAGATTGAAGTAAAACTATGTTTAGAATCATTCGGAAAGTGATGAGAAGTCTTATGAGATTCCAATCAAAAATCAAAAATTGAAATTAACGAAAACGTAAATTTTAAGATAACTAAAAATAATGTTATTGAAAGTTGTAAATTATCTCGTTAGAAACATTTAGGCGAAAACCTCACTGCAATTCGAGTTATAACGAAGAAGTTATTACTTATTGAAGTTTCGCGACAAAACTGGCACGACGCTATATGACGTAAAAAGTGAGTTTTCAATAAACTACTTTTTAGCTTTAGTGATCTAAATGAAAGTCGTAGTATTCGTTAAACCGAGAATTTTCATAAAAAGTACTTCCAAATCTGATTTCGTATGAGGAAGTTATGATTTTTCTAAGATTCGGCATAACAATACACAACCCGAAACTCGAAATAAAGATCGAGTGATTTTTAGCCGACACGACCTAAATGAGAATCGAAGATCTCGTTAATAGTAGTACAACGGTAAAAAACCAGACGAAAACGGACGTCAGATGAAGAAGTTATGAATTTTTAACAGACTTTGTCTGTCCCAGCCTGTTAAAAATATTATATTAAAAATGAATTCAAAATTAGCAGATGGAGTCTAAACAAAAGTTGTAGAGCATAATTTCACCTACGCGTGCACATAAAGAACGTCAAAAACGGAGCCCGTATGCGAAAGATGCGAATTTTTGAAGTTTTGGGCACAAACTTCGAGGTTGGTCTGAAGGAGTACGCCCAACGTACTCATGTAAGTGCTTCGGAGTCTGTCACCCTCCCTACTCCTTCGCATGAGTGCCATGTTTCGTAGCCTTGACGCGGCCGAACTGATCCACTTCGTACGCCCAGCGAAGAGGTTTGCGAGGCAGTATGCCCAGTGTACTGGAGAATTACACCCAACATAATACGTGCCCTCAGACACTATAAATAGAAAGCGAGACCTTCCGAATTTTATTTACAATTTTAACATTTCACACCCTCTATCATCTCTCAATTTACCATAACACCCCCCGAAGCCTAGGAAACATCCCCGACACCCGAAGCAAGTCCCGACGCTCCGAAAGCCTGAGAAGATAATTTTTTCAAGTTGAAACTCTGTCCGCACAAAGCCCGAACTGATCCACTTCGTACGCCCAACGAAGAGGTTTGCGAGGCAGTACGCCCAGTGTACCGGAGAATTACGCCCAACGTAATGCGTGCCCTCGGACACTATAAATAGAAAGCGAGACCTTCCGAATTTTGTTTACAATTTTAACATTTCACACCCTCTATCATCTCTCAATTTACCATAACACACCCCGAAGCCTAGGAAACATCCCCGACACCCGAAGCAAGTCCCGACGCTCCGAAAGCCCGAGAAAATAATTTTTTCAAGTTGAAACTCTGTCCGCACAAAGCCCGGTTTTCAACAAAAATCCCTGGTTTCGTCAAAGAAAGTCATATCTAGAAACGAAGTGTTGCCCAAATCAGCATTTATCATTCGTTTATTTCACGGTGAGTTCAATATAGAGACAATTGTATGTTATGTGTATATGTGCAATGTGCTTTCCCGTGTTAATATGATAATGAGCTATACCTTTGACCATGAAGTGAATGACTAAGCATCACTTGGGTATTGGTATGTAGCCTTTGACCATGAAGTGAATGATTAAGCATCACTTTGGCATTGGCAGAAGGCTAGGTAGGGCTGAAAGCCTGTAAATTGATAGCAAAATGTTAATTCATAAATCGTTTATTTTCTATGTCATATGGGTTGAAGTCTTATTGATGTATATCAATTTGAAATTGTTATGTCTCATTGATTGTAAATCTTTGAATCAGATTATTCGTTGATATGGAAAGCTTGTCATATGATACTCATCTGCTTTTGTTATTCTTTGTCTCTCTTTGTTTCTTTCATATTGATATGTATATGGCATAGCGTTATATTGTAATTGTTATTGAACTCACTAAGCATCACCCGCTTATCTCTCTCAGTGTTTAATTATTACATGTGATAAGAAACCAGTATAGTTATGTATTATAAGATGATGTAGAATAGTTAATATTATCACTTTTGTACTTAGTGTATAAATTCCTGGGAAGTTATGTAATATATAAAACTTTGTAAAAACCTTATTAGTCGGTTTGTATCCAGTCTTTTGTAATAAGACCATATATGTGAATATGTTTATGAATATGCATGTAGCATTTTTGGAGTAATAACATTGTAAAGGTATTAGAGAAATATTGTTTATCACAAATCATGGTATCAGAGCTGTAGGTTAAGTGAACTAAATACCACGGATTGGTATTTAGACTTAAATCGTCAGAAGTTCAATATATAAACGGATTCATTGTAAGTATATGTATACAAAACCATAGGAAAGACTTAAGTAAAGTATTAGGTAATGATAAATCCTAATATTATATAATACTATATTACTCCAAATTTTCAGAGCAATGGTTGAACAGGTGATTAGTCATACACCATATGTGGGTAGAGATCCTCATCTTGATGAAGTACATACTCCAGTATCCCCCCGTGAGGAGCGAATTGTGGATAAACTCACTGTTGTTACTCGGCAGACTCTCGAAGAATACAAAAAGAATAGTGATAAAGGCAAAGAGAAAGCCACCGGAGAATCTTCAAAAGGGGAGGCGAAATGTCCCTCATTCAAAACTTTCAAGAGTAATGGTGCTACGGAGTTTTCAAGTGTTCTTAATCCCATTGTTGTTCTTACATGGATCCCGAACACAGAAAAAGTATTTCGTATCTCCCATGTGGTTAGTGAAGACAAGGCTAATTATGCTTCTACAATGTTCATCGGAGAAGCCTTGGTCTGGTGGGAAGCAACATTTGAAGCTCTTAACGAGTATGACCAGGATAATTTATCTTGGGAAATGTTCAAAACTCGTTTGCTAGGAAAGTATTGTCCTCTAGACATGAGGAGAAGATTGGAGAAGTAATTCTTCGAGCTTAAACAGGGAGGAATGACTATAAATGATTATGAAACTCAATTCAATCAAAAAGCACGGTTTGTTGCAAAGTATATTCCAACTGAAGACGATAAAATTCTTTTATTCATGGAAGGATTACAGTATGAAATCTGCGATTTCGTGGTTAATCGGGATGTTCTGTCATTTGATAAAGTGGTTGAGTATGCTCGAAAGCACAAGCATGAGTTAGAGATACATGGTGTCACTCTTTCAGTTCCGAGGCATCCATGTATTGATCAAACTGTTTCTATTTCCTCTATTCCATCAGATTAATCTATTCGAACTGATCTTGGTAAACATGTGCAATCTCATAATACCTCTCATGGCCGCGGTAGGTCACTTGCTAATGGGCTATACAAACACGTGCCTTAATGTGCCTGAACACATAAAACTATATATAGTAAGTGGACATATTTCACTGGACTTCGCTTTTTCATTTGTGTATGAGATTGAAAATATATATAACCATTAATTTTATTCTTATATTTGTGAAATCCCTTTAATTTTATTCTTTGTGAAACCTACAGTTACCATAAATTACAAAAAAGATAGTCAAGAAAAGTAATTTTACAAATACCATTTTGCAAAATTAGTTATTTTATCATAGTCGCCTCCTATTTTGGTCATTTTACAATAAGAAGAAGAGCTGCTCATAAATATAAAACTACCCTGAAAAGTGGTCGAAATCAGGTAAAAAAAACATCGTTCTACAACAAAGCTTTGACTACACTATTCTACAACACATGATCACATGGAAGAGTCAACTAAATTTGCTTTTTGATACAGTTAACCTTAAGCTGAGATCTCATTTGTCAATCCAATCACTGAACAACAACATTATATAAATAGGCACATTAACTGCAGCAACAACTGAAATCACTCTGAAAACCCTCATGAACCTCCGAACCACCACTCTAACATTTGATGATTTGGTTTTAAAAGGTCCCACTTTTCCATCTGTTGACCCAAGTTGACCACTTACATCTTGTGGCATTGTAACATTAATCTCCTGCAATATCTGCTTCTTTCCTACTGCTCGCATCGTAGCATTTCCCCTTTAAAAAAAATTACTTACAATACTCAACGTCTCATAAAAACATGCTTCTGATTACATATCAGTAAACAGGTTTTAGAAAATTACCTTTCTACCCTCTCATTTGAACGTGTAGGCATGATCTTTGAGGCTTTCTTGATTAAATGCATCGACCCTTCAGCATCCCAAACCATCTCATACTCACAGTTTTCATCTTCATCTTTCTCTTTGCTACTTTTGAAGATGCCTAACATATCACTCATCAACTCACCAATATGTAGTTGAATGTTCAACCCATTTGTAGGCCATAAGAGAATCACAACAAGAGTAACCACAAATAACACGATATACCTGAGATTTTAAGCAAACTAATTAATTATTAATACATGACAAAATCACAAAAACAAACAAAAGGTTATGGTTACCATATGTAAATGAAGAGCTGTGTGGGAAGAAAACACAGATGAGTTGACACGTAATCCCATTCATTAGAAACTGTAACTTTACTTGCTGTTAGTAGCATGAAAGATGGATACAAGTTTCCTTGTTGCCAGCTAATTGTCCCTAGAGTTTCCTACACAAATTTGTTTAATTCATAACATCATGACATCATACAGACACATACACTTTTATGCTTAGGACCATACATGATTTATACATACATACCTCTAATACAGGCCCATGTTCAGCTACATGAGTAACACTACACTGATCATGATCATGTCCAGACAAAACAAGTACCTGTAGCCACATGAGAAAACAGCTTAGAATTATAATGACATAATTTTTAATTTTTTGTTAATGGAATGAAGAGAGAAGTGAGAAGTTACAGGTTTGACATAATCCAATAACTTCTTTGATGTTTCTTCTGTAAGATAATTCTGATACACAATTTCATGGTCATCTGTAGCACGAGAAATTCTCTGAAAATGAAAAGGTGAGAGGTTAATAGAAGTAAAATGGATATAAATAGAAATTTGAAAGTACTTATATTACCTGATTTATAATTGGGGAAGAACGTTGAGAACCACAGGAAGTTGAGTCTTGTCGAAAGAGTGGTATATGAGTTAATAAAACCCTTGGAGGTGAATGAGTTTCTATAAAAATGAAAATAATCTTATAATTTAAATTGAAAATTATACATCAGATAAAGTATTGCAATTTACATACATACCTCTTGACACGCTAGTTACAAACTTCCATGCAGCAGAGGTCTGGTTTTGTTGTGGATGACCTGACAAAAATAGAACCATCATTATATAAATTATACAAGAACCCTTTTTTTTAATTTTGTAAACTATTCTTGAAATCATATTATTTTTTCTAAAGTAATCAGGTTGCGATAATAATAATTGAAAACTTATATACCATCAAGTGTTTGGGCATCAACAGCAACAAATTCCACTTTTCCTGCTGTGAAGTTATAGTTTCTTGAACCAAATACCTTTTCATAGCGATTAATTACCTATTAAGTAAATAAAGCAAGTTATGAATCATGACACATGACCTTTAACAATAATACAAAAAAACATATATGTAATATGAAAAATATATACCTGAGGCATGCGAGAGTGATAAGCTGCATAACCAATATCATGGTTTCCTGAAAGGAAGTATACTTGATTATTGGTAGCTCTTTCAAGATTCTTAAGGTCGAAAATATGTCTAAACCGATTTAAAGATTCCTGCCATCTGAAACACCCAACAAAAGATCAGCTTGAAAGCTTTTTCATTATTATAACAATTTATAAAGATATGTGTTCTTTTTGGCTTACTCTTCATCGGAAAGAACAGGGCCACCATCAAAATAATCACCCAAAAACAAAATCATGTCAGGTTTGAAAGGTGCGATGGATCCCAGTATTGCTCGACGCATGTAGATGTCGGTATAGAATTGTACAACTTCCAGTGTCAGTGATTTAGGAGCTAGATGAAGCGATGTTCTATCCATGAGCTGTTAGAGACAATGGTATTGTGTTAAGGGATTTGTTGTGTAAAATAAGTACGAGATTTAATCGAAATTATGAATACCTGTGGATCTGTCACAACTGCAATTTTTACATAATCACCGGGATTATCCATCTAAACAAAACAACATCAGAAAATGAGCAATTATTACATTTAGGAAGCTAGTGTTTATGGATTGAAGTACAGGGTGAGTCACATGAATGTATATAGAAACAGCAGACATCAGAATAACAAAGGATCGAAGAAACTTGAGTTGAGGTAAAAGAGTGTAAATTAAGAAAGGGTTGATCGAACATCGAAGAATAAAAAGATGGTGAAATTACCGGAGGAGAAGGCCATGAGCAGCTCCAGTAAGAGGGTACCCAAAAGGCGAACTTCTCGCCGTAAAGAAGGGTAGCGACCCAGACGATGCAGAAGAACACCGTGAGATTGGAAATCATGTCTTCTCCGATGTGCAGCTGTAGCTGTAAGTTGTTCAGATGTGGTCGGTCTCCTTTGAGTTTGACCCATCTTCTTCTTCAGACACCATTTGTTGTTTTTTTACTCGATTTTACTTGTACTTCTCTTTTTCGATTATTTAGGGAAATTTTACCCTTTGCGTTGCTACTTGCTATTTTCTGTGACTTTTTTATTTTGTGGATCGAGTTTTATTAGTAAATAATTGAAATTGATTATTATAAATTTTCGTATTAAGTTTTTTTAATTTATTAACAAGGGTTTTCAATATAATATTCATTTATTTTAGTCCCATAAAAATAATAGATTATTGTAGTGTAGCTTATGAAATGTTGATGTATGAGTATAATTAATTATACATAATTTACAATATCTTACAAATATTGTTTTATGATAAGGAAAATTAAATTGATTTCTACATTTAATCCCTTTACTTCATCATCCTACTAATTCAACGATTATGATGTATAAAACATTAATTCTTTTTCTTCATCTCATCAATTGATTTTGATATTTAAGTATAATCTTGTGAGTAGTAACATTTAGTAGGAGGATATTTAACCTTTCGAATAATTATTATTATAAAATCCACCTCCTATACAAAGATTATCTGGCTCTGTTGTTATTATTAAATCCATTATTCCTTTCCTTTTCCTAGTTGGTCTCGTTTAATACTCGGTAGATCTACGTTTTAATTATTTTGCAAACTTTTTTATGGTAAGGCTATAAAGTATGGAGAGGGGAAAATATGTAGGGAGGGACACGGCCCACCTAACCCATTTAATTATATGGGTTATCGGGTTAAAATCGGATCCGCACGTCACAATCGGGTTCATGTATTATAATCGGGTTCATGGGTCAAAATTGGGTTCACAGGTCATACTCGTTTAATTAAGGAAAATTCCAAAAAAAAAAATTAATTGATTTTACATGCCTCACAAGTTACATGCCTCGTTAGTTTTAGCACTACACAACACCAAACTCACATCGTTTATATATATATATATATATATATATATATATATATATATATATATATATATATATATATATATATATATATATATAGAGAGAGAGAGAGAGAGAGGCTTAGGTTATTTTGTTTTTACTAACTATTGTGTGTCAAATGCACAGATCTGGACCGACGGATGGAATAGAATCAAATGTCATGATCTGAGGGTCTATGATATTATAATAGGGTAACATGTACCATATAATCACACAAATTTCAGCATAAGGGCATTTTAGTCAATTATCCTATATTAAAAAAAAGAAATTTCGAATTTTTAGGGATAATTAATTCCTTTATTTTTTAAAATCTGAATATTTTAAATTAATTCAAATTTAAAAATCCGATTTTATTCTGTCAGAATGACAAAATGCCAACCATAAATTAGTAAATATACTTTCGAAATTATTCTTGTAGAATATATTTTCAATGCAAATATTTTTGATAATTAACCTGATTTAAGAAATCCAGATTATTATTCATATACATCCAAGTTGAGTCTATGATTTTATTCTTAATACACATCCGCAATAAAATACAAATTCATACATATTCTTACAGACTAATATCCTTATACATTTTAATATATTTATACATATTCTAACAGGATATCATCAAAAATGAATAAAATTCTTTTAAAAAAAAGCATTCTTGAATATACAATTATTGAACAAATACGCTTGATCTTCTTCAGTGGTCCATATAATCCACTTGATCTTCTCATTCCAAATATTTCTCTTGTATGATCAATATTGAATTCCTTCTCCATGCAATTCTGAAAGAATAAGATACATTACTCATTGGTATTACCAGTTAAACAAAAGTACTTGTTATTAACAAACATTCTCAAAAGACATTCTAACAGAATACATTACAGAATGCACTTAAATCATAGTACTTTTCTATATGCATAAACATTCTAAAGCGTGTATAAATGTATTCTGTCAGAATTACTAGCAACCTATGTTTTATGTAATATTTATATTCTCATAGAATGAACATGTGTTTGCATTCTAATATGAAAAAAAATCCCCAACTTAACCCTTTTCATGCAAATTCTGACAGAATTCCAGCTTAACCCCTTTCATCAAGAACTAATGACATGTACCACTTGCAATGCTTCATTATTTAGGATGTCGTTCTATAAGAATGAAGGCGAATAACAAGTATCACCTAGTACAACAATTTCAAAACCAAGTGCAGCAATATGATGCAAATAACATTCTGTCAGAATAACTTTATGTTAAAAGTCACTACCATAAAACTTAAGGAACATTCCAACCAAAGGTACCTTCGTTTTTTTCCAGAGAAAATGTATTCCAAACCTTAGAGGATATCTTTTTGTACATTTGAAAACTCACAACCAGATACCAGACATATCCATTGAGAACTATGCAGAGGAGCCTTATGTGACATGTTTTCCTCTTTTAAAAGCCTGCAAACATTTTCAAAATTAACAAATTAAAATAAAACATCAAACAAGTTCCATTCCTCGAACTATATTCCACGCTTCACATGTCTTTTTAGCATTGTTGTTTATGACACAACATTTCAGCTAGGAATTTAATCAAACACTTGGCGAGCATCAAAGATAAACAAATGAATACCAACACATTTAAACTTCGAGTTAGGCAGAAAAAACTTATGAGTAAACAAACACAAAATACCATAAAAACTATTCAAAAGATTGTAGCATTTTAAAAATCTCAAAGCCACCAAGTGCATCATCTGATCAGTTTTTTTTTCCGAACCCCAATCTAATGAACACACACAAATAGAAATTAAATGGTTTTGTTGATAAACATTTTACAATGAACAAAAGATAGCAGCTTTTAACAATGAAAAACAAGAAATCTCATTAAAATAAATTAAAATCTTTTTGAAAATACACACGGGAAGGAAAGAAATAGAGTGGTCGTTACCCCTTGAAGTTGGAGGATTCAAGTTGGTTTAAGTGTGCAAACGAATTAAGGAGGGTGATCTCAGGGATGACCTAATTTGTCAATAGAAGGATTAATTGAAATTAGGGATGGGATGAGTAGAAATCGGCTTACAGTTCACAACATCGACATCCATCCCCCTTGGGCTGCGATGCCATAATCCTTGGCAAATGGGACCAACTCCGACACTGCTTCTCTCGTTCCTTTTAGACTTTTCGGTTCTTGCTTCAATTTCACGAGCCCAGTTCTATACTTCAATTACAGAGGTGGTACAAGAATGCAAAATGAAACTGAAAGCTTTGATTTCGAGGTGGTGATGGTCGGCTGGAAGAGGAGCGACAGTAAAGTTACCGATTGAGGTGAGGCTACAAATTTTTTAGGCCGATTTTTTGAAGATAAAGAGGGGAGAAGACTATGTTTTAGGAAGTTGATGAATTACCATAATTAAATATGCAAAGATTACTATAATACCCTTACATGATTTATTTAATGATTTATTATTTTCTCAATTCTCATTGGTGCATATATGCACACAATAGTTGCTAAAAACATTTGAACCTAGCTTTATATATATATATATATATATATATATATATATATAGAGAGAGAGAGAGAGATAGACTTACTGACGGGAGGGGCGAATCACCAGTCACATGATGAAGACGTCATTGGTGGTTGTGGCTGGTGTTGGTGTTGCGAACTACATGTATGCATCACTGATGGAGATGATCTCGATGAAACATGTTATTGCATATAGTCATATCGTGTTAAGTCAAGTTCAAGATCTAGAGCATAATGCAAATAAGCCAAAATGAGAAAAATAATTGATGAAATATTAAAAATTGTTTTATTTAATCGTATAATATGCGTGTCGGATTCATGTTGTGTCAATAATGACCACCCCTAGAGAGGATGAGGTGGGTTGTTGAGAGTTATAGGAGCACCATCATCCTCATACAGCGTCCCGCATTTAACTTCTTTTTGCGGGGGATATGAAATTTTGTGGTGAATCCATTTCAAGTAGATACATGAGTCAAGAATGAATCAATGTCACACCCTCTAAATGATATTCTATATTACAAATATTGGATAAAAGATGATCTTAGTCAGCCCTACTTGGTATCACATCAATTTTATCTTGTTTCCATCTCGAGGATCATAAGTGATACATTAGGGTTCCCGAGAGAACATACTTGAAGGCTAGATGTAGTTTGAGTGTATCGAAAGGGTGACATATAACTTACGATTAAAAGTGTTCATTTAATTCATAACAATTTTTGTTTATCATTTGAAATTTATTTCAGTTGATGTTACTTAATAAAAAAATAACAATAATGTTTGTTAATTAAAACAACTTTTAAAAGACACGTGTTCTTGTAACAACCAAAAATTTCAACCAATTTAAAATTTTCGAAAACAACTCGATTCCAATTAAAGTTATTACAAAAAGGTTTTCATTACAGTTTATTTTAAGTATTACCAGAATCTCATCACAACATAAACACGAGGAGCGGTACGATCACGCATTTGCCTTGCCACGGTCTCCTAAAGAACCTGAAAAACATAAAACCACAACTGTAAGCCCGAAAGCTTAGTGAGATATCCCCAAAATACCAACCACATATACCATACACGCATATCATGCCATAACATATCCGATCACAGAACAGCTATGCACTTCGGGTCTACTGTGGGACTGGTCCGCCGCACCGGCCAACAGTCCCCTGGTCCACCGTCCGAGTCTAGCCATATACCTCGAGTCTACAGTGTGATTGGTCCGCCCGCACCGGGCCTTCAATCCACCTGGTCCACTCTCCGAGTCTAACCACATACATCGAGTCTGCATTGTGATTGGTCCGCCCGCACCGGGCCTTCAATCCACTTGGTCCACTCTCTGAGTCTACAGTATGACTGGTCCGCCCGCACCGGGCATTCAGTCGGCCTGGTCCACTCTCCGAGCCTCGGCACGTCTTGTCCGCCCTCTTGGGGCCTACAGCCTATTCGAACCGCTCGCTGGGCCTTCGGGATAACCGGTCCGCCCTGGGTATCTTGGCCTATAGCACAAAGCAGGACACACCTCAACCCAACTCCAGTCCAAACAACCATGTGCACATATACATACAATCATATAGCAATTCACAATCAACAAGCAGATCAAATAGATCACATAACATATCATCATCCTAACCAGGATACCGACCTAACCGGTCACTAGCATAACATCACCCTATCTCTCAGGATACCGATCTCAATCAGGTCTCTAACATATACCATCCTAGCTATCAGGATGCAAACATATCAAAGCAATATCATAATAACAACTACCCGGATCTCAATTCGATAAGGGCCGACCTTGGTGCCTTAGACCCTGTTGATATAGTGAGGATAACTCACCTCGAAACTGACGACGGAACAGATAACCCAAGCTGCTCCGATCTCTGATACGATCTCCACCACTGGACAAACACCAAGGCACTAAACTCAAAACAATATACAACAATTACCAAAATGCCCCTGGAAACCATTGGTCAACCCTTGGTCAAAGACAAGGTCAAAGTCAACCCCTGACTGACTCTACTCGCCGAGTCAACCCGATGACTCGCCGAGTCCCCATGCTCAGCATTCCTTCAACCCACGACCCTACTCGCCGAGTCACCCCGAGACTTGCCGAGTCCAACAACTCTGAGTCTTCACTCACACAACTCACCGAGTCATCCCTTGACCCACCGATTCACGGCTCAACCAGAAAAGATTGGGACTCTTCGACAAGACTCGCCGAGTCCAAGAACAGACTCACCGAGTCTAAGGCTATCTTCAACCTACTCGCCGAGTTGTTCATACAACTCGCCGAGTTCCAGGCCATCTTCATCCAACTCGCCGAGTTGTTCTTCCAACTCGTCGAGTTCCAGCCTATCTTCAAGAAACTCGTCGAGTCCACCCATGTGACTCGCCGAGTAGCACCGGTCTGAATCCATACAGAAGCATTCCAGGCCATGCAATTGATCCAAAACATAGATCTAGCCTCCTAAAACCCATCCATCACGTAAAGTGGCAAACTTTACATGAATCCAAAGAGATCTAGGCCTTTTACACTCTAGGGCTAGGGTTTGGGACATAATAGCTCCTTCAAACACTCATCAACAGGGACTTTCCTGCACTCTAGACCTTTTCCCTTCCAGATCTGAGGTAGCAACCTCAGATCTAACCTCCAAACCCCAAAACATCCCAAGATAAGCTCCCCACAAACCCCAGAATGATGAATCCATAAGAGTAATAGCCCAAGGACGAGATATTACCTCAAAAGAACGCCTCAACTGCAATGGAACTCGAATCCAAGCAAAGCCCCTTGCTCCAAGCCTCCTACCCTTCAAGATTTCCTCAACAATTGCTTCTCCAAGCTTCCAAATGCAATATGATCACTCACACCTGAAGGCTAAGGGTTTCTGGACTTGAGGATGAGTAAAGAGGCTGGGGGAATGAATGTTATGTTCTTTATATAGGGCTCAACCCCAAGAATTAGGGTTTTCTCCACTCAGCGCCTACTCGCCGAGTCTACCTTACTGACTCGCCGAGTCGGCCACTTAACACGCGACCAAGTCGCGACTCTACTTGCCGAGTCTACCCATGGACTCGCCGAGTCGCTCTTTCCCAATTTACTCCTTTAGCCCTTCAACTCTTACTCTTGATATTTCGGGATGTTACAATTCTCCCCCACTTAAATTAGGCTTCGTCCTCGATGCCTGCAACAAAGTCAACTCTTAGAAATACTCTTGCCATGCACCACCTGGCATTAACCCGACCAGGTTTCTCAAAACACAACTATAGAACCAGAAACTCGTTTTCTCCTTCCTTACGGTGTCCTGACCACCGTCTCGAGCCGTCCACCGGCTTAGCCTCTGATAACTCCACTTATCAACTGAGTACTACTCATGATGCAGCACTGCTCCAATTCACAACCATCATTCGGCCCATATGAGTTAGAAATAACCATGCACCACCGGATTCCCGATTCGAGTCCAACTCTAGTCATTCTGCTGACAGAAAGACACATTCTTCAGAGCAACTCCCATGAGTTCTCCTCTTGCAATCACATACACATGCTGAACTAGCTCTAGCACCCTCAGGTTGGGAAAACCCAACACACAGATGATATCTTCAAATATCCCCCAGGATGAACCACTAATACATACACAATTCCCTGATCAGAATCACACTGAGAGCCCAAGACTCCCTCCCTACATCCCTTCCGAGCCTCTTGGCTCTACACCTGCGGAATTCCCTCCGCGACCTCAGCAGACATCCCAAACCGGATGTGCTTCCATTCCACTGCCACAAACACGCTGCTCAATAACCATACTCGGATTACTCTAATCATAACTCTGCTCTGCCGCTTTCACTTCCGTGAACTTGCACTCCCTCTCGGAGTTACACATTTCTCTCTTTTCCTTTACCAAGGAATCCACTTGGCCACATTGTCACTCCGACAAGTGCCACAGTGCTCGCCCAACGCTACACCACCCTTTTATAGCGTAACCGCTATCCATGCAACACACATGCTCTGAATCTGCTCGCAAGGACTCTCGAGTCTATGCACTATCTCCACTAATCAAGATCAATACCCGGGGCCAGACCTTCTGATGCTAACACATCGCAACATACTCAATCCATCTCCTCAACCGGACGAACAATACCTGCAGAGTCTTCAGCATGACTGGACCGCCTCACCAGGCCTTCAGCCAATATGGACCACTCTCAGAACCTTCAGCCAATCTGGACCGCCCTCCCGGGCCTTCAGCCTGGCTGGACCGTTTTCCGACTCGAGACTTCGGCTTGACTGGTACGCCCACCGGCCTTCAGTCTATCCGGACCGCTCAACTAACATTCATCATTCCGAGCTATCTTTCCCGGAAATCCTCCCATGCATACTGTTCTAGCCCTTTAAGGGTTCCGAACTCTGTCTCAATCGCACATGCTCGATCCCGGCCTGTTCCCAGGCCCTCCACAATCGAATGCCCTAGGTCTGTACCCCGCCTCGCATGCCTGCCACTTACTCGTACCAGCCTATACTCTTGACTGACAGAACCACCGCTGAAACCCAAGCAGCTAATCAACCTCTCATGTCCATCGACCTTCCGGAGAATCCTCAATTCTCCCCCACTTAGAGCACTGACTATCAATCACCGGTCGCCAACACCGACCACCTAGAACAACTCTGCACAAAACCAATACTTACACGCGGACTGATTCCCACAAGCATAATCAACCTTAACCAGATCCCATATCAACACTGATTAACCCGCTCAAAAGAAACTCGATCTGCATCTAACCACTCCTCAGAAAGCAGATGCTACCGGGCCTTCAAACCAATGTCAGGTTCCCACTAATAACCCTCATGAATGATAACCAACGGAATTCCCAATACAATAACCCATAACCAAACCACAACCCTCAAAACGACGAATACCGCATCGAAAACCACACAAGGATACCAGCACATAAACAATACACCACAATAATCACAAGATAACAAGATATAAAGAAAGAATCATACCTGCAGCTGCATCCGACACTGCTCTGACCTCTTCTGCCGCAAGCTGATAAGCACGACCCTGAGCCCTTGGGGGCTCCGCTCCATCCTGACCCCCACCTGTGATCCTCAAAGTGGCTGGTGTTGGAGCCTGCACCGGTCCTGCAGCAAGCTGTGGACATTTGACCCTCAAATGTCCAACCTGATGACAATGATAACAAATCCTCAAATCCCGAACCGGCGCTAACTGCCGACAATCCCTAGCATAGTGCCCCTCCTTTCCGCACTTGCGGCATGCACCACCAGACCTACAAACTCCGGTGTGACCCCTCCCACACTTCCCACAAGTGCGGTTGCTCAGATCCCCCACTCTAACATCAACGGTCTTGGACCGTTTCGGCGCCGGCTGCGACTGCATCGGAGCCTGCCTCATCTCACGCAACTGCAACTCAATCTCTAACTCACGCCGCCTAACGGCCTCCTGCAACTCCAACAAGGTCTCGCACCTCTGCGCAGACACAAACTGTCTGATGTCCCTCTTGAGCATGCTCAGATATCGAGACATCTGAGCCTGCTCTGAAGCGAACTCTTGGCAAAACATCGCCCTCTCAGTGAACATCCTGGTGATCTCAGTCACCGACTCCGAACCCTGCTTCAACTCAAGGAACTCCTGAGCCAATCTCTCCCTCTCAACTTGCGGAACGTAACGAGTGCTGAACATTTCTCTGAACTGATCCCATGAAACCGTAGCCCTCTGCGTATCTGAATATGACCCCATGGTCAATCTCCACCAATCCTTTGCCCCGAGCCTCAACAGGTTCAGAGCACACCTCACCCTCTGATCAGCAGGGCATGAACACGTGAAGAAACACCTCTCCATGTCTGATAACCATCTCATAGCGACAATCGGGTCCTGAACTCCATCAAAGGTGGGAGGCTTTGTATTATCGAAGTCTCGATACTGAAATCCCCGACCAGCTCCTCCCCCTGCCGCAGCTACAGCCGCTGTAGCTGCCGCGGCAGCCGTCTCCATGAGAGCCACATAACGCTCATCAAAATACTCAACCATGGCGGTCTTGATCGACCCAAACTGTTCCGTCAACTCAGCCCGGAACAACTAAGCAATCTCATCACGCAGGATCTCACGAATCCTCGCATCCAACTCGCACGTGCTCATCTGACCGATAACCTCGGGCGGTACTGACCCGCCCGGAACTCCCTCTCCTGCTCCCGATCCTGACCCGGATCCACTCCCAGCATGCCTCGGAATCTCTATACTGAAAAACACCACAAAATCTCAGACACTTCCCACTATCCCGGGAACCGACACTCTCAACCCAACCCTAGAGATCATGGTTTCCCTGATACGCATATGGGTCATGTGCTTTTAGTAGTACGGGCCCATACTACCTTCCACACCTACCCATATTTGTATGAAGTACTACCACAACACCCCAGTGAAAACATGCATAACAACTCTCAACCCTCACCACTAGAGGAACACTGAAAATCTCCCACAAGGAAACCCTAGGCTACGGGCATCACAAATCAGACAACATTATCATGAAATCCTGAAGATCCCTAGCCTAACACTAGCATGCTGTTCTATCAAAGCTCAAAAAAACAAATAACATGCATGGTATTTTGGGGTTACTTACTGGATCCGGCTAATCGTACCTCCGCGTCCTCCTTTACTCATTTTGAAAACCATTTTAAATACTCTTTTGAAAACTCTCCTCGATTTGAGACTGGAGTCACACGAGTGTTTCTCCAATTCACTCAAACCAAGGCTCAGATACCAACTTGTAACAACCAAAAATTTCAACCAATTTAAAATTTTCGAAAACAACTCGATTCCAATTAAAGTTATTACAAAAAGGTTTTCATTACAGTTTATTTTAAGTATTCCCAGAATCTCATCACAACATAAACACGAGGAGCGGTACGATCACGCCTTTGCCTTGCCACGGTCTCCTGAAGAACCTGAAAAACATAAAACCACAACTGTAAGCCCGAAAGCTTAGTGAGATATCCCCAAAATACCAACCACATATACCATACACGCATATCATGCCATAACATATCCGATCACAGAACGGCCATGCACTTCGGGTCTACTATGGGACTGGTCCGCCGCACCGGCCAACAGTCCCCTGGTCCACCCTCCGAGTCTAGCCATATACCTCAAGTCTACAGTGTGATTGGTCCGCTCGCACCGGGCCTTCAATCCACCTGGTCCACTCTCCGAGTCTAACCACATACATCGAGTCTGCAGTGTGATTGGTCTGCCCGCACCGGGCCTTCAATCCACCTGGTCCACTCTCTGAGTCTACAGTATGACTGGTCCGCCCGCACCGAGCCTTCAGTCGGCCTGGTCCACTCTCCAAGCCTCGGCACGTCTTGTCCGCCCTCTTGGGGCCTACAGCCTATCTGAACCGCTCGCTGGGCCTTCGGGACAACCGGTCCGCCCTGGGTATCTTGGCCTATAGCACAAAGCAGGACACGCCTCAACCCAACTCCAGTCCAAACAACCATGTGCACATATACATACAATCATATAGCAATTCACAGTCAACAAGCAGATCAAACAGATCACATAACATATCATCATCCTAACTAGGATACCGACCTAACCGGTCACTAGCATAGCATCACCCTATCTCTCAGGATACCGATCTCAATCAGGTCTCTAACATATACCATCCTAGCTATCAGGATGCAAACATATCAAAGCAATATCATAATAACAACTACTCGGATCTCAATCCGATAAGGGCCGACCTTGGTGCCTTAGACCCTGTTGATATAGTGAGGATAACTCACCTCGAAACTGACGACGGAATAGATAACCCAAGCTGCTCCGATCTCTGATACGATCTCCACCGTTGGATAAACACCAAGGCACTGAACTCAAAACAATATACAACAATTACCAAAATGCCCCTGGAAACCATTGGTCAACCCTTGGTCAAAGACAAGGTCAAAGTCAACCCCTAACTGACTCTACTCACCGAGTCCCCATGCTCAACATTCCTTTAACCCGCGACCCCACTCGCCGAGTCACCCCGAGACTCGCCGAGTCCAACAACTCTGAGTCTTCACTCACACAACTCACCGAGTCATCCCTTGACCCACCGATTCACGGCTCAACCAGAAAAGATTGGGACTCTTCGACAAGACTCGCCGAGTCCAAGAACAGACTCACCGAGTCTAAGGCTATCTTCAACCTACTCGCCGAGTTGTTCATACAACTCGCCGAGTTCCAGGCCATCTTCATCCAACTCGCCGAGTTGTTCTTCCAACTCGTCGAGTTCCAGCCTATCTTCAAGAAACTCGTCGAGTCCACCCATGTGACTCGCCGAGTAGCACCGGTCTGAATCCATACAGAAGCATTCCAGGCCATGCAATTGATCCAAAACATAGATCTAGCCTCCTAAAACCCATCCATCACGTAAAGTGGCAAACTTTACGTGAATCCAAAGAGATCTAGGCCTTTTACACTCTAGGGCTAGGGTTTGGGACATAATAGCTCCTTCAAACACTCATCAACAGGGACTTTCCTGCACTCTAGACCTTTTCCCTTCCAGATCTGAGGTAGCAACCTCAGATCTAACCTCCAAACCCCAAAACATCCCAAGATAAGCTCCCCACAAACCCCAGAATGATGAATCCATAAGAGTAATAGCCCAAGGACGAGATATTACCTCAAAAGAACGCCTCAACTGCAATGGAACTCGAATCCAAGCAAAGCCCCTTGCTCCAAGCCTCCTACCCTTCAAGATTTCCTCAACAATTGCTTCTCCAAGCTTCCAAATGCAATATGATCACTCACACCCGAGGGCTAAGGGTTTCTGGACTTGAGGATGAGTAAAGAGGCTGGGGGAATGACTGTTATGTTCTTTATATAGGGCTCAACCCCGAGAATTAGGGTTTTCTCCACTCAGCGCCTACTCGCCGAGTCCACCTTACTGACTCGCCGAGTCGGCCACTTAACATGCGACCAAGTCGCGACTCTACTCGCCGAGTCTACCCATGGACTCGCCGAGTCGCTCTTTCCCAATTTACTCCTTTAGCCCTTCAACTCGTACTCTTGATATTTCGGGATGTTACAGTTGTTTTAGTAATTAAAATATTTTTTCATTAATGTCTGAAATTTAAAAAAGTTTTTTCGAAAATCTCATTTGTTTTGAAAATATACATAATTTTTGAAAATGCATTAACTTTGAAAGTATCAATTTAAAAATCTATTAATTCTTATGTCCTAGAAAAGGCTATTTTTTAAAAGTTTGTTGTTTGGTTTTGCCTTGAAAACATCACTACACTCCTAAATGACGTTTTAATAATGTATGACACTATGGCAGGGGCGGATCTATATGGTAACATGTGTTACCCCTAAAAAAAATTGGGCAGTATAACTATATAAGAAGCGGAGATGCATACGCTGGAAGAACACGATATGCTAACCCTAACAAACATCATGTGCTACCTTAAAACCCAAAGTTTAAATTGAAAAAAAAACGCTAAAATCACAATAATTAATGTCTAATAGGCTTTGTGAATCATTTGTTGGTGTGGGCTCTCAGTCAAATGCGACACGTAATTGGAAGGAGCGTGTGTTGCCTCCGCTAGAAGAAATCGCTGCCTGGAACCATTAGAAATTTATAAATTGAAGTCTCAGAACCCAAATCATGAAACAACTCAACAAGTAAGTTTTCCTACTTTCCTTTGAAATTTGAAATTGGGTGTGTAATTAACGAAAATCAATTTTTTGAAAACATGAAATTAGGTATCCATTAAAATAAGTTGTTTTCATGATTGTCTTGTATTCTTCCTATTAGATGTTGTTGGTATTATGATAATGTTTTTTACATCTTCAAATTTTAAGGTAATCAGATTGGTTCTTTTTGTTTTTTTCTCTTGTTCTTAATTTTAGAATCATATCCATGTATATGATAATTTTATAGTTCAATTAATTTTTTAAATTTTGATTTTTTTTATATAGGGATAATGCTCACCATCATTGCAATATACTTAGTTCAAAAGAAAAAAATAAAAAGGGAACACACAAGTAAATATCAATAAGATCTTTTTCAGTTAGAGGGCAAATTGGGAATTTGAGGAAAACATTTTTACACCATATCCTATTTGGTATATGGAGAATAAGGGAGAGAGTATGAATGAAATTATTTGTTTTCCTTTCCAGCTCTAAACATCCATGATCATCTTCTTGATAATTCGTTGTGAAGATTTGCAATCTTTTTATGCTTCAATAAAACAATTTATAAATACTAACTAGGTACTTAAGGTTATATGTTACTTATTGTTGAAATCATGTTTGCTAATATAAGTGGTTACAAAATTTTCTATAAAAATTCAAAAACTTCAAACCCGTTAAACACGAATCCGAAAAAAAAAATCATATTATATAAAATGGGTTAAAAAAATCGTGCTACCCCTGAAGTCTTGTTTTAGCACCGCCATATATATATATATATATAGGGTTAAGTTCAAATGAGAACACTATTTAATGTGAGAACGTGAGAACACTACTTTATGTTACTATTCTACTATGAATTTAATATGTATAGTATTGTAGTAGTTATAATATGAATATATTCAATTTTATATTGCTATTCTACTATAAAATTTATATATATATAGTAATTTAGTAAATTCTAATGTGAATGTTAAATATGTGATTGTTCATATATTCGGTGATAAATAATGTCATAAAGTTGTAAATACAAAATTTTAATGTGAATATTAATGTGTGATTGTTCGTATATTTGTTGATGAATAATGTCATATCGTTGTATATACAAAATTCCTAGTAGAATAGTAACATAAAGCAGTGTTCTCACGTTCTCACATTAAATAGTGTTCTCATTTGAACTTAACCATATATATATATATATATATATATATATATATATATATATATATATATATATATATATATATATATATATATATATAGGGAGATGATAAAATGAGAACACCTAAAAGGTTGAGAACACGAGAACAATTCTGGACCAATCATTTTATAAGGGTATATTAATAACTTTATATAAATACTAATTAATGATTTCCTAAAATCTAGGGATAACGATTTTAATTACCTAAAAAAAATTAATAGTTCTTTTTAGTTAATGGAATATATATAATTTTTTTTTCATGATGATTTTTCCGAAAAATAATTTATGATCGTTTCTTTTTCTTTAAAAGGATATCAATATGCCTCAAATCACAAATAAATCCACTTTTATTTACGATCTCATTTTAATACATTTCTATTCACAATCACAAATGAATATACACTGTTAATCACAAATGAATATAACAAAATAGTACATAAATTACATCTAAAAGAAAATGATAAACATGAATATATGTTGATTATCATTTATTCAACCAATATACAAATACCTCAAATCAATATTGAATACATTTCAATCACAAATGAAATATACTTCTAATCAAAAATGAAATTACAATACATAAGTTAGTTGTTTTTCTATCAACATAAAAATATACATATATGAAACATCGAGCTCCATTTTCTTGAAAATATGCTTCCAATTGCTATTTTGTTTCCTTATTTCTTCTCAATGGACCTAACACAAAAATCACTAGATTAATTCATCAGTTTTAACCTTTTATCAACGACTATTGTCTATGAAGTATGAAAATTTTTAAATAGATATGATATTATTTGTACTGTTAGTAGAAATTGGTGAGACTGAAAACCATATCTTTGAGTAATCTTGTTGGTTCTTTTATCTTCTTTAGTATCCAAAACCTACATCAAGTGGTATAATCATTAATGCATCAAAGTGTTATAATCATTAATGAAAGGGACTCAACACTTACCTCTTGATCTTTGGATCGCTAGTAATCATTAACGATTAATGATGCTGGTGCTTTTTGCCTTTTGTAGTGCATCTACATCTTGCTTTTATCGTCTCATGCTACCCTCTTGATCTATATTCCTCTTATATCCAACTACTATGAGTTAGAGTGAGACTCAACCAGCTTTGATTTATGATTTTCTGCTAGTATCCAACATCACACCAAAAAACAAAGGTACTTGTGATCATTATTATTCTTAAATTCATGCCTGTAAAATGAGTTCAATGATATTAGAAAAAAACAATTCACAAACTATAATAATGTATGGAGAATGTATATATACATCTTCATTTATTCACAAACGCTTGTATATATGGTTATAGTTATATTCATGTATAATTATAGCTATATTCATGTATGATTATTGCAGAAAAGGAAGAAAAAAAACAAATGACAAACAGATAGAAATATTTAAGTAATTTTGTTTGCATCAATATAGATAAATTTGAATGTTCTATTGTTTTTGCTTGTCATTGAGGGTGTAGAAAAAGGTTAGCTTTGATTTTTATTCATTGAATATCGTCAGAAAAAAAAGAATTAAAGAAAAGATTGAGAAATAATCAAATAAGCATTCAGGTTCCAGTTTTCTGACCAAGCTCGAGCTCGGCTCGTTTAATTTGAAGAAGCTCGAGCTCGATTCGAGCCTTAAAATGAAGCTCGAGCTCGGCTCATGAACAATTTAGTGGGCTCGCGAGCCTAATCGAGCCTAAACGAGCCTCTCTCTCTCTCTCTCTCTATATATATATATATATATATATATATATATATATATATATATATATATATATATATATATATATATATATATATGTGTGTGTGTGTGTGTGTATGTATGTATGTATGTATGTATATATATATATAGAGAGAGAGAGAGGCTCGTTTAACCTCGTTTAGGCTCGCGAGCCCATTAATTGAAGCTCGGCTCGAGCTCGTTTAATAAACGAGCCTCATATTTAGGCTCGAGCTCGGCTCAGGCTCGTTTAATTCGATCTCGAGTCGAGCTTTTAACGAGTCGATTCCGAGTAGCTCACGAGTAGCTCGGCTCACTTACACCCCTAAGCACCTTATGTGCACAGCTTATCTTCTTCCCCTATTAGTCGATTTAAATGAGTAAAGTACCATACCTGAGCAACATACACATGCAAAAGAAAGTCGCCTCTTGAATATAAATGTAGGTATGGACTATTTGTAACCAAGACGATATGCAATCAAGTATTTGCTCGAATAGTGGAAGAAGATAAGCTGTATGCGATTTATGTATCAAATATTTGACATCCAATTTATGCATCGAATTACCTGTATGCGATTCAAACAACACAATGGAAATCGAGATTCACTTTGGAAATCGACACATTGGCACAATACTCGTCGATCGATTTAGAGTAGATCAGGGGAAGGTCGACGCCTCTTCTGCACCATGATGAGTAGATCAGCCGTTTATTGTCACTCGATCAGACGAGGATCGAACATTCCCCAATCGATTATGCCTCCTGATCCCTGCTCTGTTCGTGAATACTTCTCCTCCGATCAACATCAATTTGGAGATCTTGTTTCCCTTTCCTTTTTTGGCTTCATCAATTCCCTTTTGGTGGTGGATCAATGATGTAGGGTGGAGGCCTATCTAGGTTTACAGAGAGAGATGAAGAGCGAGACGGGAAATGGAAGGAAATAAGTGAGTGATTGAGGAATTATAGGGATTAAACAACGGTGGTAAAGATCCAATTACTATAATACCCTTATCACCATTTGAAGTTACACTTTAATACCAGTAACTTTTAAAACTTTACATAAATCGCCAATTCGATAATAACCTTAGATTTAGTTTTTTAAATGGTTCAGATCTGTTCTCGCGTTCTCAACCTTTTGGGTGTTCTCATTTGATCCCACTCCTATATATATATATATATATATATATATATATATATATATATATATATATATATATATATATATATATATATACTAGGCGAATACCTGCACGTTGCGCATAATACAACAATATATTTTAATTTTGACACATATGTTATATATATATATATATATATATATATATATATATATATATATATATATATATATATATATATGACATTGTTATTAGCTTTTATATAATAAATCTTATAATAAGTTGGTACAAACATTGTTTGTTTTGAGTTATTTGATAATGTAGATATCTTTTAAAATCATATAATCTTAAGTGTCTTAATGACGTCTACCTGAGGTTACTTATGAATAAAATTAAATATAATATATGATTACTTATGAATAAAATTAAATATAATATATGATTTAATGATATTTATAGTTGTTGTCATGATCAGTTACTTTTAAAAAGTATATTTGATTAAGATTTTAATTTCTGTCATTGTAATTCTTTAAAATATCAAACATTGTTTTTGTTTTGGGTAAATGGCACAAAAAACAGTCTTTTTACACAGAAATTCGATTTTGACACCGTGTTTTTATTTTTGTGTCAATTTTGACACTGTGTTTTCCAATTTGTTACAATTCTGACCACTTAACCGGTTAACCAGGTTGCATGTTGACGTGGCATGATGACGTGTCAGTTTTGATGACGTGGCATGCTGACGTGTTAAAATTAAATTTTTTTCTAACAGAAAACACTAAGTTTGTTTTTTCGATTTTGACACTAAATTTAATTTTTTTTCTTTCAACTTTGATACTATGTTTTTTTGTTTCAAATCGAACATCATTTTTTTCAATTTTGTTCAATGTTGACAATTTTTTATTTGAAACCCTATAAATATTTTTTTAATACATTTAAACCGTATAAATATGTTTTTTTTTCATTTAAAAACCATAGTTTTGTATAAATACATTTTTTTACACTCAAACCATATTTTTATGTATAAATATGTATTAGTTATATAAAAATTGTATTTTATATTAAATATGCAACTTTAAAATGTGGTTTTTAAACGAAAAAAATATGTTTATACGGTTCAAAATATAATAAAAAAATATATTTATACGGTTTCAAATGAAAAATAGACAAAATTGAACAAAATTTGATAAATGATGTTCGATTGGAACAAAAAAATATAGTGTCAAAATTGAAATAAAAAATTAAACTTAGTGTCAAAATCAAAAAAAATGAAAACTTAGCGTTTTTTGTGGAAAAAAAATCAATTTTGACACGGCAGCATATTATGTCAGCATGCCATGTCATCAAAACCGACACGTCATCATGTCACGTCAGCATGTAACCTGGTTAACCGGTCAAGTAGTCATAATTGTAACAAATTGGAAAACACAGTGTCAAAATTGACACAAAAAAAACACGGTGTCAAAATCGAATTTCTGTGTAAAAAGAGTGTTTTTTGTGTCATTTACCCTTTTGTTTTTAAAGACTACAATATAATTTTTGTATATAATTTTATTTTTAACTATTGTTATTGTAAGTTATTTAAAATAACGTATTTCGAAACTCTTAATTATTTTAATTTGGTTTAAGAAATTTAACTTTTTTAAAATTTATTTGATGAATATTGTTAGCTTCTATGATTGTAGTTATTTAAAACAAAAAATATTGTTTTTGTTTTTAAAGAAAATATTATAGTTTTTTATATAATAATACATTTAACTATTCTAATTGTAAGTTATTTTTAAGCTATTTTTAAAAAAAAAATTGGTAATGATTATAAGAAAACAGTTTCATGTTTTTTTTGTTTTGTTAATTTAAGATTACAAATTAGGTTTAACACTATAATTCATAATCTTTAACTATTTATAAAATAGTCTCTCGATTTTTTTCAAGTGTAACTGAAATTTTGATTTAAGTTAACTGTTTAATATTATATTGAAATTAATAATTTAATTATTTTGCATCAACTCATAAATTATATAAATGTTAATATGTTAAAAAATTAAAGTCATAATTTTATAAATAGAAATATAATATGAGATTTTAATATTGTAGTTTAGTCAATCGTTTGAATGACTTGTATCCACGAGTTACACATGAATGAAATTAAATATAATATATGTTTTAATGTTATTTATAGTTGTTGTTATTGTTAATTAATTTTTAAAATTTTTTTTGTGTAACGTCCTGATTCTCAGGTATTAATAATATTGAATCCTTTGAGTGTTTAGATCTACTCGACGAGTTGGTATCCCTACTCGTCGAGTAGTAGCGGGTTGATCCGGAAGTTTAATGACCTACTCGTCGAGTCCAAGAGGGGACTCGACGAGTAGGAGCTGGCAGATGAAACCCTAAATCCCAGGGTTGTGCACCCTATTTAAGGAATCATAAGCTTCCCTTGGCTTCTTTACAGTCCTTTGAGAGTCTAAGAAAACCTTAATCTGTGTGGTGCTTCTTCCTTGTGTGTTTTAAGCCTTGGTGAGTGGATCTTTGAGGAGAAGAGCTTGGAAGACAAGAGGCTAGGAGAAAGAAATCAGAAGTCTACCTCAGATTAACATTATTGAAGGTATTAAGTTGCCACCTTCACTTCATTTTCCTTCTAGACCTCTTTTTGTTGAGATTTAGGGTTTTTATGGCTTGATTGAGAGGTTTATGTGGGATATGAGCTAGATCTGAAGTTGTAACTTCAGATTTGGACCCTCCTTCGGTTCTAGAGTCATAAAGCTCTGAGCTCGGCCTTGAATGAAGCCTTCCTTGAGTGTGAAACCCCATTGTGAGTTTGGATTCGACATTAAGAGCCTTTATAGCCATGCATGCACGTAAAGTTTGCAACTTTACGTGAGAAGTAGGCCTTAGTAGCTTGGATCTGTAATTTGGAGCCACTGCATGGCTTAAAAGAGTCTGTATGGCTTAAGGACTGTAGAGACTCGGCGAGTTATATGAAGATAGGCCTGGACTCGACGAGTTGGATGAACAACTCGGCGAGTCCGATGAAGATAGTCGTAGACTCGACGAGTTGAAGGAACAACTCGACGAGTCGGTTAAGGTTTTCCCCAGCTGATGATGCATGTGATCTTGTCGAGTCGCAAGTGGGGAAAACTCGACTGGTGGCCTTAGAATTTCGATCAAACCTTAGGAACTCGACGAACCACCCCGGTGACTCAGAGAGTGGTCTATATCCCGAGAAACTCGACGAGTCACTAGATGTACTCGGCGAGTTAGGATCAACATGGACTGTTGACTTGACCTTGACTGAAGTTGACCAGGGTTGACTTTGGTGGGGGTAATGACCAGTTATGGTACGACACTTCTAGGCAGTTGAGTTGGAGCAGCACGTGGGACATATTTGGTCGTAAAGTGTCAGTTCACCGTTCGTGTCAGGTGAGTCTTCTCACCATACCTATGGGTCTAAGGCACCAAGTCCGACCCATTATGTGAACATGTTATGTTATGTGTGTGCCATTCTTTTATTAATTGATATGTTATGTGATATTATATTGGCATGAAAGACCCCGGGGGAGCCCGTGGCATTGGATTTAAGACCAAATGGGGTAGCCCATGGCATTCCTAGGTAAAGACCATGTAGGGTAGCCCATGGCATTGGATATAAGACCATGTGGGGTAGCCCATGGCAGTCCTAGGTAAAGACCATGTGGGGTAGCCCATGACATTCTTGCTGAATCGTATTACATGGTTTTTGTGGTATGTTTATAGCTTTATCTGCTATCAGGATATGTGTATGTGATTGTGTGTGGTATGCTTTGGGAAACTCACTAAGCATTTCGCTTACAGGTTGTTGATTTGTTTCAGGTACTTCTGAGCCCAAGGGCAAGGGCAAGGTGTGATGACATGGCGTGCACTCAATCTCTCTTTTTAGTATGTTTGGGACCCTCTGATGTTTTCAAAATGAAAAACAATGATGTAATAAATGTGATTTGGAAAACAAATGTTTTAGGAATCTATGGTTTATGAGGTTGGTTTGATTAATTGAAAATGAAAAATTTCTTCGTAAAAATTGGGTCGTTACATTTTGCTTAATGTTTTAATTTCTATCATTATAATTTTTTAAAACATCAAACATTGTTTTTTTTATTTTAAGTAACGATATAATCATTTATATGGAGTTATTTTTAACTATTGTTATTTTGTAAGTTATTTTAAGCTACTTATTTGAAAACTTTTAACGATTATAAAAATATATTTAGGAAATATTTTAGTTAAATGTTGAGTTTTTGCATTTATCACTACAATTTAAGTTGATACTGTAATGTTATATTTAAATTAATAATTTAAGTATTTTGTCCAAACTGTTCAAAAGTTGTAGCTTTAAGTATAATATAACAACATTTTAAATCTAATAAATTAAGTATAATATATTAAAAGTTAAAGACATTACTTTATAAGTAGAAGTAAAGATATTATTTTAAAACTGAAATTTAGTTTATTTATGATTACACCTTTTGTTTGATATTTATTTAACTTTATTAACCAACTTATAATCATTATTATAAAGACACTACAATTTATCACTTTTAACTATTTACAAAATATTTTTTGGGTTGTTTAAGTTAAACTAAAATTTATATTTAAGTTGACCTTGTAATGTTATATTTAAATTAATAATTTAAGTATTTTATACAAATTGTTCCAAAATTGTATCTTTAAAATGATATTGGTTTACATCCAATAATGTATTAAAACTAATAAATTAAGTATAATATGTTAAAAGTTAAAAAAAACATAACTTTATAAGTAGAAGTAAAAATATTATTTTAATATTGAAATTAAGTTTATATATGATTACACTTTAGGTTTGATATTTATTTAACCTTATTAACCAATTTATAATTATTATTAGATAGAAATTGAAAAATCATGGGAGTTTTAAATGAATGTGGTGAAAGGAAAAATGTTTCATTTATAATATAGTGTGATATATATATATATATATATATATATATATATATATATATACACACACACACACTAACCCCGCGAGCCATTTAGGTATAGTGTAGTTATTTTCCTGTGGAACAACCTAAAAGGTTATTAAAAATGTACCCTTTTTAACATTTGAGTCTTAAAAAAATGCTCTAACTTATTGAACTTCCTTTCTGAAGTCATCTAGTTTGTTCATCCTTTTTGGATTGATTTTCTATGTCTTATTTGAGTATAAATAGAAAAAATATTAAACTTATTTTATCTATATTTTACAAACAAAATTAAAACTATAGCCAAGCAACAAATCCAAATTAATTAATTTAAATACATCCCAAAACATGATATACACATAACATAACCAAACATAAACATAAACATAATTCACATTCATAATGTCACTCGGAAACTATTAAGCATCTAAATACAAAAACCCTAATTTATCATATTTAACAAAATACGAAAAAATATGACCAAAGAACACAAAAACCGACAAAAAACTAAAAAAAAAAAGTGGTGTTCCCTTATAATATATGGTCGAATCATGCATGGAAAATATATTTCCGGTGCTAGAAATGTTCAGCCAAGGACAAAAAAATTCACCAACCCTCCCATGTTTCTTTTCATTTTTGTTTATGCAATTAGGTGCTCTAAATTTGATTTGCACTAAAATCAAAATTTTCAAAAATTAGTATTACACTAAAATAGTACTAACTGGATGGCTCTAAGACGGGTATTGGGTTTTGGTTCGATAAGAACACTTAGATTAAAACCAACATAGATTAGAATAGGACACATTTATATTTGAGGTGTTAACATGGTCGTTGTAGATATGAATATCCACAAATCGGTACTGATTAAGTTACCATATCTACACATCTACATGTTCACACACGCGGTACTTGATATTCGTTTATCAGTAGTCGAACTAAAGCTTAAAGTTATTTATTTAGTTTCATCACTCCAAGCACTTAGAATAACCAAGAAAACCCCTTTAGATTACCCTTCAAAATCATGGATATGTACCATCTTGGGTTTCACGGGTAAATGACCTTAGGTTCTATTTCATGCAAAGGACTAAGTAGGGCCCAAAAGGCTCCTTTTTCTTGCAAGAAAATCAATGATGGCCTTTTTTTAGGCCAATCCAGTTTCCTTTAAGGGTAAATTACACCAATCATCTCTTGTGCATATCTTAGAAAGCGTGTTTACTCTTTATTTTCATAAATTAATTCGGATCGTCTATCATTTGCTTAAAACTTGCATGCTTTGTCCCTAATATGCATTTTTGTTGTGAATGTAGTCCCTGCCAGATCTAAAATGGCCATAATGCCATTTGTGTATTTCTTTTCCATTTTATTTAACGTTATTATTATTATTTTTAACTTTTTTTTTAAATGGTAAACATATCATGCCTACCACCCTCACCCCCATTTGTCCCTTCCCAAATCTCCATCTGCCTCACACGAACCCACTCCCCTTAAAGTAAAAATCTAGCCACCGGACCACCACCGGAAAATGGAGTAGCACCATCGGTAAATGGAAAATCGTCAAAAATCTTTAGCCCGTTTCTCTCCATCTGTCTCATACACCTGGATCTACCTCTCTATAACTTCACCAAAAAAAATTCGTAAATCGCAAACCCTAGTCTCAAATTCTCATTAAATATATTAGCTTTAACTAAACCAATTCAATCTTTTACCTGGTCTATAGAGCAAATTAAGATCAATCCGATCAAATCTGATTCCAAGGCCAGGAATTTTATTATTGATTTGGAGATAAATCTCTTCATCAGCTGGACACAAAGCACGAGCTCATTTGTAGCCTTCTCCAAATCCATTTCAAAGTTTTGTTTGTAAATATTACCATGAACACGTTCATTGAAGCGTTAGGAAGGAGGAGACACATTTGGTGACCGATTAGAGGGAGAAGAAGAACATGGGGTGTAACACAAAGCCTTGCCAGCGTATTCTCTTGCCACTTCATCCACCACTTTATCGACCTTGATTTACAACAGATTTATAAATGATGAGGGAACATGATATGAGCTTGAAAGTGGGGGCAGAAGACGAGGACTTCTCTGCTGCGATTGCCGGAGAAAAGGAGGAGGAACTTATGTCGTCTCGCCGGAGAGTTAGGTTTTGAGTGGTTATCGGTAATGGTAAGAATGAGGGAAACGAAAGAAACTAGGGAAAGGGAAAGGGAAAGAGATGTGTGTGTGGGGGGGGGGGGGGGGGAGGGGGCTTGGTATATATATATGTGTGTGCGTGTGTGTTTATATATATATATATATATATATATATATATATATATAGGAAAAGTAAATATACATTACAGCGCCACCTAAGCTTACGTACTAAACCTTATGAAAATACGTTTTTTTACTATATAAAGATTGCGATTAAAGGATTCACGATTAACACATGAAGATGTAGATTCATGATCGATGCAATAGTTTTGATAAGGAAGCTAGAATATTGATAAACCTTCGTGACAGTGGAAAATAGTAATGTTCGCTGGGATTAAGTAATAAATGATAATGGAGGAAAGAAAACATAGATGGTAAAACGATAATGGAGGAAAGAAATGTTAGTGTGGATGGTATATTACTAAGTGAAAAGCAAACTAGGTATTATTACTAAGTTAAAACGACATATCTTAGAGATTTAATATCTAAGCTTAGGTAGAGGGTTGTAATGTATATTCCCTATCCCCTATATATATATATATATATATATATATATATATATATATATATATATATATATATATATATATATATATATATAATGTCTAATGATTAACGGATAAAAGAAAATTTAAAAAGAAATTATTAAGAGCAAACGAATCTTTTTATATGTAGAGGGATGAAGTGCGCATGTTTTAAATAAACGAGGTACGATCCGAATTAATTTTTGAAAATATGGACTAAACACACTTTATGACATATACACGATAGATGATTGTTGTAATTTACCATTCCTTTAATCCTAATGAATTCTCACTTAATCTTTCGGTATTCCTATGTATTTTCACCTTATAGTCAATTATAAGTAGTCATTAAATACTATACAATAATAATTATTATCACTCACTTTCCTTTTTATGCAACCTTAATAAGATCAACACGAGTAGTAACTATTTTACGATCATATATATATACTAGGCGAATGCCCGCGCGTTGCGCAGAAACACCTATATAGTTGAAGTTTTTACAAATATATGATTTTTTAAATATAACGATAACGTTGTTGTTAAATTTGATATAATAATTTTTATATACTAAATTGATATAATATATTGATTATTTTGAATTAAATGATAATATATACATTTATTATAACTTCATAATCTCAATCGTTTGAATGACTTCTACCCGCGAGTTATACATGAATAAAATTAAATATAATATTTGATTTGATGTTATTTATAGTTGTTTTTATTGTTAATTAATTTTTTAAAATTTATTTGCTTAATGTTTTAATTTCTATCATTATAATTATTTAAAACATCAAACATTGTTTTTTTTATTTTAAAGCTAACAATATAATTATTTATATAGAGTTCTTTTTAACTATTGTTATTGTAAGTTATTTTAAACTACTTATTTGGAAACTTTTAACGATTATAAAAATATATTTAAGAAATATTTTATTTAAATTGAAATTACAATTTAGTTTTTGCTTTTATCACTACAATTTATCACTTTTAGCTATTTACAAAATATTCTTTAGTTTTTTTTTAAATGGAGCTGAAATTTATATTTGAGTTGATATTGTAATGCGCAGAAACACCTATATAGTTGAAATCTTTACAAATATATATTTTTTAAAATATAACACTAACGTTGTTGTTAAATTTGATATAATAATTTGGATATTAATTTGATATAATATATTGATTATTTTTAATTATATGATAATATATAAATCTATTATAACGTCATAATCTCAGTCGTTTGAATGACTTCTACTCACGAGTTACACATCAATAAAATTAAATATTATATATGGTTTAATATTATTTATAGTTGTTATTTTTAACTAATTTTTTAAAATTTATTTGCTTAATGTTTTAATTTCTATCATTATAATTATTTAAAACATCAAACATTATTTTTTGATTTTAAAAGTAACAATATAATCATTTATATAGAGTTATTTTTAACTATTTTTATTATAAGTTATTTTAAGCTACTTATTTGAAATTTTTTAACGATTATATAAATATATTTAGAAAATATTTTAGCTAAACTGATATTACAATTTAGTTTTTGCATTTATCACTATAATTTATCAATTTTAACTATTTACAAAATATTATTTGGTTTTTTTAGTGGAACTGAAATTTATATTTAAGTTGACACTGTAATGTTATATTTAAATTAATAATTTAAGTATTTTGTCCAAACTGTTAAAAAATTGTAGTTTTAAACTGGTAATGGTTTAAATGCAACAATATTTTAAATCTAATAAATTAAGTATAATATGTTAAAATTTAAAAACATAACTTTATAAATAGAAGTAAAGATATTATTTTAAAATTGAAATTTAGTCTATTTATGATTACACTTTAGGTTTGATATTTATTTAACCTTATTAACCAACTTACAATCATTATTAGAAAGATACTACAATTTATCACTTTTAACTATTTATAAAATTATCTTTGAGTTGTTTAAGTTAAATAAAATTTATATTTAAGTTGAGCCTATAATGTTATATTTTAATTAATAATTTAAGTATTTTATACAAATTGTTCAAAAATTATACCTTTAAAATGATAATGGTTTACATCCAACAATATATTAAAACTAATAAATTAAGTATAATATGTTAAAAGTTAAAAAACATAATTTTATAAGTAGAATTAAAGATATTATTTTAATATTGAAATTTAGTTTATATATGAATACACTTTAGATTTGATATTTATTTAACCTAATTACCAAATTATAATTATTATTATAAAGAAATTGAAAAGTCATGGGAGTTTCAAATGAATGTGGTGAAAGGAAAAAAAATGAGGGTTTCAAATGAATGAGATTCAAGAAAAAAATGCTAGCTTTATAAGTATGTATGATATATATATATATATATATATATATATATATATATATATATATATATATATATATATATATATATATATATATATATATATATATAACATTTGCATACAAGAGAGATGAAAAACCAAGAATACAAAAGTACTCATCGATGCAAATCACTTTTACACATCATTTTTACTATAATTAAATTTCATTTCTAGACTTTTTATTATGTTCTTAATGGGTCCTTAAACTTACAGTTTTGAAGGAATTTTTACCACAATCTCCATATTGGCTTAAAAATTATGTGCACTCAAAATTCCAAACCATAAACACAATATACTTATATTGAGAAAAAGGGTGACTCCGAGATTTAGGAGGCCTTGTGTAATTTAACAAAAAATAGGCCTTAAAATTTGAAAGATCTGAAATTTAAGCAAAACAATTTGTGAAATACATAAATTAAAATTTTCATACTAAATAATATATATATATATATATATATATATATATATATATTATTTAGTATGAAAATTTTAATTTATGTATTTCACAAATTGTTTATATATATATATATATATATATATATATATATATATATATATATATATATATATATATATATATATATATATATATATATATATATTGTTTCTACTTAAAAACGGGCATAATATTTGTTGAAATAAACTTTTCAACAACACCTGCATAAATAACTTTATCCAAAATGTTGCTTTCAACTATGACGATCAATTTATAGATTTACTTCTTGGTTTTGATTCTGAAACTCAATTAGTAAAGTATAAAACTTTTATACTCTGAAAGAGCTCTAAAAGTCATATTACATTATGCCATTATTATATTCTCATAAACCAAAAAGTAAAAATCAGATTACAAAGAAAAAAAAAGAAATTAAAAGTTATATTACATTCTTATAAAAGAAATACTATGATTTGCTTTTGATAAAAAAATCTGATAAAAAATTTGTATATTACAGTATCGGAAAAGAAATACTCTGATTTGGTTCTCATAAAAAAGTTTTGATAAAAACTTATGAATATACTATCATATATTCAACATCTCAAGATGATTGCTTTCTTCTCAAATTTTGATTGACTCTGGTTTTCAAAACCTCAAAGCTTTTAAATTCAAGAAAGAGATAAAGAAAAAAAAAACTTATTTACTTATTATAAAGAAGTTATTAGGAATAAGAATATTATCTAATTTTTTAACCACAGTTCATTTTTTTTTAAGTAAACGTCATTTTGCTTGTGAAGTTCTGCTTTTCAACTTTTAAAGTAACATGGCTTCCCGATTTTTTTTTTATTTTTTTATTCACTCGTTTTTGAGGATTGATGAAGAAACGGGTAGAAAAAAAATAAGAACTCAAAGTTGTGAAGAAGGAAGTAAGGGGACTGTTGCTGCCATGGAGTCTAGAGAATTCACTAACCATCAATAATTAGCGAGAATGTAGAAACCAAAGCGATGTTTACTTCTCCTGAAATTATGATTCTTGCTTTCCGTCATTTCTGATTCCCGCTCATCCTGCGTTGTTCCTAATTACTCTAATGTATGATACATTCCTAACTTAATATGATTTGAGCCAAAAGAATAACACACAATACAAAAAAATGGGCCCTAGATTTTAGTGGGCCCTGTTCAAAGTTCAAAGTTCAAAGACACACTTTGAACTCCCTTTGGGCCGACCCTGTTTGAGAAACGAACACCTAGAAGTTTATCCAATTTCTTGTCAACATTTACCATACCTTTCCAACTCTAACCCTTAGCCAAGAGACAAACTTTCAACTGTGTGGTCTTGGTTCCTCATAAATTATTTTCGTAAAGACTCACTTACAACAAGCTAGTACCAAATTGAACATGTACCAAATTGATGGTCTAAATTGTTTTTTTTGGACGTATCTTGAGTACTCGAAGGATAAACCCCCATGGTGCCACATTGAGGAACATCATCCTACAAGCCCGTCACTGTACACCAATATCTTTTCCAACCCATACCAACCATATCGTTTTGACACTTAGAGTTAACACTACCCAACGCCTCTTCAAAATCGCCAATCTCCACCCATTTAGAGATACCCCTCACCTTTTCTGACATGTCTGGGGAATCCTCTCGATGGATCAACGACTTTCTTACATTACAAAATCTTGTCATTTCACCCACCCTTGCGAGCCTTGCTTTGAAGCCACATTCCTTGTTCTAGCAAGACACTTGCACCTTGAACTTGAAATTAACCCGCCATAGACCATTATTCCATGTAAGCAATATGATTACACTTGAGAAACCATCTTCTATGTTGTTATGTAACCAAGATTGTTACGACCTTCACCGAACAACTCAATTTTTGCACTCCTTCGACCTATTGGATTTTGTTCTATAATGCCCATTTATTGACAAATCAAACTTGAGAAAAGAAACTTGATTAATTCGACACTCAACCATCTCCAATTCACCCTTTGATTAATCTTTGAAAATCGTTGCCCTAAGAACAAACCAAGCACCATTTTCCTGATCAAAAACTCATGTGAAGATTTAAACGGGGTCGCCACCAAATGACAACATTCACTCACTCTTTAATCGAAGAGAAATTCACAAACCCAAAACCAAAGAGAAATTCAAGTAAACAAATAAACAAACAAAAATAAAGTTGTCTTTGTCACCCAATTTGAACATGAAAATTTTCAAAAACCAGGCACCAAACTTCTACGGTTCCAACCTCTTTTGTCTTGATCTTGATCAAAGTTTCCATTTAAATATGCAATTGGAACATCACCCAACAATTGCTTGCACCTCTTCGTTGTGCATTTCTTTAAAAAATTGGTCATTTCCACCTCAGGCTCTTATACCAATTTGGTGTGCATTTGCGAATACGAAATAAAGAAATAAGAAGATACTATTAAGAAAGATTGAACAAAATGACCAGAAAGAGTGTTTCTTGATTGACTTGTGCATACACGGCATGACTACATGAGAGAAAGGTAAAAGTAGGAATACAAAAATACTCATTTTTGAGTATCCCTTTGCCAGGGTCAAAAGTTACTTTTTGACCTCTCATTATTGTGACAATTGATCCTAACGGCCTAACCGTATAAGTTGAGGGGCTTTGGCCACCCGTTTCTAGTTTGAGTAGTTACTAATTACTATCCAATCCACGTTTGGGCTCGTTTTTTAAAATAAACACAAGGAAATTTGACGAAAAAAAAAACAACTGTTACACCTACCCTACTTTAACCACAATCTAATAGTTGATAAAATACATCTCCTACATTCTAGTCTTAAAAACACACACCCACCTTTCATTTACAGCAAGAACCAAAACATACCAACATTCCCTTCACCCTTATTACGCATTTACACAATCACTTAAATACCAATTATCATCTACAGTAGTTGATATCTTTTTCTCAATAAAACCTATCTATGCTTATAATTATTCATTCATTCATTCAATCTGTCTATCATGCCAAAGAAAACCACTTGTGTGTTGGGTAGGGGGACATGAGTGGCTGTTGTCATTATTAGGTATCAAGAGATTTCTATCACCATTCATTACCACACGCAAGCAAGCTATCCCTATCACCGTAAATCATTAACCCAAATGCTCTCACTCTGCAATCTATCTACTTTTTTTTCCCTAATGATCATTCATCATGATATTAACAAAACTAATTAACAAGATTTTTCTTTTGTGAAAGATGAATTAACTAAATGCTAGGAATACAAATATTTGTTTCTAAAAATCAAATTTTTCATCCTCCCCTTAGAATGTTACACAAGACAAAGATTACAATATAACCACAAAAATCAAGACGATGAAGAAAAATGTGGACGAAGAGGAGGTGGAGGAAGTAGTTGATGGGTGGGATGCACCTGCTTATTACTAGTATGGTTCCCATTTCCTGGTGAGCCGCCGCTGACGAATGGGTGGCGCAACAACTGCGCCGCCGTCCACCTCTTCGCTGGATCTCTTTGCAAACAGCATGACACAAAATCTCGAAATTCACGAGACGCCGTCGCCGGTGCTTCTGGTGGTTGTGCCATACAAATTGCACACATAAGACTAGCCCAATCACCTTGTCTCCCTACGGCGAACGGAAAACGGCCCAAATAAAATTCCAAAATGCTTACACCTAAGCTCCAAATATCTCCGGCGTACCCGTCGTATTTGCCGTGATTCAGGTCTGTGTTTATTCTTTCCGGACTCATGTAGGCGATAGTACCTACAGACGAATTGCAAGGATCCATCGTTTGCGCCAAGATTCTTGAAACCCCGAAATCGGCAATCTTAACTTGCTTTTTTGAATTAATTAAAAGATTTGAGGGTTTAATATCACGATGGACAATCTTCCGGCGGTGGAGGTAGTATATGCCGGAGAGAACTTGACGGGTGAGATCGGCTAAAGAGGCTTCATTGGAGATGTGAGTTCCTTCAAGGGATCCGCCGTCCAAGTATTCAAGAAGCACTTGGATCTCACCGCCGTGATCGAACATGTCATGACACTTGACGATATTGAGGTTATCGACGTCACGCAAGATCTCGATTTCGCGACAGATCTGGCGGCGCACGTCGTCTTCGTGGTTGCCGTAGATTACTTTCAGTGCGAATAGGCGGCCGGTAGGGCGGTGGAGGACTTTATAGACGGTTCCACCGCTACCGCTGCCGATTCTGTTCATACGGTCGAGTTCGGATATGTTGAAGGGCTGCTGTTTAGAGTTGGAGATGAGTTGCGAGGTGGTGGAACTAGGGGCTGAAGAGGGTGGGAGAGGGAGAGGGACGGCAATTTGGGGTTGACGCTGGGGCAAGGGTAGGGTTAGGTCAGGACGACGGCGTGGGCGATTAGCAGATGCGCCGGTTGGCGGTGGTAGCATGGGCTTCATGATTGATGGAAAATCCAGTATATCCCCAAAAGTAATGGTGGTATTATCCTTGGTTGGGTGAAATTTTAAAGGAAGAGACGAAGAAGAAGGGTTAGAAGGAATAGAGGGGGTTGGGAATTGACTTCGTCATCTCATCTCCATTTTTGACCTAATTAGAATCCAATCTAATCCCATCGAATCCATCAGAGAGAGAAAGAGAAAGTTCTTGGAAAAAATGGAGGAAGCAAGAAGACGATGAAGACGCTATTCATATGCTCCGTATAGTACTAATATAAATAAATAGATACCCGCAAATGTTCTTAATATAATTTATACATGTCACTATAAGTATCAATTGTGAATTGTGATTGTTTACATATTCATGTAATCACATCATCTTACCAAATGAATGATTTACGAAATTAACATGTCTGGAACAAATAACACCCCTTTAAACGGAAATTAACTTAAGCCTTTTTAAAGATAACATCCCTTCAAATGAACATAAGGTAACTCAGACTAATTTAAACAATATACCAAAATATCATCATTTTTGCAGAAGTCATAGGAGAAATTCATACAGGGCAAAATGTTAATGTACAAAATATTCATGTCATTTGTGAAAATATGTTGCCGATTTAGGTGGGTGACTAAGGGGTCTTCATTTGTGGTTGAGGATTTCGACATAATATTTGTGAAATCTTTCCGTTCCATTTAGAAAAAACTATTGAAATCGTTCACGTGGTTTGTTAAAATTATGTATTTGATTTCTAACCATTTTTTTTCGCATCTGGAGCGTCCTTATAGTTTTATTTTGTTGCGGCTTTCGTCCAAACCAACCTTACCCTCTCTTTATCCCTGCTCTTTCTCTATCGGACAAACCTACCATGGCCAAAGCAGCCATCGATCACCATCGACATACTTGTCGACGACATCTGTAGCGAGCAAGCCATCGGTTCATTCACCATTGTCTATCATCACCGCCACCGTCCCTTTCTTCTCCCTCTGTTATAAGATCCAACGTCGCCTATGTTAAGATCCATTGTTACCCCTGTTAAGATCCAGCGTCGACCCTGTTAACAACATTGTTGCCATTGAAAAAATGAACCCTCCAGAAATCACCCTTGTATTTGGAAAACTGTCACACCCCCGACCGGCGGCTGAAAAGTCGAGCTGTGTGACATTATGATATTGGATTTCAGGCCAAAGACATACATTGAGTAATAAACTGATATATTAAACAATGTTGCTATTTATTCATTAGATAAATATATGTTACACAATTGTTCGAGGTACAGATAGGTCACAAAAGCAATGTACAAAAGTAAAGCACATAGACTTCGAACTGCATCATCGGGGTTACCTTAGTTCATTATCCTAAGAATACATGTGGTTTTTGAAAGGTTAACATAATTTTGGTGAGTCCACAAGTTTTATTGTTATAAAACATTGTGTGGGTATTTTAGTTATCTAGTTTATCCTAAACTCGCTTCCTTGAGTTTGTGAGTACTATCACTACTTTCTTAGGTTGTTTCCTAGTATTAGTCTATGACAGTTAGTTTTAGTTTCAACAAAGTTACGATGAGTTCCTATAATCGAGCTATGACTATTGATCCTGAAAACCATGACGCTTCATCAGACGTCGCAAATGTGTTTAGAAAGTTATGCATGCTTCGACTTGTCGTCAGGTTGTAGCTAGCAACCACATATGGGAGTGTCAATCCCGCATAGATCTATATATATCCTGTTCACTTAGGATTTAATGATTATAGGCCAGAAGCTAGCTGAAAATCTTTCCACATGTTGATGAAACGTGTCTCATCTAACCCTTGTTGTGGGGGCCTCCTTAGTCGGTCGTGTTGTTATTCTTGTTGTATTCATACGGTTTCCCTTACATATATATATATATATATATATATATATATATATATATATATATATATATATATATATATATATTATCTGATACATATATAATTAGTCTGTTCGTGTAGTCGAGTATTTGGGCAGAGTAATCACTAGGTACTAAGCTTATCTAAAGGGTGGCTATAATAGTGTCTAGAGTATCAACGTTTCCTGGAAATTGGACAGCATAATAACTAGGTATGATTTTATCCATCAATGTGAATCAGCATAACAAGTGGGCATAATATTAGCTAAAAATTTTGTGCAGAGTATCTACCGGGCATAATATCATCCTTATTTTATGAGCATAATTAACTACTATAATTAGTAATAACTATGTAATAGTTCCATTTTAACATGTATTCCCCCACTCCCTTGGAAAAGGTTTGGAAAATAGGGTCGTGAACTCAATTGTGAGTTATGGTACCGTTGTTGTAGGGTGGAAACTGAAATCCGAACTTCGATAGGCACTCAAGGGCAATGACACGAGGACCAAGGCAGATAGAAAGAGGTTTTGTGCAACTCCCGCTCTTTAGGTAAATTTCCTTAAATTATAAATGGATATTGATTTTGTGCATCGGCCGAGTATGCTGGGTGTAATCATGGTACTCTGGTGAAACTTGGACACAAGACTTTCCCCCTAGTATGTTGGATGTACATATGGTATGATGGGAATACGTAAGCCAGGGGTAAACCCTAAATTTAGGGTTTGGACCCTATTTAAGCACCTATTCACCAATGTTCTTTCATTATCAACCTCCATTGTCCCCCAAAAGCATTGTCTTGAAACCCTAACCTATTGTTAGAGAGATTTGATCCTTGTATATGTTTTATTGTGCGTTTGGTGCAACTTGAAGAAGAAGAGATCATTGGAGGAGGATTAGTTTGCATAGAGCTTGAAGATCCAACACTCCTTTCTCCACTTCAAGCTTCTAGAGGTATAAATCTTCAAATTTTATGATTCCTTAGCTTAGGCTCTCTTAGGACTACCATCACACCACTCTTCACTATCAGTTGCAGAAGGAACTCCTACTAATACCATTCAACTACCTCACGAATACAATTACATATTAATGATGCTAGATAATTCTTCGACTGAAAGGTCTCACCTTATGCATTTACTTAATAGTTAGCCAAAATTAATGAGAACCCCTAAAAGCACAAATCATGCAACATTCAAGCATTGAGTAATCCAAATCAAAACATAACCTAAACATGTTATCCTATCTGATAACTTATCCAATACTATCATGCATATTGTTACACCCAAAAATTCAAGCCAATTTTTAAACAATTCAAAACCCATTAGTCATTACAAAATGTTTTCAAAATAGTTTAATATCAGAGCATCCCAAAAACAAAGTCGTAAAAAGTGAGGAGCTGTACGATCACGCCTTTGCCTTGCCATGATCTCCTGATGTACCTGAAACAATAAGTTGAAACTGTAAGCCTGAAAGCTTAGTGAGTTACCTCCAAAATACCGATACACATACAGTCCACATAACAATATCAGCAATATCATAACATAACAACTGAACAGAACAGCACGTAACGGGTCCACAACTTTCCAGACTGGAATACCCCTGGGCCCACAGTGTGAGTCTGGAATGCCTACCAGGCCCTCAGCTCACATCTGGATTGCCACTGAGCCCACAGTACGAGTCTGGAATACCTACCGGGTCCTCAGCTCGTATCTGGAATGCTCCCAAGCCCTCAGTACGAGTCTGGAATGCCTACCGGGACCTCAACTCATATCTGGAATGCTCCTGAGTCCTCAATATGAGTCTGGAATGCCTTTCCTGGCCCTCAGCTCATATCTGGAATACTCTAGGATTTGTTGGCTACCACATGGAATAGTACAACCTCAACCTATCCCTCATAACATGTTGACATGTAACAGATAAATGCATATACATATAATCAATCAATATCACAGGCAGTCCTACAAATCTACCAGACTAGCATATCAACTGGCATACATCACTAACTCAAACTCAACATATCAATAACTACTAAGATATCAAATCCAATGGGCCGGCCTTGGTGCCTTAGACCCCTTGGTATAGTGAGGATAACTCACCTGGCACTACTGAAGTCCCGTAGGTAAGCTCCCGCTGCTGGTTGACAGATTCCCGAGCTGTCAACATCAAACAATACCTAATTAATAATTGGGTTCCAAACCCAAGTTCCAACTCACACTATAAAAGCCCAAAAGTAAAATAATGGGCCAAAGCCCAACATATGGCCTAATTTTCCAAATTAGGCCCAGACCTCTACATGGTCTTTCTTTAAGGCCCATCCAATTATTCCAATCCAATTCCCATGGCCCATTATCACATAATCATAAAGGCCCAATTATGCCCCATCTATGGCCCAATTTTCCAAATTGGGCCTAAGTCCTCACATGGACCTTATCCTAAAGCCTATCTAATTACTTTGGTTCATTAACTTGTTCTTGGATGGCCCATCAATAGTCCAATCGCCAAAGCCCAATAGGAAGGTCCAATTCAAAGCCCGAGTGAGATTAGGGCTTTCACATGAAATGATGATTAGGGTTAAGTGTTTCTTGCTTAACCCCTAAAGGACTTAATCCAATAAGTCCATTATTGCCAAGTTAGTTTGCCAATGATTATTAATTATTATTTTATGTTTAATAATTAATTCTCGTGTGTGTCCCAAACAATTCCCACATTTAGGGTTTTATGCTCTTAGGGTTTTCCAACCCAATACTAGCTCATTAGTCCATTGGTTGGGCTTTTAGATCACCTTGGGCCTTATTGGCCCCTTAGGGTTTATTTAGGCCCGTTAGGGTTTCATTTGTCCCACATTGTCCAAACATCCCCCAAACGAGGTCCAAACGCAAACAAAGCATATCGCCACCTGACACGGCGACAGGAGGCGGCAACCACCACCACACGGTGGTGGTTACGAATTTTCTTTTGTTTATTGCCACACTATTACAACTTTGTAACAATACCCAACACACACACACACAAAATAACACCCATACTAATTACACACACAATAAATCACACACAGCCACCTCACATGGTGGTTGGTGGTGGCAGAAGAGTAGCATCCGGCCGACAACCACCATGGTTGGCTGCCATGGTGGTTCCAACCGTTTTCCGGCCAACCCAAAAACACATACACACGTGCAAAACACCCACCGCAGCTCTTCATCGATCTTGAAGGAGGTTGATGCCGACAGCACTAGCGGCGGCGACGGCGTGCACCCGAAATTGCAGATAGCAGCAACAGCTATCAACAACTGTGGCTTGCGCTCATCGGAAAAGACGCACTTGCTTCGTTCAACCCTACTACAGCAACCCTCACGCATCCTATTTGCGATTCCATGAACCCAACCACCAACCTACGGTGGCATGCAGGGGACCGGGGGGGGGGGGGGGGGGGTCAGCCTCCAAACGATAGTGGTGATGCAGCCATCGGGAAGGAAATGGAGATGGAAGGAGGTGGTTCGAACCCGCCAATCACAGCAGCAGCAGCAGCAAAGAGGCGACGACTCTTGTTCTCGTTGGAAGCTCCGTCTTCAGCGGCATCGGTGCAGCGGCGGCTGTGGGTAAGAACCCGACAGCGTTGGAGGATTGCTCGCTAGCCCCCGATGGTCTTTTGTTTCTCCGATCATGGAGAAGGTCGTCGTTGGTCTTGGTTGATCAGAACAGGTGAAGGGGTGAAAGGTGGTGGCGGCCGGATGATGGAGGGGGGGGGGGGGGGAAAGGGTGGCGGCTGCTATGCATAAAGTGGGAGTTAGGGTTAGGGTTTGAGTGGTAAGGTTTTAAACAAGGGAACAAGAGGGAATGAAACCAGGTTCAAGTCTCATGTTCTAATGAAACCCTGATACATTATTACAAGTTTAGCCTCCGACTCCACAATTTAATTCAGATAAGGTCGAATATTTACACTACAGCCCCTGCTCTACAAAATTCCTTTCAGTACAAGTCCAAAAATTACCAGTTAGCCCTCCCTCTAGAAAATCTTCTCATCTTAGGTCCATAACTTACTCTTTAGTCCCTGCTTCCATAAATCCTTACATATTAAGTCCAAATAATACCAAACACCCCTTGACTTATGAAAATCTTTACAAATTAAGTCCTAAAATTACACTTTAACCCCTGGAGATTCAAATATTGTCATTTGGCTTCTCGAAACCAACTCCCGGCTAATTATTAATTTGGTTTCAGATTATTATAATATTAAATAATAATTAGAATTACTTCTCGGGGCTCCTGATTTATTATTTAATTACTCTACTTAAAACGGGATGTTACACATATCTACAAGGTCATACAATAAGCACATAAAGGCATCTCACCTAGCATTATATCATGAAATACTGAGCATATCCTTATCCCTAAACTAGCATGCGATTCTCATATCATGACATAAAACATATAACATGTATGCGTATTTTGGGAATATTTACTTGAGCTCGGTCAATTGCATGCATCACACCGCTTTATTTTATTAGAAAACGTTTTAGAAAAACATTTTTTTATGAATAACTTACCAAATCCTCAGTTTAAGTTCAGACACACCCGAGAGTATATCTGAATCCCTCAAACCAAGGCGCTAATAAACAAATAACACACGAGCTGCTGAACCGGAAAATCCCCGTACTTAATCATGAATAATAAAACACTAATTAACAATTAGGCCATAAATCATAACCGAGAGTCTAAATCTTTAATCCCAATTCCTAGGGTAAGAGACCATTTTACCCTTCCCTTAATGGTCCCTTCAACCCATGGCCCAAGCCTAGAAGACCTAAGGCCCAACAAGGCCCAAGAGACCTAAATCCAAACAATGGCCCAAAAACCTAAGGACCAACAATGGTCCAAAAGACTTAAATCCCAAAAAGGGTCCTGGTAAGTACGCTAAGTGTACCACCCAAGTACGCCCGACGTACAAATTACACTACAAAAAGGAAACAGAGACCCGTATGCTTATGTACGCCCGACGTACGCTCTAGATCGCCAAATACTCATTAAGCACTTAATGCCTTAAGTACAAAACCAAAAGTCCAATTTGCAGGTCTAGCTCTTGGGGAATGTCTTAAACGATATAGGCATCAACTTGATGCCTTTGCATGGCTCAGAGGGACCCAACATGCATTTATAACATTCTAACTTCATAACAAGACTATCAATTCATGCATGGTTGAGATTAACCCATTAAGATGCCATTTTTATGATTCTACAACTCTAGAAATACTAAGAAATGACCAATACATGTCCTGGAGTAATTCCTACTCATAAGGACCAAACCAAGGGAATTCTCCTTCTCAACAACTTGTTTTTCAAACTCTCGACCAATAACCTCCGACACAAGAGCCAAAGGACCACCCAGATTGATCCTTGCTTCCTCATCAATCTCATTCACTTCTGATTCATGTGCTTTTAACACATTGTAGAGATCATTTAGTGACAAATAGTCGGAACTTTGTTGTGTCTTTATCATAAGGCTGACATTTCTCCATTCTTTGCGAAGTCCCATGATGAATGTCAAATTGAACTCCATTGTTGACCTTGTAACTCCAGATCTGTTACATTTGAATATAAGTTCATTCAAACGGTCATAGTATTGCTCAATGGATTCCCCTTTCTTCTGCTTAAACTCTCCTAACTCCAACATACATTGTTTGACTGACTGACCTTTGTTTTCTTGCTGCCTTGATACTTCTCATTTAGAGTATCCCAAATATCCTTAAAGGTTTTACAGTTGCACACATAATTATATACAACTGGTGGAAGACCACCACGAAGTTCACGCATACATTTCTTTTCATTTCTCAGCAATTTATCATCCAGTTCAACAACATTTGTATTATTGGAAGAAGTTCCAATACTTTGAACTACAGCACAAGGATGGACATCATCAACAATGCATTTTCAGAGATCTTCATTTATTCCATCCATATAGTCCTCTATATGATCAGCCCATTGATCGTAGAACTCAGGAATTAACATAGGTATTTTAATGGATGAACCAAGAAGATGAAAGTATGAAGTCATGGTGTTCATGTTGAAGTTCGTCATTTTTGTACGGATGAAATTTAGAAAAAGCTTCAGAAATTGAGATATGATTGACAGATTTTCCAGAAAATAGACACAAAACACTCGATCTAACAAATCGTAAGCAGAATCGAAGCAAAACAAATGATCTGTGATGATTTTCAGAATCAAAAGAGCAGAATATTTTGAATCTAGAATGAGATTCAAAACCTTTTGAATGCAAATGAAACTCAGATCAAAGCTGAATGAATCCTGCTCTGATACCAAATGTAGTTAGGATTTAATCAAGTATGAATTACGAGATCAAAGTCATGTAAAAATTAAGAAAACGAGATCTAAATATAATTTGGTTGGATAAATTATGCTTTCAAGGAATACAGATAAGAAATAGAGAGTATAAGATGAATTGCAAAAGTTCTCTCCAGCTGTAGTACTCATCCAATATTTATAGGGATTTAGAAATCATACAAAAAATATAAGGGACTAAAACTCTAAAGCTTTGATATAAAATGCCCTTATAATAAACTTAACATACAAACATTTGATCCTACGCATGACCTAGACAACCTTCGACATCTCACAACAACATTTGAACTCAACACTAGGTGGGAGATATGGTTTCCTGAAGGTGTCACCTTGTAAAGGTGTCATCTGGTTCAGGAAGCGGGGCAAGTTAGGCCCTAGGTATATTGGTCCTTTGAGGGTTTTGGCTCGGGTGGGCCGGTTTGATCATCAGTTGGATCTTTCAGATGAGCTCATTCAGATTCATAGCATGTTCCATGTATCTTATCTGTGAAAGAGTTTGGTGGATGATTCTGCAGTTATACCATTGGAGGATATTCAGGTAGATGATCGCCTGAATTATATTGAGAGACCAGTGGCGATCTTGGATTGGAAAATGAAAACCTTAAGGAACAAGGTTGTCGAGCTGGTGAAGGTGCAATGGCAACACCGCAAGGGATCAGAGTGTACTTGGGAGCCTGAGGATGAGATGAGAGAGCACTATCCGGAGTTGTTCGAGATATTATACTTTTGGCCTTTGTGTTAATTTTATTTTCAAAATGGTCCCATGTGCATGTTGCAAGAAACGAGTATCTAGCTCCGTACGCCCAACGTAATGGGTTAATGAATGCGGGTGGCTAAGGCCCTACGCCCAACGTACGTCAAACTACGCCCAACGTAGTACGTCTGACTTAAACCCTAATTTGGAGGGTTTGGACACTATATAACCACACTTATGGCTCATGTTACCCTCATTTCTCAGTCTCCATCGACCTTATAGCCTCATCTTGAAACCCTAGACCTTTCCATTGTGTTTTTAAGATCATTGTGTGTATCTTGGTGTGTTTTGGTTCATTATCAAGAAGAAGGAGTTTGGTGCAAGGTTGTGGATCAAGGAAGATCTTGTGGGCCCTATATCTCTATTCCATTTCCAAATTGTTTGAGGTAAAAAGCTATGACCTTGTTCATTAGAAGCTTAGCTTTAGTTTATATGGGTTTTGGACCCTTTTTGGTACCATGAATGAGATCTCGTGGTTTGACACCACTCCAGGAGCTATGAATTGCTACTCTTGGTGTTTCTGAGGTTCAAAGTCCATAAAGTTGGCACCTTTAGGATTTAGAATCATCCATGCATGATATTATGTCCATTTAGTAAAAGTAGTGTGTTATATCTTGAAGTTAGGTCCTTTTGGGGCATGCAAAGTCACCAAGTCAATGACTTTATGGTTCTAGATGCTTATTTAGGGCTTGATATGTAGTTTGGACTACTAGTCTTAAGCATAAAGTGCTAAAACTGAGTTTTGGTTGAATAGGTAAGTACGCTAGGCGTACAAGTCTGTATGCATTACGTATAATCCGGTTAGCGTGTACGCTTAGTGTATAGTTGAGTATGCCCCGTGTACTCAGTTTGTTGGGCTTAGCGTTTTGTGCTTCGAGTTTGGGCCATTCTATTGGGCATAGATGTTTGGGGTCTTGTTGGTCCATCTGAGTGCAAGTGTATTGGAATAGGAGAATTAGTGGGCTTTAGGGTAAGGCCCATGTAAGGGTTTGGGCCCAATTTGGAAAATTGGGCCAAGTATGTGCCATGAACGGCTAGTTAGATTTTGGGCCTTTTGGATTATAGGTTTGGGCCTAAGTCTTGGTCCAAACTAGGTAAGGAGTAAAATGGTCTTTTTACCCTAAGTATGGACTGATAGTTATGGATTGGAATCCAATTATTAATTGGATGTTATTTGGTATTGATAGCTCGGGGATTCGTCGGATAGCAACCATAGATTCAGTCGTGTGATTCGGCAGTCAAGGTGAGTTTCCTCACTAGGTTTAATGGGTCTAAGGCACCAATGTCGGCCCTTGTTATCTATGTTAGGATGCTACGAGTCTAAGTGACCCTTGCATGTGATATGCGCTGCTATGTATACCGGTGGGGCTCGATGTCGGGTGAGGCCTAATAACTGTATCGTATGCTATTGTTTATGATCATTGTCTGTGTTAGTATGATTATGTAATATATATATATATATATATATATATATATATATATATATATATATATATATATGTGTGTGTGTGTGTGTGTGTATAGTGGGCTGGGCCCAATGTCAAGTAGGGCCTAAGAATATTAGATTTGTATACCGAGTGGGGCACGATGTCAGGCGGGGCCCGAAGCCGAGTGTGACTCGATACCGGGCGGGGGACCCGTATGTGATTTACTGTGTATGGTATTGGGTAGTTTGGGGAACTCACTAAGCTTTTTGCTTACGGTTTTCAATTTATCTTTCAGGTACTTCTAGTTCCAAAGGGAAGGGCTCGGGATGATTGCAGCACACAGACTACCTAGTTCCATTTTTGTGTTTTACTCTGATTCGAGATGATGTTTGATACACTTACTATCTTTGGGATTATATTGATGTTGTTTTTGGAATACTGATTTTATTAAATTAAAAATGAAATTTATGGGTCATATTGTTGGGATGTTGCACCTAAGCAACAAGCAACTTTTGAGACTTTTACCATGAGATTATGTGAGGCATCGATTCTGACCCTACTAGAGGGTGTTGATGATTTTGTGGTATACTGTGATGCATCGATCATAGGTTTGTGTGCAGTGTTGATGCAGTGGGGTCATGTGATCGCATACGCTTCAAGGCAAATGAAGCCTCATGAGGCGAACTACCTTATACATGATTTGGAGTTAGTAGTTGTGGTTTTCACTTTTCACCCTCAAGATTTGGCGTCATTAGTTGTATGTGGTTCGTTGTACTATTTACACAGATGACAAGAGTCTGAGGTACAAATTCCAATATTTTTCATGTTAAACTAACAACATGATTTTTGCAGCCTAACAACCATCCTATTGTTGTGGTGGCAAACGCGACGGAGCTCATGTTGTCGTTTTATATTCACTATGTCAATTGGACTCTTAACCAAGAAGGGTCTCCCCCACAGAAACATAGTCCACCTATTTTTCACTCGATTCCATGAAGAAAGAAGTACAAGTCGGAAACATCTTCGATTGAAACTCCCACAAATGCTTCTTCCTCGCAACAACCTGACGTAGAAAGAACTTATATGTCAAGCGACACATCAACAAGGTCGGTAAAGAATAAGAAAACGGACACAAAGGCATTGGTGAAGCGTATAATATGAGTTATGGCTGACTTGACTTCTAAAGACCGTGTATTACAGAAAAAAGATGAGCAAGATACAGGGTTTGGGGAGGAGGAGGACATGGTAAATGAAGAGGAGGAAGAAACATATTATCATGGTACACAGTTGTAGTATGATGATACATCTACTCATGGTTTGGAGGGGGAGTTTGGGCGTACACCTACACATGTTGAGACGTCACCGAACGTGGGTGAAAATCACAAAAAACAATGACTCATATGGTTAGGTCGCAACGAAAGAGGGGTGTTGCATGGTATCAGCGGACGCCTTTCACAGTCGTACAAAACTCCTATTTTAAATTTTGTGTATTTATAAAATATTACATTATTGATAATTATTTCACATTGTAATTTTTTAGATGCAATCCACACTAAAATTTAAGGAAAAAAAGAAGTGGATAGTCCTGAAAAAGCAAATGAAGATATTGTGAATGACAGAATAATGATGTTTCAAATCATCTCGTGTTAGATAGTCTTTATGCTATTAGTACGTTGGGTTTTTGGAAATAATGGAATATGATATCTTCCAACCTGAACACTACACACATGCTGCATATACTCTCACTGGATGTGGAGTTTTGGTCAAGGTTACTTGCAATTACTGACTCTGGGTGGTTAATTTCTTCGGTAACATTCGTTAAATTTTAACTATTTTTAGACAACAATTTATATAAATAATTGTAACATTTTTATCTTAAAATATACAACATGTTGCGATATGGAGTGACTTGCTCATGGAAAGACAGGCGACGAACACAAGGTGGACAATATACCCTCAAGAACTCAATTTGCAACCCGGAAAATCATTTATTTTAGGAACGTAGAAAATGGTGTTGGGGGCTATCCTAAATGGAAGGATGTGGATATGGTTAGTTAAGTTTATTATTTATTTTATATACAATATTTTTGAATTTACGACTATTTAATTTTTTTTTGTTTGAGGGTTCTATTCCCCATAAACATTGTTGGTGTACATTGGTTTTTTGGCAGTGCTACATTTAAATACCTGGAAAGTACATATTTATGATTCAGCACGATCTATGAATTTCTTCTCAAAGTACTTGATTGGTGGAGAATTCAAAAGTTTTGGGGAAAGTATTATCTCAGAGCTAGATGTGATTGAGTAATGGAACTATTTCCCCAATGGACATAAAGCCAATGCAACTGTGGAGTTTGTTGATACTATAGACGTGCCACAACAGGAATATATTGAAGATAGAGGGTATTGTGGAGTAGTCGTATGCATGTTTATGGAAATGATTGTTTTGGGGGTACCGGTGAAGATTGATAAGCCACGTAGAGATGCAGGATTTCTCTACAGAAATAGGATGGCGAATATTATTTGGGATACTATATAACTTGATTTTAGGAACTTTGTATATATTAATATGAAATACCTGTTTTTAGTAATTTTGTTTAATACAAATATGTGTTTTATTTATTTTTGTTACTATATTTGATTCATGGACTGCCAAGTCACTTTCGCGGACTGTCATTTCACTATACAATGACTCAAAAATGTGTATCATTTCATCTAACGTATATAACTTCATCTACTTTGTATCTTTTAAAATAAGTTCAAAACCATGGACCACTGAGGAGTATTTGCTTCTAACTCGTGCATATATTAATGTCTACGAGAAAAACAGTTTGGATGAAACAATGTTTTGGCTCCTTTTAACCAATAACTTCAACACCGACGCTAAAACTACCTTAGAAAACCTTCGCAGTACGCTTGATATAGCAGCAAAATGGTATGAATTAAAAATAGAAGTTGTGTTATTCAACGATCTTTATAAGAAGATTGAAGACACACGTGTGAATGATACCGAGGAAGACATCTTGGAGGCGGCTAAAGAAGAATACAAATTCATTAGCAACGAAGAGATTTTCGACTATCAAGCCCCTTGGAATATTTTGAAAAATCTCACGTATTTTTAACTAGTACTGCGTTTGTATTGTGCTTGTATTGCTTTATTTATATGTATTATGGCTGAGTTTTTTTTGCCTTTTTATTATGTTATTTATCCTTTATTTTTTGAAACATAATGCACCAACAAATATTACGATACATTCAAACAAAAAAACATTACAAATAACATAAAAACATTACAAAAAAAAACATTACGAATAAGAACGACCGACAAACATTACATAAAACATTATAACTTAAAGAGTCGTCTACGTGAAAAAAGGTTTATTTTTAACGAGATTCCAAACGTCCGTATGCTTGAACTCATTTTCATCAAAATCGCACAGGTAATACCCGTTCACGTCTTCAAAAAGTTCTTCATCGTCTGCATGAGAGCATCACATTTTCTCATAATTGTAGCATCGATTGAACCATTTGACTTTATTCTTTAAATCCATCCATTTACTAATAATATCGGGTTTTAGCCGTTCTTGTACTTGTCCCACCTCATGGTTGAACAAAGCTATTAGTCGGGACCATTCATCACCAACAGAGCAATGAGGGGGAGCCATTGCGGGTAGACCCTCGTAACCGGTAATCCAACATCGTGTTAGGACCAACACCTATGTCGTCGTCCATGGACATGTACCATTTGTTGGAATTGTTGCATTTGACGAATTTGCTATCTTCGAAGAAGTTGGTACATTAGATGTCATTTTGTGATAGGATCCCTTTTGTGAATAAAAGATGTGAATTTCATATAGATACAAGCTTTATTATATAACAAGATAGGTTACGCGGACTGTTAACTCAGTTACGTGGACTGTCACGTCAGTTATGCGGACTGACAACTCAGTTATACAGACTGCCAAGGCAGTTATGCGGACTGATAAGTCAGTTACGCAGACTATCAAGTTAGTTATGCGGACTGTCAAGTTGGTTACACAGACTGTCAAGTTGGTTACATGGATTGGCAAGTCGGTTATGTGGACTGAGAAGTCAGTTAGGCAGACTGCCAAGTCAATTATGTGGACTATAAAGTCAGTTACACGGATTGACAAGTCAGTTACGCGGACCGAAAATTTAGTTATGCGGACTGAGAACTTAGTTATGCGGACAGACAAGTCAGTTACTCGGACTGACAAGTCAGTTATGCGGACTGCCAAATCAGTTCCGCGGACAACCAATTCATTTAGTTAAGCTGACTGTCAATTTAGTAACTTTTGTGGACTGACAAGTCACTTCCACGGATTGCCTAAACAGTTCTGCGGAATAATGAATAAAGTTTCCTTTTAAATTGGACAACCATTTTCATTTTTAGAAGGTGTCGAAAGTTGTGAAAATGAGTTCAGCCAATGAGGTATTCAAAAAAAGTTTCTCCAACCTACCTATTTTTTTTCATAATATGCAAAGATCCAATCCTAACAACTTCACGTACATTAAGAAAGATTCTTACAATCGTTTCCAATTTTTTTGTGGCATTGGGATGCATAGTATGTAATCCTTTACAGTAAAATTTTTGTTATTTAAAGTTGTTATATGGCTAATATTCTTATCTTACTTGCAGATTCGTACGTTTCTCACGTCTATGATACCAATCATACTCGTTGGTTATGTACCTTTAATTGGGACGTATATAACATCCATGTACATTGTGGTTGCTTTAGATAGAAATCATGAACCCCTTCTCATAGCGTTTGCTTTGGGAACCATAAATAGTGACAAGTCATGGTTATGGTTCATGAGGAGGCTGAAAGAATGTTTAGGTGACAATACGGAAATTGGTTTCATAAGCCATATGTCTGATTCCATAGACTATGCAGTTCAGAGAGTCTACCCTGATTCACATCATGACTATTGTTGTAAAAATATAGCTGAGAAAATACGCGCTTCCCTCGGAAGAAATACAGTTGTAGAGCAGTTGTTTTGGAAGACATGTAAAGTGTATAATATGTCTGATTTTTATGCGTGTTTGAACAACTTACAAAATGAGGTGAATGGGAATGATATTGATTGGCTTGAAAATATTCCCATTGCAAAATGGGTACGGGCTTTTTTCCCTAAAGTACGTTTCAATGTTAAATTTATTGACATTCCCGATGTTGTCAATTGGATAAGAACAAACAAGAATGAGTTACCAATAACAACAATCAATCAAATGGCCCATGAATCGATGCAAGGAGTATATGTTCAACGTGTTGCATTCGGAGGTAATAATGATATGTTATTATATATTATGACATCATAATTTTTATTTGACGATTCAGTTCATTTCACAAGGGATTTTCATGGTCTTCTAACCCATTATGCACTTAAGGTGCTTCAAAAAAGATTTATCCACTCCGATGGTTGTAGGGTTAGGCATATTGTTGGTGACAGATATGAAGTGAGTAAGTATTTAACCACCGAATTCGTGCAATTAGACCTTGGTATTTGTACTTGTGGGAAATGGCAACAATGTGGTATACCTTGTGATTACGTTATAACTGATGGGTTTTGAGCACTCTAACACTCCTTAGTGTACATGCAACCCTAAATACCTTGGATCTATGTTTTCTCTATTATACATGCAAATATGAACTTTCCAAGGTATTACCCTATCTAGCATACAATACTTTATACTTGGGTAATCAAATGGATATAATACATACCTTTGTTTGATGTAGCTTGTCTTCATGAAGCTTGAGTTCCTAGTGCCCCAAATGTGACACCTCAAATGGTTCACACAACATCAAGTGCACATGGAATGACTTGAGAGAAAAAGAAACACTTCTTGAAATCGTCTAGCCCTCATACACACACTAGTGCACGATTTCTTGAGCCATGGGATTCTTTTATATGGTGGCTATTAGGGTTACACCATGTAACTCATAACTTTACCCATTCCTTATGCTCCATGGATTTTAACCTCCATGGAGTATCCATGGGTCACCCCATGGACTTAGTCCATCATAAGGAATCTTGGATCACAAGCCCACATATATAAGAATGAATGATTTACACAATCAACCCATATATTTAATTAGTCTCCTTTTGATCACTTACTTAATTCCAAACTAATTCTTGATCAATACTAATTAAATAACCTTATTAATATATTAGAACTTATAATATATTAATAAACCTTAAGTGTTATGTCTCTCATTATAGTCTATCCAAATGCATGATGCCATGCAACCCAAATGGACCATGTCGGGTCGGGTCAAGTCTTACCAATTATAGTTATGGATTTAGAAATTAATCCAACAGTCTCCCACTTGGATAAGTCTAAAACTATTATTGTGTATGACTTCAGGAACCGATCAGCAATCGTAGCTCTTAAAAGCTTCTGTCGAACTCTGACCTTGTTGATGAACTCTGACCTTTGTCAATGACTTGTCCATTAGATAAGGGATCATATATTCCTCCATTCTAGATATCACATGGACTGAGACATGGATTAAAATCATTCTCTCTGTCCATTTTTTGTTTCCTGATTTCTGATTCATGATGACTGACTGATTAAACAGATCAAATCAGTCCTGGCTTGGCCAAGCACTCACATGTATCATCATTAAATCATCGAGGGGCCCACATATATCGCTTTTATCCTGAAGGTAAAAGGAATGGATAAACTTCGACTCATATGGCTTGTTCTACTACGTGTTGAATCATACACAAAGGCACGTTTTATAACATCTAGTTACCGAATGCATTTTCGTGCAATCAATGTACAACCAAATCATAGTAACAACTCATATCTCTAGGTTTGAAGAATATAAGATATTATCGTCTCATGATCACTCGTGATAAAATCCATGAAGTGATTCCAATGAGCGCGGGTTGAATCCAATACTCAGAACTTATGAGCACTCATGAGTGTTGTAGCACAACTTTTTCCACCAACTTGGACCTCTACAAGCCAACCCATGACAGTCTTGATTCATATCTACTTCCAACATATGACCGAATGTGGATGGTTTGAATAACTTAGTCATTCCGGAAGAATAACCTAGTTTATTCTGGAAGTCAAAACATGCAAAATGAAACACAAGAATAATTGAATCTAATATGGTATCAAAACCTATGAACATAAATAAAACACCTTTTATTTATCACCATATGATTACACATTATTCATTGTATACTGTTTCAACTATCAACTTTATTCTTGAATTAAAACAATAGTTGTCCCATGCTCTGAGCATGTACACTATGTTTTCTAAACACTAGTCATGCCATAAACCAAGTATGCACACTATGTTTGTCTATGATCTTTACATTGTGAAATAAACCAATTGAACCATGATTCTAATTCCACACTCCCGAATTCTTATGGCAAATGCAGGAATTCCAAATTCATTCCATTTTACCGAAATCTGTTAGATTCTCAACTTATATGCAATGATTCTCTTGTAATGATTATGCATAAAGTCACAAAGATTTGACAACAAAAATTGCAGAGCATTCCAAAGGAGATCAACTCCTTGGAAACATCCTTCTTGCATTAAGTTTCCTAATCTTACGCAGATTTCTTGAACAACTTCCACCTATGAGATCGTTTCCATATTCCCCTTTTGACTATCACTTTTGAACAAAAGTTGCCTCTTTTCAGAATATGTTAATATGGTCCTTCCAACAATTAACACTATACTTCCAACTGTCCCTAAGCAACCAATCTTTGGTAAACCTTAGATTTTCCTCGACAATTGCTTAATCCTTTTAGTCATATCCAGTTCTAGACCTTTTCCCTTCTTAATGCCCCAGGCATTTGGAAAATTTTAGAAAGGATGAATATAACACATGTAATCGATCCTATATCCGAAGCATATGGGACACGATTCTTGATGTCTCACATAAAGACTAAACCAGTATCTTGCTATAATATTTTCATTTCTATTTGCCAATTTCTCATAATTCAGATTATGAAAATGGATGCCGTAATCATAATCGAATTTTAGAACGCAAATAATGAACCCATATATAGAATTTCCTTATGAAATTTATATATATTCTTGACTAAAATGATTAAAATCTCAATCTAAGCTTTTAGAATTGAAATGAAGTATAATTTCCTCTCAACATAAGCTTTTAGAATTGAAATGAAGTATAATTTCCTCTTCCTTAATTATAGCAAAACAACTTTTTCAACCCCTGCAGCCTCACTAATTGAAACTTTTGTATACTATAATTAACGTTGCTAACTTGCAATACTTATCATAATTATCATGCTCCCACTAACATGATGATTATTAGCATAACACTTATGCTCCCACTAGCTTTGACATGTACTCAGAAATCAGCTGGACCTCTAGAAATCAATACTTTATTGACTTTCTTACCAAAGTTCAGATTTCTGATACTAGATTGCTTTGATAAGACTTTATCATAATCATACACCTTTCATTAGATAGCTCACATGTGTGTCTAAACAATTTAAGAACTATGAAAAGGGATGCCAAAATCATAGTCTCAATTTTTTAGACCTTTGCCACTTTTCACAAGTCTAGGTTAGTGTGCCGGTTAACCACACACGCTCCACTAATGACTTTGAGAATGCAAATATCATAATTGCTATCTAGTTAAAATCTACTTAGTGAAAGTGTTTCCTCACCATCATTTTCATGAATCGGAGAGAAACCTTATGACACTTAGATTTAATGGTGTATGTGTTCTTATCCATGTGAATTGTCAAAACCATAATCACAAGACAAGGTTAGTGACAAATCCAAACTCTTATGGATTGAACTTGTGCAATCTTAACTTCTTGCCACTTGGCAGCACAAGGGCCTGCCATTGCGTCCAAGTTGTTATGCAACCAATTGAGAACTCTAAGAACTCATATGCAAAGCCAACTTTAATTGGAATGGGCACATAATATGTCAACACGATAGGTTATAAACCTCAAGTCGTGTGCTAGTGAAGAACTTCAGGTTTTATTCTTGATTAGTTCTTGAGACTTTCAAGACCTTTAAGACTCCCAGTATCCTCTTGACATATAAGACTTTCTTGTCAGATATTCACGAGATAGTGTGGATTCTAATCAAGACAAACACTTCACACAATTGGCCTTAGTTGGTCTTTGTTTTATCCAAAACATCACAACTTACCAATTTCAAATGTACAAGAGTAGAAAACTTTTACTATTACATTTGACTAGTGTTAAGAAACCTTCCTTTAAGATATGTCACTCAACTTACAGTCTTGGAGTATGAATCTAAGACTTGTTTTGGAATGAAGTATGACTCATCTTCTTGATTTGACCACTTCAACAATTCATAGCTCCTCTTCTTAGCTATCAGAATGCACTTAGAGGATGAATTGCGATAAGGTCTCTTAATCATTAAGATGATCATATGACATGATACTAAAGTACTCCCCCATCTTTTCAGATTTGAGAAACTTTTATCCTTCTGCCTAATTTGATTCTTCTTATTCGCTCTCCCATACATTAGAACCTTTTCCAATGTCTCAGAATTACACTTAAGCTTGTAAGTATAACCATATTTACTGAGCTTTAGAAAATTATGACGAATAATCTTATCGATCTTTTGTGGTGGACTTGACCAGTGCACAAGAATGTGTTCTTGATCCCTTAGTCCTTTACTTGACTCACATATACATGTGAACAAGGAACTAGTCTAATTTTCCAAAGATGAAAAATTCTCATTCATCATGTTATACAACTTGCATGATTTCAAGTTTTGGTCCAATTGAAATTTGGGTGATGAAGATCTTTTCTTATTTGGTAAATTTAGACATTACCACAAATGAAAGAATCAATTTCATATTTCCACTCTTGCTATTAATGGAATCATATAAGCAACAATTTTTTCCTCAAATGCCATTGTAGGGATATTTTAAAATAAATAAAAACATCATTTTTCCTTTTATTTTAAAAACTTTGCGGAAAAAATATCCTTACAATGCAAAAGAGCATGAAAAATTTGTTGTTATCTATTCCTAAGCAATATATCATAACTCCTAAGAAGTTGCTCAAGAATCCGATCTACAACTAGAAATCCATCTACGCGATCAGATTCAACATATTCTTTCTTTAAGTTTCTTCACTTTTCTTTGATTCTTAAAACATCAACATGTGACCCAGTCACATCATGTATCAAGAATCTCAGAATAGAAAGATAGTGGACTTTACCTGAAGTAGAGTCAAACTTATTGACTTTAACATCCTTAGGTAAAATTTGGCAGCTTCGCAACTAATGCCCCTTCCTTTGGCAATATAAACATATGGACCCTTTGGTAATGGTACCGGTACTATCACAGACTTAGCTTTTCTCTTTACCATTTGGTCAACCGAGTTGACTATGGCCGATCCCTTTCCATTGGGAAGAGAATGCTTTTTCTGTATTTCCAGTGTCATCATTGTCAATGTCCATAAAGTTTTAGGAAGTTGATCCTAGCAGATAGATAAGATCATTAAGGGTCTTGTCATAGTCTGTTTCATAGGGTTCCCAAAGGAACTCACTATGTGACTTAGAAAGTGATTGAACACCCAACTTTCTCAAGACTTTGACACCCAACTCTCCCGGCTTGTCAATGTGTGACTTCATCTCCAAGATGTGATCACACCTAGACCTTGCGTTGCCAATAGGGCTTGAGTGACCTTGAACTTTGTGGGTTAGGGAGAATAATCGGAGGAAGTGGAGGTAGTGAAGTTCTAAGAGATTTGGGAGGATCATAGATGTCTGAACTAGACATCTTTTGGGTGACATTCAAGATAGTTGATTAAAAGTCCGTAATATAACACCCAATATGAAATATTAAGGCTAGGACCGTACAAACTATTTTATAACTCAGAAGAGGGATGCCGTAATCCAAGCTATAAAATATTTGAAAGTAGGTGAATGACGATTCACCAATTTCCACCAAGATAAACGAAATGTATTATTAGGTTTTAATTGGTTTTTGAACCTCCTAGATTCTTTTGAGATTCATTGAACTGTTCAATGGCATGTTTCAATCTCGAGTGTGCCCTTCAGGTTTTGTGACTGGGATGCCAAGGATCACAAAACAAGGTGTGAAGTAACCATGCAAATATACTTGGTACCCTTAATTATTTACCCCTTAATCGATGTGCCGGTTAACTACACACGCTCCACCGATACTATGATAAATATTAAGTTACCCTTTTCCTACCTTGTTAAGTCCAGGTTAGTGTGCCGGCTAACCACACACGCTCCACTAACGACTTAAGCAAAGTGCAAAGTGTAATTTCATGGGTTAGCACCAAATTCACATTTTCCTAAGTAACTAAGATTAGGTATTAATAAGAGTTTAGTTACTTAGTATTTATCATTAATACTTTTAATGAAGGGAGAATTCTAGTCCTTGTCCTACCCGTTTGGCTAACGACCCTCCACCGGTCAAGGAAGCGGTGGGTGAGAGTGGACACCCATTAAACTGTCATTTTATAGGCAGTAACCTTTTACCCCCCTTATAGACCAGCTTCGTGAATGAGGCCTACTAACGGTAAGACTGATTTTACTCTTATACATATATAAATATTATTAACTTATAATATTATAAAGTATAAGGGTTGAATTTTAACTTTTAAAATTCTAAGGGCTAACTTGGAATTAAAGCATTCATAAGTGAAAACTTTTCAAATTCCAAAACTTGAGGGCAAGTTTTGAAACTATTCAAAACTAATTAATTCCCATAACTTATGTGTTTAAAGTAGTTTTAATCCAAAAACTCTTTAAGTTCCATAACTTGAGGACAAGTTATGGAAGACTTTAAACTAATAAAAGAATGTAAGTTTTCTTTATTTTGTAACTTATGAAATTAAGGTTACACATTTTATTACATAATGAAGTGACTCTTGAACCTCCAGAACTTGAGGACAAGACTGTTCATTTTGTAATCATTGCCAACTTTTATGAGTTTTATGAAACTTAAATGTGACTTTTCATATAACTTGAGGACAATTTACAAAAACACATTTTAGAATCAACTCTTAGATTAATTTGGATTGAAAACAACAATTTCACATAACTTTTTCTATTAATCTAAGCAACTCATAAGAACAAGATAATTCAAATCAAACTTTTTCATGTAATTAGTCTAAACTTTAAACTAATACAAAACATGAATCTATTGACAATTATATTTGAAATTGGATTAGCATGAACATTACCACGTCAAAAACAAGTTTATAAGTCCAAACACATCTTAGGGTAATGTTCCTAGTCCAATTCCAGCCAAAAAACACGAAGACAAGCTGTTAGGGGCCAAAACTCGTCGAGTTCTATAGAGAACTCGTCGAGTTCATGCATTAAACAATGAACTCGTCAAGTTTATCAAAGAAACTCGTCAAGTTTTCTGTCTAGACAGCTTCTTAGCTTCGAAAAATGTATTTGCATCAAGTATAAGAGAAAGCAAACTTGGCTCTGATACCACTGATGGGTTTTGAGCATTCTAACACTCCTAAGTGTACATGCAACCCTAAATACCTTGGATCTATGTTTTCTCTATTATACATGCAAATATGAACTTTCCAAGGTATTACCCTATCTAACATACAATACTTTATACTTGGGTAATCAAATGGATATAATACATACCTTTGTTTGATGTAGCTTGTCTTCATGAAGCTTGAGTTCCTAGTGCCCCAAGTGTGACACCTCAAATGGTTCACACAACATCAGGTGCACATGGAATGACTTGAGAGAAAAAGAAACACTTCTTGAAATCGTCTAGCCCTCATACACACACTAATGCACGATTTCTTGAGGCATGAGATTCTTTTATATGGTGGCTATTAGGGTTACACCATGTAACTCATAAATTTACCCATTCCTTATGCTCCATGGATTTTAACCTCCATGGAGTATCCATGGGTCACCCCATGGACTTAGTCCACCATAAGGAATCTTGGATCACAAGCTCACATATATAAGAATGAATGATTTACACAATCAACCCATATATTTAATTAGTCTCCTTTTGATCACTTACTTAATTCCAAACTAATTCTTGATCAATACTAATTAAATAACCTTATTATTATATTAGAACTTATAATATATTAATAAACCTTAAGTGTTATGTCTCTCATTATAGTCTATCCAAATGCATGATGCCATGCAACCCAAATGGACCATGCCGGGTCGGGTCAAGTCTTATCAATTATAGTTATGGAGTTAGACATTAATCCAACAATAACATCACTACAAAGGCTTGAAATTATAGAAATCCAGCAAATTGTAAATTTAAAGTTAATTACCGCGATGTATCAAAATGGTTTTCAAACTGAGACGGTGAATCCTGTTCTAATCCTTATGCATTGGGAAATACTAGTTGAAAGTGTTTTCGTCTTACCTCCATGACAATTTACTTGATTGTAATGTATGGATCACAACGAATATTAGTTTGTATTTAGTTCTTTGTTAACCTTAGTTTTGGTCCGTTGGCGTTGTTTAGTTTTTAATAAATAATGTTTACCTTTTAATTAATAATGATTACCTTTTTATAAATAATTGTAATGTATGGATGACAACAAATTGACAAACAGCTCTACGGACTGACAAATAGCTCTGCTTACTGACAAACAACTCTGTGGACCGACAAACAACTCTCTGTGGAGTTGAAGGGTCTATATATTGTCATGGATGATCGTTGAATTTTTGGTAATGAGTTACAAATTATTTTGAATTTTAATATGAGTTCATCTTCAAATTTCTATATTTTCTCATGCAACGAACTTGATTGTTACGATTGTGATCCGATCGACCCTTTTATTTCCCCGTCACCAAACATGAGAGGGTTGTATATGTCTCATGATACTTTGCAACAATTGCAATGGGCTGAAGAATAAAAAAAAGATAAAGAGTCATCTCGGCCTCTCACTGAACGGCGTGACCTCATTGCAGCAGAGTGCAAAGAAGCTGAGGGAAGGATGCAGATTAATAAAAAAATCAAAGATCATGAGGAATGGATAAAAAAGAGTAAGAAGACTATCAAAATGACTGAAAAATGGATTGCTGAGAAGGATGAAAAAATGATAGATCGTGGGCGGCAAAAGGACCGTTTTGAAGATAAAATAAGAATTAGGGACGACTATATAACAATGGAGAAAGATAAGTATTCATTGCAATTCCCTTAAGTTAATTACTATTATTGTATGTTTATTATATGTTTTTGGTTTATTATATGTATTACCTTTGAGTTTTAGTTATTACTCTACTAGTAATGATGCACTAATATAATCATAAATTTACCCATAATATTTAAATTAGGGGTGAGCATAACCGGGTACCCGACCAATTTAACGGGAACCGGAACCAGAACCGGGACCGGTGGTTCTTAGTACAACGGAACCGGAACCAGAACCGCCTACACCGGTTCCTTAGTTCTTGGAACCGATCCCAGAACCGCTTGGAACCAGTTCCAGTTCCGGGTACCCGCATACTTTTATGTAAACTTTAACAACTAGTCATTTGCAAATTAATTTACAACAAAAAACAAATCCAACAATAATTTACAAGAAAAAGTAAACATAAACACCTTATCACTAAAAGATCATCATCATTTGCAAATAAACTTACAACTACAACAATCTTAGCGTAATTCAATTGTAAAAGGATCAACATCAAGTCTGGCAAGTATTTAATAGGTAACACTTAACAATCAACATCACAAAAGTTATTAAAATAAACATTTCAACAGCAAACAAAAGTCATAACAGCCCATCAGCAACTCTAAAACAATTATGTGACAGCCAACAATTCTGCAAATTTGCATTAACCCAACAACATATTTGTGACAGCCCAATAGCAAACAGCCCACAACAAACATTTAACAGCAAACCTTTAAAAGCCCAACAACAAATAGCCCAACAGCAAATAGCCCACCAACAAACATTTAATAGCCCATCAACAACTCTAAAACATGTTAACTACCCAAAAAAAATATCTATTATGGATTATGTGCAGAAAAATATAACAAAACAGTAGGAGTTATAAAGTTACCTCAAAAAGCAAATATTTATTATGTTTTTCGACCAATTGTAATATCAACAGTGTCACCAATTTCTGCAATAGATATTAAACAAACAATTCAAATTAATAAATATATACACAATATAGGAAAATATAATTAAAAGTACAAAATAAAAGTGTAACATACCTTTCTCATATTTTTCCACATCATCTAATAGTTGTTCAAGATCAATACATTCATTTGATGCTCTCAATCAATCTTGAGTACATATCAAAGTTTCTACTATCTTAAAACCCAAACTACTACGAAAGTCATCCACCACGCGACCGGAAGTACTAAAAGCAGATTCACTAGCAACTGTAGAAACTGGAATGGCTAGAATGTCTTTAGCCATTTATGCCAACACCTTATATGTTGTACATTTGTCACTCCACCACTTCAAAATTTCAAAGGATTCATTGTTCATTTTTTCAGGTGGAGAATCAAGATAGTCTTCCAATTCAGATTTTTCCATAGCATCCTCAACATCTTTCTCATAGAACTTATCACAGATTTTTGTCATTTGTTTATTCTTAACCACTCTAGCAAAATTTTGGCCATCATCATCTTTCCAATAGGAAGAACTAGAAGAATCATCCTTTGCTATTGTTGAAACATTATCACAATGATTGTATAGCCTTTTCAAAACATCATACACATCATTATATATGTCTTCAACTTTCTTCTTGTCCAAAGGAAAGATATTCTTTAAAGAAAACTTGACAAACCTCATCTTGTACCTTGGATCAAGAGCAACCGCAACTAAAACCATGACATTTGTTTTCCCAAAGTCTCCATAATATTTGTCAAATTTCATTCTCATTTGATCCCCCATACTAACAATATTAGGATCCATATCTTGTTTCCACTCCAACAAAGAAGTTAATACACCCAATATCTCATGATAATGCATATTGGTTGTGACATACAAAGTGCCAGACATCCTTTTTGTGGCATCAAAAAATTGTTTAAAACAAAGTGATAAAGCTCTAGCATTATCCCAATCTTTTTGAGAGGGAAACTTGTCTTTAAGATCTTTCTCAATTTGGGGATCTTCTTGTTTCATTCTTTTAAACACATTCTCAAACTTAAGAGCCGTATCTAACATAATGTAAGTGGAGTTCCACCGTGTTGGTACTTCAAGAGATACTGACCCTTTACATGAAACTTTTGATTTTAAAACACAATCATCAAACAATTTAGATCTTTCCGAAGAACTCCTCACATATAAAATAACACCCCGAATAGAATTAATGGAATTCTTAACCATATCCAAACCATCTTTAACAATTAGGTTTAAGATATGGGCGGCACATCTCATATGAAAAAACTCACCCTTAAAACAAGTTTGTCTATAAGGTGTTCTTTTAAATAAGCAACAACAACATCGTTTGAGCTTGCATTATCTACTGTGATACAAGATAACTTATCTTCTAAACCCCAGTTTAGAATACAAGACTCTACTACTTTTCCAATTTCTTTCCCTTTATGACTATCCATTACTCGAAAATTCAGAATTCTTTTATGTAATTTCCAATAGTCATCAATAAAATGCGCAGTCAAACACAAATAGTTTAGATTTTATACAGAAATCCAACAATCGGTAGTGAGAGCAATCCTAGATGTTACACATTTGAATGTATTTTTCAAATTCTCCATCTCACTTAAAAAAAGTTTACCAATATCTCTAGCAACCATGAAACGTGATGGCAAACAAAATTGTGGAACAACGACCCTACAAAATATCTAAATCCATCACGTTCCACGTAAAAAAAATGGTTCCTCTTCAATGACAATCATTTTAGCTAAAGCTTGCCTAATGGGATTTTGATTAAATTCCCAATTTGAAACAGTGGTAGCATCACTTTGACTTGTTTTAAAAATGCTAATTTTCTTTTGTTTTTTTATCTATATTTTCGGGGTTATTTGGACATGTAACAAGATGTTTAGCCATAGATGATGTACCATTCTTTGTAGCAACCTTCAACACTCTAGAGCAGAATTTGCATTGGGCTTTTACAATTTTGTTAGTCTTTGGATCTTGAATATCAACATATTTATGCCAAACGTTTGTAATTCTTTTGTCCCCAACTGATTGAGTGTTCTGTTGCTCAACATCACTTTCACGATCCAAATCTATGGGTTGCTGTTGTTCCATTATTGGCTAGCCTAAAATTTCAAAGAAACAGTAAGTAATCAGATAACGTGTTCGGTGAATCAGTGCTATATGTTCTAAATACAAAAAACAAAAATTGGGAAAACTAACTAATCAACAGCAACCAATTTTTATTAAGAATCAAGAGAAGGGACAACCTTGCTCCTAATATCGTGTCATCAGTGAGTAAATGAAAGCATCTCATAGCGAAAGGAAAGAAGGAATCGTTAATCAGCATAGGAAATAAGGAATCTTTAATCAGCATAGCGAAAGGAAATAGAGAATCTGACCTGTGGAGCCGGAGAAGTCGTCGCTGACTCGTTGTGGAGCCGGAGAAGTTGTCGCAGGTATGTCAGATCCAAAGAAATGAGTCGTCGGCGTTCACTACGGACAATTGGACACTGAATTGAACATGTCGTCGATTGAAGTGTGCGATTGAATTAAGAACGAGTTAAGCTGGAGGCTGGAGCGATGATGCGAGATTGCGAGAAGCCGAGAACGATTTGCGATTGAATCAAGTAGGCTGCAAGCCTGCAGCGAGAATGCAATTGAAGACTGTTGGATAAGGTGTCTAAGTCCAGAACTATTTTTGTTATGTACTTAACCCGACCCGGCATGGTCCATTTGGGTTGCATGGCTCCATGCAATTGGATAGACTAAATGAGAGAAATAACACTTGTGGTTTATTAATATATTATAAGTTCTAATATATTAATAATATTATTTAATTAGTTTGATCAAGAATTTATTTTAGAATTAATTAAGTGATAAAAAGATAACTAATTAAATATATGGGTTGATTATGTAAATCATCCATAACTTATATAGTGGGCTAAGAGGCTCCATGGATAATCAAGTTGGGTTGAACCCATTGGATGCTCCATGGAGGCTCCATGGGAGTTACAAACCCATGGGTCATGGAAATGAAGAGTCATGACACATTAGGGTTTACATGGAGTAACCCTAAATGTGTCAACACTATATAAAGCTCATGTTTCTCCCAAAATCGGGCATGACATGCATGTTTGAGGGCTAGAGCCGATTTTTGAGTGTTACACTTTCTCTCCAAGTTTACTCCATAGCATTTGGTGTTGTGTGAAACATTTGACGCATCACACTTGGGGTGCTAGGCTCATAAGGTTTCAAGGATCAAAATCAACAAGGTATGTAGTTCTATCTTTCATTCAAGTTAAAATTGTTCCCCATGTATGCTAGATAGGATCATAACCTTGGAAATCAACTTTGCATGAGAATTAGACAAATATAGATCCAAGGTTATTAGGGTTGCATGTACACTTAGGAAGTGTTAGAATGCTCAAAATCCATTAGTGGTATCAGAGCCTAGGCTTGTTTGTTTGTTACTTGATGCAAAATTGTTGAAAAAAGTCGATTTTGTGCAATCTGCCTGATGAACTCGTCGAGTCCATAGGGGGACTCGCCGAGTTCATGTGTATCTTCATCCTACTCGCCAAGTAGGTTCGTGCACTCGACGAGTAGGAGCCTCAGAATGCAGTTTTTCGAATTTTGCTGCTGGAAATGGACTAGAAACATTACCCTAAACTATTTTGGTCTTATTAAACTTGTTTAAGATGGTGTAATGTTTGTTCTAATCCATTTACAATGGCTAATATCAAATTTTCATGATTATATGTGTTCATATGGTCTTGAAAGTTTGATATGGATATTCATGTTCTTGATCTTATGAATTTAGATGATCATAGGAATTACTTGTAACCTACTTGGTAGTTTAATTCATGGTCATAATGTGTTTTAATGGAGTCCATAACTTGTCCTCAAGTTATGAAAAACCAAGAGTCACACTTGAATTAAAACCATTAAAAGAACACAAGAGTTAGAAAAACGAAAAGTCTTCATTTTAATACTCAATTAACTTCATAAATTATAAGAAATGAAAAGTTTTGAAAGTTTACAAAACTTTCCCTCAAGTTTTGGAACAAGTAAAGTCATGATTAAAACTTTAGTTCCAACCCTTAGAATTTTAAAAGTTAAAATTCAACCCTTATACTTATAATACTATAAGTTAATAATAATATATATGTATAAGATCAAAGTCGTCTTACCGCTAGTACGCCTCATTCACGAAGCTAGTCTACAAGGTGGGTATAAGGTTGTTGCCTATAAAATGGAAACTTAATGGGTGTCCACTCTCACCCACCGCTTGCTTGACCGATGGAGGGTCGTTAGCCGAACAGGTAGGACAATGACTTAAAAATTCTCATTAAAAGTATAATGATTATTATAAAGTAACTAAATGTTTTATAAATTCCCAATCTTAGTTACTTTAGGAAAAATGTGAATAAGGTGCCAATCCATGAAATTACACTTCGCACCTTGTTTAAGTCGTTAGTGGAGCGTGTGTGGTTTACCGGCACACTAACTTGGACTTAACAAGGGAGGCAAAGGGTGACTTAAGGTTTTTCATAAGGTCGGAAGGAGCGCGTGTGGTTTACCGGCACAACGATTAAGTGAAAACATTAAGGGTACCAAGTAATTTGCATGGTTACTTCATACCTTGTTTTGTGATCCTCGGTATCCCAGTCACAAAACATGAAGGGCACACTCGAGATTGAAACAAGCCATTGAAAAGTTCAATGAATCTCACAGAATCTAGGAATTTCTAAAAACCAAATAAAACCTAATAATTTAATATTTCGTTTTCATGGTGGAAATTGGTGAATCGTCATTCACCTACCTTTCAAATATGTTATAACTTGGATTACGGCATCCCACTTCTAGGTTATAATATATTGTGATTGGATCCTAGCCTTAATATTACATTTGGGTGTTTTATTAAGGACTATCTCTATATCTAAACTAAACTTATCTTTCTTCTCTTCAGATGTCTTCCAATAATTCTACTCCTGGACCAAATCCTACTGGCTCCTTCTCTCTCATGAACCTTTGAGGGAGAGTCATCTTTGATGGATCCAACTTTACTGACTGGATCAGAAACATCAGGATGGTCACTCATTACGAGAACAAGGAATATGTTCTTGACAAGGAGCTTAAGGTGCTTGAGCCAACTGCTACTCCTGAGGAGCTTGCTGGATATGAGGTTCATGAAAGAGATGCTACAAAAGTGGCATACATCATGATGGCCACCATGACAGCCGAGCTCCAAAAGTCCTATGAGAACTACTATCCTTTTGAGATGCACCAGGATTTAATGGACCGCTACCATCAGAGTGCTCGTCAAGAGCGATATGAAATCATCTCCTCTATGATCACAACCCGAATGAAAGATGGTGAACCCATCACAAGCCAGATGCAGAAAATGCAAAGGTATGTGGATCAATTGATGAAGTTGAATGTGAACTTCCCTGAGGAGTTGGCAATAGATATTATTTTGCACTCCTTACCTTCATGTTATGATCAATTCCTCATGACATACCACATGAATAAGGAGGAAGTTACACTTAGCAAACTTCAGGGACTCCTAAAGACCGCAGAATCAGGTCTTAAAGGTAAGTCGGTTGTGACCACTCTTACTCCTACTCCAAACTCCTCAACTGTCCTGGCAATCAGGAAAGGGAAAGGAAAGAAGAGGAAGAACCCCTCGAAGGGTACAAGGGGATGACCCTTGATGGCTCCTCTTCTAGCGGAACCAAGAAAGGTTCCGTTACACCTTCTTCTGATCCCAAAGAGGCTGAATGCTTCTATTGCCATGAAAAGTCGCACTGGAAGCGAAACTGCCTAAAGTACCAACAAGATTTGAAGGATGGGAAAGTGAAACCCAACCATGCAAGTATTTACACTATATCTAATAATTCACTCTATTCTAACTCTTGGGTCCTTGATACCGGTTGCGGTATTCATCTTTGTTCTGAATTATAGGGACTAAGAAGAAGTGAGAATGTGGAGCATGGAAAGATAAACTTGATCATGGGGAATAGGAAAGTTTCACCTGTCACCAAGATTGGAGTTTATACTTTGTTGCTTAGTAGTGGATTTACTTTAGATTTGAATAAGTGTTGTTATTCGCCAGAAATGTTATTTCCTTTCATGCTCTGTATAAACAAGGTTTTACCTTTTCTTTTGATAATGAAATTGGTGGAATAAATGCTTTCTTTAATAATGTGTTGTATTTTAAAGCATTACCTTGTGATGGTATGTATGAAGCTGTGTCTGTTGTAGATAATCTAGGAAATAATGTATTGTGTATTGATTCTACTAATGATAATAACTTGGATAAAGCATCATTATGGCATTGTCGTCTTGGACATATAAGCAAGAAACACATAGGCCAACTCCAAAAGGATGGAGTCTTGGAATCATTTGACCTAAAGTCAGATGATAGTTGTGAATCATGCTCACTTGGAAAAATAACAAAGTCACCCTTCACAGGTTCTTGTGCTAGGGGTGAAGGTTTGTTGGATCTTGTACACACGGATGTGTGTGGACCCTTCAAACATGCCACAAGAGATGCTAATCCTTATTATGTGACTTTTATTGATGATTACAGTAGATATGGATATGTCTACTTAATCAAGCATAAGTCAGAGACTTTTGAAAGGTTTAAAGAGTTTAAACAGGAAGTTGAGAATCAATTGGGCAGGAACATTAAGATGCTTCGATCCGATCATGGTGGTGAGTATCTTAGTACCGAATTCCTCGACTATCTTAGGGAATGTGGGATTGTCTCATAATTGACACCTCCCAGGACACCGCAGTTGAATGGTGTGGCTGAGAGGCGTAATCGAACCTTGTTGGATATGGTTCATTCCATGATGAGTCGATCTTTGCTACCAATCTCATTTTGGGGGTATGCCTTAGAGACTGCCACCCATATCCTTAATCTGGTCCCTACAAAGAAGGTTGCCAAAACACCTCACAAGATGTAGACTGGAAAAGTTCCTAGTCTAGCCCACATCAAGGTTTGGGGTTGCGAGGCTTTCGTGAGACGCGAGACTCATGACAAGCTCGAACCTCGAAGTGAGAGGTGTATTTTCATCGGCTACCCACAAAAATCCTTTGGTTACCTCTTCTACAGACCTAGTGAGAATGTGGTCTTTGTAGCAAGAAGGGCTGTCTTGAGAGAGAGAGAGAGAGAGTTCTTAAACCAAGGAAACAGTGGGAGGCTAATTGACCTTGAAGAACTTCAAGAGTCAAGTGGTGAAGGAACCTCAAACCCTAGCAACCAACTTGAGGAGGAAACTCCTGTTGTACCTCGAATTGTACCTCTGAGGCGTTCCATAAGGATTAGGAATGTACCTGAGCATTACTATCGATTCCATATTACTGCGGAAGGTGATACACTTATTAGTGATGAGACACTGATATGTCTGGATGAACCTGTAACAACCCGAAGTTGTCCATCGCCGAAAACCCATTCTACCCGTAAAAATGCACCGTTTATCAATTCGTTCCGATTTCGTTTTAGGTTAAATTATTTAAACTTATATGTTTATTATAATCTAATGAGTGTCCAAACCCCTTAGGAACTCATGAATTTAGCCCAAAATGTTTATTCCAGAAATTATAGAAACGTCCCCGCCGGGTTACGGAAACTTAATCGGGTGCGACCAAAAGCCCGTTTAATGCCGGTATCGGGTAGAATTCCACCGTGTCCAAGTTTTGGGACCTATTTAAACGTGTTTAAACATTCATTTGAAGCTTTTGCATCCTCTCTCTACTCTCTCTCTAACCTCTCTCCTCAAACCAAGTTTAAGGGTCCAAAATCATCAAATTTAAGCTCCAAATCACCAAGGTAACTACCCTAACTCCTAGTATAACATCTTAGGCCTTCAAATTTTAGTTCAAATCATGGAATAGGACCATATTCATGAGTTTACGGCCCTAGAACAGTCCTAGGCCGTGAACTCACATAAAATGGGTTTTGGAGCCCAAAAACCCTTCCAATCGACCTTTGGAGCTTAGATATGGATTAATGGCTTAATGGAATGGACTTGGAATGCCTTAAACATGGATTTTAAAGATTAAACATGAGTTTACTGCCCAAGAGCATGCTTGGGCCGCAAACTCATAAAAATGGGGTTTTTATGCCCTTAAACCCTTCCAAAACTCCATTGAAGCTTAGATATGAATTTTAGAATATTGGATTTGGCCTTGGAACACCTTGAACATCAATTTAGAGGAGTAAACTTGATTTTAATGCCCAAGAACATGCTTGGTCCGTAAACTCATTGTTCATGGAGAGTAAACTCCTCTAAATGTGTTAAAATGCCACTTTAACACACCTAAAGCCTTGGGATAAATTCTAGAACTGTTTACAAACAAGTATTGGACCTAAAAACATATTATAACACCCTTCCAAGGAGTTCACAGCCATGAGGGGGTTCATGGGCCGTAAACTCCTAAAACCATGTCAAAAGTCCCTTAAAAATCCATTCAAGGCTTGGAAAAATCATTAGAATCACATGTGATTGATTAAAGGACCAAAACATTAAGGATCTTGTGTGTGGGGGAGTTTACGGCCATAAACTCCATTTTTACAGCCGTAAACTCCAATAAATGGTCCCTAAGTGAATTTAAATTCATCCCTATGCCTTAGATGCAATCCTAGCTAAATTATCCATGAATTATGAAGCCATTTAGCATCCAAAAACACCACTTATGAGTTCACGGCTGTGAACTCATGTGGGTGTGGTATTTAGGGCCGTAATCTCCCTAAGGAGTTTAGGCTTGTCAGGCGTCAAACCACTTGTATTCTCAGGTCCACGTTAGACAGGTACCTAGCGATATCTTTTGGTGGAGACGGAGCGCTCAGAAGACTCGTCTATACTTTTGTTCATATGATATATGTATAACACTTGTACAATTTAATTTTGAGACAAATGTAAACTTTCAAATATATGTAATGTAATGGTTGTTTACTTTGATTACAATGTGCATTGGATTTGATACTCAACGTGGAGACAACCCCGGAAACGTTTCCGCCTTTGGTTTTCGGGGTGTGACAGAACCTAACAGCTATGCGGAAGCCATGGCAGACCCTGAGTCTGCTAAATGGAAAGAGGCAATGGATAGCGAGATACAGTCCATGTATGACAATCAGGTCTGGGACTTGGTTGACAATGTACCAAGTCGTAAGACAGTTGGGTGCAAATGGATCTTCAAGAAGAAGACCGACATGGATGGTAATGTACACACCTATAAGGCACGACTGGTTGCAAAGGGATTTTCTCAAACTCCAGGAGTTGATTATGATGAGACCTTTTCATAAGATGTGGACTGGAAAAGTTCTTATTAGGGTATTGTTAGCCATAGCTGCATTTCATGACTATGAAATATGGCAAATGGATGTCAAAACCGCTTTCCTTAATGGAAAGTTGGCTGAGGATGTTTACATGAATCAGCCAGAGGGTTTTGTCAGCACTGAGTACCCTAATAGAGTGTGTAAACTTGAAAAATCCATTTATGGATTAAAGCAAGCACCTCGCAAATGGAATCTTTGCTTTGATGAGAAAGTCAAAGAGTTTGGTTTTTCGAGAATCTGAAGATGAATCTTGTGTATATGTTAAGGCTAGTGGGAGTATAGTTAGTTTTTTGGTACTATATGTGGATGACATACTACTCATAGGAAATGACATCCCAACTCTGCAGGAAGTTAAGTCCTGGCTTGGGAAGTATTTTGCTATGAAGGACCTAGGAGAAGCTGCCTATATTCTAGGGATAAGGATCTTGAGAGACCGGAGTAAAAGACTAATTGGACTTAGTCAGAGTACATACTTGGATAAGGTGCTAAATAGATTCAGCATGCAAGATTCCAAGAAAGGAGAGTTACCCATCCAGAGTAACACTAGATTGAGTAAGACTCAGAGCCCGAGTACTGAGGTAGAGATAGTTGAAATGAGTCATATACCTTATGCTTCGGCAGTAGGCTCGATCATGTATGCTATGACCTGTACTCGTCCTGATGTAGCCTTTGCTTTAAGCATGGGTAGCAGGTATCAGGGGAACCCTGGTAAGGCTCACTGGACAGCGGTAAAGAATATTCTCAAGTACCTGCGGAGGACTAAGGACTGGGTCCTTACCGTTGGTGGGAGTGATGACTTGAGAGTTGTAGGGTATAGTGATGCTAGCTTCCAGACTGATAGGGATAATTTCCGCTCTCAGTCGAGCTGGGTCTTTACCTTAAATGGAGGAGCAATCTCTTGGAAAAGTTCCAAGCAGGAGACAGTGGCTGATTCAACTTGCGAATTAGAGTATATAGCGGCAAAAGAGGCGGCAAAAGAGGCTATATGGCTAAAGAACTTCATTGGATGCCTTGGAGTTGTACCAACTATATCGAAGCCCATAGAGATTTTCTGTGATAGTGAAAGTGCAGTTGCCTTAGCAAAGGAACCAAGGGATCATGGGAGATCCAGACACATTGACAGAAAATATCATTTCATCAGACATCGTATAGAAGAAGGACTCATCGTGGCAAAGAGGGTATCATTAGATGAGAACCCGGCAGATCCCCTCACGAAGGGACTGGTTAGGGTTAAGCATCTCCAGCATGCTAGGAGCATAGGGCTGAAGGATGATATAAGTTTTAGTAGTTAGATAACTCTGAAATATGTAAAATGTATTTGACATTTGATGATGAATAAAAGTTGTGTTTATTCATGAGTAAAGTGTAGCTATCTTTTGTCAATCTTTTACTATTATTTCTTTTTCATGTTTTGACTTCCCGAATATTTATGTTGTGTTTTTACATATTATTCAAATTATCCACAGTCGGTCATATGTCGGGAGTAGATATGAATTAAGACTGTCATGAGTTGGTTGTAGAGGTCTAAGGTGTTGGACATGGCCTCAACACTCATGAGTGCTCATAAGTTCTGAGTAATGGATTCAACTCACGCTCGCTAGTATCACTTCATGGAATTTATCTCGGGTGATCGCGAGACGGTAATATCATATAAGTCTTCAAACCTAGAGATATGATTTGTTACTTACGAGTTGGTTATGCATTGATTGTACGAAAACGCATTGGTAACTCGATGTTATAAAACATGCTTTTGTGTTTAATTCAATGAGTGGTAGAACAAACATATGAGTCGAAGTTTATCTGTTCCTTCTTGGATTAGAAGCTGATATCTGGGCCCCTCGATGATTTTGTTTTGACCTATGTACCGGGCCATATCAGAACTAAGTTGATGTGTTCAATTAAGTTCTATGTCAAACAAATCGAAAACAGGGAAACAAACTGCTGGACAATAAGCAAGACCATGTTCCATGTGTTAGTCCGGCTGATATCTAGAACAGAGGATTATATGATCCCTTATCTGAAATGGCGTACCATCATCTTCTCAGTTCCGAGAAACCTTGAAAAGAGCTACGATTGCCGATTGGTTCCTGAAGTCATACTTGTAGTTATAGTTATTTGACTTATCCAAGTGGGAGACTGTTGGATAAGGTGTCTAAGTCCATAACTATTTCTGGTATGTACTTGAACCGACCCGGCTTGGTCCATTTGGGTTGCATGGCACCATGCAATTGGATAGACTAAAGGAGAGAAATAACACTTGTGGTTTATTAATATATTATACGTTCTTATATATTAATAACATTATTTAATTAGTTTGATCAAGAATTAATTTTAGAATTAATTAAGTGATCAAAAGATAACTAATTAAATATATGGGTTGATTATGTAAATCATCCATAACTTATATAGTGGGCTAAGAGGCTCCATGGATAATCAAGTTGGGTTGAACCCATTGGATGCTCCATGGAGGCTCCATAGGAGTTACAAACCCATGGGTCATGGAAATGAAGAGTCATGACACATTAGGGTTTACATGGTGTAACCCTAAATGTGTCAACACTATATAAAGCTCATGTTTCTCCCAAAATCGGGCATGACATGCATGTTTGAGGGCTAGAGCCGATTTTTGAGTGTTACACTTTCTCTCCAAGTTTACTCCATAGCATTTGGTGTTGTGTGAAGCATTTGAGGCATCACACTTGGGGTGCTAGGCTCACAAGGTTTCAAGGATCAAAATCAACAAGGTATGTAGTTCTATATTTCATTCAAGTTAAAATTGTTCCCCATGTATGCTAGATAGGATCATAACCTTGGAAATCAACTTTGCATGAGAATTAGACAAACATAGATCCAAGGTTATTAGGGTTGCATGTACACTTAGGAAGTGTTAGAATCCTCAAAACCCATCAAAGACTTGAAGTGTGTGTTTGTGAATTGTGTTTTGTGAATGTTGGCGGCCAAGACATACAGGCTACAGCGACCACTAATGACCAAAGTCATAAAACCCTAGCCGAGACTATTTTAGTAATTTAACTTTTGCATATAATTTTTATTTTTGGAAAAAATATATTAAATAATCTATTAAAAAATTATTAAAAGACCGGGTATCCGCCGGTTCCGGTTCCGGTTACCCACCGGTTCCGGGTACCCAGTATAAAAACCAAAACCGCCGGTTACCCAGCGGATACCGGTTCCAAGATAATGAGAACCAGAACCGGAACCGCTTAAGGCGGTTCTTAGATTTTTGGAACTGGAACCGGAACAACCTAGGCGGTTCCGGTTCCAAAAACGGATACCCTGTTCCGATGCTCACCCTTACCAAGATGCTCACCCCTACCAGAGGCCATTACATTCCAAGAGATCTGATATTGTTGATATATCGCAATTGTTATAAACTTATAACTAGTGTGTCGGTTTTTTATCGAATACTTTAAGTCTTTTTTTTTCACTTATCGCAATGGATGTCGACGGAAACATTTCACTCATAACAATAAAAGAAAAAAAAAAAACTAAAACTAAAACTCCACAGTAGCCAAAGATATGACCATTCATATTACCTTAAAATTTGATTTGAGAGACTTTATCATCTGAACTATCTTAATTTAAAAAAAAAAAAAAAAAAAAAAAAAAACATTTTGAATACTCAAAAACAAAATTAACCATAAAAAAAATATGGCAAGTGTGAAAATGCGGATGAGGAAGGGACTCCTTTTCCTTATAATAATATGCATGGTTTGGGGTTGGTCAACAACAACCCTTATTAACCCTTTTACCATTAAACAAACAAAAATCTCATTTCTGCCACCAACTATTACATCCAATCAAATATGCATTTTATTAAAATAATAAATAAAGTTACTCATGTTGTACTTAACACTTACAAAACTAAGTATTGTCCTCTTTGGGAAAATGGTTTAATTATTTTATTAACAAAACCTATTACGGTTTTTTAGATAAAAATATACAAAGTAGGAATGAGTTGAAATGTTGAATATGTCCAAACTTGTAGTAGGTCAATTAAAAAGGAGTTTGAATGAATCCTTATAAAATGAAAGTCAATGAATATCCTCTATGACTATGTAAAATTATTTTGGAGCATGCTCATTTCTTTTCTTAGTATATAAACTTGGTGTAGTGATTCTAAAATATAAAAGTAAAAATTTCACAAACACAAAACCTATTATAGACTAATTATTGAAAAAATCCTTATATCAATTTTGTGTCTACAAAGAGTAAAGACCATTTCTATCATTAAAATATTCAATCTAAGTTTTTTTTTGTATTTATGTCTATAATAGATTGTATTAAATGTTTTTAATAGCTTGTATTTTTTTATTTTACTTTTGCATCAAAATATTATATAAGAGATGTTTTGTAATCGTCATTGTATTAAGTGTTGTCCTCCTTCGAAATCAAGAGTTCAAGTCTCGTCGTAGATATAAATGTATTTAGATGGTAGGTTCAGAGTAGATTATATTTGTCAGTTAAAAAAATAAAATAAAATAAAAATGATGTTTCGTAATCATTGAAATAACGAGGCTTTAAATAGTCAGAAATTTAATATACATGATATATATATATATATATATATATATATATATATATATATATATATATATATATATAGAGAGAGAGAGAGAGAGAGAGTTAAGTTCAAATGTTTTCACTATCTATTGTGTGCATGTATGACTGATTATGGACCAATCATTTTAGTTATTTTAATAAAGTAATTAATGTATATTAAATGCTGAAGATGTAATTAATATTCATTATATCTTCAACATGTAATATGCATTAATTACTTTCTTAAAATAACTAAAATGATTGGTCCAGAATCAGTCCTACATGCACACAATAGATAGTGAAAACAAAATAACCTAACCCTATATATATATATATATATATATATATATATATATATATATATATATATATATATATATATATATATATATATATATATATATATATATATATATATATATATATATATAGGTTTAGGTTCTATGGAAAACAAAAAACCCTAAAAATCATAAAAATGCATAAAAAAATACTTAGAGATTACAAAACTTTTTTTTGAATTTTTTTTATAAAAAATCGCAGCTTTTTATAAAAATTCGCTGAAAAAAAATAAAAATAATTTTTTTTTTATAAAAAAAAGTTTTTTTTTCAAATTTTTTTTTTCAGCGATTTTCTTTAAAAACCTGCGATTTTTTCATAAAAAAAGTTTTGTGATCTCTAGGTATTTTTTTATGCATTTTTATAATTTTTAGGGTTTTTTGTTTTCCAAATAACCTTTCCTTTTATATATATATATATATATATATATATATATATATATATATATATATATATATATATATATATATATATATATATATATATATATATATATTAGTCCCCTTTGTGAACAGTATTTGATTCTTATTGGTGAGTTTTTTTTTTCTTTTTTTTTTGTTTACATAGTGCATGCCGTAACTTTTTTTACGGTTTTCAATCATATGTGTCTCCTTTACGCTCTGCTAAAACCGTGAGCCATGGACTCCCTTGTCACACCCCTCGCTCTCCAATCAAATTTGATCCATGGTTTCCACTGCTTCTACTGCTTTCATCTGCTTTTCTTTGTTCACGGTCCCTTCCCTATTTGTTATTTGACGCATTCTATGTAGAAATCGATTCACCAAAAACATGTGCTTTTGATCCAGACCTCGTCGAATTTCCGTCGACCTTCAGTTCCTTGATTTTTCTTGGTCTGAAACCTTTGTCGGATGAAGTCTCAGCCACTTATGAGCCGAAACTGTCATTGAAGGTAGGTTTGGCGAAGGGACTGACTTTGTGGTTTAGGGTTTGGATGATTATCAATAGTAGTCTACGCTAATATTCTTTCGTTTGCACTTAGAAAATCAAACCTCTGGAATTTTGAAGTAAAGTAGAGAAATTCGAACCGGCACCATATATGTACTTCTCTTATCTTCGACACAACAAGCTACTTATGTATTGCCCTTTATCGCTCTATTTTGTTCTTCATTCATTTGGTTTTAGTTTTAGTTTTTTCATTACTCCAATCCGTAATTTCGACTGTGTGGGTACGTCTGATTGTAGATCAACGCATGACACGAACTCATTCTTCATTTTTCTATTTTTTTTTTTGTAATTTTCGATTTCTTCCCGATTACAAGTCAATAAGTTTGAAAGGATCTGATTCAATCGATTTTCAAAAGCGAGGCTAAGAATTCAATCTCCTTTGTTCATTCCATAACGTCGGAATCACCAGGGTACCAGTACATGTTTAACTTATTTGATCATCCAAATGTGTCTAAGGTTAGGTATGAAACTTTCATCTTTAACATAATCATATAAAGTTTTACTGAAATTACTGTTCTTTATAACTTATAAGATCATAATTTGGTCTTATTTTTTTATGCAGTTCATAGGGGCAACAATGAAAACCAAAAAAATAATGTTCTTTATAACATTCACCACATACTCACACATCAGGGTTCAATTACGCTTAGGTTACTTTCCATCCTACCGGTTGATATTGTTTCACTTCAGGGATTGCCCTTGCATAGTCTATTTTTATTGGTCATATTTTTGTATAACAGTTATCTTGGACGTTTTTTCTTTATACAGAGAGAAGATTAAAATGAAGAAATATTATGTAGGTACTTTCTTTCTTACTTTTTTGAGTTAGAGGCATTGATCATAGACCATTATGATTCTTATTTTGACAATTAATGATCTGAAATGAAGGAAATAAGATTACTTTATTGCAATTTTTGAACATGGTTGTCAAAGTTTGGAATTGAAATCAAAATTAATGATCAATTGATGTGATTTTGTTATATATATATATATATATATATATATATATATATATATATATATATATACTTATAAAGCTATCATTTTTTCTTAAATCTCATGCATTTGAAACCCCCTTTTTTAACTTCCTTTCACCACATTCATTTGAAACTCTCATGACTTTTCAATTTCTTTACAATAATATTATAAATAAGTTAAATAATGTTCTATAAACAAGAAAGAGTGTTTTATTACAATGTCTTCATCCCACATCGGTGGTGAGAGTAAACAAGAGAATGTTTCCTCTTCTATAAATAGAAAAGGTTGTGAAATGTTTCAAATGGACCAAACCATGAGAACTTCCTCATGCCTACCTTTGTAGGATTTTGAAGGTATTATTTGATGAGATTGTCTATATTGGCAAGTGTCCAGTTAACTTTTAGAATTCCAAAAATGGTTTTGAACCGAATTTTTTTAGGTTTAAACCGTGTTTTAGTTAGAAAAAAAATTATGTAGTTGGGTATATTGAGTTGAACCGGAGCTGGATCAATTTAGACCGATAAAGGAATCATTTTCCTTTCACAACAAACATTTGAAACTCCCATGATTTTTCAAATTATTTCTAATAATATTATAAATAAGTTACATAATTTTATATAAATATAAAAAAGCATCTACCTAAACCTAAAATTATAATTGTTTGAAAAATCACTTTGATTCAAAAGCACGAAATATATACAAACCGGGTTTCACTAGAAAAAAAATATATGTAGTTTGGTATATTTAGTTGAATCGATCCGAGTTTGATCTATTTGGACCATAAAAGAAACATTTTTCTTTCACTACATACATTTGAAACTCCCATGATTTTTCAAATTGTTTCCAATGATATTTTAAAAAAGTTACATAACGTTATATAAATATAAAAAAACATCTACCTAAAAATAAAATTATAATTGCTTGAAAATTCGATTTGATCAAAAGCATGAAATATATACGCCGATTATATTTTATAAATGAATTCTTTTTATAATGAACTTTTGAGTCTTGAAAACACATATAAACAAGTTTTATATATTAAGTACCTAACTGAATTTATGATTTTAGAATTGAACAAAAAGTTATTCAATAAGAACTTACTTTTTTGGATAGCAACTTACGAGATTATAGAAAAATGAAACTATCGAACAATAAAGAAAGGGTAAACAAGAGAAATGGTGTTTTGCTAAATAAGTTGAATAATGTTTTATTAACAAGAAAACGTGTTTTATTACAATGTCTTAATCCCACATCGATGGTGAGAGTAAACAAGAGAACGTTCCGACTTCTATAAATAGGAAAGGTTGTGAATTGTTTCAAAGGGACCAAACCATGAGAACTTCCTTATGCCTACCTTTTTAAGATGTTGAAGGTATTATTTGGTGAGATTGTCTTTATTCGAAACTGTCTATTTAAGTTTTAGAATCCCGAAAATGGTTTTGAACAATATTTTTTTAGGTTCAAACAAAGTTTCAGTTGAAAAACGGGTTATGTAGTTTGGTATATTGAGTTGAATCGGTCTGAGTTTGATCAATTTGGACCAATAAAGGAAGCATTTTCCTTTTAGCACATACATTTGAAACTCCCATGATTTTTCAAATTTTTTCTAATAATATTATAAATAAGTTACCTAAACATAAAATTATAATTGTTTGAAAAATAAATTTGATTCAAAAACACAAAATATATACAAACCGGGTTTCAATAGAAAAAATGTTATGTAGTTTGGTATATTAAGTTGAATAGGTCCGAGTTTGATCAATTTGGACCGATAAATGAAGCATTTTTCTTTCACCACATACATTTGAGACTCTCATGATTATTCAAATTGTTTATAATAATATTATAAGTTACATAATGTTATATAAATATAAAAAAATCTACCTAAACATAAAATTATAATTGTTTGAAAAATCACTTTGATTCAAAAGCATGAAATATATACTCGATTATATTTTATAAATGAATTCATTTTATAATGACATTTTGAATCATGAAAATATATATACACAAACTTTCTATATTAAGTACCTAACTGAATTTATGATTTTAGGATTTAACAAAAAGTTATTCAATAAAAACTTGATTTTTTATAGCAACTTACGAGATTACTAAAAAATGAAACTATTGAGCAATAAATTTTCTGGATAACGTTTTATTTTTATTATTTAATATTTTATTTAACAAAATGAAGTTATCGGCAAATAAAAAAATGAGTTTAATTAAAATGTCTTCATACCACATTGATTGTGAGAGTAAACAAGAGAATGTATTCTCCTCTATAAATAGGAAAGATTGTGAAATATTTTAAAGGGACTAAGCCATGAGATCTTCCTTGCATCTAACTTTGTAGGACGTTGAGTGTATTCTTTGGTGAGATTGTCTTTGTCGACAAGTGACCAATTAAATTTCAGAATTTCAAAAATGATTTTGGATCGTATATTTTAGATTTGGATCGAATTTAATAAGGATCCGAGTGTCTTCTGGCTGAGTTAGGCAAAATCGCTTCCATTGGAGGCCGAGTTTAAGTAACATGCCCAGTATTTGATTGTGTTAGCCAAGTTTTACAACCATGTATGTAATACAATTTAAAGTTTTAACCTTATAAAAGACGTCACTATTATCATATGTTCTACAAAATATGGTAATATTTATGATACAAAACATTTTTTTTACTTATTAAGATAAAAAGTTGTCTCTATTATCATATGTTGTACACAATGATAAAATTTAAGATAGATAAAAAGATGTCTTTGTTATCGTATTTTCTACATAATGATAATATTTAATATAAACGTTTTAATTTAATATAAAATTATTATTTAATAGATAACAATAACGATTTATTTATTTTTTTTTAATTTTTTTTTTCTATTTTAATCATATAACTTTGTATATGCAAAACAACTTCAAGTTCCAACCTTATCTCTTACTACCTCCGTCCCAAATTGATAGTCCACTTTTGACTTTTGAAGTCTTTATTGTTAAACTTTGACCTTAAATATTTTTGTGTTTGATAGATAATACTTGATGCAAATTATATGAATAGATTGTATTTTAAATGTTTTTTCATTTTTATAAGTTTTATCGAGTAATATGTAACACAAATAGAAATATTTAAGGTCAAAGTTGAAGAAAAAAGACTTTAAAAGTCAAAAGTAGACTATCAATTTGGGACGGAGGGAGTATAATATAGTTCAACATAATAACAATACTAAAAATCATTTTTTATATTTTTATGAAACTATTATTTAATTGTTAATAACAATGATATAGTTATTTTTAATATAAAATATTTTTTATATCTCACGTAACGTGCGGCCATTCGCCTAGCATATATATATGACATGTCTCTTTGTTAATGGTTCCAATCTTCTGTATTTGACATTATGCACTGAGTTTCCATGCTTTAATTGTTAATGGTTCCAATCTTCTGTATTTGACATTATGCACTGAGTTTCCATGCTTTGATAACGATATATATATATATATATATATATATATATATATATATATATATATATATATATATATATATATATATATATATATTTACTATTATATAAAGCATATTCCACATTTCTTAAATTTTAAGAGGTATAAGATACAAAACTTTATGCATAACAAAACCATTAATACGTACCAAAAAATTAAATATTTGAATTAAAGAAGGTTATTAAAAAATTAATTTGGAGAAAAATAACAATTTTAAAATATTAAATCCACCAAAATAAATTAATTTATATTTCTTAAATTAGATGTCGATAATAATTAATTTACATCAAATGTATAAACATACAATATAAATATAAGTTCTAAACATAAAGATTTTAATTAAAAGTGGTCATTTTTCTTATTACATAATAATTAATAACAATATCTAATAATTATTTTCCCGTAAGAAAACTATCCGCCCAAAAAACTATTTATCGCCGCTGCTTTTGCACGGACGCACAGCTATTATATATATATATATATATATATATATATATATATATATATATATATATATATATATATATATATATATATATCGGAGTAGGATCAAATAAGAACACCTAGAAGGTTGAGAGCGCGAGAACACATCTGAATCATTTAAAAAACTAAATCTAAGGCTATTATCGAATGGACTATTTATGTAAATTCTTTAAATTATAGGAATTAAATTGTAACTTTAAAACTGTCATAAGGGTAAAATGGTAATTGATTGTTTGCCTATGTTTAGAAATTCCTACAATCTCTCTCTCTCTCTCTCTCTCTCTCTTGTATCTTTCTTCTTCTATATCCCTGCTTCTGCATTTTTCACAACCCTAGGGCCTCATCTCATTCCAGCCGCCATTGGGCGTGAAGAAGCAACGAAGTTTTGCTCATCTCTTCCAGTTGTGAGGTGTGAGTCGTCGGTCTTGATGGGTGCTTTGCTCCAGCCGATAGAAGATGAGCGGATGGGCTGTTCGGTGATCACGCAGCCACGAGTAGGGGAGGCGATCAATCGTTGGGTGGGAGAAGCACCTCCGGTGCTTCACTGTTTCGCAGAGGAGAAAATGAAAACAACAATGGCGGCTAGAGGGCGCTTCTTCTGTCTCGACTAGAATGAGGGAAGGGGTCTCGATGGGGCAGTTGTTTCGATCGGTAATGATTCTCTTCTCTTTTCTTTTTATTTTGACTGTAAATCAATGAAGTTTAATAAATAGGTTTAGATGGGTGTTTGGGTTTGGTTGTTTGACAGAAATTGATAGAGATGAAAAGAAGAACAACGAAAATTCCTTTTTCGTTGTTTGTTTTGATAGAAACTCATGAAGGTATGGATATTTGGGTGTTGATGTTTTACAGTGAATCGGTGGGTTTTTGTTTCTTGATCATCCTTATCTCACAAAAAGATTTTATAATTATACATATTGATTTTACCGTGGAGTGTTGATTTTGTTTGAGTGTTAATATTTGCTTGAGTGTTTAGGAGGTAGAATGGTTGCAATGGGAGGACCAACTAGAAAATTTTCTAAAGAACAGAGTCAAAGAAAGAAACACAATCCTAATTTTTGAATTTTTTGGTAATAATTTCTTGAAGGGGGTGCGTGAATGGTTGTATTTATTTATGAATAACATGTGTATTCATTTATGAATAACATTGTGGTTATGTGTGAATGGTTGTATTCATTTATGAATAGCACGTATATTCATTTATGATAGAATGTGTATTAATTTATAAATAACAGTGTATTCATTTGTGAAATGCAATGTATTCGTGTGTGAATGATTGTATTTACTTATGAATAGTAGTGTATCCATGTGAATGGGTGTATTTATTTATGATTAGAGGTATTCATTTTATGAAAAAATGATAATTTTTACACTATTTTTTATTTTCAATTTATGAAAAATGCATTGAATTATTTGTAATTTGATGTGTTTTCATTTATGATTGGTAGTGTATTGATTTGAGATTGGATTTCTATTCATTCTTTTTGAAAAACAAAAACGTGAAATAGTAGAAAATAATATTTTTTTAAGATTTTCTTTTCAGATTTAAAATAAAAGGAAATATGAATTTTTTTAGGTAATTTTTTTGAAACGGTCATAAATAATTTTTGGGAAAAATCATAAAAAAAATATGTATATATATTTCATTAACTAAAAGGAAATATTAATTTTGTTAGGTAATTAAAATCATTATCCCTAGATTTTAGGAAATCATTAATTAATATTTATATAAAGTTACTAATATACCCTTATAAAATGATTGGTCCCGAACTGTTCTCGTGTTCTCAACCTTTTAGATGTTCTCATTTGATCATCTCCCTATATATATATATATATATATATATATATATATATATATATATATATATATATATATATATATATATATATATATATATATATATATATAACCAAGGACCTATTTTTCATATAATTGTAATTATAGTGTTGTTTTTTTAATTATTTTAGTATTAAAAATTTGTTCACAATTAAATGATATGTTTATAATGTAATGTCCCAAAAACACCGAGTAAAATTTTTATAAATAAGTCAAAAGTTTTCATATATTATCTCAAAAGACTATTAAAGTAAAAGTATTCTCAAAACATCAAAGTAAAATCATAAATAATCATTGCGGAATAAATCTTCAGGGGATGTAGTGCGATTAAGCTGGACTCTTCTTTTTAAAACTGGATGTACCTGAAAATGTTTAAACCACAAAAACATAAGAACGAAGCTTAGTGAGTTCCCTAAAATACCCCATAGCATACATACATAACAATCAAAAATAAGTTAGGTCTATTTCACCCCCATTCGGTCTCTTTCAACCGATATTGGGTTTATTTCACTCCATTCGGTCTCTTTCAACCGACACTTAGTCTATTTCACCCCCATTGGTCTCTTTCAACCGATATTAGGTCTATTTCACCCCCTTCAATCTCTTTCAACTGGTATCGGGTCCATTTCACCCCTACAACTAACCATACAATCATATCATCAAGAGTCACAAAGACAACAAAGTACAGACATGCATAACAGTAAGTGTCACAAACACAAGTATCATCCTACAAACATAATCCAGTGGGTTGGTATTGGTGCTTTCAACCCACGAGTATAGTGAAGAGACTCACCTAAAGTATTCATCGGAAGCTCAACCGTCACCTCAGCAACACAACAGCCAACCCAAGCTTCCTAAACCCAAACCGAGTCAATCCTTACCCAAATGCTCAATTCTACTCAAGTTTGACTAAATGTCAAACTTGTCAAAAAGTCAACGGTCAACTGTCAAATTCAAACAGTTAACATGCAGACCATTGTAATGTCGTAGCCTTCCTTGGCCATGTCAGGACAACATAGTCGAGTTTTCAAACTCCGCCACGCCGTGGGAAACTGTCTAAAGTGTCATTTCTTCATTAAGCACTTAATCCTTATAGATCTAAATCCAAAATTCCATATCTACTCCTTCTTAATGATTTAATGGATAAAGTTTCCAACTTTATCCATTAGGACTTTATCCAAAGGCAAAATCATGAGCCCTAAGTCCAATAAGCACTTAATATGACCAAAACTCAAACATGGGATCAAGAACACTCACGATAAAACCTTTTTCTCACTAACTCAGAAGTTCAAGACCATGAGAAAACCATATCAAGTTTTGGAGTTCCTCAAACTCCGAGAGCATGAAAGAATAGGACCAAAACATCCAAAAATAGGCTCAAACATCAAACAAGATACACGAAGATCAAGATATAACTTTATACCTCCAATAACTCAGAAATGTGGAGAAGATGTTAGATCCAAGATTGTTCTTTGATTCCTTGCACCAAGATGAACTTCTTTTTTCTTCAAGTTTCACCAAAAGAAGACATTAACCTCAAGATCAAGCCACCAAGCTCATTTCAATGGAAGAGAAGCTAGGTTTCTAAATTAAGGGATGGAGGTTGAAGAATATGACCTAGAATGAGGGTTAAGATGCTTAAATATGGGAGGAACCCTAAAAATATGTGGAGCCCCTGAAGGCTCGAGGGCACGCCTTTCAAATCACTCCCGAGGAGGCCAGAGCCGCTCCAAATGTCGTGGCTGGTATGTTTCTATCCCTTATCTTATTGATTATGTTTGTTTTATGCTCTTATATTTGTACCTTTGGTAGGTACATTACTAGTGAACGCCTTTCCTACTTTAGTGTTGTTTGACTTGGGTGCGAGTTGGTCTTTTGTTTCTCGGTCCTTCAGTAGGGAGTTTGTTTTGACCATATAGCAGTTGGAGTGTCCGTTGCGAGTTTCTATCGCCAACGAACACGGGGTTTCTGCTTCTTCACTTTATCAACATTGCGTTCTAGAGATCTCCTAGATATCCTTTCCGATTGATTTGATTCTGATTCCCATTGGAGATGTCTGCGTGATTGTGGGTATGGATTGGCTGAGCCGTTTTGCTGCCATGATCAACTGCGAGGACCAGTGTGTGGTAGTTCGAACCCCAAGAGGGAGAGAAGTGGTTATTTATGGAGAGGGCACCAGGTCGGGTTTAGGGTTTTGTTTGGCAGCCAGGGCTCAACAGTATATTCAGCACGGTTGTACAGGTTATCTGGCTTATGTAGTGGATATGCGGGTTGGGAATCAGGTGTCGGTTGCTGATGTTCCGGTTGTTAGGGAGTTCGCTGATGTATTCCTAGAGGAGTTACCCGGTGTGCATCCTGAGAGGCAGTTCGAGTTCATGAGCAACCTTGTGCCAAGTGTGGCCCCTATTGCCAAGGCACCATACCGATTGGCACTGCCTAAGATGCAAGAGCTTTCATCTCAGCTGCAGGAGCTGCTAGGCAAGCAGTTCTCCGTGGGGAGCGTCGATTCTATTTGTCAGGAAGAAGGATGGTTCACAATAGATGTGCATCGATTACAGGGAGATGAACAAGTTAACGGTGAAGAACCGTTATCCCCTTCTGCAGATTGATGATCTCTTTGATCGGTTGCAGGGAGCATCTTGGTTCTCCAAGATTGATTCGAGATCTAGGTACTATCAGGTCAGGGTGAGGGAGGAGGACGTGGAGAAGACCACGTTCCGGACCCGTTATGGGAATTACGAGTTCGTGGTGATGCCATTCGGGCACACCAATGCACCTGCGATATTTATAGATTTGATGAATCGGGTATGAAGGTCGACGCTCGATTGCTCAGTTATCGTGTTTATTGATGATATCTTGGTGTATTCCAAGACCAGAGAGCAGCATGAGGAGCACCTTCGCAAGCTTCGTTTTGAGATGAGAACGACTTTATGCTAAGTTCTCAAAGTGCAAGTTTTGGTTGCGAGATGTTCAGTTCCTTGTACATCGCGTTAACTAAGATGGGATTTTGGTCGATCCGGCCTAAATCGAGACGGTGATGCAGTGGGAGGTTCCGAAGTCTCCCTCGAATATCAGGAGATTTTTGGGTTTGGCAGGGTACTACCAGAGATTTATTCAGGATTTCTCCAAGATTGCAGTACCCGTCACTCATCCGACGAGGAAAGGAGTGGATTTATGGTGGGCCCCTGAGCAGCAGACGAAGTTTGAGACCCTTCAGCAGAAACTTTACGAGGCCCCAGTTTTGACCTTCCCTGAAGGAATCGAGGATTTTGTGGTTTTATGTGATGCGTCCATCACCAGGTTGGGGGTAATCCTTATGCAGCGAAGACGGGTGATAGCTTATGCTTCGCGGCAGCTGAAGCCGCATCAGACGAGATATCCCACGTATGATCTTGAGTTGGGGGCGGTGGTTTTCACCCTCAAGATTTGGAGGCATTACCGTTATGGGGTCCGTTGTACTATCTACACGGATCACAAGAGTTTGAGGCATATTACGGATTAGTCAAACCTGAACATGAGGCAGTGCAGGTGGTTGGACGTAGTCAAGGATTATGAATGCGAGATCCTTTACCATCCGGGTAAAGCAAATATAGTGGCGGATGCCCTAATCCACAAGTCGGCTATATCTTCTGTTTCGGTGTCGTTGCTAGCCATAGGGTTCTGTTCCCTATTGTTTCAGACCATGATGTTTGGTTCACCTCCCATTTTTGGCATAAGTTCCATGAGGAACTAGGAACGAGGTTGCATTTCTATAACATCCTGTTTATAAAATAAATAAATAGACAAAAAAATGATGAACGAATGGTCGCCCTAAATCCATATTACTTAGTGGAGTGTTGGTTTTGGGGAAACGAATATCATAAATTGGATTATTCGGGGGCTAAAGTGTATTTTTAGGAATTAGTGTGTGAAGATTTTCAGAAGTCAGAGGTTGTTTGGTAAGATTGGGACTTAAATTGAAAAGGTATTGAAGTGCTGAGGGATGCTTGGTAATTATTAGGATTATTTATGTAAGGAGTTTTTGAAGTTAGGGTAGAAAGGGTAACTATTGGATTTCATTTGAAACATAATTGATTGGGAGGGACCAGAATTGGAGTATGGAGCATAAGTTTGATTTGGTGTGACGTGGCTAAACCCAGTACCTCCCTACCAGTTGAAGATACATTTCAAGGGCACCCTAACCCTAATTTGTCACTAGCCGCCACCATGGAGAGACCCTACATCCATCATCGATTTCCTTGTCGGTGAAGCCAAGGGATTGCGAGCCCGAGCCGACCACCATACTTCCATCTGCCATGTCGCCACCGAAACATCACCACCAAGTTGTTGTCCGACATCTTGGGTCGTCGGGAGAGCCACCAAGACTAGTGACATTGTCCATGTTCGTAACTGATGTGTGACCTGAAGAGTCTAGGTAAGATTGACAACCTCCTATTTCTTCCTTCCTCCTAATTGGTCGATGTTGGGTACGTTGTAATCGCCACTAGTAGCCTTCGGCCACTATTCTTGTCGTTTTCGGTGACGTCCAACGCCTAGAAGGTGGCCAGACATTTGTATTCTTGAGTTTGTATGTTGACTAATATAATCACGAGGTTGGATGAGCAATATTTTGGGTGGGAAGCAACCGCCACCACCGTGAGGTGGTGGCTGCCATTTCTTTTATCGCCACCAACTACCATGGGAGGGTGGCTGTGTGCGTGAAGTAGTGTGTGTGGGCCTAGTTCACGAGATTAATGTTGTATGGATGTTCTTGGACAGGAAAAAACAGAGAGAACTCGTCACCACCACTTGCTGCCGCCACTGTTGGCCACCATCTCAGGTGGCTGTGAGCTTTCGAGTGCGTTTGGATTGATGTTTGGAGTACTTTTGGTATTGTGTTGGCCCGAGAGCATAACCACCACCACCGTGAGGTGGTGGCTGCCGCCATGTACCACCGTCGGCCACCACTAGGGTAGCTTTGTGTGTATGTGTGTTTGTATTAGTGTGTGTGTGAGTCAGTTGGGTTTTTGCTTTGTAATAGTGTAATCGATGAGAAAATAATAAAAGAAATTCGTAACCACCACCATGAGGTGGTGGCCTCCGTCGTGAGCCGCCATTGACCACCACTACCCGAGGTGGTAGTGGGTGGTGCCCCACAAGCAAAACCCTAATGGACCTAGCAAAACCCTATTGGGCTTAAAGATTAATTTTGGGGCTATTGGGCCATGGTTGGGTGGAAACCCTAATTAGGGTTTAGAAAACCCTAATTGTGAGTATTTGGGCCTTGGACTTATTGGACCCACTTTTGGGCCATTAAGATTGGATTGTGTATTAGGCCCAATTTCTCCATATCATTTATCTAGTAGAGTAGGACTCAATGGATTAAGTTCTTAATAGGTTAAGTAAGAAACACTTAACCCTAATTGTCATTTTATGTGAAACCATAATTTCACTTGGATTTGTTGTTGGGCCTTTCATTTGGGCCTTGACGATTGGGTTATTAATGGGTCATCCAAGATCAAGCAAAGGGACTAGAATAATTAATGGGCTTGGTGGGAAGGCCCATGTGGGGAGTTGGGCCCAATTTGGAAAATTGGGCCATAGATGGGCCATAGTTTGGGCCTTAATGATTATATGTTATTGGGCCATAAGAGTATCAAATGTTGGACTAGAATAAATGGTTGGGCCTTTGAATAAGACCATGTAAAGGCTTGGCCCCAATTTGGAAAATTAGGCCATTTGTTGGGCTTTGATTCCTAGTTTGACTTTTGGGCCTATGGATTGGACCTTGGGTTGGAATAAAGCCAACCTTGGGGTAATGTAGTAATTATCCAAAGTATATATTTATGGTTATGTAATGGAACCCAATTATGAATTGGGTGATGTTTTGATGTTGATAGTTCGGGAACCTGTCAACCAACATTGGAGTTTTATCTGTGGGACTTCAGCAGTGCCAGATGAGTCTTCTCACCATACCCATGGGTCTAAGGCACCAAGTCCGGCCCATTATGTGATTATGATATATGTGTTAGTCATTATGTGATTTGATATGATATGTGATTGTGTTTTGCATGAAGACCCCGGGGGGAGCCTGTAGCATTGGATGTAAGACCACGTGGGGTAGCCCATGGTAGTCCTAGGTAAAGACCATGTGGGGTAGCCCATGGCATTAGATGTAAGACCATGTGGGGTAGCCCATGGCATTAGATGTAAGACCATGTGGGGTAGCCCATGGCAGTCCTAGGTAAAGACCATGTGGGGTAGCCCATAACATTGGATGTAATACCATGTGGGGGAGCCCATGGCAGTCCAAGGTAAAGACCATGTGGGGTAGCCCATGGCATTGGATGTAAGACCATATGGGGGAGCCCATGGCAGTCCTAGGTAAAGACCACGTGGGGTAGCCCATGGCACTATTTCAGGTTTTATGTATTCATGGTTTATGTGATTTGTGTGTAGCTTTTATAGCTAACAAGATATGTGATATGTGTGTAGCTTTTATAGCTAACAGGGTATGGGATATGTGTGTAGCTTTTATAGCTAACAGGATATATGATATCTGTGTAGCTTTTTGTAACGCCTGTGTTTCCGGGCTTGCCATTTTTTAGCAATGTAATAGTCTAGGTTAACCTTTGTAACCCGTTTTGAAATAATAAGAATGTATTATTTGAGTATTATGTGTTTTGTGCTTAATTGCTTAATTATGTGGTCTGATTAATTAAGAATAAAAATAAGCGTCAAAATTTAAGTGTAAAATAAACTTAATATCTTTGGTTAATGTTGTATTAGTTGAAACAAGGTTTTCGAATATATATAGAACGCCCAAATCTGACTTCGTATGAGGAAGTTACGATTTATCGAAGTTTCGACTTAGCGGTATGCAGCCTGAAATACTCGATTTGAGATCGAGCGGTTTTTAGCCGAAGCATTCTAAACAAGGATCGAAGGTCTCGTTGTTGGTATCGAAGCGATAAAAAGTCAGGCGAGAACGGACGTCAAACGAAGAAGTTATGAATTTATAACGAAAGTTTATGTCGCGGCCTATTAAAAATAAATAATAAAAATAAAGTCGAAATTAGCCGACGGAGTCTAAACGAAAGTTGTAGAGTGTAGTCTCACCTTTGCGTGGATATAAATAACGTCGAAAACGGAGTTTGTATGAAGAAGATATGAATTTTCGAAGTTTATTAAATAAATTGTATTTATTTTTAATTGAAAAATCCGGCATTATCCGAAGCCGAGTCACCAGTCCGATCCGACGTACGCCCCGCGTACTCCGAAGAGTGTCGACACTTCGGATGACGCATGCAGTGACGATTTCGGAGGCTAGTACGCCCCGCGTATGCCTTTACGCCCCGCGTACCCCGAGGTTCCAGCCTCTATAAAAGGGATCCGAAGGCAGCCGGCTATTTTGCCAATTTCTTCTCTTCTCTCTCTCGTTTTGCATCGTTTTGCGTGCCAGAAATAACCCGAAGCCCCGGTATCATACTCTAGCCCCGAGGCAAGTCCCGAGATCCCGAAGATCTCGAGAAGTGCGGTTCCCGAGTCGAAGCTCTGCCCGCGAGAAGTTCGATTTTTGAGGAGATCTTCCAGATCTGTTGTGGATTACTACTTCTGCAAGTCGTAGTGTTGTCCGATCATCTTCTGATCAAGTGAGTGTATACTACCTTTCATAAACACGATAATAATACAAGTATGGTTCGAATGTATTAAGTAAATGGTGGTTTATATGTGTAAGGGTGCAGTTACTTTCTTCTAACAAGTAACTATGAAGTATTATATGCGATATACTTGTTATGTGTATATTTTGTGATTGTATGCGTGAATGGATATTCACTTTATTCCATCTCATAGATCTAAATTGCTTTCTATGAAATACGTGATATGTGGTATGCCTCATCTGTTATGTGGAATATATATTGAATGAAAATGATATACAGGTTTTTAACTATGTATGGAAATATATATATTTTATCTACTAATATGTTGGGTAGAACATGGGTAGATAGTTGGTGTGTAATAAACAGATGAGAGGCCTCGATGTTGTTGTTGTTGTTGATCTAGTTATTCAGCGGAGTATGGATAACGACCACGGACTCTTTCTAGACAGTCTAGTGGAACGCTAGCAGGTTCATAACCTGTAGGTGTTGTGAATGATGTGTTCACCGATGTACTCTATCCCCCTCATGGTTGCCTTTAGGATATCTATTGTTGAGGAAACCCCTTAGCAGTGATGTCCGTCCCGATGAAAATCCTAGATTAGGTCCCTTGAGATAGATGTTATTTTAGGGACGTACAGTGAGGATAACGGGAATGGGTAATCGGGATAGTGATTGGTTGGTGAAATTGAATATAACTTATTTATTGTGGGTTGAAAACCCTATATGCTCACCAGGCTCCCAAGCCTGACCCACTCAGTTTTATTTGTATTACAGGTAGTGGCGCAAGGGCGTAAGATGGATGGATCATCTTGTTGTTTTGCTTACAAGTCTGTATATGTATATATTTGTTGAATGACTTGTAATGTTATCGTTTATGCTTTATGGTCTGTATCGGAACATGACATCCCGAGTTTTGATTATATAATGAAAATGCATCTCTTGATGAAATGCTTTGATAAATATTATTTTATCATGTTTTGTTTTGGGAACAAATTCCGCAACTTTTTCAAATCAAAAAGGATTTACTCTGAAATTATTTAAAAGCATAAATGAAAATCGGTCTTTTCTGGCCGAGATTTTGGGGATGTCACAGTTGGTATCAGAGCATTAGTTTAAGCGAACTAGGAATTTGTTGGTATTTCTAGACTTAAACTTAGAATGCTAAGTGAAATTGTGAGTTGTGTGTCTGTTGGATTTTAGACACGAGCACTAGTTTATTTTAGGAAGGTTGCCTAAAATGCTTTTATGTGCTAAATGTTATATGTTGCCATATATGATATTAATTGTTCGGATCTACGGTCTGTTGCCGACCGGATCTGGAAACCTTATGTGTGTAGGATTCTAAGCGTATGTCTACGGTATTAGAACTAGCATGTAAACGTTTCAGAGTAATAAGGATGATTTGAATATCTATCGTGAATAAGGATCTAATTTCACCTTATTCGGTGTGTAGATCAAAATGGTGAGAACAAGGAGTGGCGTTGGAAACGCGGATGAAAACAGGAATCAACCGCCAGTGATTGAGCAGATACCTGTTGTAGCAGCAGCACCAGAACCCATAACAATGGCTGCGGTGCAAGCCATGATTCGGGCTATGCTAGCCGAACAAAGGGAGGAGATGCGACAAATGTTGCATAATAATAGGGATGAACCTATCATACCTATTGAGGAACCTAAATTGATTCCCGAGCAATCGGAGGAAGGGAACAATAGTCGCATGATGAGTCAAGTTGGGACTCAAGGGGAACGAAGGAACGATCCAGAAAGGAGAAACAACAAGGATGGGCGTATGTACAAGAACTTCTTGGGCGCCAAACCGCCAAGTCTTTATAGGAGCCCAAAGCCTGTTGAGATAATGGATTGGATCTCCGAAATGGAGATGGTATTTGAAAGTTGCGACTGTAGCAACAAACAGAAGACCGTCTTTGCGATTAGACAACTGAAGACTGGAGTCTTGAGTTGGCGGAAGTTGTTGGCAGATACTATGCCACGAGGAGAAGCCCTGAAAATGTCATGGGAGGAGTTCTTGGAGCAACTAAGGGTGCAGTATTGTTCAGAGATAGATCTGATTGATCTGAACAATGAGTTCCAAAACTTGAAGAAGGGGAGGATGAGCATAGACGACTATGCTATTGCATTCACTGAGAAAATGAAGTTGTTTCCGTACCTTGTGACAACGGAACTCTCCAAGATAGAGAGGTTTGCTAATGGACTGCCTGCCGACTTTGGTCCGACAGTCAAGATGGCAACTACTCTGAAAACGGTTGTTCGTGCAGCTAAGAATGTGGAGGCCCAACAGAAGGAAAAGGGTTAGGAAAGAATAGATGTTGGAGAAAAGAGGAAGTTCGATGGAACTTTAGGGTCCAACAAGAAAAACAAGTTCTCGAAGTCTGGTTCGAGGGGAAGTGGAGGTGAAGCGAAATGGTGCGACAAATGTAAGAAGAAGCATCATGGAAAATGTGAGGTGGCGAACACATGTTATAAGTGTGGAAAGCCAGAGCACTATGCCAATGAGTGCACCCTCACAAAGAAAGTTTGCTATGGTTGTGGTGAGGAGGGTCATATGTCGAGGGACCGCCCGAAGAAGAAGGAGGCAGCTAGACCTAACATTCCACCAAAGCCAAAGGCGAGAGCATTCCAGATGACACTGGAAGCTGCTAAAGATGAAGCTGATGTCGCTTCAGGTACCTTTCTCGTTAACAAATTGCCTGCCCAAATTTTATTTGATTCTGGAGCCAACTACTCCTTTATATCGCATGAATTTGGTAGAAAACTAGCTTTGCCTGTTATTAGACTAGATGATGCCTTATTAGTCGAAGTTGCTAGTGGCAAGTTTGTACCTGTTAGCCATCGTATGAAAAACATCTTAATTGATCTGAATGGGAATAAGTTCCACGAGGAATTATTGCCTATAGAACTTAATGGTTTCGACATCGTGCTTGGAATGGATTGGCTTAGCACCAACGACGCCGAAATTTTATGCAAGAAGAAAATAGTCAAAGTAAACCCGCCTGGGAAAGATTCGTTTATGGTGTATGGGGACAAACACAGAGTGAATTCTGGAATCATTTCGTTGATGAAAGCCAGAAAATGTTTGACCAAGGGGTGTACATCATATCTAGCATTTGTGATTGATGCTAAGAAGGAAAAGAAGGTGAAGCAGAATATTCCAGTGGTGTGTGATTATCCGGAAGTATTCCCCGAGGATCTTCCTGGATTGCCACCTGATAGACAAGTGGAGTTCAGAATAGACTTGTTAACAGGAACCACGCCAATAGCAAAAGCACCTTATCGATTAGCACCGACGGAGATGAAGGAGCTAATGATGCAACTTCAGGAGTTATTGGACAAAGGTTTCATTAGACCTAGTTCATCACCCTGGGGAGCTCCGGTGTTATTTGTGAAGAAGAAGGATGGAAGCATGAGAAGCATAAAGAAGCATTCGAGAAGCTAAAGAAAAAGCTATGCGAGGCACCGATACTTTCTCTACCCGATGGAGTTGAAGACTTCGCTGTTTATAGCGATGCGTCTGGGGTTGGATTGGGTTGTGTTTTGACCCAAAGAGAAAAGGTGATAGCATATGCGTCTCGACAGCTGAAAGAGCATGAAAAGAACTACCCGACTCATGATTTGGAGTTGGCAGCGGTAGTTTTCGCTCTGAAAATATGGAGGCATTACCTCTACGGCACGAAGTGCAAACTTTTCACTGATCATAAGAGTCTCCAATATCTCTTTAATCATAAGGAATTGAATATAAGGCAACGACGCTGGCTGGAATTACTTAAAGACTATGACTGTGAGATACTTTACCACCCCGGTAAAGCTAATGTTGTTGCTGATGCTCTCAGTCGGAAAGTCAATCTTGAAAGGAAAAGGCCAAGAGCGTTGAGGATTGAAGTTGTCTCGACCATTTTGGAAAGTATAAAGAAAGCTCAAAGCGAAGCTTCTGAGAAGAATGACCGAAAGGAGGAACGTTTGGGCAAAACATTGGTGTTCGGTCTAAACAGTCATGGACTGAAGGTGTTCCAAGATCGGATTTGGATACCTAAGACAGGAGGAGTCAGATATCTTCTGATGGAAGAAGCTCACAAAACCATGTACTCGATTCATCCGGGTAGCACTAAAATGTATAGGGACCTAAAACCCTACTACTGGTGGCCGACGATGAAGCTTGATGTTGCAAAGTATGTGGCCGAGTTTGTGACTTGTGCGAGAGTAAAGACACAACATCAGAAACCGTATGGGAGTTTAGAACCATTGCCTGTGCCTATGGGTAAGTGGGAAGACATTGCTATGGATTTTGTCACTAAACTGCCCAGAACAAAGAGTGGCCACGACATGATTTGGGTGGTCGTTGATCGATTCACTAAGAGTGCGCATTTCATAGCGGCCAAGGAGAAATGGTCTATGGAAAAGCTTGCAAATTCTTACGTGAAGGAGATTGTGAGGCTTTGCGGTGTTCCGTTAACGATTGTATCGGATCGTGATAGTCGTTTCACCTCGAGGTTTTGGAAAAGTCTACAAGAGGAATTGGGTACCAAGTTATGTTTAAGTACAGCTTACCATCTGCAGACTGATGGTCAGAGCGAACGAACGATACAAACACTTGAAGATATGCTGAGAGCATGTACCTTGGAATTCCTAGGTGATTGGGATGAACATTTACCTTTGGTAGAATTTTCCTACAATAATAGTTTCCACTCGAGCATTAAGATGGCACCTTACCAAGCTTTGTATGGACAGAAGTGTCGTACGCCGTCTTGTTGGCTTGAGGCTGGGGAAAAGCAGTTTATGGGACCAGAGTTGGTTCATCAAACTGCTGAAAAGTTGAAAATAATTAGGGAAAGAATGTTAGCAGCTCAGGATCGTCAAAAGAACTATGCTAACAAGAAGTGAAGACCGATGACCTTTGAGGTTGGGGATTCGGTTTTGCTCAAAGTCTCACCGTGGAAGGGACTTATAAGATTTGGTAAAAGGGGAAAGTTGAGTCCAAGGTTCATTGGACCGTTTAAAGTTCTTCAGAGGATTGGGAACCAAGCTTACAAGCTCGAACTACCAGAAGAACTGAATGGAATTCATAACACTTTTCATGTGTGTTATTTGAGAAAGTTCACGGGAGAAGTTCCCGACATAATTTCGATTTCTGAATTGAGAATTGATGAGAACAAAAGGTTGATTGAAGAACCAGAGGCAATCGTTGACCGAAAGACTAAGAAATTGCGACGCAAGATGGTCGAGTTAGTGCTTGTCCGATGGAAACACACGAATAGGCCGAATCTCACCTGGGAGACGGAGAGTGACATGATGGGTCGCTATCCGCATTTGTTTGTTGATGTGTGATTCCGGGGACGGAATCATTCTAAGGTGGAGAGAATTGTAACGCCTGTGTTTCCGGGCTTGCCATTTTTTAGTAATGTAATAGTCTAGGTTAACCTTTGTAACCCGTTTTGAAATAATAAGAATGTATTATTTGAGTATTATGTGTTTTGTGCTTAATTGCTTAATTATGTGGTCTGATTAATTAAGAATAAAAATAAGCGTCAAAATTTAAGTGTAAAATAAACTTAATATCTTTGGTTAATGTTGTATTAGTTGAAACAAGGTTTTCGAATATATATAGAACGCCCAAATCTGACTTCGTATGAGGAAGTTACGATTTATCGAAGTTTCGACTTAGCGGTATGCAGCCTGAAATACTCGATGTGAGATCGAGCGGTTTTTAGCCGAAGCATTCTAAACGAGGATCGAAGGTCTCGTTGTTGGTATCGAAGCGATAAAAAGTCAGGCGAGAACGGACGTTAAACGAAGAAGTTATGAATTTATAACGAAAGTTTCTGTCGCGGCCTATTAAAAATAAATAATAAAAATAAAGTCGAAATTAGCCGACGGATTCTAAACGAAAGTTGTAGAGCGTAGTCTCACCTTTGCGTGGATATAAAGAATGTCGAAAACGGAGTTCGTATGAAGAAGATATGAATTTCTGAAGTTTATTAAATAAATTGTATTTATTTTTAATTGAAAAATCCGGCATTATCCGAAGCCGAGTCACCAGTCCGATCCGACGTACGCCCCGCGTACTCCGAAGAGTGTCGACACTTCGGATGACGCATGCAGTGACGATTTCGGAGGCTAGTACGCCCCGCGTACGCCTTTACGCCCCGCGTACCCCGAGGTTCCAGCCTCTATAAAAGGGATCCGAAGGCAGCCGGCTATTTTGCCAATTTCTTCTCTTCTCTCTCCCGTTTTGCATCGTTTTGCGTGCCAGAAATACCCCGAAGCCCCGGTATCATACTCTAGCCCCGAGGCAAGTCCCGAGATCCTGAAGATCCCGAGAAGTGCGGTTCCCGAGTCGAAGCTCTGCCCACGAGAAGTTCGATTTTTGAGGAGATCTTCCAGATCTGCTGTGGATTACTACTTCTGCAAGTCGTAGTGCTGTCCGATCATCTTCTGATCAAGTGAGTGTATACTACCTTTCATAAACACGATAATAATACAAGTATGGTTCGAATGTATTAAGTAAATGGTGGTTTATATGTGTAAGGGTGCAGTTACTTTCTTCTAACAAGTAACTATGAAGTATTATATGCGATATACTTGTTATGTGTATATTTTGTGATTGTATGCGTGAATGGATATTCACTTTATTCCATCTCATAGATCTGAATTGCTTTCTATGAAATACGTGATATGTGGTATGCCTCATCTGTTATGTGGAATATATATTGAATGAAAATGATATACAGGTTTTTAACTATGTATGAAAATATATATACTTTATCTACTAATATGTTGGGTAGAACATGGGTAGATAGTTGGTGTGTAATAAACAGATGAGAGGCCTCGATGTTGTTGTTGTTGTTGATCTAGTTATTCAACGGAGTATGGATAACGACCATGGACTCTTTCTAGACAGTCCAATGGAACGCTAGCAGGTTCATAACCTGTAGGTGTTGTGAACGATGTGTTCACCGGTGTACTCTATCCCCCTCATGGTTGCCTTTAGGATATCTATTGTTGAGGAAACCCCTTAGCAGTGATGTCCGTCCCGATGAAAATCCTAGATTAGGTCCCTTGAGATAGATGTTATTTTAGGGACGTACGGTGAGGATAACGGGAATGGGTAATCGGGATAGTGATTGGTTGGTGAAATTGAATATAACTTATTTATTGTGGGTTGAAAACCCTATATGCTCACCAGGCTCCCAAGCCTGACCCACTCAGTTTTATTTGTATTACAGGTAGTGGCGCAAGGGTGTAAGATGGATGGATCATCTTGTTGTTTTGCTTACAAGTCTGTATATGTATATATTTGTTGAATGACTTGTAATGTTATCGTTTATGCTTTATGGTCTGTATCGGAACATGACATCCCGAGTTTTGATTATATAATGAAAATGCATCTCTTGATGAAATGCTTTGATAAATATTATTTTATCATGTTTTGTTTTGGGAACAAATTCTGCAACTCTTTCAAATCAAAAAGGATTTACTCTGAAATTATTTAAAAGCATAAATGAAAATCGGTCTTTTCTGGCCGAGATTTTGGGGATGTCACACTTTTACAGCTAACAGGATATGTGACATGTGGATTGTTTGTTTGGTATGCTCTGGGAAACTCACTAAGCTTCGTGCTTACATTTTTTAGTTTTTGTTTCAGGTACTTCATTTTCGAAGGAAAGGAGTCGGCTCTATCGCAACACATCACACTATGTTTTGCATACAGGAGGTCTTTGGGATTATACTCTGATATTATTTTATGATGACATGCCTGATAATTGACACACTGGTTTTGACATGAGATATTATTATGAATGTTTTATATTGATGGTTTTATGTAATAACTTAATTAAAACGAAAATTTTGGCCTGTATTTGTGGGACGTTACAAGTTGGTATCAGAGCCTTGGTTTGAGGGATTCGGGCACACTTTCAGGTGTGTCTGGACTCAGACTCAGGACTTGGTATGAAATTTTACAAAAGAAAATCATTTTTACAAAAAGGAATTTGAAAAAGAAGCTAAAAAGGGAAAAGAACTTCGAAAAGAACAATGTGTGTGATGCATGCAATCAGTCGAGCTCAAGTAGGTTCCCACAGAATACCCACATATGTTGTCTGTTATGACTTGGTTTATGAATCTGTGACTCGCATTCTAGTTAGTGCTAGGGGAGATGTCTGTATATGTTGTATGAGCTGGTAGACTTGCATGCTAGTGCTGAGTAGTCAGCAATAGGTTGGCCTGATATGTGATGCTTGTAGCCTCGGAATATTGGATGCTATGCTGGAATGAGAATGCTAATTGGTACTTGTAACTGCTATGTGTATGCTTTTAAATTGTATACGGTTAGGATCTTGTAGCCTTAGAATAATAGATTTTGCCTTATTTCATGTTCCTTGTTTGGTTGTGGTCCTAGGGTAGAGTCTACTATTCGACAGTCTATTGGATCCTATTCTGTGTATAATATGCATGCATAAGGCAGCCAACAATGAGGATTGATGGATGTGGATAACGCGAGCTGCTATATGTGGACTGAATGTTTTATGGCAGTTCTTTGGGTCAGAGTGCAACTGCACGAATGTTGCTTGCTTTGTGCTTTGTGGAACTCTTAAGTGTAGGGAGTCAGCTACTAAGTGGATGTGACGACTGGCATCGTGGGGAGTTCCTCAGCAGTTGATGGGAGGGCAAGGTTGAGAACCTAGGAAAGCCTAGGATATGCTCTAGTGAGTTAGTAGGGCGGTTTAGTGAGGTTGGGAGCCTAGGAGGTGCTTCGGTGAATATTGTGTTGTTGTTTAGCGGATGATCGGTGCATCAATGGGGTAGGTGACTTAGAGGATTCAGGAGGATTGCTGAGGAAAGTACAGATAGGTGGGGAAGGTAGTATGGGCTCGTACTACTGAAAGCATAAGATCCATACTCGAATCAGTGAGAGCCTTGGAGAATCTAAGAAGCCTAGGAAGGATAATCCTTGATTATGATTGGAATGCGGGAATAGATGCTATGCAGAATGCGAATGAGCACACAAGGAGAAGGACCAGGGTTTGGTCCCGGCTCCGGTGGTGAGTCAGATAGCAGAAGGACTGTCAGGATTTTGAGATCGTCGTGGATCCCACGTATCGGACGGCACGAACGGATTGTGCATTCTATTGCACTTTCGGGATTGGAGACTATGTCTTGGGGATGGTTTGTAGCCCAGTATAGATCAGAGTTTGCCCCAACTATTGTAGTTCAACAGTTGACGATTGAGCTGGTGAATGTGCTAGGGTGCGAGACCCTAAATGATATGATTTCTAGAGCTCGAGAGCAGGGATTGATTTGGAGCACATTAAGAAGGGGGATAAGATCAGGTGCATAAATTGGAGGGTCCCGGAAAGGGGCCCAAGGGTTCGAGTTAGTTGTGAGAGGCCAGCAAGGCCGGGTTTAGTGCGGTACTTACAGGAAACTACATGAGGGAGTTTTCGCGTCAAGGGTTTTTGTAAGTGTACCTCCGAGTGTGTTACCCTGTTTGTGGTTGGACTATACATTCAACATTTGTCATATGTCATTTACATACCATGATTTACGGGATGGTTAGTGAAAGTTTTTTTCCTTCTTTGTGGGTTTCGAACATTCAACGTTATCTAGGTCTATGGTCGAGATCGGTTCAGAGACATGATGCGGAAGACCTACGGACAGGATTGGTGACTTGGCCATTATGCTCGAGTCAGCTTTTAGAAGATCTAGGGGAAGTAGTTGATTGTTGAGGCCTTGGCCTAGATATCGGTTATTCGAACCTTAAGATATAGGTGGGACATCATCTCCAGGCGTCTGAGATTATTAGTCTTGCTAGGATTCAGGAAGTATTTGTCTGATCTTTAGGAGTGTGTGGGCCTTGGCGATTTGGACCCATAATAGAGCACTCGCACGGACGAGAAATAGGTTGTCAGCAATTGGTTATGAAAGAGTAAGAAGGATCGGGAATCCTTCAAATATCGTGTATTGCGAAGACTTAGTTGAATCTAAGTGGGGGAGAACCGCACAGGTATTCAGGACAGGGACATGTATGAGACTGGGATGGACTTCTCGAGGAAAATGGCGGCCCAAGTGGCTATTTGGTTTGAAGGTTATGCGAATTTGGAGTCTGGTAAAACTCCCCAACACGTGAATGGCGTCTTCTTTGGGGCTTGATAGCAGAATTGGGGGAGCATATTGGGACCCCAGTCATGAATGGAGTTCAGTTCGGGTGTTTGGTGGAGTGCAGGCTCAACTCTGTATGCCTTTCGAATCAATAGGTCAGGAGTAAGGTATTAGGCTACGGCTGTGTTAGGAAGAAAGTGTTATAAGACTACGGGGGAGCCATAGCATTCACTAGTAGCCAAATAGTGTGGAAAGTGTTGTAATACTACGGGGGTGTCGTAGCATTCACAACAGCCAGATAGTGTAGGAGATACAGACAAACTACAGGGTAGCTGTGACATTCACGAATTCGTTCAGATGACTTAGGCAAACGTGGGCCAGTTTGCAAAGTTGTGAGTAGGTCACAACATAATTGAATTAGGAAACGGTAGGTCGAAGGAGACCGAGTATGATGTAAGACTATAGTTATTCTGGTAGCATTCACCTTCTTGGTGCATCGAATTTAGTGGCGATGGGTAGCCAGCCTATCATGATCGGGTGGATCCGAAGGATTAGATGAGCCATGAGTGGTAGTATAGTTAGGGTAGTTATTGTCGGACGAGGTATCCTTCAGAGATCGCGTGGGACTGCGGAGTGTGTTTTGGCTCAGCAATCGGTTTGATGTCCGTTGTTTCGAGGAATTATCTGAGCTTCAGTCAGATATAGGTGTAATAAAGGGAAATTTGGTTTGTGACACTATCTTCTAGTGGGAACCTCAGGTTATCAGAAGTTACGTAGTCAGTTGGTACATTTATGGGATGGCTTCAGCTTGGGTTCAGGATGGGCGTCTGTCAGGGAGACAGACCATCTCGAGACTTCAGGTTTTAGATTGATTAAATGCGATCAGGTTGTAAGAAATTTGTTCCTCTTCGGGTCTTGAACCTTGTGAAGGGATGGTTTGGTTGCCCTGGTAAGGCTGGGTAAGCTTGTGGTTGTGACCATGTCGTTTAAGTTGTCGGGCGTGCAAGGTGTGGTAAGGGATGATTTCGAGGACGAAATCTAATTTAAGTGGGGGAGAGTTGTAACATCCTATTTATAAAACAAATAAATAGATAAAAAAATTGATGAACGAATAGTCGCCCTAAATCCATATTATTTAGTGGAGTGTTGGTTTTGGGGATATGAATGTCATAAATTAGATTATTGGGGGGCTAAAGTGTATTTCTGGGAATTAGTGTGTGAAGATTTTCAGAAGTCAGGGGCTGTTTGGTAAGATTAGGACTTAAATTGAAAAGGTATTGAAGTGTTGAGGGCTGCTTGGTAATTATTAGGATTATTTATGTAAGGAATTTTAGAAGTTAGGGTAGAAAGGGTAACTATTGGACTTCATTTGAAAAAGAATTGATTGGGAGGGACCAAAATTGGAGTATGGAGCATAAGTTTGATTTGGTGCCACGGGGTTAAACCCAGTACCTCCTTACCAGTTGAAGATATGTTTCAAGGGCACCCTAACCCTAATTTGTCACTAGCCACCGCCATGGAGAGACCTTACAGTCATCGTCGATTTCCTTGCCAGCGAAGCCAAGGGATTGCGAGCCCAAGCCGACCAGCACACTTCCATCTGCCATGTCGTGTGACATCCCCTAATTTCTCGGCCAGAAAAGACCGATTTAATTTATGCTTTTCAAAATAAAATCATAGAAATCTTTTTAAAGATGTTGCGGAATTGGTCCCCAAAACAAAACATGATAAAAGTTTATCAAAACCTTTCTTTAAGAAATGTATAGTTTCATTTCATATCAAAACCTCGGGATGTCATGTTCCGATAAAGATCAAAAGCATAAACAAGACATTTTAAGCCTTTCAACAGTTATTTGAAACTACTAGCCTATAATCAAAAATCTCTCATCGTCCTCCGACTATGCTCGGGGTCCACTACCTGTAATCATAAAAACTGAGTGGGTCAGGCTTGGGAGCCTGGTGAGCATATAGGGTTTTCAACCCACAATAATAATATACTTATTAAGTTCACCAATCAACAATAAACCTGATTACCCATTCCCGTTGTCCTCACTTTACGTCCCTAAACACCTATCATAAGGGACCTAGACTAAGGAATATCATCGGGATGGACACTACTGCTAAGGGGTCTCCTCAGCCATACATGTCCTAAAGGCAACCATGAGGAGGATGGAGTACGCCAATGAACATTTAATTCATCAACACCTACAAGTTGCGAACCTGCTAGTGTTCCACTGGATTGTCTAGAAAGGTTCGTGGTCGTCATCTATACTCTGCTAGATGACTACAACAACAGCAACAACAACAACATCGAGGCCTCTCACCATTTTAACACACATCAACTATTTCATCTACCCATGTTCTACCCAACATATTTTGTAAATAAAATACATATACAGTTTAAAACTTGTATAAAACATTTATTCAATAGCACCTCAAATAAACACTTAATATAATTACACATAGCACGTATTTTATAGAAAATACTTCATATCTAGGTGTAAGATGAAAGTGACTACACACTCACTAGATTTGATGATAATCGGGCAGCAATCCGTTGCTTAAAACGATCGTTTCTAATAAAACCGGGAGTTTTATTGAGAAGCCGGACTTTGCGAAGGTCAGGCTTCAAAACCGAAAAGATAAATTTTTCGGGCTTCTCGGGCACTTTGTGGAGTATTCTGGGGCTTATAATTGATATCGGGGCTTTGGGGGATGTTAAAATGAAGAAAATATGAGGAAAGGGGCAAAAGATGGCAAAATCTCAAAAGTATCCGAGAAGGCTCGCAGGACCCTTCTATTTATAGGAGGTCCGAAGTCAGATCTGTTGGTAAGGTCCGCAGGCGAAGGTACGCAGGTGGCAGCATGTGCGAAGGCCTCGGTGGCAGCTGCTGATTGGACCGCGGTCTAGCAGTCCATGTGCGAGGCTCGGAGGCTAGGCGGTGCGAGGCTCGGTCCAGCTGCGAGCTTCGGATTGGGCCTCCCTTTGGTCGAATCAGAATCCGACACGTGGCTTCGCATGACTTGCCATTTCGGACACGTGGCACATGTGAGGCGAGTGTGACGTGGCAACTCGTGACTATGCGAATTTTCTCGATTTTCGCGCCAAAACTTTTAAAATCCATAACTTTTGCATACGAACTCCATTTTTGACGTTCTTTATATGCACGCGTAAGTAAAATTACGCTCTACAACTTTCGTTTAGACTTCGTCTGCTAATTTTTAATATAATTTTTATATTATTATTTTTAACATACCGGGACAGGAAATCCGTTAAAAATTCATAACTTCTTCATCCGACGTCCGTTTTCGTCAGAATTTTTACCGTTGTGCTACTAACGACGAGACCTTCAATTCTCGTTTAGGTTGTGTCGGCTAAAAATCACTTGATCTAAAATTCGAGTTTTTAGTTGTCTACTGCAAAGCTGAAACTTCGAAAAATCATAGCTTCCTCATACGAAGTCAGATTTGGACGTTCTTTTTATTGAACTTCTCGGTTTAACGAATACTACGACTTTCATTTAGATCACTTAGGCTAAAAAGTAGTTTATCGAAAACTCACTTTTACGACATTTAGCACCGTGCCGGTTTTGTTGCGAAACTTTGACAGGTCATAACTTCTTCGTTATAACTCGGATTTTGGTATTCTTTATATCCCCGAAATCCTTGTTTTGACCACTACAACTTTATGTAAAGATATCGGGCTTATCTCACACTTTAATTTTAAAGCTTGTTTTGACCACTAAATCGACCATCTTGTGTCGCAACTTCATAGTCTTACGGTCAACGATGGCCTCAGGTTCTTCGATCAACCTCTTGTTTTCATCCAACCTTAACTCTGAAATCGGAATTATGTCGGGCACATCTCCTGTGAACTTTCTCAAATAACACACATGAAAGGTGTTATGAATACCTTCCAGTTCTTCCAGTAATTCTAGCTTGTAAACTTGATTCCCGATCTTCTGAAGAACTTTAAATGGTCCAATAAACCTTGGACTCAACTTTCCCCTTTTACCAAATCTTATAAGTCCCTTCCACGGCAAGACTTTAAGTAAAATCGAATCTCCAACTTCAAAGATTATCGGTTGTCTTTTCTTGTCAACATAACTCTTTTGTCGATCTTGAGCAGCTAACATCCTTTCCCTTATCACTTTCAACTTTTCAGCAGTCTGATGGACTATTTCAGGTCCCATAAACTGCTTTTCCCCAGCTTCCAGCCAACATGATGGCGTTCGACATTTTTCCCCATACAAAGCGTGATAAGGTGCCATCTTAATGCTTGAGTGGAAACTATTATTATAGGAGAATTCTACTAGAGGTAAGTGTTCATCCCAGTTACCTTGGAATTCTAGGGTACATGCTCTCAGCATATCCTCTGATGTTTGAATCGTTCGTTCGCTCTGACCATCGGTTTGCGGATGGTAAGTTGTACTCAAACACAACTTGGTACCCAATTCCTCTTGTAGACTCCTCCAAAACCTTGAGGGAAAACGGCTGTCACGATCAGATACAATCGTTAACAGAATACCGTGAAGCCTCACAATTTCCTTCACATAAGAATTCGCAAGTTTATCCATAGACCATTTCTCTTTGGCTGCTATGAAATGCGCACTCTTAGTGAAGCGATCAACGACCACCCAAATCATGTCGCGACCGTTCCTTGTTCTGGGCAGTTTAGTCACAAAATTCATGGTAATATCTTCCCATTTACCCATGGGTACATGCAAAGGTTCTAAACTCCCATATGGTTTCTGATGTTGTGCCTTAACCCTAGCACAAGTTACACACTCGGCCACATACTTAGCAACATCGAGCTTCATCGTCGGCCACCAGTAATAGGGTTTTAGATCCATATACATTTTCGTACTGCCGGGATGAATCGAGTACATGGTCTTGTGAGCTTCTTCCATTAGAACATCTCTTACTCCTCCCGTCTTAGGTACCCAAATCCTATCTTGGAATACCTTCATCCCATGGTTGTTTGTACCGAATACTAACGTTTTGCCCAAACTTTCTTCATTTCGGTCATTTTTCTCTAAAGCTTCCTCTTGAGCTTTCTTTATGCTTTCCACAATTGTCGAGAAAACTTTAATTCTCAACGCTCTTGCCCTTTTCTTCTCAAGGTTTACCTTCTGACCGAGAGCATCAGCATCCACATTTGCTTTACCAGGGTGGTAAAGTATCTCACAGCCGTAGTCCTTGAGTAACTCTAGCCAGCATCGTTGCCTCATGTTTAATTCCTTCTGATTAAAGAGATATTGAAGACTCTTATGATCAATGAAAAGTTTACACTTTGTGCCATAAAGATATTGCCTCCATATTTTTAGGGCGAATACTACCGCTACCAACTCCAAATCGTGATTGGGGTAGTTCTTTTCATGCTCCTTCAATTGTCTCGATGCATACGCTATCACTTTATCCCTTTGGGTCAGAACACAACCTAACCTAACTCCAGATGCATCGCTATAAACTGCGAAGTCATCAACTCCTTCAGGAAACTCGTGACTATGCGAATTTTCTCGATTTTCACGCCAAAACTTCTAAAATCCATACCTGTGGCATTGGATGTAAGACCACATGGGGTAGCCCATGGCAGTCCTAGGTAAAGACCATGTGGGATAGCCCATGGCATTGGATGTAAGACCATGTGGGGTAGCCCATGGCAGTCCTTGGTAAAGACCATGTGGGGTAGCCCATGGCATTGGATGTAAGACCATGTGGGGGAGCCCATGGAAGTCCTAGTTAAAGACCATGTGGGGTAGCCCATGACATTGGATGTAAGACCATGTGGGGGAGCCCATGGCAGTCCTAGGTAAAGACCATGTGGGGTAGCCCATGACACTATTTCAGGTTTTATGTATACGTGGTTTATATGATATGTGTGTAGCTTTTATAGCTAACAAGATATGTGATATGTGTGTAGCTTTTATAGTTAACATGATATGTGATATGTGTGTAGCTTTTCTAGCTAACAGGATATGTGACATGTGGATTGTGTGTGTGGTATGCTCTAGGAAACTCACTAAGCTTCGTGCTTATGGTTTTTAGTTTTGGTTTCAGGTACTTCATTTTCAAAGGAAAGGAGTCGGTTCGATCGCAGTGCATCACACTATGTTTTCCGTACAGGAGGTCTTTGGGATTATACTCTGATATTATTTTATGATGACATGCCTGATAATTGACACACTCGTTTTGACATGAGATATTATTATGAATGTTTTATATTGATGGTTTTATCTAATAACTTAATTAAAATGAAATTGTTGGCCTGTATTTTTGGGATGTTACAATTTCAGCACAACTTATCATCCGCAAACCGACGACTAGAGCATGCGGAACATTCAGACTCTCGAGGATATGTTACAAGCATGCGTCCTTGATTTTGGTGGGAGTAGGGATTCCTACCTACCTCTTGTAGAGTTCTCCTACATTAACAGTTTCCACTCCAGTATTGGTGCCCCACCTTTTGAGCTTTTGTATGGGCGGAGATGTTGTACCTCAGTCTATTGCGGAGAGGTTGGTCACGGGTCATGGGTCGGACCGAGGTGGTTCTGCAAACTACAGAGATGATTCAGCAGAATAGTCAGAGATTGCAGACTACTCAGAGTCGAAGGAAGAGTTATGACGACCGACGTTGATCTGAGTTGGAATTTCAGGTCGGTGACATGGTGTTACAGAAGGTCTCACCTTGTAAAGGTGTGATTTTCTTCAGGAAGATGGGGAAGTTGGATCCCCGATTTATTGGACCATTCTGGGTTATTGTCAGGGTTGGCAAGGTTGCTTATAAATTGGATTTTCCGGAGGATCTCAGCAGCATCGGAGGGGATCCGGGTGGACCTAGGAGCCGGAGGCTGAGATGCGGGAGCATTATCCGGATTTGTTCACCGCAGCAGCCTTCGAGGATGAAGCCTAGTTCAAGTGAGGAGAGTTGTAACATTCTAGTTTCTAGGTATGAGATTTATTATTTTTAAAACTCAAGTTTTCCTTGGAACTCCTCAAGTTGATGGCCTTAGACGTGTTGAAGACTTTGGGTCGCGAATCTTTTTGGACCAACTCGACGAGTTGGAGAGGCAAACTTAACGAGTTGGTGGCTGATTAAGAAACCCTAATTTTTAGGGTGTCTCACCCTATTTAAAGGCCTTAAGTTTCATGAATGGCCTTCCTAATTTCCTCCTCTGCTCAAAAACCCCAATTTTCGTGCATCCTCTCCCAAGTTGAGTGTATCAGCTTGAAGATTTGGTCCTTCTGGTGTTCTTTTGAAGGAACTTGAGGTTCAAAGTGCCTAGAGTAAATAGACGGCTTCAAATCTAGAAAATCTTTGAGTAAAGCAGTTCTTTTGAGATAAAATCTCGACAGCTTACTTATCTATTGCTTAGATATCTTCCTTGGAAGTTTATTATCATATTTGGCTCATTATTGGGATTGTTCATGGGTTGAGTATTTCATGAAGTTATCACTTTAGATCTGGACATTTTGTGGCCTCGTTGGACATAAAGTTCCAAGCTTTATCAAGTTCTAGGCCTCCTTCACGCTTTAGGTCCCTTATTAAGCCTTCCTTGAGTTTTGGAGCCTCCTTGTGTCATGCATGGATGTAAAGTTAGCAACTTTACGTGGTTTTCTAGCTCTTGGGTATCATATCTACATTTTAAAGCATTAGAATTTATGAAAAAAGACTGAATGTGTTAAGCTGGAAAACTCGGTGAGTTTTCCAACCAACTCGGCGAGTTGGCTAGGGTTTTCCCGATTCTCTTAATATTTTAGGAACTCGGCGAGTTGGCTCAACATGGATTGTTGACCTTAACTATTGGCTTTGACTTTGACCATGGTTGACCAATTTTGACTTTTGAGGGTATTTTAGGTATTTCTAAGTTTGATGGAACTGGTCACATGGTGGTTGTAGGCATTTGGGTCAGGAGCTGAGATTTGGGAGTTGGACCTTATCAGTCAGCACTGCTTGTGAGGTGAGTTTTTCCTCATTATACTTAATGGGTCGAAGGCACCAAGGCCGGCCCATTGGATTTTTACCCTGGTTTTTGTCTGATGCTATGTATAGAGATATGTTAGATCTGGATTCTGATTATAGAATAATGATATGCTTATTGATTTGTTAGATCTGTTTGACTGACTGTGCATGCTAGCTAGTACTTAATATGATATCTGTTGTTATGTTATGTGGGGTTTAGTTGAGGCGGTCCTGATTTATGTTGAATACCAACAGACCCAGGGCGTCCCGGATATACTAAAGGTAGAAGGTGGCGTACCAGTTATACTGAAGGCCAGTGGGGCATTCCAGTTAGCCTTATGCATGTTGTTTATTGTATTGTTATGATTTTGGTGTGTGCTAGTATTTTAGGGGAAACTCAGTAAGCTTTGGGCTTACAGTTTTGGATTATGTTTTAGGTACTTCCGAGGATCGCGGGAAGGCGAAGGCGTGATCATACACCTCCTCATGTTTTTATTTCACGATTTTGGGATTTCCCTGATGTTGAACATATTTTGAGAACAATTTGTAATAAATGTGGTTTTGTGGTTATTTAAAAAGTTTAAAATTTTCAAGAATTTTTCGAATGTTACACGAAGCCCAGCTAGTTGAGTACGCGGGCGTACTCAGCACGTACATGTAGCGTACTCGCTTTAGGGCTTGTACACTAAGCGTACTCCTCCATTCAGCCAACTTCCAAATCTAACTCTTAATCCATAAAGACTCTACTCCAAAACCTAAATCTGACTTCCTTGGGCTGATTTATCACATAAAGTTGCTAACTTTACATGCATGCATGGCTTAATGAAGTTCTTAAAGCTCAAAAGGACTTAATAGATGACTTAATGCATGCGTGAAACCATATACACCATAAATTTTGCTCCTTTATGCCAAAGAAACTCATAATATGCCCAGATAAAAAAGAATAAGCCCCACAAACGACTTAACCCATCAAACTAACCTAAAAAGGGACCAAAAGCATAAAAACCAAGACATACAAAGATCTAAGCAAGGAGAAGGCAAGGTATGAACTTTATACCTCAAAAGACTTGCAAAATGAGTGATGATTCTGGATCTCTAAGCTTCAAACTAAGAAATACACCTTTAATCTTCTTCACTCCCTTTAAAATGAGAAAAATAAGCACCAACCTCTTCTCTAAAGCTCAAAGACACAACAATGGAGGCTAAGGGTCAAGATTTAGGGTTTAGGAGGTTTGGAGGCTAGTAAAGAGGCAAACCTTAGGGACTTAATGACCTCAAATAGGGTGCAACACCCTAAAATTAGGGTTTCTTATCCTCCACGTACTTTAAGCGTAACCCTCGTACGCCCAGTGTATGAGGCCTCACACCCGCAATTAAACTCCACTTTAGTACACTAAGCGTACCATGTGGTATGCCCCTCGTACTAGCTTCTTAGCCAGTACGCTAAGTATACCATGTGGTACGCCTCGCGTACTACTCCAAGGTCCAATAATACAATAATTAAATATAAAGGAAAATTTAGGAACATACCTAAATCCAAGTGTTATAGATTCCTAATGAGTTCACTTTTTAATATGCTTCACGCTTACCATCCTCACCGCCTTATTGCATTTTGAGAATGGAGTTACCGAAAGGTTTTGATAGTGATAACGGTCAATCTAAAATTATTCTAAACACAAGTATAAAATAAAATCTCATTTTATTAATATCATGTGAATCTTATATTATCCATGAAAATTGCATATTCTCTTTATATTCTGTTGATGGAGCTCGTGTGGTTAATCGACACATTGATCTAGAGTATAGTTGAGAATGATATGGAACTCACGAATCTCAAGCGTAACTTGAGCCTGGGACCATGCGATTTTGCATGGTTAATTTCCAATCTATTTAAAGTGAATCTTATGTTATCCATAAAAGTTGCACATTCTCTTTATAACTCAGTGATGGAACTCTTGTGGTTAACCGACACGTCAATTTGAGAGTATATATAGAGAATGATGTGAAACTTGTGAATCTCAAGCGTAACTTGATCCGGGGACCACATAATTTTGTATGGACGATTCACCATCTGTTCAGTGATCTGCAGTGACCCCGTCATTGAATTTGAAATGAACATAATATGAGATTAACCTGCCATTGATAGTTAATGAATCTCAAAGATCTAGGAATTTCGTGGTGGTCGAAATCGGAAAAGGGATTTGCCTACCTAAATAACTTTATGGTGTGATTACAGCATCCCTTTACACATCATGGAACCAAATATGGATACTAGCCTTCTTAAATAATTTTATTTAGGGATATTATTTCCTAAAGATAAGTAAAAAAAAACTATAATAGGAATTTATATTGAATGGTGTCTATAACCTTGTCCACTAAAGTCTACTGCTCTAAAACTTTTGAAAGGACTAGCTATTAGGATGATCAATCTTGTCTGAATTCGTAGTTTGGGAATAGTTCTCATAAACGAAAGGGAAGATCATGCCTTTGATAAAGCTCTGCCTAGGTTACTCCAAAGATTGCATTCTAAACTATTAGAAAGAGCAGTTATCTAGTGTACGTTGTAAACTGACATATTGAAGTAAAATGGAATTTACTTGAGTTAGGAGTTGAGTAGGGTTAGTCAACTAGTTGATGTACATACAAGCAGTTTACTCTGATTCTAAAATGAACAGCTTGGAAGGTCCATGAAGGAGTTATGTAGCATGTTGAGGTTTCCTTTTAAAACTTACATAGCCAATCATAGAAACTAAAACTCCGAAACACTCCCATATTTTTACTATCATGAATAGAAGTGTCAAGAAGAAGAAATCCACTTGCCCATAGGTTAAAAGGCAATTAGTTTTGGTATACCTAATCTAGGCCCAAACGCCAAGGAAAAAGGAAGGCTTATTCTTAGACATGTTCTTATAGCAATTTGTTTCCATAACAAGAAAGGACTAAGAAAGTATACATGCCTAATATATATTTGAGGTTAAAGGACTAAAACATGGAGAAAGTAATTTGATCATGGATTATGAGCCCATGCTACTATCCATAGGATCAAAACATAACTAGTTCTCCTATGTTTGGTGTTCAATTAGATATATGAATTGATCAAATCCTTGAAATTACTTCTAATCCTTTGAGTATTTTTACTACGAATTAAGTACTGACATTTGCAAGTATTTGCAATGACTAAAATGAAGTAAGAAAACTAAAGCAAGAAGAAGATAATTTGATCATGAATACCAAGTCCTTGCTACTATTTATAGGATCAAAAGATAACTATTTTCAAAATGTTTAGTATATGGTCTTATAGTTGAAATTGTTTATACTTTGTTTCATGCAATAGTTCTAACTTATTTAAATATAGAGCATTCTAACATGTTAAAAGAAAGTCATGAAATCTATGAAGCTAGTATAGTAACAATAGTTCAGTGTTGATTTGAATATTTAAATAAGATGTATTATTGTGGTGGAAATATTTGTTGATATTAGTTTACCAAATGGATTGTTTAGATTGACCACAATACATACTAATTCAAACACATCTAAAAGGTTTGGGTGAAATGTATTTGTGGAATCATAGTCCAGGATACATAAATGAGAAACGTATTACCAAGTATATAGTTGGATTAGATTTTGGATATCATTTGACCTCGATTCTTATGATAAATGCAAATATTGTTTATCAAGATAGATGATGAATACATCACTGGGTGATGGGAATATCTATTGGAATTAGTTTGCACTAATAGACCATTCAGATTAACTATGATACATGGTAAGACCAACTTCGTATGAACGTGATTCTGGAACCTTTCGGGTGTTTAGAGCTCTCATAAAGCAAAGTTAAGAATCAATTGGGAAATAGGATGAGACAATCATAGTGAGCATCTCAATCCAAAACCTTATCGATCATCTAAGTAATTATGAAAGAATTTCATGAGCTACCTCCACCCAGAACACTTCTCACCTGACTTCATAATCACAGCTAAGCTGCCTACTGTGAGGATCTAGCCGTTGCTTCATGCTCACCTTCCTTCATAAGAATAGGATAAGATTAGTCCGTATCTAGCCTTAGTGTAGTAAAGACCATCAACAGGATGAACTCTATTTAAAGGAAACACCGCCACTAGGAGTGTTAGTTGGATAGTGAGACAAATCACTCATTGATTTTTTACTAGATGTGTCACACTATGTTTGCTAACAATTCATGGATGTACCATGAATAGTGTTACAAGAAGTCCTTTGGTCATTTACCAACTGAGAATGTTCATGAAACACTCTATGAGATATGAAATGGGATTCACTCCTTGCTTTCATATATGGAAATCTTCAATTAGGAGGCTTACACACATCATGAAGTGCTCGACAATCTAGAACTTAGAATAGAGATGTGTTATCTTGTTGGAGAACCCATCAAGCATTTTGGATAGTTGTTTAACAAACTTTTTAGAACAAAGTGCATGTCAATCGAAGGGAAATCTTCCAATAAGGGGAGCCAATATCCAAAAGGGCTAGTGGGAGCCATATTGATCTTGATAAGATTCGTGAGTCAACCAAAAAAGAACCTAAAGTTGGACATACCATTCAATTTGGGATTGAAAGAGCTATTAAGGAAACTCATATATTTCCAATTTTTCCTTATAGATCTGATAGAGGACATCATACACCTAGTTAAATAAGTTTTTATATTAATAAGGTATATAAGTCACTGGTAGATACCAATCAGAGTTACCAGGTATCGAAAGCTATAGTAGTCCTAAAAGGCTACAAAATGAAAGGAAGACATGGAAGGCGAGATTCAATCCATGTATGTTGAAACTTGGTGGATGAAGCACTTGGCCTTAGCGACTAGGTGTAAGTGGATCTTCAAGTAGAGACAAGCATGAATAGGAACAAACACATAATCAAACCAAGATAGGTTTTGAATGATGTATAAGCTTAATAAGTTCATTTATGGAACGAAATAACCATCTCGGAAGTAGGATCATTGTTACAATGAGAAAGTTCAAAGAGTTTGAATTTCGAGAAATAAAGATAAGCCATACATATGTCAAACCTCGTGAGAGTGATTGGAATCTTTGTTTAAATGAGAAAGTTCAAGGAGTTTGAAATTCAAGAAACTTAGATAAGCCATATATATATATATATATATATATATATATATATATATATATATATATATATATATATGATGAGAAAGTTCAAGGAGTTTGAAATTCAAGAAACTTAGATAAGCCATATATATATATATGTCAGTGCTAGTGGGAGTACTGTTATCACCCTTGTTTAGTACATAAACAATGTATGATTCATAGGAAACTATGTTCTAACTTAGCAAGTGTAAAAACTTGGCTTGGTATAGGAAGTTCTTCACTATGATATACATAGGAGATATAAAACACGCACATAATAAGGATCTATGGAGATAGATCAAAGTGATTCATTGGATTAAGCTAAAGTATATGGACTCTTGAGGAAACTCGCCATGTAGAACTTGTAGAGGTTTGTGCTTAATAAATATGGCAAGATATTAAGCGATGCTAATGGCTTAGTTCTACAATTGAGCTAAAGGAAATAATTTGTTTCCCACATGATTCGCTATGGGATCGATCATATACGACATGACATGTACCAGATCTTATAACTCGTATGCCTTGACCATGACAAGTTAAATAAGACCAATTTGGCAAGAATCAATGAATCAAGATCAGGAACATTCTTAATTGCTCTTTCTAAAAGTTAGATTGATGCTAAGTTCCACACTGATAAACACGATTTTATTTGCATTCGGAATTTGTGATTTTACTTAATGATGATGTATTCGCTTGGAAGAGTACCAAGTAATACACCATAGTGGATTTAACAAGCTTAGAGTATAATATAGTTTCTTAAATTGCAAAGAAAACAATGTGACTAAAAGAGATTCATTAGTGACATATTTGTTGAGTTTTAATCATTGGTTGTCCTTTTGGAGGCTCTTTGTGAATTTAAGTGTGAACTTACCTCGAGTTTGGATCCCAAGTCACACAAGCTCACAAGACACATATTTAGTAAGTACCATCACATTTGATAGTCGGTCAAATGTAAAGACATCATAGTCAATAAGGTATATTGAAAGATAATCTTGTTGATCCATTCTGTAAGCCAATGTCACTGACCAATTCATAGGCATTAGATTTGAAAATGAATTGGCTTAAATACTCTTACCTTAGTTTGTTTTGAACTTGAGAACTTAAGTAGTATAAGTGTTATTTCAATTTTGACGATTATTAAGTGGAGATCTTAATATATGATGGAGTTCTGCATTACAATTATCTTATTACTGTGCTCTCCTTTTGCATGTTTACAACCCACTTCTTGAGTATGAATTTACTCAAACGTCCACAGTCGGTCATGCTCTTTGAAGTAAGTAGTGATTCAAGACTGTCATGAGTATTAGTTATTACTTCATGGATCCAGTCACGAGTAATTCTAAGATAATAATATCTTCTATTCTTCAAACCTAGATACATGTCGGGTTTTGCTCTATGATGTGGTTATGCATTGGTCTAGTCGAACATTGTCTGTAACTAGAAGTTATAAAGGGTATGTTTATGTGTGACATGATGAAGTAGATAAAAACTATGTAGTTAAAGTTTATTTGTTCCTTCTGACTTAGCATAAAAAGTGATATGTATGGGCATATTGATGATTTGGTGATGACATCTAAAGTGCTTGGCCGAGCCCTGACTGAAATTGATGTGTTCAGTTTAGTAGTCATATGTAGTTGTCAGAAATATATATCAGGAAACATAATGTTGAATTTTGAGATTGACCATTATCCATGTCTCGAGTTCATACAGATATCATAGAACAAAGGAATATTTGATCACGTAGCTAAGGGATGAATCTTGATTAGATCAAGAGTTTGTTAGTTGTATTGGGTGGCTAACTCTCTGTTGATTATAGAAGAAGTATTTATCCTTGTATATTTGATGACTTGTCTAAGTGGGAGACTGTTGGAAAGAGTGTCCAAGGTCATTAACTGTTGATAAATTTCTAATAATAATAGGGTCTTTCAAGACCCAAATTGAGTAGAATAAATAAAGGAGAAAATGGTTTATTCATTATTATAGTTAATAATTAATTAGAAAATAATTGGAATTATATTTTAAGAATTAATTAACAGTTTAATTAATTAAAGGGTTGAATATTTATTAATCAATAGTTGGTTAATCAATAATGTTCCAGAACCCTTATGGAATTAGGTTTGGACGAAAATCATTCCATCCCACATGGGAAAAGAAGTGAATTTTTTGGTTAGGCTCTTATCCCACACAGGAAGGAGTACAAAACCTAGGAAGGCATCCAAGACTATAAATAGGGCCTTAGGGATTTCATTCTTCCTAGCACCTTGGCTTGAAGTTTCTCCAACCCTTCTTCTTTCCCTTCTTAGGGACGATTTCTAACCCTATTATGTTTTATGAAATTAACCCTTATCCTAGTTATTTTTATTCCAATCTTTGGTGTCATTGGGTGTGATACCATTAGAGGGATTCTTGTTTGGGTCCTCTCATCCAAGCAACTTCATGGAAAATGAGATCACAAGCATGGAGATCAAGGGCTACATAATAGGTATGTATTTATTCTTTATATAGTCGTTTTTTAGGGTAGATGTAATTAGCATGAAACCATAGATCCATGGGTTGCATGTACACTTTGGTATATCGTAGTTTCAATTCTTACGCTACCTGGTTTAGAGTGTATTTGTGTTGGATTAGTGTCTAAGTCCATAACTATTTTGGTATGTACTTGACCCGATGGTGCATGGTCCTTTTGGGTTGCCTTCACCAAGAGCGACTTGATAGGATGAATTATGGAGAGAAAGGATTAAATATGATTTATTAATATATTATGGGAATAATATATTAAAGGAGAAATCATATTGTTTAATTAAGATTAGTCAAGAATTAATAAGAATTAAGTTTGTGACTAAAAGGGATTAATTAAACTTAAGGGTCTGGAATTGTAATTATAAGATAATTGCAATTGGGCTATGGATTGCCTTATATTATAAGGTTGGACGAATTCTATGGGGAAACCCATTGGAAATCGTTCAAGGCCTTTAAGGAAAGGAGTCCATGGGTTGCTTAGGGCTTAAGCATCCAAATTAGGGTTTCCTTGTTTGATAACCCTAATAGCCTCACTATTTAAAGAGCCCTTATGCCCCAAAAACGTGGACAAGCTTCCTTCTAGGGTTTCCGCACGTTTTAGGCAGCCTCCTTCTCTTCTCTTCTTCATCCTCTTGCTCTTGGTGTTTGTGAACCATTAGAGGAGTGACATTTGTGACTCTAAGCTTTCTAAAGTCAATACAAGAAGGATTTGAGATTGTTATTGGTACATAAAAATCGAGGTATGATCTAAACCCTAATTATATGTTATATTGATTATCATATGCTAGATCTAGGGTTTATAGTCTTGGATAAATTGCATGTACAATAGAGAAACCTAGATCCAAGCATTAGGGTTTGTATGAGCACATAGGATGTTCTTATAGCCAAAACCCATCAGTGGTATCAGAGCCTAGATTGGTTTCTATTGTATTGATGCTTTATGTTGCTGAAAATCGTTTTCTGGCCTTCTGTTCGACCTGACTCGGCGAGTCACTACTTGGACTCGACGAGTTCCAAAGTGTGACTCGGCGAGTCAGAGCGTCAAACAGAGGAAACTTTGGATTTTGTTGCTGTTTTGCTTAAGGATTATTACCATATTCGTTTTAAACCTATAAAATACGAATTTTATTGTTTTTTGAAGAATATCCTTGCCAAAACACAAGATAATTACCAATTGATTAGATAATAACTTCCTTATATGATAAAGATTGGATTATTTGTATTAATTGGGTAACTTATTTTGCAAGAAATTGAAATTAGGTCAAATATAGATAATGATGAAATTAATTGTTTAATTTATATTATTTGTTGTTTGATCCTTGTGTTATGAAAAGTTTCAATTTTTCCCCTTTAGGTTTTATAGTTTAAATTTAAACTCAAAAGGTTTAGTTTTGAAATTTAAATAGTTGAAACCCTAATGTTTTGAAAAAGGTTTCAAAACTTGCCCTCAAGTTTTGGAATTTAAATTTTGATTAAAAGTTTAATGTATATTTAAATTCTAAACCTAAATGTTTTGAAATATTTCAAAACTTGCCCTCAAGTTTTGGAATTTAAAAGTTGATTAAAAGTTTAATCTAGGAATGTTAAATTCTAAAACCCTAGTATTGTTTTGAAAAGTTCAAATCACACCCTTATAGTTTTATTAATTAATTAAGGTGTATAATTAAAAGAGGTTTAATAAATCCATAAAAGTTTAGGTTTACAATTTAATTGAATTAAAAGTATAATCGTTAAATTTGACCACCTAGTATTTTAAAAGTGTAAAATACACCCTATACTATATATATCATTAAAAGTCTAACATTATATATATGTATGAGTAAGAGTCAGTCTTACCGTTAGTAGGCCTCATTCACGAAGCTAGTCTATAAGGGGTGTTTAAGGAAATTGCCTATAAAATGGCGATTGAATGGGTATCCACTCTTACCCACCGCACTCTTGACTAGTGGAGGGTCGTTAGCCGAACGGGTAGGATAGGACAAAGCCTTCCATTATAAGTATAATGAAGTACAAAAGTAACTAAATGTTTTACAAATTCCCAATCTTAGTTACTTAGGCAAAAGTGAATTGATGCAATTCCATGAAATTACACTTTGTGCCCTTGCGAAGACGTTAGTGGAGCATGTGTGGTTTACCGGCACACTAAATGGTTCTAAGCAAAGGTACCAAGGGTGACTCAATGTTTGTCATAGTTCGGTGGAGCGTGTGTGGTTTACCGGCACATCGAATAGGTGACTGTAACATGTGAGGGCACCATGTAAGTTTGCATGGTTATTCACACCCGCTTTGTGATCCTCGGCATCCCAGTCACAAACAAGAGGGGCATATCGAGATTTAAACATGCCATTGAAATGTTCTATGAATCTCAAAGGATCTAGGAGTTTTCATAGATTTAAAACTTATATTTCTTTTTCGTTTTTCGTGGTGGAAATTAGTGAATCGTCATTCACTTACCTTCAAATATTCTGCAACTAGATTACGACATCCCTTTTCTAGGTTGTAGCGTATTGTGTTGGGTCCTAGCCTTAGTATCTCATTTGGGTGATTTACTAAGGACTCAATCAATCAACTAACTTGAATTTGTTTTCTCCCGTTTTGTAGATGTCAAAGTACGACAACTATGGTCTTCCCAAATCCCGTGGAACAAGCTTTCCACATGAAGATGATATTCCACGATTCGATCGAGGAACAAGAAATCATGCTTCAATTCCTCCACCTCCTTCAATTATTCTCCCTAACCCACAAGTTCGAAGGCTTGAAAAGTTCAAGCTCATTCAAGCCCTTTTGGCAAGTAAACATGAAGAGGGAAAGTCGGTGTGTGCACACGTCCTAGGGATGAAGTCACACATTGATAGGTTAAGAATGTTGGGATCCGTTGTCTGTGAGGATATGGCTGTTGATTGGGTTCTTCAGTCACTTCCTAACTCGTATAGTGAGTTCGTAAGAGAGTACTATAAGATGAACTGCGACGTGACCATTATAGATCTCACCTATATGCTTATTGCTGCTGAATCAGCAATGATTTGGCGCAATAGAAAAGCAAAGTTGATTGGTGAATCTGCCTTCAAGACCTCTATGGATATAGACAATGGCAACGAAAGACATGCTATGATCGAAAAGATTGATCATAAGAGAAAGGCGATGTCTGAAGTAGTTCCATGTCCTATTCCAAAAGAGTCAATTTGCTTTTATTGCCAAGAGAAGGGGCATTGGAGACGAAGCTGCCCTATTTACCTAAGAGATCTAAGAGATGGGAGAGTCAAAACGTATGGCTCTGCTTTAGGTAAAATCCATTGACTGACTCTTTTAAGCTCCTATTCTAGATTCTTAAATACATAATGTGATAAGATTACAATTGATGTTTTGTAGGATCGAAGAAAAGAGAGGAAGCTTAAGGGAAGAAGTAAGCAGAATCTAACCGTGAAGAAATGGATTTCGATCGCTTTACTTGAAGATTAGATTTTTGAGCTACTACTTAGAGTTAGAATTAGATTGCTAAGAAATATGTATTAGCATAGTTTTTCAATGAATTGCATTGTAACGACAAAATTTTTCCGCAATAAAATAAATTTTGAATTTATATTATTTGTTTATCCTTGCAATGGCGTATATGAAAAATTGATGTTTGAATGTTTCTATTATTAGCAATAATGGATTTGATTCTTAATTATGGAAATGTCTAAAATTTACCAAATAAGGAGAGTCTCTCATCGCCCAAGTTTCAATTGGACAGAAACTTGGAATCACGCAACTTGGTTGCACGATGAATGAGAAATTTCATATTTGGAAATTAGACTAATTTATTGACAAAGTGTCAAGTGAAGGACTAAGAGATCAAGTACACAAAGTTGTGTATTGATCAAGTCCACCATAAGAGTAACCAAGATATTCGTCATGATTTACTAAAGGTTTAGTAAATATGATTATACTTATAAGATTAAGTGTAATTCTGAATTGATTGAAAATGTTTAAATCAATAGCAGAACGAATGAGAAGAATCAAGTAGGCAGAAAGATAAAAGTTTATCCATTCTAAGAAGAAGGGAGAGTACCTTTTATGCTTTATGATAGGTCTTAATGATTAAGAACCATATCTCAATTGATCCTCTAAGTGAGCCTTAGTACAATTGTATGTCTAAGAAGAGGAATCAAGAATTGAAGAAATGGTTAAATCAAGAAGTCAAACATACTTCATTCCAAAACAAGTCTTAGAGTTAAGATTGTGACATTGAGTGATAAGTATTAAGAAGGTTTATAACATTCATCAAATGAGGAAAGTTGTGATGTCTTGGATAAGACAAAGACCAACTAGGACCTATTTATGAAGTGTTTTGATAAAAACTACACTAACTCTTGAATATTTGTTTGTCAAGAAATATTTATTGATAAGAGAATCTTATATGTCAAGGAGTCAGTGAGAGTCTTAATGGTCTTGAAAGGTTTCAAGAACAAATCAAAATACACCTTGTCGATCATCACTAGCACACGAGTTGAGGTTTACAACCTATCGTGTTGACACTATTTTGTTTCTGTACCATTCCAATTGAGTAAATTATGCATGTGAGTTCTATGAGTTCTCATTTGAACGCATAAAAGGCAGGCACCTTGATCAATGAAAAGTACATTTATAGGAAAAGGTGAGCTGCTTAACTACTTGGAAGACATGGTGGGCAGCTGTGCTACCATAAGGCAAGAAATCAAGATTAAGAAAGTTTAGTCCATATGAGTTTGAATTTGTCGTAAACCTTGGTTTTGACAAATTCACATGGATAGGAACACATACACCATTAAAATATAAGTGTCATAAGATTCCCTCCTTCATGAAAATGACTGTGAGGAAATGCTTCCACTAAGAGAGATATTAAAAAGATAGTGACTGTGAAAATTGGATTCTCGAATTCGATTATGGTTACGGTATCCCTTTCCATGATTCGAATTGTGAGATTTGGCAATTAGTCTGAATTGTTTAGACACGCATATGAGCTATCTAAGGGAAAGGTGTATAAGCTTAGATAAAGGATTATCAAAGCATTAAGTATTAGAAACATGAACTTAAGAAATTCAATTAGAATTGTTTTTCTGGAAGTTAAGCTGGTTTCTGAATACATGTCAAAGCTAGTGGGAGCATAAGTGTTATGTTTATAATAATCATCATGATAGTGGGAGCATAAATTTTATGATTGTATGATTATTATGGAAAGTATTGCAAGTTAGCAATATTAATTATGAAAACAAGAGTTATACTTTGCAAAGTCGCAATAGTTGAAAAGTTGTTTTGCTCTAATTAAGGGAGAGAATATTATGCTTCATTTCAAATTTAAAGGTTTAGGTTGTGGAATGTTAATAAATTTAGTCAAAGGTACGTAGTGTGTTCTCAAATTTCGATTATGATTACGGCATTCCTCTTCATAGTTCAAATTTTGAGAACATAGCACATAAAATATTATGGCAGAAGATTGATAAAATATCAAATCTTTATGTAAGACATTATGCATCATGTCCCATACGCTTCGGGTATAGGATCGATTGTAAATGCTATAATATTTGACCATTCTAAAATTTTCCAAATGTCTAGCGCATTTAGAGGGAAAAAGGACAAGAATCGGTTTTGACTAAGATAATTAAACAACTATCAAAGGACAATCCAAAGTTCGCCGAGGATTGGTCGCTTGTGGGTAGTTGGAAGTATAGTATTTGATGGACCATATCGACATTATTATGAATAGATAAGATTCTATTAAGAATGAGTTGTCATATGGAAAATATGGAAACGTGTCCATATTTGGAATTGAATATTGAAAATCTATGTCTAGATTAGAAACTTTTATGCAAAAGGATGTTCAAAGGAATGTACTTTGAGTGGGAGACATCATATCTAAGGAATTGTATTGTAACAATCTCCGATAGAGGACTTTGTAATATTGTTGACAATAGTCTTTGTGACTTTTGTGTTATGACATTATGAAAGGATCATTGCATAAAATGTTAGAATCTAACATATTCTATAAGTGGCAAGAATTTGATATTCTTTCACTTATGAAAAAAGGATTTGGAGTTGTGAAATGAGTATGATTGGAAATATGTCCATTTGATCTATTTCACAAAGTAAGAACCATAGGTAAACATTGTGTGCATGATAAGAGCATGGGACAAGTGTAATAATTCAAGTAAGAAGTTGATTACCCGAAACAACAAATAATGAGTAATCGATATGGTGATAAATAAAAGGAGTTTTATTTATGCTCAAAGGTTTGAGGCCATATGGGATTAGTATTATTCTTGTGTTTCACTTTGCATGTTTTGACTTCCTGAATAATTTAATTGGTTTAGAACAATCAAATTATTCGAACGGGCCACAGTCGTTCATATGTTGGAAGTAGGTATGAATAAAGACTGTCATGAATTGGTGTGTGGATTATCTAAAGAGTATTAGACATAAGCAAATGTTTGTTGAAACGTTCATGAGTGATTATGAATATGATTTGAGCATTGGACTAAACCCACGCTCACTTGGATCACTCCATGAATCGTATCACGAGTGATTGGTGAGACGATAACATCTTATATTCTTGAAACTGAGATGTGTGAGTTGTATCTTGCAAATCGGTTGCACATTGATAATATGTAAACGCACCAGTAACTTGGTGTCATAAAACATATTGTTGTGTGTGATTCGGTGAATAAGTGCAAGCAAGCATTGAATCAAAGTTTATCCGTTCCTTTTATCCAAAGAAGGATAAAAGCGATATCTTTGGGCCCCTCGATGATTTAGTGATGACAAACGTAAATGCTCGGCCGGGCTAGGGCTAATTTGATTTGTTCAATTAGTCAGTCGTCATAAATCAGAAGTCGAGAAACAGTACAGAAAGAATGATTTGAAATCATGTCTTATACGATATCTAGAATGGAGGACTATATGATCTCTTATCTAAAGGACACGCGTATCTGACAAGATCAGAGTTGACAGCGGCTTTGGAAAGCTACGATTGCAGATCAGGATCTGAAGCCATACGTAGAATAGTTATTAGACTTATCCAAGTGGGAGACTGTTGGATTAGTGTCTAAGTCCATAACTATTTTGGTATGTACTTGACCCGATGGTGCATGGTCCTTTTGGGTTGCCTTCACCAAGAGCAACTTGATATGATGAATTATGGAGAGAAATGATTAAATATGATTTATTAATATATTATGGGAATAATATATTAAAGGAGAAATCATATTGTTTAATTAATATTAGTCAAGAATTAACAAGAATTAAGTTTGTGACTAAAAGGGATTAATTAAACTTAAGGGACTGGAATTGTAATTATAAGACAATTGCAATTGGGCTATGGATTGCCTTATATTATAAGGTTGGACGAATTCTATGGGGAAACCCATTGGAAATCGTTCAAGGCCTTTAAGGAAAGGAGTCCATGGGTTGCTTAGGGCTTAAGCATCCAAATTAGGGTTTCCTTGTTTGATAACCCTATTAGCCTCACTATTTAAAGAGCCCTTGTGCCCCAAAAACGTGGACAAGCTTCCTTCTAGGGTTTCCACACGTTTTGGGCAGCTTCTTTCTCTTCTGTTCTTCATCCTCTTGCTCTTGGTGTTTGTGAACCATTAGAGGAGTGACATTTGTGACTCTAAGCTTTCTAAAGTCAATACAAGAAGGATTTGAGATTGTTATTGGTACATAACAATCGAGGTATGATCTAAACCCTAATTATATGTTATATTGATTATCATATGCTAGATCTAGGGTTTATAGTCTTGGATAAATTGCATGTACAATAGAGAAACCTAGATCCAAGCATTAGGGTTTGTATGAGCACATAGGATGTTCTTATAGCCAAAACCCATCAATTTGATGCGTAGAAAACCTAACACCCCCTTGACTTGACCAAATCCTGAGCCAAGTCTTGCATACCCTAACCCTAGATCCTTATGAATCATTCTTTTGAAACCATATACTATAACAGATCGATGATCCTCCAAGAATTATACCCAATTCTCCCCCACATAGGGTTCGAACTCCCGCCAACTGACATTGCAACAAACCAATACTCAAAAAGGATCAAATAGATACATACCAACCCTGACTCTTCGAATGGATAACACAAAACAAGATGATCTTCTAGATGAAGACCAAGCAAACTCAATGATATTTTGAATCTCAGATCGAGACCTCGAAAACCTCCCAATCATAACCGCCTCTAATATCATGAATCCCTTGCAGATGCACAAGCAATAATTATAACGATCTATTCATAAATCCATTCTTTATCTAAAACAATTGGACTACTACACACCTAGCCTATAAATCCCCAATAAACAATTCATCGAGAGCCTTACTCATAAATATAAGAAGCATCATTCTCTTATTCAGTATACATCAAAGACACAAAAGTTGTCGTTCCCACTTCACATCCCTTAATCACCCGAGACAATCATCTGACCTAACTAAATTCAAAGAAGTCGGACCCTATATCTCATCTCAAGGCAACTACACCACAAGAATCAACTTGTGCATTCCCACACTACCATAATTTCCATAGAAAACTGAAGCTATCTAGACACATGTTGGGTCTACATCCGAACTCTGAAAATCCCAAGTATGCTCTCTATCTCTCTCTCTCTCTCTCTCACACACACACATACACACTCTCTCCTCCAAACACGAAAAGCTAGAAGTGCATAATCAATGTTATGCTTAGTGACATCCCAATCCATCTGCCAAACACTGAGCCTCCGGCTGCAATCCTCAAGTTGATCATCATGATCGCTCTCTTATTGTGTCCCATGACTCAATTGGCACTACCTCGAGAAAGACCCTCGGGACCTCAAAATCAGTTATCTCACCTAGGTTTGCACCATTCAAACCAACTGACATGGCCTCCAAGGCCCCAACAAACACTAGGCCCATTGTTCGCCTGAACAATCATAACCGATAAACTGAATAAGACAGAAATACCTTGCAATGAATCGTGGTGCCAAACCATACAATCTACCCTCAATCGGCTCCTTAGAATCCCCAAAATTTTCATCTATTTGAGTACAGATCATGTGCTTTCAGTAGTATAGTCCTAATACTACCTTCCACACCTATCCGTACTTTCCTCAAGAATCGTTATGCATCCTCTAATTAACTACTCAAGTCCACTACCAATTGATCCATTCATATATACCCGCTCTCAAATGAATATACACCACTAGACAGCACACCAATTCCTCTAAGGCACTTCATAGGATCTCTTTGGATTCCTACCTCACCCTTCCATCGACGGTTGAAGAACCCCTACTAATATCAACTAACTACTTCATTTTATTACATGCAATAAAACTTAAATAATCTTTCGAATAAAAGATCTAACCTTAATACGTTCAGACTCAAATGAGAATTGCGTAGTAGGGCCAAATCAATCATTCTAGGATTACTTAACCTTTGCAGCATGTAACTTAACATGTTCATTTAATAGTTAGCCCACATCAATATGGGTCCCACAAAGCACAAAGCAAGCAACATTCGGGCAATAACATTATATAGGCCACAAAACATTAAAAAAAAAGCATCCTCCAACTAACTTGCATCTACGATGCTAGGAACTTCTACAAACATTTTTCATCTTCCAAGATTATCCTCCTAGAATCTCTCTGTAACACCGTAAATTTCAAAACAATTTTTCATTTAAAAATAATCGTTTAATTCTTAAAAAAAAACACCTTTCTTAAAATCTCATTTGTAACCAGATTACAAAACATAACTCCATTTTCACTTGTATAATAAACCAGGATCCTCAAAACATGACTCTTTCTTTGGTATGTACAATCGAGCCGGTGCCGTCCCATGATCCTGAGAGAAACCTGAAACATATAACACAAACACTGTAAGCACGGAGCTTAGTGAGTTCCCCAAAATACCACACATAACACATATTAGCCACTCGAGGCTATAACTCTATGGGTCCGTGGACCCTACTCTGTGAACCCTCTGGTTCTAACTCTGTGAACCTTCCGGTTCTAACTCTATAAACATGCACAGCATAAATCACATAGAAATAATGCAGTACAACACATAACATACATAGCATACAAATACTCTGTCACATAACTCTGGTTACCTACTCAAGGTATAGTATAGTGAGAAGACTCACCTCGCGTATCTCGGTAACTTGTAAATCCCTGAAATCACTAGTGCTCGATCTCCCGAGCTATAATCCTCCTATAACACAAATACATCTCTAATTAACACTTTCCCAACTAGGGTTGACTAACCCTAACAAGTCAACACCGGTCAACTCTGGTTAATGGTCAACGGTCAACTCAACTCGCCGAGTCTGGCGTGGACTCGTCGAGTCTCTACGGGGACCCCATTTCCTCTGAGTCCCTTCCGACTCACCGAGTCACTCACCCAACTCGGTTACTCAACCCCTGGTTCGAAATCTATGAACAACCCGCACCAACTCGTCGAGTCTGCCAATGGACTTGACGAGTGCATTCCATGCACAACCCCAAATGACCTTCTGAGGTCAGATCTGTTCCACTAATTCATAGATCCAGTCCTTCCAAGCTTATTTACCACGTAAAGTTCATGCCTTAGCTCTCATAACACACCTAATGACTCATAAATGGTGTTTTGACCTTAAACACAAAGATCCCCAAACCAAAACCTCCATCGATTCATAAAAAGCTTGGACAAAGGGACACTCTGGACCTCCAAGGGTCCAGATCCAGAACCTAACTCGATTATGGGACCAAATGGGCACTAGATCTAGCCACAAAAAGGCTCAACAAGCCCTAAATCAACATGAACATCACCTCAACAGAAAAGGGTTCGAAAATGGTACCTCAAATGTGATGTTCTGGACCTCAAATCTTCAGGAAGTTGTTCCTCTTGCTTCCTCTTGGCTAAAACTTCCTTTCCCTTGCTAAATAACACCCCCAATGGTTGATAATGGCTCCTTCTCTCACTCCACACACTCAAATGCACTAGGGTTTCGCTCTGGGGGCTGGTGAGCACAAATGACGGCCATAAGGCCCTTTAAATAGGCCCCAAACCCGAGAAATTAGGGTTTCATTAAACAGCGCTGACTCGCCGAGTCCACCATTGCGACTCGTCGAGTCCGGTCATTAATCTGGATGAGAAATCGTGTATTTACTCGGCGAGTCTACGCACCAACTCGCCGAGTTCTTCCTCAAGACTCAAAATAAAAACAATAAATATAATACCTGAAATTTCCGGATGTTACACTCTCTTCCGAAAATGTTCACACACGCACATTATAATATTCTTCCTAGGCTTACTAGGGTTCCCTTAACACCATTCTCCTCCATCAGTTGCAGAAGATACTTCCTCTAATACCTTGTAACTACCTCATGAACACAATTACATGCCACTTGCATAAGATAATTCTTCGATTGCAAGGTCTCACACTACAACGATTGGACTCAAATAAGAGTTGCACAATAGAGTTAAACCTAACCTTCTAAAATTATCTACTCCCCGTAGTATGTAACTTAGCGTATTCGCTTAATAGTTATCCAATATTAATGGAGATCCTTAAAAGAACAAAGCATGTAGCATTCAAGAATCGAGTAATCTAAACCAGTGCCTCACTTAAATTGAGTCATTCTATCAAACAACTGAAATCCATACTAGCATGCAGCTCCAAAAGCTCAATTAATAGGTATATAAAGGCATATCTCCTAGCATTCTATCATGCAGATCCTTAGCCCTAATCTAGCATTCAATTCTCATATACTTATACCAAAAAAAAAAGCATATCACATGTAACATCCCAATTTTCAAGAACAAAAATTTTGTTTTTAATTAAGTAACTTATAAAGCAGTTTACTGAAAAACATCATCAATATCATAACAAACCATAATCCCATAACTCAAATATCATAAAACATGTCGTGGAATAATAATAATGTCAGAGTACAATCCCAGGAACATCATAGTGCGGAAACCATGTGTGTGCGATGCGCTGCTACCGTGCCAGCTCCTTCCCCTTCGTTGAAGAGGTACCTGAAACAAAACTGAAAACTGTAAACACAAATCTTAGTGAGTTCCCCCATCATACCACATACCATATAACATGCATACTGTCGAGCAATTCTAGGGTGCGCGACCTACCCTGTCTGGAAATTATGGGGTGCCGACCTACTATGTCTGGTAATTCTGGGGTGCCGACCTACCCTGTCTGGCAATTATGGGGCGCTGACCTACCCTCCGGTTTATCTCAACCGGCTACGGGGACTATTTAACCCCCTACCACTACCATATAATACCATAGCATAAACATATTGTCAGACCTATCTGGGTTGCCCGACCTACCCTTTGGTCCTTACGACCGTAACACGGGGACTATTCTCCTTACTATCTACTATCACTTCATATCATGCTAGCACATAATCATGACAAATAACAACATACCAAATAATTATCACGACAATTTGGTGTATGTTTTAGATGATTGAGTTGCTTCTCCTTTTAAGGTTTATTTGGTATAAATTCTTAAGGCTTAAGAACAACTTATATAGAAATGAAGACTAGCATGTTTTAGTGGTTTACTCTTGCTTGGTGGATACCTCTAGAGAGTTTCTCCTTTGGAACTTCATGCATCACTTCATCAACTTCCATCTCCCATGAGAATCAAAGACTTCAAATCTTGTAATATTTTTCTTGTTGTAGTTGATTTAATCTTTTCATGATTGCAAAATGACCACTGATGGGGTAAAATGGTTTTAAATTTATTCAAATTTTAAAATGATTTCGTTACTAATCGTGTAATTTTGAGAATAAAACGCAACATACATAACATAGGAGATTACTTTTTCAATAAACACAATAAGGCTATGGGATATACCCATAACACCATAACATAAAAAAAAAAAAAAAAAATAATAATAATAATAATAATAATAATAATAATAATAATAATAAAAGCTTAGTCACTTCATCGCCACATAAACACCACTTCACAATCACTTACCCTGGGAAATCTCCATCACTCTACCATCCCAAAATACTTCTAATTTTTAATACAAAATTATATATATATATATATATATATATATATATATATATATATATATATATAGAGAGAGAGAGAGAGAGAGAGAGAGAGAGAGAGAGAGAGAGAGAGAAAGAGAAAGAAAAAAGAGAAAAAGAGATGCTAGTTATGAATTTTTATCAAGTTAACAAACTTTCATTCCTCCTTATCTTAACACACCATAACACATAAAGAAGTGGTGTGTACATGATATAACATATATTACGTGGGCATTAGCCTGACGTGGGTAAGGGTGTTGGGGTAAAAGTGTTGAGTATGGGTCATACTCTCCATATAATTTTGTTTGTCACATCATATCTTATGTCATCTTTATATAATTTCATATTAGCTAGGAAATACTCACCATGTCATTTTAATTTCCACATCAGCCTTTCCACGAGGTTTTTGACCTATACCTAGCAGTTTAAACATCATATGGTGTTCTTCAAACAATTAAATATTGTGAAAGGATTTTTTTTTCTAACGACCAGGTTGAATTATATTTTAGTTACAACAAAATTAATGGTATGTGGTAAATTTCATGGTTTTTATTTAAGTTACGAATTTAGGAGAATATGTTAAATTAATCTTATACCTTATCTTATGATATATATTAGGGACTATATAATAAAGTCTAGTGTTATTAAGATGATACATTTGTATTGTAATTACAAAATGAGCGATGCATACGTATCCCAAACTCTAACAGAATTTCCCACCAGAAACTTACAAGAAATATTTTCAATTTCTTTTTTCCACAAACACAATTCCTGAAATTTGTAGAACCTGCACTGCTCTGTTATTCTCCATTCTGTGCATTTCGTCTCCACCAAGAATGGCGTCAATCATCCCCAAATGCTTCTCATTCATCATCCTCATCATCAACATGATGCTCTTTTCTCTAATTTCATCAGCGCTATCTCAAAGTAAATCACCGCCATTTTATTCTTTGTTTAGATGCTTCTTCATTTACTCATATCATTTGTTTTGTGATTATTACCAGGTCCGACATACATGGCGTTCGTCGTTAACGCAACAGCTCTTCCGCCGGAGGACTCTTTTGACTACATAGTAGTCGGCGGTGGCACAGCAGGTTGCCCATTGGCAGCGACGTTATCAGTCAATCACCGTGTCTTGCTTCTTGAAAGAGGCGGTGTTCCGCACATCAACCCTACCATCATGAGACAAGAGGGTTTCATCCCCACTCTCCGGCAAGTCGACCCATTCCACTCCGCCGCCCAAGCATTCACTTCCGAGGAAGGCGTTCCCAATGCTCGTGGCCGGATTCTTGGCGGCAGCAGCGCCATTAACGCCGGATTTTATAGTCGAGCAGACGATGAATTTTATGATCGATCGGGGATCAATTGGGATCCGCTTTTGCTCGAGCGTTCTTATCAATGGGTTGAGAAATCCATCGTGTTTGAACCCCAGCTACAGTTGTGGCAAACTGCCCTTCGTGATGGATTATTGGAAATCGGTGTTCAACCTTATAACGGATTTACGTTAAAACACTCTCTTGGAACCAAGATCGGTGGTTCTACCTTCAACAGCTCCGGCCATAGACACAGCGCCGCTGATCTTCTGAATCTCGCTAGAGAAACAAATATCAAGATCGCCGTCTATGCAAGCGTTGAGAGGATCTTATTCGCTGCTTCAGATTCTCCTGAGTCCAAGGAGAGCGCCATCGGCGTTGTGATTCGTGATAGTGCTGGCTATTTTCACCATGCACTGCTAAGGGAGAAAGGAGAGGTCATTCTCTCCGCCGGCGCCATTGGTAGCCCCCACCTGCTTCTCTTGAGTGGCGTCGGACCACGCTCGTACCTTTCTTCTTGGGGCATTCCGGTGGTAAATCATTCTCCGTTTGTTGGGGAGTTTCTGTATGATAATCCACGAAACGGTATATCGTTTGTGTCACCTAAGCTACTGGAGCATTCTCTCATACAGGTGGTGGGCATTACTGATTCCGGTGCTTATCTCGAAGCATCATCCAACGTTCTCCCTTTTCCTTCTCCTGTACACTCTATCTTCATGCGATCTTCATCGTCTCCGTTGTATTTTAGTGTCGCCAGCATCATGGAGAAGACCATCGGCCCTCTATCTGCCGGATCACTTCGTTTGGCGTCCACAGAAATCAGAGTTAACCCAAACGTACGTTTTAACTACTTCAGCAACCCGGTGGATTTGCAGAGATGTGTAAACGGAACGCGTAAGGTTGGTGAGTTGCTTAGAAGCCAGGCGATGTCTAGTTACAGGTTCCTGGGATGGTCTGGTGCAGAGTTTAGATTCATGGGTCTGCCATTGCCGGCAAACCAAACAAGCGATGAGGAGATGAGTGATTTTTGCCGGCGGACTGTGAGCACAATATGGCACTACCATGGCGGATGCGTGGTGGGGAGGGTGGTGGATCCAAATTTGAAGGTCATCGGTGTTGATTCTCTTCGAGTAATTGATGGTTCCGTTTTCTCAATTTCACCTGGCACCAATCCACAGGCTACTGTTTTAATGCTTGGGAGGTAAGTTTTTTTTAGCTTGTGTTGTGTCTTGAATTGGAGTTTGAGTTTGACTGACACTGACACCACCATTGTTGGTTTGTAATTATTGCAGGCATATGGGTTTGAAGATTTTGATAGAAAGAATGCAAAAGGCAAACACTTGATTTTGATTTCCTTGTTATGTTAATATTACACATTTACACCCTTGTTTGTTGTATTCATTCATTCATGGCTTCTGTTACTGATGATAGATATTCAAAATTTCATGTTGGAAATGACATTAATGACACAAAATTTTATATCATGTAATTAGAATTGTGACTTGTGAGTTAATAAAGCCACTATGGTCTGATGCTAATTGTTATTTGTGAATTCTTGTTCTGAGCAAGTTGACGCTTGTAATGTACTTTTATTTAGTGGATATGAAATAATAGGTGGTTTTAAACAGAAATTAGTGGAAAATATATAGGACAAACTTGGGGGAAATAACAGATTTAATGAATAAACTTATATTTTAATTTTTACTCATCATAAAAATGCATATAATTTGCAGCTGATTTAGTCTACATGTACGATGCTAGTCAAACTTACAGTAAACTGCCTATGCCAGTATAAAAGGCAATGTACAATGCTATTTCCCGCAATTTGTGCAGATTTTTGTGGTTTGTCAAGTAAAGTAAAGAAATTTATGCAAAATGATAGATCAGCTTAGATACCATATAAAATGCAACATTACAGTTCATAAAGCTCAGTTACATGAAAATAAAAATGTAACAAGATCCCGGATCAATTCACACACAATTCCCTTCATCATAACAATGCCTAACATAACTTGCAAATCTTGTTTTAAGCCTACACTGATGCAAATGCTCCTCATCACTTTCCCCTGAACACAATGAAAAGAAATGGATTTTAAGCACATTGTAATATTGGAAACTAAAAATGGATAAAAATTTCACACAAACAGAGACAACAAGTGACATACGAATTCATCATCAGCGTAATGTTGTCCCCTTTTAGTAGAATCCTTCCTGCACATCCAAAAAGTTAGAATTTAGAATAGAAATAACGATGGGAAACTAATCTAGAGAAAGATGAAAATATATCATTGACAAACCTAGTGGCTTTCTGGTCTTCTTCTTAATGCTGACTTCTTCAGCCTCATCAAGAACCAAATTCATGTACTCATCAAACCCCTACATCAAACAAATAAACACATAACTTTTCAAGGGATAGTATGCATCATGTTGTTCTGTTGAAAGAGAAAAAGGCACACTTTGATTCTTGATTTACCATTTATGCATATCCATTATCAAAAGAGAAAAGGAAAACAAAGGCATATTTTGATTCTTAATGTTATGGGTAATACTTATCAATCTGAATTTAACATCCATTCACTTACAAAGCTAAATGTAGTTAACAAATCCCCTAGAAGGTTTCATATGTCCATATAAATTTTGAAGAAAGCAAACCTTTGACATCATAATCAAAGTCTGTAAGGTCAAGAGGGTATCATTTACTACCAGTCAAGCCCTAAAACCCGAACCACAGATATCATTTGCTACTGGGGTCGCTCAAATTCTACAGGAAACAGGTCTTAAGGACTAGAAAGAAAGTTCATGGAAAAACATACGATTATGCGGCCTTCAATCCTCAAGTCCTTCTGCTCAAATAGCCATATCTGAATACGAGCTTTCTGTTTCGCAAACAAAACATAAAGTAAGGAAATCATCCAGCAAGGTGTAAGAAAATCAAAAGGAAAAAGCTTGCAGGAACTTACACTCTGGAGGAACCTAAAGATCAGATTCTGAAGCCAAGGAGTAAAGAAAAATATTGAAATTGCATTAGTAATTAACCGATGAAAGAATTAGGGTAAGTTGTTGAGGTATGAGAAATACATACGATCGGTTGGGTCATGATCCTCTGGACTTTGGTCGCCATGGCTGCTGTTGTTGTGGATGTCCTCTCCTTTGATTGATAACGCAGCCGCAGAGACAACCCTAGAGAGCTCTTACGGGAGAGAAGACTGAAGTGAGCCCTTGTTTCTGGTCAACATTTACAGTTTCCCCCGCTCCTTTTATTCTTCTTTTAGTTCGTCTTTCGATTATTCTTGAATAAGTAACACGAATAGTCCTTGTGTTTTGCTCTGTATTGCGTTTTTGGTCCTTCTTAATGCTCTTTTTTTCAATTGGACCGTCCTTATATGGCTTTGCTTTGATTTTGTTCCCGACAAACTTGAAAATACTATTATAACCTTATCTAATTTTTTAAATAGTTGTATAATTAATTTAATTGTTATACATTATTTAAATCATGTGGTCGCACCACCCACCATTCACATGACCTTCCTCATCTCCCTTCACTCAATACACATTTCATACAACTCATACAAAATTATGAAACATGTCACCATGCTTGCATCTATTAATGTATCTCATATTGGTGAGAAATTGTTCTATAAGTGACTATATATGTTGGAATCTTCTTTACTTCATAAGAGTTATTTTGGAGATATGATATCGGATCTCATATATATCTTACATGTTATCATTATCAAATTTTAGCATCTTGTAGTGGTTTGACACATATCTGCATCTATACACATTGAGCCTCTATCACTCTGAGGAGTGTCAATGTACCCCATATTAGTGCGACATAATCATATAAATGGCTAAATATGTTGGTGTCCCCTCTTTTCATAAGAGCTCTTTTGGTAAAACAATGTATTTTGGACTCCACAATATACCTTACAGCATCCGACAACGACTTGACCAAAATATACAATTGTCTCGATCTCTCCACCATGCTCTCGAGCTTTCTAGTAGGGAAATTATATTTCCACTTAAGAAATTTATTCATCCACATAAAATGTATGTATTACTGATTTGTATGATAGCTATAATGATATTGTATTTTATATGGATGGATCAATTTCTTAAGTGGAAATATCATAGTAAATTAGAAGTAACACACAGGGGTTTCAAACAATCAATAACTAATGAAATTAAGAACAAAACAAGATTATGTAACCCAAAACAAAGATCCATGACGGTTATCTTACTTCATAATAGAATTTATGATTTCAAATAATAATGAGTATTTAATAAATTGGGGTTTAAAACATGCAATGATTATGTAATAAATTTGAAGCAACAAAAAGTGGTTGTAGAACTGAACTTGTGATTTCCATGATTCCCCACACGAAAACCAAACTCAAGATTTAAAACCCACCTTTCTTGCAGTAACGATGATAGACAAGAGTAGAGTATACTGGAGAGGATTAAATGGGGAAATGGGGTGAGGAGATGGGTATTTTGGTGATCAAATATTCGCATCCAGGGTGGAGGGTTATAGGGGTAAGAAGGGATAGGTGAGATAGGGATGTCCATGTTAAATTAGATAAGAGTGGGTGAGGATGGGTTTGTCAGTGATCCTCGTCAATATTGTAGTGGTGGTGGTAGGAAGGTTGTGGCGTTGTAGGGTTACCGATTTCTCGTTGATATAATAGAGGAAGGAGCCAAATGTGCCATCGGGATTCATTAGAGAGAGAGAGAGAGAGAGAGAGAGAGAAAGGGTAATAGAGATCGCTAAAAGCTATAGGAAAAAATATAAATCTACACCCAAGTTTACCTTGCAAAATGATAACTAGATAATGGTTCTCCGTCATACTAATTCCAAATTTCCATTCTTCTAGAGTCCCAAAAAGCGTATCAAAGAGGTTATGCCCTCAATAGCTTCACACTGAATCCTAGGATACATGTCACAATAATAAAAGAATACATAAAACAAAAGGGAAAATGACCTAGAATGGTAACCAACTAATGGTTTTGTTCATATTTGGTCACTTTTTTTTCATACACAATATACTATCTAACTTGTTGTTTGTGTTCATCATAACCATTTTGACCGGCTATGATAATCGGTCAAAAGGGTTATGGTTTACACAAACAACAAGCTAGATAGTATATTGCATACAAAAAAAGGAAAAGAACAAAATATGAACAAAATCAATAGTTGGTTACCCTCCTGAGTCATTTTCCTTAATATTAACAATCTCTTTCCTCCTAGACTAGGTTTGAATCCATCCGCCTCTACTTCTTTATTTTTCTTTTAACAATTAATTTTATGCCACCGCCCCCTCTCAAACTTTTGTTTTTATAATTTACACCTAAATTTTAATTTTTTTACAAATTTGGTAAAAAAAAGCTTTTTAATATGTGACACCCGATTCAAGGTACTCTCATTTTGACCCTTGGTATGTAAATGTTTTGCAGTTTTAGTCCATAGGGGGGTAGTTTTGCTAATTCCGAAAAACCTGTAGTACGCAGGGTGTACTCCTTATACGATGGACGTACGCATGAAGGGGACAAACCCTAACATTTAGGGTTTGGACCTTATTTAAAAAACATTATGACCCCTTATTCTCTCATTTCTCAGTCACCATTCCACTTAGAGTGCACTTTCGAAACTCTAGCCTTCTTTAAAGAGATTTGACCCTCTTGTGTGTGTTTTAGTATGTATTGGTGAAAGTTGAAGAAGAAGAGCTTGGAAGAAGGAGCTTTGATCAAAGGATAATTTTTAGATCCATATTTCTCACATCATTTACAGCTTCATTAAGGCATAAAGCTTGGAACCTTCTCCTTGTTTGCTTAGAGCAAGTCTTTATGAAGTTTTTGTCCCTTTTTAGTCGTATTATGAGATCTAGTGAATTCCTTCCACTCCAGGAGTTAGGAGTTTCTTCTCTTGATGTTTGTGCGGTCCTTAGTCCATAAAGTTAGCATCTTGATGGTTGTGGATCAACCATGCATGTGTTTAGGTCATTATAGAGATAGTAGAATGCTAAAAGTGAGGTTTGGGGTCCTTTTGAGCCATGCAAAGGCTCCAAGTTCATAACTTTATGGATTAAGACGTTTAATAAGACTTGGATCTGAAATTTGGGCTTTGGGGTGCAAGTATTAATCACTTAAGGGTAAAAGTGCTTAATGGGCACGTACGTTGGGCATACTTATGTGTATGTTGCGCGTACGCTGCCCGGACCCGATCATGCAAGGTTTAGTAGTACATTGGGTGTACCTATCTCGTACGCATTGTGTACTTAGGATTTTTGGAGTATGCGGGGCGTAAGCCTGAGTACGACGGGGTACTTGGCTGCCTTTGACTTATGTTGACTTTTTTCGGTTTGGGATACTTTTGGACTAGAGGAGTTTTGGGCCCTGTTGAGCCATTAACCTTCTGACTTTGGGCCTTCTTGGATGTAGGCCTATGATGGGTTTTGGGCCCATTTAGGAAGTTGGGACATATTGGGCTTTTTGGTGTTATTGGTTTAGGCCTCGGTTTTGGGCCAAGCATGGAAATGGTAAAATGGACTTTTACCCTGAGTGTTGGACAATCGGACTAGGATTCCAGCTATGGGTTGTGGACCAATTATTAATTGGGTTTATTTGATTAGTTAGCGTGGGGAGTTTCTGGATCATCAGACCGAGCTTTTATCTGAGATATTTAGCAGCTTGAGGTGAGTTTCCTCAATGTGTTCATCGGGTCAAAGGCATCAATGCCGGCCCATGATTTATTATGATTAGGATGCTAGTTGTATGTGTGACTCTGCATGTATGATATATGTTATGTATATCGGGTGGGGCCTGATTATTATCTTGTATGTCATTTATCTTTGTGATTCTTGCATGTGTTTATGTGTTTGTATGTATAACGGACGGGGCCCGATGTCGGGTGGGGCTTGATGACGGTCAGGGCCCATTATTTACTGATCGATCTGTTACGAGCGGGGCTCAATGGCGGGCGGGGCCCATTATATGTTTAATATGTATGGTATGTGGTGTTTTGGGGAACTCACTAAGCTTCGTGCTTACAGTTTTCAGTTTATGTTTCAGGTACTTCTGGATCGAAAGGGAAGAGCCCGGGATAATTGCATCTCGCACACCATGTTGTTCCGCATTCTATTTGACTCTGATGTAACTGGATGATTTTGACATGCTAATTTCATTATGGTTTTTATGAAAATGTTTTGGATGATGGTTTATTTGTTATAAAAATGAAAATTTTGGATCACCAGACCGAGCCTTTATTTGAGATATTCAGCAGCTTGAGGTGAGTTTACTCAATGTGTTCATCGGGTCAAAGGCATCAATGTCGGCCCATGATTTATTATGACTAGGATGTTAGTTGTATGTGTGACTCTGCATGTATGATATTTGTTATGTATATCGGGTGGGGCCTGATGATTATCTTGTATGCCATTTATCTTTGTGATTCTTGCATGTGTTTATGTTTTTGTATTTATAACGGACGGGGACCCAATGTCGGGTGGGGCTTGATGACGGTCAAGGCCCATTATTTACTAATCGATATGTTACGAGCGGGGCTCGATGGCGGGGGCGACCCATTATATGTTTAATATGTATAGTATGTGGTGTTTTTGGGAACTCACTAAGCTTCGTGCTTACAGTTTTCAATTTATGTTTCAGGTACTTCTGGATCGAAAGGGAAGAGCCCAGGATAAAATATTGCATCTCGCACACCATGTTGTTCCGCATTTTATTTGACTCTGATGTAACTGGATGATTTTGACATACTAATTTCATTATGGTTTTTATGAAAATGTTTTGGATGATGGTTTATTTGTTATAAAAATAAAATTTTTGGTCTTAAATTTTGGGTCATTACATAATAATTACCCCACTTTTTAGTTATAACTTTGGTCCATTTTAATGGATGTTATAGATGTGATACAAATATGTTTACAATCTTTCCTTAATTCTTTAAAAAAATTCTTTTTTTTATATAAGTAAGACTTTTTAAAACAAAAATTACAACTTCTTTTAATTTTTTTTTTTTTTTGAAAAAACATCATTTTTTGTCCCTGTATTTTTTTCTAGATTTGAAGTTTAGTTCTTAAGTTCAAAAAATTTCACAAATGATCTTTATGCTTTCAAAACTTTTGATGTTTGGTCTTTAAGCTTCATTTCATTAAGTTTTGTCCGTTAAGTGAAGGACATTTTCATCATTTCACTACTATATGAACAATTTATAAAGTTTTGTCTTATTTAAAAAAAAATGAAATATAATTATTTAATATAAAGTCTCTCTCTCTCTCTCTCTCTCTCTCTCTCTCTCTCTCTCTTAAACCTAATAGCACCAACGGCTTCACAACCACTTCTCAATCGAACAACTTTCATCTTCCTCGTTTGCTATCACCCATCCTCATCAACAAACACCCACCACTCGTCTCCTTAACACCGACATCAATATCTCCACCATCATGCCCATCGTTCTCATCCTCAAATACACACAACAACAAAGAAGCATCAAAGTAGTACGATGCCCTACAGATTCATTGACCGGGAAAGCGTTTAAAGCCAAAATTCTCAAAGAAAATGGCGGATCTAGGGTTCTTTAATTAACACAAAGCATAGAGAATAGAGAAGGGAGAAGTTGTAGTGGAAAGGCGATGGTAGGAAGGGAAGATGAAAGATTCAGATCACGATCCATCAAAGGTTTATGGAGATTATTTTATGGGTGAAAAAAGTGAGTAAAACAAGGGTAAGGTTGTCGATTTCTTTGCACATAAGTTAAAATAAGATGAACATAGAAGATGAAGGTTTGGCATATAGAGAATCCAAAATGATGTCGATTTCTTCACTATATGTCTCTCTGTATTTGTGTGTTTTGATTTTTAGTGTATATGTGTGTGTTTTGTTGCGGGGAAGGGAGAAGGGGGAGTGAAGGGGGTGGTGGTGGATTCTTTCTATGACATTGTCACTGTTTATTTGGTCTATGTATTCACCCATTCCTCTTACTCTGCCCTTTCATTCATGTTTCAATTTCAGTTTCCCCACCTAGGATTTGTTAAGAAACTGATGATTCCTCCCTGCAATGTTTGTTGATATTGAGCGATGGGAATGACGATTTAAAAATTGACGATGAAGTGTTGATATTGAGTGATGGGAATGACGGTTTTTCTAAAGCAATTGGGTTAAAGTCGGATCTAAATAATAATCATTTTGACCGGTTATCACATTTGTTAGTCGGTTAAAAGGGTTATGATAAACACAAATAATAAGTTAGATGGTATATTGCATATTTAAAAAACAAAAAAAATATATGAACAAAATCAACAGTGGATTAGCCTCTTGAGTCATTTTTCCAAAACAAAATGTCTCGTAGGATACATAAGTTTGGACAAAAATCTTACTTTTTAAATGTTTGCCAAGATACATGCTCGAATCTTTCATAGTTATGTAATGCAATGAAGTACAATACATGAACACTATAAATATTCATATCATAATTAGTTTTCTTTTATTCCATACCAGAGCATGAATGGAAGAACAAATCAAGCCATGATGGTGCTTGCCGTTGACCCGAGGGTTTAAACTTACCTTGATGGACTCCATGAAATCCTAAGGGTTTAACTTTACCTTGACGGATTCCATACGGATTCCATAGACAACTACCATTCCAATAGTGTTTGTCATTTCCATTACCAGAGAGACCTGTTTAATTCATTATCTTTATCATATTCAATGCACAAAATAAAAGAGACAAATACATTCCAATGAAAACATGACCATAACAAGTACATTTTTTGCAAAAAAAAAATCCAGTCTCTTGACTGAACCTCCAGTTTTTGTTAAACACAAGGACCAAATTTCTGAACCTCCAGTTTTTGTTGAACACAAGGACCAAATTTGTTTACTCTAACAACCAATGGAGAATGTTACCATAGATCACATACGAAAAACAAAACAAGCCCCTCAACGTAAAGATACTAAAATAATTGTCTGCAAAATAATGTTATCTTATATAAATCTCTATACCCTACAAAAAACAAGGATCTATTTAGTTCATCGGTACCAAATATTGTTTGTACATCTTTATTATAGTATATGTCATTGTCATTCCTTTTCCCATACTAAACAGAATTAAAACAATCGACATCATACTCGGTAAAAATCTGGAAAAAAATATAATTGCATCTATCCACCCACACTTGTGAAAGAATACCAAAAAAAATTGCACTCAAAAGTCATAAAAAATAAAGAAAGGAGACAAATTTACATGCTCAAATGCTAAAGCTCCCTCTACTGGAGAAACATAAAGAAAGAATTCCTAAACTTGTAATGCCCATATCTAACACAATGATATTATATGAAACGGAAAGAAAAGAAAAGCACGAAAAAATGAAAATATTCTACAAAAGAAATGTTGGTGAGAAAGAGATATACAAACAAAACAATCAAGAACTCCCATGAGATCTGATGGAGGATATGGATTGTGCTGAAACAGACGCAGTTGGACTGCTTAGATCTCTTTCCCCATTTGCTATTCTTGGCTTCCCGCTCAACCTATCTATTGCTTCTTGACTTATCTCACCAAACCACTCATCCTCAGGTAGTACACTGCCAACCAAAAAAAAAAAAAAAAAATCCTACCATTATTACTCATGTAATCATAAATATTTTGATAATTTGTATTTGTAACACTCACGCATATGGATCCACTCCCGTTGCAGCAAAGGCTGCAAGTGCTTTAGATATGATTTCGTTCACCACTCGGTTTAAATTCCGCGATAGGTAACGCCCTTGCGCAGCAAACGACAGCACAAACTTCATATCCAGATAAAACTGCAAATTTCCATCGCATAACATAAACAAATATTCTATTTCTCACAAATACCCGTTTTGTAGTCTTTTGTCCATAATCATGATCATATCACCATGTAATGTACCTGTTGAAGACCAAGAGGACCTAAAGGCCTTGGTCCTTCCTCAATATCGTCCCAAAAAGTTTGGTCTTCTGAAAGCCACAAAATCACAGTCTCCGTAAGCCTCATAAACAACATTGTCGAAAAACGTTCCCTTCCAACAAACATTTCTGCTGCTATTCCAGACATCCTGTAAAGCTTTGCATAAAGTTCCTGAACAACACCAACCAATAAAACCAACACTTAGCAATTCTGATTTATATATTACAAATAATTGATTTAATATAATCTAAGTACCTGAAAAACAGGAGAAGGGAACCATTCGATTTCCTCAACATTTCCATCCATGTGTATATACATATCAGCAGTAAGATGACTATCACCCTCTTCAGTGAAAATAAGATCTAATGCATGCTGCCTGCAGAAACTATCCTTCAATCTATCTACAATACCTGCAAGCCGTCTCTTCCATTCCCTTTGCTCAGTGTTCCGATTTTGCCCTGAAGGGCGTCTACGAGGGTCGTCTTTGTAAATATTTTGACCTTGACCTTGTGGGGTAAGTTTCATGGCTGCACGAGGCAACAATTCATCGGCTAACAAAGATGCATTCGCAAGCAACGCCATTTGTTGGGCTTCAGTCTCTGCCATCCGGACAATTTTACCCCCAGACCCTTCGTAGCTTCCTTCTTCTTCCATGGACCCCGGGAGTGCTCTTATCAACATGCTCACATAAGAGTTAAACACCTGAAACAACCCCTCCAACATTTTCCCTCCCAACTGCATGCTCAAAAGCGGGCCCACATCCTCGAAGAAATCCTGAACCATCACATTGAACCTTTGAGCACTGCTCGAGAGCTTATGGTGTTGAGATGTTACGGATGTTGTGGACCTTCCGGAAAGGCGTGTGACACCTGGCGAATTGGAAAGATCCCAATCATCGGCTGCAGCTAAAGCAGCTGTACTTTCTTCGATTCGTTTTAGATTCGCATCGAGTGCTTGTTCGACACTCGGTCTAAAAAGTTTTAAAAGAACAGGACAAAGTGCTAACCCACGAGCTTCAAGCAATGTACAATGTCCTAAAGCTATTTGTACACATTCAGCAGCAGCCCTAAGTCCACCAGCAGCAGCAGATGAAGCTAACGCGTGTCTCTTCACAAGAACAGCAAAGTCCTCAACTTGTTTTGTAGCCCACATCACAAGCTCAGAGATATACGCAGGTTCTTTACCAAAAATAGCATTTGAATCCGTTGCTGTTTGTGCAATAACAGAAAAAACTAACTGTGAAATGGCAGCTGTGTAGGCTCCACCATATGAAGTGCTTGAAGGGCGAAGGTTCTGCATGTTGGATTGAAGTCTTTGGTAATGTGCTTGAAGGAGTAGAGTATGGGCGTGGGGCCCATCTCCTAGTTTTTTAAGGGCGCTAATAGCTGCACGAAGCTCACTGCCACGTGTTGTGGGTTGAGAGGCGGCTTCTGAAAGCTGATTGGCTAATCTTTGTCTGCATTCTGTTATGGCAGTTTGGAGGGAGGCTAAAACAACAGGACTTAGTGAATTGTTTCCTTTTGCTTCTGAAGCTATGCGTTCGCCTTCATCTAGGGTGGATAAAGCTTCTTCTACTCTTCTTTCAGCTAATAAAACATCAAGAATATCGGGAAATTCGATTAACCAATTTTCTAAGTCTGAAGGGTCTCTGTCTAGATCGGGAGATAAACCGGAACCTTCCGGAAGAGTGATGGATAAAGAATCGACATGGACCCCATCAGCTAGACCGTGGATTATGGTGGCTTGAGTGGATAGTAAGTTTCTTATGGACAGTAGTTCGCCTTCTAAATCTGATATCTCTTTTGATGTGCTGAAATTTTTTGAATTTATACCAATATTAGTTACCATTTTGGATTAAGATTATAAAGTGAAAGAGAGGACCCACCGTATGAATGCAGTATAATTAGCGTATACACTCCTTCGCATTTCCTCTGCAGAAGCTTTCTTTAAATCCAAAAGATATGAGCATAATTGTCTTATCTCCTGTGAATGAGGTACATGTGAGTTATATTGAAGCAATATATCAATAGAATGGAAGATGCGTTATAGTATGGGATTGAATAATTACTATTAATAGCTGAACAGCGAAAAGAAGCAGACAAATCGAACTTTTTTTGGAAATAGTTACGATCTTGACAAGATATTACGATTCTTGGTATAGCATATATCCATCACTTTAACACAGATTACAAATATGACTTGCAGTATTATAATGAGCCATGTCAAACAAACACGAACACAAGAAGCACACGGATACCTAATCAGATATATCGAATTGATATACATGTTGTAACAGATTAAACTAGTTGGAACTAGAGGGAGTGGATCCAAGTATCATATGGACCTAGTATTGATACATCTGATGGTGAAATGAACATTAGTTAAAACTTAGAACTAGAAGGGGTGGCTTCAAGTATCATATAGACCTAGTATTGATACATTTCAAGGTGAAATGAACAATCTTATAATGATGATCCGAACCTACTAGCTGTTCTAACATGGATGAAGTCCTGGTTGATCATAAGCAGCTATCCTCACAGCAAATAAGGCCAATGCTCAATAGCACAACAATAACTAGAAATAAAGATTCACAAATGCGACTTTGAAGTATAGATGAATTGTTATATAGACTATAATTATCGAGATATTTTGAACTTGAAGAAAAAATATTCAGGCAACGTTATAACAATGGACAGAATACCTACAATTTCTCACAAAATTGTCCTAAAATTAGAATTGTAAGACTGCGCATGAAGCATTTTGGGCGATACTGACCTTCTCGTTCAAGGAATTACACTTGGAGTTGACAAAGCCATCGGCGTCGAACTTATCGGACTTGAATATGTTGAGATTTTCCTCGAGCTTGGGGCCGGTTTCCTTGGAGTTAGCTTTTACAGGGGCGCCTCCTCTTGACCGAGATGACAGCTTGGAAGACATATCGCTGAGTAAAAGAAGATCGAAGGAACGAGAATCTAGGGCTGGAATCAGATAGGTGTAAAGAAGACGATTATAAGAGACGGAAGTCGTTTGCTGAATGAATCAAAAGCTCAGATCTGAATTTGTGATGATTGTATGAGGGTAATGAATCGGCATCGAAGAGACAATTATGAAATGATGATGGATCAAGGATCAAAGCGGTGGCTGGCTACGCCGGATATCCACCTCAGAGAGAGAGAGAGAGAGAGAGAGAGAGAGAGAGAGAAGGTTAGTTGGTTTAAGACTTTAGACGATGTATCTGCAAATTATTGCTGGGTTTGTTTCATTTTATTTTTATTTTATTTTAGACTTTTCTCTTTCGCTTATTGAGAGACTGTTGTTTGTTGTTACTCGTTAGGACGATTTTTATTTTTTATTTTTCCAGTATTGCTTTGCTTCGAAGGATAATTTTTCTAGAGTTACGTTTTTATTTGAACTTTTGAAGCTTTTTAATTATTATTTTTTTAATTATTTTTATATTGATTTTGGTCAAATGAGTTGGTAATTGGTATTCAGAATCCAACCAATATTTGGTGTCAGTGAGTTGTTAAATAATACATATTCCATACTAAAGAAAACCTCGCATTTCATCAAAATGCAATCTGCTTGTAATTTTACATAGGAAAAAGTAACACACAAAATCCATTCAAAAATGACTAAAAAATTTATTATTGCCAACATTTTTCAAGAAACAAGGCCTCAATATTCAACAAGCATGACCTTGATCAACTTCAGTAAAAATTGCAAAATGTAACATCTTCCTGCCTTCATTCATCAGGAGAATCCGACCGAATAGCTGTTCAATAGACAAAAACAAAGAGTCAGAAAAATCTATTCGAAGATATAAACAAACTATATTACATTAACATCAAAAAAATCAAAGCATAAATCCAATAAGAATTCATTAGGGATTAAGATGATACATGGGGAAACAAAGGGAATAATGATAAATCAAAAAGAGATGTTATGAAGATTAATGGCCAAATACATTAAGATATTTACGTGAAAGGGAAAAACCATGGAAAAAATAATGTGTGTGAACTCTTAATAGTACATTGCTATTACAAAGCTGTTTCTAACCATGTATGTGATTGTGGATTAGCATGTGTGTGTTAGATGATTTCAGCTCGAAGGATAGCATCAAATTCCTAATGCTCAGTTTGAGTATATGGAATTTTAATATATGGAATTTGAAGATACAAATTTGCCCATTACCAAAATACAAAATATAGGTGCCAAAACATGGCTTATTGAGTTCAGGAAACCATATTATTACAATCCCAAACATAGAAAATGCCAAATAGCCTCCAAATTGACATAACAGCTATGGAACTTTTCACAATCGACATGGAAAAGCTCATTTCTTTTTCTCCTGATTCTTATAGGAAAGAGAGAATAACTGGGATCATGACATAATGGGAATGATCCAATAAGTTTATCATCTGTTGACATTAGCATAATTGCAGGTTCCAATTTGTGTAACCAATCATACATTTATAATCACAGAAAGAAAGAAATTGCCTAGACACAAAACTCCATCACGATCATCGAATGAGGATTAACACAAGCAGAATATAATCAACAATAATCGCACCGTGGAAGAAACCCTAGATCTAGGAGACTTAGAAATCGAAATAATTGGGAAAAACTTAAAATAAGGATAGGAAATTACTAGGTTTCTCAGGTTTGCCATCGGTCCATTTGGTGCTGGAGAAATGGACCTTCTCCCGACTGATAGCTTCGGACTTGTAGGGTTCCTTGAGACAGTTCCTCACAAGGCTGGCACATATGTTCGAATACGATATATAAGTCATCCCGGCTGATCTCCAAAACGGCACAGCAGCGGTTGAAGCCATGACAATCCTTCTTTCTTTTTCCGTAGATGTGTGTGTATATGTATATTTGGCCAACAGGTCGTCTGCTCGATCTCTCCCAATATCTCCGATAAATTGAACGGGGATGACTGCATCGAAATTTTGAGGACAAACCCTCAAGTTTATAAGGAGTCTGCTTTTCGACCCTTAATAATGTTCCGCACAATAACAAACCCTGGACTTTGAATTTAAATGATGATATGTATCATATTAATATCCTAAAATATCATTAAATCTCATTAAATGAACATTAAATGTTACGCATGTGACCATTTCATTGGTTAGGATGATGTGTAGGAACAAAAAATAGGAGGATATTTAATTTCTCTTCGACTTTTTCTCCAAAGATTAATGGATTCTTTTCACTTTAAATTTAGAGTTATTCACCAAAATGAAAAAAAAACTGGAACTCAAATATCATCATACAACCATGCTTTCAAATTATATCCCAAAATGATCATTTGGTTTGTTAACTATTCATAAAGTTTGTCAATGTGAAAGATATATACCCAACTGAAAATATATATCATATTATGTGTCTTTGCAATTCAAACATCATGTAGATTTTTTACTGCAAACTCAAAACATGATATCTCGTTCTTGTTTCACAACTTAAGGAGCCAACTTAGGCGAGCAAGCGAAGAACACGGAAATGAAAACGTCATATGAAGATATGAAATAGTTTGATGAACACAAAGATGTAAATAAGATATGTTTACCTTAGAGGTTCGAGATAACAATTATTTACAATAGATTGTGCAAAACTATTCTATATCAAAAACTCTTACATCTCCACTAACTAATGCTCCTATATATATGCATCAAATAAACACTAGAATTGAATCATAAGTCGACGGTTCATAATTGCAAACCTAAGATTAAATACAATTCCGAAATCGGAACTAAAATACTTAATTCAGAATCTAAGAAAAGACATTAAACATTACAGACACATACAACTAGACACTATCTATATCCGAACTCTAACAATCTTCCCCTTTGTGTCAAGTTGTTGTAGTGGTATTTTCTTCGGTTTTCTGTACAGTTTCAAACACTTTCGGAATAGTATTCAATAAAGTATGTTGAATAACTATCCACCATTTGATCATGTCTGAAATACACTTTATATCTCCTTCTTAATTTGACTTGTTCGCTTCAGCCTTTGCAATAATTTGATTTAGAATATAAGTATAATACAAGTGTTTATCCCATAAGAACACCATGCAATGCTTTACCACTTCTTTCTCCTTTATCTTGTAAGCAATTCCCCATTGTTTATTTTCAATAAATCCAAATTGAAATTGATCAACTTCATCAGGAACTGTGAATGGTTTCAAATTTGGCTTCCGATTAAGAACATTTGCAATTTCATTATCCATCTTTGCAATTTCAAGGATATATTCCCGAATCATTATTCTCAAAAACTGTAATATGGGCCCATACTTCACAACATCCTTTCCAACGATATTGAACAATGAAATCCAATCATAAGGATTCAAGAATGGAATATTAGCCAACGAAAGTTCATGTAATGTCTGACCGTGACCTCTATAAACCTTCAAACCTAATAGAACTCTTTTATTTTTTAATTATTAAAATAAATAAATAGGTATTTTTTTTAAAAAAGAGGGATATATTTTTTTTCAAGTGCAAAAATGGTCCCTTAGAAGTGAAAAGACAAATATACCCTCATATGAGAGGCACATGAGGGGTTAACAGCAACAAGTTAACGGAAGTTAAGTCCGAGGACTAATTCCACATACAGATCATTCCAAAAGGACCGTGAATCCAAAAAACTTGGGGTTTGGACTAAAACCCCAAAAAATTGCATACGACAAGGACCATTTTTGCAATTTTGTCTTTTAAAAAAAACAATAAACAAATAAAGTTGTTTTGAAAAGACTAAACTGCAAATTTGGTCCATGTGGTTATCAAAAAAGTGTGCAAGGAGTCCTAAAAGTTTCCAACTTGCACCATTGGTCCAAAATTACAAACTTTTTGTGGATTTGGTCCTTGAACAATTTGAAATGACTCTTTTACCCTTTCCATTTGCTTTTTCTATTTTCTTTATTAATTTCAACATTTAAATATTTAGAAAAAAATAAAAACTAAAATCCTACCCCATCCAACCAATCATTCCACCGGTATCCCCCTCTGTCTAGTAAACCTCTCATTCTTTCTCTCTATATCCCTCTCTCTCTCTCATGCACACACATACACACACCAGTAACTCAATCATACGAGACCAAACCATCTTCCGCCTCTAGCCAATCCTTCACTGACGACCACTTAATATCGTGTATCCGAGTTCTTTACCCAATCGACACCTGGATTCTTCTCCAACTCTTTTGACGACATACATGGCAACTCTATGGGGTTAATTTTACCCTTGATGGTGTACCATGCTTCTACTAGCTATTGGGTCGCTTGATTTATCTTCCCGAAACTTGTTTCTCCGATCACCACAAAAACTTGGTAGTTAGTAATTCTTTTTTTTTTTTTTTCAGTTTGTCAGGTTCAGTGAAGGGTCTTTAGGGTTTTTAGAGAGGGTTTATGGTTTGATTTCGAGATCGAAGATGAAGGCTTTAGGGTTTTCAAAAGCGATCAATGGGGTAACGGATGATTTAAGGTTTGATATTTCCAAGTGTTCTTGATGTTTTTATTTTGATTTTCGAAATAGGTTTGATGAAGAAACGAAGATGAATGATCAAATTGTTTCTTTGAAGAAGATGAATTATCGAAGTTGATAAACTAAGATGAAGGATCGAGATGTTAAAACATGTACTGATTTTGATGATTTTGTAATGGAGATTTAATCAAATTGATTTTTTATTTTGTGAAGATTGTAGTTTAGTTGAATTGTAATAGAGATTCCAATTATGTTTTCTCTTTCTCTCTTTTTCTCTAAATCGATGATCCAAACCATCTAGGTTTAGTTGGGTATTTGTTCAGCTGGATTTTATGTTCTTATGTATGTGTGTAATTTAGGATTAGCACGTGATGGGTGGTGAAGAAAAAGATGAGAAGGAATGGAGAGAGAAAGTGGGGTACGATAGAGAAGGGTGGTTTTAATCATCGATGTTGGTGTTTTGAAAGGATGAAATTTTGCAACAAATATGTCGGATTCAAACAATAATAGTGAGAAAAATTTGGGTTTTTTTGCTTGAATGTTGTGTGTGTGTGTGAGAGAGAGAGAGGGAGAGAGAGAGAGAGAGAGAGAGAGAGAAGAGAGAAGGTGGTCCCAGTTTTATTATTTCTTTATTTTTAATTAATATATTATTAAGGAAAATATAAAAAATACAAAAAAGAAATTAAAAGGGTAAAAATCGTCCTTTAAGGTTTTCCAAGGATCAAAATCACTGAAATTTCTTAATTTTAGGATTAAAACCACATAATTTTTTTAATTTTAGACCATAAGATTACCCCCATAAGTGCATATGGACGAATGGATCACACATTTTAATTAAAAATAAATAAATTAATATTTGTGGCCTAGGCCACATGGACGACCCAGGTTCACAAAAGTTCACCAAACTTTTTCTTGCCATGTGTTTAACAATGAAAGGGTAGTTGTATATTCTTTTTTTAGATTTAGATTTTTAGATTACGGTTATTATCTTTAAAAATCCAACATTATCTTAATAAAAAAAATTAAAAAATAGTTAAAATACTAAAATTCATGATTTTTTTTTTTTCTCTATAAATAGAGTATAATATTGATATAGTTCATATCTCATCTTAACTCTTCGTTTCTAAACCTTTTTTATTTATTTGATACTATGGATCCAAATTTCGTTTTAAATCTTGACGGTCCTCAAGATTATCAAAATTTTCAAGGTTATGAAAGCTCTCAAATATTTCCAAATCTCAATCAATTCCCTGTCACTGAAAATATTCAAACTTCACAAAATACTAGAAAAATCCAAGAGGCGATAAATGGGATGCTGATGAAGATATCACTTTAATGTCAGCATATTGCATCGTTAGTGAATATAAGCGTCATGGAAAAAACCAAAAGAAAACATCAATATGGGCACAAGTGAAAGAGCTATAAGATGCAAATCAAGCAGAAAACCCAGGAAAGTTTGGTAATAAGAACATAGCTTAAATGAAAGGTTGTTATAAACGACTTAATGAAAGTGCTGGAAAATAGGTTGGTGTTAATCGAGAAGCATATAGAAAAAGAAGAATTGGAATGAGTATGAAAGATGTTGAGAATGAAGCTCATAAGTTATATGAGACAAGTGGAAGCAAGTTCAATGACACGATTCTTTTTAATGAGGTTATGTGTAAGCATCGAAAATGGGATCTACAACTAGATCATGATGCAACACGATCACATCCTAAATATGAAGTGGATGATGAAGAAAGTGGTGGTAGCACAAAAAGATCAAGGTCTACTAAAGAAGGAGACTATTGTGTCCAATCCAACACAGAAGGGGCAAGTATTGGTGGTTCAACAATTAAACGTCCAACAGGTAGAGATGCAGCTAAAAGAAAAGAAAAAGGTAAGTCTTTAATTGAAGTTGTTGCAGAAATTTGTGTGATGAGGCTTAGTAGAGATAGTGAAGTAGAAGTAATGAAAAAAAAAAGACTCGGCTTGGATCAACAAAGGGAGCAAAAAACGGATGAAAGGGAGCTAATAAAGATGCAGAGTTTGCATTTGAACACACTCCTACAAAAGGAGCAATTGTCGCCTGAAGAAGAAAACATGAAACGTTTTCTAATGTGTATGTTTTATGGAAACTAATTACAGTTTAGTGTTGTAACGTCCGGTTTCTGGTACGCATTTATTTACAAATTATTCATTTTTATAGAGCTACTCAATGAGTTGGAAGCCCTAGACTCGTCGAGTAGATTTGAGTCTTGGATACGGGATTTCAGCCACCTACTCAACGAGTCAAGAGCCCTTGACTCGGTGAGTAGGTCTGTCAGAGTGAACCTCTAATTTCGGGGTTTTGCACCCTATTTAAGCATCTTAATCTCCACCCCTTGGCCTCATTTCCAGCCTCCTTGTCCTAAACCCTAATCCACGAAACCCTATAGCTTTATTTGAGAGTGTGATCCATTTTGAGTGATCTCTGTGCACTTTTGAAGCTTGTGGAAGAAGAAGATAGAAGGCTCAAAAAGGAAGGAGTAGATCTAAGAACTACACTCCATTTGCTGCATTTCTGGTAATCAAGTCTCTAACTTGATCATTCGTTTCTTAGATCTATTTACTTCCATTTTTATGAGGGTTTTGGTTCAAGAACCTTGGTCTTTGGGATTTGGACGTCCAAAGTGACTTACATTTTAGATATGGGATCTAGAAGGGGTTCCATGGCATAAAGATGCAAACTTTATGACCATGGAAGCCCCGTGCAAGCTTAAAAGCGCTATTATGGTCTTTTTAGCCCTAAAAGGCCATGCATGGAAGGAAAGCTTGGAACTTTACGTGTCCAACTGATGTCCAAGGCCTAGATCCATTTTAGTGTGCTTTGGTTTAAAATATTATGGATTGTGGACCAAGATCTATGTTATAGAGAGTTAGGGTTTGAGCTAAACCCATATAGAAGGACTAATAGCGGGTAAAGTTGGAAACTTTACCCTTATAAGTGTATTCCCAGTGTGTAGGAGAAGTATGGAGTTTAGATCTGAAGGGTAGGAGCTTAATCCATTGAGATGGCTCAACCAGATAGAGGAACTCGGCGATTCCATAAAGGGACTCGATGTGTTTAGTTAGTTTGTCCCGTTTTAGCTTCAGGTAGAACTCGCCGAGTTGGTGAAGGGATTCGACAAGTTAAATCAGTAGATTGCGACTGTGAGTAGCCTGGGAACTCGACAAGTCAGGGAGAGACTCGACGAGTTAGATCGCGATTTCAGGTTCTAGGACTCGACGACTTGATGGAGCAACTCGACGAGTTGGGTCAACCATAATATTGAATTTGACCCAAGCGTTAACTTTGAACAGGGGTAAAATGCTCATTTTACCCTAAGTAGGATTATCGGATTTTGATTAAGTGTTATTATGAAATTGATAGCCGGGGAGTCGTCGGAGCAGCTGTCAAAAATTCCCTACACGAGATTTCACAGCTAGTATACGAGGTGAGTTTTCCTCCAGTAGGACGAGTCTAAGGCACCAAGGCCGACCCGTATATGCATGTTTAGTAGCCGAGTGTGGGAGAGGCCCGTGTCTCTCAGTTAGTCGAGTGTGGGCAGGGCCTATATCTCGTAGTTTAGTTTGAGTATGGATATATGATTGATTGATAGATATAGCTATAAATGTTGTCTGTGTGATACTGGTATGTATGTTTAGTAGCTGAGGGATCACACACACACTACAAGTTCCTTGGTTTTATCCTGGCCCCTCTTGAATCGAGTATGGATCCTCTGCTTTCAGTAATACGGGCCCATACTACCTTCCACATCTATCCGTACTTCCTCAAGAGTTGCCTTGACTCCACCAAGTCCCTTTCACTACTACTACTACTCCCAGCACTAAACTCATCCTAGGCTTACCCTATGTAAACCTCAGACCTAACCAGTCCTCAGCTGCTGAAGGTCTCCTTGTAATGCCAATTAGTCATCAGTTGAATACCATCACATGTAACGAGGATCGGATAATCCTTTGAGTAGAGGACTCATCCCTACAACGGTTAGGACTCAGACAAGAATTGCACAATAGGGTCAAATCCAACACTCTAAGATTATTCAACCCTGATTACATGTGACTTAACGTATTCACCTAATAGCTAACTCCCATCACTCGGAGTCCCACAAAGCACAAAGCAAGCAACATTCAGACAAAAGGAAAGTCTAACCATAACACAATCAAGCAATCATATTCACATATCAAGAATCTGTACTAGCATTCGATCTAAGTTCATATAATCAGGCATAACCTAATCAGGCTACCCTACCACTGTCTAACCAATACTAGCATGCAACTCAACAATCACATATAATAGGAATATAAGGCATCCTTCCTAGATCCTTATCCTTAACTAGCATGTTGATCACATAATCATATCATAACATAAACTTGTATGGGTAATTTGGGAGAACTTACTTGAGCTCGGCTGATTGCATGCACCACACCCTTTTTGTCTTTTCAAAGTCCTTTTTCCTTTTTCAAAATCCTTTCTCTTTTCAAATTTCTTTTTATAAAACGATTTTCTTTTGAAAATTTTCTTATCGCGTCCTCAGTTTGAGTTCAGTCACACCCGAGAGTGTGCCCGAATCCCTTAAACCAAGACTCTGATACCAACTTGTAACATCTTAAAAACCAAGACCAAAAATTTCTTTTTAAAACATTAATAAAACCATAAGTATCAAATCATTTCAATAATAACTAAAGATTGATATATCAAATTAGAGTATCATTTCAAAAACATGTTCTAATTATCAGAGTAAAAACATCTCAGGCTAAAACTTCTTGGTGTGTGTCATGCGATCATCCCGAGCTCTTTCCTTCACTACCGGAAGTACCTGAAACATAAGCTGAAAACCGTAAGCACGAAGCTTGGTGAGTTCCGCAACCTATAACATACCACATACGCATAACCATATACACATAACCACATACTTGGCCCCTGCCTGCTGCATCGGGCCCCGCCCTGCATCAAGCCCCGCTCGGTATACAAATATGTCTCACTTAGGCCCGGCCTATCTCTGGGCCTCACACGCTAAACACATACATACAGTCAAATAACATACTAGTACATAATAATCATACCCTAACTGTACCCTGATCTAAGGCCTCGCCTAACTTGGGCCCCGCTGGTGGTTACCGAGACCAACAAAATAAATGCCCTAAATATTACACACTAAAATAGTGTATAGTGGTAAAGGGATTGTATCCAAGGAGATTGGTTTAATTTAAATTTCTATGTAAATCTCTTTGTTAAACACTTGCAAAACAAAAATAAAAGTAAAATGGGTGGGGGTGTTTAATTCTTTTTGATTGTTTGACAAAATTAAAACTAGCTAGAATGAAAATATGACAAGTGAACAAGTAAATGTTTGGATTAAATTCAATGAAGTAAAATTGGTTGATTTTTGGGTACACCTCATGGATGATGACTTAATGGAATAACACTCGTGAATTGGTTGAGCTTGGCTATAGCAATTTATAAACACAAATTGCCTCAAATCTTCTTAGAAATTAAAATGGTTAGAGGAGCTCTTAACACATTTCCTTAATTGAAGTCACAAAATCAATGAAGAATAAAATCTTGTGAAAATCAATTAGCTTTAAGTTATAAGAGTTACCAAGTCCAAAAGATAATCAAATGCTTACATTATCATTATGGAGGAAACATTTCCATGGTCTAAATGAAATGAAAACAAACATATAAACCATTTGTTGCTTACTAATTTGAAGATCCATTACTTAACCAAGAAATTAGTCAACAAAAACAAGCATTCATTCATCCAAGCTCATGATCAAAGATAAATAAACACAACAAGAAGTTTAACTAGAAAACATTTCCATAAATCTCAAACACAATATAATAATAAGTCTTCAAAGCAACTAATCATCCATGGGTTAAACCCTAATCAACCAAATGAAAGTTTAGCCAAGCATGACCAAGGTAAAAGAAAAGCAATATAGTTTAGTGGTACCAAACATTGTCTTAGATGCAAGATGGAAGGAAATTACACTATTCTTCCAAAAATCCTTCAAATCTTCAAACGCTTTCTTGAGAGAGAATGGTTTATGTTCTTCAAGTGATCCCCTTCAATAATGGCTCCAATCTCCAGCAAAAGGGAGCTGATTTTCGGATTCAAAAAGATGCCAAAAGCCACCCACCAAACTTCCACAAATAGATTCAACAAGTCAAAACCCGGAATCAACTCAACACAAGTCACGCAGACCGCATATGGGTCCACGCGGACCGCGTGGGTCACGCTGAATGAGGGACTTGGGCCATTGAGCATGCAACCTAGCCCAACCTTCAATTCTTCAACTTCAGTCCACATGCATAACTCTTTCGAGCCCATTTGTGCCATTCCAAAGCCTTCTAATGATTGATCCAATACTCCTTCAATTTTCTTGCAGCTCGATTCTGCGTCGCCTCATCATCATCCTTGTTCACAAATTAAGTCCGAATTGATTTCTTCTTTATGCAAGCACCAAGCCCAATCGCACCACTCCAAATCCACAAGCAAACCGTAAGCCTCCATAAGTCCCGCATCCTTCTAAGCCACTAATAACAAAAAGTCTTCGATAAATCCTGCAAATAAGCTCAAAAGACTGAAAGCACCCGGTAAAGGAGAAAAATAACAAAAAGAGAAAATATGCATGAAGATTAATTAAAATGAGATGGTTTTAACTAAAAATAAACTACGGAAAGAAGTAATAAAATGAAGCTATCAAATCACCCCAAGCTTGAACCTTACTTGTACTCAAGTAAGACAAGACTAAAATGAACTTGGGATGAACTACCCTAAAAATAAAAACAATGGATAGAACCATGGAACCTGTTCAACGTTAGTCAACATGGTCAAAATTGATCTCGCTGCTATCTAACAACTTTTTCATCCGATGACAATGGGAACATAAACCACAGCCAGGACAACTCCTCTAGATGAGTAAGGAGGGATGGTCAGTCGCAACCTCAATGGAACATGCATACAATGAAGAACATTTGTAGTAGGTAGAAAGCAACTGGATGGGCTCAGGTGGATCTCTTCTTTAAATGCACACTCTGATATCACGTCTTCCGGTTTCTCTCATGTGTAACTAGGTTTAATCGCTCGGGCACCGTTGTAGGAATCAGCTCACTTAGTGTTGGCCCAAACCTCCCGTAGTATCCGACTCGACAGTCTCCCTAACATCACCAATTTGCGAAAAACAAATCGATCTAAATACAATAAAACAAACCTATACAAATGAATATCAAACGCCGGGTGACCAAAATGTTGGAAAATTTTGTTCAATAATTGAACCAGTCACCCTTCTCAGATTTCTACAGCTGGGAATTTGCCTGCTGTTTTTTTTAACTAGATAGAAAACCCCTTTTGACTCAAAATTTGGTTCCCGAAAGTATGTAAGTGGAACCGATTTTTTTTAACTAGATAGAAAACCCCTTTTGACTCAAAATTTGGTTCCCGAAAGTATGTAAGTGGAACCGAATGGGTAGAAATAATAATCCGAATGGTCTAAGTGTGAAAATGACCATGTGTGGAGCGTAAATATGCAAGATCCTTTTCAAACTTTTGATTTTCCAAAATAAAGAAAATGCCCTAATGTGGGCTAAAAGACTCTCTAAAATCCTAAAAAAAATCGCGAAAAAAGATATGGTGATGTAAAGAGACCGGATATGGATTCTACTCGGGGACAAGCACCAGTGTTTCATCCTAACGGTTCAAACATGATCAAGTATGATCCTCTCGGCGGTTGTGACCGCAAGGCTAAGACATCCATTGCTATAATATATCCTATAGTCGTTAGTATTGTATGCATAATTCTTCATGAAAACTACCTGGCCATGATCACCTACCTTTTTAAGCCACAATCATTTTATCCCAAGTATGAAATCCCAAACTGTAACTAGTGGTCCCGGTTCGATGTGTGAAATAGCAACAAGATCCTGGACCAATAATGATACAATAACTATGAACCTGTTCCATGGCATCCAAGAGAGGTGAGAATAAACAGAAAACAATAATGCATGAATGCTAATGCCCTAAGCTAAATGCCATGCAAAAATAAAATATGAAAAAGAAGAAAATAAAATATTTTTGGGGTTTTATATAAAAAAAATGAATGCAATTTATACTAAAATGCTATGCAACCTAATTAAAATTCATGATAAATTAAAAAGAAAAAGGAATACCCCACCCTAAGCTTATAAATAAGCATTTTTGTAACGACCCAATTTTCACGACCAAAAATTTTGTTTTAAAAACATTACTTTAGAAAATATTAATAACTAAAAACATTGTTTGATCAACCATAACATAAAGTGAACCATGTCTGAAAACCAAAACATACAACTAATCAAAATATCAGAGTATCAATCCCAGAGAATATCGTAACTGCGGAAACAAGGGAGTGTGTGTGTGTGACATGCTGCTACCGCGCCGGCTCCTTTCCCCTAGCTGAGGAGGTACCTGAAACCAAAACTGAAACTGTAAGCACAAAGCTTAGTGAGTTCCCCCATAATACCCCATACCATGCAACATATAACAACCAATGTTCAACTAGGAGTTACGGGCCTTGCCCACACTCGGGAAGATACGGGCCCTGCCCACACTTCGCTAGCCGAGAGATACGGGCCTCGCCCACACTTGAGAAGATACGGGCCCTGCCCACACTTCGCTATCTGGGAGATACGGGCCTAGCCCACACTCCAACCTCGGAGAGATACGGGCCCTGCCCACACTCAACCGCTAACCCATAACATACAAGTATCACGTAGACAACAAGTATAATCAACTCTATCATATTATCACATATATCATACTTGACTAAACCGAGAGATACGGGCTCGGCCCACACTCTAGTACTAGCATCTCATCTACACGGGTCGGGCTTGGTGCCTTAGACCCGTTCCTACTGGAAAGGAAACTTACCTCGAAATAGTTGTTGGTCTGTGTGGGAATTGATCACCTACTACTGCTGCTGCTGCTCTGGAAACCCTCCGGCTGCAATTCCCACAATATACTCAATCAAACAATGCTCACTGACCTTTGGGTAAAATGACCATTTTACCCCTGACCTTTCCCTAAGTCAAAGTCAGAGTCAACTTTCAGTTGACCCGACTCGCCGAGTTGGCTTTCCAACTCGCCGAGTCCCTACGCAAACGACTGCCTTGAATCCCGATCCTACCCGTCGAGTTAGGCGACGACTCGACGAGTTCACCTTCTTAACCAATATTCAAGTCCTTCATCCCACTCGCCGAGTTGTATGAACAACTCGTCGAGTTCATCTTCATCCGATGAACACTTAAGCTAAGACTCGCCGAGTTGTATGAACAACTCTTCAAGGCCATCTTCACCCGAAGAACACTTATGCTGCGACTCGCCGAGTTGTATGAACAACTCGCCGAGTCTGTTCTTGATCTAAGGAGATTGCCTTGAACTCGCCGAGTCAGGGCATTGACTCGCCGAGTACCTCCATAGATGAGTTAGGCTTCCGACTCACTGAGTCACACCCCGTGACTCACTGCTCACTCGACACTACGAAAAGGGGACAAACTCGGAGACTCGCGAACAGACTCGCCGAGTCATATGAACGACTCGCCGAGTCGTTGCCATGCACCCACTAAATACACAGATTTGCTCGATTCCAGTCCATGCCATTCACAGATCTGGACTTCTAGGACACAAATCACACGTAAAGTTTCCAACTTTACGTGTGGATATTCACCAATATGGATTTTAGGGCTCAAAATGCGTCAAAAGGGTAGATCTAGGGTGAACAAGCATCATGGGGCCATAAAGCTAACAGATCTGAGCTCCTGGAGCTCAATCTTGCCTAGATCTAAGGGCCAATCAGCATATTACGAAGTAATTTGCACAAACAAACTTGGGGTTTGGCTCAAGAATGACTTACATGAAGTAATAAGCATAGAAACAGGGGAAAAACGGATTATACCTCAAAGGAACTGCTGAAAGAGTGCAAAGATGTCTGGATTCCTTTCCTTCCTCTTGATCTACTTCCCCTTCTTCCTCAAAACCTTCAAGAACACACACAATAGCCTCAAACTCTCAAGGATCAAGCTTAGAACGAGGGTTGGGAGCTTCTGGGGAGAGAATGGGGGCTGGCCTGGGCGGATAAGTCCTTTAAATAGGGTGCAAACCCCTGAAACTTAGGGTTTCATCCAACAGCTGTGACTCGCCGAGTCCAGGATATGGACTCGTCGAGTCGCCAACTTAAACGTGTCCCGGGTCCCGCATCCACTCGGCGAGTTGGACCTATGACTCGCCGAGTCCAAGGCTAAAAGAAAGGAAATACTCAAATAACATTTACGTACCAGGAACCAGGTGCTACAATTTTCCTCAATGCTTGGTGCGAGGCGAAAGTACCTAAACTAGGGGATACGGGTATTGGGGGTAGGGGTAATGGTAAGGTGGAGGGGGATAATGATGGGTGGGTGGAGGGTATGGATAGGGAGGCAAAAGTGGGACGTTCTCAAAATGGTTTTGGGATTGGTGCCACCCCCACATATGATGCATTTCCTGGGACATGATTTGGTTTGAGACACAGAGAGCCTCAAATCACTCGGAAAAATTTGGGGGGGGGGGAGCAGGTAGTACCCGGGAGGGGCTTGTAGCTGGGCGTGCTATGGACCATGGGTGGGCTCATCGTTGGGCTCGTCATCCACATGCATCTCGTCATTATCTTGATCCTGGAGCACATCCTCATCGACTGACTGAGTGATGGTCCTCGCGAGTCTCCACTGAGTGCGATCGTGGAAGGTGAAGTTGGTGACTCGAGGGTCGGGAAGAATGAGATATCCGACCCTTTGAGGACAATAACATGTGAAACTGCTTCTGTTCCTGCGACGGATATGGTGCATGTTTATGAGAGTGCGCTCATCCAAAAGATTTTTGCTATCAACAGGCTGGTATTCATCAGGAAGCTCGATATCAAGACCGCGAGCCAAAAGGGTGACAAATCCCCCAATGCAAATATCACCAGACGTTTTTGTTCTCATGTGTGCGCATTTATGGAAAAAGAACGAAGCAAAGTCCGGGATTGGTGGGCTGTCATGTCTCGTCATACACCAAAGGAAGAAGAGCTCATTTTTGGTGACCTGGCCTGCTTCTTTTCGGGCAAAAACTATACACACCAAGATGCGATGGGCAATACGGAGGCACGGGTGAATGATAGAGGTTGCTTTATCCTGACCGACACACGAAAAGATACTCCCGGTGATTTCCATCCAAAAGGTCTCATGATTGAACTCAGCAAGTAGGACGTCGAAGGCAAGCCCAAGATGTCGTTTATCATTGCAAAATCGATGTACCTTCGGTCCCCTAGAAGTTAGAACGCGAATTTTCTTTTTTCGCTATCGTACCTGCAATCGGCAAGAAACTCTCTAGTGGGGAGCTCGTAAGTGTGTGCCATGAGGTTGAGAAGGTTTTCCTACCTAATGTTACGGAACAATTGGGTGACCCCTTCAAGAACCCCTAATGTTACAGAAATCTTGGGATATCGGGAGCATCGTTTTGATTTCTAGCCGGGGCCTTGCCTCGGGCAGCAGCCGGACGCTTCCTAGATGTGGACATGGACTACCTGCACGAAAAATAACCACTACACGAACCACAATCTCAACAAACGATATGTCAGTCCCAATCACCAACTAACTCTCTATGGACTTCTAAAGCAGTTCAACAATCAAAGCAAGAAATAATTCCTAAACTCATTTGATGCAATAGCATATGAATGGTTGTTCAGAGACATGCATCTTGATCAATTAAAATAAAGGAAAGAAAGTACCCGTTTTCGTTGAAAGTTCAAAATTTGTTCGCGAGAATTCGAGATTTGAAAATCTTGCAACTCTCCACCCCAAGCTTTAAGCTTTCCCACGAGAAGCAATTTACTGCGAAAACCTGACGAATCCGGCAATGGCTTGAAATTCCGGAGAAATTTTCCAGTGAGCTTTGAGAGATATTTTGGTGGGGTTTGTAGCCTTGTCCAAGAGGAGCACAATGGTGGTGTCGGAATCGCGAGAGGTGGCCGGAGTTAGCCGGAAAACGGCTGGAAAGTAGCGGTTGAGTGTTGGTGGCGCCCCGAGATACAACAACAGATCGGACCGGTTTTTTAGTGGGCTTTGTAGAGCTCGGAAATTGGTGAAGAATGACGGTGGTCTCGCGAAATTCCGACCGGCGGTTTGACAGGAAACTGAGTTTTAGTGGTGGAGATGGAGGTTCTCTAATGGAGGTTAGGGGAAAGGGAGAAGAAGAAGTGGGAAGGAGAAGGGTCGGCTGGTGTATAAGGGATTTTTAATTTGCGGTCAAAACTGGGTCAACTTCGGTCAACAACTCACGCAGACGCGACTGCGGGTACACACGGTCCGCATGAATAACCTCGAACTTACATTGTCTTGCATCGTTTACACGCGGATGAATCTTAGGGTGATACGCGGTCCGTTTTAATAAACATGCGGACGAAACCATGAGTACACGCGGTCCGCGTGAATTTCACTGAACTTGTTCTGTTTGCTGATGTTGGACGCAGACGTTTTGAGAAACAATACGCGGACAGTTGTAATAAACACGCGGACTGCCCTTGGAGTGCACGCAGTCCGCGTGAGTTGGCTTGCCATTTTTCCCAATTTTGTTGCTCTTTGACCAATACGAACACCGGGTCCTCAAATCCAACATTCTTTTATCGCAAGAAGGAAGAAGAAGAGATGTTAAATGCAAAAATGGATCATCTACGACATTTATTCGGAACTAGAAAAGACGAAAACTTTTAGTTTTCCAATAATTCCCCTCTTTAACATCTTTGGCGACTCGTGGTTCCCTTTTGATTTCTGTACACCGGGGCATCCAATTGGATGACATCTAAGACATTTGCGTTAAAACCTTTATAGAAAGCTTCCAATCGATGCCCACTGACTTTAAAGATTTGCCATGTTTCTTCACTTTGGATCTCAACTGCTCCATGCTCAAAGACTTTTAGCACAACAAACGGATTTATCCATCTTGAAATCAACTTTCCAGGAAATAATTTCAATCGCGAATGATAAAGCAAAACCCTATGTCCCGGCTCGAAATGTTTGCGGGTAATGGACTTGTCATGGAAAAACTTTGTCCTTTCCTTGTAAATCATTGAGTTTTCATAGGAGTCATTTCTCAACTCCTCCAACTCTTGAATTTGAAGCTTCTTATGCCTTCCTGCCTCATCGATGTTGAAGTTGCATTGTTTGACCGCCCAAAATGCACGGTGTTCCAATTCCACGGGAAGATGACATGGTTTTCCAAAAACCAACCTAAATGGGAACATTACTATCGGGGTCTTATACGCGGTCCGATAGGCTTACAATGCATCGTCAATCCTAGAACTCCAATCTTTTCTTGAAGGATTCACGGTTTTCTCAAGAATACTCTTCACCTCACGATTAGAAACTTCCGTTTGACCATTCGTCTGGGGTGGTAGGCGGTTGAGACACGATGGGTCACGTTGTACTTCTTCAATAAAGACTCCATCATCTTGTTGCAAAAGTACGTCCCCCTATCACTAATCAAAGCCCTAGGCACACCAAACCTCACAAAAACATTAGATTTTAGAAAGTTGATAACTGTTTTGGCATCGTCCGATCTTGTGGCTTTGGCTTCAACCTACTTAGAAACATAGTCAACCGTGAGCAAGATGTAAACGTTGGCAAACAAAACGGGGAATGGGCCCATGAAATCAATCCCCCATACGTCAAAAAATTCACAAACAAGGATTGGATTTTGTGGCTTTGATTTTTTTGTGAAATGTTCCCCGTCCTTTGGCACCGTTCACAACTTTTGCAAAACAAGTAACAATCACGTGACATGGTTGGCCAAAATAATCCACACTCAAGTTTCTCAAAGTCCGACTAGGTCCAAAGTGTCCCCCACAAGCAAATTCATGACAAAATTGCAAAATAGATTGATACTCTTTTTGGGGTACACATTGCCTAATGATTTGATCGGGATAATGTTTCCACAAATAAGGCTCATCCCACACATAATATTTTGCATCACTTTTCAACTTGTCTTTTTGAGCACATGTGAATGTGTCGGGATACCTCTTTGTGACCAAAAAGTTAACGATATCGACATACCAAGGAGTAGATTGAGTGAGGGAAAAGAGATGCTCATCCAGAAACTCGTCCCGCAAAGGGAGAGGAGTTTCATTTGAAGTGATCCGGCTTAGGTGGTCGGCAACAAGGTTCTCGCATCCACTCTTGTCCCGGATTTCCAAATCAAATTCTTGTAACAATAAAATCCACTGGATGAGTCTAGGCTTTGCATCTTTCTTCGTCATCAATTACTTAAGAGCTGCGTGATCCGAATACACAATGACCTTGGTACCAAGTAGGTATTGTCTAAATTTCTCCAAGGCGAACACTATGGTCAATACCTCATTCTCCGTAGTAGAGTAGTTGCTCTGAGCATTGTTTAGTGTTCTCGATGCATAGTAGATCACATGGGAGGCTCCTCCATTCTTTTGACCCAAAACGGCGCCTATGGCATGGTTGCTTGCATCACACATAATCTCAAATAGGAGATCCCAATTTGGTGCCAGCATGATGGGGCGGATGTGAGCAACTCTTTGAGCTTGTCGAAAGCTTCTTTGCACGCCTCATTGAACTCGAAATCAACATCCTTTTGCAATAGTTGGCACATTGGTCTTGTTATCTTCGAAAAGTCCTTGATGAATCGTCGGTAGAAACCTGCATGGACCAAAAAAGAACGAACTTCCCGAACACAAGTCGGGTAAGGTAAGCTTTGAATAACATCTATATTGGCCTTATCTACCTCAATTCATTTCTTTGACACAATATGACCCAAAAAAGACATTGACTCACCATAAAATGACATTTTTGAAAGTTTAAAACCAAATTTGTTTCAATACATCTTTTCAAAATTTTGGTGAGATTGGTCAAACACTCTTGAAAGGAGTTTCCATATACCGTAAAATCATCCATGAAAACTTCAATTATATTTTCAACATATTCCAAAAAGATACTAACCATACAACGTTGGAAAGTGATTGGGGCGTTACATAATCCAAATGGCATTCTACGGTATGTGAAAGTGCCAAATGGACATGTAAAAGTTGTCTTTTCTTAGTCTTCCGGCGCCACCGGGATTTGGTGAAAACCGAAATACCCGTCGAGACAACAATAGTGGGATTTTTCGGCCAACCTTTATAACATTTGGTCAATGAAAGGTAATGGAAAATGATCTTTTTATGTGCTCGCATTAAGTTTGCGGTAGTCAATGCATACTCTCCACCCGTTTTGCATACGGATGGAGATCATCATACCTTTGTTGTTCTCGACCACCGTGATTCCCGTCTTCTTCGGCACGACTTGAACCGGGCTCACCCATTTGCTATCCGAGATTGGATAGATCATTCCCGCATCTAGGAGCTTCAAAATCTCTTTCTTGACCACTTCCATCATTGGCTGATTCAACCTTCTTTGCGCGTCTCTACTCGGCTTACATTCATCCTCCATTAAGATTTTGTGCATACAAGTGGAGGGACTGAAACCTTTGATATCCGCAATCATCCAACCCATTGCCTCTTTATGTTCCCTCAACACCTTGATGAGTTGTTCGTCTTCACACATTGTTAGGTAAGTCGAAATGATGACCGGAAGAGTCTCGTTGTCTCCCAAGTACGCATACTTCAAATGTTGAGGAAGGATCTTCAATTCTAATTCCAACGGTTGGACAAGGGAGGGTGGCAATCTCGTGTGAGTTTGAGGTAATTCAATTTGTTTCACACTAAATTGGGTGGTCTTCTTGATCTCCAAATTGTTGACTGATCTTTCAACTTCGGGGTCTAGTGAGTAGAGCTTTAACTTCTTGGCTAATTTTTCACAATCAAACCCTTTTCTCAAAACCATCTTCAACATGTCACCATTAGACAACTCGAACAACTCTTGGGTTAATGGTTCAACAACATCAACAAAGAACAAGGATGAAACATCACTAGGATACCTCATAGCATCATAAATGTGAAAACTTATTGTTTCACCATCAAATTCCATTGTTAAGCTTCCCGCATACACATCAATCTTTGTTCTAGACGTCTTCAAGAATGGTCTCCCAAGTAAGATTATGCCTGATTTTGAGGATACTTGTTCATCTTGGTCAATCACATAGAAATCCGTTGGGAAGACCAATTGGTTTACTTGCACTAGGACATCTTCCAAAACACCTCTAGGAAAGACACTTGATTTATCCGCAAGAAAGATTATGACACCGGTTTCACTTAAGGGTTCGACATTCAATGATTCATACACCGAATAAGGCATGACATTGATAGAGGCACCAAGATCAAGCATAGCACTGTTAAAAGTGACATCTCCAATCTTGCAAGGGACCGTGAACATTCCTGGATCTTTGCATTCGGGTGGAAGCTTCCTTTGTAAAACCATGGATGCATTTTCGTTCATCGAGATTTTCTCATTTCCTTTCAACTTTCTCTTGTTGGTGCAAAGCTCCTTCAAGAATTTTGCATATCTCGGAATTTGTTTGATTGCATCAAGTAAAATAATGTTTACTTCCACCTTTCGGAAGGTGTCCAAAATCTCTTTCTCCTCCATTTTCTTCTTCGAAGTTGCAAGTCGGGAGGGGAATGACGGTTGAGTGGCTATGGGTGTTACGAGGGGAATAGTCTTCTTCGGGCTCCAGCTTGTGCATCGTTCTTGACCATAGGTTCTTCAATGGGAATGACTTCTATTTCTTCCTCTTCATCCATTGGCTTTTTCTTTGAACTAATATCTCCAGCTTGTTTGCCACTTCTCAAGGTCACCACATTGACATTAGTATTCTTTTCGGTTTGAGAAGGCAATTTCCCACGGGACTCCAACTTTCTTATGGATGTAACTATATCTCCCATTTGCGCTTCAAGGTTAGAGATACTAGTTCTTGTCTCTTTTTGGAATTGTTGGGTGCTAGTTAGTGGCTAGGGATTTGACAATGTATTCGAGAGACATTCCGGAGCTACTTGGTTGGGATTGAGGAGGTTGTTGGTGGTGTGGAGGGTGTGGTTTGGATTGATAGTGTGGTTGTGGATGTTGGTAATGAGGTTGTGGTGGCGGATAGGATGGTCTAACCAATGCATTTTGAGGCAATGATCTTGGGTTGTAGCTCATGTTGGGATTTGGTTTCCAACTTGAATTGTAAGCATTTTGGTAACTAGATGGCTTGTTGTGGTAATTTTGGAGCTCTCCCGTGGCATTTACATGTTCCGCATTTTCTTGAAGAATGGGGCACATATCCATAGGGTGTCCCATTGTTGCACATATCCCACAAACCATCACTTGTGGAGTTTTTCCCAAGGCTAGCTTTTAAACAACGGAGGTTAAGTCTTTGATTTGAGATTCTAGGTTCGATGATACCACTTCATTGACTTTGTGTTGTGTGTCTCTTTTCATGTCTTGGCGCGGGCCAAAGTGTTGGGAATTCGTGGCTATGGTGTTGTAACGACCCAACATACGACCCAAAAATTTCTGTTTTAATATTACTAAAAATCATATCATCCAATGTCATATATAACAAGAACCATAGAATGAGTACTCAAAAGTCATATTAACTATGTCAAAACAAAACTGTATTCATCCTAACAAAATGTCTGAATAAAACTCCCATGATAAAACTGAAGCTGTAATGGGTACGATACCATCAACCCGAGCTCTTCCTTTGCTAGCGGAAGTACCTGAAATCAAAACTGAAACTGTAAGCACGAAGCTTAGTGAGCTCCACCAAACTACCACATACCATACAATAACACATAAACAACTATTGTGCCTTACCCAGTGCATCGGACCGAAGTCTGGAAACTGCATCAGACCGAAGTCTGGAACTAACCAGGACCTTGCCCTCTGCATCGGACCGAAGTCTGGAAACTAACTGGGACCATGTCCCCTGCATCAGACCGAAGTTCAGAACTAACTACATCGGACCGAAATCCGGAATTGACCGGGACTGTGTCCCCTGCATCGGACCGAAGTCCGGAAACTAACTGAGCATAACATAGCATAAACATATCAACTAACATAAGCACATATATTACATACTACATCGGACCGAAGTCCATAACACATAGCACAAAGACATGCTTGAATCACAAAGACATCAAGCTCACTGAACCACTGCATCGGACCAAAGTCCGGTACTACTGCTAACTAAACGGGCCGGCATTATGGTCGTAGACCCGTTCGTATTGGAAGGAAACTCACCTCATAACGCTGGCTGCCGAGATGCTAAATCTGAAACTGCCTGACCGCTGCTCCGGAACTCCCCGGCTACAAATCCCATAAACACTAAATCAAATGTTGATAACTAATCTCAGGGTAAAATGACTATTTACCCCTGGGCAAGTCAAAGTCAACTTCCTGTTGACCGGACTCGCCGAGTCCCTATCATCCACTTTAGACCTCTACCCGCTTCTACTCGTCAAGTTTGGCAAAGACTCGACGAGTTCTTCCTCGATGCTAACATCGAGTCTAACTTCATCCAACTCGTCAAGTTGTATGAACAACTCGTCGAGTTCTCCTCCAACATATGATCACGACCAGTCTGTGACTCACCGAGTCGTATGAATAACTCATCGATTCTGAAGAACAACTCGTCGAGTCCCAAGCATGCTATTACTATACAGTTGATTCTAATCGATTTCAGTGCTTCCAAAACATAGATCTGGGCTTCTAGGACTGGTTTTACACGTAAAGTTTCCAACTTTACGTGCATGCACAAGGGTATGAGGCTAAAATACCCAAACTCATCAAATACTAAGCACTTAGGGTTTGGAACAAGGCCAAGATTGCATAAAGATGGCTATAATGAGCACCTGGAGTTCAAGAGAGGCCAAATCTGAAGTATAACACGATCATAAGGCTTTATTACAAAGGATTTGGGGTTTTTTAGCTTAATATCAACCATTTGGGGACAAACTAGATCTATAAGGTCAATAAGCAAGATGGAGACTTTATTACCAGAAAAGATGACCACAAAGGAGTGTGTTTCAGATCTACTTCTTCTTCCCTGAACTCTTCAACCTTCTCCTTCTTCTACTTGTTCCAAAATGCACCAAAAGTTCCTTCACAAGGCAACAATCACTCACGCACTCTTTAAGGAGGCTAGGGTTTGATAAGAAATGCTCTGAGGGTGATGGAGGCAAGGTTGGGGCGCATAAATGTGTTTAAATAGGGTGCAATCCCTTAAAATTAGGGCTTCATCCAGACAAGCGGACTCGCCGAGTCCCAGCATATGGACTCATCGAGTAGCCAACTCAATTTGCGTGATCGTCATGTCTCTACTCGACGAGTCGGGTTACAGACTCGTCGAGTACCCCTTAAGAAATGAAAATACTTATTTAAATTACATACCAGAAAATGGGGCGTTACAGGTGTTGAAAAGTTGTCTTGTTTGTTGTGGAGTTTTACTAAAGACATCACCACCACTTAAGGCATCAACTAGTCTTCTCTCCATTGGAAACAATCCCTCATAGAAGTGTTGAATGAGGAGTTGTTCCGGAATTTGGTGTTGTGGGCAACTATAGCAAAAGTTGTTGAACCTCTCCCAATAATCATGAAAAGTCTCATTTTGACCTTGGCGGATTCCACAAATCTCATTTCTAAGACTTGAGGCTCTTAAAGCAGGATAGAATTTATCAAGAAAATCTCTTGCCATGTCGTTCCATGAATTGATCGACCCCGGAGGAAGATAAAATAAAAAATCCTTTGCTTTATCGACCAATGAAAAGGGGGAATGCCCTTAGCTTTATTTGGTCATCGGTTGACCCTTGTGGCTTCATGCTAGTGCAAATAATGTGGAACATCTTTAAGTGCTTATGCGGGTCTTCGTTCTCCAATCCATGAAAATTTGGGAGGTGGGGAATAACTTGGTGAGTCGGGGAGAGTCAGGGAGTCGGAGTTCAAGTTGGAACTCGCCGAGTTGTTCTTGAGACTCGGCGAGTTGAGTCGGGGTGGCCCCGCGATTCATGCCAGGTGGAACTCGTCGAGTCGGGGGGAAGTACTCAACGTGCCAAGAGAAGGACTAAGAGAGTCAGTGGACACGTGTAGACTCGCCGAGTCGCCCTAGTGCACTCGACGAGTCGGGTCAAAGTTTGACCGATGACTTGTTGACTTTTAGGGTTGAGTACAGTTGTACTGATGAGAGTATTTACTTTATGTGATTAGGCGGAGGCTAGATCACATTTCTACCGAGTCAGATACTTACCGAGACATCGAGGTGAGTCTTCTCACTATATGTTACCTAGAGTGGTATTATGTGTTGACCAGAGGGTCTTATATGTTACGTATGAGTTTATGTGCTATGTGATATATGTATGTGTATGATGCTATAGACCGGACCGGAGGGTCCAACGAGCTATGACCAAACCAGAGGGTCCAACGAGCTACGGGACTGGAGGGTCCCGCTGAGACACATCGACCGGAGGGTCGTATTATAGCCTCGAGTGGCGTATGTGTTGTATGCGATATTTTGGGGAACTCACTAAGCTTTTATGCTTACAGTTGTTGTGATATGTGTTTCAGGTACCAGTGATGAGCGCGGGAAGGCGCCGGCATGATTCGTACACACTTATGGAGTTTATGTTTGAGATTTTGGGGATATGTTTTGTGATGATAACATTTGATACAATATGTTTTGACAATATTTTATGAGTAAATGTATGTTTTTAAAATGAAAAATTGCTTTGAAAATTTACGTTGTTACAAGTTGGTATCAGAGCCTTGGTTTGAGGGATTCGGATGCATCTTCGGGCGTATCTGAACTCAAACTGAGGATTTGAGGAAAATTTTGATAATGAAGTAAAATTTTTAAAAAGAGTAAAAAGGGTTTTGAGACAAACAGAGCAGAGCCGTGTGTACGTTCAGCCAACGCCCAAACGGTGAATCCCCAAAAGTACCCTTACATTATGTGTTATGAGATATGTTATGTTACATTATGCATGCTAGAGTAGGCTAGGTATACATATTAGGACTAGAGTGGCCTGATTTGTGATGCCTTAGCCTAGGAGATTTTTGCTGCTGAGATGCTTTGAGAACGAGTAGATAGCAGTTAGGAGCTCATGATAATAGAGTACTTGTAATCCAAGATCATAGGAGGAGGACTTGGAGTGAATGCTGATGTGGTGTGGTCGGTAGTATTGGGCCCGTACTACTGAAGACCCTGGATCAGTGGGCATTCCAAGTAAGAATCTTTTGGACAACGGAGGACAAGTAGGGTTGCGTCATCGAGTATGTGTATGCTCGATCGAGTATCTGATAATTTTTGTTGTATTTCAGAGGCATCATGGTTGGGACTCAACTCACACCTGAGAGTAGTGGTGTCAGCGACGAGGAGATCCGTCGATTGATTCATGAGGAGGTGGTTGCTGCCATCTGGGCTGAGATTCTTGAGATGTTTGGGGACATCTAGAACACGTTGATTGAGACTTTTGATGAGCGGTACGCAGCGCTGACTGAGGCTGCTGCAGCTGCAGCTACTGCTGCTGTTGCTGCTGCCAAACCTCAGGGAGGTGACTTGTGTTGTTCTGGGAGTTCAGCAACACGAATCCACCAGAGTTCGACGGGACGCAGGACCCGATTTCCGCTATGAGATGGATCTCTGACATCGAGTGATGTTTCTATATGTGTTCTTGTCCAGAGCACTTGAGGGTTCGGTTCGCCTTGAACCAGCTCCGCCTGGGAGTGAAGGATTGGTGGAAGTTCGTGACGGCGAACTTCACTTTGGCTGAGATCTCCTAGGTGACCTGGGAGAGGTTCACCGCTATGTTCAGAGAGGAGTATGTTCCCCCGGTGGAGAGGGAACGGTTGATTCAGGAGTTCTTGACCCTCAAGCAGGGTACTAATTCTGTGGCAGTGATCACCAGGAAGTTTCATGAGAGGGCGATGTTTTGCCCTGAGCAGGTGTCTTTTGAGCAGGCTCGTATGAGCCGTTATCTGAGTGTGCTGAGGAGAGATATCTAGGAGTTCATGGCGAACTCGACTTACCGGACATTTGCTGAGCTCCAGGCAAATGCCCGGAAGAGGGAGATCGAGTTGGAGACTCAGGCCAGGGAGGAGGCCGAGTCACAGAGGGTGGATCGGCGGCCGGCTCAGTCTCAGCCGGCAGCCAAGCGGGCTAGACCCGCTGATTCGAGATTTGGGGGCGCGAAGGGCCGCACTTGTGGGAAGTGCGGTAAGAGTCACGAGGGGTCGTGCAGGGTTGGGGTGTGCTACAAGTGTGGGAAGGAGGGGCATATCGCGAGGGATTGCCCCAAGGGATTTTCGGTTTGCTTTCATCGCAACCAGACCGGCCATCGGAAGGTCGAGTGCCTGCAGCTTCTTCGGGGATCAGCATAGGGATCTGCGCCTGCTACTAAGGCTACCGAGGTTCGGCTGGTGAAGGCCGAGGCCCCGAAGGCTCGTGGGAGAGCATTTTAGTTGACTGCGGAGGAGGTCCGCGCGGCGCCCGATGTTGTGGCTGGTATGTATTCTCTTTTCATCTTTTATTTGAGTTGAGTTTTTATGCTTATATGATGATATACGTAGGTACTTTTCTTGTGAGTTTTGTGCCTGCGTTGGTATTATTTGACTCGGGTGCGAGTCGGTCGTTTGTTTCCGTAGCATTTAGTCAGCATATTAGTATCTGTAGAGAGGCGTTGGATCGGCCTCTGCGAGTTTCCATAGCTGATGAGCGAGCAGTGTATGCTTCGGATGTGATTCGAGGATGTGTCCTTGAGATCTTCGGTGCGGAGTTCCCGATAGATCTGGTTCCGATCGCGATGGGGGACGTGTGTGTTATAGTGGGTATGGATTGGTTGAGCCGATATGGAGCTGTGATAGATTGCGAGCGTCAATTGGTGACGATTCGAGACCCTAGTGGGGGAGTTCTTAAGGTGTACGGCGAGGGTACACGTACGAGGTCAGCATTTTGCTCGGCCGCCAGAGTAAGACAGAGTCTACAGCAGGGCTGTAGGGGATTTGTGGCATATGTGATGGATGTGAGGGTTGATTCAGAGAGACCAAAGTCAGTTGATGAAGTCCCGATAGTGCGTGAGTTTCCGGATGTGTTTCCAGAGGAGTTGTCGGGTGTGCCTCCGGAGAGGCAGGTAGAGTTCGGTATTGAATTGGTTCCGGGAGCTGCGCCTATCGCCAAGGCGCCTTATCGCCTTGCGCCTCCGGAGGTGCAGGAGTTATCCTCGCAGCTTCAGGAGCTGCTAGGGAAGGGGTTTATCAGGCCGAGCAGTTCGCCATGGGAGGCGCCTATTTTTTTTCAAGAAGAAGGATGGTTCGCTCCGGATGTGCATTGATTATCATGAGTTGAATAAGCTAACAGTCAAGAACTGTTACCCATTACCGAGGATCGATGATTTGTTTGACCAGTTGCAGGGAACATCTTGGTTCTCCAAGATCGATTTGAGGTTTGGTTATCATCAGGTGAGGGTACGGGAGGAGGACGTCCAGAAGACAACATTCTGGACTCGTTATGGGCATTACGAGTTCGTGGTGATGCCTTTCGGACTCACCAACGCACCGGCGGTGTTCATGGATCTCATGAACAGGTTGTGCAGACCGATGTTGGATCGCTCAGTGATTGTGTTCATCGACGACATATTGGTGTATTCGAGATCCAGAGAGCAGCATGAGGAGCATTTAAGGGAGATCCTCGAAGTTCTGAGAATGGAGAGGCTTTATGCCAAGTTCTCCAAGTGTGAGTTCTGGCTACGAGAGGTTCAGTTTCTGGGGCACCTCGTTAACCAGAATGGGATATTGGTCGATCCGGCCAAGATTGAGGCGGTCATGAGGTGGGAGGTGCCGAGATCACCCATCGATATCAGGAGTTTTCTGGGTTTGGCCGGCTATTATCGGAGATTTATTAAGGATTTCTCCAAGATCGCCGTGCCACTCACCAAGTTGACCCGGAAGGGTGTTACGTTTTCTTGGGGTCCGGAGCAGCAGACCTCGTTCGAGACACTTCGCTAGAAATTATGTGAAGCCCCAGTGTTAGCCCTTCTGGAAGGGATGGAAGATTTTGTGGTATATTGTGATGCATCGATATCCGGATTGGGAGCAGTGCTTATGCAGAGGGGGCATGTGATAGCATTTGCATCGAGGCGGCTTAAGCCTCATAAGTCGAGATATCCCACTCATGATTTGGAGTTGGGAGCGGTAGTGTTCGCCCTCAAGATCTGGCGACATTATCTATATGGGGTTTGGTGTACGATATACACGGACCACAAGAGCTTGAAGTATTTGATGGATCGGCCCAACCTGAATATGCGCCAGAGGAGGTGGTTGGACGTGGTAAAGGATTATGATTGTGAGATCCTGTACCACCCGAGCAAGGCTATTGTTATAGAATGCATTGAGCCATAGGGCGGAGGGCACCCCAATTCGAGATGTCTGTTTGAGATTGACAGTGATGACCCCAGTGTTGGATGCTATTCGTGGGGCCCAGGCTGAGGCTGTGAAGCCAGAAAGCCAAAAGAGAGAGCGAGTTGTCGGGCTGGTATCGGAATTAGTTACCGATAGCCGGGGGCTTATGACATTTCAGGGTCGGATTTGGGTACCGTCCGTGGGCGGCACACGTACCATTTTGATGGAGGAGGCTCATCGATCGAAATTCTCGATCCATCCTGGGGTCACTAAGATGTACTTGGACCTGGAAAAGGATTATTTGTGGCCCGGTATGAAGAGGGATGTCGCGTGGTTTGTAGAGAGATGCTTGACTTGTCGCAGGGTGAAGGCCGAACACCAGCGTCCATACGGTAAGCTGCAGCCATTAGAGATTCCCGAGTGGAAATGGGAACAGATTACCATGGATTTCATCACCAAATTGCCAAGGACCGCAAGGGGTGTCGATGCAATTTGGGTGATTGTGGACAGGTTGACGAAGAGTGCTCACTTCCTGGCCATTAGTGAGAGCTCTTCCGCGGAGAAGTTGGCAGAGATGTACGTGAGAGAGGTGGTATCGTGGCATGGAGTGCCGATCTCGATTGTCTCAGATCGAGATGTACGTTTCACTTCCAGATTCTGGAAGAAGTTTCATGAGGAATTGGGTACGAAACTGCATTTTAGTACCGTATACCACCCACAGACTGATGGTCAGAGTGAGCGGACGATTTAAACGCTCGAGGACATGCTTCGGGCATGTGTGTTGGATTTCGGCGGGAGTTGGGACACGTATTTGCCCTTGGCGGAGTTTTCTTATAACAACAACCATCATTCGAGCATTGGCATGCCGCCCTTTGAGCTGTTGTATGGGAGGAGGTGTCGAACCCCTATTTGCTGGGGAGAAGTAGGGCAGCGTGTGTTGGGGAGCACCGAGATTGTGCTTCAGACGACAGAGCAGATCCAGCAGGTCAGACAGAGGTTGTTGACCTCTCAGAGTTTTCAGAAGAGTTATGCGGACAGACTCCGGTCCGAGCTCGAGTTTCAGGTCGGCGACTTCGTACTCCTGAAGGTCTCTCATTGGAAAGGAGTGATTCGATTCAGAAAGAGGGGCAAGTTGGGGCCCCGATATATTGGTCCTTTCAGGGTGATCGCGAGGGTAGGCAGGGTAGCATATCGCTTGGAGTTGCCAGCAGAGTTGGGTCAGATTCATGACACTTTCCACGTGTCGCAGTTGCGAAAGTGTATAGCCGACAAGTCGGCAGTGGTGCCATTAGAAGATATTCAGGTGGATGCGAGCCTGAATTATGCTGAGAGACCAGTGGCGATCAGGGATCGGAAGATCAAGGTTTTGAGGAACAAGGAAGTGCCTCTGGTGCAGGTCCAGTGGCAGCATCGGAAAGGGTCGGAGTTGACTTGGGAACCGGAGCATGAGATGCGTGAGTAGCATCCGGAGTTGTTTGCAGAGTGAGACTTCGAGGGCGAAGTCTGATTCTAGTGGGGAAGAATTGTAACATCCGGATTCTCAGGTATTATATTTTGTTCTTTTATTTTTGGATATTGTGGGGAGACTCAACGAGTTGGCGTCAAAACTCGCCGAGTATGGTCGCGGATTTGCATGCGAGTTCACAGTTGGACTCGGCGAGTTCATGAGCGGACTCGGCGAGTCCACGCTGTTTAATGAAACCCTAATTTCCAGGGTTTGAGACCTATTTAAAGTCCCTTAGGGCCGTCATTTGCGGCCACCAACCCCCAGAGAGAAACCCTAAGAGATCTAGAGAGTTTGTGAGGAAGGAGAGGCCATTCTTGATCCTTTTGTGGGTGTTTTTGCAAGAAGGAAGTGACCAAGGCAAGAGGAGGCTGAAGGAGGTGCAATTTTGGTGGTTTTTGAGCTCATAGAGATTGTATTGAGGTATTATTCTCGGACCTTCTTCAGTTTTGGTGTTGATTCTTAAGGTTAGGGTTTTCTAACCCTTTTAGAGGTTGATTAAGTAGAGCACTTGGTCCCTTCTCGAGTTTGTGTTCTGGATCTAGACCCAAAGAGGTCCAGAGACCTTAACCCTTGGAGCTTTATGAGTCATTTTGGGAGCCATGAGCATGGGATGTCATTTTTGGGGCTAAATCACCATTTTGGACCATTTAGATGTTATATGAGTGCCAAGGTCCGAGCTTTACGTGATTATCATGCTTGGGGAGGCCAAATCTATGATTGTATGGAACAGATCTGACCTTAGGAGTGGTATAGAGTTTGTGCATGACATGAACTCGCCGAGTCCGAAGAGCAGACTCGGCGAGTAGTATGAAGGTTTCCCGTTAATCACTCAGTGAGTGGACTTGCCGAGTTGGGGAATAACTCGGTGAGTCAGGGAGAGTTAGGGGAGTCGGAGTTCAAGTTTGAACTCGCCGAGTTGTTCTTGAGACTCGGCGAGTTGAGTCGGGGTGGCCCCGCGATTCATGCCAGGTGGAACTCGTCGAGTCGGGGGAAGTACTCGACGTGCCAAGAGAAGGACTAAGAGAGTCAGTGGACACGTGTAGACTTGCCGAGTCGCCCTAGTGCACTCGACGAGTCGGGAAAAGTTTGACCGATGACTTGTTGACTTTTAGGGTTGAGTACAGTTGTATTTATGAGAGTATTTACTTTATGTGATTAGGCGGAGGATATATCACATTTCTACCGAGTCAGATACTTACCGAGACACCGAGGTGAGTCTTCTCACTATACATTACCTAGAGTGGTATTATGTGTTGACCAGAGGGTCTTATGTGTTACGTATGAGTTTATGTGCTATGTGATATATGTATGTGTATGATGTTATAGACCGGGCCGGAGGGTCCAACAAGCTATGACCGGACCAGAGGGTCCAACGAGCTATGGGACTGGAGGGTCCCGCTGAGACACATCGACCGGAGGGTCGTATTATAGCCTCGAGTGGCGTATGTGTTGTATGCGGTATTTTGGGGAACTCACTAAGCTTTTATGCTTACAGTTGTTGTGATATGTGTTTCAGGTACCAGTGATGAGCGCGGGAAGGCGCCGGCAGGAGTTTATGTTTGAGATTCTGGGGAGATGTTTTGTGATGATAACATTTGATACAATATGTTTTGACAATATTTTATGAGTAAATGTATGTTTTTAAAATGAAAAATTGTGTTGAAAATTTACGTTGTTACATGGACTAGAATCGGTTTCCATATCACTTGATGAAGTGGGTTCAACTTCCGGATCCCCGTGAGGATTAGAAGTTTGACCACCTTCAATTCGCTTTTCCTTCGCCAAACGCCTTGCTTCTTTTTCGATTTATGGGTTGTAAATCAAGTCACCTGTACGCTGAGATTTGGGCATAGAAAACAAATTGATTAAAAATAAACCAATCCCCGACAACGACGCCAAAATTTGGTGGTTGTCGAGGCCAACAAAATAAATGCCCTAAATATTACACACTAAAATAGTGTATAGTGGTAAAGGGATCGTATCCACGGAGATTGTTTCAATTTAAATCTCTATGTAAATCTCTTTGTAAAACACTTGCAAAACAAAATTAAAAGTAACATGGGGGGGGGGGGGGGTAATTCTTTTTGATTGTTTGACAAAATTAAAACTAGCTAGAATGAAAATATGACAAGTAAAGAAGTGAAAGTTTGGATTAAATTAAATGAAGTAAAATTGGTTGGTTTTTGGGTACACCTCATGGATGATATGATTGACTTATCATTAGACTTAATGGAATAACACTTGTGAATTGGTTGAGCTTGGCTATAGCAATTTATAAACACAAATTGCCTCAAATCTTCTTAGAAATTAAAATGGTTAGAGGAGCTCTTAACACATTTCCTTAATTGAAGTCACAAAATCAATGAAGAATAAAATCTTGTGAAAATCAATTAGCTTTAAGTTATAAGAGTTACCAAGTCCAAAAGATAATCAAATGCTTACATTATCATTATGGAGGAAACATTTCCATGGTCTAAATGAAATGAAAACAAACATATAAACCATTTGTTGCTTACTAATTTGAAGATCCATTACTTAACCAAGAAATTAGTCAACAAAAACAAGCATTCATTCATCCAAGCTCATGATCAAAGATAAATAAACACAACAAGAAGTTTAACTAGAAAACATTTCCATAAATCTCAAACACAATATAATAATAAGTCTTCAAAGCAACTAATCATCCATGGGTTAAACCCTAATCAACCAAATGAAAGTTTAGCCAAGCATGACCAAGGTAAAAGAAAAGCAATATAGTTTAGTGGTACCAAACATTGTCTTAGATGCAAGATGGAAGGAAATTACACTATTCTTCCAAAAATCCTTCAAATCTTCAAACGCTTTCTTGAGAGAGAATGGTTTATGTTCTTCAAGTGATCCCCTTCAATAATGGCTCCAATCTCCAGCAAAAGGGAGCTGATTTTCGGATTCAAAAAGATGCCAAAAGCCACCCACCAAACTTCCACAAATAGATTCAACAAGTCAAAACCCGGAATCAACTCAACACAAGTCACGCAGACCGCATATGGGTCCACGCGGACCGCGTGGGTCACGCTGAATGAGGGACTTGGGCCATTGAGCATGCAACCTAGCCCAACCTTCAATTCTTCAACTTCAGTCCACATGCATAACTCTTTAGAGACCATTTGTGCCATTCCAAATCCTTCTAATGATTGATCCAATACTCCTTCAATTTTCTTTGTAACGCCCGCAGATCCGGGCTAATCAATTTAGAGGAGATAAGAGTCGAAAACGACTTTTTTACAAAAGATTATTTATAATAAATAGTCTTAACCAAGTTGTAGAATATGTCTCAAGGTTTCTGTACATATAAAGAACGCTTAAATCCGAGTTATAACGAAGAAGTTATGACCCGCCAAAGTTTTACGGCAAAACCGGCATGACACCGGGAGACGTAAATAGTGAATTTACGATGGATGACTTTTTAGCCTTAGTGATCTAAGAAAAAGTCGTAGAATATGTTCAACCGAGAAAATCCATAAAAAGAACGCCTAAATCTGACTTCGTATGAGGAAGTTATGATTTTTCTAAGATTCGGCTTAGCAGTGCATGACCCGAAACTCGAATTTTAGTTCGAGCGGTTTTTGGCTTATGCGACCTAAATGAGAGTTGAATATCTCTTTAATAGGAACTCAACGGTAAAAAGATGGACGAAAACGGAGTTCGTATGAAAGAGTTACGAATTCTTCGCGGTCATTTTAACAGTCTAAACGCCTCCTACTGTTAAATTTAAGATCGGTCGATAATTAGCCTACGGAGTCTAAACGAAAGTTGTAGATCTTGATTTTACCTATGCGTGGATATAAAGAACGTCGAAAACGGAGCTCGTATGAGAGAGTTATGATTTTTCTAAGTTTGAAGGCTGACACGCGATAGGGGTGACGTGGCACCACCAGAATTGGACACGTGGCACCACCAGAAGGTTGCCACATGCACCAACTCGGCGAGTAGGTCCTCCTACTCGGTGAGTAGGTCAGTCAGCACCCCTATAAATAGAGGTGCCGGGCATTCAAACTTCCTCACCCCTCAACCCTCTTATTCCTCTCTCTAAACCCTCTCTCTCTCTAAGCCTCCCTAACCCCTAAAGCCTGGGGTAAACCCCCTAGCACCCGAAGGAAGCCCCGAGGCTCCCGGAGCCTCGAGAAAAGAGCCTTTCGGCTCGGGAACGCTGCTCCAACGAAGCCCGGTTTTTGAGAAAACCCGCTGTAAGTGAGCTATGCCTACCCTATCTTTAGAATAGCTTATGTTTTAATATAGTAACGTTATTAGGAACTTATAATGAGTATTTGGGCTATTATTATGAGTTATATTGAGTGTTATTTAACGCTTATATAATAATAATAATAGCTAGACTATTAATTTATCGCGGTTATCGTTAGACTAAACCCTAGTGGTATTGATACTAGGTTTCGTCAAGGGATAATTGTTTTGAGAGTATCGAAGTGTTGTCCGAGTGACGAGTCACTACCTTCCCAGGTGAGTGCATAGTCCCTTTCATGTTACACATAGATATGAAGTATTTTATATAAACTACGTGCTATGTGTACATATTATCTGAATACTTGCTGTCTATGCTGGATGAACGTTTTATACATGTTTTAAATAATTTAAACTGTATACGTATTTCATACGAATATGTTGGGTATGACATGGGTAGATGAACGATGAGAGATATAAGATGATGAGAGTATACGTTGGCAACTATAGACTTAGTGCCTATTGGACAAACACCGGTAGTTATAGACTTAGTACATGTTAGACGTTAGTAGCTATGGATTTAGTACATGTTAGGAATTGGTAGCTATGGACTTAGTACCTATTAGTTGGACGCTGGTAGCTATGGATTTAGTACCTGTTAGGAATTGGTAGTTATGGACTTAGTACCTATTAGATGAACACTGGTAGCTATGGATTTAGTACCCGATGAGTAGACTATAGCAGCTATGGAATTAGTGCTTTACGAACGAACATTGACAGCTATGGATTTAGTGCCAGTCCTATAACCCTGGAAGTAAGGGACTTCGGAATAAACGAATGCAGGATAGATGACTCTTAGGTTAAATCCTTAAGAGTAAAGAAGATAATGGGGATGGGTAATTGGGTGGATTGTTTGATTGTTTAACATAATAATTATATTATTGTGGGTTGAAAACCCTATGTACTCACCAGGTTTCCCAACCTGACCCACTCAGCTTATTTATATCACAGGTGTTGATATGAAGTCACTTTACACTGAGAGATTTAAAGAGATGTAGATCACTAGTGTAAACAAATGTAAGTTCTGTTTATGCTTATGTTTCTGTATTAACGATGAAATCCCAAACGTTTTAAGGTGAATAAAATACGTTTCTTCGAAAATGTTTTAATAACGTATTTATTGTGTTTTTTTTGGGAACAAATTCCGCAACACTTTCATTAAAAGAAGTACTCTGATTTTTACAAAGCATAAACAAACCGGTCTTTTCTGGCCGTGATTTTGGGGATGTCACAGTTAAAGTGGGTTAGATCTGATCCCACATCGGCTGGGAAGGAGAAGTAAGCATTCCTTATAAGGGGTGTGGATACCTTTCTTGTCACAACGCGTTTTAAAGCCGTGAGGGCAGTAGATCCCATAAGAACTCTGCAGTTAAGCGTGCTCGGGCGGGAGTAGTACCAAGATAGGTGACCCCCTGGGAAGTCCTCGTGCCGAGTGGCCCAAAGCGGACAATATTGTGATACGTGCCAGAGGGGGATGTTACAAATGGTATCAAAGCCAGGGCACGGGTCGATGTGTTCGACGGGGACGTCGAACCCTATAATGGGGGGTGAAAGTGGGTTAGATCTGATCCCACATCGGCTGGGAAGGAGAACTAAGCATTCCTTATAAGGGGTGTGGATACTTTCCTTATCACAACGCGTTTTAAAGCCGTGAGGGCAGCAGATCCCATAAGAACTCTGCAGTTAAGTGTGCTCGGGCGGGAGTAGTACCAGGATGGGTGACCCCCTGGGAAGTCCTCGTGCCAAGTGGCCCAAAGCGGACAATATTGTGATACGTGCCAGAGGGGGATGTTACATTCTTGTAGCTCGATTCCGCGTCGCCTCATCATCATCCTTGCTCACAAATTAAGTCCAAATTGATTTCTTCTTTATGCAAGCACCAAGCCCAATCGCACCACTCCAAATCCACAAGCAAACCACAAGCATCCATAAGTCCCGCATCCTTCTAAGCCACCAATAACAAAAATTCTTCGATAAATCCTGCAAATAAGCTCAAAAGACTAGAAAGCACCTGGTAAAGGAGAAAAATAACAAAAAGAGAAAATATGCATGAAGATTAACTAAAATGAGATGGTTTTAACTAAAAATAAACTACATAAAGAAGTAATCAAATGAAGCTATCACCCGCCCCTGGTCTGCTACTGAGAAACTGTGGAACCCTGTCCATACTCCTACTAGTAGTGAGATACGGGCCTCCGCCCACACTCACTCCCTTCCTATCACGAGCCTCGCCCCTACGCTGCTAATATTAAGATATAGAACTCCATCCATACTCAGCTAGTGATGAGATACGAGACCGCGCCCACACTCACCTCCCTACCAGGTACATACAAGTATCATATAGACAACAAGTATAATCTAACATACAACATAAGAACCTTCCTCGGGATTTCCTCGACATCGGACTCCCGATCCGGAAACATACTACTATCTAGCATAATTCAGGCTTATCCCGACATCGGACCCTCAGCCCAGAATCTATCATACCTACACATGCAAGAATCACAAAGACCTCTAGTATTATAACATTCCTCTGGCCTCTCCCGACATCAGACCGTAACCCGGAACATATAACAATAAGTGCCTAGGGCTAACCCCGAGTCTTCATACTATACATAAACATAAACATAATGGGTCGGCATTATGGCCGTAGACCAATACACACAGCGAGGAGACTCACCTCGCACTGCTGAAGATTGGTTGAAAGACTTCTGACCGCTAACCGACAACTCTTGAACTGTTGATCCTTCGGCTCCCTGAACTATCAATACCCAAAATAACACTTAGACCACAAAACCTTCAAAAGTCAAACCTGGTCAAACTCGGTCAAAGTCAACGCTCCGAGTTGACCCACTAACTCGTCGAGTCCCACAATCCACCTATTACTTCTAGACTCCGATCCTACTCGTCGAGCTCTCCTTGAACTCGTCGAGTTTACCTTTAAACATGTCAGGACCCTTTTTCATCTGACTCGCCGAGTTCACCCTTGAACTCGTCGAGTCCATCTTCATAAGTTAGGGATATTGCTTTGGACTCGTCAAGTTAATCCTTGAACTCGTTGAGTACGATGATCTTCAAGTCTATAATGAACCCAACTGGCTGAGTCCTCTTCCAACTCAACTCATACCCACTAACAGAAGGGTTTTGAGCAAGAAAACGGCTTGACTCGCCGAGTCCTGTGATCAACTCGTCGAGTCCTTCTAAGTCCAATTCTATTCAGAAGATTTCAGTCGGGCACAAAGCATCCAAGATCCAGATCTAACCTTCTAGGGTCGGAATAACATGCAAAGCTACTGCCTTTACTTCCATGCATGGCCTTTTTTGCTCAAAAGGCCAAAACAACCTCTTAAACCTTGCATGGGGAGTTCTAATGGCATAAAGCTTCCATCTTTATGCCTTAACCACCCTAAATACTTCTATATATGAAAGGATCTTGCTTGGGGACGTCCAATCCCACAAGTAACCATTCTTGGACCAAAATCTTCATAAAAAGGGGAAAATAATAGATCTAATGAACTAATGATCAAGTTAGAGACTTGATTGCCAGAAAGTGATGAGATGGGGAAGCTACTTTTGGATCCACAATCCTTTCCTTGAGCCTTCAAGTTCCCTCTTCTTCTTTTTTACTTCAAGAACACAAAACTCTCTCAAAAGTGGCTCACAAGCATTAGGGTGTCGATATCTCTGGGTTCTGGTCTTGGAGGCTGGAAATGAGGCAAAGAGAAGAGAATAAGATGCTTAAATAGGGGGTTACCAGGTCCCGAACTTAGGGTTTTCCAAACCCATACCAACTCGCTGATTCGGTCCACCGACTCGTCGAGTAGGTCACTTAACCCGCGACGTAAGAATCTGCTCCTACTCATCGAGTTTCTCCCTGGACTCGACGAGTAGACCTCTTGACTTGGGGCTTTTCCTTCCTTTCTTGACCTTCTGAATTCGGGGTGTTACATTCGTGCTTATAGTTTTCAGTTTTGGTTTCAGGTACTTCTACTAGCAAGGGGAAGAGTCTGGGATGACTGCATGACACACACCACATTTTATAGCCTGGGATGTTTTAGACTCTGATATTTTTATACATGGTTTTGATACCGTATAGTGATATGATGTTTTGGTTACATGACTTGTGATTTTAGTATGATGTTTATGCATTATGATTTTCTTAAATGATTTTAAAAAGAAACTTTTGGAGTGTATTTTTGGGATGTTTCAAGTGTATGTTTTATTTTCAGTATGCTTTTAATGTATTTGTAAGATATTTTGTTATGTATTTTTACCTCATGTTTTTAATGTATTTGTAAGATATTTTATTATGTATTTGTATCTCATGTTTTTAATGTATTTGTAAGATATTTTATCATGTATTTGTATTTCATGCTTTCAATGTATTTGTAATATATGTTATACGCTTTTACTGAATGCAGAGTTGTCATTATCATCTTTATTTAATGCAGAGTTGTCATTATCATCTTTATTGAATGCAGGGTTGTCATTATCATCTTTCAGAGACACCACTCATTTTCAGTATAATCTTATCATCTATAAAATATGCCAATATCTTATGAATATAAGATTCTCTGATGTGTCATCTTTTTTATTGGATCTTCGAATTTTATCTAGATAAACTATTTTAACATTATCTTTATTTAACATTTAATAACAAAAAAATCAATATGCTTCCTATATAAATCGAGTATAACCATTACGTACTTTCATATCCACCTTTAACTCTTCATTTCACTCTTTATTTCTAATCTATTTGAAAAATGTCTCATAATGCAAACTCATCAGATGGTTCCGGTTCATTGAATGTGAATGACTTAATATGATGAATGGGAAGCACGAGTTGTTCAACAAAATCGACAACTTGATGTTATCATGAGTGAGTTACTCATAAGCATACCAAATATGAGCGTAAGAGATCACCCAAGAGCAAGGAGGTATTGTGATTGGGAACGTGAGCAGGGTGAGGCACATTTGATGAAAGACTACTTTGTTGACAACCCAACGTATGGTGAAGAAAATTTTTGAGGTGGATTTCGAATGCGGAAGCCATTATACGGATGCCACAGGCAGACACAGTCTTTCACCATTACAAAAATGTACCGGAGCTATGCAGGTGTTGGCATATGGAACATCAGCAGATGCACATGATGAATATTTGAGAATGAGTGAAACTGTAACAAAGGATGCTCTTATAAAGTTTGTGGAAGGTGTTATTTCATGCTTTCGTGAAGAGTGCCTTAGACGCCCCAATCAAGATGGTTTAGAACGACTGCTCCATATTGGAGAAGAACGTGGATTTCCAGGTATGGTAGGCAGCATTGACTGCATGCACTGGGAATGAAAAAATTGTCCCACCGCTTGGGCTGGACAATATGTAGGTAGAAGCGGTAAGACAACAATAATTTTGGAAGCTGTTGCATCGTATGACTTATGGATATGACATGCATTCTTCGGAACACCGGGTTCATGCAATGATATTAATGTCCTCCAAAGATCTCCACTTTTTGATGATGTATTGGCAGGTCGAGCACCAAAGGTGAGTTACACTGTGGATGATCAAGAAAATCATATGACTTATTATCTCACTGATGACATATATCCTTCATGGGCTGCCTTTGTCAAGTCAATAAGTTCTCAACAACTTCAAAAACATAAGTTGTTTGCTGAACATCAAAAGGCTGCTAGAAAAGATGTTGAACGAGCATTTGAAGTTTTACAAGCTCGTTTTGCATTTCTTCATCGCCCTTGTCTTGTGTGAGACAAAGATATGACGGGTAAAATTATGATTGCATGTATCATCATTCATAATAGTTGATAATGAATGACACACATACTTTCATTGTTATGATCCATCCGAATTTACAGAAGAACAATCAATTTGAATACTCTACTCAACGAATTACAGATCTATCCGATTATATGACAAACATGACACAAGTTCGCAATAAGGATGTCCATAACGCTATTGAAGACGATTTGATTGAGCATATACGGAAACACCGAATAGTTACGTAGTTTACGGACACTACTTTACCCGACACAGAAATTATAAAACTGTACCTAAGTACCAAATTTGCAAAATCAATCCCAAAACACCAATTTAAACCAACAGTGGAAACGTACATCTTCTTCCAGTGGTATCGCCGCTGATAAAACTCCCCAGGCGGTGGGTGGTGGGTGGTTTAGCCGCTGTTACATATGCCATACAATTCGAGTTGCAGTCGTTTTATGAGGCCAAAGTCAAAATTGTGACAATGAGCGTAACCATCAGGTCTTACTGCCCAGCTTTATCTTCATCTTCACTGCGCCCAAACAGCCTATTCGACTCCCCGATTAAATCGCCATATCCTCCTCATGTAAAAACTTCGTACTTGAAACTTTCTAGTGGTCAATTTGATGCAGGGAGAGGAGTGAAACACTTGTTGGTGAGTGGCGGCACTGTGAGGAAGAGGAGGGCTAGCACGGCGGCGTCTTCTTCAATGCACGTATCTCCCTGGGATGATAAACCTTATCAGTTGCTACCTGGTGGGGAAATATCTTACTACGACGAGCGGGATGTGGTGTCGTTTCTCGATCCACCCAAACAACTTATTCCTTTAGACCCATCTTCTTACAACCCCGCTACTTATCTCTGGTATTACTCTCTCCTTCACTTTAGACATTGTTTGATAGATTTCTGTATTTCTATGTTTTGACTTACCACATCAAATTATGTTTAACAAGATTGTATTCTACATGTTCGATCATTTGCCAACACACAAGGCATCGAAATCAAGATATGGATTAGGGGTTGGACCTCATTCAGTTAAATTTTCAACTAGTTTTGATATGGCTCTATTCCATGCCGTGAAATTACAGTTCCTAGCATGAGGAAATCTTCACAAATTCTTGAAAAGTTGTACCTATGAAATTCCACTTACATGAAAGGCTTATGCTTTTTGGTTTTAATGGAAGTTTATGTGATTAGAGTCTTGGCTTGTTGTTTATGTTATTACACTATTACTGTCTTAGCCTGAAACCTTGATATGTATCCAATCATCAGGAAAAAAATTGACGACATCCCAGAGGAAAGGAGACATCATTTGCTGGCATTGCTTAATCCAAGGTGATTTGTATGTTACTCTGTTAGTGATATATGTTTTCAGCACTGCTTATCTCTTTATTTAGATGATTATGTCTTGTAATACAACTTCATATGTGTTTCACATGAACATGTATATGTGAAGTCAACAATTAAAAAGGAGGTTCAGATTTCATCTATTAATTTGTCCTCTTTTCTTTTGGTTTGAACTATGAAGACTTATTTCAAGAGCTTGGGAGGTAGCAGGCACAAGATATGATAATCCAAAGTTGGCAAAGAAAAGTTCATCTAACTTGTTTGGAGATGAAGCAGGTGTGAAGTTGCTAGAATTTTGGCACTGCAGAACAAATGGAGGTAACTTGATCAGACTTAAACACACTTATACTGTGGTTGTCATCATGGCAATTATTAGGTTATCCTCTTCTAGGGTTTTGTTATGCATATATTGTATGATTACAACCCAGAAATTTATGTGTTAAGTCCAAAATGTATGTGATTTTTCTTCACTAACTTCATCTCTGTCATTTATGAGGTTTGAAATCACAATTAATGGTGAAAGTCGACGCAACTCCAAAAACCCTAGTTTTCTATTTGAAAACTTTTGACAAAATTCTTTGTTAGGATTAAAGATTAAGCTTTGGAAATAAGAAATAAGTTTTTACCACCATTGTTGATTTGCAGTTTGCAAGAGGTTGAAGAAAGAGTTAACCGGTCAAACCAACATCAACAATTTTAAAAAATTTCTCCTTCCAACTTTTTACTTCCATGCAAAAATCTGAATTAGTTTGACTAGGGTCTCTTAACCTAGACAGCATCAACAACAAGATATATGGAAAATCAGCAACTGAATCATCCTTTTAAAATTTTCAGCATTTTAAGAGTATCCATTTGGCACTCAACAATTTAGCATAATGGGATTTACAGAATAACTATAGCACTACTAGTGTATACAATTGATGTTTTTTTTTTCTTCTTCAAATAGGGCCCTTGGCTGTAGCCTGGATTAATTACTTCAAGAAGGTTAATTCTGTGCTCTGTAAATCAATAGTGTCCTTTGTTATGTACATATCTTATTAAAAAATTGTTATTTCAGGCTTTATTTTGCTGCAAGGATGGCCAAATTTTTGGAAGAGTTGTTGGTAATTTTGGGAATATATATATTATATAGTAATCAGTATATTGATGATATTCATTAACCAATAAATAAATTATAAATTTGATTCTCAGATGCAACAGTTCTGAATGGATTATCGCGTTCATTTGCTCCATTATACTTCAAAGTGAAAGAGGTGACCGAAGTGATGGCAACAGAGCAGCCATGTGATGTAGCATACGAATTTGGAAGTGGAGATTTCGATTTCCAGGAATACCCTCAAGGATTTCCAAAACCAGGTTACCTTATCTTTGTTGCGACATGTGGCATTTTTGTAAATTTTGTATGTGTTATTCATGGGTTGTTTTCTGAATGTTACTGCAGGAAAACATCCATGGCCGTTTAATGATGAGGTTGTGATATATGTAAGAAACGTTGGGCCTGGTGTTATGGTGGGACAAGTGTGGCAAGAAGGGCAAGATTTGAAGCAAGTGCCTAAGAAACTATGTAGTGAGATTTTAATGGTCAAAGATTATGATGCACAATTAGATAAAAGTTGGTGAAGAAGTGTACTTGTTTGATTTTCAATGTTATTCATGTTTTATTATCATTATTAATTGTGTTTATAAATAAACAAATAAAAAACAATGGGAAGGTGAGATTGGAAAACTGGAAATGAGGGTGGGGGTCGTACTCAAACTTGCTTGATTTGCGCCATACTTTGTGTTCCATAACTGATGCTAGTCAAATAAGATGTTTCCAAATAGTTTTTTAAGACTTGTTGGTGATTTTTTAAATAAATAAATAAATAAAAGTCATCATATAAAATAGTTAAATACATAATTAGAGCAATTTACGATTCTAAAAACTGATTATTAGTCAATCATAATGTTGCTTAAAATATGTTGCATGCGAGAAATAAATAGTAGATGTGGCCATGGTGTGTCGGTGGGCTAGCAAACAGCATTTCTTTAACTTATTTATTACAAAATACAAACTACCCCTCCAACTTCAACTCCTTTCCATTTGAGACTATCTTTTGAGTCGGATTCTCATCTTCAAGCTTTCGTTTTGTATTTAATTGAATGATTTAACTGCAATTTAAAACGTTGATATCAAAATAAATGCAAAAAAAAATCTATATAGGAAACGTATAGATTTATTTTGTATAATAAAAGTTATGACGTGGGGGAGATTTTCAACGATGAATATAGATTCTGGGAGGCTACATGTGATGATAAAGTTAAGGTAGGTGAGTACATCTTGGTAAAAAACATGGAGGGTATCATGTGCAAATTGCAATTCACCCATGTGAACTCCTGCCATACCATACATACATGATACATAGAAGCCTATCCCCCTTTCTCTTATATAATGTAGCCAACAAGAAACAGACTGCATTTTTCTCAATCTCCCCTTCTTTCTGGATTGTGACGTCAGAAAAGTGGCTGCCTTCTCTTTCCCTTTTTAAAAGAGTGATTAGATAGAACTGGAACAAGCTTCTTGATTCGTTTATCTATGGTGGTAGTGTTGTAGTATTAGTATTTATTACACTTGCATATATAGATTGATTGATACATATATAGATAGATAGATACGGGAGGATCTGAGAAGAATGGGAATAGATCCGAGACAAATAGTGGCAGGGGTGCTTACAGTCACCATGTTTCTAATGCTTGGTAACATGGTTAAGCGTGAACATTTTGATGCTCCTATTTCTCATCATGTATGCTTCTTCTTCTCCTTCCTCCTACTCTAACTCATCTATTCATTCTCCAAATTCACAATTTAATCACATTCCTTCCTTAATTACTTGTTGTATTCAGTCCTTACTTTTTCATCTTCCGTAATTACATTGGTACCACGACCACCTGCTATGATTTCCACACAATAATCGTTGAATGGATGGAACATGATTGATTCTGTTCCAATTATATCCCGATTTTCCCCAATTTGAATTACACTCTACATGTATTCATGGACAGAAACTAGCTACTAATTCATAAAACCAAATTCCTTCCTACAGGTCAACCATGCCGGATCTACCCAAGCTTTTGAAGACACCAAGGATTCGGAAAAAAGCCTTGCAGTTGATGGCGATGACGATGGCCCATGGAAGGAGGAAAGTTCTGGTCTCAAGCCTTGTTGGTCTAAGCCAGGTTTTGGTCAGTCCTCCAAACTAGAACTAATCCAGGAATCTCAATTGCATGCTTTTCATTCCATTTCTTATCTCTAACCTTCAAACTTTGATCATATCCGGCAAGCAGAAGAGGATGAAGATTCTAAAGGGTTCGTCACTTTCTCATTAACCAATGGACCCGAATACCACGTCTCTCAGGTGATTAATTGTTGTTCTTTACAAATCATTCATGTATTGCGCAACTTTTTGTTTCATCTAATCATCGTCAACCACAGATTACGGATGCAGTAGTAGTGGCAAGATACCTGAGGGCAACACTTGTGATTCCCGATATAAGGGGAAGCCAACCTGGTGACTGGAGGTTAGTGTCCATGTCATTTCAATCTCATCATCTTCATTACATATGCAAACATACATTCAAAATCAAACTACACGCATTCCAGGAACTTTGGAGATATTTACGACATTGAGAAGTTTGTAAGCAGCCTGGAAGGAGTGGTGAAAGTAGTAAAATCCCAGCCTTCCGAGTTATCATCAAAGAATCTCGCTGTTCTAAGGATTCCCAATAGAGTTACAGACGAATACATAGCGGAAAACATCGAACCAGTCTTCAAAAGCAAGGGAAACGTAAGAGTAGCGACTTACTTCCCTTCAGTGAACATGAAAAAGGGTAAAATCGAACAAGAAAAAGAGAGAAACTCCGTCGGATGTTTAGCCATGTTTGGAAGTCTTGAACTCCAACCAGAGGTCCGGGAGGTGGTTGATTCAATGGTTGACCGGCTCAAAACGTTGAGTCGGAAGTCCGATGGACAGTTTGTGGCGGTGGATGTGAGACTTGATATGTTGGACAACAAGGGTTGCCAAGGAAATGGCGATGGGTCTAAAAAATGTTATGGCCCACAAGAGATCGCAATGTTTTTGAGAAAACTAGGGTTTGATAAGAACAGTGCTATATATATGACACAATCACGATGGGACACCAGTCTTGATGCTATCAAAGACCTCTTCCCAAAAACTTACACGAAGGTAACTATCACAGTCTTAAATCAGCTAGACAATGTCATATTTGATCCAGATAAGCTAGACATGGTGATATTTGAATACATCATGATTCATGTATTTTTTTTGTTGTTGAAATGTTTTTATTACAGGAAGGAATAATGCCAATGGAGAAGAAGCAAAAGTATTTGGGTTCGGATGCTTCAGAGTATGAGAAGGTGATAGATTTCTATGTATGTTCAGAGAGTGATGTATTCGTGCCAGCAATTTCAGGGTTGTTTTATGCAAATGTTGCTGGAAAAAGAATTGGGACAGGGAAGACTCGAATATTGGTTCCTGCAAATATTCCTTCTGATGCCTCGGTTTCTTTGGGGAGTTATGTTTCGCGTTATGTATCAAAGAAGAACCATATGGCGTATTCATGTTTCTGCTAGAGCATCTTCTTTTTGGTGATATGAAATAAATGCGTGACAAATGGGGAGATGTAGGATCCAGAGTTTGATTTAGATTGCTTGCTTTTTGTATTTTGGTAGATGGATTTCCATATATTTATAATAGCAACCGATGATAGTGTGTTGTAAAACATTCTGTTCGAGTTTTGTGAGTCAGCAAAATATTATACGGAGTTGCATTCTTCTTATATTACCAATGTACTTAAAGTTTTCTACTGATTTAGTTTACAAAAAAACAAATACGAATTCATATATCATAATCTTTTACCACAAAAATGAAGCAACTTTTTGGAAGAGGAGACTTTAATAAAAATAACAAAATAAATTTTTGAGTCAAAATTTGTTGGAAACCAGGAACAAATTGCCTAATGGAATGAAACAACTCTTGTTAATTTCTTATACCACGATTCAACTGTTTCTTTCAAATCTCTGTTTTTATTCCTTCAGAGATCAAACAAAATCCATCTATCAACATCTACAAATTATAATAATAATAATAATAACTGAAATTATGAGTGGGAAAAATGCATTTGTCATGGTGGTAAGATAATTGGATTGTGGGCCTCAATATCAACATGCCTAATTCCAGGCACAATTTCCTGGATTTCCTTCTCAAGTCTATCAACTTCACTCCCTAGAGCTGTTACCACCTCTTCACCTATAAATAAAATACATAATCATAAATTGAATCAACATAAAATTTCTCTGGTGATATTTGGTATGTGACATAATCGGAACGGTTTATTCCATCATAAATTTAAAAAAATATTTATTTGTTTTGCCTGATGGAATGAAATGGATACCCTTGGGATTTTAATTCCTTCCATTTTGTTCATTTTGATTCCATAGGCTTTTTTTTTCTCATTTCATCATGGAAAAGAATGAAAAATTGTAATAATAACCCAATAAAAAAATCATCGACACAAATCTTTATAAAGAATTACATAATTGTAATTATATTCTAGTTTTATTTTCTAGAAAAAATAATTTTTTTTATCATAATCTTATTTGGGTTTTAGTACCGTTTTAATGAGCTTTTACTACAATTAATTTTTTTTTCTACTTTTGTAAATAATAAATTCTATAATTATGGTTAATGTTAAAACTATACCTTCTATTTACATTTACATATAGGGGGTGTTTGGATTAGATTTTTTAGCTTATTGCTTATAGCTTATTTGTGGTGGGAATAAGCAATAAGCAATAAGCATGGGGAGGAATGCTTATTAAAATTAGCTTATTTAGCCTAATAAGCTGGATTTTATCCAAACACTTAAATTAGCTTATTGTGGGAATAAGCAATAAGCAGCCCTTTTTTTTCCTATCCAAACACCCCCATAATATAAAATATTCACATGAAAATTAATTCCATTCCCACAGACCAACAAAACATGATTGTGGAATGTGATGACTCATTCCATTCCATTCCATAAGACCAAATAGACCCTTGCTCATAAATCCATTAAAAGGAATCTTGGACATAATTACTTACCATATAAGGACATAATTTTAAGCATTTCAGCATCATCCTCCTCAATTGCAGCACTCCGAAACTGTGCACACAATCATAAATCATTAGATTCATACTCATATTCATCAAACACAAGAACCCTCTTCTTACCTTCTTAGCCCATCCTTCAGGTCCAGTCCTACTAAGATAGTTTTGTACCAATATCACTCCATTGAAATCTGCACATTTTTACACATATAAAAATCTTCAACAAAATATTCAAACTCCTAATAATCAGCTTCCCAAAAATAGGATAGAAAAAAAAAAAGTTGTCACCTATTTCTGCTTTAAATCTAAAGAAACCAGGCCCAATCACCTCACTTTTGCAATCATATACAGAATCTACAACCTGCAACAGGAATATAGATAAATTTTATCTATTCAGGATTCAGTTCTTAAGTTACAAGAGTTATCTAACTGTAATTTTTACCGGGTCATTCTTCAAAAACTCAAGAACCCTTTTCATATCATGATCATCAATGGCTCTACCAATCAGTGCATGCCGATTTCTTTGGATAAGAAATATAGCCACCTGCAACAAAAATAGGGAAATTTTTATAACAAATGATTTAATGAGAACATATGTAGTGAAACATTGCTATGAAAATACATACCACTCCAAGAAGATTTCCAACAATGATTGAACCAATGGGATCATAGATAGGATTGCCTGTCAGATTCACAGCAACTAATGATGCTGCTGCTATCACAAGGCCAGTAACTGCAGCACCATCCTGCATTTTCAGTTATAAAGATGAATAATCTTGTTTTCTCAAATATGTTCCATGATCATTATAAGTGGCTAAAATGATGATTTATAAAAATAAAAGCAACAAGCTTTATTAACCTCTGTCATGACTGCAACAGATGTGGGATCATGTCCACGCCAAACATAGTCTCTAATTGTCATGCCTTCTGCAGCTGCACCTTTTCTGACAGCATCCACAGCCACAGCAAGTGAAGCACCTATAATCAAAGTAAAAGGTTTTCTTGTTTCTTTAAATTCATTTATCATGTAGTATGAAAATGTTTGTATCTATATATAGTTTCGGTGTCACCTTCAATAATGAATGAGCCACCAATCACCAAAGCTGCATACAATATATTTCCAGGTGGCTGTGTAGTGTACATGTATCAACAAGTTAGGTGAGAGACAAACAGAGGTTGAAGGAGCTAAAAGTAACTTGCATAAAGTACCTGTGAAGTCCATAAATTTTGAACTCCATTTACAATTGTGGCACCAGAACCAAGACAGAAGATTCCAACAGCAGATATCAAAGACCAGACAAATCTTTCCTTGGAATAGCCATACCTGACAATAGAAGGGGAATCAATTAGCGCATGGATGAAGAGCATCTGTAAATTGCAAAATGTTAATATGATGAGGAAATATGAATGGCAAAGGAGATACTATACTCACGGGTGAAGAGCATCTGGAGCACGTTTTGAACTGTTTAAGCCGTATAAAAGAAGTGCCTATGATATGAATGTTTGTTAATTTCTTTTAACTTTAAGATAAAAGACAAAAGAAAAGATTCAGACAAAAACAAAGCAAGAATTGAATCCGAAAGGGAGATTAGTTCATGGTTATTTCACTTTCACCTGATTTGCAAAATCTGCAACAGAATGGACAGTTTCAGCCAGCATGACATGGCTTGAGGTGAATAGCCAGACCCCCAACTTGAGTGAAAATACGAGAAAGTTGCACCATAGGGCTGTGGTAACAGCTCGCTGACTAGCATGAAAATTTTTACCAACCAACAAATGAATGATAGGAAACAATGGCTTCTTATGAGGAAATCGAAGGTTACATTTGTTAATCAATTTACAGGCGATAATACGTTAAGGGTTACAGATAGATACCTATGATCATCGACCTCTATCTTCTTAATTTTTTTAGGTCTAGTGATAAAACCTGCAAAACCGCGACAATATGTTGTTTCAATTTTACAAAAGAAAATACGAAGCTGATGGTGTGTAGAATGAGTGTAAACAAAGTAAAATTGAGCTTACTTCGGTGAATAGAATAGCGATAATTAACGTCATTTGAAATGATGGTGGAGGGGGGAGAATCGGGGGTAACAGGGCGTTGTAATGAAAAGGGGGGATTGAGAAGGCGTCGGTCTGAAATGGGACGTAAATGGTGATAAGAACGGGATAGGAGAGGGTGGTTGTGGTTGTGGTTGTGGTTGTTGTTGTGGTTGGGTTGTGGTGGGGGGTCTAGAATACGGATTAGTAGAGGGGAGAGGTGGCGACGATGGAGGCGAGACAGGAGACAACGATGTTGATAGATTGGCATGAGTATTATCGTGGTAAGCTTATCGTGCATAACACCATTATTGTTTATCAGCTTGCTAGGGTTTGAAGTTTTTCAGGAAAGAGTTTTACCACTCCCATCTCTGATCATCCCCAGTCCCCACCACTTTTTCTTCCTTGGATTTCTATTTGGGGGTGTTTATTTGGTTCCGCAGTCGACATGACTTATAATGAGTTTTGCAAAGGATTCTTTTTTTTTTTCTTCTTCTTTTCTTTTTTTTACGTAACAATTTATTGTACAATATATAAAATAATCATGGCATTGTTTGGGAATTATTATTTTAGGGTCGACAATGGGTTGGGATGGGTCATAAATGGATTGATTTGTTTAATTAAATGGATTGTAAAATTTTATCTAATTCAAAATGTTTAAGTAGATGCTTTGAGAATTCACAACCTAATTCAACATTTTTAGTAAATGGGTTGAAATCGGATTGACATTTTCATTATTTTCTCAACCCAACCTATTTATTGAAAAAGTTAAACAACCAGTTTAAATGTTTACAAAAAACTCATTATAAATCAAATAACACATCAAATAAAATTACCTACAATGTAAAAGATATAATAATTGTTCAAGTTTGAAAATAATACAACAATAAGTTTATAACCCCATAACAAAAATACAAATCAAGTGTTTACAACCATAAAACATTATAAATGTTTAATTTCTAAATTCTAATTCAACTATTACTTTTATCAACTCAAATTCCAATAACAGTTACTTTACTGACATATGATTTTTGATAAATAAAAATAATCAAAATATAATGATCAACTAAACAATAATACCAAATAAATATAAATTAAAAAATATTTAAAATTTTTAAATGGGTTAGGAATTTCAACTCTAACTCAATCCATTAACTACACGGGTTAAATGTCTTAACCTATTTAGTTAAACAGATTCAAAATCTCAACCCAACCTGTTATTTATTGGGTTGGGTTCGGATTGAGATTGTCACGGCTAATTATTTACGAATCAACTATTTATTATTAAATTTATTTTCACTTTTCAAAAACATAATTACGACAGCTTGTAGGTTGAAAGAGACTTAGGCATCTCCGACGAGTCTATTGCCCAACATAATTTTTCTAGAAATTTAGGATGTGTTTAGCCGTGGAAAATTGTTTTTGTTTTCCAAGAAAATATTTTTAGAAAATAGAGATAGTTTTCATTTTCGATTTTTAATGAAAATTTTAGAAAACACGTTTGGTTAGAACTGGTGTAGTTTCATTTTGCATCTTAGAAATTTAGAAAACTTTGGAAAACTGTAAAAATCATTTTTCCAATTTACATATAATTTGGAAAAATGAAAATAGTCATTTTCTTAGAAAACTTTGGAAAACTGAACGAGCCAAATGCGTTTTCAAAATTTATGTTTTCTTGGAATGTTTTTTGGTAAATTGTTTTCATTTTCCAATAAAATGTTTTCGGAAACTAGAGTTGGGTTTTTATTTTCAGTTTTCAATGAAAATTTTAGAAAACGTGTTTAGCTGGAAATGATGGAGTTTTCATTTTCTATGTTAGAAATTTAGAAAACCTTGGAAAACTGTAAAAATCACTTATCTAATTTACATACAATTTGGAAAAATGAAAAATTTTCATTTTCTTAGAAAACTTTAGAAAACTAAACGAACCAAACGTGTTTTCGAAATTTCCGTTTTTCTTGGAAATTTTTCTGGAAAACTAGAAAATTTTTCACAACCAAACGCACCCTCAGATTTTTCTCATTCTAGAAACTCAAAATGTGCTCTTGTTTTTGAATCCATAAATCTAGCTTCAAAAACGTAGAAATTGAGGTCCAAAAGAATACTCAGAAAACGAGCTTTCAAAAGAACACATATCTTAAATCGTTCAAGAAATCTTTTGTGTGTGTGTGTTCAAGAAACCTAGATGTGTTTCTAATGAAAATGATGGAGATGAACACCAAAAACTTGTATGTTAAAACTCATATCTTCATCTGAACCTAGAATTGTAACGATTTGAAAACCTTGTATCATATGTTTAATGAATGTGGTAAGCAACAACAAAAAAAGAGAGAAAACTTGTGACTTATATCTAAAGGGAAAGGTCAACCGAAGTTGGAATAATCATTAAGAAATAACATATGGTATGGATGTCACCAACAGTGTTCTAAAAGGCGCGCCATAGCGCGCGCCAACCACCAAGGCGTGCCATGACGTGTGACGTGGTTTTGCCGTTATGAAAAGCCTCATAACGTTGTTGTTAGGTGTGGGCGCGTGACAAAGCGTGATATGGTGTGACATGGCGCGTTATAGCGTGTTATGGTGCGTGTTTTTTTGTTTGAAACACGTTTGCTCTTTGTTATGTATTTTCTAATCGGAGATACAACTATTGTATTTTTTGTTAACTTTTTGTTATTCGTTATTGATATAACACTTCTAAAAACCAGTTATATTTGATATATATTTATGTGGTAATATAATTATAAATTAATATGATATCGTCGCCTTACATCATGCCTTGAAAAACACCATGACTCATCCTGACTCGTAAAGCTTGAGGTTTGACATTGTCGCCACGCCACGTCTCACGCTATTTAGAACATTGGTCCCTAAAAACTTAAAATTGGTGAAGTCCATAAGTCAATGATTTCAAAAGAAGACAAAATAGAATTAGAATCATAAAAAGTAACTTTATATGTTTACCAAACACACACAATTGATAAACATAATAAATATGTATATTGTGATTATAATGAACGTAATGACTATTTCGAAGTTAATTCAAAATATTAGCTGAAAACCTAAACAATGATGCTATAAATCTTGAGAAATAGTAGTAAAAATAGATAGATCCCAAAGTTGATGAATCTAAGAAGAAAATATAGGATAGAGGTCCCGATAGTATTTCATCTAATGATCATTTTCCTTGTTGGATGAGCCTTCATAGTGAACTCGAAAGGATCAAAGTTAAGGGATATTATTATCGATAGAAAAATGACGGACATAGATTGAGTTTTTAACAAGATGACGAGAATGAAGAACATGTTTTGAATGAGGAGATGATAAGGTTGAGTTTTTAACAAGATGACGAGAATGAAGAACACGTTTTGAACGAGAAGAGGATAAGGTGACAGAAGAGTGTTGTGTCCACATATGTGAATTTGAATTGCATGACTATTTCCAACATATGTTTGTTTAAATAACTCATATTGAAATAACATAATCGACTACCTTGAGAGCACATATGCTATTATTGGAGGTTATTGTCTGCCAAGGTGGAATTGGGGGCCATATCGGTTGTCGTGGGCTATTGTTGGAGGAACAAATGAGGGTGGTGGTGGGAAGAGCTTAGGTGACTTGCTTAGCCTTTCGAGTTACTTTAAGGAAAACTTCGAGTATTCTTTGTAGAAAAGGAAGGAGATGATTGGTTTGTGGAATGAAGGAGACAACATCATCATAACTTCCGTTAAAGTCGATTATGAGTTGTAACACCACATGGTGTTTAGATTCTAGACACAAACAACATAGATTTGATCGGCAAACGTCTTTAACTCTTTGTAGTGGGAGAAAACATTGAGAAAACAGTCAAGATAGTTATATTGGAGAAATGATTTTCTAGGTGGTCAACGATGTAACTTTTATTGTCTTGGATAATATTTTAGAGGCATTATATTGATTTCAGAACAATAACTTCTAAACGGGACCATGTTTTGAGTGTGGTTTAGGTGCAATAATGTGGTCGATGAGCGTAGTTAGGCGTGACAATGAACCTTTTAATAATTTGAACGAAGACATATATTGGAACTTTTCCATCTCGGTGGTGACTGGAATAGCTCTTTTGATTTTGGACACTGTGAGTGTCGTGTGGAACTTGAGCTTGGTGCTCATCGATGAACAAGAGATAGACATGGAGGCAAAATACAAGGTAAGAAGTCAATCTTGATTATACTTATTCCAAACATATAAACAAGTGTTGATATCCTTATCAATGGAAAATAAATAACTACATAGAAGATATTCTAGGAGTAGATATTTTGACAAGAATTAGGAATATATACACAACATATAATAAGTAGAAGTAGAATAACAAGGTCTCTAAACATTTTTACCTTGGATAGAAGACAACAAATTTGGTCCCTGTGGTATGTCAAAAATTAGGACTTCGATCCAAAAAGTTTTGGAGTTGCACCAGTAGTTCGAAATAAGAATTTTATTGCCGGTTTGGTCTAAAACTGTTTGAAAATATTTCAAATGACGGATTTGCCCTTGTAATTTTGTTTTTTTCATTTTCATTTATTTCCAACAATTAAAGAAAATTCTAAATTAAAATACCCTCTCTCTCTCTCTCTCTCTCTCTCTCTCTCTCTCTCTCTCTCTCCACCTGAAAAAAACCATCTCAAAAATTGGATCTTCACTTCTTCAATTCAATAATATGTTTACAATATTAACAAAAATAAATAAATGCAGAAGAATTTCTTCACAAAAATAAGTTGTTACAACAACATATCCATCCCACTATGATGATACTTATTCCCCTCTATCAAATCTATTACAACAACACGAAAAGAGTTCCCAACTAGAAGAACAATGTTTGTTCGAAAAGTCAAAATCGGACTTTGATTTCAACGAAAAAGAGAAAGGGCAACCACCCTTAGAAACCACATCCTGAATCTCATATGAAGTTGCCTCAGATTGTTTGAGTGGAAGTGTCGACATCTATTTTTCATGGTTCTTTTTCGGGTGAATCTCGATTGTTTTTTCAAAGCCCATATGCTTGAAGCCATCGACGTTGATTACGACATCCGTCATGGTTTTAATCAATGTTTTCGATAATCTAAATTAGATCTTAGTATGGGATGAATATCCCCATGTTCTCTAAGGACTCGTTGAGTTCTTGTTTGATGATTCTAGAATCTTCATTTTTGTCGAACATCTGAAAGATGTGGTGGAGCTAGTCGGAATCCATACAAAAGAACACGATGATTGTGGTAGGAGTAATGAAGTAGTGGTGGTGGTGGCGAGTTTGTGGATCTATTGTTGGTGGTATGGATTGTAAGAATCATCAAATAGAAACCAGGTGCGAAATAATATGAAAAATTAGGGTTCTAGCAAACATAGATGAAGATAAAGTCTTCACATTCTCAAAAGAATTGGGTTCATCAAATATGTATTGGGGAAGAAGTGGGTTGGTGGTTTGACTTTTCTTTTTACTGACGGAGAGAGAGAGAGAGAGAGAGAGAGAGAGAGAGAGAGAGAGAGAGAGAGAGAGAGAGAGAGAGAGAGAGAGAGAGAGAGAGAGAGAGAGATTTTATTTTTAGTTATTTAAATACCAAAATAAATAAAGAAAATAGAAAAAAAGAAATGAAAAAGATAAAATTGACTTTTCAAACGTATCAGAGACCAAAATCCCAAAAAAACTTAAATTTTTGACCTTTTATGCAAGTTGGAATCTTTTTTTATCCTATCTAAAGTTTTTTTGAATACTAGCAGTTTTGTATGGATATTGGATAGAATCAAAAAGTTGCCTAACATGGCTTGGTACATCTATTTTTTTTTTTTTATCCAAATTAGATAAAGATCCATACATGTTTTTACTAAAATGACCCCAGTAATTTAAAAACAGGAATGAAAAGAGAAACAAGAACAATGACAGTGGTAGTGGTTCTACTAGTTCAGACAATAGATAAATAAAAATCCGTTGAGATGATTTGGTGCTGCTAGTTTAACGTAAAATTAAACAAAAAGGCAGTAACACGAGTACCAAAACTACTAGTACATGTATGGAAAAATCGGTCTCTCTAAAGTCTAAACAGACTAACTACACTACCACAGCACAGTATTACGTCTATTAAGAATAGAATTAGAAAACAAGGTACAATTATCTGATCCTCGCTCCCCCCATCCCCATGTATTGTTTCCTTTATTTCACATGGCCAACGAGAGGGCCCAATAGCCTAATGAATCCTTAGGATATTGGGCTTTCTGCCACCCAAAATTTCCATAAAAAAGGCAGAAGTGGGTCTTTCTCTTTCTCACAAGGCTTTAATTAACAACATTAGTCCTAAGTCCCACCAAAACGACCTTCTCTCCTAGCACGTAGTCTGGTAGTGGTGGTGGGTGGTTGTTTATGTTGCTTGGAACCTAACCCTAACCCTAACCCTAATCCAAGACGAGGTACAATTTTTAAAGGATGGGCTTCTGTGTTGAACACCCACTCATCCAAAGATATAACTGATGGGGGTGAGAATAAAAGATACAGATATTTCAATGTTTCTGCAAGAAAGAAGCTTTGCATCATATTGTCTTTCACACCTGTATTCACCTGAAATTCATAACATAATCACCAAATTATTATCTTTACACTAAACCAACCTCATACATATAAATTATTATTCTACTCCAAAAATCAATCTTTTTCTTAAAATTAAAAGCCTCCTTAATCCAACTTTACTTTTTGGCTGTACTAAAATGACTATTATATTGTTTTCTAAATCACAACTTATTTTACTTTTTAAAAAATAGATACTTGATTTAAGAGTAAATTAATTTTTGGTCCCAAAGTATAACTGTTTTTTTCAACTTTACTCCAATTAAGTTTTATCTTGCAAACTTGGTCCTTGTATGAGGTTTTTTGTAACATTTTTATTTAATCTCACCGATCAAAGTAGAATGACCAAAACTACAAAAACCAGCTATACTCATGGGCCAAAAATAGTCATTTTACTGGAATCGGGGACCTCCAAGACATTACAGAAACCTCAAATAAGGACCACTATTGCAAGAGAAAACTTTTTGAGCCCAAATTTGCAAAAATCAGCTATACTCAAGGACCAAAAATATACTAATTTACTCTTTATTTAATGAAGAGGAAATAAAACAAGATTTCTTATAAAAAAAAAAAAGCACAACTTTTTAAAAGAATTTTACAATTATATTCATTAACAGGTCATTAATTCAAACTAGAACCCATGAGGCTTGGTCCAAGGGCAAACTTGTCATTTTAGAAAACTAACAGCAAAAAAGTAACACCATCAAAGAGGGGGACCAAACTTAGAACGTAATCTAGCCATAAGGACATTTTTCAGAAAGAAAGAAAAATGAAAAAAAGATTCATTTTTGGATTGTACCCAGAAAAGAAAAAAGACAAATACTAATATATAATAATATAAAAAAGTTTAGTGATAGAAAGAGAAAAGATTACTTACATCCTTAAGTCCAACATATCCGGCCTCCACACGGGAGTTCTTTTCAAAAGCTTGAAAGATATTCCACCCCCAATCTTGATAAGTCTTGTTACCAGTCAAACGCCACAAATAAAAAAGGGATTCAACTGTTTCTGGTCTTAATATGTTCCATGATGTACCCACACTCATGTCCTACAATACAGTATTTTTTTTTTATTTCTTTTTAACATTATTATATATATACAAGTCAAATGCATAAATATTGACCAATCAATCAAGTAATAAAACTAACCTGCCCTGAATGAAAGAAATAATTTTCTCCTGCCAACTTTGTTGGTGTCGACTGATAAAAGTTATAGCATGTCCATGCAAGCTACATATAAATCCCAAATTTGCATCTTTATCTTTAACAAATTACTACATCTTTAAAATTTATAATTATGGTGGGATGAATTTAATTACCTCTTCTGCCAAATTTAAGAATTTTGTGGAATCAGCAGGACCATAACCAGATGAACCTAAGGCTATCATTCCTGGTGCAAAGCATGCCAACTCATCCATCTGCATGCATATATAACAACAAAGTATAATTTTTTTAAGAATTTTTATACAATTACTGGATTTTAATAAAGAATACCTTGTCGATCAAAGAATTCCCTATCTTTTCAGAAATGTATGTAAAAGATGAAGGTGCAGTTCTGCGCACCAAGCTCAATAGACCTTTCATTGATGTCTCCCACATTTCCCTATTTTAATAAAGTTTGTCATGAGAAAATGTGAAGCTGAAATAATTTCAATTACCCAAAATTACTAAAAGAATTCTCACCTATAATGCTTCACCTCTGCTGTTTTGTTTCCTTGTATCCAAACTTTAAGTAAATATTCATAGAAACTGCATCCAAATTTATATATGAATTTTAAAATCATGCCATTGATAAAAAAAAAAAAAAAAAAAAAAAGAGTTTTAGGAAGTAAATTTAACACCTGTCCCCCATGGCCCCAAAAGTAATGGTGGAATGAGATGTTGTTCCTCTGTGGGGGTTTATATAAATAGGGAGTAATCCATCAGCAGGAAATGTCTTGTTTAGCTCTAGAATAACATTTTCTACCTGAAATATCAATTTACAAATTACAGTATTAAATTTGGTCAAATATTCTCATACATGAATGACACTACGGGGAACATACATACCTTTTGTTGATACTTTGGATCTCCAGTTCTTTGACTTAATGCAATAAACTCCAGTTGCTCTGTCCCAGAATCTGCCAGGATACTATCACCCTGAGAAAATATATAGATACTTGAGAAAAAGACAAGTCAAAATTCTATTTTCTATGGTCAAAGTTTAAAACTTACCCCAGTCCAACCAGGGTTATGTGCATTACCATGAGCCAGGTTAATAATGTTGTAAGGAATACCAGAAGGAGTATTCCATGCTGGAAGTAACCTATCAGCTATGTCTTTTGCCTTTTCAAGAAAGACATTGTCTCCGGATAAATCATAAGCACTCAAAAGCCCACCTACAACCCTGTTAAAAAAAAATAATGATAACGATTAGGTTGTCTCATTGTATGATAATTACTAAATTGGTTACTGAATAATAAACAACAATATATATATTAAACCTTACAAAGCAACCTTATGGTCGTCTCAAACACACTGGCATCATAATTCTTATTGAAGTCCAAAGTGTTTGCAACCCACCTAGATAAAAGTGCACAAATATATAAAACAATCTCTATGGGCAAAAATAAGGAGTCCAAGTTTAATGAAAATAGATAATGGAACATACTCTTTAGCCCTTTGAAACTCATCATCCAGGCCCATTATATATAAGGTATCAAGAGAGTCTATTAAAGTTGCACCAAGACCACCAAAGCTATCCACACCATTCTTTGATTGGGGCTACAAAACAAAATATTAAAAGAAATCAGTATTTTATATAAAAATGATATGTTTGACTTAAAGAATGATATACCTGAAGTTCATCATGACCCCAAGCATATTTTTCATATGAGGTCCATGCATGAACCATAGCATCTTTGACTTTTTCTCTTCGTTGTGTCTCAATTGGATCAGGGACAAAACTGTCCGTTTTGGTTAGATCAGTTCTTTTGGTTGTAGTATTTATCTTTTTAACTGAAACACCACCTTCTTGTGTTAGTTCTCCTAGCTGCAAGGAGGCAATAAGTTTTAGATTACAGGACACTTGTAAGTTGTATGGATCTTGAGATAAAAATCAAAATGTGATACCTCATTTTGCAAACGTTCCATCTCTTCTTTCAACTTTAAGAGCTCTTCCTGTCAATCAATAGTGGTTTGTAAATACAGGAAATAAAACAAGTAAATTGTTGTTCTAACTCTTCCATATAAGTCTCAAGCCCTAAATTTTAACATGATATTCTACTACTCATCATATAGCTTGAAGCCTGGTTGATACTGAAGAGCTATTCTTATTTCTCTATAAATCTACCAGAAGCTAGAATAAAGGACTGACATTGGTGATCTCTTGCTACACGAATTTCCATTAACATATCAGAGAAACTGATCATAAGCTCGAAGCAGCATGATAGTTAAGAGAAATTTTCCCTGGATCTCTTTCTGTGTAGACCTAAATGAGATCACAAAACACCTATTTTGGCTGATTCTAGTTTGGTATTCCCCAAATCCAATCAAAAGCAAGCAATTTAGAGTTATTTCACAATCATTCCCAATCAGGGATCATCATTGCGTGTTACTTGAGTGGCCTTGATAAACTACGAGACAAATAAGACAAGGATCTCACGACCCTATAATGGAATTGCAAAGGGTAAAAGTTAATAGATATGTATGCCTACGATACCTCATGCTCCCGAACAAGAGTCTGACGATCCCATACGAAGAATGAGACGAAGACGAAAGCCATGAAAAGTAGAGCAAGGCGTTTGGGGCGTTTCAAGTAATAAGCCGGATTGACGTACCTCCATCGGATCGACGATGAGGATCTGCTCCTTGCCATTTTTCTTCCAATATTTAACAACTATATGTGTGTATATACTTATTATAAATATGTTACAACAACCGATCAATGGTGTAAGAATATGAAATCAGGTTTCCACATGTTACACAGCGGATAAAAAATTGAATATAAATTGGAGAAATGGAATGGGATCTAGATGGCGATCTCTCCCGTTTCGCACACGGTGTGGAATCTGTTATCCTCCAAGAAACGGGAGGAAGACGAAGACGAAGACAAAGAAGGAGATGACGTTGATGTTGGATGGATTATTATGACGGAAATCACCAAATGAAATTAATTGGAAAAAGGAAAGAAATTTATTATGAGTTTTTAACCAAATCCCCTCCCTGCAAGAGTGAAATCATTTTTTTTAACTCTTATGGTGATTATAAGTTAGTAGTATCGGAAGTTAGTATAATTCCCGTGTGTACTGATTAGAATTTGGGACGTCAATCTAAGAAACAAAACATATATGACGGTAGTCCCATTGGCATCAAATGCTGTTTTTTTTAGTAATTTTCTTTAGATGTAAGTGTAATATTAGTTTGTATTTTCATAAATGTTAATGAAGTTTTTATAATGGTAATGTAATTTGTTTGTTATATATTAAATGGTTGTGTACCATGTTTGTAATGTATGTTCTAAAATGGTAATGTATTTTCTAAAATGGTAATGTAGTCTCTGAAATTTTATGGATGAGAAAGTATAGTAGCTTCTTTGTTATGAAGTCAATGGTAATGCACACGAACTAAACAAGGGAATAAGAATGAACTAAAGAAGGATACAAACCAACGAAATAACATTATGGAGGTTAACCATTACAAAAGCTTAAATGTTACTAACATGTAACATGTAACAGCCATCCAATTGTACCAAATTCCTAATCAAATTTCTATAAAAAGAAAAAGGGCATAGTACAAGGTAGAGATAAGATGGATGATCCTAATAGTAGATCTCAAAGATGGCACATTAGTACCATATAACCATATAGGATGAGAAGGAAGCTAGAAATTTAAGAACCAAAGCACCAAAGTATACATTACACAAAAGAGTATTATAAAAACTAAGATATCTCTTATCATGGTTAGTATTTTTAAACAAAAAAGTAGAATATTATGTCATCATGGAAACACACGAATGAGTAGCAAGTACCCATGCAAGCCCATAGACAATAAAAAATAGCAAGACTTGGCTACTATTGGCCGAAAATGTATAGCGACGCTAAGTAGACAATCTCAAAATGTGAAAAATGCCAATAGTATGCACCCATCGTAAGATTATATGCAACTACACTGGTAAGCATATCCATCCTTAGCCTTTTTATGCAATGAGGCATCGATATAGTGGGCCTTTCCTGGAAGCACATGGGAAAATTAAGTTTTTGGTAGTAGTTATCGACTACTTCACCAAATTGGTGGAGTTAGAAGTCTCAGCAACAATCAATGTGAGGAACATGATTTTGTTTGTTTGGAAGCAAGCAGTATGTCGATTTGGCTTAATATCCATAGTCATTTTTGACAATAGGAAACGGTTTGTAGATAATCCTTTCATATAATAGTGTGAATTGTTGAAAATTAAGCAAACACTCACCTATGTGCCACAACAAACAACCAAACGGAGGTGAAAATTAGAATAATTCTAGATGGTTTGAAGAAAAAAATTGGAGCAAGGGCGATGGCTAGATTAATCTACCTAATGTCCTATGGACGTACAAAACAACGGTGAGAAGGAAAAATGTTCATTTAGCTTGGTTTACAGGTGGAAGCAGTGCTTCCACTAAAGGTGTTCATATTTAACAAGCGGGTCCAAAACCTAAACCTAGACGAAAATGAAGAAGATATATGGACTAACCTTGAATTACTCGATGAACTAATGGATATAACATTAGAGCCGGTCCTGAAAAATGAAATATTCTTAAAGGCTCAGGACGAACAAGAAAAAAAAAGGGCCCTTATCTTTATTATAATTTTGTATTTTTAAATAAAAATATATAATGAAAAAAATTGAGCCATGTGCAGCTGTTCACTTCCCCCCCCCCCCCCCCCCCCCCTAAGACCCCCATGTATAACATCCCTTAGGCAAGCACACTACAATGCCCTCAATGAAAACTATGACAATCAAAGAGTCAGATATCGTTCTTTTAAAGTTGGCGAACTAATCTTAAAAAAGAAAAAAGCAAGCCAACAATTAAAACAAAGGAAGCTCTATCCAAACTCGGAGGGCCCATATAGAATTGTTGAAGAAAACAAATGTAACTCTTACATATTGGAAATTAGATAACTCGATAGTGCCACACTTTTAGAATGCAAAAAGTATCCACTGATTTCACTTTTAAGAAATAACTAAGACAATGTACATATGAACATTGTACTGCGAAACAACAAGGAATGAAAATGTTTCCTAAAAAATGTTCCAATAAACCAAAGTGGCATTAGGGTCAATCCAGATGCACACCTAGAATGATCACAATTGAATTATAACGTTTAAAGTGGCACTCCGATCAATATTGATGCATACTTAGTAAAATCTTAATTAATTTATAACGTTTAAAGTGGCACTCCTATCAGTTCGAATGCACAATTAGAAAAATATTAATTCATTTATAATGTTTAAAGTGACACTTCGGTAAATCTGGATACACCTTTAGAAAAATATTAATTGATTTATAACGTTTAAAGTGACTCCGATCAATCCGGATGCATACTTACAAAAATCTTAACTGATTTGTGATGACTAAAGTGGCACTCTAGTCAATCTGGATGCACATTTAGAAAAATCTTAATTGATTTATAATATTTAAAGTGACACTTCAGTCCATTAGGGTGCACATTTAGAAAAATCTTGATTGATTTATTACTTAAATGAGAAAATTGTGTGCTGGGTAGACATGCAGTATATTGTTAAATGTCCTTAAACTTTTGTATCTTAAGTTTGGCTCATTTGTTTGACCTATAGTTTTGTAACATACCAAAATTTGTAAGGTAAAAATTTCATTTTTAGTTCAACCACAGACACTATTTAAATTGTAACGTCCCAAAATAATGACACAAAATTTTCATTTTTAGATTAATAAATCGTTAATACATAACAACTCCATAAAACCAAGGTAATCAAGATTTAGCAAAATATCATTAAATCAGAGTAATTCGCAAAATGCTGAACCATGTGGTGTGTGCTCTATAATCATCCCGAACCCTTCCATTTTAAAAACCAAAGTACCTAAAACATAAACCGAAAATTGTAAGCATAAAGCTTAGGTGTTGTTTGTTTTTTTTTAAAAAAAAACTCTTCAAACCGCTTTTTGATGCGCGGCGTAGCACACGCACAACACTTTCTCTCTCGCAGCAGTTTGTTTTTTGGAAGACTTCGGACTACAAAACCTATGTGCGTATGCTGTGTGGCGCAACACTTGACTTGCCTCTTCAAACCTCTTCGACTTTTATTTTTTTCCAAGTGTTTTTTAAAGAATTTTGGCATAAACTTTTTTTTACTTTTATTTTTTTTTAAACTTTTATTTACATATTTGATACAATTTCTCTTTATAGTTTCCAGAAATTTTTTGAACTTGATTTTAAAAAAAAAAGCTTTGATTTTTTTTTTTTAATTTTTTTACCGTTTCTGTTAATAATATTTTCAGTTTCTGTTGCATTTTTTTTAACGTGTGTAATTTTTTATGAATTTCGTAGACATCGTTTGCAATACTTTATTAATTTTTTTTATTATTTTCTTTTTTTTTATGTTTTATAAAATTAATTTTTTTCTAGAATAAAACTATTAGCTTCTTTTATATTTTTTTAAGTTTTTTTAATATTTTTGTTTTTTTACATGTTCTTTTTAGTATTCTTTCAATGTTTTAAGAGTAGAATTATTAAAATTTCGGTGCTGAGAACTATTTTCAGTTTATAAAATTAGTTTATTTAAATTTCAGTTTACTGCAGCAGTCTGCAGATGTTAAAAAAACAAGCATGCTTCTTATTATAGGCTGCAGTCGTTTGTTCCACCTCTTTTGCTACAGAGAATTGCAGAGGTGGTCCGCGGACTTCATGAATGTTCTCTTCGAAAAAACAAACAACATCTTAGTGAGTTCCCCAAGATACCACAGACCACACATACGTAAATCACATATTGGGCCCCCGCCCTCCATCGGGCCTCACCCGGTCTCGAATCCCACTCGATCTCGGGCCCCATCCGGCATCGAACCCTGCTCGGATTACAAATGTGTCATTCACTAGGCCCCGCTTGACCTTGGGCCCCGCCTGATACACACATAATCATATAAACATACAACCTACTAACATATGCAATAATCACAAAGACAATAGCATTCCATGCAATCATCGAGCCCCACCCGACATCAGGCCTCACCTGGTAATCATAAGACACATACTAATAATTAGCATACGATATCCTCCTCAGGCCTCGCCTGACATCGGGCCTTGCCCGGTAAACATATCATCATATAACACGCACAAGAGTCGAACAACTATCTAGCATCCTAACATAAAACCATGGGCTGACATTGGTTCCATCGACCCGCTAAACCCAGTGAGGAGACTCACCTCGCACTGCCGAAACACACACACGATCCCTGGTTGATGGCTAACAGATTCTCAAACTATCAATCTCAAAACAACACCCAATTACTAATTGGGTTCCAAACCATAACCATAAATCCATACTTGGGGTAAAAAAATCATTTTACCCTTAACCTAGCTTGGTCCAAGACCAAGGACCAATCTCATAACCTGAAAGGCCCAAAAGTCAAATAATCACCCAAGGCCCAATTATGGCATAACTTTCCAAATTGGGCTCAAACCCCTTACATGGGCCTTACCCTAAAGCCCAACCAAAATTCCTAGTCCAAGATACTCATACTCAGATGGCCCATAAGAACTCAAACACCCAAGCCCAAAAATGAAGCCCGACACGAAGCCCAAAAAGCCAAAACCCTCCTGACTGAGTACGCAGGGCATACTCAGCTGTACGCTAAGCGTACATGCAATCTGGCTTATATGTTGTGCGTACAGACTTGTACGCCCAGCGTACTCCTCCTATAAGCCATTTTCGACATTAAGCTCTTAATGCTTACGTACGGAAGTTCAAACCATAGATCTAAATCATAAACAACGTCTAGAACCATAAAGTCACCGACTTGGTGACTATACATGACCCAAACGAACCCAGTCTTGAAATATAGCCTTCTATTTCCATTAAATGAGCTCAAACTCAAGCATGGGGGATTATAAGCCCTAAAGGTGCCAACTTTATGAATCTAGGACCATAGAAACACCAAGAGTGGCAACTCTAAGCTCCCGGAATGGTATCAACCACTAAATCTCATCCATGGGACCAAAAAGGGTCCAAAACTCATACAACATAGATCTAAGCTAACAATGAACAAGGTCAAAGCTTTTTGCCTCTCACAAGTTGGAAATGAAGCACATACTTAAGATCTACAAGCTCCTCCTTGATCCACAACCTTGAACCAAGCTCCATTTTCTTGGAAATGGCCCAAAACACCAAAATGCACACCATGAGCTCAAAATCACAACCATGGAGGCTTAGAGACGATTTCTAGGGTTTTAGGTACTTGGAGACTGGTAAAGAGTCCAACCCTAAGGACTAAATGTGTTTATATAGGGTCCAATACCAAAAATTAGGGTTTCTTAACTCACCGCGTACTTCCTCGTATGCCCAATGTTCGAGGCTTCGCATTCCCAATCAGCCCTCGCACTACGCCTCGCGTACCCTCCTTCGCAGTAGTACGCCCCACGTACTCCCTAGGTACGCCCTGTGTATTAGGGTTTCCCCTCAAACCCTACACATTCTGAAGGCCATAACTTCTTTGATATACATCTGATTCCGACGATCCATATATCCATGAAACGATAACGAGACGCTCTATGTGTAAATCAACTCGTACCAACCTTACCATATCCTGAACGGACATCCATTTTCCATAAAAGCCCGAGCTGACAAATTACCAAAATACCTTTTAACTCCAAAACACAAACCGAATATTCAGATCATCCAATATACATCATCCACCTCCAAATGAGCCCAAAACTAAATTTTTCAAGGATCTTAAGCTTGCTAATACCCAATCCTTGATCACCACCCCGAAATGGAAATGATCTAAAACGGGGTGTTACAAACATTTTCCATCATTCATCTATTATTGTTATAAGACTAAATGAGTAATGATGTATACTTGTAAAAGTGTTGATAAAAGATGAAAGACCTAAGACTTCATGTGATTTTACTACTGCCTAAATACTAAATAATTTTGATTTAATACATAAATGTCATACATATTAAGAGAAAAGACTAACAACTAAAGACTTATGATTTGGAAAAATATACAATGGGGATGTTGTATGACTAAAGACACAAGAATTTTGAATGAAAGTGATTATTATATAATACTTAACTTAAAAATGATTTTTGGGATTCTTACTAGTTTAAGGAGTGTGCTATATCCTTTGACCATAAAGATTTTGAATCTCAGTATTCCTCGATAGAAATTCCCAATACATAATCTATTTAGTTTGACTATATTCAGATTATAAGATAATGAGGAAGGAATTAGAGGATAATCTTTTGAGATGTGACTTTTTTACAATTTAAGACTACGAGACCGTAGTTTCCACGAATATGATTTTAAAGAATCTTAAATGATTTTTCAAAAAAAGTTAATCATTTAAAATAAAATAGAGGTTTTCAGAAGTTAACAAACCCAAATGAGCAATATCCACAAAGAAAGCAAGCAAATTTTTCTTTTTTTGAAAATGGGGGTTTCACAAATAAATAAAAAGGGAAATAAAAAGGTAAAGAGAATTGTAATGGTTCCCTGAAAGACAGACAATAAATTAAGGCAAGAGAATGATGTCACGTCCCTCGCCATTAATGCGATACGACGACAATTACAACTAAAGCGACAGTTTGTAGGCCTCAAGTGTATGTGTGTCTTGGCAACGTTAAAAAGCATGTAGAGATGTCACTCGGTTGGATAAGAGACCAAAACAAGTGTTTAAATATAGATAACAAAGCATGTTAGCTCTATTTCATCATCCAGAATTAAGGGGATTATAGGGGATCCACCTTCTAGGCTTATAGAGGATCTACCATCTGACATTGAATCTAGATGGTCGAATCCAAACAGAATGTCTAATCAATATCTCTCCTTATTATAATAAACACCCATGATAACACAAGTAGGAAGACAATCCCTTAAAATCAGGAGCAAGGATAAATGCCACACTTACTAAATACTAAATCCATAACACACCTAATACCTTGGATATAAACAATATTATCCAAGGCACTGTCACAATTAGTTACATCTCCCATGCACTTCCTATATAAACTAAGCAACATAGACGACTCAAAGCAAGACAAAGAGAGTCCAACAACAATAGAGATACACACTCCTACAGTCTTAACTTCATCCTGTTATATACAACCCTTTTGCTCTAGCTTAGGCATCATAGAGTATTACCGGGAACATCCCTATAATACTCATGACCCTCTTTGTTAACCTATCTAAGGTTCTACGGTCATTCATAACAAGGAAATCCCAGCCCTAGAAACTAGAAACTGTGCACTTAATCATTTCCATTACACCTAATTTTGCTTACATTATTAAGATATATTTATCTTGGCCCCTTTGGTTTCAGGAAAAAATCAACTATTCGTATTGTAACACTCTAAATTTTCAAATAAAATTTTCGTTTTTAAAACCACACAAAACACAATTTCACATTTCTCAAACCCAAATTTATAAGTTGTTCAAAACACAAGACAACAAAATGTTTGACAATATTTGATAGCTTATTCTATTTCCTTATTTTTATTAGTTTATTTTAGTATTTTAGCTCTTTTAATTAGTATTGCATTGTATATTTTTTATTTTCTTTATCATGGATCGTGTCGGGTACTTTTTTTATTTTGCATGAGATATTTTGTAGGGTTTTGAAGCTTGTTGCGGTTGTGGATTAGCTTGGAATGGGCTTTGTGGGCTTTCGAGGCATTATTGGGCCTTGCGGATCCATAAAAGGAGATTTGGGCTTAAAAAACTAAAGACCTGGATGAAGTGGGCTTGTGAAGATGGGTCATGGATTGTTATTTTGGGCTTGGAGCATCCATATTTGAAGCTAAAAGATGATTGATTAATTTGAATCATGTGAGATATGGAGGGGACCAAGAGAATCTTGGGTAGTGGAGGAAAAATAAGCCAATAGCATTCCAACAATATTTGCGCGGGTGGATTCTCACGTGCGCGGGTACCCACCCAACTGCCCAGTTTTGGCATTTTGGTCATTTGGCTTACTATTTACCTTGGGGGTTGGATCTTTCAGCAATATTTTAAAAATTATGTTCATAGATCTTGATGTTATAACATTAATATACATGATTTGTTAGATTGCAAAACATATGTTAATTATCCATGCACGTTTTTCTTGTATTTTGCCATTTTACATGAGACATCTTTCAAAACAGTTTGTCATACTATGAAATACCAACTCCTTAAGCCCACGAGACGGTAAACCCCTCTATTAGATCCACACATTTGGTCGGACTCGCACATTCATTTTGACTGTTGATATTCCTATTCTTTCCGGTGTGTGTGTGTCTCTCTCTCTCTCTCTCTCTCTCTCTCTCTCTATATATATATATATATATATATATATATATATATATATATATATATATATATATATATATATATATATATATATATATATATATATATATATATATGAGTTATAGTTTTAAAATGTAAATCACAAATCAGTGACAAAAATATCTTTAAATGATAGTTTATTGTATAATTATTGCGGTTGTTTCATGAAAATGATTAATCTAACAAGCCATGTTATAAATAACCAAGTGATCCTATGGCTTTGGTTTAGACGTTCATTCATGAATTAGTACTTCTCACTAAAGTTCCTTAACACATATCATTGAAAACTCAATAAACATCGCATAACATTTCGTCTAATGAGTTCATGGTTCTGAGACAGAAATATAACTACAAAAGATGTTAAAACATTTGTCTTCCATCAAAATGGAATCACTTGAGTGGTACCTCTATCTATGATATCAAGTCATAAATCCAGAACCTTAAGAGACCTTAAAAGACCTATGTAAGATTGTAAGAATGACTTGTTGCATCATAATCCATAACATTTTTTTTGTTTTGTTTTTTAATGACTTATCAACTCTATTTTAAAGTGTTTGATACCAAGCGATCACCACCAGGGGCACTGTTTTTGTGATTGATTAAACATGTATGCAACTTGACTAATCTGCCCCTATCATTAGCGAAAGACTATTCTACTTTCAGCCTTCACATTAAACACATAGATATGTAATTCAAATGGGAAGTGATTTGTACACAAATATATATGCTTTAGAGGGGTTATACAATACACATAAAGAAGCATATCATTGTTATGTATGAATAAAAAAAGTTGTGTAGAGATCAGTTCCCAATTCAAATACTTTTGAACTTTTCCACGGTTGGGTTGTACAAAAAAATTCTAAATTTTGAAATCGAGTACAACATAAAATTTAATCAAGAAAATTCACAATTGAAGAAATATGATTCAGTCCTTCAAAAAAAAAAAAAAACAAAACAAACTCTTGGTTGCCATCTAGTCACGAAGTCAAAGAATGGGGTGCTGCTCAGAAAGGATGAATGCATGAAGCAGACACTGTGCAGTATGAGTTTCATCTGATGTTCCAGATAATACTACTCGCCCTCCATCCGCCGAATCATGTATCGCCACCTGTGCACCTGATATCTGCACTCAAAACCCTTTTTTCCAATTAAAAACAATACATCACTTTCATTTAAAAGAAAGAAAAAAAAAAGCAAGTGGACTCACTCACCTGCTTTATATGAGCTAAGTTGGTCTTGTTATCTCCATATATGGAGCCTAACAAGCTTTGAGGAACCATAATCTCAACATTTACAGTTACACTTCCTCCTTCAGATTCACCTACTTCACTTGTATACCTGTTGCTGCTACCTGACTGGACAACAAATACAAAGAAGTTACTGTTTGCAGTTTTACCAAACGTACAATTCTATCATTTGGTAGATTCTTTTAAACTACAATGCATTAATTTAAAAAAAAAAAATAGGATGCTATAATACACAAATAAATGAAAGTAGGTTGGCATTTCTAGCACATATTAATCACCAACCTGAGAATTCCATCTCCCTGGAGGTGGAGGAGACTGCCTATTATTGTGTGAAGGAGCATATCCAGGTCGTTCATTGGCATAAGGATAAGGATATGGCCCATGATCAAAATAAGGCCCAGGTCCAGGCCCATATCCATATCCATATCCTTCATTGGCATAAGGAGGTGGAGGTGGATGTGGAGGTTCAAAAGAATGATCATGTCTTGGCCTGAATGAAGGAGGAGGCCTCATTTCTTGAACGTGATTTGGATAATATGATTTCACAGGAGGAAATACAAATACAGTTTCACGAAGTCTCCCAGTGATTTCAAACAAAGCATCTTGAACAGATTGTAAGCTGCCAGTTACCTAAATTACCCCAAAATTAACATTATATAAAGATACGACAAACAATCATATTTTTTTTTATAAAAAAAAAAAAAGTTATAAAAAAACCTACCTTACCTGTACAACTTCATCATTTGGCATACCATACTTTGTAAGTTGATCTTTAGGAAATATCTGTATGTTAGCACCAGTAAGTCTTCTCATTTCTGAAATAATAACGCCACCTTTACCCCATAGACACCCAATCTGGCGTGAGTGTACCAGAAGCCTAGCAACAATTGCAGCACCTGATTCAAACCCAATCTCTGCAATTCTACCATGGACACGAAGAACAGCATCTTGTGCAGGAGAATGCCTTTGATCCAAACTCTGTGTCAATTATCCCAATAAATCAATTAATAATTACAAAAAAAAACCAAAACAAAATATATGTAGCTTTTTATAATTAATTAATTAATTAATTCTCACATGCCTCTCGTGCAGATATTACAACCACCCTGTCATCTGATTCGGGTGCTGAGTCAGCGATTTTTATAGATGCACCGGTTTCTGATTGTATTGCTCTTCTGATGGACCCACCTTTGCCTATCAAGCTGCCAACTTTGTCAAACTGACATAACAATCTGAATACAACTTCCTCTTCCATGGGTATTCTGTGGTGGTTTGGGTTCCCGATGCCTTCAGGACCTGAAACAGATAAATAATAATAATGATTGTTTTTGAAAGGCAGTTGTTTAGGAAGGAAAGGAAAAAGTATCATTAATAATACCATATCCATGAGGCTGAGGGATCATCCCTATGGGCCTGTTACTGTTACTGCCACTGGTGGTTGCATCTGCCCTTGGATTTTCTTGAAGACAACTTGATACAGATAATAGAGCCTTCTTTACAGCTGAAAACTTTCCAGCCATCTGCATATATCAATCACCAAACATACAAAAATCTATACTTAAGAAAAATGGGGTATTGGGGTGCATTTCCATTTGTTAAAGATAATTAATTTAACATTTGAGGTCAGAATGTCACATTGTACGGTTATATATTGCATGATGTCTTACATGCAATATATTCCTTGTACTTAAAGGTTATAAATATATGATATCACATGCAATGGTGGAGCTAAAAAATGGATATACGGGTACAAACATAGTAGAAATTCAAAATACTACTCAAAGTTGCTTAATATTTAAAGTCGTACATCCCAAAAATATATAAATAAAAAATTACAATTGAATCCGCCGAGTTTAAATCGATCAATGATATTATAGTAACTTGTAGAGACACAACATTCTAAATGAATGAGACAAAACAATCGTTTAAAACATGATCACCCATGCTATTATGCAACTTATTTTTTTGACACAAGGCATTAACACTCCCTCTACATTTGTCAACCGGAAGAATCAATATTAACTTGCTAAGCAAAAGCACTAGTGGATATGTCACATGCTTATTTGTTTCAACAAGTTTCATTAAAAGGGAACTAATATCATGCATAGTTTGCAACTCAACATCGCTTATGAATGTATCAAGTTGACAATCAAGAGTCATCAAATCAGAGCTTGAAAATTCGAACGGATAGAAAGTAGTAAGTTTAAGCACTTTTTCATTGTCAAAAGGAAAAGTCATCTTTAGCACAATAGCACTTAAACAAGCCATGCATGTCAGCAACTCCAAATTCACTTTATCAAACTGATATTAAGTTGTAAGTCGATTACTCCTATAAACACCCCCACACAAAAATGATGAAGATTTGTCTTTTGTTGAACAAAACATTTTAACCTTCCTTTAATAATATATTCGGCACAACAATGTCATATTAATTGCACAATGATGTGACTTCATTCATGTGGGTGTCCCATCCAAGGTCTCTTGTTAGAATCATTTGATTTTACCTTTTGTGGATCAACTAATGTCTAGTATATTTTGATATACCAATGATTTGTGTGTTGTTTAATAAAGAAAAGATCAAGACATTGTTAGTGCAATATATATGCATTGTTGTTGCGAATATAAAAGCTCATTATATTCCTCAAAGAAGGTAAAAGAGTTTTGTTCAACAAGCGACAAATCTTCATTATTTTCAAATTGAAGTGTTTACAGGAGTAATCAACTTACTATCACAAGAGCTTACATGCATGGCTTGCTTAAGTCCTAATGATAGCTTCTCTTCTTTTGAGAAGGAAAATGTATTTAAACTTGCTACTCATTATCCTTTCAAGCACAAATTTAATGACTTTTGATTGTATGATTATATTCATAAGCGGTGCGAAAAAAGATGGCAAACTTTAAAATACGCTATGGTGTTGGTTCCAATGATGTTTGTTGAAACAAATAAGCATGTGACTTATCCACTTGAGTTTTTGCTTATCAAATTAATGTTGATTCTTCTAGTTGCTACGACAAGTGTAAAGAGAGTTTTTCGGAATGACATGTCAAAACTAAGTTGCAGAATAGCTAGGGTGATCAAATTTTAAACGATTGTTTGGTCACTTTCATTGAGATGGACGTGTTTCTACAAGTTCGTGATGGTGATTTTATCGATCAGTTTCAACCAATGATGACTTGGCAGATTCAACTGTAACATTTATTTATATAATGTTTTTAGGATGTATAACTTTAAATATTAAGCGACTTTAAACATGAATTTGAATTTCAACTATGTTTGTACCCCGATATCCGCAGCCACTACTCGTGAGAGTCAGGTTACTCATCCCAAATATAGATATAGTGTATGCCATACTCTAGGTATTTTGTCACATCATTGTGCAATTATCTCCCTTATGTGGGTTATCAATGCAAGAGATAGAGGGGATCATACTTGACTTGAGTTGCTCACATAAAATCAAGGTAGTAGATAAGAGTAGTATGGGTAATGGGTCTTTAGTTACTTATGTATTTCTCAGTGGTTTCCTTCACCTGTTCTAATTCCTTTACTTGTTCTATTTTCTAGGTCTTTAAATTCTGTATTTATTCTTCTTATCTATTATGTATTTTTATGTGCAGTTATGTATTTATGTTCTTATTTATTCCTTTACATGTTCTATTTCCTAGTCTCCTTTTTTCTTTTATCAGTTTCATGTTTCTAGCAAGGCTGTCTACATCTCTATTGAAGGAGTATCATTCATCCAACACAAACTAAGTACATATGGAACAATTTATGCACATCAAAGATGCCAAATATGTATACCACTTGTAAATTGAAGAAAGATGGTATATGCCATTACCTGAATCAACTCATCCCCAGGGGATGCACACTCTGGAAGTTGATCTTTGGGCAAAACCCTCACTTGAGCTCCACTCTCCTGCCGGATCTTTTCAATGATCTTTCCTCCTCTACCCAGCACACATCCAATCTGATTACTGGCAGCCAACATCCTGCATACCACCGGTCCTTGTTGTATCCCACCACTGCCTTCTGTGGAGTTGTCTTCACCATTCTCACTCTCCTCCTTGAACATTTTACTTCGTTCTTCATCGACCTTCAGTATCCTCTCAAAGATCCTAATCAGTGCCTTCTGAGCAGGCGATTCCTCACAGTTGGAATTCCCTGATTCTTCGCTATTAGAATCGTCATTATTACTATTAGCAATATCCTTATTCTTATGAGTAGAGTCAGCAGCCACTATGACGATCACCCGCTCTTCGGTACCATGGGTATAGTCGTCAATTCTAATTTTAGCACCGGTCTCTTCACGAAACTGGCGGATGATGGCACCGCCCTTCCCGATGACACCTCCGGTCTTTGCAGCAGGGCATAGAATACGGAATAGGGTTTCTCCGGAGGAGAGTTTGAGAGAGCGAAAAGGGTTATTGTTGTTAGATTGAGGAGTGGCGGGGGAGGAGGGAAGAGGATGGTGGTGTTGATGGCGTCGCTTGTTAGAAGAGGTCGGTGTAAGGTGAGGATGGTCAGACCTATCAGCGGTGGAATGGTCGAAGGGACGCTTATTTGGAAAGGAAGCATCCATTTGAAATACACACAAGTAACCTAATTATCAGAACAATCGACAAATAATTTCATAGCCGATAGAACACAGAAGAAGAAACCGCCGCCACCGTCGTCGTCTGGTAGCTCTCAACTGTCAGCTCTGCAGGTTAAAATTCATTTTCCGTTCCGGCGCTTCCACTTTTTTTTTTATCCAAGTGTAAATTAATTATTTTCACAGATTTTAGTTGAGATTGTCAAAATTAGTCCCTTAACATGTAGTTTTGTTATTTTTGGTCAATTTTATAGCAACTTTGATCTTAGAGGTTTTTAAGAGCATTTGAATGATTCATATCTCAATAATTCTTAAGGATCCGAATCAATCTATCTCTAAACGTGTAACGACCCAATTTTTCAAAGAAAATTTTTCACTTTTGAGTTAATCAAAACCAATCTCATAGACCGTAGATTCCCAAACATATGTTTTCAAATTAACATTCATTACATCTTTGTTTTCTTTTTTAAAACATCAGAGGGTCCCAAATACATTAAAAAGAGAGATAGAGTGTGCGCCACATCATCACGTCGGGCCTTTGCCCTTGGGCTCAGAAGTACCTGAAACAAATCAACAACATGTAAGCGAAATGCTTAGTGAGTTTCTCAGAGCATACCACACACAATCACATACACATATCCTGTTAGCTAATTAAAGCTATAAACATGCCACAAAAACCATGCAATACAATCCAGCAAGAATGTCATGGGCTACCCCACATGGTCTTTACCTAAGACTGACATGGGCTACCCCACATGGTCTTTACCTAGGAATGACAAGGGCTACCCCACATGGTCTTATATCCAATGTCGCGGGCTCCCCCCGGGGTCTTCCATACCAACATAATATCACATAACATATCAATTCATAAATGAATAACACACATACAACATGTACACATAATGGGTCGGCCTTGGTTTCGTAGACCCATAAGTATGGTGAGAAGACTCACCTCCGTCCGATGAATATGAATATTGCCTTCCTAGTAATTTGCAGCCTCCCGAGCTGAATAACAACAATAATAATACAATCAATGATAGGTCCTTAAATTACCCAAGTAAAGACCCAATCTTTCAAAGTCTACCCCCAAGGCCCAATTACCCTTTTCTTGCAAATGGGCCCCAAAGTCCAAGTCCAATATCCTTAATGGGCCCCTTGGCCCAATAAGGCCCAACCGATAAAGTCCATGGCCCAATCAGATGAAAAGGCCTATAACTCACAAAATCCAATCAAGCCCAACAACCAAATGAGGCCCAAAGGCCCATAGGCCCAAAACAGCTTAGGGCCCAACTGAGTTGTGTACGCCCAGCGTATCACCCTGGTACGCGCAGCGTACTGAAGGTTTGGGCACTATGCGTCACGTACAATTGGTTACGCCCAGCGTACAATCAGCTTAAGCACTTTTTCCATTAAGTGCTTAATACTCGCATCCATCACATCTAAAAGTCAAATCTAGACCTGTTCAAACATCCTAAGGCATAAAGTTGCCAACTTTATGCCCTTGCATGTATCATAAACACCCAACACTTCCATTAAGACCTTTCCAAGGTCCTTAATCCATGCATGAGGTCAATATATCCATCAAGATCCCATTTTTATGCTTCTAAGTGACTAAGGGACCTCAGATCTGTCATTCCTACCTCATGGGGTTGCTTAACTCACCACAAGAGGTCCAAAACCAACCAAAAAGGGTAAACTGGAAAACCCTAGCTAGATCTAAGAATTTAGATGAAAATGTGCAAGCTTTTTACCTCTAGAAGTCTTGCAAGATGACCACAATACAGATTCTTGAAGCACCAAACCGATCCAAGCTTGCCTAGCAACTCCCCTTATTGAAAGAACTCCAAAACGCTCACCAAAACCCTCTTCTTAAGCTCAAACTCTGACTCACATTCTATCCCAGCTGAAAGTAGATGAAATGGGGCTAAGGAGGCTGATAGGGCTTGGTCCCAGAGGCCAAAAGATGTTTAAATAGGGGTTCAAGTCCGGATTTAGGGTTTTGGCCTTCCCTTGCGTACACCCGACGTACCCTTACGTACACCCCGTGTACGCGAAATGCCCCCGCGATCATTCATGCAGAGTACGCTAAGCATACTTATAGGTACGCCCAGCATACTCCAAGTGACCATTTATGACACAAATGGAATTCTTCGAGGGTCTCAAGCCATACATGATTTAGGGCATTACAACTCTCCCCCACTTGAAATAGACTTCGTCCTCGAAGTCTGTAGTCGTGAATAGATCAGGATAATGCTCCCGCATTTCCTCCTCCGGCTCCCATGTCCATTCGGAGCCCTTTCGGTGCTGCCACTGCATCTTTACCAACTTTACTTCTTTGTTGCAAAGACCCTTCGTCTTCCTATCCAAGATGGCGACCAGCTTCTCAACATAATTCAGGCTCTCATCCACCTGAATGTCGTCTAAGGAAACAACTGCGGTCTCGTCAGCAACACACTTACGAAGCTGAGACACATGGAAGGTGTAACGCCCGTAGATCCGGGCTAGTCAATTTAAAGGCAATAGGGGTCGAAAACGACCTTTCGACAAAACATTATTTAGAATAAATAATCTTAACCAAGTTGTAGGATATGTCACAAGGTTTTCGTACATATAAAGAACGCCAAAATCCGAGTTATAACGAAGAAGTTATGACCCGTTGAAGTTTTGCGATGGAACCGACACGATACCGGGAAGCGTAAATAGTGAATTTACGATAGAGCGAGATTTAGCCTTAGCGATCTAAATGAAAGTCGTAGAATATGTTAAACTAAGAACATCAATAAAAAGAACGCCCAAATCTGATTTCGTATGAAGAAGTTATGATTTTTCGAAGTCTCGAGCTAGCAGTGTACAGCCCGAAATTCAAATATTAAGCGGTTTTTAGCCGACACGACCTAAACGAGAATCGAAGATCTCGTTGAGAGTATCGTAACGAGAAAAAGATGGGCGAAAACGGATGTCGGATGAAGAAGTTGTGAGGATTTAACGGACCAATCGTGTCCCGGCCCGTTAATAATATAAAATTTAAAATCGAGCCAAAATTAGACGACGAAGTCTACACGAAAGTTGTAGAGTACGTTCCACCTTCGCGTGGATATAAAGAACGTCAAAAACGGAGTTCGTATGAGAAAGTTACGAATTTTTAAAGTTGAAGCATGAATCTACGAAGTCTGTTGCGAGGATTGATGACGTGGCTGCATCTGGGCCGCCCATCGCTGATGAAGGAACGCGCTTCGGATCATGCCACGAAGCCTTCGCATTACGCCCGGTGTACGAAGTTCGGTACGCCCCGCGTACCTTTGGTCTTATCCGGGTCCTGTCCGAGTGCGAGCCAGTTGGGTCATACGTGTCCGCGTTATCTGAAGTTACGCCCCGCGTAGCCAAGGATTACGCCCAACGTAGTCCGAGGCCTCGCAGGGTATAAAAAGGGGCGAGGGCCTTCGCATTTTTCACACAATTTTCCTTCTCTCTCTAGATTTATTTCTCTCTCTAGGGTTTCTAACCCCCCCTAAGCCCTAGTTAAACCCCTAGCACCCTAAGGAAGCCCCGAGGCTCCCGAAGTCCCGAGAAAAAGGAGTTTTTCGGTTTCGAAACGCTGCTCCAATTAAGTTCCGGTTTTCGATAAAATCCGCTGTAAGTGTGCTACGCTTACGCAATTTTTAATATAGCTTTCAAATAATTATAGGAATGTTATTAGGTCCTTAAAATAATTATTTGGGCTATTATTATGAGTTATATTGAGTGTTATTAACGCTTATATAATAATAATAATAGTCAGACTAATTAATTTGTCGCGGTTATCGTTAGACTAAACCCTAGTGGTATTGGTACTAGGTTTTATCGAAGGAAAATCGTTTTGAGAGTATCAAAGCGTTGTCTGAGTGCTGAGTCATCACCTTTCAGGTGAGTGCATGGTCCCCTTCAACTTACACATAGATATGAAGTATTTACTACGTGCTATGTGTGCATATTGTCTGTTTACTTGCTGTCTATGCTCGGTGAAAGATTTTATACATGTTTTAAATGATTTAAACTATATATGTATTTTATATCTACGAAAATGTTGGGGTAAAACATGGGTAGATATAATAGATGAAATATGAGTTGGACGATGAGTCGAGAGGTGATATAGACTATGAGGTGCGGGTGAGAGGTGTACGATGTGAGAAACCTTTTTCCCAAACGATGTCCTCGTCATTCAGCAGAGTATGGATGACAACCACAGACTATTCTAGATAGTCCAGTGGAACACTAGCAGGCTCGCAACTTGTAGGTGTTGTGAACGATGTGTTCACTCGGTGTACTCTAAATCTTGGTGATCATGCAGACTTGATACCTAGACCCTGGTGATCATGCAGACTTGGTGCCAAAACCCTGGCGACTATGCAGACTTAGTGCCTATTGTATAAATTCTGGCGACTATGCAGACTTAGTGCCTAAACCCCGGTAACGATGGACTTCGTGTCGATTCCTTAGGATGATCCTTAGGAATGTATGAACGAGGAATGGTTGATTCTTAGGGTAGATCCTTAAGAATAAAGAAGATAATGGGGATGGGTAATTGGGTTGATTGTTTGATTGTTTGAACATAATAATTATATTATTGTGGGTCGAAAACCCTATGTACTCACCAGGTTTCCCAACCTGACCCACTCAGTTTATTTATATCACAGGTGTTGATATGAAGTCACATTGCACTGAGAGATTTAAAGAGATGTAGATCACTAATGTAAATAAATGTAAGTTCTGTTTATGCTTATGTTTCTGTATTAACGAATGACATCCCAAACGTTTTAAAAGGAATAAAGTACGTTTCTTCAAAAAATGTTTTAATAACGTATTTATCGTGTTTTTCTGGGAACAAATTCCGCAACATTTTTATTAAAAGAAGTACTCTGATTTTTATAAAGCATAAACAAAATCGGTATTTTCTGGCCGTGAAAATGGGGATGTCACAGAAGGTGTTGTGAATCTGACTAAGCTCCTCTGGAAGCTCTAAACGATAGGCTAACTTGACCACTCGAGCTATGATCCTGAACGGGCCTATAAATCGAGGTCCCAACTTGCCTATCTTACGAAACTTGATAATCCCCTTCCAGGGTGACACCTTCAACAAAACAAAATCCCCCACCTGAAACTCAAGATCCGATCGTCGTCGATCAGCCTAACTCTTTTGACGGCTCTGTGCGACCCGCAATTAGTCGCGCACCTGTTGAATCAACTCGATGGTCTTGAGTACCACCTCCGTACTTCCCATCACCCGATGACCAACCTCGTCCCAGCGCACTGGGGTCCTGCACCTCCGACCATATAACATCTCGAATGGAGCTCGCTCGATACTGGCATGATAACTGTTGTTGTATGAGAACTCTGCCAGTGGAAGGTACGTATCCCAACTTCTTCCAAAATCCAGTACGCATGCCCGCAACATGTCCTCCAATGTCTGGATCGTCCTCTCACTCTGACCGTCTGTCTGAGGGTGATATTTTGTACTGAAGTATAGCTGAGTACCCAGTTCCTCGTGGAACTTTTTCCAAAACCTGGATGTAAACCGAACATACCTATCCGAAACTACTGACACTGGCACCCCGTGCCTAGCCACCACTTCTCGAACATAGATGTCTGCCAACTTTTTATGCGAATATACTCTCGGAGATCGGAATAAAGTGGGCACTCTTCGTTAGTTTGTCCACAATAACCCATATGGCATCCACTCCCCTCGCCGTCCTTGTTACCTTCGTAATGAAGTCCATAGTGATCTTTTCCCACTTCCACATGAGAATGAGTAACGGCTGAACCTTGCCATGAGACCGTTGGTGCTTTGTGACATCCCCATTTTCACGGCCAGAAAAGACCGATTTTGTTTATGCTTTATAAAAATCAGAGTACTTCTTTTAATAAAAAATGTTGCGGAATTTGTTCCCAGAAGAACATGTTAATTGCGTTATCAAAACATTTCCGAAGAAATGAATTTTTATTCCTTTTAAAACATTTGGGATGTCATCGTCAATACAGAAACATAAGCATAAACAGAACTTACATTTAGTTACACTAGTGATCTACATTTCTTTTAAATCTCTCAGTGTAAGTAGCTTCGTATCGTCACCTGTGATACAAATAAGCTGGAGTTGGTCAGGTTGGGAAACCTGGTGAGTACATAGGGTTTTCAACCCACAATAATATAATTATCATGTTTAAAAAATTAAACAATTAACCGAATTACCCTTCCCCATTTTCTTCTTTATTCTACCATAAAGAATTATCATAAGGGTCATCTCGTATATCGTATTTACCTCTCATCTCTTTACATCACATTCTCTTATATGTTCGTTCCTAAGGCATGAATACATAGTTACAACATCGCCTGAACTCGTAATTCATGGTAAGAGTATCATCACATGAATATGCAGTCTCAACATCACCTGGACTCATAATTCATCGCCTACAGGTTATAAGTTTGTTGGTGTTTCCACGGGTTGTCTAGAATAGTCTGTGGTCGCCATCTATACTCTGGTAGATGACTACATCTCCATATTACCGGACAAGGTTTTGGTATCCTACATCACCGATTCATCATCACCTATCTATCCTCACCTAACTGTCATCACCTTCCTATCATCATCTATTTCTCATCATTTTATTTCATCACACACCAACTATTTCATCTACCTAAGTTTTATCCCAACATATTTGTAGATATAAAATACATATACAGTTTAAATCATTTAAAGCGTGTATAAAAATCTTTCACCCAGCATAGACAAGTATTCAGACAGTATGCACACATAGTACGTAGTTTATATAAAATACTTCATATCTATGTGTAAGATGAAAGTAACTATGCACTCATCTGATTAGGTGGTGACTCGGCACTCGGACAACGCTTCGTTACTCTTAAAACAATTTTCCCTCGACAAAACCTAGTATAAAAAACACTAGGGTTTAGTCTGACGTTAACCACGACTAATTAATAGTCTAACTATTATTATTATATAAGCATGACACAATACTTTTCACCCACTATATACAGACGAGGCCAGACATGGAACACCGGATGGCAGGATCATTTCGGCAAAAAAGCTCTTCTGAATCTAGCAACCCAACTGGCCCTCCAAACCAGAACCCCCGTACCGCGAGTGGTTAAAAAGATATTATAACGACGCTTAAATGACCCATAATAATAGCCTAAGTAATTATTATAAGTTCCTAATAACGATACTATATTAAAACATAAGCTATACTATAGGTAGGGTAGGTATAGCTCACTTACAGCGGGTTTCCTTGGAAACGGGGCTCCGCCGGAGCAGAGTTTCTCAGCCAAAGGCTCTTCTTTTCTGAGTCGTCAGGCGCTCTGAGGCTTCCGCCTCATGCTAGGGGATTCCCTAGGCTTTTTGGGGGGTTTTGGGAGGTTTAGAGAGAGTTTCTAGAGAGAGAAAGAAGGGGTGAATGTGTGAGGTTGAGGGTTACCCCAACACCTCTATTTATAGTGCTCCTGGAGCGTCACCACGTCGTGGTGTTGTGTAGGCTCCAAGGCTTCGTCTGGTGCTAACACGTGGCGACGCACAGGGTGGAAATCAACCGGTTTTCAAAAATTTATAACTTTCGCATACGAACTTTGTTTTCGACGTTCTTTTTTTCCACGCGTAGGTAAAAACAAGATATACAACTTTCATTTAGAGTTCGTCGGCTAGTTCTCGATCGATCTTATATTTAACAGTAGGAGGAGATTAGACTGTTAAATGACCGCGGAGAATTCGTAACTCCTTCATATGGACTCTATTTTCTTCTGTCTTTTTACCGTTGAGCTCCTATTAAGGATATCTTTAACTCTCATTTAGGTCATGTAAGCCAAAAACTGCTCGAACTAAAATTCGAGTTTCGGGTCGTGCACTGTTAAGCTAAATCTTAGAAAATTCATCACTTCCTCATACGAAGTCAGATTTGGGCGTTCTTTTTATGGACGCTCTCGGTTTAACATATACTATGACTTTTGTTTAGATTACTAAGGCTAAAAAATTCTCTATCGTAAATTCACTATTTACGCTTCCCGGTGTCGTGTCGGTTTTGCCGTAAAACTTCGACGGGCCATAACTTCTTCGTTATAACTCGGATTTCGGCGTTCTTTATATCTACGGAAACCTTGAGACTTATTATACAACTTTTTTAAGACTATTTATTCTAAATAATCTTTTGCCAAAAAGTTGTTTTCGACACTTATTGCCTCTAAATTGACTAGCTCGGATCTACGGGCGTTACATGCTCGACCTTGACCTTCCTGCAGGTCAAGCACCGCTCCACAAACCAGGCGATTTCCCGTTTCATGAAGGGCCACCAATAACTCAATATTAAGTCCCTATACATTTTTGTTGCACCCGGATGTATAGAAAACTTGGACTTATGCGCTTCCTCTAACAGTGTCTGCCTCACCCCCTGCCAATGGTACCCACACTCGGCCACACTGAGTCAAAAGGTCGCGGCTATCCTTGACAAACAAAGGATACTGACCCCAAATTTTCTCTATTTTCCAGTTCTCCTTCTTCACCCCCTCAACCTGAGCCCCCCTTGATCATTTCCAACAAAGGCGAAATCACTGTCATCCTCATACAAATGTCCCTAATAAGGGACCCCGTCGCCTTGCGACTCAAAGCATCGGCCACCATGTTGGCCTTCCCTGGATGGTATAGGATCTCGCAATCATAATCCTTCAGTACATCCAACCATCCCCTATGCCGCATGTTAAGGTTCTGCTGATCCATCAAATACTTTAGACTCTTGTGATCGGTATAAATAATGAACCACACTCCATACAAATAGTGCCTACAAATCTTGAGGGAAAACACCACTGCCCCCAGCTCCAAGTCATGTGTGGGGTGATTTGCCTCGTGAGGCTTCAACTGCCTCGAGGCATAAGCAATCACATGCCCCCTCTGCATCAGCACTGCACCCAACCCTAATATCGATGCATCACAGTATACCACTAAATCATCCAACCTCTCAGGTAGTACCAGGACTGGAGCCTCGCATAACCTCCACCTCAGGGTCTCAAAATCCCTTTGCTGATCCTCACCCCATCGGAAGGTCACATTCTTCTTGGTCAAACGGGTCAATGGAACGACATTCTTGGAGAAATCCTGGATAAACCTCCGATAGTAACCTGCTATACCCAAGAAGCTATGAATCTCTGAGGCATTCCTCGGTACCTCCCATCGCATCACAACCTCCACCTTGGTTGGGTCGACCAAAATACCCTTTTGATTGATGACATGCCCTAAAAACTGCACTTCCCGCAATGAGAAATCACATTTGGAGAACTTTGCATAAAGCTTCTTCGCCCTCAAAGTCTCCAGCACCTCTCTCAAGTGTTTCTCATGCTGCTCCCTGGTCTTGGAGTAAACCAGGATATCATCAATAAAAACGATCACTGACTGATCCAACATCGGTCTGCACACCCGGTTCATGAGATCCATGAATGCTGTCGGGGCATTGGTGAGCCCAAATGGCATCACCATAAACTCGTAATGCCCATAACGGGTCCTGAAAGATGTCTTCGGTATATCCTCATATATAATCCTCATCTGATGATACTCGAACCGAAGATCAATCTTCGAGAACCAAGATGCACCCTGAAGCTGATCAAATAAATCGTCGATCCTTGGCAAAGGATAACGGTTCTTCACCGTCAGCTTGTTTAGTTCCATATAATCAATGCACATCCTGTGTGATCCGTCTTTCATTTTCACAAAAAGGATCACTGCTCCACATGGAGAAATGCTCGGACAGATGAACCCTCGGTCTAGCAGCTCTTGAAGTTGCATAGATAACTCCTGCATCTCAGGTGGTGACAACCAATATGGTGCCTTGGCTATCGGAGCGGCACCCGACACCAAATCGATGCGAAACTCCACCTGCCTCTCCGGAGGCACCCCAGGCAATTCTTCAGGAAAAACGTCCCGAAAGTCCTGCACTATCGACATTCTATCAATATCCGCTACTGCCTCTATCCGCGTATCCGAAACATAAGCCAAAAATCTCGTGCAACCCTGCTACAAAAACCTCCTAGCCCTCGCGGCTGAACAGATGGCCGAACCCTGCGAGGCCCCCTCGCCCTGAATGACCAGCTCTCCCCCCCCCCCTTTGGGTTTCGAACCCGGACCAACTGTCGCTCATAATCGATCATGACCCCATTGGCCCCCAACTAGTACATCCCAATGATTACCTTCAATCCTCGCAACGGTATGGGAACAAAATCGACGTGAAACCTCTCGCCATGCACATTCAGGACGCAATCCTGATATACCCTCGCAACACTCACAGTGCGATCGTCTGCAATCTCCAGCTCGAGTAGGGTATCCAGAGTCCCCGACACGCCTCAGAACTTCTTGCTAAGCACAAGAGACACGAACGATCGGGTAGCACCCGAATCAAACAAAACATGAGCCGACATACCATTGACCAAAAAGGTCCCTATTCAAACATAATACATGTGTATAAGCAATTATCAAACACAAGATAGAGAAAAATAGACACATACCAGCAACGACGTCTGGTGCTGCCCGAGCCTCCTTGGTAGTCAGCTGAAAAGCGCGGCTTTTCACCGCTGGAGCTTCCGACTTGACAGGGCGCAGTCAGTAATCCTCATAGTGGCGGGCGCGAGTGCCGCCACTGATCCCCCTCCTCCTCCCTGCAACCTCGGCCTTTTATGGTCTGTTTGGTTGTAGTGGAAACATAACAAGCCCTTCTTGGGGCAATCCTTACTCATGTGGCCCTGTTGGCCACAAGAGTAACATGCTGATATCTCGGTTGTCCGACAAGCCCCACTATGAAACCTCCCGCACTTAGCACACCAGCCCCCGCCCTGTTGGCCACTAACCGAAGAATCAGAGGTCTTAGGCTTTTTAGCCTAAGCCCCTGCTGCCTGTACCTGCTCAGTCTTCCGATTCGTGTGGGACTCCAACTCCATCTCCCTCTCACGAGCCTGCTCTACCATTTCATTCAGGGGTTTTGCACCCTGTAAATAGGGTTGTTAATCGGGTCAACCCGATCGGGTTTCGGGTTAAACGTGTCGGGTTAGTCGGGTTTTCACAAAAAATAATTTAACCCGGTACCCGACCCTATTAAGGTATGGGTTGGTCGGGTTCGGGTTAATCGGGTTTCAGGTTAATAGGGTCGGGTTAGCCGGGTTAGTTGGGTTAATACACTAAACACTTAATTTAAACATAATATATATGATTTTTTCAAGAGTGCAATCTGATATAAATCCAAACCATTTTTTTACTCTTTTCTTAACATCAAGAATGCATACAAATTGAAACAAATTAAAAATAAAAGATCATGGACCTCATGGTTATTACAACATACGAGAAAACATGCATACCACAATAGCTAAAAGAGTTCTTCCATTATAAATATTAAATAGATGAACTTTCAATCTCTAGTTAGTGATCAACACCATGTAGTTTATTCATGTTTATAGTTAGTTTAAAGTAGAAATAACTATCAAAATAAAATCTTTACTTTCTCAGACGCTCTAGTAATTTTGAGATGCGGAGGTTTTATATCTTTTTGGACTTCAACTTCACAAATGGGAGTTACTTAACCCTCGTATGCTTCTAGAGTCACAAAAATTTCCATTTTCAAAGGATTTGTAGTCTTTTTGTATAGTTCAAGTAAAGAGCAGTGAAATATGTAAAGGTTGTGAATTCCTAACCGGGTTATTCGGGTTGACCCGAAACCCGATTTTTTTGTAAAAATCAACCCTAAACCCGACCCTAACTACCGACCCTAACTACAAATCGGGTTTGTCGGGTCAACCCGAATAACCCGATTTGGAATTCTAACCCTATTGAACCCGACCCTAATTACCTTATTCGGGTTAGGGTCGGGTTGGGTTAATCGGGTTCGGGTTTTTTTGACACCCCTACCTGTAAAGCTCACAAACTCCCGAATATCATCCCTCAACATAGCATGACATCGGGTCCGCCTCATCTCCTCATCCGCAACATACTGAGGAATCAACAAAGCTCGCTCACGAAACTTGGCGATGATCTCTGCCATCGTCTCAGTGGTCTGCTGCAGCCCATGAAACTCCCTCACTAACCGTTGTACCTCAATAGGTGGTGCAAACTCCGTATCGAAACGTCGAACAAACTCAACCCACGACATCTCAGCCACACCGGCTGCTTCCACCTGGCTAGTAACCTCACCCCACCAATCTCGGGCCATAATGTGTCGGTTAACCACACGTGCTACACTAACGACCTTGAGAACGCAAATGTCACAATTGCTATCTACTTCAAATCTACTTAATGAAAGTGTTTCCTCACCATCATTTGCATGAATCGGAGAGAAACATTATAACACTTAGATTTTATGGTGTATGTGTTCCTATCCATGTGAATTTGTCATAACCATAATCATAAGACAAGGTTAGTGACAAATCCAAATTCATATGGACTGAACTTTCCCAATCTCATTTTCTTGCCACCCGACAACACAAGTGCCTACCATTGCTTCCAGGTTGTTATGCAACCAATTGAGAACTTTCATAACTCATATGAAAAGCCAACTTTAACTGGAATGGGCATAGAAATAGGAATATGTCAACACGATATGTTATAAGCCTCAAGTCGGGTGCTAGTGATAAACTACATGTTTTACTCTTGATTAGATCTTGAAATTCTTTCAGGATCTTTAAGACTCCCACTGTCCTCTTGACATATAAAACATTCTTGCCGAATATTCAAGAGATAATGCAGATTCTTTATCAAGATAAGCACTTCTCACAATTGGTCTTAGTTGGTTTTTGTTTTATCCAAAACATCACAACTTACCAATTTCAAATGTACAAGAGTAAGAAACATTTTACTCTTGCATTTGATAAGTGTTAGAAACCTTTCTTAAAATTATGTCACTCAAGTTACAATCTTAGACTATGGCTCTAAGACTTGATTTTGGAACGAAGTATGATTTATCTTTTGATTTAACAATTTCAACAATTCATGATTCCTCTCCTTAGCCAAACAAATGCACTAAGGTGTCTTTAGAGGATCAATTGTGATATGGTTCCATAATCACTAAGATAATCATAAAACAAGATACTCAAGTACTCTCCCATCTCTTCAGATTTGAGAAACTTTTATCTTTCTGCCTAATTTGATTCTTCTTATTCATTCTGCCAATCATTGAGACCTTTCCAATGTTTCAGAATTACACTTAAACTTGTAAGCATAACCATATTTACTAAATTTTAGTAAATCATAATGAATAACCTTATTACCCTTTGTGGTGGACCTGACCATCGCACAACCTAATGTACCCGATCCTTTAGTCCTTCACTCGACTCACATGTACATGTGAACAAGGAATTAGTCTTAATTTACAAAAGATGAAAATTCTCATTCATCATACAATATAGGTTTCTATCCAACTGAAACTTGGGTGATGAGAATCTTTTCATATTTGGTAAATTATGACACTACCACAAATGAAAGAATCAAATCCATTTTCCAATATTGCTATTAATGAAATCATATAAACAATATTTTTTCATAAATGCCATTGTAAGGATGCTTAAAATAAATAAAATCAAAATTTTTTTCTTTTATTTTAAAACTTGCGGAAAAACTTATCCTTACAATGCAAATACATATGAAAAACATGTTGTTATCTATTCCTAAGCAATCTATCATATCTCTTTAAGTAGCAGCTCAAAATTCTGATCACCAAACCATGCGATTGAAATCCATCTTCATGATCAGAATTAGCATACCCTTTTTCAGGTTTCCTTTGATTATTCCAAAACATCAAGATGTAATTATATTACATCATGTATTAAGAATCTCCAAAAGAGACTTCATATAGTTAGATAATGGACTTTACCTGAAGTAGAGTTAAACCTTTTTGACTTTACCATCCTTATGATCTTTCGGGTAAATTGGGCAGCTTCGCAACCAATGTCCCTTCTCTTAGCAATAAATACATATGGAATCTTCGGTAATGGGACTATCTTAGACTTAGCCTTTCTCTTTACCATTTGGTTAACCGAGTTGACTATGGCCGAACCCTTTCCATTGGTAAGAGAAAGTTTTTCTGGATATCCAATGTTACCATTGTCAATGTCCATGGAAGTTTGGGAAATTGATCTTCTAATCAAATTTGCTCTACTAGTGCTCCAAATCATTGTTGATTCAGCAGCATCAAGCAAATAGGTAAGATCATTAAGGGTCATGTCATAGTTTGTTTCATAGTAGTACCAAAGGAAACTCATTATGCGACTTAGAAAGTGACTGAACAACCAACTTTCTCAATACTTTGACACCCAAATCTCCCGACTTGTCAATATATGATTTAATCTCCAAGGTGTGAGCACATATAGACTTTGCTTGCCAAATAGGGATTGAGTGACCTTGAACTTGTGGGTTAGGAAGAATTATTGGAGGAGGTAGAGGAAGCGAAGCTCTATCCAAAAGGATGAGGAAGACCATAGCTGTCTGAACTTAGCCATCTATGAGGGAGAAATTCAAGTTTTAGTTGATTTAATTCCTTAACACAACACCCAATGTGGAATATTAAGGCTAGGACCCAACAAACTATTTTATAACTTGGAAGAGGGATGCCGTAATCCAAGCTACAAAATATGTGAAGGTAGGTAAATGACGATTTACCAATTTCAACCATGAAAAAACAAAATAAATTATTAATTTCTAATTGAATTTGAAACTCCAAGATCTTTTGAGATTCATTGAACTTTCAATGGCATGTTTAAATCTCGATTATGCCCTTTCAAGTTTGTGACTGGGGTGCCGAGGATCACAAACAAAGTGTGAATAACCATGCAAATTGACTTGGTACCCTTAATTTTATCACCCAATCGATGTGCCAGTTAACCATACGCACTCCACCGATCTATGATAAAACTTAAGTCACCCTTTGCCACACATTGTCAGTCCCATGTTAATGTGCCGGTTAACCACACACGCTCCACTAACAACTTAACAAGGGTGCAAAGTGTAATTTCATGGGTTAGCACCAAATTCATATTTCCTAAGTAACTAAGATTGGGAATTTATAAGTGTTTAGTTACTTTGTATTTATCATTATACTTTTAATGAAGGGGGAATTATAGTCATTTCCTACCCGTTCGGCTAACGACCCTCCACCAGTCAAGAAAGCGGTGGGTGAGAGTGGACACCCATTAAACTGCCATTTTATAGGCAGTAACCTTATACCCCCCTTATAGATTGGCTTCGTTAATGAGGCCTACTAACGGTAAGATTGACTTTACTCTTATACATACATATATATATATATATATATATATATATATATAATCATTAACTTTTAATATTATAATAGTATAATGGTTGAATTTCAAACTATTAAAAATCTTGGGTTTGATTTGGAATTAAAGTATAAATAGGGAAGTAACTTTGCAAATTCAAAACTTGAGGGAAATTTTTGAAACTTTTCAAAACTCCTCAATTTCATAACATATGAGTTTAATATAGGTTTTTAAAACTTTAAATGAAGAGACTCTAGAACATCCATAACCTGAGGACAAGTTATGGAGTTCATAAAACTATTTATGACAAAAAGACTCTTCATTTTGTAACATATGGTTTTACTAACTTTTTTTAATGAGACTTCTCATATAACTTGAGGACAAGTTATAAAAACACATATTATGAATAACTTTTAGATTAATTTGGATTAAAAACAACTATCACAAACATGTCAAGCAATATTCATAATCTTGATTAAACTCATATGAACAAGACAATTCAAATCAAACACTTTTCATGTAATTAGCCTAATCATTAAACTAATACAAAACATGAAACTTTTGACAATTATCTCTTGAATTGGATTAGAATGATCATCACCACATCAAAACAGGTTTTATAAGTCCAAAACAGTTTAAGGTAATGATTATAGACCAATTCCAGCCTTAAAACTTGAAGATATGTTGTCTGGGGGTCCAACTCGTCGAGTGCATGAACCAACTTGACGAGTTGGATGAATTTGTGCATGGACTTGGCGAGTCCACTGTCCAGAACAACAGAAAATCGATTTTTTCAGCATTTTTCAGCACTTTGCATCAAATATAATTAAAAATAAGTATAGGCTCCGATACCACTGTTGCGTTTAGACCATTATAACACTCATAAGGTGTACATGCAACCCTAAATATCTTGGATCTATGTTTTCTCTATTATACATGCAAATATGGAGTTTCCAAGGTATTACCCTATACTAGCATACAAATATCATATACTACACAAGAATCTAGTTAGGATAACATACCTTATGGAGGAGCTTGAAGTCTTGATGTGTCTAGCCTTAAGAGCTTAGCCCCAATAGTGTGGAAGCCTTAAGTGGAATCACAACACATCATGGACAAAGAATGAACTTGAGAGAGAACCTCCATGCACCAAAAACTCCATGAACTCTAAGACTAGAGTAAGTCCCAATTTTTGGGCTAGAAGCATCTATTTATATGTGTGAGGAATCCAAGAATCATGGGTATAACCCATAACCCAAATCCATACCCATGGGTTTAATGATTCATGGTTCATGTGGCCCAACTCTTTATGTATCCATACACAAATTTGGTCCAACATGGATCATAAACCCAACACACACACACACACACACACATATATATATATATATATATATATATATATATATATATATATAAATCTTTAACATAATTAGTCCCCATAGATTTAATTAGTCTCTTTGGATCACTAAATTAATTATTGATCAATACCAATTAAAACATATGATTTCATATTAATATATTATAACTTATAATATATTAATAAATCATATATAACATCTTCTCTCAAAAGTCCATCCTAACAAATTGCCCCGATGATATGCAACCAAAATGGACCATGCTACTCTCGGGTCAAGTACATACCAATAATAGTTATGGGCTTAAACATCTAATCCAACATTATGGTCCATGTATATGGTATATCGGACACCATAAAGATAGCGACACCAAATCTTGAGGGTGAACACCACCGACCAAACTCCAAATCATGGGTAGGATATCGCGTCTCGTGAGGCTTCAGCTGCCTCGACACATATGCTATCACGTGTCCCCTCTGCATCAACACGATACCCATCCCTGATATAGATGTATCACAGTAGACTACGAAGTCCTCCACCCCCTGAGGAAGGGCTGGCACTGGAGCTTCACATAATCTCTGGTGAAGAGTCTCGAATGAAGCCTGCTGCTCGGGCCCCCAAACAAAAGTAACACCCTTCCCGGTCAATCTGGTGACAGGAACGACAATTTTGGAGAAATCTATGATACACCTCTGATAGTAGCCTGCCAGACCCAAAAAAATCTTTATCTCGGATGAGATCTCGGCACCTCCCATCACATGACTGCCTCAATCTTGGCCAGGTCGACCAAAATCCCATTTCTGGTTAACAAGGTGTCCAAAGAACTGGACCTCTCGTAACCAGAAATCACACTTGGAGAATTTGGCATAAAGCCTCTCCATCCTCAATACTTCAAGAATCTCCTGAAGATTCTCCTCGTGTTGTTCCTTGGACCTCAAGTACACCAAAATATCATCGATGAACACGATCACCGACCTGTCCAACATGGGTCTGTACACCCGGTTCATGAGGTCCATGAACGTTGTCGGTGCGTTGGTGAGTCCGAAAGGCATCACCACAAACTCGTAGTACCCATAACGAGTCCTAAAGGCCGTCTTTTGGATATCCTCCTCGCAAACTCTCATCTGATGATACCCATATCTCAAATCAATCTTGGAAAACCAAGACACCCCTGTAACCGATCGAATAAATCGTTGATCCTCGGTAGTAGATAACGGTTCTTGACCGTCAGCTTGTTCAACTCCCGGTAGTAAATGCACATCCAGTGTGAACCATCATTTTTCTTGACAAAAAGGATCGACTCTCCCCACAGTGAGCTACTCGGTCTAATAAAACCCTTCCCCAACAGCTCCTGGAGCTGCGCGGATAACTCCTGCATCTCGGACGGTGCAAGGCGATAAGGTGCCTTGGTAATAGGCACCACACCTGAAATCAAATCGATCCGAAACTCCACCTAACTCTCGGGAAGCACGCCCGGCAATTACTTAGGGAAAACATACAGGAACTCACATACTACCAGAATATCGGAGATGGAACTCGACCTCACAGTGGCAACTCTCATATCCATCACATATGCTAAAAAACCCATGCACCCCTGCTATAAACTCTGCCTCGCCTTGGTGGCAGAGCAGAAAGCTGATGCAGATCTGGTTCCCTCGCCATACACAATAATTACTCCCCCACTAGGGTCTCGTATGGTCACCATCTGACGCTCATAGTCAATCATAGCTTCGAACCAGCTTAACCAATCCATGCCCTGAGTTCAGTGGCAGCATAACAAGGGTTCTGAAGAAACTTGAGAACCTGAGGCCAAGATGCGGGAGCACTACCCTGAGTTATTTGTAGTTGAGGAATTCGAGGACGAAGTCTGATCTAAGTGGGGGAGAATTGTAACACCCAGTTCCAGGTAAAATGTCATGTTAGAATTTCAACTTTATTTCTTAAGCTCAAATCCTTATCACGACGCGAGCGCTGAGGTGTCACGACATGAGACAAGATAGACGAATCACATATATTTCGATTCTCACGACGTTAGCCCTTATGGGTCATGACGTGAGACGCAGCTACGAGGAAACCCTAAATTTGGGGATTTTATTATGTATTTAAAGAAAGTGAGCCTCAACCTCCATCACCTCCTTACACTTCCTTTGAAACCCCAACACCCATATATGTTCTTGAGCTTATTTGTGGTGTTTCTAGCCAAAAAGAAGAGGAGGAGCATCTAGTTCATCATTCTTGCATTAAAGCCTCGCAATCAATCATCTACACACCTTCAGACCTTTGTGAGTTTGAAAGTTCATTGCTTTTTGAGTCTATAAGCTTAGATCTAGATTTTTATACCTTATCCTTCATATATACGATGATGTAGTGTTTGGAATCCATAACTTTGCCAACTTTATGGATCTCCAGTGTCCCTTGGGTAATATAAGTGCTAGATCAGTTTTAATACTTTTGCATGAACTTTTAAGGTCATTTCTTCCTTTTGTGCCACAGTTTGTGTTTAGGACATGCATCGGACATGCATGTATAAAAAGCCACAATTTTTATTATATTATGGAGTAGATAAGACATTTTGGAAGTTTTGGGTGTTTGTCCAGAAAGAGTTAAGAGCTTAATGAATCTAGCTTTAGAGCATTTCTCGCGGCGTGAGCATTCATGGCTCACGATGTGAGAATGATCATCTCGACCATTTTGTCTCATTAGACCACGATGTGATAGATAAAGGTCATGATGTGACAACAGGCTGTGAGATTTTTTTTTTGAAACGACAAACTAACTAATCTACTCCTAAATAACCACCTATGTCTCCATAGAGACTTGAACCCCTGACCTCTCATATGAGAAGGTCACTCCATACCGCTAGGCCATTGGCCCTTTGGTCTGTGAGATTTTTGAATAGATATTTTGACCTTTTGATCTTTAACCGTTGACCAAGTTTGAATTTAGGTCAAAATTGTATTTTTGAGCAATAGATTGAGGTTTGGTCATTGTTTGTTGTATAGGTGTTTTGTAGAGTCAACAGTTGCAATTGTGATCTGTTCAGCTATATTTCAGACTGTGAGGTGAATTTTCCTCACTGTACTTGTGGGTTGAAGGCATCAATGTCGACCCACTAGGTTATGTATACTTATGTATATAATGTTGCTATGTTGTAGTGATATGTTATATCTGCATGATTATTTTTTTGCTATTTATATGTTTATTTGTTGCATATGTCGACATAGACTTATGTTGTGGGCTCGAGAGCAATCCAAACATAAGTTGTGGGCCAGGAAGGCAAGCCATACTCATACTGTGGGCTCAGGGGTAATCCAACCCGATAGTTGTGGACCCAATATGCATGTTGTTATATGTTTGTGTGGTGATATTTTAGGGGAACTCGCTAAGCTTTGGCTTATAGTTTAAGTGTTATATTCCAGGCACTTCGGATGATCGGGGGGAAAGCAAATGTGTGATCGTGCACATCCTTCAGTGACATGTTTCGAAGATTTTATGATACTCTGATTTTGGATATTGTATTTGACCTTTGGTTTTTGACTTGGGTTTTGATTGGAAACAATGATTTTATCTTGATTGAAAAATGAAAATTTTTATCGTGACTTTGGGATGTTACATTAACAAATCAATTGTTTAACTATTAATCTCATATTAATTTATTAATCACATAATAAATTAACAAATCAACTATCTATTTCAAATTAATATATTAATCGTATAATATATTAACAAATCATTTTCTCATAATTTCCAATTAGATTATTAATCATATAATAATATAATAAATCATCATCTCTTTCTCTATAAATGTCATTCTAACAAGTTTTAGTTTTAAGGGCAACCGGAAAAAAGACTTTGTTACTAATTACAAAAATATACCAATTTAATTATTGACTTATACATCTTAATGATGGTGTGGGTGGATGTTGTTGGCTGGAAAAATGACCAATACATAAGTTAATAAATTAATGGTAATTTATATATAAAACCAACATAATAATATTTATATACATAAAATACATTAACCTGCTATAATCATTCAAAATAAAAATGATATGTTTTGAAGTTTAAACCGTTCAAGTAAATCTTCCTATACTAATAAAAAAATAGTTTTAATCTCTTTATGTCATGTGTCATTCTAATACAACTCGTTATTAATATTATGTCATGTGTCGGAGAGATATATTAGACAAATCACTATCACAATTAATGACGTTAAGGTTTTAAATAATAGATTTTAATTTTTTTACAGAAACATTTACTTTTTATAATTATATGCTAAATTTAAAGTTATAATTAACTTTAAAATTTTGATATATTTCTTAATTAATAATTTATTTAAAATAGTTGATTAATATTTATAAATTTTTACTATGAAAATTTAACTATTTTTATAATCATATTTTTACGGGTTATAAACTAGTTGACTGATTTACTCTAATAAATAAAAATCTTTTTGAACACATGTTACATTCTCATTGATTCGGTCACATGTCATTTTGTGTTTATTTTCAATTAAATTTTTTCCACATGACATTTTGTGGTGTTTTTTTTCGGTTTATTAGATTTCACATAATATTTGAATGTAATAATAACAATAAATGTAATAATAAATACATATCAATTTCAATAATTGACTTTCTTTTTAATTTTAAAATTCTAAATTAAAATATTATTAGTTTCATTTGTTTATTTATCTAAATTATTTGTTTAAATTTAAAAAAGAAAAAACACATTAATTTTAATAATTCAATATTTTTCTAATTTTCTTATAAATTCAAACTTTTAAATGTTTAGAAGTTCATATTTAATTTTCTTTTAATCTTAAATATTACTAAACGAGAAACCTTATGACATTATCTTAAATAATCTGGACCAGTGATTGTATTTCAATCTTATTTTTTCCACCCTTAGATCAAATTGTTGACATCATATTTCTCATATGGAATGTATTTAATTCCAATAAATGCTTTCCAATCATCAATCAATAACTTACATTCGTTGAAATGAAATGTATTTAATTCCAATAAAAGCTTTCCATATTTTACATCTTGAATTTTCAGTTATGAAGATTTTAATATGGTCAATTTTAAAAACGTATTACTAACAAATCATTTCTATCAAGGCCTTAATATCAACCATTAATATAAATCCGTTTATATTAGTAAACCATTAATATAAAATCTTTTTTTATTAGAAAATCATTAATACCGAAAAATCATATTCAAATTATCACATACATATACGATTCATCATTGAATCCGCGACTCACATTTATTTTCAATCGTTTCTTTTCTTCAAACATTCTCCTACAACATCGTTAATATTGCTTATAACTTCCATCATCATTCTCTGCTATAAACATTCGCTCTTGTGTGCTAGAAGGTCGGTACCTTCTTTCGCTTTTTATATTTTTTTGGATTATTTTTTGTTCCTATATCAAATGTATGTATTCATATATTTCGATTTTCTTTATCACAAATTACATGAAATCAGTTAACTATTTTTCTGAAACTTTTCAAATAAACATGAAAAGATATTAGGTACCTTTAACAAAACAAAAATTAACTATCTTGGGAACTGACATTAATTACGAAAATGTTACTTTTATATATTAGAGATGATTATGATTTTTTTTTTTAAATTTTTATGTCATAAGAATCCGGTTAATTTTGGCATGATTTTTAAAATATCATTGAAATTATTATATTTTTGTATATCATATCAACCTACTTTTTTTTATCTTTGTATAGTAACAATAAAATTTATTAATTTACACAACAAATATAGATATTTCAAATTTTGTAATATTATTATATCTTACAAAATACAACTCCCTCCAAAATAAATTTTCGTCAGTAATTTCATCCATAATTTCAACAAATTTAAATTTGTATTTTCTTTATATAACTTTTTTTAATGATCTTGATTTTTTTCTCCAAAAGTATATCAAACATTTACGTCTTAGATAATGTTGCCCTATTATAATTATTATTTTCCAAAAGTATATCCGTTTAATGAGGAATTTGATATAATAAAGGAAGTGAATGTTAATTAAAATGAGATATATATTCCATAATTATTACATGAGTTTATTAAAAAAATTAATATCAAGGTGTAAACATTAAGCCTTTTTAAAGTGCAATTTCAGAATACATACAAACGATGATGTTGTACAACGAAATATAAAATTGAATAGACTGAAAAAAAAACACTATTAAAACAGTCAATCTTGAAAATAACATAGTTATGAAAAATTATAAAGTAAGATAAAAATTATAAGATATTAGGAGATTTGTAAAAAGTACATTTAGTAAAAACGTTACGGTTATTAGAAAAAATAAGACCGTTAAGATTAGTGAAAATACAATATATAAACTAAATTATCACAATAGTAATGAAATGTCATTATTTGATATTTTATATAATTGACAGATATATCAAATTACATTGATGATATACTAAAATTATTTAAAGTTGCGCCAAAACTAATGCAAAGTTCTTACGAACACTAAATAAATAAGTACAAATATAAAAGCTAGCATTTATATTTATAATCAATTTAAAATAAACCAATCATGATTTAGAAAAGAATCTCCATTGATGATATACTAAAATTAAATTTATATAACATTTAACATTTTATAAATTATATTACATAACTTTATTTGAATAAATGAAATAGTTGTCAATATTTAATGCAATAGAAAAAACGGTATATTGGTTGTCAATATATGTTTAAATTAGGTAACATTATTATGCAAGGAACATCTAATTAAAATGCTTATAAATATATAAATATCATAATTATATGAGACGAGGAAAGTCGTTCAACTAATAAAACAAAAAATGATGTCTACAAAGAGATCTTTCAATGATTATATATATTTATCGTTTTCAATGTATTTTCTACACATTTCAATAATACCAATAACCATATATTTTTTTTATAATCATTATACAATATCTATAAACGATTATATGTTTTTTTATGCATTTTCCGCGTTTAACGCGGGCTATAATCTAGTTAACCTATATAACACATGGATTTTACACCTACTAAATCAATAAAAAAAAATATTAGATACATAAAATATGATAATATATTGCCTATTCAATATTTTTCCTAATGTATTCAATAATTATAACGCCGAAAGGCCAAGCTTTTTGCAATTTCACTATCTTTTCGCGGCTGCCGGATTCCTCTCTCAAAATCCCTATTCATCACAATCGAACAATGGAAGCTCTTTCAGCCTCTGTATTCCTTCCTACTTTTCCAGACTCACATTCCATTCAGCCTGCTGCTTCTCTCCGAATTAGCTTATTATCTTCGCCTAAAACTACGCTTGTCGCCGCTGCTTCTCGTCAACTTTCAGCTGAAGGCGAAGATGATCAACAGATACCTTTTCATAATGTATTTGATTTTGTTCCTCAAGAAGCTTCCTCTTCTTCCTATCCGGTACAACTTATGTTTGCTTTCTCTGCTTTTTCTATTCACTTGTAACAGTTTGGTATCTGTAGAAAACCTCAACTGGTATTTGCATGTCACGCATCCCGTGTTTCATTTTTAACTTACTGGTGTAAATGCTCATCCGATACCGATTTCATCTACAATCGACGAGTAATTTGACTTCTTAAGGCCATAGTTGCCAAATTTGAGCTTCGAGGATCATAATTATCAAGAACTAACTTAAAATGAACAAAATCTAAGACTATTCCTCTAAAGAAACCAGCCACAGTGCAAATTTAGGGCTTTGTCCAACTCCTCAAAGCGACTGTTGATGCATGCAAAAGTGAATAGTATCCCTATTATCTTTTTGTTTTGTGAATTAAGCAATTCAAACAGCGAGTGAACATATGAGAAGCATAAATCAAGGAAAACATCACATAATCTGATGTAATGTAGTTTGTCAAATGACTAATTGAGCTATGTTATGAACTTATGATGAAATATTTCATATTATGAAGGGTGCTTCAAGTGAAACTTATAGCAAAGAGGAGTTGAATAAGAAATCAGATGTTGCCTCATCTCGTACAGACAAAAGAGCTAGCCTTTTCAGAACCCCAATATCTGGGGGAGTGCAGAGTGCAACCTGTGTTCATGACTTACCTAGACCACCTTTAGCAGTCCGCAATCTGATGGAACAGGTATATAAACATATATATAACCACATTCGTTGACTTATTATCACATGTTTGACTTCAAAGTTCAGTTCTGATGTTTTTCACCATATTATATATACCATTCAAGGCTAGGTTTGCTCACATGTCTACTGTAATGTCACGTATGCACCAACGAAGTGAAGGATACCCATTTGGTTCACTGGTGGATTTTGTATCAGATGCAATGGGACGTGAGTGTTTGATGATTAATATTCAATTATTCATCAATTCCTATTAAGACATTTTTCTACCATATGAATTATGTTCTGTATATTCTGATTCTGACATGTCTTTTCATGTTGGACTTTTAGATCCGATATTTTCTTTCTCACAGTTGGGTATGCACACACGGAATCTATTAGCCAATCCAAGGTGTACATTAGTGGTTCAGGTTAGTATTCTTTTGTTGCAGTTGCACATGTTGATAAACTTTAATAATCTTGTATCACTTGTGCAAATATAGCTTTTACTAGTGGTTCTCTTTGTAGATTCCTGGATGGAGTGGCTTGTCAAATGCTAGGGTTACAATTTTCGGTGATGTTTTCCCCCTTCCGGAAGATCAGCAGGTGATTATTCATTATTCTTTCTCAAATTTATCAACTTTTTAACTGTTATCTATCTTATCTATGAATTGTTGTTATTTACTGCAGGAATGGGCACATAAGCAGTATATAACAAAACACCAACAAGCACCTTTACAACAGTGGGGAAACTTCTACTACTTTAGGATGCAGAATATAAGGTTTGTTTATTACAAATAAGATAAGACTATTTCGTGTCTGCCACGTCAGCATGGTAGCGGTCAAACAAGTCAACCATTGGCTGACATTATTCCTTTGTTTGAAACAGAGATATATACTTTATTGGAGGTTTTGGGACAGTTGCTTGGGTTAATGTGAAGGAATATGAAGGTCTTCAACCTGATGATATTGCTGTTGATGGCAGTGAGCAGAATCTGAAAGTAAGGTTTTTTATTTGTATGTATAATCATTGTTTTTATATTTATATATCTGAATCAATGATGGTGACAGGAGCTGAATGTAATGTTTTCCAAACCCTTGAGAGAGTTACTGTCATTGGAGGGTGAGGTGGATGATGTTTCTTTGATATCGATTGATAGCAAGGGGACAGATATTCGTGTTCGTCAAGGTGCAGAGGTAGGAATGGAATCTGTCAAAGGAATTGGGACAGAATTTAGTTCCGTTCATTTGCTAAGTAAACGACTCATGGAATGGAATGTACATTCCAATTCCGTTGGAATCCGTGATGCTTATCTTTGTCTTTGTGTGGTTGCAGTTTAACATACAGAGGTTGGTGTTTGAAGAATGGCAAGGGATTAAAACAGTGGTGGAAGCCAAAGCAGCATTGTGGAAGTTAATAAAAAGAGGTGGTGTTTACACTGTGCACAAGTAACAAAGATCCTGATTTCCAAAATGGTTTGGGTTTTGTGTTTGTTGTTATTTGGATTAGGAGGTTTTGGTTTGCTAGTTTGACTGATGTTAATAAAAAACAATTTAAATTAATAAGATGGTTTTAAAATAACGATTAAAATTAATAATATGGTTTTAAAGAAGGTAATGTTTAACTTTGAACTTTTAACCTCATTTATAGATCGTCATGTCTTTATCATGTAAGGACAAAATAATATGGTCTCTGGAAAGGAATCAATAAGAATTATATAAATAAATAAATTTGATTTTTTCCATCAAAACTTGGTTTAAAACCCTTGGATAACTCTGAAACTTGATTTTTCCATGAGAACACCACCAACTTAAACTCTATTTATAGTGGGAATAAATATTGTCTCCAAATTTAAAATAATACTATTTATAATTCGATTTTTGATGTAAAAGTTAGAGTTGGGTTGGAGATGCTTAATGTTGTCTTGTACACCAAAAAATAAAGTTACTCTAAGATGCGTTGGTCGTTGGAAATGCCTAAGAGATTTGGCCGAATGCCCATAAGGATCAATTATTCATTTCCATGAATCACTTAAACCCAATAAAAGAAACACCATGTGAGAGTTGTGACAAATCATCCAATAATCTGACCTTTTCAAACCCCAAACCACGGCAATCAATGAGTGATCTTCAACCTTAATTCATTGATTGATTAAGAAATATTGAACAACTCAAGGGCATAAAAAGCTTATGGATTCCAAAATAACTAAATGGAACAAAGCAGGCTCACAATCACATCTAACAATGCAAGCAAGTCTGGTGATCTTCGAGGAATTGACACCGATACTATATACATTGCTTTTATGAAGGACGACCTTTAAACCGGATGTTAAGTTGAAGCTTCTAAGTAGCCGATTGAGATTGAACATGTTTATCGGGGGACCATTCATCAATGAATAGTGACATCATTGGCATACAAGAGAGGAGATAAATGCCATGCAAAATATTATTATCACATGCCACTTTTATTACAGGTACTAGGGCCCCCAAAAATGGAAGCTTTAGTAAAGCTCCTCCGAAACTTTAGCCTTATTGATGAAAAAACCATGATCTCTTTTGAATAAAAAGGACAAAAACTGATGACTCTTTATACATTTGAGATTTTAGCCGCTAAAAAAATATAAGTGTAAATGTTTTTTCAAATAAAATGATTTTTCAGTAGCTTTGTCGAAAATAAAAGAGAGAATATAATAAGATATTCATTGTCTAGATCAGACAGACAAATAAAAGCAATAGTATTATTTTGCTTTAACAAAACATATACAATAATATTATAGTAAAATAATACTTTTTGATCTAGATTTTCTTGATCAAACAAAAAATACAATAGAATTATAGTAGAAATGCAATAACATTACAGTAAAATATAGAGAGAACGTAATTTTTTTTGGAACGACAAATGTAATATACTTTTATTAAACTACCCCTAATACCATATATATATATATATATATATATATATATATATATATATATATATATATATATATATATATATATATATATATATATATATATATATATATATATATATATATATATATATATATATATATATAGAGAGAGAGAGAGAGAGAGAGAGAGAGAGAGAGAATGTAATTTTTTTTGGAATGACATATCTAATATACTTTTATTAAACTACCCCTAATATAATATATGTTTTAAACGAGACTTGAGCCCTTAACTTCAAGGAAAAAAGACAATACCTGATACTGTTAGGCTAGAAGTCATTTGGTGAGAGAATGCAATTAGACTATAATAAATAACACTTTCTGTTTAATCTATATTATTTGGATTACACAAAGAAAATATGATAATATTATAATAAGAATACAATAATATTACAAATACGAGTATAGTAAAATAATATTTTATACTTTATGTCCGGCCTCAATTATATATAATATTACAAATATAATATTACAAATATGAATATAGTAAAATAATATTTTATACTTTATGTCCGGCCTCGATTATATATAGTAAACACAGAACATACAATAAAACTACAAAAAAATCAAGAAAATCAAGAAAATAATCCGTGTATGATGTAGATTTATCTAGATCGGACGAAGAAAATAATATAAATTATTATAATTTTTTTATAAGATTATAACAAAAACAATAAGATAATATGATTTAATTAAAATAATATTATGTAGAATGTACTATAAAATTATTGTAATTTTATTATAAGATTATAACAAAAACAATAAGATAATATGATTTAACTAAAATAATATTATGTTACATAAATATAAATAAAATATTATAATATGAAAATATAATAAAATTATAAAAAAACAATATCATAATAAAATATTAAAAATTATAAAAAGTAATAGTTTATTGCTTAAAGAAAACCTTAAAGTTTTATTAAAAAAAAAGTTGCTACAAATGGTTGACCTGAAGCATATTAATAGGTCAACATCCGATTTTTCCAAGTTTTACACTTTTTCACCAACAAAAGTGAGAAAAGGTGGAGAAAATCACGATTGGAGTTATGTGATTTTTTGTATATTGGATTATTTTTTTGGTCATTTTCAAAGGAAGCTAAGAATACTGTTAGGGATGAGTACTTAGTACCAAATTTTTATTCTTGTACCTATACTTTTAAACAAATACAACGTTACTCAGTACTCTACAAATCATGAAATTTGAGATTCGAAACCGTCGGTACCGATGCTAGTACCGAAAACCAATATCAGTAATATTAGTTCGATTTAATACTCTGTATCGTTTTTTCACCCATTTAGATATTTGAAATTCATGTGCCGATTTTTTCATATGCTCGTCCCTAAATACTAGGGGTAAACAAATACAACGTTACTCAATACTTTACAAATCATGAAATTTGAGATTCGAAACCGTTGGTACCGATGCTAGTACTGAAAACCAATATCAGTAATATTAGTTCGATTCAATACTCTGTATCATTTTTTCACCCATTTAGATATTTGAAATTCCTATGTCGATTTTTTATATGCTCGTCCCTAAATACTAGGGGTAAGCATTTTGATTGGCCTGATTTCGGAGAATTGAATGGACCTTGGATCCGATTTAAGGCTTATCGGTTTTAGGTTTGGACCAATTTGAGTCTAAAATCATGTACAAACTCTAAATTACATGATGAAAAGAACTGCATATTAATATGATTTAAACGAATGGGGTATACATGTTTAAAGATTTTACAAAATACAATAGTCTAAAAAAATAGCTAAAAAACTGAAAACTTATAGCTTTGATATCACAGCTTTGAAGGATTGTAATTCATTGTATATAACACCAAAAATGCCAAAGTTATAGTCTAAAATCATGTACAAAATCTAAATTACACGATGGAAAGTAGAGGTGTTCACGGTTCGGTTTGAAACGGTGAGATCATGCATCGATTTGGTTTCGCGGTTTTTTCTCTTTATGGTTTAGCTTGCGCCTTCAAATTTTTGGAACCGTAGTGAATAGTTTGGTTTATAAAACCAGACCGGACCGTATGATGTGTGTGTGTGTATATATATATATATATATATATATATATATATATATATATATATATATATATATATAATTATGTATAGCTTTATTATATATTAATTTTTGGATATAAGTAATAAAATTTAAAACCGACTTAATAACTTATGTCTTGTAAACCAAACTTAGTAAAGGGTGTTGTTATTCACACCCAAAACCACTTTATCAAAACCGTTTTACCTTTTGACTTAACCCATTTTAATTTGACCTGAGACTTAACACATTTTCATATGAACTAGGGAAGAGGCCGTGCGTTGCACGGGTCAGATATTTTGTATTTTTTTACACATAGTAACAGTGTACTTCCATTTGTATACACATAATTGCAAACATCTTTACAAAACATTTCTTATAATAACAATGTACTTATATTTCCTTACATAAAATATGAGTTATGCTATACAATCGTCTCTACATATTTGGTAACACTTGTGTAACATCTTTACATGTATGAATGATAACAAACTCATTGCTATTTAGAGCATGCAAAAGAGAAATAAGATAGAAATTGAACAATATTAGAAATAGATACATGAGTGATACATCCAATCTCCTTAGTCTTACAATTAAGAATTAAAGATGTTCAAAAAGTAGAACCAAAAACAAAAGGGTATTATAGGTAACAACCGAGAAACTGCAACACCGCACCACACCCCATTAGAAACTTGTGTAAGTAAATTTACCTCTTTCAGAATCGATTGGAAGGAGAGAGGGCGTTCCATAAAGCAGTTGCAGCAATCAGGATTTTTACCGTACTTGTTCTTCTATTTTAGGGCTAGAAGTTGTTTTTGGACTGAAATCAAAGTTAAACTACAAACTTAATGTAATATAATATTTCATGCTTATAATAACTAAAATTGCCATTTTTTCACCATGAAACAAAAAAGTAAGTATTCCTTAGCTTTAACTTTCTTCTTCTGCCACAACCTGTCATGTGCACTAACAGCATCTCCCTGCAAAATATGAATCCCACAAACACATTAGTTCAATCCATCAGTAGAGGGCAAAAGTGGAAAACTGACAACTTACCTGGGCTCAGATGAAACCATAGAGAGCAAATCTGGAAAACTGGCAAGTGTAGCGACCACACTCATCCAAACGACTAACATTGATCTAAATAGAAGCAAGAACCTTTGAAGTGATCAACCTATCGGTACCAGAACTGCAAGAAGTAAAATGAGGTGAATGGTTCACATTTTTTGAGAAATATTTAAAAGTTTAGAAAGGGTTGATTACAGAACATACCACTTCATTGTGATGTAGAGATCCATGTTTTGTCCCTCCTCATTCTGGATCTTGGAAAAATCTTCAAAAAGTAACTAAATTTACAAAAAAAATTCAATGGGGTTAGATTTATGAAGAAAAAGAACATATAAAGTGATAAAACATAGAATTCCGGTCGTAGAAGAAGAACAAAATATTTGAGGTCTAGAAGAAAAAAGAACAGAGTGAGGCGGTGGTGGCTTTAAGTGCAAAAGAAAAAAAAAACTAAATAAATAAGGTTATAACACTTGTTGACAGATCTAATATAAAAATGGATAACAAAAAAACAGAAAAGAAAAAAAAAACCCACCAATAGGAACATGGTACTGTTATTTTAGTTAAATCATTCAATTTTATCAATCACACACGTTAGCAACAAAAGACGTTAACTAAAATTTATCCTTTTTCATAATAAATGCATTGAAGTTGTTTACCTCGGGAGAATTTGACTCGTGAGATAATGTTGTCAGTTGCAGAATTAGATTATTGTCCTTGTAAGATTTTTAGTCTTTCTAATGCTCTGTTCCTTCTTTGTTGTAGTATATTTTTCATGTTTTTATTTGGATATTGTATACTTGATCTAAATGCCCCTGTGCTAAATTATAATATGGGAATAATAAAAACAAATTCTTACTAGGTTTATTATAAAACCCAATCAAATATGTATGTATGTATGAATCATTTTCATACCTCTTCCACATTTATTTGGAAAGGCTTCACCAAATCTTCACACATCTTCTTTCTCTTTAACCTCCTCAAATCAAATCATTCAATTTTGTTGTAAGAAACACAGACCTGTAACATAAATCCAACAATCAATACATAAGTGGAAGTGTAAAACTAATATTTCTAAGATTCTAATACTAATAAAAACCCAAGTAATTTCAACAAACTTGAGATTTGCATCTAAGGAATCAATGTTAGAGTTAAGAAAACACCAAGACCAAAGAAAAGAAAGAAACTGAAAGAACCGAAATTGCTGCATAAATTACCCATTTAGTAATTTGGGCTCGTAAACCTTGAATTTCACTATCTGAAAAAAATAGTCAGTGGATTCAATCATTAAAAAAATATAAAAAGGCGGATGAAATAAACAAAGGAAAACATAAAAATATGCTAAACAAAACCCAAACATACCTCATCATCTGGAATTTGACGGGAACACATTAATATTTACAGATTTGTGTTTTAAAGTCAGCCTAGAAAAATGGAGGATATTGAAGCAAAAAATCAAAGAAGCAAATGAAAAAATCAATACCCCTTACCTGATGGAAGCGGTGGTACAGGAACTGGAAGGTAGAAACTAACCGGTTGTTACAATTTTTCCCATGGTAACCCTCACAGTAGAAGTGAATACATAAAACTAAGTTCACGGAACTGTAGAGTGAAGAAATAAAATCAGTTTTGCAAATGACTTCCATAGCAATTGACTTCAGAATCGTTAATCTGGATAAAAAAAAAAAAGTTCAAACCTAGAACTGTTTGCTGCTTGAAGGAGCTACCTTCCTTGTTGCTGCTTCTCTTTTTGTATAGTTGATATCGGTGGAGAATCTGACTTGATTCGAAGTTCCGGCCCCAGCGGTGTCCTCCACAGCCCTACTTACCACCACCGAACATATAGAAGAAATAGGTCCTGCTTCTGTTGCTGTGATTGTTGGTGAAGATGGAGATGGCGCTGGATAAAGACGCGGTGGGATAAGGCCAAGAAGATGAGAGGCGTTAACCCCAGTTAAATTAGTACCCGGTATACCCGATAGTCGTCGATGCAGATGTGGACAAACACAGATGATGGTTGGCGGTATAAACGGTCAGAAGGTGGTGGAGTCAATGATCGGAGGAAAGGAGCGGAGGCTGTGACGGGTTTTCCCTTTCTCCAGGTCCGAATGGGATTTGAACGTTGGCGGTGACACCAATCGATATTTGTGGCGGTGGCGGACACGATTCAGACTATGAGGCGGACACATGTAAGGAAGAGAGTAAGAAAATTAAATGTTGATCACACGGTGTACACATCGACCCAACGACTGACCACCCATTTTGAATGAGGCAAATTCAGGTCCAGAACTGAAAAAATCGCATAAAATGCCCCCACAAAAAAGCAAGTCGGAGCTGCAACAAAACACATATTTAAGGGACCATTTCTGCCGATTCCTTAGCCACTTTACTGTAGCTAAGGGTGGAGAATTTTAAATATATTTGACTTATATTTTGATTTTAATTTTTTGACAGGACTTCATATATATATATATATATATATATATATATATATATATATATATATATATATAAAACTTATATTATTTTATATTTAATTCATTTAACGTCACTTTATTTATATATATATATATATATATATATATATATATATATATATATATATATATATATTTAAAGATTTTTATAAAATACAATAGTCTAAAAAAATAGCTAAAAACTGAAAACTTATAGTTTTGATATCACAACTTTGAATGATTGTAATTCATTGTATATAACACCAAAAATGCCAAAGTTATAGTCTAAAATCATGTACAAACTCTAAATTACACGATGGAAAGTAAAGGTGTTCACGGTTCGGTTTGAAACGGTGAGATCATGCATCGATTTGGTTTCGCGGTTTTTTCTCTTTATGGTTTAGCTTGCGCCTTCAAAATTTTGGAACCGTAGTGAATAGTTTGGTTTATAAAACCAGACCGCACCGTATGATATATATATATATATATATATATATATATATATATATATATATATATATATATATATATATAATTCTGTATAGCTTTATTATATATTAATTTTTGGATATAAGTAATAAAATTTAAAACCGACTTAATAACTTATGTCTTGTAATCCAAACTTAACAAAGGGTGTTGTTATTCACACCCAAAACCACTTTATCAAAATCATTTTAAAATCATTTTACCTTTTGACTTAACCCATTTTCATATGATTGGAGCATTACATAAGTGACAAATTATTCTTAAATATATTTAACTTATATTTTAATTTTAATTTTTTGACAGCACTTCATATATATATATATATATATATATATATATATATATATATATATATATATATATATATATAAAAGTTATAAAATATATAACTTATATTTTATATTTAATTCTTTTAACGTCACTTTATATATATATATATATATATATATATATATATATATATATATATATATATATATATATATTGTTGTAAACAAACCATTTGGCGAAACATTCGACGGAATTTTTTTTACGTTCGTTTATTTAATAAATGAACGACAATGAACACAAATTCGCATTCGTTTAATTAAACTAATAAACATGAACAATGATCTCGTTCGTTTATTATGTTCTTAAACGTTCGTTTATGGTGTTTGTTTATGTTCGTTCGTTTAAGTTTATCTATGTTCATATATGTTCAATTATATTTTATTGCTTTACTATATTATATGTTCTTTTATATTCATATATGTTGAATTGTGTTTGTTTATCTTTATTCAGTTATATTTGTTTAATATGTTCACGAACATAACCTAACGGACATGAACTGGGTAATTTGTTAAACGAACGAACATGAACAAGAAATCTCGTTCGTGAGTACGTTGGGCGTACAAGTCTGTACGTGTCGCGTACAATCCATTTAGCGTGTACGCTTAGCGTACAGCTGGGTACGCCCCGTGTACTCAATTTGTTGGGCTTAGTGTTTTGGGCTTCGAGTTTGGGTCATTCAATTGGGTTTGATAGTTGGGGTCTTGTTGGGCCTTCTGAGTACAAGTGTTTTGGACTAGGAGAATTGGTGGGTACGCCCCGTGTACTCAATTTGTTGGGCTTAGTGTTTTGGGCTTCGAGTTTGGGTCATTCAATTGGGTTTGATAGTTGGGGTCTTGTTGGGCCTTCTGAGTACAAGTGTTTTGGACTAGGAGAATTGGTGGGCTTTAGGGTAAGACTCATGTAAGGGTTTGAGCCCAATTTGGAAAATTAGGCCAAGTATGGGACTTGATCGGTTAGTTGGTTTTTGAGCCGTTTGGATTAGGTTTGAGCCTAAGTCTTGGTCTAAACGAGGTAACGGGTAAAGTGATATTTTTACCCTAATTATGGACTGATAGTTATGGATTGGAATTCAATAATTAATTGGATGTTATGTGGTATTGATAGCTCGGAGATTCGTTGGTTCGCAACAGCAGCGAGTGTAAGATCTTTTATCTGTGGATTGAGGTGAGTTTCCTCACTGGCTTAGCGGGTCTAAGGCACCAATGTTGGCCTTTATTGTTTATGTTAGGATGCTAGGAGTATGCATGACCCTTGCATGTGTTATGTATTGTAATGTATACTGGGAGGGGCTCGATGCCGGGCGAGGCCCAATGAGTGAATTGTATGCTATTGTTTTATGATCATTGTATGTGTTAACATGACTACAATGCACATACCACATAGTCCCGCTTTGTGCTTACGGTTTTCAGTTTATGTTTTAGTTACTTCTAGTTCCAAGGAGAAGAGCTCGAGATGACTACAGTGCACACACCACATAGTCTCGTTTGTGTGATTTACTCTGATTTGAGATGATGTTTGATAGACTTATCTTATTTGGATTGTATTGATGATGTTTTTGAAATACTATTTTTATTAAATTAAAAATGAAATTTTTGGATAATATTTTTAGGACGTTACATTGATTTACAAGAATCACATTCAATGCATATAGTTTTGCCACTTTGGCATCACAACACATCAGAAAGTTCTATTAGATGACAAATATTGTATAATGCTTTACTTAATGCATATATTCTACGAGTGCACTAGTGTTAAATGAAAAATGTAATTTTTAATTTCAATAGTTGTGTTTGGTGTAAAAAGTTAATAATTGTGATTTTTTAATAAATGTTTAATACGAAACTAATCAAAAAGACAACAATTATAATAGTTTATAACAAATCTATTATATATTATGAGATAGTTTAATTTAGATATTATAATATAAAAGAATAAAAAATATAATGTGTTGAATAATGAATAAAAATTGATATTAGAGAATTATAAACATTAATATAATAACCAACTATTTAAACATAAATGAAAATAGTTATAAGAAATTTGACCGGCATAGCCTAAAAGCACAGGACCCTATAACTCTTCCATTTATTAAATTCATTAAATATGATTAGGTTATTACATTTTTTATATTTTTTTATTTGACTTTTTTATTAATGGTTTTGACTAAGTGATTAGTGGTTTTAAATAGGTGTATTTAGAATCCCCCTTAGTAAATTACCTAGACCAATCCTTTAATCCTTTTTTTGTGAAGCTCAATCGGTTCCTCCACTCCAACAAGTTATAACTAGAGTCAAAATCAAATAAATAAATCAGTTAAAAACATATTTTTTTATTGTTTTGATAGATTTAATTTGACAGTTTTGTTTTTTTCAAAATTATTCTGATTGGCTCGACTCAAACGAGCCTAAAAAGCTCAAACCATGAAACCAAATAGAAGCTAGACCGTTAGTAATGGTTCTGTTTGGTTCGATTTTAATTTTCAATGGTTCGACTTCGGTCTTTAATTGACAAACTGTAAAAAGCATTACTAATAATTTGACTTTTGTTTAACCTAAAAACCGTGAAAACCGAAGGGGAACAACCCTAATAGAAATAACTGCATGGTAATTGAAACCGGCCCAATAGTCCCCAAAAAAAAAAAAAAAAAAAAAAAAAGGTTTCACTCACTTGTGTCTTGTTTCCTAAAGAAATTGAAAATTAATGAAATACTCGAACTAAAAAGCTTTCACAGAAAACGTCAGTCATAATTCATAAATCAGCTCTGTGTATTTCGAATCTTTGAAATCGTTTAACTGAAAACAAAATTGTTGGGTAATCATCTGTTCGTGATCCACACACGACTGGTGAACGCAGACCATCGGCGCTAATTCATTGATTCCTCGAGTTTCGTGCTCCGAGTTGCGCCGGCAATGGATGGTCCGATGGGAGTAGGTCAAGGGCAGCCACAGCAGCAACAAGAACAACCACAGCAACAAGCGGTGGCGAAGGAGAGGCTGAACCCTGCCGTACAGCAGCAACTTAACCTAGAATCCGTCAAGACTAGAGCATTGAGCCTCTATAAAGCCATCACTCGCATCCTTGAAGATTTCGAACTCATTGCCCGCACCAATTCCGTACCCAAGTGGTTAGTTTCCCCAATTAACAAACATTTTGAATTCACGCATTGTAATATTAATTTCGTTGAATTTATCAATGCTTCTGAGCTTAGAACGATGTTAATCGTTAACATTTAAAAAAGAATTGCTCTCATTTTTTTCGGGTGCACCAGGCAAGATGTATTGGGTCAATTTTCTATGGTAAACCTTGAGCTCTATAACATTGTCGAAGACATTAAGAAGGTTTCAAAGGCATTTGTTGTCCATCCAAAGAATGTCAATGGTGAAAATGCTGGAAGTAAGAACTTGTTAACCCTCTGAAAACATACATGATACATTCCTCATTTGAAAATATTCCTAAGATGCTTTGACATATCAAAATTGAGGATAAAACTAATGATCTTCTACTTCCATTGTAGTATTGCCTGTTATGATTTCATCAAAGTTATTACCAGAGATAGAAGCAGATGACAATTCCAAACGAGAACAGTTACTATATGCAATGCAAAATCTCTCTGTCCCCTCACAGATTGAAAAGTTAAAGGTAATAAATATAGAGTGATCAATCACTTTTTATTTCCTGAAGCCTTACATATGCACCATTTTTTGTAGGCTAGAATTGATATGATTGGAGCAGCTTGTGAAAGCGCTGAAAAAGTCATTGCTGACACTAGAAAAACCTACTTTGGCACTCGCCAAGGGCCCACCAATATCTTAACTCTGGATAAAGCTCAAGCTGCAAAGATTCAAGAACAAGAAAATTTACTTAGACATGCTGTTAACCATGGTCAAGGTTTACGCATACCCATGGACCAAAGACAGATCACATCATCACTTCCATCTCATCTAGTGGATGTGCTCCCAGTAAATGATGGCATCCAGACCATTTCTGAGTCGTCCGGTATATTAATATCCTTAAAAAAAAACAAAAACAAATCAAAGATCAATAAATGTTCATCTTTTCACAATAATGTGGTGTTGTCTTTTTTTCACAGGAATGTACATGAAGAACACCCCTCCAATGTCTTCAAATACTGTAAACAGTCAAGGAGCATTGTTGCAGGCTTCTGGCTCACAACTCATGGGAAGAGCAGCTGCATCACCTTCGGGTCCCACTGGGGCATCATCTTTTGATAACACAACAGCATCTCCTTTACCATATGCAAACTCACCAAGATCTGGAAACATGATGAACACACCTTCCCCACAACAACAAACTCAACAACAACAACAGCAGCAACAACAACATCAACAACAACAACAACAACAAAGACAAAGATTGATGCAGCAGTTACCACAACATCAGCAGCAAATGCTTGCTCAATCACTCAGGCAAAATCCAATGACTGGATTAGCACAGGTATGTATGGTTGTAGACTTGTAGCTGTAGAATACTACAATTCAATTTGGATTATATATATTATTAGAAGAATTAAGATAATGTGTAGTTGTAATGCTGTGATCATTTGATATGTGCAGAATCAATTGTCACAGCTGCATGATTTGCAAGGTCAAGCTCAACAGAAGTATCAGGTGATTTGGATATTATGTTTTTTCGGTTGAAATTTTTAGTATTTTGTTTCAGTGTAATTATTATTAATTTGTTATTATGTGCTGTTAGTTACATGGTCAGAATCAGATGGCTTTTTCTCAGTCATTAGGAGGGCAGCAATTTCAAGGTAGACAATTACCTAGTGGAGGTATTCAACATGGGATTGCACAAAGCCAACTAAACCAAGGAAACCAATTAGGTCGCCATTTAAACCAAATGTCTACCACTGCCAACACTGCATTGTTTAATGCTGCACAAGCTACACCAAATAACCAAATGGTCAGTTTTACATTTCCCCATCTGTTGCATTTTGTCTCTTTTAATGAAAGATTGTTATATGTTGGAGCTAATCACAAAAAATGACCAAAAGAGGCAAGGGTATTATTATTATACCAGTATTACATATTTTGGTGATTAACTATGTGGTTTCTAATTTTAGATGTCAAATATGACGGGTATGATGCCATCACAATCAATGTTACCTCGGATGCAGGTTAGTTTTTTCATAACCTTTTTTTTTTTTTTTACAAATTTGTTTATAAACTTTTGTAAATTTCAGTTTGGATTATCTGGTGGCAACCGGAGTCTTGGAGCTCAAAATTTGAGTGATCAGGGTAGGGGCATAGTTTTTGTTTGAAATTAGGTTATTTTTTTATATATATATGAATAATGATGGGGTTTTCATTTGGATGACAGTGTTTAATATGGGAGGGAATCCTGGTAGCATGATGCCTATACAACAACAACAACAACAACAGCAACAACAACAACAGCAGCAGCAAGGTGGTTTTGGGAACATGCAACAAAACACCCAGAATTTACAACAACAGCAACCTGGTATGGTGGTACCTATGCAGCAGAATCCCCAACAGAATCATCCCAACTTTCAACAACATAGACAAAACCAGTAGTACCTTATCTTATTTTTTACTATTTATGTGTTAAGGTTGTTACAGTTGGCAAATGTTATGCTCATTTCTGAATTGTCTGTTTCTTTCTTCTACTTGTCAATTTTAACAAAACAAAATCGCATGCTTGTATTTTTTTTTTTTTTGAATTACATATACATATTCTATCTCACTATATTGTTCTTTTCTTGATCAGGATTTGAAATTTTGACATATGGACAACAATAGCGAAAGTTAGTTTAGAAGATTTTTGAATTCTTAGTTTCCTTTTCCTAATATAGAGGATGATTCCTCAGAAAGAAGGGATGATAACTACTTTTCGTATCTAATATTGGACTATTAATCATAAAGTTCCTTGTTTCAAAATAAAGGAAAAACATTTAGCTTCTATAAGTGCCTCAATTACCATTTTACTCAAGACAGTTCTATAAAGTGACAATAAATGGACTTTACATATTTACTTTTCCACCATCACTAAAAAAGCACTTTTTGCCTTATGTAAAAAAGTTCACCTTTGAAGTTGAAATCACTATATGTATACATGTTATTAACTATAATTCGTAAGGCGTTAAATCTTAAGAGGGCAACATTAGAAATAGGAAATGTGGCAGTAAGAAACTACGCACACAAAAGAATGGTGTTTCATTTCCTCAATTTGAATTACATTATAAAGTAACGCAGAGTACCAAAGTGCCAACCATCATGGTATATTTTAATTACAACTAATCTTTGTAGTCTTGTTGGTTAGGATATTTGTATGTAACAGCAGATTTGGGGTTCATGTCTTAGTAATGATTCCTTTTTAAAATTTAACTTAAATAGAACGACTAATATTCTTACTATATGTCAGTTTTAATAAGGAATTTTTTATCACATGCATACAATATCTTCAAACCCGTCACAATTAAGAGGGAAAATAAATCATGCTAATTTTCTTACCTGCTGTCCAAGATTTGAACAAAAATTAGCCATTATACCAAAATAGTCATGATTTTCGCAATAGCATCTGCGAAAATCTCTAAAATGACACTGTCTTTGTGACAATATCTAAAACAACACCGTCTTTGAGAATTTCACAGATGTCATTTGCCAAAATCCTAACCATCTGCAAAAAAGTGGGTCCAATCCCAAAGCTAGATTTTTTTTTCGGAGATACTATATGTGAAAATCCAAACTTTAACAATGGAAAATCGAAGTTTACCTACAAAAATAATATATATATATATATATATATATATATATATATATATATATATATATATATATATAAGTTTTTTTTGTTACAAATGTTAAAAAACCAAATCTAAAGTGAAAAAAAGCTTAATATTGTCATTTTGACTTACAATAATAACAAAAAATAGATTTATCGTATTTTTTCATAAGGTTTTTCAGATTGATATGAAGATTCTACAGAGGTGAGAAATTCATTTTCTTTTTTATTTTCATAGGTATAAAATTATAACATTAAGCTTTCTTTTACCAAATGGCATGTGGCCTATCGGTATCAGGAGGAGTCGACGGAACAGTGTCCTCCAACCATGGGTGGCATTGAAGGGGCAAAGTGGACAGCTGCACAGGGCCAATTTTTTTTATTATATATATTTATTTAAAAATAAAAACTTATAATAACGATAAAGACATTTTTTCTAGCTTGTCATAGGCCTTTAAGGATATTTAATTTTCAAGACCGGCTCTGCTTCCGACCAAGTCTCATATATGACGAAATGGTAGATTTAAGAATAGAATAATGAGTATGTGAGTTAGCCATTTAAAAAAAACAATGTTAAACTTTCCTTTGCTCTCGAAATGGTTTATGAAAACTTCTAATACAAAAAACTTCAAAAAAATATATTTTTAAAATTTTCACAAATAAACTTCAATTTTTGTACATAAAACCAAAATTTTCGCAAATGAAGATTTTTGTTTTTCAAAATTCAGTTTTGGGACTATTTTTTGGCAAAATTTTGAGATTTTCCTAGGTGACATATGAATAAAGGTGAAAATTATAAAAATAAACAACAAACTAAAAGATTAACAAAATATAAACAATCTATTAGATAAAATTCATATGAAGACATATATGGTGTTTGTTTTTTCTTAGAAGTTTTTTTTTTTTTTGAATTAGCATGTTTACGTGCGTGAATACTTTTTTTTTACCGCATACTGCTTGTTCTTTTAGAAAATCGCATACCTAAAAAGGTATATACATCATCTTCTTGTGGAAGACATGAAAAAGTTTTTTAAATCCCGCAGACATTCTAACCCTAAAAAAATCAATCCTATTTTTCACGCTTTATTCTTTAACGATTTTCTTCCACCTTTGCCCTACTATTACCACCACTACCGCCTCTACCAACACTACATCCGCCGCCTCCACCACCATTGCCATCACCACCACCACTACCACCTCCAACCCCTCCCTCCACCGCCATCTCAACCATCACCAACACTACTGCCACCATCACCCATATGTTACCTCCTCCACCATCACCATTGTCACCATCTATGCCATCACCACTACTATTTATTCCACCATCGTCGTCTTTAATTATCATCCATAAATCAATATAGTTAATGTATGTATGTCATATGGTTTGTTTGGTTGGTATAATATATGATTAATGTGGTTTAATATCCTTTATGAAGTCTGCAAACTTAAAAAAAAAAACATTCTTTTATTTGCAAACTGTAGACGTTTAGTCTACATCTTCTGCAGATGCGTTTGCAAACTAGAGATATTTTCCTCTTAAAAAATAAAAACATCATAATTGACAATTTTGTCTAAATTAAAGATATAAGGATGTAACACTTTTAAATATTCTATTTAAATTAAAAATATTTATCATTTCTAGATTATAAATAGTTTACAATGTTGTTGAAAAATGAATTATTCATAATGTATTCATGGGGCTAACAAACTGGTTTTATTACGTAAAAAGGTAACAATTTTTATTAATATTTCCACCTCCAATATAGTTTGTCTAATCCCACCAAAATTTGGCACCCAAACCCGTCCATATCGGGTCAATAATTCGCGACTGTCAGTAGGAAACCTGTCAACCTCACCCATGAACCTCTCATGATTCCAATTTTCTTTCTTGACTGCCTCGACCTGAGCCTCCGTGATCAAATCCAACAATGACAAATCAATCGAAATCCTCATACACATGGCTGCAGTCGCATAACTAACCGCCTTGCGGCTCAGAGCATCAACCACCACATTGGCTTTCCCAGGATAATACAGAAGCTCGCAATCATAATCTTTGACTACGTCAAACCACCTGCGCTACCTCATATTCAGATTCGGCTGATCCATGAGGTACCTCAGACTCTTATAATTTGTGTAGATTGTACATCGGACCCCATATAGATAATGCTGCCAAATCTTGAGAGCAAACATTACTGCCCTCAACTCTAAATCATGAGTCGGATAACGAACCTCATGTGGATTCAGCTGCCGAGAATCATACACGATAACTCTCCCACGCTGCATAAGCACTGCGCTCAAACCTGTGATGGATGCGTCACAAAACACCACAAAATCCTCAATACCCCTGGGGAGGGTCAACACTAGGGTCTTACACAATTTCTGTCTCAGAGTCTCAAATGTCACTTGCTGCTTAGAGCCCCAACGAAAATCCATGCCCTTCCTTGTCAGACAATTGAGGGGTACTGCGATCTTGGAGAAATCCTAAATAAATCTCCGATAATATCCCGCTAAACCCAAGAAACTCCTGATCTCCAAGGGAGACTTCGAAACCTCCCACTACATCACGACCTTAATCTTGGTCGGGTCAACCTAAACACCAAATAATGAACAATCTCAAATACCACTCAGATTACCTAAAATACCCTTGGGCAAAACTTGGTCAAACCCTGGTCAAAGTCAAAATCAATCCATACTCAAAAGTCTCACAATCCACTAGTCACGTCGTGACCTAATAAGTCCAAAACAGTCGAGGAATGCCATCATCATGTCGTGACACCCTGTGCTCACGTCGTGAGAACGCTCTAACCATAAGTTCTTAATGAAACTCTTAATCTCTTTTTGCCCAAGCAACCAAATCCCCCATAGTGTCTTATTCACTCTAGAACATCATAAAAATCATGGCTTTTTGGACATGCATGTCCAAAACACTAGCTAGGGCACAAAAGGGAAATAACACCAAATCTCATGCATGAATCATAAAACCCGACCATCTACTAGATCTAGCATCTATACTACTCAAGGGACACCGGGGATCCATAAAGTTGACAACTTTATGGATTCCAACCTCTATATCATCTTGTACATGAAGGATAAAGCATGGAAATCTAGATCTAGGCTTATAAACTTATAAAGCAATAAACTTGAAACTCACAAAAGCTCAAGAAGGTGTGCAAATTCTTGATGATGAGACTTGAATGTAGAAACAATGGACCAAACGCTCTTTCTTTTCTTTTCCTTGGTTAAAATCACCACAAATAAGCTTCGAGATCAAATATGGATGGTAGGGTTTCACGGGGGGTGCAAAGACGTGATGAAGGCTAAGGGTGGGCTAACCCTAGCCCTCACTTCCTTTAAATACAAAAATAAAACACCAAAATTAGGGTTTCCTCTCATGCAGGTCTCACGTCGTGTCACCATGTGCTCACTTCGTGATCCCCAAAGATGATGTGCATGTTCATTAAACTCCTCACGACGTGACACACATTCCTCGCGTTGTGAGTAGGGTTAAATCCTTGAAAATTAAACTTGACAAATTCTCACTTGAACTGAATGTTACATAACTTCATTTTATGATAGAATTGCGTAACACATTAGTTAAATACATAATCAAAACTATTCAATTATTGAATTACATTCATTCTTATTGCATGCATATATTTTACATTAATGCAAACAAACAACCCCCTTTCTTGTGTTAAATGTGTTACATCTTATTCAAAAAGATGTATTTAATAGTCATGTGTCTCCGTGGACCCTGCCATCTACTTTTATAGTGCAAAACAACAATGAAATTTGAGTCTAGTTTAATTATGCTATTTGTTGGGTTTGACACCCTAAAAGTCACTCAAATTGTTTTTTACAAAATTTAGAATTTTATGACTTTTGTATAATTTACTTTTAGACTTTTTGTACTACGTTTTTTTTGCAACATTTTCTAACATATTTACAATTTTTTACGATCGTTTTAATTTTGTTTACATTGTTTTTATACTTGTTTTACATTTACATTAATCTTTTAATGATTGAAACACATAAAACCAATCACTACAGAAAATAGATCAAAACTCATAGAACAACCACCACAAAAACATAGATCAAAACATATAGAAACAACTTTGTTGAGAATATAAAAAGAGAAATCAAACATATTGAAACCCATAAAACCAACCAACATAATTAGATTGATCGAAGACTATATACAAAATCTTTACAATTTGATAATACAAAAGTTGTATGAAATTGTATTTATAACATCGTAAAAAGTTGTAAAAAAATGAACTTATACAAAAAATTGTAAAAATGTTTTAAAGAATAAAGTGTAAATTTTTTAAAAATGTAAAAAAAAAGTTGTAAAAAATTTAAAGTTTGGACCAAATTAAAATAAATTTTAAAACACCAAAAATATAAAATTTAAAAATTACATGCCATACAGTTGAAAATAATAATAACTAGAAAAAGATCCCGAGCTTTGCCCTGGGTTAGATAAAATTTTCATATATTTTTTTTATTTTATGTAATGGATGAGTGTACTTTTAATTTTTTTTACAGTTTAGACAATGTACTCTAAAACGTTAAACATTGATATTTTTTAATCATCAGAAGCAATGTTTCTACTTGTAAGTGTGCATTTGTGTGTATTTATTTCCATTTGTTTTTTTTTTTCCTTTTTGTAAGTATTCGCATGTGATGATAAGTTCAAACGATATAGCAGAAGTTAAAGTAATGTCAATGTCTTATTTTAGAACATCGAGTTCATAAAAAAGGATGAGAAAACTATTACATAGACATTAACAAATGAGGACATTGGTTGGACGTTGACTAATCGGACATAACCGACAGAAAAAAAAAAGGAAAAGTTGGTAGCTAATTGTTAGGGAGTTCCTTCATGAGTTTCTTGTGATCGAAAATTGCTTCTATAACTTCTTCCCGGAGGGAGACGATGATTATCTGCATCTTGTTGTCACATGACTTTACTTTGTCAATATCGTTGTCGGATATTGCGAAGTTCAGGAAGTGTGAGCAAGTTTGTATGGTGTTGTTATATTCCTGATGAATTGAATGTATGTTTTTTTTTTGGTAAAGTATAATTTTTATTGTTTATTTTTAAGTGTAGTCGTGTGATCGTCAATTTAGTGAAAACCAGATAGTAGAAGCGACAACTTCACAAAATATGATGACAAAATTGTGAAGCATGTAGACATTTTCTGTAAATTACAAGGATAACTTTTTTAATTAGTTTTGTACACAATGGTCAAACCTGCCAAAATACAAAAATGTTACACGTATGGATTGTTTTTGAAATAAAATTTTACGGGGCCATTTTCTATAAATTAAAAAATTACAAAATTACAGGGAGTAAATCTGTCAAAATTTAAATCTTTTTTTGTAGGAACTAAACTCTATCAAAATATGTAAACTTTGTTGTAAGGACTAAATATACCAAAATATTAGGAATTAAATCTATCAAAATATAAAATCTTTGTTGCACACACTAAATACGTCAAAATATAAAAACAACAATCAATACCAATCAAATTAAAGAAAAAAAGATCATGACAAAATGTAAGAAATATTGGGCCAAAAGACCACCAAAGATTACTAATGTCTAGATTTAATATACTTCGGAGATAATAACAATAAATATCAATTACTTTTTAAATAAAATAAAATCGATTTATCGACTGCTCAAAGACATTGATAGTTATTCCAAAAAGAGGATTAATTCCTATTGTAAAATAAAATAAAAGAAAATTTATCAAAGATATCTGATAGTCTTAGAATATACTAAATTTAAAAGTTTGGTGACACATTTGTATTAATGCAGCATAGACATAGATAGGTGTTGAAATTTTAATACATGAAAACAAGAAATATAAAAGCGAAAGGCAAATTATGTTTTGGTGTATTAAATTAGCATGTACCTAGGTTGATCCGGTGTCAAAGTTAACAACAGAGAAGGGGATGGACTGCTGTGTAAAAGTATCCTACACTTTCTTTTTATTTTTAATTTTTTTTTATCCCCACCTGATTTGGTGGAAGTCGTTCCACGACCACGAGGCATATCAAGTCTTCGCCACTTCGCCTTCTCTCTCTCTCTCTCTCTCTCTCTCTCTCTCTCTCTCTCTCTCTCTCACTAAACACAAACATCTTGTCACTCTCCTCTTTCCCCCCATCGTACTCTGCATCTGGTGAAGAAAATGGGCGCAACAGATGCAGATTCCATGAAGAAGAAGGAGATGGTTCATTCTCCGATTCTAACTTACTTCTCTGTCATCACTCTTCTCTCTACTTGCCCTCCTTTCGTCATCCTCCTGTAAGTTCTCACCTATCTTTCTTTTTCACATCCTGCAACTACTTTAAAACCAACATGAAAATCAGATCTTTATACTTACTCTTTCTGTTTTGTTTTTCATAAAGATTTTAACTTTGTTTCTGCTTCTTAATTCGATCTTTATCCATACAGATTTTGATTCAAAACGATAATTGTATAATTGTATTGTAAATGAAGAATTATTGACGCCAACGATTGTTATTCTGTATTGTTGTGTGATGAATCTGGATCTTGTCTTGTAGATCTCTGTGCTGACTTATGAGGGCATGCATAATCGATTCTCCTAGCTTTTAAGTGCACCTATATCATACTTCTCAAACACATACACATCAAGAGCTGATTTTCAAAATTAAAAAAAAAATACAGTAGCTTTTGCTCAGTGTTTTCTTAACTATCATAGAGTAATGATGTTTAGAATCATGTTAATTATGATTATTGGTTACAAGAATAAGTTGTCGCCTGTAATTTAATCTCACATTATAACTTAGCTATTTACAATGAGAACATAAAAAGAAGTCATCCATGGATTGAACTAAACTTTATTACTTTTTACAGATGGTATACAATGGTACATCTCGATGGTTCTTTACTAAACACATTCAATTATCTCATGGAGCATGGAGTTGAAGGGTTTGTGAACATATGGCCTAAACCTACTGCTATTGCATGGAAGATCATTGCTTGTTATGGCCTCTTTGAAGCAGCCCTCCAGCTATGGTTACCTGGGAAAAGAGTTGAAGGCCCAATATCCCCTACAGGCAATAGGCCAGTCTATAAGGTTCCAAATCAACAACATTGACAATTTCACATCATAACATTAAGTCTACATTAAGTAGATTGTAAGAATGTTTCAAGAATATTTATTTTCTTGTTTCAGGCTAATGGTGTGGCAGCATATGTGGTGACACTGATTACATATATCAGCCTTTGGTGGTAAGCTTAAAATGTTACAATAATCTTTTTTTTTTTTTTCTTCTTACATAAGTTGAGTTTGACATCTTTGACCTACAACTACCTATTCTTTTTGTAATTTCAGGTTTGGGATATTTAATCCTACAGTTGTTTATGATCATTTGGGAGAAATATACTCCGCACTCATTTTCGGAAGCTTTGTGTTTTGTATATTCTTATACATAAAGGTGAGCATGATACATAATGTCACATATCATCAATCATACTATATTTATTCTTCTGACACTTGTAGCTTTGGTTTACAGGGTCATGTAGCACCTTCTTCCACTGATTCTGGTTCATCAGGAAACATAATATTCGATTTCTATTGGGTGAGTTTCTGTGAATTTGTTGTTTCTTATTCTGTTTACATGAATGAATATCAAGCCAAGAAATGTTGTTCTGAGTATATGTTATGGTTGATGGGGTTCAATAGGGCATGGAGCTTTATCCTCGAATTGGAAAGAATTTTGATATCAAAGTTTTCACCAACTGTAGATTCGGGATGATGTCTTGGGCTGTTCTTGCTGTAACCTACTGCATAAAACAGGTATGCAGTTGAAAACCATTAATTAATTTACTATTTATTCATGCATGATTTGAAGTAATAGAATCATTGATTGATAAATTTGCAATCTATTTTGATTCAGTATGAAAGAGATGGGAAAGTGGCAGATTCTATGGCTGTAAGTACGTTGTTAATGTTGGTTTACATTACAAAGTTCTTTTGGTGGGAAGCAGGGTACTGGAACACAATGGATATTGCACATGATCGAGGTAAATATATTTCCATTATTTTTGTATGCAAGTTGTAACATAAATTCTGAAATGTGTAGTTTTTTTTATTGATTTTTTTGGTAGCTGGATTTTATATCTGTTGGGGATGTTTGGTTTGGGTTCCTTCTATATATACTTCCCCTGGCATGTACCTTGTCAATCATCCTGTCAATCTTGGAGCTCAGGTTTTTTTTTTTTGTTTAATATAAATTATTTTTTTGAACAGTTTCTTTTCATATATACATCATTTTTTAATTGTTTCTGTGTTGATACAATACAAACAGCTGGCGATTTCAATCCTAATAGCAGGGATTTTGTGCATATACATAAATTATGACTGTGATAGACAAAGGCAAGAGTTTCGTAGAACAAATGGCAAGAGCTTGGTTTGGGGGAAAGCTCCAAGCAAGGTAACCTGTTCAAACTCTCAACTTTTGTTTAGTGAAATGAAATTATTATTATTATTATTATTATTATTATTATTATTGTTGTTGTTGTTGTTAGTGGTCTTAATTTGATATATTAATAGTAAGATATAATCGGTATTATTACAGATAGTTGCATCATACACTACAACCAAGGGGGAGACTAAGACTAGCCTTCTGCTGACTTCAGGGTGGTGAGTAGGCACTAGGCAGTAGCTACTAGTCACTGACTAGATCACCATTCCCATTCCAATTCCGATTCTGATTCTGATTCTGATTCCGATTCCGATGAGATGATGTTTTTTTGATGTTGTTATTATAGGTGGGGTTTATCTCGTCATTTCCACTATGTACCTGAGATTATGGCAGCATTTTTCTGGACAGTTCCGGCCCTTTTTGATAATGTAATTTGATTATTTGAGCATGATCTTTATTGGTGTTGTTGTAGTAGTCTAAAGAAAGGAATCTTGAATTATTTAATTTTGTTTTGCAGTTTCTTCCATACTTCTATTTCGTGTTCTTGACCATCTTGTTGTTTGATCGAGCCAAAAGAGATGATGATAGATGTCGTTCAAAGTAAGCATCCTTCTCATTAATGTTTTCTTTTTGAGAAAATAAAATGATATAAGTAATGATTTTGAATTTGAATTTGAATTTGATTTGGGTTGGATGCAGGTATGGTAAGTATTGGAAGACGTATTGCAACAAGGTTCCATATAGGATCATACCAGGGATCTACTGACATGGAGATATGCAATGTTGGCATGTATTTTTATGAGAAAAAAAATATTAGTATTTGGTTAGTTTTGATAAATTATTGAACTCAAGCCCTTTGCTATTTTAGGAGGGGTGTTAAATTATTGATCTTAAGGTCTATGTATGCTGTTTTCTGATGATATTTTATGAGGGGTGTTACGCTAGAACATAGCATTAGCAGTATGGAATGAAGAAGTTGCTTGTTCAGTTGTTTGATTGTCTGAAATGTTGAAATTAACACAAAACTAGAAGCTCTACAAAGTACTTTAATCTTTGTCATAATTAGGTACAAGATTTCACTTTTTAGTAGGATAATACTTCATTTTTTTAAAAGTAATGTTAATATGTTATCTAGAACTAGAAGTATATTATGCTCTTCTATTGGTATGTTTAATACACCTTGTTTATTTTCTTTCTGTAATCAACTTTTCTTAATGAGTCTTCTTACACTTTTTAGTATAATTGGTACAGCTAGAATGATTTTAAACATCATGACGCTGGCTTAATGATGTTATTGGATCTATTTGTCTTGGTGAAATATGAAATATCCAACTTTAATTTAGTAGCTCTCTTTTAAAAGTCATATTAATTGATGAAATTTGTTTTAGGGTATGTTTGGTTTGTAGAATGGTTGTGAACGAGGGTTTCACATTGTTTCCATGTATTTTTTTTAAAAAAAAATGTTAGTAGAAACTGCTTAACTTATGCATTTGAGTTATTTTATATTTGTTGAAGGGACAAGCAAAAAGATATAACACATATAGCATGAACAAAAGCTTGATAACAAATTTACGTAATTGTATATATATTTAGAAGGGATATTGATATTCTAAATATATCTGATCAAGACCAAAAGTAGAATGTCTTTAGACTAAACAACTAATATTTTTTTGAAATATATAGAAATGTTGTTGGTACTTGGTAGCGCAGTTCTCAAAAAATATGATAGTATTTGTCCCAAACTTTTATAAACAGTATGTCAACTTCCTAAAAATATTATTCATAACTAACTTCCTAAAAATATTATACATTATTATACATAACTAGACGTGTTAATTAAAAAAAATTAAATATCAAAATATAAACATTAAGTATTTTTTAAAATTAAATTTTAAAATAAGGAAGGAAAAAACATATTTATTATAATTTAAGATCATATTTATTACATTTAATATTTTACTTATATAGCTATATGTATAGCTATTATGTGGCTTTTTAATTTTAAAAATAAAAAAAACCTTGAAATTGACATATAGATATTATTTATTTCAAAAATACCACAAAATGACAATTGTCAAAACTTATAAGAGATTGACATGTGGTAAAAATATTTTGATTTATTAGGGAGGAAGATATGATAGCGGCTGAAAAGTTATTCATATTGCCCGTGACATTGCTTAAAAAATAGAAATAAATATTGAATTTAGTGAATACCGAAAAATTGACAGTGATGGTCCATAATCGTTACAACTCTATATTAACCAGGTCCATAACATGGATTATAATTAGTCTGGAGGGAGTGATGCCACAAAAGTTGAACTCACGTCACTGCCATGTAGGCGACATGTCAGTCACAAATGTGTAGTTTCATGCCACACCCAAAGAATGGTGTCATGCTCCTTTAATTATTTTTATTTTTAAATAAATAAAATTTTTAGTTTTAATTAAAAAAAAGATTTCATTAATTAAAAATAAAACCCATTATATTACTTAAAAAAACATGACATTAAAAAAAATCCTAGGAAATTAGAAAATAATAAACTAGAAAGCTTAAACCTACAACTTTAAAAAAATACACACATGTCAAATGATTAAAAACTTGGAAAACAACTACAAATTAACCACGATTAGTGTAACGTTTTTTTTTTTCACATTTTCCTTCATCGCCAAAACAACATGAAGCGCATCCCCAGTCATATTCGACGTGTCCATCGCTAGCACCTTCAGGTCGCTGTCCCTTTGTTTCCGACTTTCTCTATCCGAAACAAGTTGTAAAAATTTATCCATTCTTTCTTTTATGCATTTCGCATTCAAGTCATCCGATTCCGACGTTTTGTCATTGCCTTTGTTTTTTGTTTTGTCCCTTCCTATTGGTCATGGGTGGTGACACTTGAACGAGCTCATCCTCATTGAGGTCGAAACCAACACGAACATCCGATGAGGTGTGTTCAGATTCAGAAGTTATTGACCGTTTTGATCCACTATCGATGGGCTCGTCGCTTGTTTTTAGATTTTGCCATTTTTTTTGCCTTTGTGTAGATTCCAAACTTTAAAAAACTTGAAAGTCTTCTTTTGCTCTTTTTGATAAATGTTAAAAGCTTTCTCCAAAATCACTTCGATACATTCGCCGCTTTTTCATTGCCATTTCATGTTGTTATATAAATCGTTAAACAACATGACGTCTTTGTTCATCTTTCCCCATTTTGAGTACACTTGATTTTTAGTACGATATGGTTCTAGGTTCATTCCTTTGTGGAATCTAGCTCTAACGCGCATCCAAAAACAATCATGTTTTTGGTCCCCTCCCGTCTTCGTGTCCTCTGAAACGTCAATCCATGAGTGTGCTTGCTAATACTAACACTTATTGAGGTTCCTACAGTTTAGATTCCGCCCTCTTTTTTTAATTTCCTAGTTGAGAGGGTTGAGTTTGTGGAACAAATTCTGGTTCGGAGTCGGAAATGGGTGTTTGTGGTTGTGATTGTGTTTGTGGTTGTGGAACAAACTCTGGTTCAGAATCAAAATCAAAAGGATCAAAATCTAAGTCAAATTGTGGTTGTGTTTGTGGAAATGATTGCATATGGCGTTGTGGTTGTTGGATATGTTGCTGAAAAATAAGGAAGCATACTCTCGTAGTGGTTGAAAGGAGGCGAATAAACCAGTTGATCGAGTGAAGGTCTTGGAGTTGTGGTTTTCTAGTGGGTGCTTTTTGGTTGGTGGGATTTTTGGAGGATGACATTTTTGTGGATTTTAAAATAAAGAATATGGTAAGAGAATAAAGTGTTTGTGCATGATTTTGGTTAATATGATAAGGTATTTATAGTGGTAGTAAGAAAATCAAAACAAAGCAAGAAACGCTCCCTCCAAAGGCCGTAGTGCGGTTGAGGCCGCACATGGACCGCCCCTAAGGGGCGGTGTTTGTGCTTATGTGGCAAGGGGAGTGCGGCTACCACCGCATCCACTCTGTTTGGTCTTATCTGTATTTTGCTTTGTGAACTTACACGAGTTTTGTTGTTCACTTTTGTTGCGTCAACATATTTCTTTATTTAAATAAATTAAAAAAATCAATTGAAAAATAGTATTTTTTATAAGTAAAACATGGACCAAACGCGTAACAAAAACAAACAGTAAGGACCTTCCGAGTTAAAAAAATAAGTTAGGGACCAAACGCGCAAATTACGCTAAACCATAGGGACCATTCGTGTAATTTACTCTATTTCTTTTGCTTCTTAAGTGCAAGACCATGTGTTTGGCCTTAATAATTTACAAAAAAACATAAATATCATTTTCCAAATGATTTATATATATATATATATATATATATATATATATATATATATTAAAATAGGGAAATTTTTATTTAGACCAATCAGGAAGATTTATGTATTGTTAATGATGCGTGAAAAAGTTATTTCTTGGTAACCAGTGACGATTTGTTTCGGTGGAAGGTGATGTGATGGGTGTTGATGTGAGATGCTCGTGAAAGTTTTTTGGTGGAGTAACATGAGTAGTTGATGGAATATCAGTTGTTGCAATGAGTGTTTTTTATTTGTTGATGCAATTGGTTGATAATGTTTGTATGTATATGGTGTTCTTATTGGACTTACTATATCTTAAAAGATATCATCTACTACGAAGTCTATAGTGCATGGCTTGGAGAATCTTCTGAATCAGACCTAATTTTTTTTTTCTTCTGGTCATTGAGAATGTTGAGTGGTATAGGCAATATGTATGGATCAATGTATCCAGTATGATCAATATGTGTTGCAATCTATTTGGAGCAACATTCTAACAATAATATTGAAAGAGACTATCTTTTTTGATCGATATCATATGCCATGCGTGCGATAATGAAAAACTTGTTGGTATGTTTATTAGATATGCGTAAGTTAAAATGATTGTACTCAAGTAGTTAACATTAAACACACAATACATACATATTGTTTGGTTTAATGACTTGTTTATGATCTTCACATGCAAGCATGATTTTTTTTTACATTAATGGCATGCTTTATAAAACCAACCTTTTACTTTCATATTTTCTAACAAGAGGATTTGCATGTGAATTGAGATCCATGTAGTGTTATCTATATTAAATATGAAACTATAAAATTTGTATATATATTTTAAATAAAAAAAGGTTTGGTGGTTTACACCATGGTGATTTAGGTTTTTAAAGAGCAAGCATGTCAATGTAAATGTGCTTCTTTGCATTTTCACTTCTACATCTTTACTCTTTTGGTATTGTATATTGAGTATGAGACTTTGAATATCTCGTACAACAAACCTAAAAAGGCAAATAAATTGTCAAATGTGTTACAAACAGATGGTCTAAGTGAAAAAACCATTCAAATGGTTGAAGATATAATAGTTGAAGATATGTTGAGGGCACGTGTGGGCGATTTTAGAGGTAAATGGGGTGAACATTTACAGTTGGTGGAATTTTCCTATAACAATAGTTATCATTTAATTATTGGAATGCTGCTATATGAAGCTCTTCATGGAAGAAAGTGTAGAAATTCATTGTATTGGCTTGAAGCCAAAGAAAAAAAACATACGAGCCCAGAAACCGTAAAAATAACCAACAAACAGATAGAAACAATTCAAACTAACATGCAAGCTGTGCAAGACCGATAGAGAAATTACCATAACTTGATGAAAATTCCATTTAAATTGAAAGTTAGATATTTGATTATTTTAAAAGTGCCACCTTGGAAATGTGTGATGAGATTGGAAAGAAAAAGTGAGTCCAAGGTATGTTGGATCATTTGAGATTTTGAAGAAGTTGGGTAACAAACTTTCAAGCTTGAATTACCTCGCCGCCTACTATGGATCCATGCTTTTGCAAGGAAAATCGAGTCTAATGTATATTTTATCCTCATGTTTTTCGGTACTAAACACCAAAAAATAATAATCCTTCACATAAAGAATGTCTTTTATCTTGCCTTTCCAATCATGATAATTAGAACCATTCAAAATTTCAGTCCTACTTGTATTAGCTTCCATTGTTCAAACAAGTAACCCAATAATAAGAACTAAGGCTTTGATATCAATATAATGGAGAAAAAGTAGCCACAACTGTAAATAACAACACAAAAACAAATTTCGTTTAGCTAAGCTTTCCCAACTCTTATGAACATTTGAGGAGACAAACAAATATAGTATTTTATATGGAACCAAAACAACTCCAGTGAAGTTTATATGCTCCAATATAAGCAGCCTAGTGTAGTAAGTAATCAACCAATATAAGACACTAGAATTTTAGCGTGGAAAACCCCTCAAAACAATAGTAAAAACAACAGGACTACTAGAGTCGTTTCAAATCCACTATCATCAATTTATGAGCAATACAAAGTGTTATATAGGTGTACTGGAGACATACAATAAGCATCAAGGACTTTGAACAAATCACATAAGTGTTTGAATCAAATAATGTTGGGTTTTAGTTCCAAAATAGTTTAAAAAACTCATGAAAATGGAAAACGAAAGTCTTAAATTTTTTTTAACTTAATAAGCTCGTTACAACCTTACAAGGATCATCCTTGCAAGTAATGGAAAGATAAAAACACAATCATAGAAAGAAGAAGACGATAATAACCTTTGTTGTCCATTGAATCCTCATGGGAGGTTTGAGTTTTGATGAAGTGTAACGTCCCAAAATTAAGACAAAAAAATTTCGTTTTTAAATTAATAAAATTATAATAAAAAACATCATCATAAAACCAAGGTGGAAAAAAGTGTATTAAATACATAATAAAACATCAGAGTCATCATAAAATGCAGAATGAGGTGGTGTGTGCACTGTAATCATCCTAAACTCTTCCCTTTCGAAACAGAAGTACCTAAAACATAAACTGAAAACCGTAAGCACAAAGCTTAGTGAGGTTCCCAAACTACCACATACAATATATAATAAATACATAATAGGCCCTATCCGTCATCGGGCCCCGCTCGATATACAGATCATATAACAAATAAACACATAACACATACAAAATAATCCTCAGGCCCCGCCCAGTAAGCATACAAGCACATAACACATGAAAGAGTCACACAAACATTTAACATCCTAACATAACAAATCATGGGCCGACATTAGTGCCTTCGACCCGCTAAACACAGTGAGGAAACTCACCTTTAGTTGCTGAATCACTCGAATGAATCTCTGACCGCTGGTCCAGAAAATCTCCACGCTACCAATATAAATAACATCCAATTATTAATAGGATTCCGAACCATAACAAAGAGTCTAAGCTACTTGGCCCATAACAAGGGTAAAAGACCGTTTTACCCTTTCTCTAACTTGGCCTAAAGCCAATGACCAACTTTACTGTTCAAAAGTCCCAAATCCTAAAGGGCAACCAAAAATCAATTAATGGCCCAGTCTTCCAAATTGGGCTCAAAAACCATCATGGGCCTAAATCCAATGAAGCCCAACATGATAGTCACAAGTCCAAAATAGAAGTCTAATGGCCCAACTAGGCCCAAACTTACAAACCCAAACTATGGCCCAATATCGAGAACGTCAAGACTAAAAGCCTATTTGCTGAGTACGCAGGGCGTACTCAGCTCTTACACTTAGCGTACTCCATCTGGGGCTAGTACGCGCAACGTACCAGTTGGGTACGCCCATCGTACTCCCCAGTTTGCCACCCTACTCCATTAAGCACTTAATCGGTTGAGATTTCAAGCCAAACTCTCAGATCTGGTCCTAAAAGGGGACTTATCAGGTAAAGTTGGCAACTTTACACTCATGCATGACTTAATGGGTCTTAAAGCTAAAAAGTTCTTAATAAAGGTCTTAATACTTGCATGAACCGAAAACATCCATAAAGTTTCCATTTTTATGAACATATGGCCTAAATGGAGCTAAGATCTAGCATCCATTGCTTTTGGAGTAGATCAAAAGCTCATCTTTACTTCAAAAGACCCAAAAATGCCCAAGAAATACCACAAAGTAGATCTAACATAAATGATCACCAAGGTGTGAGCTTTTTACCTTATAAAGCTTATCCTGGAACTACAAGCTCAAGCTACTCCTCCAAGTGTTCCTTTTCTTCTTCTTCACCACAAAACACCAACAAATCACTCTTAAGCTCAAAACTCACCAAATGCTCTTAGGGTTTCGTTTTCAGAGTAAATGGAGATGGAGGTTGGTCATAAGTGTCCAAAAGATAATATAATAAGGTTTAAATAGGGTGCAAACTGTAACACCCAAAGTTTTGAAGGCCAAAAAAAACCCTAACTTTAAGGGGGACTCGGCGAGTCTGAGCGAGATCCGGGTCGAGGAGTAAGTGACCGACTCGGCGAGTTGGCCAAGGGGACTCGGCGAGTCTGGTCTGTGCGAGGAAAACCCTAAATTCGGGACTTGGAGCCTATTTAAACATCTCATTCTCTCCCCTAGGGTTCCTTTACTGCCTCTTTCACCCAGAACATCGAACCCTAGTCGCCATATCCATTGTTGAGCCAATTATTGCCTTGAAGAGTGCACTAAAGCTTGGGAAAGGAAGAAGGACCTTGAGGGTGCAAGAAAAGGGGGCTATAGATCTGGGATTGGGAAGATATTTCTATACATTTGAAGGTATTAAGTCGTTTCTCTCCTTATAGATCTATTTTGGTTGTCTGTTTTGGGGCTTTTTAGCCATGATTAAGTTGTCCATTTGAGTTAGAAGCCGGGTCTGGAGTTTCTACTTCAGATCTAAGCATATTTTGGTCTTGGAAAGCATAAAATATTAGCCCTGGAGTTGATTATGAAGCCTTTTTGCCTTAAACCATAGTGTATGGTGTATTTTACCTAGATCTCCTTCTCTACACGTAAAGTTTGCAACTTTACGTGAGGAATAGGCTTGGGAAGGGTAGATCTACAGTTTGGAGTCCATGCATGACTTAAAACTCCTCTACATGTATGGAGATCTGAAAGGACTTGGCGAGTCCTTTGAGTGGACTCGGCAAGTAGCATGAAGATTTGGAAGAACTCGATGAGTGGGATGAACAGCTCGTCGAGTCAGATGAAGTTGGGCAGGAACTCGGCGAGTTGGATGAACAACTCGGCGAGTCTGTTGAAGGTTGTCTTGGACTCGACGAGTCTGTTCTTGGACTCGGCGAGTCAGGTCGCGAAACCCCAAACCCTTCAAGTTGAGACTCGAATCAGTGAGTTGAATGGAGACTCGGTGAGTTGGACAGGTCAGGACTCGGAAATCGGTAGACTCGGCGAGTCGAGTCGCGAATAGAAGGACTCTGAACATATGAACTCGGCGAGTCAATAGGGTGACTCGGCGAGTAGGGTTGACCTGGAAGGTTGACTTTGACCAGAGTTGACTTGGTTGTCTTTCGGGGGTCAATCAGACTCAGTGTTGCTTTGATATTGGTAGCTCGGGGAGCGAGTGGAGCAGGAGTTCAGAGACTTGTCGGGCAACAACTAGTGGGTTCATCAGCCAGTTGAGCGAGTGCATCTGAGTTTCCCTTTGTATGAATGGGTCTACGGCCACAATGCCGACCCATGTAGTATTGAGTAGAATACCCGGGGGTTAGCCCTAGGCACAGTATGCTAGTATGATATTCGGGACGAGGTCCAATGATAGAGGGCGGGTGCCCAAGGAATGGTTTATGTGACAGTTTATACTTGTTGTCTGTGTGATACTTGTATGTGCCTGGTAGGGAGGTGAGTGTGGGCGAGGTCCCGTATCTCACCAATAGCAGAGTGTGGATGGTGTTCCACATCTCAGTAGCAGTAGATCAGAGGTGAGGCCCAAGTTAGGGGAGGAGTGAGGTGGGTTGGGCCCGTACCTCACTATCAGCAGGAGTATGGACGGGGTTCCATGACTCATCAGTAGCAGGACAAGGGCGGGGCCCAAAGATAGGCGAGGCCTTAGGACAAGATCCGTTAGTATGTGTTTAGCTTATGTGATGTGATGTGATATGTTTATGTGCTATTATATGTTAGTGGGTGAGGCCCTGTGACAGTCGAGGCCTAAGTGAAACAGATATGTATCCAAGCGGGGCTCGAAGCCAGGCGGGGCCTGGAGCGGCGGGGCCGTTGTAGCGGGCGAGGCCCGAGGTAGGGAGCGAGGCCCAAGTTAGCGGGCGTGGCCCAATATGTACAGTATGTGGTTATGCATGGTATGTGGTAGGGTGGGGAACTCACTAAGCTTCGTGCTTACGGTTTTCAGTTTTGGTTTCAGGTACTTTCGGTAGCGGAGGGAAGAGCTCGGGGTGATCGCATGGCACACATCATAGATTAGTCAGCCTGGGAATGTTTTACTCTGATAACGAACATGTGTTCTGGAAACTACTACTCTGATTACATTTTGAATCGACGATTTTGCTTTAAGTGATGTTTATTTAAAAGAAATTTTTAGTCTTGAATTTTGGGATGTTACACAAACCCTAAAAATTAAGGTTTTCCCCTGCACTACGTATGCCATGTGTAACATCCCAAAATTCAAGACCAAAAATTTCATTTTTAATTAAGTAATTATACAACCAATAGTTCAAAAACATTCATAATATCATCCCATGTCAAAGACCAACATGTCACTATTTAAAACATGTCATAGTAAAACAACATCAAAGTACAACTCCCAAAGATCTCATGTGCGGAAACCATGGTGTGATGTGCTGCAATCATGCCGGCTCCTTTCATTTCGAGGAAGAAGTACCTGAAATCAAAACTGAAAACCATAAGCACAAAGTTTTTTGAGTCCCCCCATCATACCACATACCATACAACAATACATTGCCAAACATATCTGGGTGCTGGCCTCCCCTTCGGTCTATTTCAATCGGATATTGTTGAGCATATCTGGGTGTCGGCATCCCCTTGGTCTATTTCAACCGGATACTGCCGAACATATCTGGGTGTTGGCCTCCCATTCGATCTATTTCACCCCTACCACTACCACATATCATCTTAGCAAATAAGCACATGAAACATAACATATAGTGGCATACCAGACAATTATCACAAAGACAATCATATCTACTACAAACAACTACTAATGAGCCGACATTGGTGCCTTCGACCCATTCCTACAGGAAGGTAACTCACCTCGACTGTGTGTGCCGAAATCATACTCCTCGGATGGCTCGGGTGTGACATCCCCATTTTCACGGCCATAAAAGACCGATTTCGTTTATGCTTTTATAATAAAATCAAAGTGATCAAAGAAAAGTGTTGCGGAATTTGTTCCCAAAACAAAATATGATAAAAATTTATCAAAGCATTTATTAAAGAAATGTATTTTCATTACATTCGGGATATCATCGCCGATACAGACCAAAAGCATAAACAAAACATTATAGGTCGTAAAACAAAATTGGCCTCAAACATTATAGGCCTTACAACATTCTATTTATCTTATACTGGCCTATAAATCCATAATCTCTCGTCAGGTTATCTAATTATGCTTTTGGCATTACCTATAATACAAGAAACTGAGTGGGTCGGGCTAGGGAGCCTGGTGAGCATATAGGGTTTTCAACCCACAATAAATAAGTTTATTATTTTCAATAATCATTAAACTCGATTACCCGTTCCCGTTATCCTCACCTTACGTCCCTAAAGTATCTATCATAAGGGACCTATCTTAAGGAAATTCATCGGGATGGACACTACTGCTGAGGGGATTCCTTAGCCATAAGTGTCTGTAAGGCAACCATTGGGGGGGGGGGGGGGGTGGAGTACACCGGTGAACACATCGTTCACAAACACCTACAGGTTGCGAGCCTGCTAGCGTTCCACTGGACTTCCTAGAAAAGTCTGTGGTCGTCATCCATACTCCGCTAGATAACTGGATCAACGTCAACATCGAAGCCTCTCATCATTTTATTTCATCACACACCAACTATTTTATTTACCCATGTTTTACCCAATATATAAAACACATATACAACTCAGATATGAAAACGAAGTTTATATCTTTCATACAACATATATCTCAAGTATAAATCATCCATATATCAGGTTTAGATATGAAAAATTCAGATATGAAGCGAGAAAGTCTAGATCGGAAGGAAAAAGTTCAGATATGAAAGAAAAGGTTTAGGTTTGTCAAAAATACATATACCATACAGATCTGAGGAGAAAGTCTTAGATCTACAGAGAAAAAGTTTAGATCTGAAGGAAAAATCTAGATCTGAAGGAAAAATCTAGATCTGAAGGAGAAAGTTTAGATCTGGAAGAAAATGTTTAGATCTTAAGGAAGAAGTTCAGATCTGGAAAGAAAAAGGTATAGATTTCTCATCCAACAAACATCTCAGGTAAACTGACAACATTTTTATATACACATAGCACATAATTTATATAAAATACCTCATATCTATGTGTAAGATGAAAGTGACTATACATTTACCTGATAAGGAGTGATTCGGACAGCACTTCGCTTCATTAAATAATCTTCTTTAACAAAACCAGGAAGTTTGCTTGAAAACCGGGCTCCGCGCGGGCAGAGTTTCAAACCAAAAAACTCTTTTTATCGGAGCCTTCGGGCGCTCCAGGGCTTTCTTCTAATGCTAGGGAGGTTTCCTAGGCTTCAGGGTGGATTAGTATGGCTAGAGTGAGAGTAGAGTGAGAAATAGATAACTTAAAAGTGTGAGAAATGTGGCTGCCTCGCAGTACGCGAGGCGTACCTTGGATCTACGCAGGGCGTAGTAACATGCGTTAGATCTTCGGTGGAGCATCGTGGCTTATTTAGGACGCAGGAGAAGTAAAACTGCGCAGCATACTCCTCCTCGTACGTGGGGCATACTTCGGTACGCAGGGCGCCCGAAGGTACGTTGGGCATACCCCTCGCGTTATCTTGCAATTTCTCGTCTCGATTTCTAAAATTCATAACTTTCACATACGAGCTCCATTTCCGATGTTATTTATATCCACGCGTAGGTGAGACCGTACTCTACAACTTTTGTTTAGATCACTAGGGCTAAAAAGTCATCTATCATAAATTCACTATTTACGTCACGCAGTGTCGTGCCGGTTCTGTCGCGAAACTTCGACAAGTCATAACTTCTTCGTTATAACTCGGACTTTGGCGTTCTTTATATCTCTGAAATCCTTGTCACGACCACTAGAAATTTCTTCATAGATATCGAGTTTATCTAACATTTTATTTTTGACGCTTATTTTTATCCTTTATTTATTATATTTTTATAAACAAGTAATAAGCTCACAAAAGCACATAATTCACATAATATTCAAGTAATTCATCTTTATTACTTTAAAACGAGTTACAATGGTTGACCTAGTCCTAGGCCTAGAGGCCTTACTCCACAGTGGGCCATGTGGCCCACCAATACATGCCCAATCACCCAAGGCCCAAAAACTCATTTAACCATTCTGTATGCGTATGTGCGGCGTACCTGGCACGTACGCCCAACATACACTGGTCTTGACCGCTTTGGGAAGGTTGACCCAGTCCGTGCAACTTACCCAGGGGTACGCCCAACGTACTGGTCAGTTTCCTTAGAGCTTCCTTTGTGACTTAATTCATTAAGTCTTAATGTCCAAAACATAGATCTAGGTCTTTTAAGACGTCCTAAATTATAAAGTTATAAACTTTATGTCTTTGCATGCATGGACGGGGGTTAAGACATGATTTAAGTCCTTAAACATACTTTGTGACCATCTAACACTTGCATGGTTGTGGCTTAACTATAAAGATCTGATTTTTATGGTTCTAAATACCTTCAAGAACCAAAAAGGACAGTTCATTTGAACAGAATCTTCTGAAACTCAAAGGACCTCAAGTATGGGACCAAAATATGACATAAAACACCCCAAAACTAGATCTAAGCATGCAATGATCAAGTTTAGAGCTTTATACCTCTAATAGGTCAGAAATGATGCCAAAATTTTGGATCTACAACCCTTCTCCAAGCTCTTGCTCCTTCTTTTTCAAAACCACCAAAATAACACCAAAATGTTCAAAGTGAGCTCAAGATACATGCAGTGGGGTTAGGGTTCGAGTTGGGCACTGAGAGGACAATGGAGGCTGAGAGGGTAAGGGTTTGGAGGGTTATAAATTTTTTAAATAGTGGGCAAACCGAAAAATTTAGGGTATGCATCTGGTCACCCTACGCCCAACGTACGCATGGGTATGCCCAACGTACGCATGGGGCTCCCCGTTCCGCGCCTCATATGTGTATGTCGTGCGTACACCCTGTACGCCCAACGTACGCTCCGCCCAAAAATCCCAATATTTTAATATTATAACTTGAATGAAACAACATAATACTTGATAAATCTCGGACGTTACACCATGTGTAGTCCACGTACGCGGGTGAAACCCGCGATCAATCAGATGGGCTAGCACGCTAAGCGTACTACCCAGGGGACCAAAAGGTTTAAAAAAAAACATTAAGGGCTAAAAGAGAACTTACCAAAACTTGAATGTTACATGAAGAAAGTGGAACTAATGAGACACCAATAATACACCAACTTGACAAGAATGTCAGTTCTTTGCAAGTTCTTAAGCTTGGAAACAAATACTAAAGTATTTGATTTAAGAAAGTCAAAAACAAGTAACTAACTCTTAAGCCCTTTGCTTGAAAGTTGAAGAGAGGGTGAGAGAGTGAGTAGTTTTGGCAATTACATACAAGAGTGCAATACCAAAATGCAAGCACCAAATCTATATGCATAAAGTTAAGCTAATACCCATTAGGTCTTAACACTTTAAGTAACCATGTCTCAAGGTCATGAATGTGTTTTACCATGCTTCTTAGGTTGAATTCTTTACATTAAACAAATACACAAGCCATGCCTTTGGTTCTTTTAGAACTTACGACCATGGAGCCAAAAAGAAGACAAATTGTTTAAATTTTATAAACTCAAAGTTTATACAATATAAACTTTGTTCTAGGTAAAACACAAAAAGATCCAACCAATCCAAAAGGTTATGCATGACTTATTAATTTATACCTTATGAGATAATGTGTTACTTGTATGGTAAAATAATTATTTCCATGAAATAAATATTTTTCCAATTTATTATAAGAGTTTATTAATATTTATTAAAATCAATTTCTAATAAATAACCGATTATATCAAGTTGTTAGTTTGACCCCTAGGATCATATGTTACTTAGCAATATCATTCTAATATAAGTCTTGAACATATTAGATCTTTTAAATGACAAAGGAAAATGAAAGGATCATAAAAAACAACGACCGGTGCAGCAACAAACAGAAGCTGCGATTCCCAAGGCTTTGGGACAAATAAATGCGAACCAACCGGTGGAAACGTTCTCCTAGATGTTGTGAAGCTGTCCAAAAATCAAGTCAAACGGAACCCATGAATCTTTGAAAAGTGATCAAACATGGAAGCCTCTTCAAAACCGAAAATGGAGCTAACCCTTGTTTTCATTCTTTGTTTGTATGTGATAGTTGAAAATTAAAATAGAGTTGACATTAAGTAAATGTGATATTTGAAAATGTCTTTCACTCATGGGATAAAATCCTATAATAAACCTAACACATATCGTCGAAAAATAAATATTTAACAGGCTAAACCTACAATAGCAAATCATAATGATATTTTTTAAGCATCACAAACAAGTTCAATGACAAGATATTAAAAAAATAAAAAAATAAAAGCAAAATGTTTACATAGACCAAAATTCATTATCATTATGCAAAATTTAGTTCCGAAGCCATTTGCAACAAAATGTTTAAAGTGAAATCAAATCCGTTTTTTGGACCATTACCGCATTGGTTACTTCAAATAAAAATGTCAAATAACAAAAAAAAGACCATAGCTTCATATGTTTGAAAGTTCATATGTTTGATCTAAAAGGAACGGAAAAGGTAACCATCTTATTCCAAAAGAAGAGTCAAATGATCCAGCGGTTAGCTCGTGAGATGTGGCCTACGTGGCGATGTATTACTGGGCAAAGATCTGGTACATATCTGAATGCGTAGCATACGATTAGTACCTCCCCAAACTCCAAAGGCCGATTTACAGCATAAGGATGAAGACATATTGATATGATCCCCACCACATCGCCATTATTCACCTTCTTGTCCATAGTATTGCCTACACGTCTTCCCCTTGGTAGCATCTGTGAAGCGCTAATCGTATTCGAACCCTAGCTCCCGATCTCAATATGCCGTCTGCTTATGGTGCTCGATTGACCACCTTTGAGGATTCCGAGAAGGAAAGCGAGTGTGGTTACGTGCGCAAGGTGAGCCTTCCGATCTACATCTTTCACTCTTCTCCTGCTATACAACTCCATGGTTCATTAACATTCCGTTCGATCGGATTGACTTTCTTTGGTTTTTTATCTTGATCGCCTCGGATCCATCTTGATACTACCATCAACAATCACTCACTGCGCTTCATTGATTTTGAATTCTGATTGGATTTTTTTCCCTTATTCATTTGTTCCAAACTTCAAAGTATTACAATCAGATGCCATCTAGATTTTGATATTGTATGTACAGGTCTAACATGATTTAACGATCCAGTGGTTCACGCTTTGCGAAGGACCAATGCTTTGAAATTCTTTGTTAATCCACTTAGCATGTCAATTTGGAGCCCTGGTCTTTTATGTACTGTGATTTATGTTTAAATTTTCGATCTATAAAAGTATTTCCTTTTTCAATCAATTTGAGTAGCCGAACGATAAATTGCTCTAGAGGCTTACCCAAAATGACAATAATTATGAAATGAGTACTACTGACTCTATGTGCAGTTATCATACAGTCAAATTTTACAAACCTCTATGCAAATGAGTTTATGAATGATAATAGAATCAACTTCGGGTACATATGCCTCAAAATCAATCCTGTTCCAAGTTGTCCAATTTACCTGTTTGGGATCACGGACATCCCCTGCACTCCAAAACTTTCTAAACAGTCAATTTCTTTTAGCTTCTTATTGTTTCTCTTTCACATCATATTGATGATGATTAAACTATATTTCTTCTGAAAAGTCATGCATCACTCAGATGCTCACTCAAGATTTTATTTTATTTTTTTAATTTCTTAACACAAATTTTAAATTAGAAAATGCAGTTTTGTTTGATTTAGATTTTCAACATTGGTGTATGTATTGATTGGCATTCACAACATGTTTTTGTAAAGTATTAAGATCTTTAGCTGAATGCTATCCATGGTGCTCAATGATTAAGATGTTAAGTGCTTGAGTCATCAAAGCTGTCTAATCCTTTAATCATATGATATGTGTTTTTGTATCAATATATTATTCATTGGAGAGAACAAACAATTTTCTTTTTTGGGTAGATCAAGAATTCAAGATTTGACAAATTAGTTAGGGCTTTAGTCATCTACAAGAGTTATACTCAGTTATGCTTGATTGTTTGTGGCAGGTTTCAGGGCCAGTGGTCATTGCAGATGGAATGGCAGGGGCTGCTATGTATGAACTTGTCCGTGTTGGACATGACAACCTTATTGGTGAGATTATCCGTTTGGAAGGCGATTCTGCTACAATTCAAGGTATTTATTTAAGTTTCTTATATCTTTTAATGACACTATCCTGTATCTTTTGTTTCACAATATTGAGAAAAATTATTCCTTGTATTTCAGTGTACGAAGAAACAGCCGGACTTACAGTGAATGATCCTGTTCTTCGGACACACAAGGTACACATTTTAGATCACCACTCCCTTTAAGATAGTTATAATTTGAACCATATATACAGTAACTTTAACTTTAACTTTAACTTTCAGCCTCTATCCGTGGAGTTGGGCCCTGGAATCTTAGGGAATATATTTGATGGTATCCAGGTTGGCAAGCTTCTCTTCTCTTTCCTTTTAATTTTGTTTCAACTTTATTGTTATTTTTCGAGAGTTACTAACTGCAAACTGCAATTTTCTGTATTTTTAAACCCATGATTCAGAGGCCTCTGAAGACTATTGCAAGAATATCAGGTGATGTCTACATTCCTCGTGGTGTGTCTGTTCCAGCTCTTGACAAGGATATACTTTGGGAATTCCAGCCTAAAAAAATAGGTGATTTTGCATTATCCCTCTTTCAGCAGTTAAGCTTTTTCGTTTGATAGATATTTATTAATTTAGATATGTGTTTTGATGTCAGGCGAGGGAGATTCTGTAACTGGTGGAGATCTATATGCTGTGAGTCTTAACATCCCCATTATTTCTAAAATTAAAAAGTTTTTTCTTGTTTGATTTATATCCAGAATAAGATTAATTGTCGTAAGGCGTTAACTTATCTTCTTGTCTTTATGCAGACTGTGTTTGAGAACAGTTTGGTGGAACATCGCATTGGTCTACCTCCTGATGCCATGGGAAAAGTGACATATATTGCACCACCTGGTCAATACTCATTGAAGGTTTTTCTCTAAACCCCTTTTGCCATCTTAATAAAGATGATAGTATGTCTTATTATATTACTAGTATTAATTATTTCCTTTTTGTTCAGGACACTGTCTTGGAACTTGAATTTCAAGGTGTCAAAAAGAAATTCACCATGCTTCAGGTTTTTACATTTCTTTTCCCAAGACAATGATTGATTAACATAATTTCACAATGGATTTCTTATTTTTATCAAATTCTTATTTGCAGACTTGGCCTGTACGTACACCTCGTCCTGTTGCATCAAAGCTTGCTGCTGATACTCCACTTCTTACTGGACAGGTACACTTCAATAAATTATGTTTATTTTCTCTTTTCATCATTGATCATTATGCCCCTTGATCCGTATCTAATCATGTATTGTATGTATTAGCGTGTTCTTGATGCCCTTTTCCCCTCGGTTCTTGGTGGGACATGTGCCATTCCCGGTGCATTCGGCTGTGGGAAAACAGTTATTAGTCAAGCTCTCTCCAAGGTATTTTCAACATTAATTTTAAATAGTTAAATTCCAATATATATATATATATATATATATTTTATTATATTAACTGTTTACCCCTCATCTTGCAGTACTCAAATTCAGATACTGTTGTTTATGTTGGTTGCGGGGAAAGAGGAAATGAAATGGCAGAAGTACACATTCCACTCCCACTGAATATAATTAGTTCTTTATTTTTTTATTTTTTTAAATTTTGTTTCTGTTGTTGATATTGTAAATAACTGGTCAGGTCCTGATGGATTTCCCTCAATTGACTATGACACTACCTGATGGGCGTGAAGAATCTGTGATGAAACGTACTACACTTGTGGCCAACACTTCTAACATGCCTGTGGCTGCTCGTGAAGCTTCAATCTATACAGGTAACTTCAGCTCCAGTGTATATTTTTTCCTAATCTTTCAGGATGTAGTAAGTGGTAATTTAATTTGTTTTTTTTAATATTACTTTCAGGAATTACCATAGCTGAATACTTCAGAGACATGGGATACAATGTAAGTATGATGGCAGACTCTACCTCACGTTGGGCAGAAGCATTGCGTGAAATTTCTGGTCGACTGGTATGCTTGCTTTTAAACTACTCATCTACATTTGTAATAATTTTGATTAAAAAAATGATGGTATTAATTTTTGTTTTATTCAGGCTGAAATGCCTGCTGATAGTGGTTACCCTGCTTACCTGGCTGCACGGTTGGCATCCTTTTATGAACGTGCTGGTAAAGTAAAATGTCTAGGTGGACCAGAACGTGATGGTAGTGTTACAATTGTTGGTGCTGTATCACCTCCTGGAGGAGATTTCTCCGACCCTGTTACATCTGCCACCCTCAGTATTGTTCAGGTATTTCTTTATTTTTATTTTTTAGTTTTGCTCATTGAATTCATGGTCATAAGTTTTTGCTTGTTTTTTTTTCTTGTCAGGTTTTCTGGGGTCTAGATAAGAAGCTTGCCCAGAGGAAACATTTTCCTTCTGTCAACTGGCTTATCTCCTACTCCAAGTACTCAACTGTAAGTTGTTGAAATTAAATGAATTAAGCTGTCACTTTTTTAATGTACTGATTACTGAAAAATGATTGGGTGTTCAGGCTCTAGAATCATACTATGAGAAGTTCGATTCGGATTTCATTAACATTAGGACAAAGGCTCGTGAGGTGCTTCAGAGAGAAGATGATCTGAATGAAATTGTCCAGGTTTGTTGCCTTTTGTATCTGGACTCATAAATATTAAATGAGAATTTATGTGGAGGGATTATCTGTATATATATATTGGTAAGGGGGAGGGATAACATGGTGGTGGTTGTTGTTTCAGTTGGTGGGGAAAGATGCCTTGGCCGAAACTGATAAGATTACTTTAGAGACTGCAAAACTTTTGAGGGAAGACTATCTTGCTCAAAATGCATTCACACCGTAAGTACTAGCTTTTTTTTTTTTTTTTTTTTGCACCGAGTGTCTGTTTGGTTGGATGGAATGGAATAAGCAAGGTAATGGAATGAACCTTTAGGTCCATGATTCCATCATACTAACCATACACACACACACACACACACACACATATATATATATATATATATATATATATATATATATATATATATATATATATATATATGGTTTTGAAAGTTTATATTGTGGCGATGTGATGTGATGTGACAGATATGATAAGTTCTGCCCCTTCTACAAGTCTGTATGGATGATGCGCAACATTATCCATTTCTACAATTTAGCCAATCAGGTGGGCTCATCTCTTCTGTTATTTTGATTTTAGTTCATTTTAAAGAAAAAAAATTGAATAATGATATATGTTTTTATTAAACAGTCAGTGGAGCGAGGAGCTGGTATGGATGGGCAGAAAATCACTTACACGCTGATCAAGCATCGGTTGGGTGATCTATTTTACCGCTTAGTGTAAGTGAAATTACGCTTCTCTCCTCCAGTAAAAATTAAAATTGAATTGGTCTAAAAAATAATGTGTTTATAATGTATATATAATTAACAAAACAGGTCTCAGAAGTTTGAGGATCCGGCTGAAGGGGAGGATGTTCTTATTGGGAAATTTAAGAAACTAAATGAAGATCTTACTGCTGGTTTCCGCAACCTTGAGGATGAAACCCGGTAAGCAAACAAAGAAAGAAGACGTGATTTGATTATTTTGAAGATGAAACCAAGCAAGTGCCAATTTTCATCTCTCAAGATCAAAGAGGTTGTTGCATGAAGGAAAAAGAAAGGAATGAAATGAGATTGTTGTTAGTTGTTTGATTTATTTATTATTCAAACTTCAAAAGGCTGGTTACTGGTTTGTCCATTTGTGGTGCTTAGCTATAATTCTTTTTGGGATTTTGTATGTTGAGAGTTAAATAAGCCGCAGCATGTAGGGTGTAGTCTGGGAACTACTGATGTTGTTGGAACAACTGTTGTTTTTTTTTTTTTTACTTAATCCGTATGAATTAATAATGAATAAAATAAATATGTTTGATCCCTTCCCTACTATAAAGCTTTACAAATCAAAAAGAATGTTGACTGAAAGTTGTCACGTTACTGTCATCATGTGTGGCATGTTTATGTTTTTCTGTATGCCAAACATTACATTACATTACATGTGGAGGCTGTTTATTTTCATCAAGAAACCCGAAAAATGTTTATGACGCTTCGGTTGGGTTAGGTGCATTTGATCATACATCTTGAAGCAAGTGCTTCTATTTCACCATATAAATCTAGCATTACCTTCTTACTTGATTTTGCCATCATTGTCGACCAAATTTCACATGTAAGTGCAAAACTGTATAAGAGGATGAACAGTTTTGGAAATTTGAACAAATCCCCCACTCAATCATGGGGATAACGGGAACATTGATCGTCTACTTGCATTAGCAATCTCAAGATTCTATCAAATACATGCTTTTTGCAAAAAAAAATGTCGTCTTGAAATTTTGATGCTACTTTTCACCCTTGGAAGTCTAAACGTCAAATCATCTTACTTAAAAAATCATCTTATTTTTAAGTAGATGGATAACAACTGAAACGAAAAAATAGTAATGTTATCCGGTTATAACGGAATCCTAGTCCCATTTAATGAAGCCGGATTTTCTTTTGTTATACTTATAGAAAATTTGGCTCAATTTGGAAGAGGTTTCTGAATGAACCCAATGATATGACAAATATTTTGTGTGGGGCCCCTCCACACACACAAATGTCTCATCAATATGGTTTATTTACCAACACACATTTGAAAAAACATATAGATATAGAGTACAAGTCAATTTGGTTCCATATACCTTCATACTTCCGAGTTTTTGGCTTGCAACCAGATATTATCTTACACCATAAAATATAAATATTTTATAGTGTTTAAAATATAAAAATACAATAAATAGTTGAATCACAAGGATAAAATATACACATTACATTACTGTTAAAATTAGTTTTTTCGATTTTAACGTTGAAGCGAAAGTCACATATACCCATTTCTTCTTATTTTTATAACCTTCCTTATTTTTAGCTTGTATTAATCAATTACTTATTTGCAATTTAAATTAACTACATATAAGCACTTGTTTTATTTTTTCCCTCATTTAAAAAAACTGTAGCAAAAGAAAAAAATATATCACATAACACTTTGATAATTTGTTAAATTTTGTTATGTCGATTATGATTCAATCGTCCGCTCTCTTTGTAAGGTATTTTTTACCGTTACCTAACAATCATTCTTAGAATATAAACTTGTCATAATGGTTCTTGTATTTAAATTTAAACTAAAACTATCAATAATATGACAAATTTATTATTATAAATTTTTCGTTGAGTTTTCACATATCTTTATTCTCATATAACCCTCTTCCTCCCTTTGTGTGCCTTTGTCTTCAAAGCATACTCTCATCTTTATTCTAGTAGTTTCTTTTTTCCTTCGGTGTTGCTCTATTGATGCTTATTGTATCTGAAACCACTCGTTAGCAACCATATTCTATGTTTTCAAATAGCTTCAGATCTATAAATTGATACGCCTGAAAGTTCAAGTAGGTGGGGCCAGGTGTATCGGAGGAGAAAATAAAATTATTTTTATTCCAGTTTGGTATTTTTGGTATTTATTTGTTACTTGGGAGATAAGATATTATCTTTCATATTATCTTTTCTATTATTTAGGATATGAGTTTGCAGAACATTATAAGTATGATTGTTTCTAATTTTGAAGGATGGAGGAATAAGAATTGAACCTTAGGGTTTTTTTTTGGAGTTTTTCGTGTTCTCGAATTCAAGATCTATCTTCTTGGTATTAGAGCTCCGGTTCTGATGGCCGATAAGCTAGAGGGGAAAGGGACCAATGCCGAAAGGTTGGGCACTTTGGAAACCACTGTCAACCGAATCTTGGATGCGGCTGAGGCGCATAAAGAGGAGGCAATAACGAAGATGGATAATCTGACTAGGGCTATTTCCGATTTGGCCTTGACAATGAAAAAAACGGTAAAAAAAAAGGTGATGTTAGTTCTTCAGCGGAGTCACAGAGCGACACCACTAGCGACAACGAAGATTCAGACGTTTCACAGGGCTCAAAGAAATTAAAAAAAAGAGAGAAAAAGAGGAGTATCGGGCAAGAGTATCGAAAATTGAAGATCCCTATTTTCAGTGGGGAAGACGTGCAAGGCTGGGTTTACCATATCGAACGGTATTTCGAGGTCTAAGAGGTCAAACGGAAGGAAGGACCACCTCTCTCGTGGTATCGTTGGCAAGACTCCAAGAAACCATTCAACTCATGGAGTAAGTTCAAAACCAAGCTGTTAGATCATTTTCAATCATCTCGGGAGGGTAGTCTGCTGGAGCAATTCGTAGCTCTCCAACAAGATGACACTGTTAGAGATCATGTGGATCGTTTTGAAAGCTTAGCAGGCCAAGTAAGTGGTGTCTCAGAATCTGTCCAGGAAAGTACTTTTATAAAAGGCCTAAAGCCAAGTGTTCGTTCCACTATACGGATTGTTGAACCGGAATCGTTGTCACAAGCCATCCGCATGGCCCTGAAAATTGACGAGAATAAAGGGCAGAGAGAGGTTAAGACGGGTGGGTATGGTACGAGTAAGTGAAACAACGGTGGTGTCGCCAAGACAATTGCTACCCAAACCCCGAATGGTACTATACCAGAAAAGAAGACAAGCTCGAACAGTGACAGTGGTACTTTCAAAAGACTGACACCGACCGATTTAGCGGAGAAAAAGGCTAAGGGTATTTGTTTTCGTTGTGATGGAAAATATTCTCCAGGTCACCGTTGCCCTAGCAAGGCGTTGCAAGTGTTGTTGGTTGATGAAGAAGATATCGTGGAGGAGGAAGACGATGGAGACCACCCACATTTGGAGGCGATTGAAGTGTCCTTAAAATTTGTTTCCGGTCTTATCCCTCTGCGCACGATGAAGGTACATGTAAACATTCAGGGGGTCCTGGTGGTAGTATTAATTGATAGCGGAGCCACCCACTCATTCCTCTCTAACCGGGTAATTGAGATTTTGGGGTTAACGGTTATTGATACGGGATCGGTGAGGGTCGTGTTGGGCAACATGAGGAAAGATAAGACCTGGGGTACTTGCAAGGCAGTAACCCTAGATTTGCAGGGGTGTAGCGTGGTGGAAGATTTTATTCCTTTGGATTTGGGAAGTTCAGATCTAATTTTGGGCATCACTTGGTTGCAAACGTTGGGTAATGTCACATCGAATTGGAAGGAGTTGTGGATGAGTTTTTGGGTTGATGGTCGATTGATTACCATACATGGGGAACCGAGCCTCTCCAAATCCCTTGTTGTGACATCCCCATTTTCACGGCCAGAAAAGACTGATTTGTTTATGCTTTGTTTTATAAAATCTGAGTAATATTTTGAAGAAAACAGTTGTGGAATTTGTTCCGAAAACTAAATATGATAAAAATTATCAAAGCATTTCTTTAAAGAAATGTATTTTCATTATATAACAAAATCTCGGGATGTCATGTTCAATACAGACCAAAAGCATAAACAGAACAAAATAGACCTTACAACAGTTATTCATAACTACTGGCCTATAATCCAAAATCTCTCGTCAAGTCCACCAACTTATACTCTTGTGCCATTACCTGTAATGCAAAGAAAATTGAGTGGGTCAGGCTTGGGAGCCTGGTGAGCATATAGGGTTTTCAACCCACAATAATATAATTATTATATTTAATTATCAAACAATCAATTCAAAATATCCACCCCCATTATCTCCATTTATTGCTTAAAGATTTATTCTAAGAACCAATTACCCTTCTCCCATTCATTCCTAAGGATTGCCCTAAGGAACTGGCACAATGTCTAGTGCTACCAAGGTTCTTAGATTACCTCTGGTGAACTCGCAATTCACAATAATTAATGAACACCTAGTTCAAGAACACCTAATGAACACTTAGTTCCAATATTACCTAATGAACACCTAGTTCACAAACACTTAATGAACACTTAGTTCAATTATCCCTGATGAACACTAAGTTCAAATATCTAATGAACACTTAGTTCGAATATCCCTGGTGAACCCAATCACCTAAGGAACACAGAGAATGAAAGCTCTTAGTTCAAACAACGTGATAATAAAGTATATCTCGATCCTACAAAATCACTAATATTATAAACACATATAAATTATATTTCTAAAACAATATATCCCATCTCGTCGATCCCCACATACTGACCCTATACTATGATCTTACGAGTTCTTGCCTAAGGAATCGATATGAACAACAAACTGACGAAGCTGCTTCGGAAATTCCCTGGCAGCAAACGAGGATCAATAAAGACATCAAATGAGGGGAATGGAATAAGTTTCACCACGAACCTTTGTTCGTAAAAGAAAGAACCACAAGACAATTAAGTCAGGGGTAGTTATCTAGATAACAATGCCTAGGTTTGGTCTGACTATCATGAGGTATTATACCCCCAGACTCTACCTATCCCAACATCGAACTTTGCCTAGCAGTGGCCGAAATACATGAGGTATTTCACCCCCAGACGCACCCTATCCATCAATATAACACCAGACATACCTATCAGTGGTCTATTACTGACACACTTTATTAGGCAGTCTACGAAGTTCCCTTAATTACTTCGTGAAAGAAAACGCTGACATATGAAGCTCGGTCGATCACTTCATAAAAGAAACGCTGACTCCAAAGCTCTCTCAAAATAAAAGTATGGGGAAATACTACTAGAGTACTCCCGTACGCTCCCGTAACCGACACACAAAATTGTCAAAAAGACTTTGTACATGATAGTACTTCTGGCACATTATAGTACTCTGGTATGCGAAAGAATCGTACCCGAGAACATAATAGTACCCTGGCACAAGCAGCACCCAAGACACAGAGCTTTGAAAAAGACTTCGTACATAAAATGTACTTCTGTACGTAGGACGTACTCCACCAATCATCAATCTCACAACACACGTACTCTTAATAAGAGGCTACCTAATGTCCAAACTTAATTGAACTAAACATCCCTATTTAAGCTTTAACCCATCACTAGGCAAGCCTACAATGCTTTTAATCAATTTTCGATATTAACTCCATTTAGGCAATGCTAACTAGTGTATACTTAACACAGAGTTTTAGATAATAATATCATATATTCACGTCTTAACACATATTGAACCATAATTGATTCGCACGTTGTATATCATCAAATATATCTAACCCGTATTTCGGACAATAACAAATACTTTACATACATATGTATATTTCATACTTTAATCAATACACGTATAAAAATCACGTTCCTAAAAGGGACTATACGCACGATACCTTATCGTATGAACACATAATTCAAAAATACATAATCCGTACTCCCGGATCTAAAATTTACCTCCTTACCTAATCCATATTCCCGAATCTAAAACTAACCTCTTGATTTGATCCATACTCTCGGATCTAAAACTAACCTCCTGCTCTGATCCATACTCTCGGATCTAAAACAAATTTATCTCTTTATCCTTTTATCTGATGGTCCAACCCACCTTTATTCACCTACCAACAACCTCATCCACTCATGTTCTACCCAACATATTTTTAGATACAAAATACGTATATAGTTTAACTCATTAAAACTTATATAATTCATCCATTCCACAATCATCTCAAATAAACAACAAAATATTATACACGTAGCACATATTTCATAGCAAATACTTAATATTTATGTGTTAGAAGAAAGTGACCACACACTCACTTGATTAGAAGATGATCGGACAACACTACGACTTGTAGAAGTAGTATTCTTCGGTAGATCTGGAAGATCTTCACAAAAATTGGCTTCTCGCGGGTAGAGCTTCGCCTCGGGAATTTCACTTCTCGGGATCTTCGGGGCTTTGGGACTTGCTTCGGGTCTCGGGAATGATATCGGGGCTTCGGGATATTTCTTGCACGAAAAACGATGCAAAAACGCAAGAGAAAGGGAAGAAATGAGCAAAGAACTCGGCTGCACTCGACTTCCTTTTATAGGGGGCTGGAACTTTGATTTACGCTGAGCGTAAATTGAAATTACGCTGGGCGTAATGAGGATAGGGTCGCTGACTCCCCCTGGATAATATTGAATAATATTTATATAAATTAAATACCGAAAATATTTAATAAACTTCAAAAATTCATATCTTCCTCATACGAACTTCGTTTTCGACGTTCTTTATATCCCCGCGTAGGTGAGACTACGCTCTACAACTTTCGTTTAGACTCCGTCGGCTAATTTTGAATTTATTTTTAGTAGGCCGGGAAAATCATAACTTTCTCATACGAAGTCAGATTTGGACGTTCTTTTTATGCACGCTCACGGTTTAACGAACTCTATGACTTTCGTTTAGATTGCTAAGGCTAAATATCGCTCTAACGTAAATTCACTATTTACGCCGCGCTGTGTCGTGCCGATTCTGTCGCGAAACTTCGACAGGTCATAACTTCTTCGTTATAACTCGGATTTCGGCGTTCTTTATATGCACGGAAACCTTGTAAAATATACTATAACTTAGTTAAGATTATTCATTCTAAATAATCTTTCATCAAAAATTCATTTTTGACGTCTATCGTCTCTAAATTGACTAGCCCTGATCTACGGGCGTTACACTTGTGTTTTGTAAGGCGTTGGGGAAATTGTTGCAAAAGGAGGGTGAGGGATTCGTCATCCACGTGGATTCTATCGAAGACGAAGGTGATTTAGGTCAGAACGCGGGAACTATTCAGGCCATATTGGACAGTTTCGGGGAGGTTTTTAACATGTCGGAGGGGTTACCACCACCAAGAAGCCACGAACATGCCATTAATTTGCGCGAGGGAACAAGCCCGATCAGCGTCAAACCGTATCACTACCCACATGTGCAAAAAGACGAAATTGAGATGTAAGTGAAGGAAATGTTAGAGGCGGGAGTGATTCAACCAAGTACTAGCCCGTTTTCGAGCCCGATGTTGCTGGTCAAGAAAAAATATGGTAGTTGGCGGTTTTGTTTTGACTACCAGGTCCTCAACAAAGCAACGGTACTCGACAAATTTCCGATTCTGGTCATAGATGAGTTGTTAGACGAGCTTCACGGGGCGGCGGTTTTCTTCAAATTGGACCTTAAGTCGGGGTACCATCAAATTCGCATGAAGACGAAGGATATTTCGAAAACCGCGTTTCGGACACATGAGGGCCACTACGAGTTCTTGGTAATGCCATTTGGATTGACTAACGCCCCGACTACTTTTTAGTCGCTTGTGAACAAGGTATTTAGACATTTTTTACGGAAATTCGTGCTGGTTTTTTTTTGATGATATACTAGTGTACAACAAAACCAAGCACGAACACCAGGATCATCTTTCAACGGTACTTCGAATTTTGCAAAAAAATCGTCTTTATGCAAACCAAAAAAAAATGTTATTTCAATCAAAAACATGTGGAATACCTCGGTGATATTGTATCAAAGGATGGGGTTGCGGCTGATTCGAGCAAGGTTTCTGCCATGTTGCAATGGCCACTGCCCAAAACCTTGAAGGCGTAGCGTGGGTTTTTGGGTTTAATGGGATACTACCAGAAGTTTGTTAAGGATTATGGGAAGATTGCATGGCCTTTAACCAAACAATTAAAGAAGGCTAACTTTAAGTGGAACGATGAGGCTACCGAGGCGTTTAAGAAATTGCAACTAGCGATGACTCAGCTATCGGTTTTAGCTCTTCCAGATTTTTCGAAGGAGTTTGTATTGGAAATGGACACATCGGGGTATGGTTTGGGGGCGGTTCTCATGCAAGATGGGAGGTCGGTGGCTTATTTCAGTCAAGTGTTGGGGGCTCGGGCCCGACTGAAATCGGTTTATGAGCGTGAGCTCATGGCCATTGTGTTAGCTATTCAAAAATGGAAATCGTATTTATCGTGTCGTAAATTCACTGTTCGAACCGATCAACGTAGTTTGAAATTTTTACTCGAACAACGTGGGGTTACGGCAGACCACGAAAAGTGGTTATCGAAAATTACGGGGTTTAATTTTGATATTATATATAAGCCGGGCAGCGAGAATCGGGTAGCGGATGCGCTGTCGCGTATCGAACCGGAGGTGGGATTGACCGCGATTACGACAGGTGATGTGGATTAGGGAGAGTTGTGGTCAAATTTGGACGCTGATCCGGTGATGGCGGCAATTAAAAAACGTGTTCGGGATGGGTTGGCTCCGGTGGGGTATTCGATTAGCCGTGATCAGGTTGTGTTTGACGGCCGGCTGGTCGTTCCTAAGGGGTCGCGTTGGGTGTTGGTTATTTGCAAGGAATTCCATGAATGTGCTGTAGACGGTCATTTCGGGGTACAAAAGACTTACCAGCGGCTTGCAAGAGAGGTCTATTGGGTTGGAATGAAGGGCGGTGTGGCTAGGTGGGTGGAGGAGTGTGACACGTGCCAAAGGCATAAGTATTCGACTATGTCACCTAGTGGGTTGCTTCAGCCACTTGAATTACCATCGACGGTTTGGTCGGAGCTCACGATGGACTTTATTGATGGTTTGCCAAGATCGGAGGGTAATATCGTCATTTTCGTGGTGGTGGATCGTTTGAGTAAGTATGCCCACTTTTTGCCTCTCAAACACCCGTACACGGCCAACACGGTAGCGAATGTGTTTCTAAGGGAGATTGTTCGTCTTCATTGGGTGCCGGAGTCCATTGTATCGGACCAGGATAAGGTGTTTCTTATCAAGTTTTGGAAGGAGCTTTTTTGGATGATGGGTACTAAGTTGTGGAGGAGTACGGCTTACCACCCGTGAACCGATGGGAAAACCGAAGTGGTGAACCGGTGTTTGAAGACTTACCTCCGATGTTTTACGCCTGAGTTACCGTCTCAGTGGGTTTCTTGGCTACCGTGGGCAGAATATTGGTATAACACTTCCTTTCTTACCTCCGCGAAAGCGATGCCTTTCCTGGTCTTATATGGGCGGGACCCGCCTCACTTGGTTTATTATGGTAAGGTGAAGACGGTGGTGGGTACGGTGGAGCAATACTTGGAAGAAAGGGATCGGATGTTGCAAGAGCTGAAAAGAAACTTGCTCAAAGCCCAACAACAAATGAAAACGCATGCAGATGGGTATCGACGGAATGAGAACTTTGCTGCGGGAGATCGTGTGTACTTAAAATTACGGCCTTACCAGCAGCGAACTGTGGCTAGACAGGTAAATGAGAAACTGGCACCCCGATACTTTGGTCCTTTCGAAGTCTTGGAAAAAATTGGACTGGTGGCATACCGGTTGTTGTTGCCTAATACAGCTCGAATCCACAATGTTTTTCATGTGTCTCAGCTTAAACATGCTATCGGTAACCGGGTGGCTACTCCCAACTTACCAGCTATTTTGACAGAAGAAATGGAGGTTTTGTTGCAGCCGGAGGTGGTGGAGGGTGTTCGCGAGGGGGGTAGGGATAAGGAAGTTTTAACTCGTTGGCAAGGTCTGCCGGAGTATGAAGCAACATGGGAGGAGTTTGTTGTTTTGAATGGATAGTTCCCTGACTTCAACCTTGAGGACAAGGTTCAAAATTGGGTGGGGAGTGATCGATGATACGCCTGGAAGTTCAAGTAGGTGAAGTCAGGTGTATCGGAGGAGAAAATAAAATTATTTTTATTCCTGTTTGGTATTTTTGGTATTTATTTGTTACTTGGGAGATAAGATATTATCTTTCCTATTATCTTTTCTATTATTTAGGATTTGGGTTTGCAGAACATTATAAGTATGATTGTTTCTAGTTTTGATGGATGGGGGAATAAGATTTGAACCTTAGGATTTTTTTTGGAGTTTTTCCTGTTCTCAAATTCAGGACCTATCATAAATGTATTTAACCTCTTTTCGGTTTCTCTCTTTCCCTATCATAAATGTATTTAACCTATCATAAATGTATTTAACCTCTTTTTTTGGAGTTTCTCTGCTTTCCCTTTTGAAAACATGGATTTGACTACCTTTTTAGATCTTGCAATAGTTTTTATGTGATGGCAACCCCTACATTAAAAAAGGGAATTTAGCTTGGGCTGAGAAAGTCACTAAAGAAATGAGTGAAGCATAGTTGAGTTGTGGAATCATCCCCATGACCACATCAATATGCTTGAAGTTGTGGGATATTATGGTCAATTCATCAACCGTGAATCCTTGCATACTTTTGAAGATACTTTACAAGTCCTTGGACATCTTCTTGGCGAAAAATGTCCTTCCAGCCTCACAATTGTAGTATCTATAAACTATGTTTAGTTAAAAACTTGTTTTTACTTCATATGAACTATATAAGCACATTATTTGGTATATATAACACATGAGCATGTATTGTGGCCACTTGTTTTGGTAGGACTTTGGCGCATTTTTAGATGCTTTGGTTGTCTGAACACATATGCAATAAGCTTGTCTTTTGGTACATTTTTTTTTGGTAAACCATAGGATCATTACGTCACTGAGTTATAAACTTATGTAACTGAAAGATTTAGTTTCAAGTAATGAAGGTTTCATTCCAATAATCTTATCCTGACCAAATGCTTTATCAACATGAGGTTCTCATTGGTTGATTTATACTAGCATTTCATATGGAATAACATCTAGCAATTGAATTGAAAATGAAATTGGCCTTTCATTTAATCATTCAATCATATAGAAACTGTAATCACTGAAAACAACAACTCGACTGAAATTGTAATAATTGGAAACAACAATTCGAGCATGCCCGAAAGGTATACAAACCACCCTAATATCATTTCTATAACTTTGCTATTATACATGGTCCATTAGTTTAATTTTGTCTTACACATGGATCGTTTTTATAATTTCGGCATTACACAGGATCGTTTCTATCATTTCAATATTACATAAGGACTATTTTTAATGTTGCTATCATACAAGACCATTTCTGTAATATTGATGGCCTTTTTTTTTCTTTTCGATATGGTATTATTTGTTGACCCCGTCTGCAATTTTCAATTTAGGTATTCCGTATGGTCTATTTATGTATTCTTGTTACTAGTTTATAACCCGTGAGAACCACGATTATAAAATTAAAAACTTTTATATTGAAAAATCAAAATTATTAATCAATAATTTAAATAACTATTACTTAAGGGATATTTTTTTAGTTATATAAAATTTTAATCGTTGATTTAAATAAACACATAAAGCTATATTACCTTATAATCTGTATTAATTTTATTTTTTAATTTAATGTTATTAATTTAATATAATTAGAGTGAGAAAATTTGAAATTTGAAATTTGAAATAGAGAATCAATTATTAATTTAATTTAATTAGAGTGAAAAATTATAAATTTGAAATTTGAAATGGATAATTAATATGTTGACAAGTGACATGATAGTTGTCAATTAATATTAATAAGAACATAATAGTTATCAATTAATATTAATACTATGACACTTGTCAATAGGATAATAAAACTATTCTTTTATTAGAATAGGAAGAGAAAGATTATATGGGGACCATTTATTAAATTTATTAAATATGAAAGGTGTTACAATCTTAAATGTGTAAGAAAATGATAGGAGAAAAAAATATAAGAAAATATTTGATTTCTTGTTCGTATAATATCATTTTTGTAACTATTTCTTACCATGACCATTTCTATAATTCTTAATTTCTTCCAAAGACCTTTCGTAACTTTGTAAATCTCAAATACATGGAGTATTTCTAGACTATTTTTGTAAATCTTAGTTCTTTCTAGGGACTATTTCTGAAAATTTGTGATATAGGTATTTTTGTAGTTTTTTTTTTTTTTTTTTTTTTGAAAAATAGGGACATTTTTCTTATTTTTCTGATGATAGTTATAATATCAAAAGCATTTATCATATTCGATAAAAAAAAATTTTAACCGGCAAATATATTAAAAAAAAGGTTCAAAACTAACAAGAAACTAGACGAGCAAAGTAAAAATATAAGAAAAACACGAAAAGATTAAATACAATGAAAATGGTTAATGCACCAATCATTCCAATTCACTATCCCATCATATTTACTTTTATATTTAACCCAAAGGAACACCCTTGGTTTTACCATGTGAGCCACCTTTCTTGGAGAAATACACATCATTTCTAGCCTTCCGAATATTCCAGAGTGTCCCGTAGCATATGACTAATAACAATCGTCTTTTTGGACAATTCCCAGCTACAAAATCAAGAGCCTCCACCACTGAATTAAATTGAATTGCAAAAATACCACATAATTTGAAAACCCACTCCATCACAATCCTTGTAAAAAACATTTAGCAAGGATATAAGAGACATTACTCCTTATGATCACAATACTCACAAACTATGGAGTCCAATTGAACCCCCTCGATTCTTATTTTGTTGATATCATGTAAATTGTTATTACTTTAAATTTTTGTGAGCTTGCATCATATATCTGAATTAAGATTCGGCATTTCAAGTGGTTTATGATGAATCACTTGAACATCTGATATGTTTTCTCGTTTCAAAAAAAAAAAAGATAAAACTTTTTGTTAAAGGAGAAAATTAGAAAAAGAAAATTATAAAAGGTCACAAAGTGAAATCCGAAAATTAGAACTCCATTTTCGACCAAGATGGCCCACATTAAGGTCTTCAACAACTATTCCAGTTTCTAAATCTAAAAAACTATTAATGCGTTAGATGATGATGATCAGAGTGACTGAGCAAATTTATTCCGTCTCTTGAAGACAACTGCGGCCATGGATGATCTCAACAGCAACGGCGGAGGCGGAGCAAGTGAAAACGATGAGGGATTGGGAGTAACAAGAAGGAAGAGGGCCGGCAGCAGGAAGGAGTTAGGAGCAGCAGCAGTAATAGGGAGAGGGAAGCCGTTGATAGTCGGGATGTGTGGAACTTTGGTGTATTACCACTGCGCATATCGTGATTCAAGCATCATATCACTCATTTCCGACGTCTTCATCGTCCTCCTTTGCTCCCTTGCCATCCTCGGCCTCCTTTTCCGCCAGATGAACATCCAGTACGTCTTTCACTTTCTGTTTCTACTGATTCTTGTTATAAATCAAATCCAATACAGCAACAATTCAATTCCCCCAATTTTTATGCAATAGGTTTTTTCCCCTGCAATCCGCTTACAATTATACCTACGATAACCCGTGAGTTTGACTTTTCCATGGTAGTAGCCGTATTGGATCGATTCCATCCTAGGTATTGTTGAGATCGGAAAAGGAGTTCTTCTTATGTTTTAATAATACTTGTCCTCTGATATTGCAGAGTGCCTGTGGATCCACTTGAATGGCAGATATCTCAGGATACTGCAAACGGCCTGTTTGCGTGCTTGGCTAATACTGTAGGTGCAGCTGAATCTGTTCTAAGGGTTGCTGCAACTGGCCATGACAAGCGCCTGTTTCTAAAGGTAATCAATCACTCAACATCATTTCTCTTTCTTTTCACTACCTGTGAAACCCTAGGTTGAGACATTGTGTAGCATTCTTCCATCATTGCAAAAATCAGGAAGCCCTGTGTTTAGCATGTGTAAAAGGGTATGATTATCATCCACTTTGTGACAGGTTTAGAGATAAGTAGTATGTAGGCTATAGTTAAATTGATGTTATTAAGTAGGAAAACAGGCTAGAAATCATAACAAACAACAATGTTGATGAGGCTAAGGCTATACTTAGAGGCAGTAGTTAAGATTATTATCAACAAACACAAAACTAACTTTGAAATAGTCTGTGATTCTAAACTAGTTTTAAATTCCTCATTGTGTATAGGTGGTTGTGATCCTTTATATGCTATCAGCTTTGGGAAGAATAGTCTCAGGTGTTACTGTTGCTTATGCTGGTATGTGGCAGCTTATTTATCTCTATCACTTTTGCTTTCTAGTTTTTAGCAAAGTCAGGTGCTGATTTGTTAGTTTGCCAACAGGACTGTGCTTGTTTTGTTTGTATATTCTTGCTGAAAATTCATCATTGTTTGGCTCGTGTTCATCAAAATTTTGCTGGAGAAGAGATAGCCCTAATGATGAACTAGATAGCACATAGTTTCAACACTCTGTGTATCTTCTGCAAATTCACGTATTTGCAGGAAAGGAATTAAGGATTATAAGTAGGTATCCAAGAATTTATGTTAGAAATGCAAATGCCTTCTTGGAATTTTGTATCTAACTTGAGATGTATTTGTTCTGGGATTAAAGGTCAACTTGAATACATGCTTGGTCTGAACTAAAAAAATTTAATCACATAAAAGGGAGATAACTGAAAGTTGTTCCATCTGAATCAAAGAGGTTGTTTACACAATAGATTGAAAAATTCAAATCATGACAAACCTTTCAAACATATGAAAAGAAAAGAAAAATAGTGCTAACAAGTCCATAACTCATCAAGAGAGTTGAGTTACATTCAAACAATCATGAGGGAAGTACCACATTTCTGAAAAAAGGCAGCTACCTTTTCCAGGATTATCCATTCCAAAAAATCTCATGTATTGCGATGATGGGGAAGCCCATGACTCTGGTTTAACAACAGCACCATGCTTCAACCAGCTAAACAACATATATTCTTCCATTGTCTTTTCACAAGGCACCCAATTCAATTGGTCAAAATCTAGTTTGTGAATCTTGTGAAAATCTTTTGGCCAATATTCCATCAAATAAAGGTTTTCATCCGAACTAATTAAATCCAAAGCCAAAAAAACCGACTCCATAAAATGCATATTAAATAACGTATATTTAGGCACATGGTCGAGTCTCATTTCCCATACATGTGCCCCTATCACAGAATCATCCATGCTTAGGATATATATCTTCCCCTTGAAAGGATGTAAATCAATGAGAGGGAGAGCGGAGAAAACATGATTCCATGCTCCTTTACCTGCTATAGAAAACCATTTTTTATATTTGAATCTAATTAACATAACAAACACCCACTCATTTATTGATAGCCCTCACGTGTCTACTTTCTTGGGGACAACCAACATCAACGGGGACATCAGGGAAATTAAGTTCATGCAGAAGTTACGGATTTTCTCTCCCATAAAAATCAAGTAACCACAAGTTACTCCAATACATGTCCTATCATCAGAAAGGGGAAGAATGGGTTTGAACTCTCTTCCTTCAAAGTCTTGTAGGTAGCATGTATTTTTAGACCGGAGGGAGTGGTGCAGTTCCAAACTACAGTTTTGCCACCGTGGCACCCGAACACCGCCCCTCCGGTGCGGTTAAGGCCGTAGTGTGGCAATGGGAGGCAGCACTTGGTGATGGTTTATGATTGGCTGACGTTCCAAATGGTCGTTTTTCAATTTTTTTTTAAGTCACTATATATATAAGGTTTTTAAGATTCGAACAGGAAGCTATTTGAGGCTAGGAATTGAATTACTTTAAAAAATTCGAGTTTGACAGGTTAACAATGGAGGAAATAGGCAGCGGGAGCTGTGATTTTAGAAAGAAGATATCCTATTTTTTGAATTTGGCATAATAGGTCCCTGGGTTTTGTTCTAAAAAAAAAAAAGAAAATCTTAACTTCTCTCTACATAATTAGTTTCAGAAATGACACAATCCACCATTGACTTATAAATCCCAAATATTTATTAAACAAAAAAAAGCCAAGGGGTGCCACTACTCCTTGTGTATGGTATGAAACTACAATTTTGCGGTAAATGCTGACGTAGCGTTTATGTAGCACTGCAGTTTCATGAGGGAGTGTGACACCACTCCCTCCGGCCTTAATAAAGAAGCATAGTTATGGGTAGTTTGGATGCCATAAACCTCTTCCTGTTTGAGAGTGGACCTCCATGACTTGCAAACTTTGTTAAATGAAAGAAATTCAAACTTGCTATTTATTCATTAAACAAAATATATTATAAAGTTGTTTGAGGTACAAATAGGTCACAAAAGTAAAGTACAATAGTAAAGCACATGGACTTCGAGCTGCATCACTAGGGTTACCTCCCTCTTCATTCGAGTTCATTCTCCTGAAAATACATGTGATTTTTGAAAGACTAATATAATTTTGGTGAGTCCACAGGTTTTATTATTATAAAACGTTCTGTGGTTATTTTAGTTATTTTGTTTATCCTCAAACTCACTTTCTCGAGTTTGTGTGTACTGTCACTACTTTCTTAGGTTGTTTCCTGGTAGTAGTCTAAGATAGATAATTTTAGCTTAACAAAGTTACGATGAGTTCATATAATCGAGTTATGACTGTTGAGCGTTCCCCTAAAAACCATGACGCTTTATCGGGCATCGCAAATGTATTTAGAAAGTTATGACTGCTTCGACTTGTGGTCGGGTTATAGCTAGTAACCACAGACAAGAGTGTCAATCTCGTATAGATCTATACATATATCTTCCGCTCTCGCTCACTTAAAATTTAACAATTATAGGTCGGGAGCTACATGAAAATCTTTCAGCGTGTTGATGAATCATTTCTCAGTAACTCTTGTTGTGGGGGCCTCCCCTGGTCGGTCGTGTTGTTATTCTTTGTTGTATCTATGTGAGTTACTTATTATATATATATATATATATATATATATATATATATATATATATATATATATATATATATATATATATATATATATATATATATATATAGTGTGTTTTTGCATAGCCGAGTATTTGAACAGAGTAACCACTAGGTATTAATCTTATCCAAATGGTGGTTATAATAACGACTAGAGTATCGACGTTTCCTGGAAACTGGCCAACGTAACAATTACATATGATATTTCCTATCAGCGTGAATCAGTATAACAACTAGGCATAATATTAACTTTAAAAGTTGGGTAGAGTATCTACCAGGCATAATATCATCCTAACGTTATGAGCATAATTATCTAACACCCCCTCCCCCCAAAAAGGTTTGGAAAATGGTGTCGTGAACTCACTTGTGAGTTATGATACCCTTGTTGTAGGGTGGAAACCGAAAGTCCAAACTTCGAGAGGCACTTGAGGGCAGTGGCACACACACACACACACACAGAGAGAGAGAGAGAGAGAGAGAGCGTGGAAGTGAGTCTGTCGAAGCCTGCTATTTATAATCAGTTTTGGCGTGTACACCGCACATTTGCGCGTGAGCCACAAGGGATTGCCACGTGTCGTCCGCTCCTTATGCCACGTCACCCCTTATCCAGGCGGATCAAGTGTCAGATTACGTGTGAGCGCGCTCGACGGTAAAAATCAAAATTTGAAATTCCGTAACTCTCACATACGAACTCCATTTTCAACGAATCTTGTACATTCGTATAGGTCTTGACGTACTCTACAAATTTCCTTTTGGTCGTTTTGGCTATTTTTTATTTTTGTTTTTCGACTAGTTTTTAGAGGTTTTTACTGTTCATAACTTTTAGGGTTCTCATTTGATATATATATATATATATATATATATATATATATATATATATATATATATATATATATATATATATATATATATAGGCTAAAAGTGTAATAATTGACTTAAATCTAATAGAATCATTGACTACTTATAAAAATATATATTTATAGAAAAGCAAACTCGTTTTTTTAACCGGAAAATACAAATATCTAATCTACTCCTAAACTAACACCTAATTTCAATTTCGAAGGCTAGAAACCCTTTGGTAAAGCAAACTATTCATAATATATTTTTTTCAATATTTTTATTACCCATCTATGATATTCATTGTCTAAAATATCTAAAGAGGTACAATAAAGTATTTTACAACTTTCAAGACACCCCATGACCGATATAAAATGCACGTACCCCTAAAATAGAGTTTTTGCTTATACAAAATTGATATATTTCGAAATTGCATCTACAATATGAATACATGCAGACAAAGATAGAACTTTGTGTTTTCTCAACTATTTTCTTCCACCAAAATAGAGTTCTGTGGGTTATGGTTAATATCATTGTATCCTCCAACCAACTTTTTTCTTTGGTTTTAAATGATCATTGGATTTATTTTATTTTATTTTTTCTATTGTGGCTCCTAAAACTTTCTAATTTCAGGTTAAATAGAGGAATATTCTCAATTTTTGTCTTCGGTTTGCGCTTACATGACATTTTGGTCCAATGAAGTCCCATGTGTGACGTCCAAGTAGATTTTTCAGTTGATTTTAAAGATTAAAATAAAAAAATATTTTTAAATTTTAAATTTTATAAAAATCTTGTAATTATTATGAACATCACAAGTAACTTTTGTTTTAGTTTTACTTTCCCACTTTAACCTTCTAAAATAAGTAAACCTCAAAAAAGGTCCAACACCTCCCTAATTAACTGAGAACTAATAAAAGATGTCAGTTGTCACAATACCAATTTATTTTACGTATTGGTCTTTGCATGTTTTACAAATGTTTATATAAATATGTTGTGTGGATATTGAATCTCATGTTTGCTACATGTGGAGGAATTCTCTACCGAGCACCTGGAGGCAATTGCGGTGACATGTGTCCACATTCATGACATATGTCCGAAGATACGTGTTACAACTTACAACACCATCATTAATAAAAGAACAGAATACATATCCAATTTGGACCCAGATCAGGCACAGGACCAGTTATATGATGGATGGACAGGTCCTGTGGTCCCGATCAGGAGTTGCAATTTTGAACCGCGTCTGGTTAAGAGACCAACATTACTTATAATTAGAGGTGCAAACGAGCCGAGCCGAGCCGGAACCTAGCTAGGCTCGACTCGGGCTCGTTTAAGTTACATGAGGTTCGAGCTCGAGCTCGGCTCGATTCGAGCTTTCTTTTACTGAGCCCGGCTCGAGCTCGTAAAGAGTTATACAAGCTCGGCTCGGACTCGGGCTCGACTCGTTTTTATTTGGCGTGCCTAAATAAGCTTAAGCTCGGCTCGGGCTCGTTTACTAATAACCCTAAATTCATAATTCCCCTAATATGTTTTTATTTTAATATATATATATATATATATATATATATATATATATATATATATATATATATATAATAAATAATATTATATAAATGCTCGTTTTAGTTCGCAAGCCTAATCGAACTTTGTGACATAGGTTTGAGCTCGAGCTCGTTTAATAAACAAGCTTAATATTAAACTCGATCTCGGCTCAGGCTCGTTTAAAATCGGTTTCGAGTCGAACTTTTAAAGATCCGATCTCGAGTAGCTCGCGAGTAGCTTGGCTCGTTTGCACCCCTACGTTATAATTTGTATTTTGAGATGAGAGGTCAAGTTCAGGACCTAATAAACTAATGCAAAAGACCACACTTAGGAAGACAGACAAACATGATGTGACATAACTCGCTAATAAGCTCTAACCAACATTCAAACACACATATTTTAAACTTTAAAGTGTTCTCTTCTTGATTAGAAAAAAAATAAATAAAAGAGAACATTTTGGTACATCAGGTTAAAACTTGGTTAAATCAACATAAATATTATTCTCGATGTTTGTCACCAAGCAATACGTCTTTCCAAGCTTCATAAAACATCCATGTGATACCAGATGATGGCATCACCTTCAAACAACTTGCACCCCATCCTCTATATAACCCAATAAACCCCTCTTCCCTCACCACTTCCGAAAGTGCAGCCGCCATGTGTGGTGGACACTTCCCTTGCAATGCTCCCACCATCAGCCTTTTTCTTGCAACCTCTAAAGGAAAACTTATAGTACTTGCAGTCAAACCTAGGACCAATCAAAACATTTAGTCAAACCTAGGACCAAACAAAACATCTAGTAATGGGAAATAAAAACACAAACCTGAAAGAGCTCCTATAAGTAACATCTCCGGTCGGCTTAAGGCTTTTTTGTTCTGAGCTGTGCAGTATGACTTCTTGATAGTGTCGTACATGAAATAGTAACAAGTGCTGTATGGCAGCATTCCAATTAACGTTGGAGAAAGACCCGAGTAAAAAGAACCAATTCCACCATTTTTATAGATTTTTGACACTGCAATGCTCAAATTAGGATATATATCCGGGCTTACAGTCAACCGATCCTGTGTATACAAGAAAAAAAAAATTATAAACATCAATATCTGATACCATTTGTATTGCTTTAGCACGCTTAACTACAGAGTTCTGATGGGACCCTCAATTACCTTTAGGACTTCAAGAGGGTGGCAGACAAGGGTGCTGACAAATCCGGCAGCTGCACCACCAAGGGCAACCGGTGACAACCATGAAAGAGGAAAACTTAATTTAACATGACCTATCTGCACACTTGGATCTTCTTTGCTCCATTTCTCTTTTGCTGATGTCATTACTCGTTTCACACATTCAAATGTTCCGAGTTCGATTGCTTGTGTTGGAACAATTCGTATCATGTTGATTGCATTTCCAGCCCAAAGTCCTTGCCAACCTTGTTTTTCAATCACTTCCAAGAAACTACCAGATATCTTTCTCGATCCAACACCAACCACCATTCTCGTCCTGTATTAATCTCATGTAAATTTTCTGTGTTTTTTTTACTGTATTTAAGGATTTAAAGAGTGAAGACATACCTGATGGTTTCAAGAGGAGCAAGAACAGCTTTAGTCATAGCTCCTGCTAAAGCACCACTAAGAAATTCTCCTACTTCTCTTGTCCTTACGAATTTCTGAGCCAAAGTTTAGATATTTAGATTCAATTTGGTGCTAGCAAAACTAATCAAGAAGACGCGCATAGATGCTTTGAAAAAGTGATCGGAATGTGGTTCAAGAGACATGCAATCAAATCAGATATTACCGCGTTTCAACTTCAAAAACGAACATAATCATGAAAAGTAGCGTAATTCCAAATCAATTGGGAAAAAACAAAATCGAAGTGTAAGATGAGTGTGCATGCGTGATTTTGACAATAGCTAGTGTTGATCACCGAGATTTTGGGTAAAATGGAGTAAAACTTACAGTGATTGGTCGTCGAATATCGGGGAGTTTAAAATCAAACTGAAACGAATCGTCGTCCTTGGCGTGATGATGACCCAAGAAAACAAGGTCGAGGTTCTTATGGAGGTTCGGAGAGTCTAAGATCACTCCATAAACATCAGCCATTGTGCAAAAGCTCTTTCGCTGCTGGTCCATTGAAAAGAACAAAAAGAAAATAAAATAAAAAAGCGTTAGATTACAATAGGAAAGCAGATAGATATTTTCAGGCGTGAAAATTATGCTAAAAAGGGGGAGGAAAATATGTGCCTGGGGCTGGGATGGAGATTTTTGGGTCATTTTGTTAGGGTGGTGAGCCCCCCACCCTCCGTCGTCTGTGTAGATATTTTGCTTTCAGGTCGTCGTCGTTGTCGTCCGCCGTCCCGGTTTGAAAGAGATATTATTAGGTTATGGACTCATGTCGTATATTCCGTTAGCAGCCACCGACGTCAGTCTCGAAGTTATCATTTGTCAGTTTCAATTTTTGTAGCCAAAGGATTAGTGGTGCTGTGGGCGCCGGGTTTGGTATTGGGACTTAGGGTTATCATTTTCGGCCCATATCAACCAATTTCGTTTTACTACCCAAAAGGCCGAACCTTCTCAGTCCAGACCACTCTTCATATTTTGGACCCTTTTCGGCTACGTTACGTACTTTGTTTACAGCGACTTTGCACAGGAACACCGATTACCGTATGCACATTTGTTGATAGAGTTTTTAATTAAAAGGTAATTTAAAATAAATAAATTAATAAGAAAAATTAAAATGCTAGAGATAAATTATACTCCTATGTTGCTTTTTTTTTTCTTCCAAAAAATTATTATTGAAAAGAAAATCTATGAAAATGATTTTATAACTTTTCATAAAAGTGATCTTAGTATCTTTTATCTTCGAAAGCAAAACAAAAAAGATATCTAGGAATTGTTAACTTTCTATAAAAGCCATAAAACTTTGTTAACTTAAATATTCATAAAGTCATTGGACAAGGCACTATTTATAATTCTAAGATGGCTTTTACGATATTTTAATAAATTTAAATGATTTTATTGAAAAAATAATTACTTTTTTTGGGAAAAAAAAGTGAACAATTGTAGCACGCTTTTTTTTTAAATTACTTACAAATTGATTATAATTTATAATTATATATCTAATAATTGCAACTTCTTTATTTTAAAAGGGTAAATAGCACAAAAAAACACTAAGTTTACACAAAAAATTTAATTTGACACTATTTTTTTTTTGTCTTATATTTGACATTGTGTTTTCTAATTTTTTATAATTCTGACCGCTTGACCGGTCAACCCGGCATGTTGACGTGGCATGCTGACATGTCATGTTGACGTGTCAAAATTGAATTTTTTTTTTCCACAAACGACACTAAGTTTTCACTTTTTTCGATTTTGACACTAAGTTTAATTTTTTCTTTCAATTTTGACACTCTGTTTTTTTGTTCCAAATCGAACATCATTTATCCAATTTTGTTTAATTTTGACTATTTTCCATTTGAAACCATATAAATATATTTTTTATTACATTTTAAACCGTATAAATGTATTTTTTTTCGTTTAAAAACCACATTTTTATTTAAATACAATGTGGTTTTTTTTACATTCAAAGCATAATGTATAAATATGCATTAGTTATATCATGAGAACCAAAGTAATAATAAGCTTCAAATAAAATGTAAAAATTTCACGGGTTGCAAACTTGACATCTGAGTTTTGATCAACTACATTGCCTCCAAACCCCCAAACTCATTTTAAATATGTATTAATTATATCATGAGAACCAAACTAATCATAAGCTTCAAATAAAATGTAAAAATTTCACGGGTTGCAAACTTTGACATTTGGGTTTTGATCAACTACACGTCTCCAAACCTCCAAACTCATTTTAAAGTTGCGTATTTAATATACAATACGGTTTTTATATAACTAATACATATTTATACAAAGATATGGTTTTTAAATGAAAAAAATGTACATATACTTTTTAATATGTATTAAAAAAAATATTTATACAGTTTCAAATGGAAAATTGTAAACATTGAACAAAATTGGAAAAATTGATGTTCGATTTGGAACAAAAAAACATAGCGTCAAAATTGAAAGAAAAAATTAAATTTAGTGTCAAAATAAAAAAAAATAAAAAAAAAGTGAAAATTTGTGTTTTTTGTGGAAAAAAATAAATTTTGACACGTCATCATATCATGTCAGCATGTCACGTCATCAAAAACTGACACGTCATCATGTCACGTCAGCATGTAACCGCGTTGACCTGTCAAGTGGTTAGAATTGTAAAAAAATTAGATAACAGAGTGTCAAATTTGAGACAAAAAACACAAAGTATCAAATTAGAATTTTGGTGTAAACTTAGTGTCTTTTGTGCTATTTACCCTTTTAAAAATAAAAAAAAGTAATGTTCTTCATGAGTTTTAAATTAAAAAGGATGCCAAGGTTGTATTCTTAGAAAGGGGAGCCAATGTGAATTACAATACACCCAAATCGACATTCTGATATGTAAACAAGACCTTCATTCATGCATAGATTGCAAAGTGTTCCCATATGAAGCATGCACAGTGGTGGCCATACGCTTGTGTATAAGTGTACAAAGGGTAGCTATGGTAGCTAAAATAAGGACTCTTTAGAATGACTTAAAGGGTGTGGCAGGTGAGGATTAAGGATAGGGTTGTTTCATAAGTGGATTTTGAAACCGCCCACTCAATGAATGCTAATATGTTATGGAATAATGTGGCTAACAACCCAACACAATCAAAGAGGTGTCCAGAAGCACTTTGGTGTGTCCACATGGAATATAGGGGCGTCTCAACTAGTTTGTGGGCTCTAAGTGAACCAAAAATGTGAGGACCTTTTGGCTTTTACTATACTCCTAAATTGTATTCACATACAAGTTCACTATTTATGTTTTATTCATGGACAGTTTTAGTATGGTATAAATGACTTTTTCCTATTGTAATAACCTAAATCAACAAGCATTTGATCAGGGTCGGTCCAGACGGTGGGCAACCCGGGCGACCGCCCAGGGCCCACGTCTCCAAGGGGCCCAAAATTTATGGGTTATATATATATATATATATATATATATATATTACCTAAATGATTTTTAGGATCTAAAGTTGTTTAAACTCAAACTAGCTCAAAACATAAACAATTTGGCTTGATTGTTATTGCTAATTGAACATGTTTATAGTGAAAAATAAATTTTTTTTTTTTGAATCTTTACTATATTTGTCATTAAGGGGTCCTTTTTTTCTTTTCGCCTCGGGCCCTATATACGTTTGGACCGGCCCTGCATTTGATAAAAATTTATATATGATTCTTATAACACCTAATATAACAAACAGTACATAACAAACTTGTTAATAAAACCTATCATTTGCTGTCAAGAATTTATGGTATTTAGGACTAGATAGCTCAATCACACAACTATATTCTAATCAAATAAAGTAAATGAGAGTGATCTGACTAATGAATCAAATCATCCCTACATCGTGCTTTCTATAACATTGAGTATGCTCGAGGATTCCTGGTTATTCTAGGTGAACAACTTGAAATCATTAATTGATTCTTAAATTATTTCCCAAATCGTACCTTCTAAAGTTGTCATGCATCAAATTCTCATACAGTTTTCCATCATTGTAGACGCCATAAAATAACTGAAAAGCAATGCAAAGACCCATATTGAGTCATAAGATCCATAACTAAATTGCTATAAGATGTGATTTTAGTCATATCCATTTCAATAAATGATAACATATGTAGAAATCTTCTAATAGAGAATCAAGAATCGAGATAGAAGAATACTATAATAGATTAAGGAAAGAAAAACAGTCTAACAGTAACACAATATGAAAGTGAAACACATACCAATGAGGATTTGAATCAAGAATCAAGATAGAATTCAGAAGAATAGGAGATGAATGTGTATTGCATCGGACTGGGCCACTCGAAAATCATAAACGGATGAGATGAATGCATATCAATTATCAAAATCGGTAGAAGAATGCAACATCGTTTCAGTTTCATGAGTGCATCGACTGTTAATTTATTCTTTCGCTTGATTTATTTTGTGGTTACCGAAGGACTAAACTTTTGGACTTTGGAGAATATGGGGCCGCTTAGAGTTGGTGGCCCTAATCCCTAACTTAGAAAACCTCTTGGTGGTGGAACAAGGATGTCAAAGATAATGTTAAGGTAAACAAACTTGCTTTAAGGAGTTTTTATTGAGTAGCAAAAATAAGGAAAGAGCTAGGGTGAAGGAAAGATATGAGGCCAAAACTGAGAAGCAAAGAAAACATATTGTGGATAAAGCAAAGGCTTTGGCTTATGAAGAGATTTACATGAGATGCAAAGGCTTTGGCTTATGAAGAGATTTGCATGAGATTGGACACAAAAAGAAAAAAGAAATGGTATCTACAAGCTCATGAAATCCAAAGAGGATGAAAAGAAGCATATGAACTGTAAGGTATATTAAAGACGACAAGGAGCGAGTTCTAGTGAAATATGAGGATATCATGAGGAAATGATATAGTTACTTCCATTTTTATTTAATGGGACTTATCTGCTAGTTGGGGAGGAAATGTGGAGGGCAAAAAAATGCGATGACAACATTCACTGCGTGTTTCCTATATAAAGATTGAAGGTGAGGAAGTAAAGATGAGACAAAGGAGGATGAGAAGGGACAAAGTCATTGGTCTAGACCAAATCCCTATCATGGTGTGGTTGTGTCTATAGGGGGAGGGAGTTTGATGGTTGACGGACCTCTTTAACATTATATTAGAATTAGCCAAGATGCCTAAGAAATGGATATTTAGTATTATGATACCCATATATAAAAACAAAGGAGATGTCCAAAGTTGCAGCAACGATAAAGGTACTAAACTACTTAGTCACAAAGGTGCAAAGTTCACACTCTTTTAAGATAATATGATCTCGAACATTGAAAAGCAAGGGTAAGGTAGTCATGCCCTTGCAGTGGTCCTGCTCGTGACAAAATATTGAAATCTAAATAGTTTTGGAGGACTACAAGTGTTGATGATCAATAGTCATGAATCCTTAAGGGTGGGTGCGTAGGTACCAAAGTCTGGCAACTAAGCCTACTAGCTAAAGTACGGGTCTGAAGACCAACTGTCAATATCTAAAACTATCGACAACCATCATATAAATGTCATATAACTGCTATTCTTTACATTTATACATTTGGATCGAGCCAATCTTAAATAGACTAATTTTGAACTCTCTTCGTCAAATAACAAGCCTCGCATAAATTTAATGATTGATGTATGAACTAGAAGTTGCATTTCATTGCATCAACCTAAACACAACATAAGGATCAAAATACTACTTAAGGAAAGTGTCTAAACACGATCTAATTTGATTTCCAAGATTTTAATTATCACTACACTACGTTGTACGTACACAAATTCCCCAGCATGACCAACCATTTACATAGCAAAAGTTGCACAAGAGGACTAAACATGTTGAGCTATATTGTCCTTATATGTTTGGGAGATATTACAAGGTCACCTTACTTTACATATTATTGTTTACTGCTAATCAAAAAATGACAAAGTACACCATCATTGTAACACTATATAAGCTGCTGCCTCATGTTCAAGTCTTTATACTTTACAGAATCCACATAAGGCAACCTCAAGACTTGCACAACAGTTGTACTATGCGAAAAAAATGTGCCATCTAATCATTATTATCTCGAGTACCGATCCACAATTGCCTTGGCTCCCTCTGGTGCAAAGAATCTAGCCTGTGTAAATAAAAACAATTACCAATCACTTGTGCGAAAAAAATCTTCATGGTAAAATGATGTTTTATATCCTGTTTTTTTGTCATATTTAACAATCAATACTCACTTGTATAAACATTCTCTCTGCATCTCCAAATTTTCCATTTGCTTTTAGAATAATTCCCTGCAGAGGTGTTTATATAACAAAAGTCAAATCAAGAAGAATTTTGAAATGACAAAGTAACAAAAGTCAACAGGCAACTTTAAATTATGTAAACCATGTTCCCTGTTTTTTGTCATACTCACAATATAACAAGTCACATTTCCAACCAAAAACATAGATAACTGAAACTTAAGACAACATGGGGAAATGTTTTTGACCTTTGCTAAGTAACCCCGAAAATCATCCGGGTGGCTAGAGATGAGTTGATCATACACAGACACAGCATCGCTGACATGGCCCCAATCTGAGTATGCTTTTCCAAGAAGTAATTCAATCTAAGAAAAAAGTAATTAGTTGTGTCCAATGTTTTGTCAGTTTATGTGAAAATAAAGACAGGCAAAGTAGGCAGTAGCAACTCACTTGAATAGGGTCAATTTGAGACTGTGTATCAGCCTGATTTGCCTTTTCTTTTTCCAAATTGTTGCGAGATGTCAGAAGGATCTGAACAGCCTATATATATAAATACAGTAAATATAACTTATTAAGAACCTCAAAACGATTATGGTTAATGTGATATCTAATCATTCAAGGATATTTTAGACACTTGATTAATAGCCAACCACTAGACTTAATTACTTATACTATGTTCAAAAGTAGCAATGATTTACCTCATCAGGTTTCTTAGCAGCAAGCAATGCATTCGTGAGACCACGCAAAACATCAAAATCCACTTTATTCGACATCTGTTAGTCAATAGACAACAACTGTGGACAGTATTATGAATCTTCCATTCAATGTCATGAAATATGTTTAAAATGATACAACTTTTTAGGGCACACTGACCATAGCTGAACTTCTAAAGGCAGCAGCACTACCTTCATAGTCCTTCATTTCAAACTTTACTTCTCCAAGTAAACGGAATGCCTCAGGGTCGCTAGGTTTCGTCTAACAACCAAATTGTAAATTATTACATAATCAGATGTACATAAATATAAAGGAATTTATTATTTAAATTGTGTACATGACTTAATAACACCAACCTTGGTCAGATCTTCAAGCATGGATGCTGCTTTGGTGTACTCTCCCAATTCTGTTAAGATTACTGCTACTCCCTGCAAAACCACTTGGATAATAATACTTGGAAGTTGTCTCATGTGAAGAAGCAAGCAAATTATAAGAATGAAAAAAATAGATATAAAACTAATATGAAAGTATCTAAATCACAAGAAGCAAATTATAAGAATGAAACTAATGTATTTTCCAGCAGACTTTATTTTGAATTTTTGACTTACTTCACGAGCAACAGGATCATCTGGGGCGATTGCAAGTGTTGCCTCATATTGTTGTAGTCTTTCCTGCAACAAATGAAAAATACATATATGTATTCAGAAATAGAATCTCTTACCATATGTATTAAGATATAAGTAGAATAGGGTTGCATTAGATTGTAAAATGCTCGTTTACACATTTCATGTTTAGGTAATCATTTTGTATATAAATTTAGGCTTTAACCTCACTATCAAATGCACGAACCATTTTCCAGTATCTGATTAATTACAATATGAAGCAACATCTGATTGTATATTATAATCACTTTACCTGGAGTTTTTCTTTTTCTTCTGGTGACAATGTGTTCTTTGATACAATAGCATCCTTGTTTGGATCGACACTGAAAAGCAAAATGCATATATATGTGGATTATGGATATGGATAGCAGGTAATTATGAATATATAGAAGCTAATTAAATTACCATACCTTCCAGAAGGGAGAAAATCTCCAAGAGCAAATACCAACCCAAAAACAACAACAGCAACCCCTACTCCAATCTATGTCATTCCATTTTAAGATTAGTCAATGATAAATGGAAATCCATACATTTATAGAAAATGAATTAAATACTCATAAAGGTGTTACCTTAGTACCAAGTCCTATTTTGCTAGGCTCTGATGCAATTGGAGCATCATAATCGATTGTTCCATATACATTCTTCTCTTCGACTTTCTTTTGGTCCAATGTGGACCTATGATACAATGAAATCAAATAACTCTGTTTAAAAGGGGAAAAAAATCTGTTAAAACTAAAGCATGTTTGACCATTGTTGTGTAGAATGTCACACCTTCTGACTGCTTGAAGCCTTTCCTCAAACTCAAGATCAAAGGAAATCCCTTTCATTGTTTCATCCATACTGGAATTTGTTGCAGGTGCCTCTAAAGGAAAAATCATACAGTTTGAAATAATGCAAGGTTTTGTGTTCATTTTAAGGGACACCAAATAATCATAGATGTTGTACAATGAATTCACTTACGATTACGTATAGAGCCAGGTTGCTGGGATACTGATTTCCTGCAATGTTTAATAATTAATCATACCATAGTGACTGGTCAAAGATTATTAACATGATGTACCTGAAAGGGTATACATACTTGGAACTTACAATAGGAACATCATAATATATGTTCAATGTATGAAAGCAGTATGTTTATCTGTCAATAAATCTAGCTAATTCTACTTATGGTGTGAAAGAATAAGAGTATTATACTACCTCTGGGGTGACGCTGCACCCTTACCCCTATCCTTAGTTGAGGCCTTGCTTGCCTGAACAAGATATATGTAAGGTTTCAGGTAATGAAAATCCTCGAGAAAACAAAAGGCATCATACAAAATTAAGGGAAACTGATTGCAAATCCACGTTTAGTGTGAGAGAAAAAAAAAAAAAAAAAAAAAAAAAACTAGACCTTGTTCTTGGCTGGGGTTGGGGTAGTGGAGGAGGGTAAGGGGTCTTCTCTTTGCCCAAAACCTCGTCCGGAATCAGAATCGGAGCTGCCGCGGCATCTTATGCTGATAAGCGAACATCGACGCATAGCACCACCGACGATGCCACGATTAGAAGAACGATGAGAAGCAGACAAACTGGAGGCTTGCCACTGATGATGATGCGTCGGCCTAATACCACAGACATATACATTTGTGAAGATCATGTCGCAATAACATGTAATAAACGATGTAGTCGACATTTTTGAGTTCTATCCTGTATCAGTAGTGATATGAACCAGAAGACTCGGACAACTTAGAAATGGATTTAGGGGCGATTGGGATTAACTGGGATTGCTAAAATGCCTTGTTAGTTTATTGGTTTTTAAAAAAAACCATTTAAAAAGGTTGTTGGTGATATTCAAGGGTTTATTTTTTGAGCTTATTTTTTATTTTTTATAAGGTTATTTTTATAAGATTAGTTTATTTTCTTTGTATAAGTCACAATAGACTCTTAAGTTGGAAAATAAATCAAAAAAATGGTGTTATAAATAAAAAGCTCGAAAAATAAGTCTTTAATAGGCTTAGCCAAACACCTACTAACTTTATTATATAATAAATAAATAAATAAGCTTTTTAAAAAGTCGGAAGCTTTTATAAAATATGTGAGTTTTTAGCAATGTAGCACAACAAAGTTTGACCATTTTACACATTTAGTCATTCAAGTTTTTTGTGTCTAATACACCATTAAATTTGAATTTTACCTATCAATTACATTATTATATGACTTGATACAGGAACAACCGGTTACTTAAATTACTAAATGTGTAAATTTGTCAAACTTTGTTGTGCTACAGTGTCAAAAAACTTATATGGGTTATGTAACATCCCAAAATTCATAACCAAAAATTTCAGTTTTTTTAATTACGTAATTATAAAAACCTGTAGTCTTAAACATCAATAGTGTCGATCCATATCAAAACCAGTATGTCAATTAACCAACACATGTCATAGAAAATATTATCAAAGTACAACTCCCAAAGATCTTATATGCGGAAAATCATAGTGTGATGAGTTGCGATCATGTCGGCTCCTTTCCTTTTGAAGAATAAGTACCTGAAACCAAAATTGAAAACCGTAAGCACGAAGCTTAGTGAGTTCCCCCATCATACCACATACAATACAATAAACATATTGCCAAGCATATCCAGGTGTTGGCCTACCCCTTCGATCTATTTCAACCGGTAACCGCCTAACATATTTGGGTGCTGGCCTACCCCTTCGGTCTCTTTCAATTGGTAACCGCCTAGCATATTTGGGTGCTAGCCTACCCTTTCGGTCTCTTTCAACCGATAACTGCCTAGCATATCTGGGTACTGGCCTACCCATTCGGTCTCTATCAACCGGTTACGGGGACTATTTCACCCCTACCAGTACCACATAATATCCTAGCATATAAAGACATAAATCACATACTGCCTAGCATATCTGGGTGTAGGCCTACCCCTTCGGTCTTTTCGACTGGTTACGGAGTCCATTTCACCCCATACCACTACCACGTAATAACATATCATACAAGCACATAAATCTCAACATATAATGGCATACCATATAATTATCACAAAGACAATCATCTATATTGGAAACAACTACTAGTGGATCGGCATTGGTGCCTTTGACCCACTCATACCGGGAAGGTAACTCACCTCACACTGCTGAAGTTCATCGCAAGAAATCCTTAGTTGTTGCCCTAGCAACTCCTCGAGCTATCAACACCAAAATATCACCTAATTAGAAATTGGGTCCCAACCCATGATCCATAATCCATACTTAGGGTAAAATGACCATTTTAACCCTAGCCCAACAAGATTCATAACTAAGGCCCAAGCCCAAAACTCCAAAATCTATAAAGGCCCACTAATGGCCTAATTTTCCAAATTTGGACTGAACCCTTACATGGGCCTTACCCTAAAGCCCAATAACTTATTCCCAATCCAAACATACCTCCTTATTTGGTCCAATAATCCACAAACCTAACTAATAGTCCAAACCCGAAATGGCCCACAAGGCCCAATGAGGCCCAAATCCATCATGGACTTAACCCAAGAAGGCCCAATATCCAAAAAGGTTTGAAATATTGAATGTTCAACCCTAGTCAACTCCTGGTCCAAGGTCCAAAGCCCAAAAGTCAATAATTTAAGAAATCCCAACTTGGTCGAGTACACACTACGTACTCATCTGGTACGCTAAGTGTATGCCTGCTGGGGCTAGTACGTGCCATGTACCATGTGGGTACGCTCAGCGTACTCCCATGTACTCCACACTTTTCCAATAAGCACTTAATCACTTTAGCCCTTGCTCCACCTTTCCAATCTGACTCCTAAAGGTGACTTTTCAAGGAAAGTTGGTAACTTTACTAATATGCATGGCTTAATGGGACCCTATAGCTCAAAAGAGCTTAATGGATGGTCTTAATTCATGATTGAACTCAAAATCTCCACAAAGCTTGCACCTTTATAAGAGAGGGAACCTTAGAATGTCCATATCTACTAGTTTGAGTCCCTAAAACGACCCTAACTCACCAAGACCAAGCAAAAGGGACTAAAATGGCCAAAAACCAACCCAAAGTAGATCTATGAAATGAATGACCCAAGCTCTTCTCCAGAGGTTGAGTCTTTCACCTCCTTCTCCTTTTGCGCAAACCACTCAAAGTCTTCTTTTCAAGCTCCAAGTTTCATCAAAGGCAATATATGGTTTTATGGATGTAAGAAGGGGTGGTGGTTGCCTTAAAATGACCTAAGGAGTGGCATAATGTTGCTTATATAGGGTAGAAACCCCGAATTTACGGTTTTGGTCTGAAGGGAGTACACCCCGCATACTCCTTTGTACGCCTGGCGTATTCATGAACCACCTGCGACTAATCACCTTTATTAGCTGGGTGTACCCCAGCTTACATTGGGCGTACCCAGCCAAGCACGTGCATGCATCCTTGCATGCATGGGACTGATTTACAAGCTTTTCCATCCAGGGACCAATTATGCCAATAATTTCAAAGTACCATAACTCTCTCATCCTAAGTTCGCTTCCAACGAACCTTATATCCATGAAAAAGTGGTGAGAAGCCCTATGCTCCTGACAACACACCCAAGCCTTAAAACCTTCCGAATAAAACCCAAAACCCATAAAAGGCTGAGATATCAATTTACGGTCATACCCTTGGCTTCCAAAGACACAATCGAATACATGGATCACTTAAACCATGGCAACGACATCCAAAATGGGCTAAATCCTTCCTTTCCCGAAGCCCTAAACCCCATGACAACTAATGATTAAGTCGTAGCCCCAAGCAACAAGGCAAATCTGAAACCGGGTGTTACAACTCTCCCCCACTTAAGTTAGATTTCGTCCTCGAAATCGCTCCTTACTAACACTCATATCAAGTCAATCAACCTAATCATCATGATTGGAAATTATGCGCATATAATAGCCTTACCCAAGCTAACCAAAACCAAAATCAAAACTTCTATTCCGAAAATAACACCCGAACCTTCAACCCTTGCAAACCATCTCTACCTTCTGGGACCTGAAATCTGCAATATCCTGACTTCTCGACAACTTGACCGTGTTGAATCAACCCATGCCCTTTCTCAATGAATAGCAAACCAATCACAACCCTTCCGACTCTGATCATACCACAGCCTATCCTGATCTACTCAAACCATCCTTATAATAATTCTTCAAGCTTGGTGAAGAACGAATCCTAAATCTCTTAAATAGAACCAACCCTACTTCACTTGAAACTCGAAGGCAAAGTCTCAATCACCTGACTCCCTGTCAGATCTACCACCAAACCATCCTCATAAAGTCTCGCACCACACAAATTGCTTCCAATCCCTGATCGCATTACTATCTCGGATGGAGCAAAATCACTGACCATATACCGCTACAGAACACTCATACTCGACAGAAGGCTCGGATAATCCTTCAAGTAACAGATTCATCCTTGCAACGGTTAGACTAAAACGAGATCTGCGCAACAAGGTCAAATCCTTTACTCTGAGATTATTCAATCCCGTTGTGTGTGACTTATCATTACCCAAGCAATCAATTACCCATCCATACATGAAATCCTAAAACATTAATACTACCAAGCATGTCTGGGTGCTGGCCTCCCCTTCGGTCTATTTCGACCGGATATTATAGAGCATATTTGGGTGCTCGACCTCCCCTTCGGTCTATTTCAATCGGATACTGCCGAGCATATTTAGGCGATCCACCTCCCCTTCGGTCTATTTCAACTGTATACTACCGAGCATATATGGGTGCTCGACCTACCCCCTTCAGTTTATTTCAATCGGATACTGCCGAGCATATCTAGGTGCTCGACCTACCCCTTCGGTCCAACCTGACCGGATATTGCCCAAAACACTGGAACTGTCTGAAAATAGCATGCTGCCTCTCAACTGCTTTCCATAATCCATCGAGACCTCCCTGGTCTCAATTGTCTGCCAGTCATCTGAAATACCGGGTTCCAGCTCGATTGTTGAGCCAAAAGACTCCCACACAGTCGCCCCACTCGACTTTCGAACGAAATCTTTATCTGTCAATAGTTGTCATCAGCTATCTTGCCCACTGTGGCTTTAACGACCTTCTGATCAACCGATATGGTCCATACGTCGAATCCTGACATCACCAAATCCAAGGCTAAAAGTGAATGATACATGATCAAAAGTGGCCTTATATCACAACGACCTTATATGGTCTCGCTTCCTTGATCCCCTGACTGTAGTGGTGGGACACAGTCTTATCACTGGCTCAAACAGGTATAATCCATCTGGTGAAATCCGTTGATTTGCCACACCCTCATTGTTGCACCATAACTAGTGGGTGCTACTATTCTTCCTGCGATCTAACAACATTCCCATACTATCTACCAACCTAGTGAATGTTACGGCTACCCTCGCAATCCTACAACACCCTTTCACTATCTACCAACCATGGTCCTACCACAAATGCGTCGACCAACTGTTGGAAGTTTCTTAAACTCCCACTTACACAACTGCAACCCTAACGGCCATCTGGTCAGCTTTTCCTGACCAAGATGCAAAACCTACTCAAACTTCAAAACCGCTTCTAATCTTGAATACCTATGCAATTCTCCCCCCACTTGGGTTCGACTAAGTCTTCATGTCACGTGAAAACTGAAGGATTCCCAATTCTTCTTACCCTCTAAAATCCAACTGTTGACAAACTGCGCTTACCAATGCTAGCGATCAATTACCGGTCAAACCTTAAGATCGCCCATCCTCTGAAATCTTGAAGATTACTCTAGAAATCTAGTCCAACCCAATACCTCAATCCACCTTCCATGATAAGTATGATATTCCTGTGATCATCTCGAATAAAAATGAACATGTTGGTTTGACTTGGTATTCCTGGGTCTTTTTCCTGATTGAAGTGCTTATTCGTTGAGAATGAGTCTTATGTTAACTAATTATGTACATGTGAGAAAAAAGACTATAAATATATCCTTTAGAAATGTTAGGAAATAATAATAATAATGGTCAAGATCATGAGATATGTTCGGGATCCTGAAAGTTCTTGAAGATCCGGGATCCAGAATAGGGTTGAGGATCCTGTGTGACATCCCCAATTTCACGACTAGAAAAAGACCGATTTGTTTATGCTTTATTTGAAAATCAGGGTATCATTTTAAAGGAAAATGTTGCAGAATTTTTTCCCATAAAAACATGATAAATACATTATCAAAGCATTTTCCGAAGAAATGTATTTTATTCATTTTAAAACGTTGGGATGTCATCGTCAATACAAAAACATAAGCATAAACAAACCTTACATTCATTTACACTAGTGATCTACGTCTCTTTTAATCTCTCAGTGTAATGTAGCTTCATATCGACACCTATGATACAAATAAACTGAGTGGGTCAGGTTGGGAAACCTGGTGAGTACATAGGGATTTCAATCCCATAATGTTATATATATATATATATATATATATATATATATTAAAACTCACAATATATACAATTTCACTTCATATAAAATTTTTTACCCCATCCTGTCGACCCTCATGTCAACACGGTCCGTACTCTCGGATCTAAAATTAACCTATTTACCAAATCCATACTCCGGATCGGATCTGTCTAGTCCATGCTCCCGGATCAATAACTATGCCCATTCCATACTCTCGGACTAGGGACAATTGACTATGTCTAATCCATGCTCCCGGATTAATGACAAATAACTATGTACTCTCCATACTCTCAGACTAAGGACAAATGACCATGTCTAATCCATACTCTCAGATCGATGACAATCTTAAAGTTCTACCTCCATGTATATCTCACCCATACTCATAAGGAGATACTACCCAATATTCCTCTTAGTTAATTTAGGTTTACTCTGTATCCTAAATCATCATATATTATCAGATATTCTCTTAACACATATTTCATACAATATCAATTATTTCACACATAAACATATATTTAATATTTTAATCAATACTTGTATTAAAATCATGTTCATGAAAGGGACTATGCACTCACACATAAACTCTTTAACAAATATTTAATACTTTAATTAATACTTGTATTAAAATCATGTTCATGAAAGGGACTATGCACTCACTTGTTAAAGTGATGATTCCAAAATCGGGCAACACTTCACTTCTAACGATTCTATTTTCCTTTGATGAAACCTAGCATTATTATCACTAAGTTTTAGTCTAATCTTTATTGCAACTAATTATTAGTCTAGATTCATCATTAACTCAAAGTCTAATTTCAAGATCTATCAAGTAAAGAACAACCAGGTAGGATCTTATCAGAGGTAGGGTCCGTTTGGTATACGAAGTATACTGTTTGAAAATCCCACTTTAAACACCCCACTAAATCACATCCTAGACATCATCATCGTAAGTAGATCAATCTGTATAATGACTTGGAATCACTGATAAATCTTGTTCATAAGTCCATAATAACGATAATGAACTTAAAAATAAGTTATACTTAAAGTACGGTAAGCATAACTTAACTTACAGGGGGTTGGCGATAGTATCTCAGCGTTGGTGAGCGCAGGTGGGTCGATGTGGCATGGGAAATCTTATGAGGTTGTTTCAGTGACTTCGGTAGCGCTATGGACGATTGAACTGGTGAGTGAGTCAGGGTGCGAACCCTAAATGAAGTGATTTCTAGAGCCGAGAGCGAGATAAATTTTTTGAGCACTTTTGGAAGAAGGGTATTATATGGGAGGTCTGCAGACAGGGTCCCACATGATGGTAATTCAACATTGTCAGGATTCAATGCTTTTAGTATCCGTTATCGATTGGTGGGTGAAAGCGCCAAGGGAAGTAACTCGTTGTTGAGATGTTAGTTGGAGCATCTACCTTTTGGACTTCAAGATTTGTGTGTGGGATTATTCAAGCATAAGGGACTGTCAGTTAAGTTATGTTTGGGTTTCACACCAGTGGGGGTAATTAGTGTTCTAAGTTGGGGAGAATTGGGAATTCTCAGGTTGAGCATCGGCCATTGAAGGTTTTGTCTATTGCTGTTCAGATTATGGTTTCCAGAAGGGTTGGACAGGCGTTAATCGGTGAATCTCCCAGGGAGCAGGAATCCTCCAAAGGAATTCAAGAGGCGACCGTTGAGAAGCTATGAACATGCCACCAATTCCCCTATGAAGTGTGCTTATGTTTCCTAATTTTTTGGGGTATGTTTTCCCTCGATGATGGAATAGAATTTTGATTAGTATCGGACTCGGATTTCGGTAACTTTCGGAATAATTGTGGAAATCTTCTCAGACTAGTTTGGTATTGGTAGAATCGGATCAGTCTCAGTCGAGTATGGGCTTTGTGGCGAGTAAGTATGGAGTTAGGGATTCTCAATTATGTGCATGATAGTGATTCTTCGCGTGCACCTATGGGTATTTACGGTGGCAATAGAGTTGGTTCGGATTACGTATGATCAGGGTTGGGTTATAGTTTGTCACACCCCAAAACCGGAACGGCGGAAACGTTCTGGGGTGGATGACGTCATGTCAAGTATCACAACATATGCAGTATAGTAATCAAAGTACAACAACCATTGCATTAATACTAATAGTTTTACATTGGTTACATGTCATAGTAATATCAAAGTAATACAAAAACTAGTGTAGATGCAGCTCGGTTCTAGGCTGGCTTCACAAAAGCTCCCGGGTGTACCTGTCTATTGCTGACTTGAGAATACAAGTTATTTTGAAAGCGAGTATCAGCATTTTTATAAATGCTGGTGAGTTCATAAGTATTTAGTGTCATTTGCGTAACTAAGTATTTTATTCAAAATAACTTTATGAAAAGTAGTAGTTTAGGATCTACGGTGTATTAGCATCATTTCCAGAAAATCCTATATTTTCAAATTAAAAGCAGTCTTCTACCAAGACTCGACAGTGTTATGTTTTAAAAAGAAATTTTCCCTGAAATACTATCATTACCAAAATACAGTATTTAACTTTAAAGAAAGTAGGAGAATATCACTAGTAAAAATATCAGGGGAAAATAACATATGCCTCAGCAGAAAAATTACTGCTGACTAAGGAGAAAGAAATCATAGACTCCAAGAGCGTATCGAACGAATGATACTCCTGACTCAGTCTAACAAAAGGAAACACAGACCCCAGACGGTATCAAATGATCGATACAGCTAGCAAGGTCTAAAACAAAGAAACACAGACCCCAGACAATATCAAATGAACGATACAGCTAGCAAGGTCTAAAACAAAGAGTAAATGTGAACTCGTATGTAACCATGCTGATCGACGATAGAGTATCTGATGACCCTCCAGGTCACGCGTAGAGGTAGTGGCAGTAGTGGTAGTGGCTTCATGTCACCCATGGGCCTTGCCGGCGCGGACTGTAGCTAGTGGTCAGGGTGTGGGAGTGTCAGTCCCGTATAGATCTATACACATGATGTTCGCTCTCCTTCCCGGAGACTCTGGTTACACGACATTGGCACTATGAAGCGTCGTAGAGGGAAATAGTGTGTCACATTCTAAAGTAAGAGAGAGAGATAGAGAGAGAGAGAGAGAGAGAGAGTTATAGATAGAGATTCCTAACTATTCCTATAATAGTTACTAGGGTTCCAGAGACATGAATAATTGAGGGAGGCCTTTACTACCCAAGGCGATGAACTGACTGAGAGAGAGAGAGAGAGAGAGAGAGAGATTTTATGTCCATATATGTATACATGATATATAATTAATATTTAAACGACCTTCGGACGGATAACCGATACCCACCAGACCACATCCCAACGAGGAAAAGGAAATAAGGCGAACTAGCCTTCCTAAGTCTTTTAAACATTATTTATATAACTATACAAATACAGGTATGCATTTAACGATAGACCTATGAATGATGAATGGCAGGATGCCCTTGCTACCCAAGGGAAATGAACTGGTCGATGGAAACCTTTATGTCTATACGTGTATACATGATATATAACTAATGTTTAAACGACCTTCGGACGAATATTCGATACCCACCAGACCACATCCCAACGAGGAAAAGGAAATAGGGCGAACTAGCCTTCCTAAGTCTTTTAAACAATATTTATATAATTATACAAATACAGATATGCATTTAACCAAGTAAAAGCATAGAAGAAAACTTTGATGAAAACGTTAGAAAACCTTTACACCTAAGAAAATTTACGACTTGATGTCAGTTTGTAAAACAAGTTTGAAAATCTTTGGAATCCTTTGAAAATCCTTTCATAACAACTTTGGAAATGATTTGTATAAAACTGATTAAGTGAAGAAAACCTTTGAAAAACCTTTAATAAGAGTTGAAAGCGAGATTGGAACATCTTAAGTTGGATAAAACAGTTATCATGCAAAAATGTATTTGGCTATACAGTTATTAATCACATGTGATTGATATAATAATTGTATAGATCAACTTGTATTCCCCCCTATAAAAGCATGTAAATATATTTAAAAGGTTAAGTCAGGGGTATGAACTCACATGTTGTAAGTGGATCGGGTGGATGTGCCGGTTGGGTGCTCGGTGTCAAGTGAAGACTTGAACACACTTAGTGACCTAATAACATATGATGACATATGTTTACATACAATTAGTAATTATAATACTAATTTAAACACATATACGCATCCTAATGTGCGGAAAACACTTTGGTCAAGTGCTAGGAGGCTACTGGGTTGCAAATAAGGGAGTGTATGACCTAGATAGGGAGTTTACTCTTCAAGAATAAACTCTTTATAGAGTTTATGGCCCTAAGACCATATCCCCATGAGTTTACAGCCGTAAACTCATGGGTGGGGTGTTCTTTGATGCATTAAGGTCTTATAACACTTGTGGAATTAGGCTAGGTTCAATTCTAGGGCATAGGAAGTGGTTTAGGCTCCAAATGGACCATTTTAGGGAGTTTACGGTCCATGACCACTCCTTAGGGAGTTTACGGCCATAAACACATGATTTTACGGTCGTAAACTCATCTTTTCCCATTTCTTTTGTTGTTTGGTGGTTCTAACTCATGCATGCAAGTTTCTAGTCACTTATATGAGCATAGGAAGGTGTTAAAGGCACTTAAACACCTTGGAAAGGTGTTTACGATCTAAGAAGATGTTCTTGGGGAGTTTACTACCTTAAACACATGAGTTTACGATAGTAAACTCATGTTTTCCATGAATCCTATGTTTTGGTGCATCAAATGAAGGTTTACAAGGCTCTAGGCACTCATGGAAGCTTTTGGGGGTGTTTGAGGGTTAGTTTAACACCTTAAAGGTGTTTATGGTCCTTGAAGATGGGTTTACGATCTAAGAATGTTCTTAGACCGTAGACTCATGTTTACTCCCCATTTGCTCCGATTTTGGTGTTCTAAGTCCTTTCATGCAAGCCTCTAAGTCATTGCTAAGCATTATAAGTGGTTTGGAAGGGTTTTTGGGCATCAAAACCCTCTTCCAAGGGGTTTACGGTTTTGGGATGCTCCCAAGACCGTAAACTCTTGTTTTTAGGGCTTTTGGATGTTTAAGCCACAAATTTGCAAGCTAGATAAGATAAACAACAAGCTAGGAAGGTTAACTTACCGATTTGAAGCTCGAAGGGGCGATTTTTGACCAAAACCCGATTTGTAGAGAGAGAAAGTAGAGAGTGTGTCTAAGGTGGGAAAAAGGTGGGAATGAAACCCACTCAACCCTTATATAGGGTGGAGTTTATGGCCTGGTTGGGGTTCACCTGACACCAACCGCGAACAGGGTTTTTCACGACTACCGTTAAATACGACAACTTTTAAAATTATACCTCCTAAATTTTGGTTCGCTTGACGAATATTATTTAAAATATTCCAACGGTTTTAAATCCGGTCAAAAATATTTTAGGGATAAATTTGGCTAATTTTTGACGTAATTAATTTCGACGTTAAAACTAACGGAAATTTTTGGGTTGTCACATCATCCCCCCGTTAGAGGGAATTTCGTCCCGAAATTCAGGTTTAGGCAAGGAAGTAGGTAAGAACGATCGAGTAGAGGTATGAGGGTGCTTCCTATTAGGTTGGTCCTCGCACTCTCAAGTGAACCCTGGCCTTTGCTTGGCGTTCTAACAAACCTTCACTTACGGGATGCGGATTCCGTCTCGTGCCGTTAGCGATTCCTACAGGTTCGTCTACGAAGTTAGGGTTCCTAATGGTTTCTATCAAGATGAGTGGGATACAAAGAGTGACGTCGGGCAAACACTTATCAAGTCTAAGAAGTGGATTGATTTGGGGTGAAACTTGTGGAATTTCCGAAAGTAGTAGTGGTCTGACGAGGGTTGGACCAATCTTTGTAAAGAATCTCGGATGGTCCTAAGCTCTCGGAAGGGTAGAGATTTTCAGTACTTAGAACATAGTGTACTTCTATGGCGAGATCATCACTGGCGTGATCGCCATTCCGAAGTTCCAAACGTTCTCTCTCATACTGGAAGTGTAGTCCTTCAGGTTGGTTCTTAGAAAGCTCGGGTTGTCCTTGGATTCGTGTTTCCTGTCAAATGGGCTTTCAGAGGTTTTCTAGATCATCGGATGGATTGCATGTCTACGGGTATCTGTTTGCTGCAGGGTGGCTATCTCAATCTTGTGCAAAATGAACCTGCACTTCTGATTCTTGAGATATTTCTAACGGAAACTCTCCGGGTCGGGGAGATAGGGTTTCACCAGACGAGTGCTTAGAAGGTTTTTAAACTTTACATTATCGTCTAGTTAGCACTTTCACACTATGATCCTTAACGGGAAAGGATCATGCTCTTACTTGCCTTGTTGTTTCATGAACAACAGGCTTTGCTCAGGGCTAACTCAATCCTTAGAGATTTTCCGAAGTGTTGGACTATCTCGGGAGGTGGTTCTACTATTTCTGAGTGAGATAGTATTCTTGGAACACCTATTAGTCCAGTGAATCTCTAATACATACCCTATTCTCTAAGGCGTTGGTTTATTTCAGTTGCAGAAAGCGCGTGCTCTTGTATAATCCATCGACTAACACCTAGACTGGTGTCAAATCTATAATCTCTTCGGGGTCTGGTTTATAAGGCTTAATGTAACCTACTTTCGCACTTTAGTCTAGTATTCTTGGTTGCGGAGGTTATCCTATGGTTCTTGGCATTCTAGTGTTCACTTCGGAGAATGCAGTCTATCATCTACACGGCGAAGGTGGCTTCTTCCATGTGAAGGGGCGGAGTGTCCTATGCACTACTCTTCGGTAACGGGGTGGGCGAAGTGTCTGAGTAGTGCAAGCATCTTATGCTACTACTCTTCTGAAGGTTCTGAGTTTTCTCGGTCTAGGTCAAATCTAGTGAGTATAGGGTTCCTTCACTCGGAACTTTAATTTCCTCATCCACTCTTCTCAGAGTTTAACTCACCGCAGCTTTCGGATTTCCGGGATATCCATTGAGATGCTTAATTCAGGGGATTAAGCGTGAATGGATGGTCGTAGTCAATGTCCTTGACTCTTACGACTCAGATTTCTTTACCAACTGAGGGTGTTAGCTACTATGTTGGCTTAACCGGGATGACAACAAATTTCGGATTTGTGGTCATTATAGTAGCTCAACCCGCAGGGATTCTCTTGTTGGATATAGTGTCTAACTCCATAACTTTATTTGGTATGTACTTGATCCGACCCGACATGGTCCATTTGGGTTGCATGGCATTGCAATACTTGGATAGACTAAATGAGAGAATATGGCACTTATGATTTTTAATATATTATAAGTTCTAATATATTAATAATAATGTTATTTAATTAGTATTCATCAAGTATTAATTTGGTGATCAAAGTGAGACTAGTTAAATAGATAGGGTTGATTATGACAATCATCTATTCTTTTATGGTGGATTAATGATCCATGGTTTATGGGTTATGGATGTAACCATTTGGAGCTCCATGGATAGTCCATGGGAGTTACAAACCCATGGGTCATGAGAAATGAAGAGTCATGACAATTATGGGTCTTCTTAATGAAACCCTAATTGTGACACCACTATAAAAGGAACCCTTTGGCTAGCAAAATGGTGACCTAAGGTTACTAGAGAGGGCATGATCGATTTTGAGTGCTAGAAGTATTCTCTCAAGTTATTCCAAGTTTTGTGGTGTTGTGTGAAGCATTTGAGGCACAACATTTGGGGTGCTAGGCTCACAAAGTCTTGAAGGAATCCAAGCAACAACAAGGTATGTATTTCTACTAGTTTTTATGTTTCATATATTCCCCATGCCATGCTAGTTAGGAAATAACCTTGAAAAAGAAATTTGCATGTATATAGAGAAAACATAGATTCAAGGTTATTAGGGTTGCATGTACACTTAGGAAGTGTTAGAATACTCAAAACCCATCAGTGGTATCAGAACCTAGGATTGTTTTCTGTATACTTGATGCAAAACTGCTTGAAAATCGAAAATTCTGCTCACTGTCGACTGGACTCGCCGAGTTCATGGGGAGGACTCGTCGAGTCCATGTACAAATTCATCCTACTCGTCGAGTAGGATCATGCACTCGACGAGTAGGTGCGTGCTGGGCAGTCTTTTCGTGTTTTGTTGCTGGAAATGGATTAAAATCATTATCCCAATCTGTTTTGGACTTGTAAAAACTATTTTTCAAAATGATAATGATTATGTTAACCCATTTTCACATGACTTTTATCAATTTTCAAGAATTGTATATGTTAATATGATTCATGAAATTGCTTGGCATGAATTTGTGTTCTTATGAGTTTTTAGAAGATCATAGGAATTATGCGTAACCTCCATGTGTGTTTAATTCATGATCTTAATTGTAATGATGGTGTTCATAACTTGTCCTCAAGTTATGGATAACCAAAATTCACTTCTTTTAATTGTGATTAAAGAACTAAAGAGGTTTCATAAAATTAAGAGTCTTCATTTTTATGAACCATTAAAACTCATAAGTTACAAATTGAAGAGACTTGGAATAGTTTCAACTCTTGCCCTCAAGTTTTGGAATTTGAAAAGTCTTACACTCTAATACTTTAATTCCAAATTAAACCTTAGATTTTTAAAAAGTTTAAAAATCAACACTTATACTATTATTATAATTTTATTATATAGATATGTATAAGAATATGTCATTCTTACCGTTAGTAGGCCTCATTCACGAAGCCGGTCTATAAGGGGGTATAAGGTTGTTGCCTATAAAATGGTGACTTAATGGGTGTCCACTCTCACCCACCGCTTCCTTGATCGGTGGAGGGTCGTTAGCCGAACGGGTAGGATATGACTTTAAATTCTCATTAAAAGTATAATGAATTATAAAGTAACTATACATTATAAATTCCCAATCTTAGTTACTTTAGGAAAATGTGAATTTGGTGCTAGCCCATAAAATTACACTTTGTACCTTACCAAGTCGTTAGTGGAGCGTGTGTGGTTAACCGGCACACTAACATGGACTAGTAAGAGTGGCAAAGGGTAACTTGACTTTATTATAGATCGGTGGAGCGTGTGTGGTTAACCGACACATCGATTAGGTAATATTGTTAAGGGTACCAAGTCAATTTGTATGGTTATTCACACCTTGTTTGTGATCCTCGACATCCCAGTCACAAACTTGAGAGGGCACATTCGAGATTCAAACATGCCATTGAAAAGTTCAATGTATCTCAAAAGATCTAGGAATTTCAAAACCAATAAAACCTAATAATAAAATATTTCTCCTATGGTGAAAATTGGTAAATCGTCATTTACCTACCTTCAAATATTTTATAGTGTGGATTACGGCATCCCTCTTCCACCTATAAATAGTTTGTTAGATCCTAGCCTTAATATTTCATTTGGGTGACTTATTAAGGACTCTTAATCTAATGAAACTTATCTTCCTTCTATTCCAGATGTCTTCCAATAACACTACTGGCTCAAACCCGACAGACTCCTTTTCCCTAATGGACTTGTGTGGTAAGGTCATCTTTGATGGATCCAACTTTAATGAGTGGATCAGAAACATCAGGATGATTACCCGCTATGAGGACAAAGAATATGTCCTTGATAGGGAGCTTAAGGTTGTTAATGAAGCCACTGCTACTCCAGAAGAGCTTGCGGAGTTCATTGCACATGAAAAGGATGCCACCAAGGTGTCCTGCATCATGATGGCCACAATGACTCCGGAACTCCAAAAATCTTATGAAGATTTCTACCCCTATGAGATGCACCTAGATTTGATGGAAAGGTACCATCAGAGCGCGCGTCAAGAGAGGTATGAAATCATTTCCTCCATGATAACCGCAAGGATGAAGGATGGTGAACCCATCACCAGTCACTTGCAGAAGATGCAGAGGTTCGTTGACCGGTTGCTAAAGCTCAATGTTGACTTCCCTGAGGAATTGGCGATTGACATCATTCTCCATTCCTTACCTTCAAGTTATGATCAGTTTCGTATGACTTATTATATGAATAAGGAGGAAGTCACAGTTAGCAAACTTCAAGGACTCTTAAGGACAGCTGAAAATGGCCTTAAAGGTAAAGCGGTTGCTACTTCTACTCCTTTAACAACCCCTGTTCTTGCAATTAGGCAAGGGAAGGGTAAGAAGAGGAAAAACCCTTCAAAGGGTACCAAGGGTAAGACTCTTGATGGTTCCTCTTCAAGTGGGACAAAGAAAGGTCCCATTACTCCTTCTTCGAACCCAAAGGAAGCATAGTGCTTCTATTGCCAATATAAGGGACACTTCAAGCGAAGCTGCGCCAAATATCTTTAAGATGTAAAGGATGGGAAGGTTAAACCCACCCATGCAGGTATTTACACAATATTGTCTAACAACTCATCTAATGCTAATTCTTGGGTGCTTGATACAGGGTGTGGTATTCACATTTGTACTGATTTGCAGGCACTAAGAAGAAGTGAGCAAGTGGAGCACGGGAAGATAAACTTAGTCATGGGCAACAGGAAAGCATCACCTGTTACCAAGATAGGAGTTTATTCTTTATTGCTTAATAATGGGTTAATGTTAGATTTGAATAAGTGTTGTTACTCGCCCGAAATGGCGAGAAATATTATTTCTTTTCATGGCTTGTACAAACAAGGTTTTACATTTTCATTTGATAATAAAAATGGTGCTATTAATGTTTATTACAATGATGTATTTTACTTTAAAGCAATACCTTGTGATGGTGTATATGAAGTTGTGAATGTTGTAGACAATTTAGGAAATAATGTGTTGTATATTGATTCTTCTGATAGCTTGGACAAAGCATCCTTGTGGCATTGTCGTCTTGGACATGTTAGCAAGAAGCGCATAGGCCAACTCCAAAAGGCTGGAGTCTTGGAATCATTTGACCTCAAGTTAGATGATAGTTGCGAGTCTTGTTTACTTGGAAAAATGACAAAGTCGCCCTTCACAGGTACTTGTGATAAGGGTGAAGGTTTGTTGGACCTTGTACACACAGATGTGTGTGGGCCCTTCAGAGTTGCTACAAGGGATGCTAATCGTTATTATGTGACTTTTACTGATGATTACAGTAGATATGGATATATTTACTTAATCAAGCATAAGTCAGAAACCTTTGAAAAGTTCAAAGAGTTTAAGCAAGAAGTTGAGAATCAATTGGGCAGGAATATCAAGATGCTCCGATCCGATCGGGGATGAGAGTATCTTAGCATTGAGTTCCTTGACTATCTTAAGGAATGTGGGATTGTCTCACAATTGACACCTCCCAGGACACCACAGTTGAATGGTGTAGCTGAGAGGCGCAATCGAACCTTGTTGGATATGGTTCGTTCCATGATGAGTCGAGCTTCGTTACCAATCTCTTTCTGGGGGTATGCCTTAGAGACTGCCTCCCATATCCTTAATCTAGTCCCTACTAAAAAGGTTGCCAGAACACCTCACAAGATGTGGACTGGGAAAGTTCCCAATTTGGACCACATCAAGATTTGGGGTTGTGAAGCTTTTGTGAGGCGTGAGACTCATGACAAGCTTGAACCCTGAAGCGAGAGGTGTATTTTCATCGGTTACCCACATAGATCCTTTGGTTACCTCTTCTACAGACCCAGTGACAATGTGGTCTTTGTAGCGATTAAAGGAGTCTTTCGTGAGAGAGAATTCATAAGCCAAGGGGACAGTGGGAGGCAAATTGACCTTGAAGAGCTTCAAGAGTCAAGTGGTGAAGGAACCTCAAATGCTATCAGCCAACCTGAGGAGGAAACTCCTGTTGAGCCAATAGATGAGTCTGTACCTCCAAGACGTTCCACTAGGGTGAGGAACACACCTGAATTTTATTATGGTTATCACATCACCACTGAAGGTGATACATTTATCAGTGATAGTACACTGATAGATTTGGATGAACCTAATAATTATAACGAAGCCATGGCAGGACCTGAGTCTACGAAATGGAAGGAGGCTATGGACAGTGAGATTCAGTCCATATATGACAATCAAGTTTGGAACTTGGTTGACAATGTACCAAGTCGTAAGACAGTTGGGTGCAAATGGATCTTCAAGAAGAAGACCGACATAGATGGGAAAGTACACACTTATAAAGCGCGACTGGTTGCGAAGGGATTTACTCAAACTCCAGGAGTTGACTATGATGAGACCTTCTCACCAGTAGCTAAGATTAAGTCTATTAGAGTGTTGTTAGCCATAGCTGCATTTCATGACTATGAAATATGGCAAATGGATGTCAAAACCACTTTCCTTAATGGGAAGTTGGCTGAGGATGTTTACATGGCTCAGCCAGAGGGTTTTGTCGATCCAAAATACCCTAATAGAGTGTGTAAGCTTGAAAAATCCATTTATGGATTGAAACAAGCATCTCACAGGTGGAATATTTGCTTTGATGAGAAAGTCAAAGAGTTTGGTTTTTCTAGGAGTGAGGATGAGTCTTGTGTGTATGTCAGGGCTAGTGGGAGCATAGTTAGCTTCTTGGTGTTGTATGTGGATGACATACTTCTCATAGGAAACGACATCCCAACTTTGCAGGAGGTTAAGGCCTGGCTTGGGAAGTGTTTTTCTATGAAGGACCTTGGGGAGGCTGCCTATATCCTAGGGATAAGGATATTGAGAGATAGGAGTAAGAGACTAATTGGACTTAGTCAAAGTACTTATGTGGATAAGATACTGAAGAGGTTCAGTATGCAAGATTCCAAGAAAGGAGAGTTACCAATCCAGAGTAATGCCAAGCTAAGTAAGATTCAGAGTCCGAGTATAGAGGCTGAGATAGCTGAGATGAGTCAGATACCATATGCTTCCGCTGTGGGCTCGATCATGTATGCTATGACCCGTACTCGCCCTGATGTGGCCTTTGCTTTGAGCATGGTCAGTAGATATCAAGGGATCCCTAGAAAGGCACATTGGACAACGATAAAGAACATTCTCAAGTATTTGCGGAGGACTAAGGACTGGGTCCTTACCCTCGGAGGCAGTGATGACTTGAGAGTGGAAGGATATAGTGATGCTAGCTTTCAAACTGATAGGGATAATTTCCGCTCTCAGTCAGGCTGGGTCTTTATCCTAAATGGAGGAGCAATTACTTGGAAAAGTTCCAAGTAGGAGACAGTAGCTGATTCGACTTGTGAATCAGAGTACATAGCAGCAAGCGAGGCAACAAAAGAGGCGATATGGCTGAAGAACTTCATCGGAGACCTTGGAGTTGTACCAGCTATAAAGGAGCCAATGGAAATTTTCTATGATAGTGAAAGTGCAGTTGCTTTGGCTAAAGAACCAAGAGATCACGGGAGATCTAGGCACATTGACAGAAAATACCATTTCATCAGACATGGAATAGAAGAAGGACTCCTCGTGGCAAAGAGGGTATCATCAGATGAGAACCCAACAGATCCCCTCACGAAGGGACTGAGCAGGGTTAAGCATTTACAACATGCAAGGCGCATTGGGCTGAAGGATGATATTAGTTTCAATAATTAGATTCCTGAAACTTGTAAAATGTAATTGACATTTGATGATAAATAAAAGTTGTTATTTTTTTATGAGTAAGGTGTTACTATCTTGTGTTGATTGTTTACTATGTTTCAATTTTGCATGTTTTTACTTCCAGAATAATCATGTTATTATTCAAACCATCCACAGTCGGTCAAACTTTGAAAGTAAGTATTGATTCAAGACTGTCATGAATTTGGCTTGTATGATTTGTCTAAAGTGCTTTGGACAATGCAATGGTTGCTACAACATTCATGAGTACTCATAAGGGCTGAGTATTGGATTCAACACACGCTCACTTGCATCACTTCATGGAATTTATCTTGAGTGATCGTGAGACGGTAATATCATATAAATCTTCAAACCTAGAGATATGAGTTGTTGACTATGAGTTGGTTATTCATTGATTGTACGAAAACGCATTGGTAACTCGATGTTATAAAACGTGCCTTTGTGAGTAATTCAACAAGTAGTTAGTACAAGCATATCAGTCGAAGTTTATCTGTTCCTTCTAGAAATAGAAGCGATATCTGGGCCCCTCGATGATTTGGTTTTGACCTATGTACCGGGCCCGGTCAGAACCTAATTGATGTGTTCAATTTAGTTCTATGTCGAAACAAATCGGAGATCGAGAAACGAATGTTGGACAATAAGTAAGACCATGTTCCATGTGTTTGTCCGGCTGATATCATGAGAGCATAGGATTATATGATCACTTATCTTAAATGGCGTATCATCATCATCTCAGTTCCAAGAGACTTTCAAAGAGCTACAATTGCTAGTCGGATTTTGAAGTCATATTTGCAAATATAGTTATTAGACTTATCCAAGTGGGAGACTGTTGGATATAGTGTCTAAGTCCATAACTTTATTTGGTATGTACTTGATCCGACCCGGCATGGTCCATTTGGGTTGCATGGCATTGCAATACTTGGATAGACTAAATGAGAGAATATGGCACTTATGATTATTAATATATTATAAGTTCTAATATATTAATAATAGTGTTATTTAATTAGTATTGATCAAGTATTAATCTAGTATTAATTTGGTGATCAAAGTGAGACTAATTAAATAGATAGGGTTGATTATGACAATCATCAATTCTTTTATGGTGGATTAATGATCCATGGTTTATGGGTTATGGATGTAACCATTTGGAGCTCCATGGATAGTCCATGGGAGTTACAAACCCATGGGTCATGAGAAATGAAGAGTCATGACAATTATGGGTCTTCTTAATGAAACCCTAATTGTGACACCACTATAAAAGGAACCCTTTGGCTAGCAAAATGGTGACCTAAGGTTACTAGAGAGGGCATGACCGATTTTGAGTGCTAGAAGTATTCTCTCAAGTTATTCCAAGTTTTGTGGTGTTGTGTGAAGCATTTGAGGCACAACATTTGGGGTGCTAGGCTCACAAAGTCTTGAAGGAATCCAAGCAACAACAAGGTATGTATTTCTACTAGTTTTTATGTTTCATATATTCCCCGTGCCATGCTAGTTAGGAAATAACCTTGAAAAAGAAATTTGCATGTATATAGAGAAAACATAGATTCAAGGTTATTAGGGTTGCATGTACACTTAGGAAGTGTTAGAATACTCAAAACCCATCATCTCTTGACTCTAGTTCCTATTCTATGGAATAGGATGAAGGGTATTACTATGAGGTTCGGGGTAGAGCTCATACTCGGCTTAACCACTAATACTTGGTGTATGCAAGACGTATATAATTGAGGTCGGCAGGATGTTCAGTTGTGCGACTCCACCCCAGACCCACAACCCAACAAGGAATAGGGAGTAGGGAGGAAGCACACATCTTAAATCTTTTTTAACTCAATCATATACCACCCTTATGCATATACTCAGTTTTAGTGGTCAGTCCCATGAGTTCTATCCTCTTGATTAACGAACCTGATTGCGAAGTGCGAAGGGTCTTTCTGGGGAATCTACGGAGTATGCTTCGGGTGGTTATCGTCTTCTGGAATGCCTGTAGTGTCTTTCACTTCGGTTCCTATCTGTCTAAGAAGAGGTTGGTTAACAACGCGCAATACCCTACTCAGGGGTATTTTGGAAAGTTTTAAATAAGAGCGGCGACCGATGGATTGCATTAGGTTTTATTATTAGGTTCGGAAGAACCTTTGTTTGCCGAAATGGCTATGGTGAAAGTTCTTTTTACACAACACTAGGAATTTACACATGGTTGCACTGAGTCAAACCATGATCGATAGGGGCGTCGAAGTTGGCATACTTCAACACGATATAGAATGAGGGTCGATAGAGTCATGTGCCGAATGGGCACACAAGTTCTAGGCATCTCGGGTTTCGTCCCGTGTATCACTGTCGTGAATACTTGGACCGATAGAGTTGTCGCGAAACTATAGAGGGTCCTGAGTGTTTTCTGAGTAGAATACCTTTCATGAATGGATTCTCACGAGGCCTTTCTATAATCGCCTAACATATACTAGTCATGTATAATTAACGTGGGGAGGACTGTTGACTGAGCGACTCCGCCCTAAATCCACAACCAAACGAGGAACAAGAAATGAGGCGGCATTCACTCACTCTAGGTCTATCCATCTCAATTATACATGGTCGTAACGTATATGTCTAGCCATTATAGTTTTACCTGATGAAACTTTAAATTTTATAACTGTGCTGCAACTTTCGCCTTAACGGGGAAGTATTTACATTTAGAATTAGCTTTTTAATGTTTTCGGTTAGTTATATGAGATTGAGAGACGTACCAAAATCTACCGGGTTCCTTGATGCTTCTCCCTAAGCATTAGAGTTAGACTCTTCCTGTGCCCCTGTCGTTTCTCCTGCAGCAGTGATCCTTAGTATCCTCCCGTCTGCGTTGGAGTTCTTTATTATTGGACAGTCCCTTTTGAGGTGTCCCGCTTCACCGCACTGATGACATGACTGGTTTGTATTGGTATTGGTGGTGGGAGTGAGGTGCTTAGTCAGAGTTACGTGGACACGGGTGCACTCCTCGTTCCTCCACTTTGAAAATTTCCCTTTAAAGAGTCCGACTTTATCACCACCTTTGTGTGTAGGGTTGGTCCCGATGTCAGGGACTTGTGAAATGGGTCGTGTTGGTGCTGAAGGGTTGGGGGTTTCCACTTGCTGCTGCTGCGCGACAAGTTCGTGGAGTCGTTGGCGCTCCTTTCGAGCTTGACGTTTTCGTTTCCTTCTCTCTGTTTTACAATTTTGCATGTCCGTGACTGTCGCCATTCGTTGGTTTCCTAGGTTTGGTCTTGTAGGTGTTGGGATGGAAGGGTTGGTAGGGGTATTAACTGTCTCAGCTCGTTGCCCTTCGGAAGGTCCTTAAGCCAAGGTACTTCCTTCTTCGTTCTTAAACTTTCTCTTCAGTGGAGTTGGTTGAGGTTCTTGGGTGGCTGGGTATGCAGGTGTTGGTTGCTGTTGTCCATTGCTAGGATCGGGATTCCCGATATGGCTCTTGCTAACACTAGCGTTGTTAGCTTTCAGTTGAGCCATGGCAGCTGCTACGACTGCCGAGACTACAGCCTGGAATGTAGCTTCATCGAATAGGAGAGTTGGTTTCGTGTCGGCGGATGGGTTATGCTTCCTCAGAGGCATGGTTTTCCTACACGGAAAGGAACACAAGCTGACGAGAGACGATGGTTAACCCTTAGACGTATCTATCCTTACTATATTAGGCATAAATTTTTCCCGCGCCTCGGATATTGGTTGTCTGAGTGTCGACCTACATCCCTATGATGTAGTCCGGGTATCAAGGTAGAAGTAAGAATATCAGAAGGCCATAAGATGGGAGTCGTTCCTACTATGTTATCTTTATGCTGGAAAGGTTCACTCTCCGGCTTGGAAAGATCTGAGGACAGTTCGGAACGAAGATTGTGGAAAGAAAGGCTCCTGAAGACTTATGGCTAAACACTCTCAATCGAGGTGCTGGGATCCGCTCTAATCGTATTACTTGCGACGGGAAAAAAAAGGCGATTTACCTAACACATAGTGTGAGTAGTGCAATCACTAACTCACTATATTATATTATTTTATGGGTGTATTAGCGAGACAATAACGAGGAAAAGACATTTCTCGGGTTCCATGTACTGGCTCCCTCTGTCTACCTCGTACCCTTGACTGGGACCGGTGTTGGTTTCCTTCGGGTAGTTACCTAGGGTTCTCTTCTCGGATAGACATATTGAATTTCTACTCCGTCTTACTTCCGATTCTGACCCTGGGTGTCATCACTTCATGATGGATGACGGGAAATCTCGGATGTCCAGGTGAATTTCCCACCGATGTCCCTAAGAGGTATAGGCACTTGGTGGTTTCAATAGTCTCGACCTAGTTCATTTATTTCTGATCTGGAAATCTTCTTAATGAACTTCTTATGGGTCTGAATCAACTCTTCTGTCGAACACTGAAGTGGATAGGGTTTTCTATCGGGTTCGTGCGAGAATGGAAATGTCTAAAGAATCCTAAGAGATTATTAACATTTCACTGGGTGATCCATATCGAGTCCTGCTACAATTACATAGGGTACACAAATCATATATAGCTTAGATCCAATAGGCCTTCGAATATGTGATACTACTCTATATCCACATCCCAACGAGGAAAAGGAAGTAGAGCGAAACCACACATTCTTAGTCTATGGGATCCTTATTATATATAACCTTGGGAGTATACCCTCTGTAATTGTAGGTATATCAATAAGGATCTTTTTAGTTCTTCACACAAGGTTATCTATGGATCCTAAAATACCCCTATGGTATTTTAATTTCTTGTTTGATTCTTAACTTCTGAATATGATTATGGGATTAATGTGAGTCTTTTAGTATTCCAAAATACTCCCATAGTATTTTAAACTTTATGTTTGGCTCTATCATTCCTAGTTGGTAAGTTTCAGACCTGTTGCAACACCACTATCACTCCCAGGCACACGTTCATCGCATCTCGAATAAATGTAGTTGATCAGGTTACATTTATTCTAGCTTACGATTACATAACTGCCCAGGTTTGACGGTAATGCTCAACATCCGAAGACTTTTATTCTTGTTCTTCTTGTGATACTTGTGTTCGAGTGTTTAGATTCTAGATGTTCTTATACTTTGGTAAAATATGGTTATATTTTAAAGTATAATTCTTGGTCAGAGTGTTTTATCCCTATGTATTTATAGGCAATATATCTTTTATGAATTGATATACTGAGCTCACTATAAACAATGCTCTGATACCAATCTTAAACACATGAGTTTACGGTAGTAAACTCATGTTGTCCATGAATCCTATGTTTTGGTGCATCAAATGAAGGTTTACAAGGCTCTAGGCACTCATGGAAGCTTTTGGGGGTGTTTGAGGGGTAGTTTAACACCTTAAAGGTGTTTATGGTCCTTGAAGATGGGTTTATGGTCTAAGAATGTTCTTAGACCGTAAACTCATGTTTACTCCCCATTTGCTCCGATTTTGGTGTTCTAAGTCCTTTCATGCAAGCCTCTAAGTCATTGCTAAGCATTAGAAGTGGTTTGGAAGGGTTTTGGGGCATCAAAACCCTCTTCCAAGGGGTTTACGGTTTTGGGATGCTCCCAAGACCATAAACTCTTGTTCTTGGGGGGGGGGGGGTTTGGATGTTTAAGCCACGAATTTGCAAGCTAGATAAGATAAACAACAAGCTAGGAAGGTTAACTTACCGATTTGAAGCTCGAAGGGGCGATTTTTGACCAAAACCCGAATTGTAGAGAGAGAAAGTAGAGAGAGTGTCTAAGGTGGGAAAAAGGTGGGAATAAAACCCACTCAACCCTTATATAGGGTGGAGTTTATGGCCTGGTTGGGGGTTCACCTGACACCAACCGCGAACGGGGTTTTTCACGACTACCGTTAAATACGACAACTTTTAAAATTATACCTCCTAAATTTTGGTTCGCTTGACGAATATTATTTAAAATATTCCAACGGGTTTAAATCCGGTCAAAAATATTTTCGGGATAAATTTGGCTAATTTTTGACGTAATTAATTTCGACATTAAAACTAACGAAAATTTTTGGGTTGTCACATAGTCTGCAAAGTTGAATATAGAGTTTGACTATCCTTCTATTCTGGGATCGTGTGCGACCAAGGTCGTAGAATTTTGCTCGGATAAGCAACTTGTTCTATAGGTGGATTGTGCATAGTGGAATATCAGAATTGTGGCGTTGGTTGGTGTTGTGAAGGACGTTGGTTAGGCCTTTTCTTTTGGACAAGGTGGATAGTTTATCAGGAGCATTCCAGTCATGAGCTGAGGGCCAGGTAGGGTATACCAGAATCATGTTGTGGGCTTAGAGGCAATCCATACCTATGTTGAGGGCCTCATAGGGGGGGGGGTATTCCAGTTATAGGCTGTGGGCTTAGTGATCTTAGTATTCTATTTCTTCTGTTTGAGCGCTTTCGGAATGGACATATTGTTGGGATTTGGGCGAGCCGTAATCGGCCAGGAGGAATCAAAAGACCTTATGAGAAATACAAAGGGCAAGTCCTTGAACCTCAAGTTATGACTTTAGACCTGAGTTTCGTATATAGTGGTATTCTGATATACAGTATTCCATCCCGAGGATGACCGGACCCTATGATTGATTAGACATGACATGTTTTGGTATGCCAACCCGAGGGTTGATTGGGCCAAACATGTGCAGAATACGAGGGTATTCCATCATGAGGATGACTGGACCCGTCGTGGGCATGCCTGGTATTCCAGCCCGAGGCTGATTGGGCCATGTATGAGTGTTTGGGCTTATGAGCCAGTTATTATATGTATGTGGTTCAAGAACCAAAGAAAACATTGTCGTGTTGATCCAAAAGGGTTTATCTTCCAGTTTACATCTCGTTGTTCATTTTAACGTTAGGAATTGGTTATCATAACGAATTTCTCTTGAATGAGTACCTAATCTCTTGTCGAGAATAGAATTATAGGTAGCAGTGTGGTATTTGTGATTCCGTTTTTGGGTGAGAAACCACAGGTTATTAGCATTTAAGTAACCAGTTGGGAGATAAGTGCAATGAACTCGACAGTGATCTTGTGTGGGCAGTCTGTCAGGAAGCCAAACCATCTCGAGACTCCAGATTTCAGAGTGAGTAAATGTGATCATATTGTAAGGGATTCGTTTATTTTTCCAGGTTTTAGAACCCTGCGAGGGTTGGATATGGTTGCCTTGGAAGGGCTAGAGTTTTGCTCAGGGTTGTAGTAAACTGGTTTAAGTTGTTTAGCGTGTAAGGAATGATAAGAAATGATTTCGAGGACGAAATCAAATTTAAGTGGGGGAGAGTTGTAACATTCCGTTTAAATGGAGTAATTAAATAATAAATCAGGAATCCCGGGAAGTAATTATTATGATTATTTTATACTAGTATATCCCAGGATCGAATAATAATTAGTGGGTTGTTGGTTTCGAGGAGCCAAATGACAAGATATGAATCTCCGGGGGGTAAAGTGTAATTTTGGGATTTATTATGCAAAGAATTTTTGAAGACAAGGGTTGTTTGGTAAATGTTGGGCTTAGATTGAAAAGATTTATGGAAGCAGGGGTTAAAAAGTAAATTATGGATCTAACATGAAAGAATTTTAAAAAGGCGGGGTCTAATTGGTAAATTTGGGATTTGTTTTGAAAAGAATATGGCAAGGTGGGACCATTTGTGTTATTATGGGAAAAGCTTGTGGGAACCGGGTATATAGCCTCACTACCGTTTAAACCCTAACCCTAAGACTCCTTTCATCAGCCGTAACCACCTTATGCCTCCCTCCACACCAGCTTCCACCCCTCCCTTACCCATTTCCGACGCTGCCTCGGTAAACACTCCAGTGGACCAGCGATCGACTGGCATCACGACTCCGAAAATGGGATAAAAGTTCGACATCGTGACTGATGTCGTTGTTTTGCTCAACCGCAGCCGGTGACGACGAAGCCGCTGCCGCCGTCGTTCGGTTCTTCCTCCTCTGCTCCGATCATTATCCGCCGCCCATAGGAGGCTGTCTTGGCGAGTGTATGTGTTGTTTGACCAGAAAACCCGAGCAAACCACCATGGTTGCCGACCATGGTGGCAGTCGTAGGTGACACTGTTGTTGCCGCCACTCCGAGTCACTACCGAAGTCGCCATGTTGCTTCAAGTGACCAGCAAGGTTGCGAAACGCAAAAACCATGAGAAGTCGTCGCCGTCTCTTTTCCTTCTTCAGCTGTCAACAGCGATGTGTCTCACTTTGAGTCTGATTATGTAAGTCACCGTTGAGACCATTTCTGCCGCCGCCGTGAGCCACCAGGTGGGTGGTTGGGGTGATTCTTCTTTTGATATGCATGTGTGTCGTGTGTGTGTGATTTTGTTGGCCGGAAATGTAAAGGACCACCATGGCCGCCAGCCATGGTAGCTGCCACCATCCAACCACCGCCCACCGCCACAAGGCTGGTCGGGTGTGTGTGTGTATGTGTTCTCGTGCATGTGTGTGTATTTGAATATCGTGTTGTAATTTTGTAATCCATCGGAATGGTAAAGAAAATCCATCACCACCACCGTTAGGTGGTGGTTGCCGCATCCTACCATCACCGGCCGCCGTGTCAGGTGGCGGTGTACTTTGATTGCGTTGGGCCTTGTTTGGGGGATGTTTGGACAATGTGGGACCAATGAAACCCTAATGGGCCCAAATAAACCGTAGTGGGCCCAATGGAACCCTAATGAGCCAATAAGGCTCAATGTGACCTAAAAGCCCAACTAATGGACTAATGAACTAGTATTGGGTTGGAAAAACCCTAATTAGGGTTTGGAAAACCCTAAGGGCATAAAACCCTAACTTGTGAAAATTGATCGGCGCACACACACACGAGAATTATTTAATAACTTGAAATATTAAATAATAATCATTGGCAAAAATTAATCTAAAGCAATATTAGACTTAATGGATTAAGTCCTTAGTGGATTAAGTCCTTAATGGGTTAAGTAGGAACACTTAACCCTAATCGTCATTTCATGTGAAAACCCTAATTTCACATGGGCCTTGAGTTGGGCCTTTCTATTGGGCTTTGGTGATTGGACTATTAATGGGATTTCCAAGAATAAGCAAATGGACTAAATAATTATATGGGTTTTAGGATAAGGCCCATGTGAGAGTCTTAGGCCCAATTTGGAAAATTGGGCCATTGATGGGCCATAATTAGGCCTTTATGATTATGTGATAATGGGCCATGGGAATTGGATTGGAATAATCGGATGGGCGGAAGACCATGTAGAGATATTGGCCCAATTTGGAAAATTGGGCCATATGTTGGGCGTTGGCCCATTATTTGACTTTTGGGCTTTTATAGTGTGAGTTGGACATTGGGCTTGGAACCCAATTATTGATTGGGTATTGTTTGATGTTGACAGTTCGGGAATCTATCGACCAGCAGTTGGAGTTGTATCTGCGAGACTTCAGTAGTGCCAAGTGAGTTATCCTCACTATACTCAAGGGTATAAGGCACCAAGGCCGACCCTTTTTTTTGTTATTGGGATTATTACCATTGTGATATGTTAGTTCAGTATCCTGGTAGATAGGATGGTTATATGTTAGGATGATATGTTAGATCGATAACCTGGTAGATCGGATGTGGTTATGCTTAGTAACCAATAGTTGGTCTGACTGTTTGCATGCTAGTTGTTATGCCAGTTAGGTAGATCTGTAGGACTACCTGTAGTATTATGTGATTATCTGTATGTGCATTAGTTATGTTATATGTCGACATATCATGTGGGATGGGTTGAGGTGAAATTGCTCCGTGCGGTAACCAACAAACCCGGGAGCATTCCAGACATGAGCTGAGGGAGACTCGTACTGTGGGCTCGATGGCAATCCAAATGTTAGATTTGGGCCCAGAAGGCAATCCAGACTTACACTGTGGGCCCAGGGGTAATCCAGTCTGTAAAGCAGTTGACCCAATACATGCTGTTAGTTGTATATGTGTTATGTGAAGTGTATAGTATGTTGGCATTCCAACTTGTTGGTTGAGGGCCTGGGGTATTCCAACCCGATGGGTGACTGGACACATAGTATGTTGTTTATGATTATATGTGTACTATTATGGGTATGGGTATTTTGGGGGAACTCACTAAGCTTTCGGGCTTACAGTTTCAATTTATTGTTTCAGGTACATCAGGGGATTGTGACAAGGCAAATGTGTGGTCGTACAACTCCTCACTTTTTATGACTTGGGTTTCTGGGATATTCTGATATTAAATTATTTTGAAAACATTTTATAATAACTAATGGCTTTTGGATGTTTGAATTAGCTTGATTTTTATGGGTGTTACATTGAACTTGTTTTAGAAAACTATTTGTAAACAATGATGATTTTTGGATTGTTTAAAAGTTTAAAATTTTCATGAATTTTATGGATGTTACATAAAGTGTTACACCTTTTAACAATCAACTTTTAGCATGCACTTTTTAATTTCATTCAAATATGACAAAACATAAATATAACATGCAAATCATCACATTTTAACAACATGAATAAACCTCACTACTAGCATGTACCTAACACTCTTTTTGCATCAAATAATCAATTTAAGAACTCTAGCATACCAAAGGTCTCTTAAGCCATTTTTTTTTGCAAATACTTCACATTTTCAGATTGCATGCATCTCATATATTCAGATTATAGCATCACACAAAATCAGTTAGACCTATGTACAAGAGCATGAAATTTTTTCCTTACTCGTACCCAAACAACCACATGAATTGACTAACGTCTAGTCTAAGTTGTGAAAGGTTATGAACTGAGGAAAGACACTTTTGAACCAACAAAATAACACCCCTAAAAGAATGGCACAATGAACTAATCAGAAACGAAACATAAAGTGAAATTAGTTCTGTTTAGACAGAAGCCATGTTGTGGCAAAGAGGGTGTCGCGTTGTGGTTTGAGCATCAGTTGCGATCCCGGTCGATCAACTCCCGTCGCCATGTCGTGGCAACTAGATGTCCACGTCGTGGGGGCTGGCAGTTACAAAACAAAAAAATCGATTGACTGCCTTCTCCTACTCGGTTTGGGTTCAATCAAAGCCTCTTTTGGGACGATCTTAACCCCTCTAGACCATACCTAAGTATCTAGAACGACTAGGACATGAATGGGACCAACCAACACACCTAAACCATGGATTTTTGGCATCATCCAAGGTTTCTTCCTATGTGTGGTTTGAATAACAACAAGATAATCTAAAGGACGATATTCATACATTCTGGAAAGTCCATAAATTAATTCACCAAGATTACAAGGAGAAAAGGACTTCAAGAACTCCACCAAAGATCCACCACAAACACCAAAACTTCACTTCTGCTTCATTTGCTTCACACACACACACACTCCAAGGAAGAAAAACAATCCAAGAACACACTTCAAAAGTAGGGTTTAATCCGGGATTTTAAGGTTAAGGTGGCTTAAATACTTGTTAACTTTCAATTTAGGCCCTCAAAGTGTGAGAAAATGACTATATGACCCATATACATGATCAAGTAACCTTTTCTTTCACTTTAGCCCCTAAAAGTTAACTTTAACAATGGCAAAAGTAACTTAACAAGAAAATTTAACGAAACTAACCTCAATGACTAAGTGGAAAAATTCGGGTCGTTACAAGTAACAAGAATCGTTTGACTTCCACACACACAAATCATCATTTTTTTAAAATAATTGTTAGGTAAAAAAAGGAATAAAGGACGATTTGGCCAATAATAGAGAAGATGAGTTTAGCTCTTTTATTTTGTTTGTATCGACTTGAAAGAAGATATGGTAGTAAAAAGACAGAAATACTAGGGGGCTTCACATCTAATAAATAGGTATGACAATCATGTTGTATTCGGGTTGGCGAGTCAAAATATACCAACCCGAACACGACCCATTTAACTATATAGGCCACATGTTGGCGGATTTGGAACACAAACTCATATATGACCCGTCAACCCACTTATTTATATAGGTTGGCGGGTTTGTGGATTAGATTTGGGTTCGCGTGTTCGTGGGTTGGATCGCAACAAATCGATTGCCTACTGCGTTGTGCGTCCGTCGTTCATGTTCAGGTGTCAACGTCGTTCGATCATGATTCAATCATTCATGTCATCGTTCTTCGTGAGTTCGTTTTGTCGTTCATCACAGAGGGGAGAGCGAGAGTGGGCTTATTCGATTTTGTTTGTGAGATACTAAGATTATTTAGTGCAAATGCTAAATGTCAAATGATCAATGGTATCAGGTATTCTATCTTAATATAAAGTATAAATTGTATAGTGTATAATCCTTAATACATTTAAAAAACATATATATTTTTTTAATTAAAATTCTAAACGGGTTGGCGGGTCAACCCGTATAATTTTTGAGAAACTCACATGTTTAATAAACAGGCTGACGGGTTGAAACTCAATCAAAATCTATTTATTTCGTATCGTGTAGCGGATTGTGTGGAAAATTAGAAGGCTTACTAATAGATGACCATAGGCGCTAATCAAGATAAAGACAGCATGGAAAAAATGAAACAATAACGATTGACCGTGTCAAATTTGTAAAAATTAGACCCTAATCGAATTTGTGAGGACCATACTTGATAAAATATTTTCAACTACGAAGGCATAATAAGCATGCACAGATAAAATCCCTATTCAGACCCACCTTTCCGTTTCTCAATCTGAGTTTGAAAGCATAATAAGCACGCACAGATAAAATCCCTATTCAGACCCCACCTTTCCGTTTCTCAATCTCGCTCCATTCCCTTTCTATCTTTTCACTTCTCGGAAGCTCCAGCTTCTCAATGGCGACAGCGGGCGACCGCGGAGCTCCAGAAGAGTTTTGGAACAGCCATTTGCGGCCAGGTTCAACTATTTTGCTGTAACTTTGATAAATTTTTTAAATTATACCTGTTTAGGGTTTATCTGGCTGTATTTAGAGACTGTTTCTTATGGCTATCATAGGTATCATAATTAGTGTTGCTTTGTATTAGATTTTCCTTTGTTTTGATGGATGATCGCTGCATTTTGTTTTCAATTGATTAGGTTTTTTCTTTGACTGTACGTCTGTACGAAGGCGTCCGTGTTACCACATCGCGCTTTTCAATTGATTATGAGTTTATTGCCGAAAACTATAAAAGTTACCAGTAATTATTAAAATAAATAAATTGTATGAAACATAATCATAGTTGTCATTAGACTACATATCATTTTCTGTATACTATGTTATGAATCTAAGCATCAAATAGTCTTTCATAGATCTGCATCTTTTAAATCGTTTTTTCTTGTAATAAGTGATATTGGCAATGTGTCAATCTTGTTATAAATATTTCTATTTGTCTGTCTTGAACTTAAGATATTTATAATAAATAACCTCTGTATTACTTCATTTGAATTTTATCTTATGATGTACATGTTCCTTACAAAAGCTCTTATGTGACCAGAGATTTATGAAGAACCCCAGAATGTTTATCAGGAGGCAAGGCGAAATGTAAGTTGTTGATTTCTAACGTAGGTGATTAGGGTGTGTGCTTCCTGTGTGTTTTTAATCATTTGGTTTATTTGCTTCACATATTAGAATGTGGTATAATGATGTCAATTATTATGGTAATGGCATTTCTAACTTTTTGCTTTATTGTTAGTTTCCAAACTTCCTTTGGTTTTCACATTTGATATTTTAATCAACTTCTATCTTGAATTATGCTAGTTTTATTTAAAAGGGACATATAATAATACTGGTTTTTTAGGGTTTTAGCCTTTTAGGATATTACTTCATGATCTTTTTTGTTGGTTTGTTTCTAAATGCTACATATTGCTTATAACATTGAGCAGCGTCCTCTTATGACTTGAACTAGGATCCCCTTTATTTGAACTCATGAACATATATAATTTATTATATCTTGTGAGCTGCAAGTGTTTTTATTAATGGACTTTCTCATAAAGGGATAATAATGGTGGAGTTCAACCTCTTATGAGTTGAACACTTGAACTCTGTTGCCCTTTGCTTGAAGTCACTAACAAATAATCTATTATATCATTGAAATTGGACATAAAACGATGAATAATGGTGGAGTTCACACATGTATCTCTTAAATTCATCCAATCTAATGTGTGGCTAAGAACCTGTTATGTTGATGGCAACAACTTATTTAAAAAAATATTTTCTGTTAACTGTTATAAGTAGATGGAAGGACTTTTTCAAATTGTTGTTTGTAGTATTTCTTTTCTTTACTAGATCAATAATAATGTGTACTTATCTCAATGATATCTTGACTGCAGAACTCAAGTGGAGTATCAGATCTTAGCACTCATCAAGCTGGGATATCAGAGCTTGAACAAATGTTAAAACATATGACATTTACTAGGTCTGTCTTTCTTTTAATACAGTTGTACACTGTTACTATTTACTCTCTAAGTGGTGACTTTTTTAAAAAAAATATATCTGTACTTCATACTGCATGTTTGAACTTGAGGGGTGTGTTAATTTTACCTCAAAAGGTAAAATAGTATTTTTGACAATATTCAAAGTGCTTCATTATTTGGAATTATTTTGTCATTACTGATGTGTTATATATTTACTGCTGTAACAGGTCTGAAACCCTGTACTTGATAGCATTGTTGCATTCAAGAACCATCAAGGAGTCACCTTCTGATAATTTCCTTGCTGCTAGTAAAATTTCAAGAGTGAGTGATATTTTCATGCACCTCTTTTGGTGGTTTTGTTGTTCCTTTTGAGCATCAATCCATAATTACATTTTTAAGTGCAATATATATATATATATATATATATATATATATATATATATATATATATATATATATATATATATATATATATATATATATATGTGGTTATATTCTTGAGGTTTTTGAGAAACAGATTGCTTCACCTACTGAGCTTGCGAATGCCAACAAAGCATTGATACAAGATTCAAAGTTTATTAACAAAAATGCAACAATGATGGCTTCACCACAACAACCAACAACTATTGAGAACCTCCCAAACGAGCTTTTGGTAAATATATTCATTCGCTTACTTGCCAAACAGCTTGCTCAAATGAGATCGGTCTCTAAATCTTGGAATTCCCTATTATCTAAATCCTCCTTTGTAAAAACCCAACTCCATCATTCCATCTTTAACAAAGATAAAACTCTCTTTCACTTCTCTGATGACCATTATTATGGCTTCAAACTCTCGGTTAACCCCAATCCCCAACTCATTAGTTTCATCAAACTTCCACCTAACCCCGAATCTCCACATACAAGCATCAGAGTTATTGATTCTGTCAATGGCTTGATATGTTCTTCCTACAGTGATTCCATCATTCAGATTTGGAACCCTTCTCTCTCTGCCATCTTAACCCTTCCACCATATTTCATGCCCTGCAGTGCTATTGATTCAATCAGAATCTTTTTCCGGTTTGGGTTTGAACCAAAAACTGATGATTACAAAGTTGTGAAGCTTACAGCCTATGCTAATGGATCCAGCGTTATATGGTGGATGGATGTTGAGATTTATAGCATGAGAAAGGGTTCCTGGAAGTTGATTATCGAAAGGGTTCCATCACACATCACATGGATTGATGAGAATGAAGTCGTTTGTGCGGATGGACATGATGGGCATCTTCATTGGCTTGGTTATATTACTGAGGAGATGAATTTAAAAACGATATTGTCGTTTGATTTGGGTTCAGAGACATTCCGTGAGATACCTCTTCCAGATTCTACAGTAGCTACTGAATATGGGCGCTCGACTGCATTAGGAGTTTTGGGGGGGAAGCTTTGTGTGATGTCATGGGCTATGGATGATCCAAGTGAGGTGTGGGTGATGGAGGAGTATGGATGGGTGAAACGCCATGTTTTTTCGCAGTTTATTGGTGATACGTATCCATTTGGATTCACATCAGCCAACAAGTTTCTTATTCAAGATCAGTATTATCGTCTTGTTTTGTATGATCCAGTTACAGAAGAGGCTCAAATTTTGAAGAATGATTTTTCATTTCCAGAATATTTAGCAGGTAAAATCGTGGAGTACATCGATAGTCTTGTTTGGGTAGCACCTGCCAAGCGTGAGATGGTGGATGCTTGAGGTTGTTCATAATTTTGTCAGCATTTTTTAATAGGTTTAAAACTCAACTTTCATTTTTGTTACCTATTGTGTAGTGACTAGGGAGTGACATTGACACTTGACAGATTTATTGCTGACCTGGATTATGACATTGCAACATACTTGAAACAGTTTTATGTTAATGTTGATTCAAGAAATCTGCTCAAAATCCATATGTTGGTTTGTATGGTTTGTTTTAAATGTATATCAAAGCATATTTTTGATTCATCCCCCAACAATTCATTTCAGTGGATGTTCCATATGAAGTCTAGAGTTGCGTAGGGCATCTACCAAAAGGTTTGTAGCTGGTGTTGGTGAAATTGTGCCCCTCACCGTTGGTTGAGGTTCAACTTTTGTTGGAGACAAAATAGTTTATGAGTAGGATAAGGAGTGTTTGTAAACCCTAAACCCAGAACTAGAAGATATTGTCCTCTATTTGTGTTTTACACCACAAAAGCCAATTAGATTTGTTTGCTAGCTTATGTTACTTTTTTTTTTTACATTTATTCAAACCGTGTATTGTTATACATTTTCAAGAATTTATTTTCTACTGGAATACGTCTTGTTTACTAGCTTAACTAATCAAAGGCGATTTTACCTTGGGGGTTGCACTAAACCATTTGAAACCAACTTCAAATAGGCATTTAAATAGTTTATTTGATTTCCATGTAAGCTAAAGAAAAAAAAAATAGAAGTATACATGTTCCAAAGATAAAAAGGTAAAGGGTGGTGATTCTTCCACAATGATTTATTTATCCATCCACTGATATCTAAATTTTGTGACAATTATACCCTTATAGTCTCATTTTAACTGTCTTTTTTTATTACCAAACATGCGTCCGCCTCTCTCATATACACACACGCACATAACGAACAAAATCTATAATTTCATTTTAAGAACCCAACTTATCTATAGCCAACCATTTCTAAGTATCATTTCTTAAGTTTCACTAAATCATATGGTTTCACCAAAGAGTAGGAATAATCAAATGCTGAGTGGTGGAGTGCTCATTTTTCTTGAGCTATTTAAGAGTTAGCATGTCTTCTCTATAATAATGGTTGTGGATTGTTTCTTTGTCCTAATTGCAAGCCTCAAATCATTCAACATCAAGTGGATAGTGGGAGATGGAAATACTTGTTCTGGTTTGTTCCCTTACAATCTTTTCTGCAGATTTCCGATGCTCTAATCAATAAAGAGTCTTCTCATATTGTTATTTGGTTCCCTCATGTGAAGATTTTAGTTAAAGACGCTTTTGACCTTGTTTGCTTTTTCCGATCAATATCAAAATTATAGATGGAGCCGATGCTCCATGGTGATGGTGGTTTGATCAAAGATGGAGTTTGTAGAATAATTAATTTGGGTTTTCTGTGGGTTAAAGGAAAAAAAACAGAACATATTCAAATCGTGAAGGGAGAGGTAAATCATGAAAGGGAGAGTTGATTGATTTAAGAGTCTTTCTAGTTGTTGTTTGAACGACAAGAGAATGATGAAATTATTTTTACACTGAATTATGGAGAAGAGATATGTGTGTGTGAGAGTGTGTGAGAGAGATAGGAATAGACGTAGTTAAAACAAAAAAGGTAATGCTTTTTCTTTCTTAAATAACTACAAGAGGGTAAAAGTGTCAATAAATATAAATGGTAGTGGAAAGATAAAAAAATTATGTGGAAATATCAACGCCCAAAGGTAAAAGGAAATCATAAAGTTTATAAAAACGAAACAAAAATAAGTCCATTCAAAGCAAAAGTTTGAGATACTAACGCATAGAAGGAATATACATGTTTAGTTCTCAAATGATAAAAAAGGTAAAAGGAAACCGTAAAGTCATAAGCTTTACAGAATTGAAAAAAAAAAGTTATTCCAAAGAAAAAAGTTTGATGTATGAATGTTAACAAATTTGATTTTTTTTTGAAAATTATTATTTAATAACATTGACCATTTAGCTTGCCATTAACTCTATAGAAATATGCTCTAAGATCACTGAGTGTGGGCAACACATTCTTTTTTGTGACATGGCCTTCAAAAACGGCGTTACCACGCCCAAACACCCCCCCCCCCCCCCCCCCCCCCCCCCCTTTTTTTTTTCGTTTTCGGCCGTTATCATCATTTTTATTGCCTCATGTTGCTCCCATAACGAATTGTAACGACATTTAAATTGAGTGAACGGTTATATTTTTGACCGTTGGTGAACGGTCAAGAGTAAAAAAGAATACCTATTCTCATTTTACATATAAATACGCACATATACCTAATTTTTAAATGTACCATCTATTTTTCCAGGTATTTTCTTTTGGACCTTTGAGTTATGAATTTTTTGCAAGAAGGGTCCCCAATGGAAATTCTGTGACTTTTGGGTGCTGCTTTAGTACGCTGCGCGTATTGAGACCCGCGCCAGTACGCTCCGCGTACGTGGTTCAGACCAAAACCCTAATATTTAAGGTTTGTGCACTATTGAAGCACCATTATAGTCCCAAGATCTTTCCCTTTATCAGCCTCCATCCCAAGATCGACCCTCCTTGCAAACCCTAGTTCATTTTGAGCATTTTGAACTTTTGGAGCGAGTTGTATGCTTCCTTGTTTGTGAAGAAGGACTTTCAAGGAGTAGACTTTGCTCTCAAGACTTTGGATCCAACATCTTCTCTTCATTGTGCACCATTTGGAGGTATAAAGCTCCAAACTTGGCTTATGTTTCTTTAGATCTTAGTTAAGCCTTGATTTTCATCTTTTTCTCCCAAAACCATGAGATTGGTTGGCAGGAGGTACTCCAAAGCCGTTAAGGTGTCATTTCAGACGTTTTAAGGCATTTTAAGTCATGAAAATGTAAGCTTGGATCTTGATTTGTCCCCATGCAAGAGTTATGGTGTAGGAAAAGGTTTGAGTAAGCTAGGTTTTAGTGTTGGGCTTCTTGTAGCCATGCAAAGGCATAAAGTCTGCAACTTTATGGCCTTAGGGGTCTTATTAAGCTTAGATCTGAAAATTGGTTGTAGGGTCTTAAGGCATTAAGACCTTATTATGGGTTTTGTCTTAGGGGAGCATACAGTGGGTGTAACTCCCAGTACGCCGGGCGTACTGTGCCTCACTCGCGATCTACTTCCTGCATCACTTGAGTACGCTGCGCATACCAGTTGGTATGCTGGACGTACGACCTAATCTAGCTTTGATGATTTTGGGCCTTAAATCGTTGGGCTTTGTTTGTTGGGTTTGGACCATGAATTTTCATGGTGATGGGTCATTTTTGATTTTTGGCCCATTTTAGACTTTGGGTGATCTTTAGGGTTGGGCCTAGGATTTTATTGGGCTTAAAAGAAAAGGAAAAATTGACCCTTTTTACCTTGGACATTAGGCAAGTAATGTAGGGTTTCAGCTTTGGGTTATGTCCCAATTATTAATTGGGGTTTTGTTTGTTTAGTTAGCAAAGGGATTTTTCTAGTCTAGCAGCCTGAGCATTTATCTGGTTTTTCAGCAGTTGAGGTGAGTTTCCTCACTAGATCCATGGGTCGAAAGCACCAATGCCGACCCATTGTTTGTTGTCTAGAATGTTAGATGCCTTGTGATAATGATATGGAAGAACAGGATCTGGCCCTTGACATTTGCATGAAAGACCAGAATCTGACGCCTGATAGTTACATGAAAGACCAGGATTTGACCTTAAAATTTGTATGCAAGACCAGGATTTTGCCCTCAACACTGAACCAAAAGACCATGGTTTGGCCCATGGCAGGAAATGATTACATGACTATGATTTGGCCCATATCATTTATCTTCTTTCATGTTTGGTATGTGGTACTTGGGAGAACTCACTCAGCTTTATGCTTACAGTTTATGCTTATGGTTTCAGGTATATCTAGTTCCAAAGGGAAGGGCCCGATGTGATGGCACATCATCCTCCCCTCACGATTTCCGCATTTGATACATTTGTACTTTGATGTTTTGGATGTTATGACTTGATGTTGATTCTGAATGATTTAATGAATGATTTGATAAGTTTTAAAAAGAAAATTTTTACTATGGTTTTTGGGCCGTTACAAGTTGGTATCAGAGCCTTGGTTTAAGGGATTCATGCATACTTTCGGGTGTGTCTGAACTCAAACTGAGGAAATGGTAGCTTTCTTAATTAAAATGGAGTTAAGCTTTTAAAAAAGATTTTTATTATTAAGAGGGGGGTGTGATGCGTATGATGAGTCGAGCTCAAGTAAGCGGTTCCCAAATTATCCATACCCATGTATTATGAGTAGTATGCTTGATATGAGAATTGCATACTAGATTAGGGCTAAGGATACCTTCAAGAATCATATGATAGAATTGTCTGATTTGTATGATGCCTTATAGCCTAGTAGGACTTGATGTTATGTAATACTTAGAATTGATTTCGGCTCAATTATGATTTTGAGATATTCTAATATTATATAAGTATTTGAAACAATGGTTTTGTAAACATTTTTATAATTGTTGGTTGGTTTGAAAAGTTTAAAATTGTTGTGATTTTCTATAGTGTTACAAGTTGGTATCAGAACATTTATTTGAGTGAATTGGAGAAAAAATCGTGTGAATCTAGTCTCAAACTAAGGAAAAATATGTATTTTTTAAATAATTTTCAACTTGTTTCAAAATAATTGAAGAGGATGCGATGTGCACAATCAGTCGGAGCCAGTAAGTAGAACCCAAATTACCACACTATTATTTGATCTTGCGGTATGTTAGAACAACATGCTAGTGATAGGCTAGGGATCTACAGGAACTGCATGATAAATTTCTTGATTATATGATGCCTGATAGCCTAAGGTTCTCCCTTATATGAAATTGACATCATTATTGTAGTTACTTAGTGTATGCATCATAATTATACATACATAAGAATCTATAGCCTGAGAATGTTTGGTTTGGACTTATTTCCTGTTCTTGTTTGATGAAGGGCTTAGGGTAGGATTAGATATTCAACTGTCTATAGGGTCCAGTGTTATGTATGATTAGCATATATGAGTGCTGCAGGGTTGGTGGAAGTTTCATGGATGAGTTGTGTGGGGTCAGCTGACCAGTCTCGCGATGTTTAGCCTTCCTCTAGAGAGTGAGGATTGAGTGTATGCATCTTTTAGTGTGTATTTTTAGGGTTTTTGTGATGACCCTTGAGACAAATATGGGTAGGTGTGGAAAGTAGTATGGTCCTGTACTACTGAAAGCATAGGACCCGTACGCATAACAGGGAAGTCACAACCCCTAGGGCTTTGTTGGGAGTTGGTTCCCTGGTATGATAAATGTTTAATATGATGTCTTCTTGGTTTATTTTCAGTATGATGATGACAATACGATTTGAGGCGGGATCCGGGTCAGGATCGGGAGCGGATGGTCAGGATAGGCCAATAGTGATTGAGGACCGTATTAGGGAGATTATCCATGAGGAGGTTGTAGCCATTTTCCGAGGGCATATATTAGAGTTGTTTGGGTCTATCAAGGCCGCAATGATGATGGAGTTCTTTGATGACAAATACTTTGCCCTTGCTGAGACTGCTGCTGCAGCCACCGCAACTGTCGCCGCTGTGGAGGTTGGTGATGGGAGGGCCTTTCAGTACCTGGACTTCGATAATATGAAGCCCCGTGAGTTTGATGGAGTTCAGAATCCGATTATAGCCATGAGGTGGCTATCTGAAATTGAGGGGGTGCTTTTTCACTTGTTCTTGCCCAGCTGACCCGAAGGTCAAGTGCGCTATGAACCTGCTGCGGTCCAAAGTGAAGGATTGGCGGAGGCTTGTTACTAGTTGATATTCTGCTGAGCAGAGGACTGTTGTGACTTGGGAGCAGTTCTACGAGATGTTCTGTTCCAGATATGTTCAGTTGGTGGATCGGGAGAGGTTGGCCCAGGAGTACTTGGATTTGAGGAAGGGGACGAAGTCGTTGATGGAGATCACCAAGATGTTTACGTATAAAGTCATGTTTTGCCTTGAGTTTGTTGCTTCTGAACAAGCTCAGATGAACCCGTACTTGATCATGCTTTTGGCAGTTTGTGTCCACCCAACGCTATGGTTCATTACTGGAGTTGCAGGAGGCTGCCAGGCGGCGTGAGATTGAGACAGAGCTCCAGACGAAGGAACAAATACATGCAACAATGTAGTCTCAGCCTACAACGAAGCGGTTTAAGGATGCTGATTCGAGGACTGGGAGTTAGAGGGGACACACTTATGGGAAGTCCGACAAGGTTTATGATGGTGTGTGTCGATCTTGGTGCCACAAATGTGGCAAGGAAGGTCACATTGCTAGGGATTGTTATCAGTAGATCCCCCTCCCATGAGTGTCAAGATTTGTTACTACTGTGATCAGGTTGGCCATATTAAGGCCAACAGTCCTTTGCTTACTGCCAGGCCTGTGCAGGCGCCAACTACTGCTACCCCGAGAATTACAGATGGACGCCAAGGTAGGGCGGAGCCCCCGAGGGCTCAAGGTCGTGCCTTCCAGCTCACTACAGAGGAGGCCATGGTGGCGCCAGATGTCATTACTGGTATGTTTCTGTTTATTATCTTGTGGATTATGTTTTATGTTATGCTTATATATATATATATATATATATATATATATATATATATATATATATATAAGCATAACATAAAACATAATATATGCCCCTGATAGGTACGTTCCTAGTGAATTCTTTGCCTGCTCTTGTGTTGTTTGACTTGGGTGCGAGTCGGTCTTTTGTATCTCACTCATTTAATAAGGAGTTTGATATACCTAATAGGGAGTTAGAGTGTTCGTTGCGGGTTTCTATCGCTAACGAGCATGAGGTTTCTGCATCTGCGATATTTCAGGGATGTGTGCTAGAGATGTTCACGGTGCCTTATCCGATTGATCTGATCCCTATTCCCATGGGGATGTATGCATGATAGTGGGTATGGACTGGCTGAGCAGGTTTGGTGCCATGATTGATTGTGAGGGTCAACGAGTGGTAGTTCGAACCCCAAGTGGGGGAGAATTGGTTATTTATGGAGAGGGCACCAGGGTTGGTTCAAGGTTTTGTTCAACAGCCAGGGATCATCAGTATATTCAGGACGTGTGTGCAGGTTATTTGGCTTATGTGGTCGACACTCGAGTTAGGGATCAAATTTTAGTCTCAGAGGTTCTAGTAGTCAAGGAGTTTGCTGATGTATTCCTAGAGGAGTTACCTGGTGTGCCTCCTGAGAGGCAGGTCGAGTTCAGGATTGACCTTGTACCAGGCGTGGCCCTAATTTCCATGGCTTCATGCCGCTTGGCACCACCTGAGAAGCAAATCATCATCAAAACATCAGAGTGTCCCAAAATATTCAGAATCATAAACTGCAGGAGAATGTGTACAATCAAGCCTTCATTTTCTCGCGATCCTTAGAAGTACCTAAAACACATTTAATCAACAACTGTAAGCACAAAGCTTATTGAGTTCTCCAAAATACCACATACAACACAACATAAAATAAATAGTTATGGGTTATCAAGAACCCTAGGGACTTCCCGAAGTCTCAGTGGAAAAACAACATGTCTTGTGGGTTATTAGCAACCTTGGAGACTACCCGAAGTCTCAATACATGTAGTAATACATATCACAGTAATAACATATAGACCCAGTTGGTCATCACATATATAGTTTTATTCTATAAGACAGGTAGGAATAGTAAGGAGACTCACCTTGCATAAATGACTGATAGAACTCACACATGAACTGCCAGAACTAGACTCCGCCTAATAATTATACCAATTAACCCTAATTAATAATTAAGGTAATTTTCCATACTCCACTAATCCAAAGCTAAGTCTAATCCATATTTAGGTCAAAAGACCATTTTTTCCCTTCCAAGACTAAAACCCTCACTAGTTGTCTAGTTCCCTTAAAGACACAATTATCCCAAAAGTTGAAGAAGGTCAACCCATGGCCGTATACGCGGCGTACACAACTCTATGCTGGGCTTAGAGTACTTGGTTGGGAAGGAACGGGCTCGCAACTGGCTACACTGGGCGTAGCCAGGAGTACGCTTGGCGTACGTGGCTAATCCAACAATTTCATTTTTAAGGTCTTAATCATTAAGTCACTTACTCCAACTTCAGATTTGAACCTAAAAAAACGTCCTAATCCATAAAGTCTCTGACTTTTTTGCCTTTTCATTGCTAAAGAGAGCTTAATCCCAAAATCCTAACATTTCACTTTCATCAAAATCTCCATAACTCATGCATGGAAGAAAGGAAAGGACCAAGCTAACATTTTTATGACTCTAAGCACCCTAAAACGTCTTCAATGACAACTCATATGATTTAGAGTATTCCATACTCACAAAGATCAAGGTTTTAGGACAAAATGAACTCAAATCCAAGTCTAAACAAGATCTATCAAAATAAGCTCCAAGGTTTGAACTTTTTACCTTAAAAGGTATAAAGAGATGTAGATTTTGGATCCAAAGGCATGAATGCAACACCACTTCTTGAATGACCTTCATTTAAAAGCAAGAACACTCAAGGATCAATCTCAAGCTTCAAATCTCACTCACAAGGGCTAGGGTTTCGAGGGATGGAGGTTGGTAATGAGAATGTCTAAGAAGGATTATGATGTTTAAATAGGGGTCACAACCCAAAATATTAGGTTTTAGGGAATGCATGAGTACGCCCGACGTACTCAGATGTATGCCTAACGTACTCTACTTTTGACCCGCCACAAGTCTGCTAACTTACGCCCGACGTATATCCTTTCACGTCCAGTGTAAGGACCTCATTTGCAACAATATTAAAACATAAAGGACTGGAATGAAAAATACATGACAACGGGTGTTACATTTTCCTAGATTATCGGACATCATAACTCTTAGGCATAATATCACAGCTTACCACTAGGTATATTATCTATAACTACATTATCCTAAGGTTTCATGCTTTATATAACAATTAATATTTATAGATATAAATATATTTTATAAAGTAGTTTGATAAGCATGTATCCCCCCCCCCCCCCCCCCCCCCCCCCCCCCCCCGCGATAAAACTTTTAAAATAGTAAAATGGAGTCGTGAACTCACGTAACGTAATTTGAAGCATCCATGCTATTGCACCCGAAGCTTCGCACCATTGGGAGGACTTTCGAAATAGCTTGAGAGATAGAGAGAAAGAGTTTTCCGTGTGAAGAAATCAAAAAATGAGCATCTTTATTTATAGTGCTTGTGTGCGCGGCGCACTTCATGTACGTCGTGCACTCGACTCGTGGCTCCCTATGAGGTTTACCACATGTCACACTTCTGATGGTCCATGTCTCTCCAATCTCGATGAATCTGGGTGTCAGACGTGCACGTCGAGCATGACGCGCACCTCTAAATATTTTATAAAAATTCATATCTTCCTTATATGAATCTTGTTTCTTACCCTCTTTATATATTTGTGTCGCTCTCTACTAGTACTACAACTTTCCTTAAGATTGCATTGTCAAATTTGAACTTTTATTTTTAACCCGTATTTTATCGTATTTTATATTTTTCTAAAAATTGTATATTCTTCATATGAACTTCGTTTTTGATATTTTTCCTTTTAAAGTCCTTATCTCTCGGAGTACTACGATTTTCCTTTTAGTGACGTTAGCCAAAACTCAACCGATTTCTTTATACCATTTTGACGTTAATGACGTTATTAACACGATTGATTTTTACTTTTTATAAAATCACAACTCCTCCAATCGGAGTCAGATTTTCATAAAGTTTATATCCTTAGGACCATTTTCTTGTGTATTTTCCAAGTACATTGACCATTATTAAAAGTGGTGTAACTTTTTGGCCACTCATTTTTGACCATATTATATGAAAAGCTCTATTATTATCATTTGTCGATGCTAATCTCTAATGACGGTCGATGACGGGAATCTCACAATTGTCACATGTTACTTGTTACTCAACAATCCATCCATGTTGATTTTTAAGTGCATTATCTTACTATAATCTTTTCAGGTTCTTGAACAAGAGATTGCTTCATGTATTAAGCTGGAGAAGGCATTCAAACGTAGAACCATTAACACTGGCCAAGCATCGAGACAAGACCCAACGACCCTGGAGAACCTCCCAGACTAACTTTTATTAAACATATTCATCTGCTTATTGGCCTATAACTTGAATAAATGAGATCCGTCTCCAAATGTTGGAATGCCCTTTTATCTCATATTCTTATTCCTCCTTTGTGAAATCCTACATCCATCATTCCGCTCACAACAACGATCAAATTCTCTTTGTCTTCTGCCCCACTCTATTACTTAATAAGTTATTAATTGAGAAAAGGAGTTGTTTGCACTTCTACAATGAAGAAAATAAATTATATTGCTCTGATACATATTTTCCTATTAAGGTTCAAGTAAATTGTTTTTATATATGATAAATAGCTTCAAATAAGTTAGAATGAACCAAATTATAAAAAACAATTTGTTTAAGACAATAAATGTTTTTCGTTTTGTTCCATCAAAAAGTAAAAATGATTATTAGCGATACTAAACTACAATAAACTAATAAGGATTTTAAATAAATAATCACATACATGTTCTCATTTTAGTGATAAATTAAAATATTTTTTATATAAAAATAGCTATTAACCATATAATATATAATTTAATAAAATAATTAAATAAAATGAAAATGATAATAATATATTATATTTATTAGTTAAAAACTCAAAATCTAGTAACATGCTGTGAAGGACTAAAAATGTCAAGCTAACGAAATTAACCTTGATCTTTAGTTGACTTAGTGGGGTGTCAAAATAAAACAAACAAGACTTGAGGGGTTTATTTCGCCCAAGCTTATAAAAGTTAGAAGAAAGCATTCTCTCCATTTGAACCGAAATCTTTTTTTAGAGAAACCACGGGAGAAGAGAATGGCGATTTTGGAGCTAGGAGGAGATTGAAGATTACGTGCGGACTTGAAGCTATGAACTCTTCATTAAGGTTGGAAGGTACGATTTCACTATTTCTTCTCTGTTTTCGACTTAAGGTTTTCAGATCCTCTTCAAATCCGAAATGTTAGTGATTAGAGCGTTCTAAGTAAGTTTCTAGTTACATTTTCACCATCTATCTTTCGATCTATATTTAAATCACCTTTGTTTTTCTTGAATTGGAGTTTGAATGCGTTTTGAAGCTTTGGAACCCTAGTTATGGAGGATTCTAAATGGAGATTAATTTCATGAAATTAATGATGGAATAAACTTTGTTTAAAGTTTTCTAACTTAATTTCATTTAGATAATCCATCATGATTAGATTTTGACACCTTATGATCTACTTGAAGTTGTCATTGTGCTTGATAGCTTTAATGGAGGTTGTATGGAATTTGCGACATGATTTCTTAATTCAAATAGTTTACAAACTCTGGAAATTGTCATAAATGTCACTCAACTTGTACACTGAAATCACTAATGTTGATGATATAAAGAGAGATTGATGATTAAAACTCATTTTGAGGTTCGACTAATGTTTATTGATCATAATCAGGTTTTTGAGAGTTTAAAACATTAAACCATCACACTAGATTCATGGATCAAGGTGTAATTAACGTGTTTTGATGGTTTTGAGAGGATGTTAAGGTGTTAAAGTATTATTAAGACCTTAGGAAATGGTTTGGAGGCGTTTAAAAGAAGTTTAGGCAGCATCTAAGTTGTTTTCTACTCGACATAGAGTTGTGCATGACTGACTTGGTTGAGACTGGTTCTTATGGCTATCCATTCCTAGGGTATAATAATTGGTGTTGCTTTGTATTAGATTTTTCTTTGTTTTGATGAATGATTGCTGCATTTTTTTTTCAATTGATAAGGTTTTTTCTTTGGCTGTAGGAAGGATTTTATTTTACCACATGATGCTTTTATGAGTTTATTGCCAAAAACTAGAAAAGTTGCGAGTAATTATCAAAAGAAATAAACTGTTTGAAACATAATCATAGTTGTCATGTGGTGTCATCCATCATACTAGGTTATGAATCTAAGCATCCAATTGTCTTTCGTATATCTGCATCTTTAAATCATTTTTTTCTTGTAATAAGTGATATTGGCAATGTGTCAATCTTGTTATAAATGTTTGTATTTGTCTGTCTGGAACTTAAGATATTTATGATAAATAGCCTTTGTATTACTTCATTTGAATCTCAGCTTATGATGTACATGTTTCTTACAAAAGCTCTTTTGTAACCAGAGATTGATGAAGGACCCCAGAATGTTTCTCAGGAGGCAGGGCAAAATGTAAGTTGTTGATTTCTAACATAGGTGCTCAGGGTGTGTGCTTCCTCTGTGTGTGTTGAATCATTTGATTTGTGTGCTTCACATATTAGAATGTGGTATAATGATGTCAATAATTATGGTAATAGCATTTCTAATTTTTGCTTTTTCGTTAGTTTCCAAACTTCCTTTGGTTTTCACATTTGATATTTACATCAACTTCTTTCTCGAATTATGCTAGTTTTATTTAAAAGGGAAAAATAATAATACTTGTTTTTTTTAGGGTTTTATGATATTTCTTCATGACTTGTTTTGTTGGTGTAATCCTTAATGCTATATATTGCTTCTAACACTGAGCAGCATCCTCTTATGACTTGAACTAGGATGCCCTTTATTTCAACTCATGAACAAATATAATTTATTATATCTTGGGAGTTGCAAGTGTTTTTATCAATGTAATTTCTCATTGAGGGATAAATAATGGTGGAATTCAACAACCTCTTATGAGTTGAACGCTTGAACTCGGTTGCCCTTTGCCTGAAGTCACTAACAAACAATCCATTATATCATTGATATTGGACATAAAATGATGAGTAATGGTGGAGTTCACACATCCACTCTCTTCACATTTATCTCTTAAATTCATCTAATTTAATATGTGGCTAAGAACCTGTTATGTTGATGGCAACAACTTATTTAAAAAAATATTTTCTGTTAACTGTTATAAGTAGATGGAAGGACCTTTTCAAATTGTTGTTTGTAGTATTTCTTTTCTTTACTAGATCAATAATAATGTGTACTTGTCTCAATGATTTCTTGACTGCAGAACTCAAGTGGAGTATCAGAACTTAGCACTTATCAAGGCAGTAATTTTGCTAGGATTTCTTTAATCATTGGGAAGTCGGAGCTTGAACAAATGTTAAAACAGATGACCTTTACAAGGTCTGTCTTTCTTTTTATACAGTTGTACACTTTTATTATTTACTCTCTAGGTGGTGGCTTTTTGTTTTTAATCTTTACTTCATACTGCTTGCTTGAACTTGAGGCGTGTGTTAATTTTACCTCAAAACTTGATTTTTAGGTAAAATAGTATTTGACAAGTTCAAAGAGCTTCATTATTTGGAATATATTATTTTGTCACTACTTATTTGTTATATATATGCTGCTGCTACAGGTCTGAAACCCTGTACTTGATAGCATTGTTGCATTCAAGAACCATTGAGGAGTCACCTTCTGATAACTTCCTTGCGGCTATTGCAATTCCAAGAGTGAGTGGTATTTTCATGCACCTCTTTTGGTGGTTTTGTTGTTCCTTTTGATCATCAATCCATGATTACATTTTTAAGTGCAATATATATGTGGTTATGTTCTTGAGCTTTTTGAGAAACAGATTGCTTCACCTACTGAGCTTGCTGATGCCAACAAAGCATTGAGACAAGATTCAAAGTTTATTAACAAAAATGCAACAATGATGGCTTCACCACAACAACCAACAACTATTGAGAACCTCCCAAACGAGCTTTTGGTAAATATATTCATTCGCTTACTTGCCAAACAGCTTGCTCAAATGAGATCGGTCTCTAAATCTTGGAATTCCCTATTATCTAAATCCTCCTTTGTAAAAACCCAACTCCATCATTCCATCTTTAACAAAGATAAAACTCTCTTTCACTTCTCTGATGACCATTATTATGGGTTCAAACTCACGGTCAACCCCAATCCCCAACTCATTAGTTTCATCAAACTTCCACCTAACCCCGAATCTCCACATACAAGCATCCAAGTTATTGATTCTGTCGATGGCTTAATATGCTCTTCTTACAGTGATACAGCCATTCAGATTTGGAACCCTTCTCTCTCCACTTTGTTAGATCTTCCGCCATATTCTATGCCCTCTGATGAATATGATTCAATCAAAATCTTTTTCCGGTTTGGGTTTGACCCAAAAACCGATGATTACAAAGTTGTGAAGCTTACAGCCTTTGCTGACGGATCCAGCGTTATATGGTGGATGGATGTTGAGATTTATAGCATGAAAAAGGGTTCCTGGAAGTTCATTACTGAAAGGGTTCCATCACACATCACATGGATTGACGAGAATGAAGTCGTTTGTGTGGATGGACATGATGGACATCTTCATTGGCTTGGTCATTTTGGTGAGGAGAAGGTTTCAAAAATGATATTGGTGTTTGATTTGGGTTCAGAGACATTCCATGAGATACCTTTTCCAGATTCTATAGTAGCTTTTAAATGTGGCCGATTGGATGCTTTAGGAGTTTTGGGGGGAAAGCTTTGTGTGATGTCACGGGATGAGGATGAGGATGTTGGATGTGTGGTGTGGGTTATGAAGGAGTATGGGGTGGCTGAATCATGGGTCAAACACCATGTTTTTTCACAGTTTATTGGTGATACGTATCCATTTGGATTCACATCAGCCAACAAGTTTCTTATTCAAGATCAGTATTATCGTCTTGTTTTGTATGATCCAGTTACAGAAGAGGCTCAAATTTTGAAGAATGATTTTTCATTTCCAGAATATGAAGCAGGTAAAATCGTGGAGTATGTTGATAGTCTTGTTTGGGTAGCCCCTGTTAAGTGTGAGATAGTGGATGGTGGAGGACAAAATTGGAATTGAGAGATGTCAGGTATGATACTATCCATGTTTCTGAATTAGGTTTATGTCAAGTATCAATTTTTAGTACATTACACTTACTTTCTCTGGTGCCCTTATGTTTCCATTTGATTTTCTTGATGCAAACAAGTTCTGCTTTGTTTAACATTTGTATATGCTGGTTCAAATTCAACATATGTGTAGTCTTATTGCTTCTTATACAAGGAGTCTTCTACTAAGAAATTACTTGTGTTTTTATAATGAGACTGATGTGTAGCTATTGATTTTGGTTATGATAATTACTGTATCTTGTGAAAAGGCTGAAGGTTTGTCAACTCTATTTTTCGAGGTAGTGTTTGATTGTCAGCAATTTTTTAATAGGTTTAAAAAGTTATCTTTCATCTTTGTTACCTGTTGTGTTGTGAGTGACATTGCCAGATGCGTTGCTGATGTAGACTATGACATTGCAACATATTTGAAACAGTTTTATGTTATGTTGATTCAAGAAATCAACTCAAAATTCATATGTTGGTTTCTATGCTTTATTTTAAATATATATCAAAGCATACTGAGGAGTGAGGGATGTTTGGCAGGATCTGAATTTTTAAGATTTGAATATTAAGAGGTTTGAATTTCTAAGAGGGTCTGTATTTTTAAGATTCGAATTTTTAAATGCTGTTTGGTTGGAATCTCTGAATTGCAGTGCAGAATGGTAAAAAATAACCATTTTACCCTTATGTGTTATTTATTGCTGAATTTGTAACGTCCCCTTCTGCCACGTATCACAATATTGTCCGCTCTGAGCTCCCGGCACAAACTTTCCAGGAGTCACCCATCCCTGAATTGCTCTCGCTCGGGTACGCTTAACTGCAGAGTTCTTATGAGATCTGCTGTCCTCACGACTTTAAAATGTGTTGGGCGTGGGTCACCCATCCTTAAATTGCTCTCGTTCGGGTACGCTTAACTGCAAAGGTCTTATGGGATCTGCCGACTTTAAAACACATTGTGATAGGGAAGGTATCCACACCTATTTAAGGAATACTTAGTTCTCCTTCCCAACTGATGTGGAATCAGGTGCAACTAACCTGCCCGCCTTCATCCCCCTTTATAGGTTTCGACGTCCCCGTCGAACACATCGCCCACACTCGTATAACAGGCCCCGCCCACTGCGTATAATGGGCCCCGCCCAAACTCATATATCGGGCCCTGCCCACTGAGTATAATAGGATCCGTCCAATGAGTTTATCAGGCCCCACCCACACTTGCATAACGGGCCCCACCTAACATACAAATCATATAAACACATACACATACAAGAGTCACACAGATATCTAGTATCATAGCATCGCTAATCATGGGTCGACATTGGTGCCTTAGACCTGTTAAACATGGTGAGGAAACTCACATCGCACTGCTGAATCTCACAAATAAATCTCTGGCTGTTGGCTCGCTAAAAAACCCCGTGTTATAATCACAAAACATTATCCAATTAATAATTGGATCTCAACTCACACTAAAAATCTAGACTAGGGTAAAAGACCTTTTTACCCCTTTACCCAACACGACCTAAAGCCTAGGCCCAATCCAGTTTGTCCAAAAGCATAAATTCCAAAATAATCATTTCAAGCCCAATTATGGCCCAATTTTTCAAATTGGGTCCAAATCTCTTTCATAGGCTTTCAACCAAAAGTCTAATAAAATACCAACAACCCAACAATAGAATTCTGATAGCCCAACAAGGTCAGAGACAACAATGGCCCAATATCGAGAAGCCTATAACACCGCAACCCACTGCTGAGTATGCGGGGTGTACTCAGCCTGTACGCTAAGCGTACTCGCTTTAGGGCTTGTACGCTGCGCGTACCAGCTTGTATGCCCAACGTACTCGACTAGTTTGGCCAACTTTCTCAGTCAGCTCTTAAATGGTTAAGACTTCGCACTAAAACTTAGATATGACTTTCTTGAGGTGGTTTATCACGTAAAGTTGCCAACTTTACATGCATGCATGGCTTAATGACGCTCTTAGAGCTCAAAAGAGCTTAATGAATGACTTAATGCATGCATGAGACCACCAATAACACCAAGCTGCATTTTTGTGGACAAGAGGACCCTAAAATGCTCAGATCTACAAGGTTAGGCTTTTGAAGCGACCCTAGCTCACAATGACCAACCAAAAGGGACTAAAATGGCCATAAAGAAATCCAAAAGAAGATCCATAAGAGAACTTGTCAAGATAAGATCTTTATACCTCAAATGACTTGCAAAAGGAGTGATGATTCTGGATCTCTAAGCTTCACACCAAACAACAAACCTTCAATCTTCTTCTATCCCTTCAAAGTGAGTAACAAAACACCAACTTTTCTTCTCAAGAGCTCAAAGACACAAAATGAAGGCTAAGGGTCGAAATTTAGGGTTTTTGGACAACGGAGGCTGATAAAGAGGCCAACCTTAAGGACTTAAGGAGCTTATATAAGGTGTCACACCTAAAATTAGGGTTTCATTTAAACGCATGTACGCCCCACGTACACAAGCGTAATCCCCGCGTACGTGCCCGAAGGCACGATCCAACCTCGCACTAGTACGGTAAGTGTACGCACATGGTACGCCCCACGTACTAGCTTCTCAGTTAGCACGCCTCGCATACTAACCATAAGGACCAAAAGTGAAATGCTCATAAATAGAAGGGTTGAAAGGAAACATACCAAATTCAAGCATTACAATTCTCCCCCACTTGAATCAGACTTCGTCCTTGAAGTCCGCCGCCCCAAATAATTACGGGTAGTGCTCCCTCATATTCTCCTCCGGCTCCCAAGTCCACTCTGAACCCTTGCGGTGCTGCCATTGCACCTTCACCAACTCCACAACCTTGTTCTTCAAGGTTTTCGTCTTTCGGTCAAGAATTGTCACTAGTCTCTCGATATAGTTCAGGCAGTCATCCACCTGAATATCCTCCAACGGTACCACTGCAAAATCATCCATAAGCACTTTCGTAGCTGAGAGACATGAAATGTGCTATGAATCTGACTGAGCTCATCCGGAAGATCCAAGCGATATATAACCCGACCCACCCGAGCCAAAACCCTGGAGGGACCAATATACCTCGGGCCCAACTTGTCCCTCTTCCTGAATCGGATGACACCTTTCCAAGGTGACATCTTCAGGAGAACCATATCCTCCACATGGAACTGTAAGTTTGACCGGCGTCTGTCGGCATAACTCTTCTGTCGACTCTGAGCTGACTGGAGCCTACTCCGAACCTGCCAAATCAACTCAATGGTCTTGAGTACCACCTCGGTACTCCCCATAACCCGCTGACCGACCTCACACCAATAAATCGAGGTCCTGGATTTCCTCTCGTAGAGCATATCAAAACGAGGTCGATTAATTCTGGCGTGATAACTGTTGTTATACAAAAATCCGCTAACGGAAGATACGTATGTAACGTCCCAAATTACGAGGATAAAAATTTCATTTTTAATATAATTAAACACTCAATTATCCTTTATTCAACATTAAAAAAGTATTTCAAAACAAAACATTTATCAGAGTACATTCCCAAAATCACAAGTTTGCGGAAAACATGCGTGTATGCGTTGCGATCAACCCGAGCCCTTCCCTTTCGAACCAGAAGTACCTGAAACCATAAACAATAACTTTAAGCACAAAGCTTAGTGATTTTCCAAATACCACATACCATACATAACATACGAGCCAAACATAACATACATATATCCAACATTCAATAGGAGGTGCTATGTGCCAACCATAGTCTTGCCATTATGCCATGAGCCATATCATGGTCTTTCCTTGCCAAGTCAGGGACCAAAAACCTAGGTCTTACAAACAAGTGCCAGGAGCCACCTCCTGGTCTTCTATGCAAGCATCACAAAGACAACTAGCATATAATCTACATCTACTTAACTGTCAGAGTCCAAACTCTGGTCTTGCATACAGATCTGCCAGGAGCCACCTCCTGGCCTTTCATGCAAATGCCAAGGGCCACCCCTGGTGTTCTAATAATACATAAACCAAATGGGCTGACATTGGTGCCTTCGAACCATAGTACAGTGAGGAGACTCACCTTAATTGACAGACAAATCCCACAACTGTTGCAACAGCTGCGAACCGGCTCCACGAACTGAATCAAACAACCAAACCATACTTTAATAATTAACCAAGACTATACCCCAAGCATGAGGTCCAAAAACGGTCCAACTAACCAGGCCCAAAAACGGCACAAAACCATCGGGCCCACTAAGGCCCAAATCCACAATCCTAGGCCCAACAAGGCAATCCCAGTAAATAAATACAACCCTTGAATGAAAATCCCCACTTCAAAGAAATAAGCCAAAAACTCGATCTAAGCCCAAGACCAAAGTCCCAAAGTCCAAAAAGGTCTGAAACTCCAAACTGCATGCTGGTCGCGTACGCTCGGCGTACACTCAACGACTTGGGACGGGGGCAAAATCTAGTACACGGGGCATACTAAACATTACACACAACGTAATGACGTCCTACTCAAAAACTCATTTCTGACTTAACCCATTAAGCACTTAGTCCCCAAACTTCAGGAAACCTTCAAATTAAGTCCTTAACTCGTAAAGTTGGCAACTTTACTCGTTTGTATGTCTTAATGGGACCCAAAATCCGATTTTGTCCATCAAGTCTCACAACAAGGGATCAAACTCATGTATGGTCCAATATCCACAATCAAGATAGCATTTTTATGAACTAACAATATCAGAAGGGACAAGATCTAACACTCCAAGCTCGTGGAGTGGCTCAAACTCACAAGGAGAACTTAATACACCATAAAAGCTCCTAATCTTGCCCTAAACTCAAACTAGCATAAGAAGGAGTCAAGATAAGAACTTTATACCTCCTAAAGCTTCCCAAGAGAGTGAAGGTTCTGGATCTACAACCCCAAAGCTACACCATGCTTGATCACTAAGATTCACTTCCTTGAAATAACACCAAGAACCTTTCAAAATCAATTCTAAGCTCAAGAATACACTCCCAAAGGGATTAGGGTTCGAAATGAGGCTATAAGGTTAGTGGATGCTGAGAAATGAGAGAGCCTTGAGCTTATAAGGATGTTTAAATAGTGCCCAAACCCTAAAATTTAGGGTTTGGCACTCTGCCGCTTACGTCGGGCATACCTCATCTTACGCTGGGCGTACTCACCTAAAATTTAGGGTTTTGTAGTCCATGCGAGGGTTCTCGATTCCTAAGGCTTTTCCCTTCCAAACTATAACACACTTAGTTACTAGGCTTCATAACTCATGAACCAATAATCCATTTAATTTAAGATAATGGAACAAAGAAGTTTGACCAAAGTTGACTTTTATTAGAATACAATTTTCGGGTTGTGAAAGTTTCGTGATGAGTCGAGCTTCGTTACCTATCTCATTCCAGGGGAATGCCTTAGAGACTGCCGCCCATATCCTTAATCTAGTCCCTACCAAGAAGGTTGCCAAAACACCTCACAAGATGTGGACTGGGAAGGCTCCCACATTAGACCACATCAAGGTTTGGGGTTGCGAGGCTTTCGTGAGACGCAAGACTCACAACAAGCTCAAACCTCGGAATGAGAGGTGTATTTTTATCGGCTACCCACAAAAATCCTTCGGTTATCTCTTCTACAGACCGAGTGACAATGTTGTCTTCGTTGCGAGGATATGAGTCTTTCGCAAGAGAGAGCTCATAGGCCAAGGAGACAATGGGAGGTAAATTGACCTTGAAGAGATTTAAGAGTCAAGCGGTCAAGGAAACTCAAACACTAGTGATCAACCTGAAGAGGAAACTCCTGTTGAACCAACCGGCAAGCCTGTACCTCTAAGGCGTTCCGGTAGAGTTAGTGTTCTACCTGAGTTTTGTGGTTTCCATATTACTGCAGAAGGTGATACATTTATCAGTGACAACACACTGATAAATTTGGATGAACCTAACAACTACATGGAAGCCATGACGGGCCCCGAGTCTTCTAAATAAAAAGAGGCGATGGACAGCGAGATTCAGTCCATATATGACAATCAAGTTTGGAACTTGGTTGATAATGTACCGGGTCGTAAGATAGCCGGGTGCAAATGGATCTTCAAGAAAAATACCGACATGGATGGAAAGGTACATACTTATAAGGCGAGACTGGTTGCGAATGGCTTTACTTAAACTCCAGGAGTTGACTATGACGAGACCTTCTCACCTGTAGCGAAGATTAAGTCTATTAGGGTTATGCTAGCCATTGCTGCATTTCATGATTATGAAATATGGCAAATGGATGTCAAAACCGCTTTCTTTAATGGAAAGTTGGATGAGGATGTTTACATGAGTCAGTCAAAGGGTTTTGTCGATGCAAAGTACCCTAATAGAGTGTGTAAGCTTGAGAAATCCATTTATGGATTGAAACCAACATCTCGCGGATGAAATCTTTGTTTCGATGAGAAAGTCAAAGAGTTTGGCTTTTCGAGAAGCGAGGATGAGTCCTTTGTATATGTCAGAGCTAGTGGGAGTATAGTTAGCTTTCTGGTGTTGTATGTGGATGACATACTACTCATAGGAAATGACATCCCAACCTTGCAGGAGGTTAAGTCCTGGCTTGGGAAGTGTTTCGCTATGAAGGACCTTGGGGAAGCTGCCTATATTCTTGTGATAAGGATATTGAGAGACAGGAGTAATAGACTAATTGGACTTCGTCAAAGTACCTACTTGGGCAAAGTGTTGAAGAGGTTTAACATGCATAATTCCAAGAAAGGTGACTTATCAATCCAGAACAATGCCAAACTCAGTAAAGCTCATAGTATGAGTACAGAGGCTGATATAGGTGAGATGAGTCGAATACCATATGCTTCCGCTTTTGGCTCGATGATGTATGCTATGGATTGTACTCGCCCTGATGTGACTTTTTCTTTGAGCATGGTCAACAGATATCAAGGGAATCTTGGTAAGGTTCACTGGACTGCGGTAAAGAAAAATCTTAAGTACCTGCGGAGGACTAAGGACTGGGTCCTTACCCCCAGTGAGAGTGATAATTTGAGAGTGACAGGGTATAGTAACGCCAGTTTTCAAAACGACAAAGATAATTTCCGCTCTCATTCGGACTGGGTGTTTAACCTGAATGGAGGAGCAATTACTTGGAAAAGTTCCAAGTAGGAGACTATAGTTGATTCAACGTGCGAATCAGAGTGCATAGCAGCAAGCGAAGCGACAAAGGAGGCGATATGGCTGAAGAACTTCATCGGAGACCTTGGAGTTGTACTAGCTATAAAAGAGCATGTGGAGATTTTCTGTGACGGCGATAATGCGGTTGCCTTAGCCAAGGAGCCGAGGGATCATGGCAGGTCCAGACACATCGACAGGAAATATCACTTCATAAGACGCAAGATAGAAGAAGGACTCCTCGTGGCAAAGAGGGTATCATTAGACGAGAACCCGACAGATCCCCTCACGAAGGGACTGTGTAGGGTCAAGCATTTATAGCATGCTAGGTGCATTGTGCTGAAGGATGATATTAGTTTTAATGATTAGATAGCTCTTGAAACTTGTAATAGTTGAAATGTAATTGACATTTGATGCTTAAATAAAAGGTGTTTTTTATTTACTAGTATACTGTCTTGTGTCAATCATTTACTATTGTTTCACTTTGCATGTTTTGACTTCCAGAATAATTATATTATTCAAACTATCCACAGTCGATCATATGTTGGAAGTATGTATTGAATCAAGACTGTCATGAATTTGGTTTGTAGATTTGTCTGAATGGTATTAGGCATAGCAAAGTTTGCTGCAACATTTATGAGTGCGCATACGGTCTGAGTATTGGATTAAACCTACGCTCACTTGTATCACTTCATGAATTTCATCTCGAGTGATCGTGAGACGATAATATCATATAAGTCTTCAAACCTAGATATATGAATTGTTGAGTATGAGTTGGTTGTACATTGCTAGTGTAACGCCCGTAGATCAGGGCTAGTCAATTTAGAGACAATGAACATCAAAAATGACTTTTTGCTGGAAGATTATTTTGAAGGAATAATCTTAATTAAGTTGTAGTATATGTTACAAGGATCCCATACATATAAAAAAAACGCTGAAATCCGAGTTATAACGAAGAAGTTATGACCTGTCGAAGTTTCGCGACAGAACCGACACGACATTGCGCGACGTAAATAGTGAATTTACGATAAAGCGATAATTAACCTTAGTAATCTAAATGAAAGTCATAGAATACGTTAAACCGAGAGCGTGCATAAAAAGAACGTCCAAATCTGACTTCGTATGAAGAAGTTATGATTTTGCTAAGTTTCAGCTTAACGGTATGCAACCCAAAGTTCGAATTTGAGATCAAGTGAGTTTTAGCCGACAAAATCTAAACGAGAATCGAAGATATCGTCGATAGTAGTGCAACGGAAGAGAGACAGACGAAAACGGACGTCAGATGAAGAAGTTATGAATTTCTAATGAAGTTTTCCTGTCCCAGCCTAGTAAAAATAATATAATAAAAAATAAAGTCAAAATTAGCCGACGGAGTCTAAACGAGAGTTGTAGAGCATAATCTCACCTACGCGTGGATATAAATAACGTCGAGAAAAGAGATCGTATGCGAGAGTTATGATTTTCTGAAGTTCGAGGCACGCATCCCAAAGGGGGAATGCCCCACGTTAAATTGGGGAACGCCCCGCGTTCAATTAGGGAACGCCCTGCGTTCATAGCTTGGCCCTAAATTGGCCACGTCGATGCTGAATCAACCGGATAAAAGATAAGACTGGAACCCCGCTCTTACGCGCCGCGTTCAAAGGGAATGCCCATCGTTCCCCTACGGAATGCCCTACGTTCGAGGGACATACCCCTCCTATAAATAGAAGTCGAGTCCAGTCGATTTGGTGGCTCAATTTCTTTCATCTCACTCCATATTGCCTTGTTTTACGTGCAAGTTATACCCCCGAAGTCCCGGTATCATTCCGACACCTGAAGCGAGTCTCGAAGCCCTGAAGATCCCGAGGAGAAAAAAGTCTCGAGCCGAAACTCTGCCCGCGTGAAGGCCGGTTTTGAGAAGATATCCCGGTTCCATCGGAGAATTTTACTATAAAGAGCCGTAGTTCTGTCCAAGCATCGTCTAATCAAGTGAGTGTGTAGTTACTTTCTTCTAACACATAAATACGAAACATTTGCTATGAAATACGTGCTATATGTTTATATATTGTTTGTTTATTTGAGATGGGTGGAATGAATGTTTTATATAGGCTTTTAAATGAGTTAACCTATATATGTATTTTCTATCTACAAATATGTTGGGTAGAACATGGGTAGATGAAATAGTTGGTGTGTGATGAGAGATGGTATGAGTAAACCCTGACGACTATGCGACGCAGTGCCTATTATGTAAACCCCGGCGACTATGCGACGTAGTGCCTATTGTGTAAAACCCTGGCGACTATGCGTCGTAGTGCCTATTGTGTAAACCCGACGACTATGCGACGTAGTGCCTATTGTATAAACTCTGGCGACTATGTGACGTAGTGCCTGTTGTATGAACCTTGATAGCCATGGGCTTTGGATAAATTCCTTAGGTCAATCCTTAGGAATGACTGAATGAAGGATAGTTGATTCTTAGGGTAAAACCTTAAGAAATAAAGGAGATAATAGAGATGGGTAATTGGGTTGATTTTTGGATGATTGAACATAATAATTTTATTATTGTGGGTTGAAAACCCTATATGCTCACCAGGCTCCCAAGCCTGACCCACTTAGTTTTCTTTGTATCACAGGTATCGATACGAAGACATATTTCACCGAGAGATTAAAGGAGATGTAAATCGTTAGAGTAAATAAATGTAAGTTCTTTTTATGCTTATGTGTCTGTATTGACCAGGACATTCCAAATGTTTTAAAATGAATAAAATACATTTCTTCAAGAAATGCTTTGATAAAGTATTTATCATGTTTTCTGGGAACAAATTCTGCAACTCTTTTAATTAAAGGATTACTCTAATTTTATAAAACAATGCATAAAAAAATCTGTCTTTTCTGACCTTGAAAATGAGGATGTCACAGTTGGTATCAAAGCATTAGTTTAAGCGAACTAGGAATTTGTAGGAAATTTCTAGACTTAAACTTAGAATGCTAAGTAATGATTGTGAGGAGTGTGTCTAAAATATGTTAGGTAGTACACCTAAATTGACACAAGCACTAGTATATTTTAGGAATGATGCCTAAAATGCTTTTATGTGCTAAATGTTATATGTTTGCTATATATATATATATATATATATATATATATATATATGATGTTATTTGTTCGGATCTATGGTCTGTTGCCGATCGGATCTGGAAACCTTATGTGTTTAGGATTCTAAGCGTACGACTATGATATTAGAACTACCATGTAAACGTTTCGGAGTGACAAGAAGAATCTAAATATCTACCATGGATAAGGATCTAAATTCGCCTAATTTGGTGTGTAGATCAAAATGGCAAGAACTCGAAGTGGAGTTGGAAATGTAAACGAAAATAGGATCCAACAACCTCAACCCCAAGTACTTGAGTAAGTACTTGTTATAGCAGCTGCACCTGAGTGTAACGCCCGGGTTTCAGGGCTAAGCATTTTTGTCAATGTAATAGTCTAGGTCAACTCTTGTAACTCTTTTTGAAGTAATAAAGATGAAATATTTGAGTATTATGTGAATTATATGTGTTTATTATTTAATTATAAATGTATAATTAATAAAGAATAAAAATGAGCGTCAAAATTAAATTGTGAGATAATCCCGATATCTCTACATAAAGTTGTAGAATATGTCTCAAGGTTTCCGTGCATATAAGGAACGCCGAAATCCGAGTTATAACGAAGAAGTTATGACCCGTCGAAGTTTCACGACAGAACCGACACGATACCGGGAAGCGTGAATAGTGAATTTATGATAGAGCGAGATTTAGCCTTAGTGATCTAAACGAAAGTCGTAGAATATGTTAAACTAAGAACATCGATAAAAAGAACGCCTAAATCTGACTTCGTATGAAGAAGTTATGAGATTTTAAACAGACCAATCCTGTCCCGGCTTGTTAAAAATATAACTTTAAAAATAAAGTCAAAATTAGCCGACGGCGTCTAAACGAAAGTTGTAGAGTACGTCTTCACCTACGCGTGGATATAAAGAACGTCAAAAACGGAGTTCGTATGAACGAGTTATAAATTATAATAGCATATTTACGTATTAAAATAAAGTATAAATCATGTATACGTACACATATATATATACATATGTATATATCATTAGAAAGGTATCGACGATGCGGTCATTATAAGACTAATGTTGAGTTCTTTCGACATTAGTTTAGTACAAATATCATTAAATCCATTTATAATAGTATTATAGAGGGGTGTTTAGTTGTTTATATAACTAAAAGGTCATTAAGTAATTATGGAGGGTAGTTTTTGAAAATTCAATTAGTATAAATAAGAGCCTTGGGCTCTCATATTTCTTGCACCATTCTCTTGATTCAAGAGTCTTTCTCTCCTTATCCCCCGAGCATTTCGGTCCCTCGTGATTCAACTTCTCTTTCTGTAGCTTAGTATAGTAAGGTGAGCGCTGAAGCGCTGCACGAATCTTTCTTAGAAAGATTCAGCGACGAAGTTCTGCCCCTGCAGAGCCCGACTCCTAGCTAAAACCCCATTGTAAGTAAGTTATGCTTACCTTATTTTAATATAGCTTATATTTAAAATTAGTATTGTTATTATGAACTTATAATAAATATTTGAGCTATTATTATAACTTATATAAGTGTCGTTATAATATTTTTTTTAACTACTCGCGGTACGGGGAATCTGGTTTAAAGGGCCGCATAGGGTTGTTGGATTTCAGAAGTGCTATATGCCAAAATGGTCCTGCCCTCCGGTGTTTTATGTCTGGCCCCTGTCTGTACATAGTGGTTGGAAAATATTGTTTAACGCTTATATAATAATAATACTAAGACTAATAGTTGGTCACGATAAATATTAGACTAAAATTTAGCGATAATAATGTTAGGTTTCGTCGAAGGATAATAGAATCGTTAGAAGCAAGCGCTGCCCGATTTTGGAATCATCACCTTAACAAGTGAGTGCATAGTTACTTTCAACTTACACATAGATATGAAGTATTTTATATAAATTACGTGCTATGTGTGCATATTATCTGAATACTTGCTATCTATGCTAGATGAACGTTGTTATACATGTTTTCAATGATTTAAACTGTATATGTATTTTATATCTACGAAAATGTTGGGGGTAAAACATGGGTAGATGCAATAGGTGATGTGTGATAAAATGATGAGAGGCCTCGATGTTGATGTTGTTGATTCTGTCATCTAGCGGAGTATGGATGACGACCACAGACTCTTCTAGACAGTCCAGTGGAACACTAGCAGGCTCGCAACCTGTAGGTGTTTGTGAACGATATGTTCACCGGTGTACTCCATCCCCCACATGGTTGCCTTTAGGACATTTATTGCTGAGGAATCCCCTTAGCAGTAGTGTCCGTCCCGATGATGATCCTTAGGCTAGGTCCCTTATGATAGGTGTTTAGGGACGTAAAGTGAGGATAACGGGAACGGGTAATTGGGTTATTGTTGATCGATGAAATTAATAAACTTATTTATTGTGGGTTGAAAACTCTATGTGCTCACCAGGCTCCCAAGCCTGACCCACTCAGTTTTATGTATTACAGGTAGTGGCGCATGAGCATAGGTGTGATGTTTTGGACGAGGGATTACGGATATAGTCCTGTAGATATGAAATAATGTAGTAAGGCTTATATTGTACTGTTTATGCTTTTGATCTGTACGAACATGACATCCCGAGTCTTTTAATGAAATACATTTCTATGGAAATGCTTTTGATAAATCTTTATCATATTTTTGTTTTGGGATAAATTCCGCAATACTTTCATTTAAAATGTAACTCTGATTTTTAAACAAAGCATAAACAAACCGGTCTTTTCTGGCCGTGATTTTGGGGATGTCACACTGAGCCAATGGCAATGACTGAATACGCTACTAGTTTCACGAAAAAGATGAAGCTTGTTCCTTATCTAATTCCAACTGAACTCTCCAAGGTTAACTAGTTTGCCCACGGATCACTAGCGGACTTTGGCCCGATAGTCAAGCAAGCAACCACTCTGAAAGCCGCCATCCGGGTTGCTAAGAATGTCGAGACTCAGATAAGAGAGAAGGGGCTGAAGAGAGCTGAAGTTGGGGAGAAAAGGAAGCATGAGGGATCTTCAATGATCAACAAAGAAAGCAAATTCCCGAAATTTGGAGGAAGAGATGAAGCTAAGTGGTGCGAGAAGTGTAAAAAGAAACACTTCGAGAAATGTACCGAGGAGATGACTTGCTACAAATGTGGGAATACAGGGCATTACGCCAAAAAGTGCACATCTAACAAGAATGTGTGATACGGATGTAACGAAGAAGGGCATATTTCTAGAGACTGCCCAAAGAAAAACTCACCGCCACAGCCAAGGGCATTCCACATGATCCTCGACGAAACGCTAGGAATTAGAAGTAAAGACTTGATGCCCGAAGATCAAGTTATGAAGTAGCAATGTGAATAGTAACATGTGGTGTAGCCTATTAGAGGCATAGTATAGGGTGAACTTGAACCTCTGTGTAATAGTTTCAAGAAATAATATAAACCCTAGTTTTGTTATTTGGTGTGTTAGATGATTATGTGATTTTCTTGTGTGGTGACTTGGATTGACTGCAGGACAATACTTGGGACAAGTATTAGTAGGTGTGAATGGTAGTAGATGCCTATAGTACCGGAAGCACAAGACTCACACTTGGATCAAGGAAAGTCACAAGGTTTCCAAGAAGCTAGCAATTGATTCCGTTTTATTCAAGTATGTCATTACCATTGTTTCGGTATTGACCAATAAAATGGTTGTTATTCTGACCCTAGTGGTCATATCAAATTGAGTCCGACTACGATGAGCTTGTTACATGGTTCAAAGGACCAAGTTCGATGTAACATTTGACTTAAGTCAGAAGGTTGAAATCAATGCAATCATTGGTACTGCGATCGTTATTAATGAAGTTTGTAGTTGGAAATGCTACATGTTAAAATGTGGTTATATCGCATTAGAACATGAAGGAAGGTATATTCCATTTTGGGATTTAACTCTAAAAGACCTGAGTCTAAGCATTGCATCATACGATGAGAGGTCATTAAAGCACGACCCATCGGCCTGTTACAATAGATAAAGGAAAGTATTTATCCTAAGAAGAAGAAGGAGTCCACAATAAGGACTTATTTTGTAACTTGAAGATTATGATTGAAAGTCCAACATAGTACGAAAAGCAGATGCAAGATTGAACATCGTCTGTATTCAAGAAGCCCTAGAGTTAGATACTCTTTCAAGGAAACATAGAAGTTACGGTTATTACCTAGGATGAAGAGAAAATGTATGGAATCATTATTCAAGCCCTATTTCGTTGATGATTCCGGAACATAATCATCCTAAGGGGGAGATAATTGTAACGCCTGTAGATTATAACTAGTCAATTTAGAGACAATGAACATCAAAAATGAATTTTTGATGGAAGATTATTTTGAAGGAATAATCTTAACTAAGTTGTAGTATTTTTTACAAGGATCCCGTAAATATAAAGAACGCTGAAATCCGAGTTATAACGAAGAAGTTATGACCTGTCGAAGTTTCGCGACAGAACCGACACGACATTGCACGACGTAAATAGTGAATTTACGATAGAGCGATAATTAACCTTAGTAATCTAAACAAAAGTTGTAGCATACGTTACCGAGAGCGTGCATAAAAAGAACGTCCAAATCTGACTTCATATGAGGAAGTTATGATTTTTCTAAGTTTCAGCTTAACGATATGCAGCCTAAAGTTCGAATTTGAGATCGAGTGAGTTTTAGCCGAGACAATCTCAACGAGAATCGAAGATCTCGTCGATAGTAGTGCAACGGAAGAGAGACAGACGAAAACGGGCGTCAGATGAAGAAGTTATGAATTTCTAACGGAGTTTTCCTGTCTCGACCTACTAAAAATAAATGTAATAAAAAATAAAGTCAAAATTAGCCGACAGAGTCTAAACGAGAGTTGTAGAGCATAATCTCCCATACTCGTGGATATAAAGAACGTCAAAACGGAGATCGTATGCGAGAGTTATGATTTTCTGAAGTTCGAGGCACGCATCCCAAAAGAGGAATGCCCCGCGTTCAATTGGGGAACACCCTGCGTTCATAGCTTGGCCTTGAATTGGCCACGTCGATGCTGACTCAACCGGATAAGAGATAAGACTGGAACCCCGCTCCTACGCGCCACATTCGAGGGCCAGACCCCTCCTATAAATAGTAGTCGAGTCCTGTCGATTTGGTGGCTCAATTTCTTTCCTCTCACTCCATATTGCCTTGTTTTACGTGCAAGTTATACCCCTGAAGCCCCGGTATCATCTCGACACCCAAAGCGAGTCCCGAAGCCCCGAAGATCCCGAGAAGAAAAGAGTCTCGAGCCGAAACTCTGCCCGCGTGAAGCCCAGTTTTAAGAAGATATCTTGGTTCCATCGGAGAATATTACTATAAAGAGCCGTATTGCTGTCCAAGTATCGTCTAATCAAGTGAGTGTGTAGTTACTTTCTTCTAACACATAAATACGAAACATTTGCTATGAAATACGTGCTATATGTTTATATATTGTTTGTTTATTTGAGATGGGTGAAATGAATGTTTTATATAGGTTTTTAAATGAGTTAACCTGTATATGTATTTTATATCTACAAATATGTTGGGTAGAACATGGGTAGATCTAATAGTTGGTGTGTGATGAGAGATGGTATGTGTAAACCCTGGCGACTATGCGACGTAGTGCCTATTGTGTAAACCCGGCGACTATGCAACGTAGTGCCTATTGTATAAACCATGACGACTATGTGACGTAGTGCCTATTGTATGAACCTTGGTAGCCATGGGCTTTGGATAAATTCCTTAGGTCAATCCTTAGGAATGAATGAATGAAGGATAGTTGATTCTTAGGGTAAAACCTTAAGAAATAAAGGAGATAATGGGGATTGGTAATTGGGTTGATTGTTGGGTGATTGAACATAATAATGTATTATTGTGGGTTGAAAACCCTATACGCTCAACAGGCTCCCAAGCCTGACCCACTTAGTTTTCTTTGTATCACAGGTATCGATATGAAGACATATTTCACCGAGAGATTAAAGGAGATGTAAATCATTAGCGTAAATAAATGTAAGTTCTGTTTATGCTTATGCGTCTGTATTGACCAATACATCATAAATGTTTTAAAATGAATAAAATACATTTCTTCAGGAAATGCTTTGATAAAGTATTTATCATGTTTTCTGGGAACAAATTCCGCAACTCTTTTAATCAAAGGATTAGTCTGATTTTATAAAACAGTGCATAAACAAATCGGTCTTTTCTGGCCGTGAAAATAGGGATGTCACAGATAGTAGGAAAACGCATCGGTAACTCGATGTTATAAAACGTGTTGTTGTGTATGATTTAATAAATAGTTAGTACAAGCATATACCGTTGAAGTTTATCTATTCCTTTTAGTAATTGGAGGATTAAAAGCATATCTTGGGCCCCTCGATGATTTTGTTTTGACTTATGTGTCGGGCCCGGTCAGAACTGAATTGATGTGTTCGATTAAGTTCTATGTCAAACAAATCGGAGATCGAGAAACAAACTGCTGGACAATAAGTATGACATTGTTCCATGTATTTGTCCGACTGATATCTTGAGAACAGAGGATTATATGATCACTTATCTAAAATGGAGCGTCTCAGTTCGACAGAGGCTTTTAAGAGCTATGATTGCTAGTCGGTGTTTTAAGTCGTACTTGTAGTTATAATTATTAGACTTATCCAAGTGGGAGACTGTTGGATTTAGTGTCTAAGTCCATAACTATAATTGCTATGTACTTGACCCGAGATTAGCATGTTCTATTTGGGTTGCATGGCACCGGAAGAATTTGTAAGGATGGACTTTTGAGAAGAGGATATTGATGATTTATTAATATATTATAAGTTCTAATATATTAATATGAAATCATATTATTTAATTAGTATTGATCAAGAATTAAATTGGAATTAATTTTGTGATCAAAAGAGACTAATTAAATATATGAGGATTGATTGTATAAATCATTCATTCTTATAAAATGGGCTTATGATCCATAGTTCTTTATGTTGGGCTAAATCCATGTGGTGAACCATGGACACTTCATGGAGTTTAAAACCCATGGAGCCTAAGGAATGTGGAAAGTCATGCACATTAGGGTTTGAATGGTGTAACCCTAGTTGTGTCACACTATATAAGAAACCTCATGGCAACCAGAATCGACACTCAAGTGAGTCTTTAGAAGAGCATATCTGATTTTGTGAGAAATAAATATTCTCTCAAGTCCTCCAATCGTTGGTGGTGATTTGTGGTTCCATTTGAGACATTCACATTACTGGTGCTAGGCTCTTAAAGCTTCAAGGTTTGCAACTACACTAAAAGGTATGTTATCTAACTAGAATTTTTGTAGTATAGATACTACATTGTGTGCTAGTAAGGATGATGCTTTGGAATTTTGAAAGTTTGCATGTATATTAGAGAAAACATAGATCCAAAGCATTTAGGGTTGCATGTACACCATAGGAGTGTTAGAAATACTTAAAACCCATCACTTCCTTCACCCGATCATATTATGAAATCAAGACTAAAACAAGTAGTTCATCTAATTTGCTTGTTGATGGCCATTCTGGCACAACGTAGACTTACTATCACAAATCGTCCTAATTTACCTACTAAAAAAGAAATTTTAAAACATTGACGTGTATGAGAATAGTTGTTACATAACCTTTCAAATGGTGGGAAATGTCGTGAGCTTATCCGTATGAGTGAGCAAGCTTTTAAGAAGTTATGCACTATCTTACAAAGTGAATGTGGTCTTTGACCTACTCAACGTATTCCATTGAAGAGCATGTTGCAAGATTTTTGCACATTGTAGGTAATGATTTGAGAAATAGATTTGTCTCTTGATGTATCAGCGCTCTAAATCCACAATGAGTAGGTGCTTCCATAGAGTTTTGCACACGGTTATATCATTAGGAAATCTCTATATTTAACAAGCAAAAGGTGATGTTGTCCCCAGAGAAATTCAAGAGAAAAAGAGATTTTGTACTTACTTCAAAAACTATATAGGCGCAATTGATGGTACGGATGTTCATGTCAAAGTACCTAATAGAGATGCCCCTAGATATCGTGGTCGCAAGGGATACCCAACGCTAAATGTCTGAGCTGCTTGTTCATTTGATTTAAAGTTTAAGTATGTTTTAACCGGTTGGGAGGGTACTGCATCAGACTCAAGGATACTAAAGAATGCGCTTAATAGAGATGATAAACTAGTAATTCCAAATGGCAATTTCTAATACCAACTTTTCCTGTTGTGTTTAAATTATTATTAAAAAACTAATTAAACTTTAATTATAGGCCACTATTATTTAGTAGGCGAGGATTTGTGATGTGAATATTTAATGCACTAGTTTTTTTATTTATAATTCCTAGTTTATGACATCCAAACCACACCTTACATGCAGTGAACCCGATTGAGTATAATATAGCTTTGATAAGCAAGGGTGTTGAACACAAGGGGAATGATAGTGAATTAATTTAAAATGTTTTATTATAGATTACACAAAACACACAAAAGTAGTGAAGAAAGGTTTTATGGAATTAAATCTCAAACAAACAAATAAATAGCAAATCTCGATAAGCTGACCGAAGACAAATCTCTTTAGGTACTTTGGTTTAGGCAAATTACTTCTTGAAATCATATAGAATTACACACACAAATTTATTTATTCATGTTCACCGATTTCTAAAATGATTAGGTTCATGTTAACTATTACTAATCCTGTAGCAAACAAGTCAATTCAAACAGTGACCAATTGATTAAACTAACAGCTTTCCTAGTGTTCAATTCATATCAAGCAAGACTTGTAATAATAGTTAATTAAATTTATTAATTTAATTAAATCTTGTATGATTGATCATCACATATACTCACACATTAACTTACTTATTTTCTAGTTAACCCTAGGTTCATGTTCACTAATACTAGGCATATAATCTTGTTTTCACAAAACCATATGATTCAAGCAATTAAGAAGATGTTCATACAACTCAATAAACTTGAATATTAATAGAAAATAATTATCATTAACACATAAGGATCTTTTAACAAGCTCAACAAGATAAATTAAACACGAATAAAACAATCTAAATAGCAATTAATCCATAAATCAAGGTTTCATCTAATCATAAACACAAAACAAAGTACACCCACATCAGAATGTATTTGGATATTGAATCATAATGGAATGATAAACATGTTCACGATAACAAACTACATGATTACCAACATGAATATGCTCTGCAAACCTTCAGATCTTCGCTCCATATCAGCTTAACGACCTTCTGGCCGCTTTCTAGACCCTCAAAACGGCTTCTTGGGGATTTATAATCGCAGGAATCAATCTAGTGTGTAAGATCTCTCATTAGGGATAATTTTCAGTTTTATTTATAGTTTTCAACATCAACTCGACGAGTTTGGACATCAACTTGGCGAGTTCTTCATTAAAATCTCGTATTCCCCAAGTCAGCATCAAGAATCGCGAAGCTTCTGATCAACTCGTCGAGTTTGTGCTCAACTCGACAAGTTCGTTGGGAATCAAGTTTTTTTCAAAACACGAAAGTCGTCTAAAATTGTGTTTAGTTTTCAGAACATTTTGAATCTCGTCAATCAGAGTTATGAGTCATGAGATATGGTCAAAACATTGAAGAGGGGTCAAACTGTCCAGCAACACCCTTTTTGCGTCTTTTTAGCTCCTTTCTCCTCCTTTTGCATTTCAGCTCCCATTTTAACTGTAATTTAACATTTAAAAACGTAATAATTATCTTTTAGTTCTAAATAACATAAAAACATAGTATAAAATAATAAGAAAACATCATACATATATGCATAAAATAGACGTTATCAGTTTGCCTCACTCAACAACACTAATGGCGCCATATAGAGGTGTTAGGTATCATTTAAAAGAATAATCCGCTCGGGCCCCACAAAATGCTATATAGTTGTTCAATCTTTGCCACACTGCATTACGTAATGCTATAGAAAGGGCGTTTGGTGTTCTAAAAAGAAGGTTCTCTATCATTAGAAGTACATAGGAACGTTTTTATTCTTGTGAAACACAATCAATTTTTTTTTGGCATGTTGTATTTTACATAAGTTTTTGGAAGTCGAAGATCGTGACAAAGATCTTGAAGATGAGGTATTACAATAGGTGTTAAGTACACCAACAAAGGAAGTGAGACATAATTCAAGTGGTGTAATGTGAGGGTAACAACATAACAGAACATCCGAGGAACTCAATTGCAAATCAAATATGGACTAAATACTTATTAGTCCAAACAATGAAATGAAGATGTCAACATAGTTTAAGAGTATTTTGCTATAGTACTTCATTTGCAATTTGGTTTTTTTATTGAACATTGTTTTGTGAATTTAATTGTGTTATTTAGTTTTTTTGAATGTTATTTTTTATAACTTGTAGACTTTATAACTATGTTCTTTTTATAATAATGTATGTTTCTTTTTATGTTATGTAGAAACCAATAATGAACAAGAAAGAACCTTTTGTAAATGTTGGTAAGAAGTCACTCGTGAACTGGACATAATAGATGGATGTTGCATTTGTTGATGCAATGGTACAACAACAAGAAAAAGGATATAGGATTCATGAAAATTTTACTACACAAGCATATGCGAATATGGTTGAGGAGCTCATTAAAAAAATTAACATGAATTTAACTAAAAGTAATCTAAAAAATCGTTTGAAAAGTTTGAAATATGGTTTTTCACAATGGTATGACATGTTCCATGGAATTTCCTTGAGTGGGTTTGGTTGGAATGCTGAAACCTAACTAAATGAAACAGATGATCAGGCGTAGGATTACTTAAGTAAGGTTAGTGTTCGTCTTACATTGTATTTAGTTCACTTTTATATTATGTTATTATTAAGAATTTTAATGTATTTCAGGTTTTTAAACAGTTAAAGCCTAAAATAGTTATACCGAAGACAAAAAATGTGGCAAATGTTGATCAAATGTTGGTATTATTTGCGAGAGATAGAGCTTTGGGAGAAAATGTTGAAACAGTAAATGAGAGAGATGCCAGGTTTTGCAAGACAATAGACATCAAAATAGAAAGTATTTCAGAGGTTGATGATTTATTGGCAAGTAATGATGTTACACTGGAGAACCAGTGTATATATGATGATGGAGATGACATTCAAGAGGTATCTCCTACGCCTGAAAAAAATTCAAGTGCAAAAATGTGAAAAGCTAAAAAAACAAAATTCATAGATGAAATAGAAGAGGAAGTTGAACCTCAACCTGAACTTGAACCTGAAACATTTGAAATAAAGATTATGAATGTTGTTGATGATGTGGCTAATGCTATGAGTGAAGGTAACAAAATCTTTGAAAGAGCTTACTATCATGAGTTAACAGGTGATGAAATCTATCAATAATTGCATCTGATGGGTTTGGAACCCTATGAAATACCAGGTGCTCTCATGTATTTGGCTTGTAACCAAACATATGCGAGGACATTGTTTACTTGTCCAATGAACATACGAAAGGATCTACTAAAAACAATGATGAGCGCAGGTAAAGGATGAATTAGGATAATAGGTGTTGATTTCTTGTTTCTATGTTTGAGTTATTTTTTGCGTCACGAATTGATTTCTGTTTTTTTGGAGTTGTAGTTTGATTAAACTGCACTGTTTGAGACAATTTTTAAAGTATGGCTTCTTTTCAGTTAGAGAAATGCTATTAAAAGATAGCCAAAAATGTTTTTATTTTAATATTATTTATGTTTTGCTACCCATTGATATTTTAATTGAATATTATATGTTGGTGGTATTTGACTAAATATGCCTGCATGTGTGCAAACGTATGTGAAGACACAAAATATGAAGATGACATGCAAATCAATATATATATATATATATATATATATATATATATATATATATATATATATATATATATATATATATATATATATATATATTCCAATTTGAACTATGTATGTAATATGATTGCTAAAAAATAAGGGTAAAATTTTAACGTTGTTGTTTAACTTTCCTTTCTTTTCTTTTCCTTCCAATTTAGGAACACATTTTAAAAATGCAACCCTGAATTTCCGATCTACGTTTTCTGTAATTGAACATACAACATTTAAACATCTATTGGGAAACCCTAAGAGATATATGCTATTTTCGAAATTCATATAACTAGGGTTAGAATACACACCTTAATTGTTATATTGCAATAACAATTAATTCCTAGTCTTCTTAAACATTAAGAGCAAGCGTCACAAGTGTCACGCCTCTAATGGTTCACACCCAAATTAAGCAAGAGGATAAGAGAGGAGAAAGGAGAGGAGTGCTAGGAATTTTGGCTATTCCTCTAAGGAATCAAGTGGCCAAAAATGTGAAGGGGTAAGGCCCTTTAAATATTGAGGTAGCTTAGAGCCAAAGCTAAGGTTTTAGGAGGAAACCCTAATTCCCTTAGCATAGGGACCAAGCAACCCAAGAATCCCCATCTAAGAGCCATTAGACAAAAATTCTAGGGCCTTCTTAGAGATTTTCGTCCAACCTATTCTAGGGAGGTTCTAGAGCCCAATTCCTTAACTATCAATAAATTGCCAAACAACCCTTGTACTTTTAATTAATACAATTAATCCCAAAATTAATTCCAATTAATTTATGATTAACTATTAATTAAATAATATAATTTTTAATTAATATATTATTTTCATAATACATTAATAAATCATTTATTTCAATTTATTAATCAAATAATAAATTCAACCTCTCTCCAAAAGTCATCATGTCTAGTTGCTAGTTTTGAGGGCAACCCAAAAGGACCGTGCTACCATTAATTCAAGTTTATACCAATTGTAGTTATGAGATTAGACACCTAATCCAACAAATTACTATAATAGGGTTTCGATTTATAATTTATAGAGAGAAAAGGGGACAACTCTTTGGATTTATAGTACTCCTCATAGGGCTCCAGTGAAGTCATCAGGTTCGTAATACTAAACCCACATACCGATCGTTATTCCATCAATTCATCACCGCCAGAGAAATTCTTGCATTCAGTCACAACCGAGAACTTTCTTCTGGCTAACCGATTGAGTATTTTTTGAGGAAGAAAACAGAGTTTGCGAGGCATTGGGACGGTGGTTGGCTTTCTCTTCAGAAATAGATATGCAAGCAACCATTGATGATGTACAGTGGGGAAGAGATGCATATTCCACTATTGAAGAAATCAAGTGAAACCACGAATGATGAAACTCAGTAAATTTAAAAGCCAAGTTAGTTTTTAGATGAAAAACTATTATAGATAAGATGATGATGTTAATCGATGAATAAAGAGGGGAAGAGATGCAGATGCCACCATTGAAGAAATCAAATGAAACCACGAACGATGAAACTCTGTAAATTCAAAACCTAAGTAAGATTTTAGATGAAAAAACTTTTGTAGATAAGATGATGATGTTAATTGATGAATAATGCTAAATTGACTAATTATCCAAATATATGAATTTTCGAAAAATTGAAAATGGATGGCCGACATAGGAAATACACCTAAAATTCCCAAAAATATCCTGTGTAGACGATATATATAATTTGAAAAAACAAAGAAGTTATTGAATTCAATTTTCCGAATCTTTGCATTTAAATCCGAAAAAAATCGTTAAACATAATAGGAATATCCGAGAGTAAATCAAAGGCTCACATAATCCGAATATTGCCAACTAGAGCCAATTAGACTACTCTCATTCACAACTAAAACAAACCCAACTATCCATTAAATAAATAGTTTTTCTCTCTTTCACATACTCAACCCAACTAAACCCAACTTTTTATACCCATTAGCAAACCAACTCAAACCATTTTTTATTATATAAATAATAACTTTTAAGTTTAATTTTTATTCTACTAATATTTATTAGAAAAATAAAAAAATATTTAATTTAGTTCTATTAATAAAGTATTTATTTTAAATATAAAACTAAAAAAAATATTTTATATTTATAAAACAAACTTAATAAAATAGATAAACAAAGTTGCAATCAAAACATGAAATACAAGATTACAGATGCGGAAGATGCAAACTACATAATTATCCATAAATGTCGATTTTTTGCCATATATGCTTAATCAAATTGTTTTTCAGAATGTTTTGAACTTCTCTATTGCGAAGTTGTGCCCTATTGGTCATATAACTGGATAGGTCTGCAATTCGTTGAGTGGAATATTCTAAATTTTGATCGTCATCTTCAATATAGGTTCTTCGTTTCTGGTTTGTAGGGTGAAAGACCTTGTTTACCGCATCAAATGTTTGTTGGGTTGTCAACATAGAAGTCTTCCATTAAACGTGTCTCACCCTGATCACGTTCTCGATCACAATACCTCTTTCTTGCTCTGGCAGGATGATATTCTATGAGTAATTCAATGATGATATCATCGAGTTGTCGATTATTTTGAAGAACCCATGCTTCCCATTCCGAATATTCATTCGAACTCGATGAGTTTTCATTATGAGAAATTTTTGAAAGAGATAATAAATGAAGAGTTAGTGTTGGATACCAAAGTATGCCAGTTATATACCTATTTATACTAAAAAGATAACGATAAAATATAAAGATAATGTTCTATTAGTTTATTTAAATAAAATCTAAGCATCCAATACAAAAGTGACACATGGAAATAAATATAATATTCGATTTGGTAGATGATAAAGTGTGCTAGTGACCTACTGACAACTCCATGTGCAAAACAGATTTATAAACAACATTACTTAATAAAATATATTACAAATACGTGAAATACAAAAATACAATATCTTACAAATACATAACATACAAAACTACATAATAAAATATCTTACAAGTTAATTAAAAGACAAACTGGAAATATAGAACACATAATGACCGATAATTAGTTTCCATAAAACTTTGACATTAGAAAGTGTTTCATGTTTTCTTCTTTAAGCGATAAATGCTCCTTTTGTAGCAGTGTGTTCAAATGCACAAGTTGTATGTTGACGAGCTCCCTTTCATCTTTTTTTTGCTCCCTTTCCTTGTCTAAGTCGATTCTTTGTTGTTGCATTTCTTTATCCAATTCGATTCTTTTTTTTTCATGACTTCAAGTTCACTTTCTCTAGCAAGCCTCGTTGCACGAAGTTCTGTAACAATTTCGTTCGCAGCCTTACCTTTCCCTTTTTTTGCCGCATCTCTACCTGTCGGACGTTTAACTGTTGAATCATCACTAGTTGGCGTTTCTAGATTGGAATGGACCCAATACTCCCCTTCTTCAGTAGTCCTTGATCTTTTCGTGCTACCACCACTTTCTTCATTACTCACTTCACATTCAGGAACAACAGAACGTGTTGTGTCACTATCTAACTCTAAAACACACTTCTCGTGTTTACACATAACTTCATTAAAAACAATAATGTTGTTAAACTTGTTCCCACTTGCCTCATAAAGTTTATGGGATTCGTTTTCAATATCTTTTTGACTCATTCCACTTCTTCTTCGACGCCATGCTTCCCAATATACACCAACCCACTTTTGTGCATTTTCACTAAGCCGTTTAAAACAACCTCTCATTTGATCTTCATTCCTGCTATTAAACCTCTCATTTGATCTTCATTCCTGCTATTTAGCTTTTCTGGATTTGCAACCCGAGTGGCATCATACAATTGCTTTATTTGTGCCCACAATGATGTTTTTTTCTGGTTTTTTCCACGCTCCTTATCTTCACTAGCAAAACACCATGCTGATATTAAAACGACATCTTCTGCAACATCCGATTTATTTCCTCGTGGTTGTTTTTCAGTATTTTGTGATGTTTGAAGATTATTTGTGACATGATTTTGGTTGAGATTTGAAAAAAAAACGGAAAATTTTCAAAATACTGAGCATTAGAACAATTTTGAGAGTCTCCAAGATTTATATAAAAATCTGGAAACTTACCATCCATATTTAGAAAATATAAATAAAAATGGATTAAAATACAAAATGAAGATTGGATATGAAGATATATGATATCATACTTTTTTTATAGGTAAAAAAAATTATGATTTTAAGTATTTTTTTTATTTTTTTGAAATGGATAATGTTAAATTTTATTAAGTATATAATTTTATCCTAAAAAAATCTAGAGTTTAATTGATAGGAGGACACGATGGATTTAAAAAAAAGGAAAAGTAATAACAACTTGCTAGGTGATGTGCGCACAACGTCGGTGGGTTCTGTCTCAAATTCTTAAGTTTTTTAATATTATTCTCACAACCAACTTGATTTTTAGTCACTAATGGGCATGGTCTTAAGAAGTATGACCGACTAATCCTTTCAAATTTGAAATAAAGACGTTTTTGATACTGATTTTTATAGTTTAAGCCCATACTATGCCAAAAAAATAGATGGGGAACTTTTTAAATAAAAAAGAGAAAAGTTTGTAGGGCTAAAATGACATTTAACTCAATATTTTATACAAAAATATTAAATTATAAACAAAAATGTTATATTTTAATAAGAGTATTCTTTTAAGTTATAAGCCATTTTTAATAAATTAAAAAAAAAATACAGTATAACTTTTCAAAAATAACTTATTAAAGATAAAAATGAGGAGACCAAATATCCCATAAGCTCCATCTCCCATATGGCGACAACAGGCGATGGAAGTGCTCCTGTGAAAGAGCCGGAGCCGGATCCCGTAGGAGGCCTTTCTGGACAGGTTCTAACCCTTATGCTTTTAATTAGATCAATTATTAATTATATTTTGCTCCCGTGAACCTTTCTAGGCCTATTTAATTTGGATGATATTTCTTACGGCTATCGGAGGGCATCATAAATGGTGGGGCTTTGCATTAGTTTTTTCTTTGTTTCACTGGATGATTGATGCATTCTTTTTCAAATGATTAGGTTTTATTCTTTGGCTGTAGAAGGAATTTATTTTACCACATCATTGTTCATGCAATTAAGGTTTGGGTCTTGGCATTTTGGAATTTGGCCGAATGTTCGTTTTCTATTGGTCATAAGAGTTTTATTAATATGGCAGCAGTCTGCAGAAAGTCATCTCTGTATAGATAATCAGTCGGTTTTGGACTAATGATAGTTCTTACAGTCCTACATATTATCTGAACTTGATCCTCTAAGAGAAGGGGATGGATATATATAGTAGGCATTAGTCACGAAACTTTGTCTCTCATGCATATTTACGAGTTCCGCTGTCAAATGCAGTCATGAGTCATGATACTTGAAACATGAGTCATGAGTTATGAAAACTTTTATGTAGGATAGTGAGCTCTTGATCTCATGCATATGTACAAGTTGAATAGTAAATGGCAATGATGACACATGACTAAGAATTGTGAGTTGTATCTTTGGGAGAGTAGTAAACTTGTTTTGGACACATGTACATATGTGCATAGAATTCTTTTTTTTTTCTTCTGAAAGAAATAATTCTATATTTGGTCTCTCTTTTTTCTTTAATATACTTTCTCATTTGGTGTGATTTTCAGTCACTTGCTTGGAGTATAAAGTTGACGAAAATTTCAATTTTTTCTCACTAGATATCATCATGTGGAAATGAGTATAGCTGTTCATGTGCTAATTTGGATTTTTAAACTTTTAAGTTGTGCCAAATTGTATAAGTGGTTAGTTCTGATAGTGCAAGAGCCTACACCATGTGGTTTTAGACATTTAGAAGTTGCTTAGGGATGAGATAAATTGAGATTAGAGTAGAGAATGGAGGATACAATGCTTTTATGTGTAACAGCTAAAAACTAAAAAGTTGTGAGGATTTCTGAAAATAAAGAGTACCGCTTAAATCGTTGTCTGGATTATTTTCTTCATGCTAGGTTATGAATCTAAGAATCCAATTGTCTTTCATAGATCTGCATCTTGAATCATATATTGTTGTTATTGTATCTATATATTCATAATAACAAATAGCCTTTAGTACTTCAATTTCTACTTATGATGTACATGCCTTTTACAAAAGTATGCTTCACATGCTGAAGAGAAATATGTTGTTATATTGTTTTCAGGTTCCTGAAGAGCAGATTGCTTCACGTGCTGAGCTTGCCATGGTCTACAAAGGTAGCACCTCCCAAGCACCGAGACAAGATTCAGAGCTGTTTAATAATATATAATGCAATTATAAGTCTTCCAATAACATCCATGGCTTCACCACAACACCAAATGACTACGGAGATGCTCCCGGATGAGCTTTTATTAAACATATTCATCCGATTATCGGCCAAACAGCTTGCTCAAATGAGGTCTGTCTCCAAATCTTGGAATTCTCTCTTATCTCAATCCTCCTTTGTGAAATCCCACCTTCATCGTTCTTCTCACAACAACGATCAAATTCTCTTGGTCTTCTGCCCCACGCTATGTTCTTCTGACTCTAAACTGTTTAAAGCACACTTACGTCGATCTCCCCATCTTGAACTCACTGAGTTCAACACATTTTTCCCGGTTAACCTTGAATCTGGTCATACCACTAGAATCAAAGTTATCGGTGCTGTTAACGGCTTAATATGCTCTTTTTACTATCTTCCTGTTCTTCATATCTGGAATCCTTCTCTCTCTGCCATGTCGACTCTCCCACCATATTCTACGCCCTCCTGCCTTCCTTTTGAAATCTGTTTTCGGTTTGGGTTTGATCCCAAAACAAATGATTACAAAGTTGTTAAGCTCACCAGCATAGCAAACTATATTGGTACTTCTCCATATATCTTGAGAGAGTGGATGCAAGTTGAGGTTTATAGTATGAGGAAAGGTTCCTGGGAGTTGATCGCTGAAAGGTTTCCATCGCACATGACAATGGTTGACGATCTCTGTGACGTTTGTGCAGATGGCCATGACGGCCATCTTCATTGGCATTGTCATTGTATGAGAGGGACGGATACGGATACTCCAGCAACGATAGTGGCATTTGATATGGGTTCAGAGACATTCCATGAGATGCCTCTTCCAGATTCTATACTAGAATACAAAAGCTGTTATGTTTTAGGAGTTTTGGCCACAAAGCTTTGTGTGATGACATGGGATGAGAATGATGCATTTGAGGTGTGGGTGATGAATGAGTATGGGGTGGCTGAATCATGGTCGAAAAGACATGCCTTTTCACAATTTGATGGATTCACATCACATGGTGAGTTTCTTGTTGAAGATAGGGATGAACGCCTTGTTTTGTACGATCCAGTTGCAAACAAGGCTAAAGTTTTGGATAACTACTGTCTAGGAGATATATATTTAGAGAAAATTGTGGAGTACGTCGACAGTCTTGTTTGGGTAGCACCTAGTGAGCATGAGATTGTGGATGGTGCAGGACAAAACGAGAGATGCCAAGTATGATAAAATGGTTTTTAGTTGGGTTTATTTATGTCAAGTATTCATTTTTAGTACATTACATCTACATACAGTTTGCCTTCTTTATTTTCTGGACATGGTGGTTCTAATTCAACAAGTATCTAGCCTTATTTCTATTCATTCAAGGAGTTTTTTGTTTTTGTTTCTGTTTTTGTTTTATGTCTGATAACGAAAGCAATTATTTTACTATTTATTAATGTCATTTAATGAGACTGATGTAAACTTTTCTCTTCTTTTCTTGAGGATTCCAAAGTTACACCTCGTTCCCGAGTTTAACAAAAGAAAAGAAGAGAAGAGAAAAGAAAGTCCCGAGAGAAAAGAAGAGAAAGGAAAGGAAAACAAAATTTTCTTTTGTGTTCCCGAGTTGGAGAGAAGTGGAAGGAAAATCAATCATTTTGTTCTTTCTTTCCAAATCCTGAGAAGTGGAAGGAAAATCAATCATTTTGTTCTTTCTTTCCAAATCCTCCCAAATCGGCAGGAAAGTTAGGAGAGAAAGTGATTTTTTCAATCATTTTTTTTGATAACCATCATCATAAACTACCGTTACTAGGTGTAGGTAACAACAGTCACCAAAGGATACCAATTTTTGTAATTTTTTCAATCATTTTTTTTGATAACCGTCATCATAAACTACTTTCCCTCACAAGTTTTTTTTCCATGACTATCGCTAACTTTTAATAACACGTAATATAACCGTCATCATAAACTACTTTCCCTCACAATTTTTTTTTTCATGACTATCGCTAACTTTTAATAACACGTAATATATTAAAACATAACCATAAACTAGTATTAGTCACATGTTTTTTTCATTTGTCATATCTATTGTTGACTTTTTGTGACACGTAATATATTAAACCATGACTATAAACTACTTTTAGTCATACATTTTGTTTGTTTGTCATGACTATTATAAACCTTTAGTGACACATTTTTTTATTAAACTGTGACCATAAACTACTATTAGGCACACCTTCTTTCATTTGTCATGATTATTATTGACTTTTAGTGACATATAGTAGATTGAATGGTGACTATTGTTGACATTTAATCACAATTTTTTGTTTGTCTTGACTGAACAACTTAAAATCACTTAAGCTAGAAAGTGTGGGTTCGGCAATGGGCTCGGCGGGTTCAATGCACACCGGCCGCGTACTCAGCTTGTCGAGCTTGGCTAGGCAAGTTAAGTCGGTGACCAAATGCCGATGAAAGAGAAAAGAGTTTTCAATTGGAAAGTTACATTACAGGTCCCTATGAATTCTCTTTTTCTTCACTTTCTACCCTAAAGTCAACTTGGAACTACTATATTAACCCTTCAACTTTATAAAAAATTGTCATTTTGACTTATTCCCTTTCATATTTAAATCTTTATTAATTCAAGTAAACTATATCTATATAAGTTAATTGTTATTAATAATCTTTGTGTCCTCATTTTAAATTGTATGACGCTTTTACTTGTTGTAATTTTATTTTATTATTTTTTTTGTATTTTATTTGTGAGTGTTTTTGTTGTATTTTTCGTTGAATGTTAATGAAATTGTAGTTTTGCATTAAGTTGGTTAAATTGATTATTTTTAATTTAAATTAATTTAAAAAAAGGATAGCAAGTGTGGCAACCCACACCATGAAATGATAAGTATGACAAACAGTGTGACAAATATGATGTGACGCTGATATCGACCGTGGCAAGTGTGACACCACACCCACCAACCTTATATGCCAAATATCTGATGAATTGACATCATACATGTTATTTTGATAAACTTAAATTAATAGACATATTATACAAGTTGTTTGATACATTAAAAATGTATACTACAATTACATACAAAATATAATAAATGTTTAACAACTTAGTTTAAAACAAGAAAACTAAGAACCATTTGTTGTATTACCGAGTGGTCATAATACCCATCAATTGTTATTTAAGTTGTGTTAGTCTTCATTGTATTTCTATTTGCATCTCTCCATGTGTTTAAACATGTTCATGTAATGTAACATCTCGGGAATTATGAGATTCATATTGCATGCATAAGCTTGAACCAATTAAGTATGGAGGATTTTCTAGCCTAAAACCCTTAAATACTAGCTTGTTGTTGGAGGCAAGGCTCGAACGTGGGGCGTTCACATCTTGAACGCTCAACATTTTGAGCATGGAGTTGGACGCGGAGGCCAAGACGAATGCGGGGTGTTCCAAGGAGGAACGCAACGTGTTCGCCGTCTGCACTCAAAAACCCTAAGCGCACACTATTTAAACAACTTAATACCCAAGGCTCTTCATTCTTTCAGCCTCCACTGTACCTTAAGCCTCATTTCGAAACCCTAACCCTAATTGTGAGCATGTGAGCTTAGAAGACCATCCTTGAGTGTATTTTGGTGTTCTTGAAGAACAGTGATCACCTTGGAGTCTCATGGATCAAGGAAGAGCTTTTGGATCCAGGTTCTCCAACCCATTTGCAAGTCTCAGAAGGTATAAATTTTCTATCTAGCTACCTTATAGCTTAAGATCTAGATTAGAGCTTGTTTTATGCTTCTTATGAACATATGGATGCTGTTTGGGAGTTTGAGCCACTCTAAGAGCCTAGGATTGAAGATCCTTATGTTTATGAGTTGTTAAAGTCATAAACATGGTAACTTGATGGTTGAGGACCAACCATGCAAAGGTTTTGGGTCTTGATTTATGGATAGGATGATTTAATGGATGTTTGGGTCCTTTTGGGCCATGAAAAGGTGCCAAGTGGTCGACTTTAAGGATTAAGACATTGATATGGACCTATTTGGAAGTTTTGGATGTTGGGCTTAAGCTATTAAGTCATTTGAATATTTTTTGGGTTCTGGCCGGGAACGTCGTGCGTAAGGCTGGGGAACGCCATGCGTTCCAGCCTGGTGTCCTGATGGATGGTCCGGTGACAAACGCCCAACGTTCCACAAGGGAACGCCCAATGTTCGTGTCACAAGTGGACTTTTGGCCTTTTTGGTCTTGGACTTAGTTTTGGGGTTAGGGCTTTCTGTTTTGGGACATGTGTGGACTAATCTGATTGAATTTCCCAGTTTGGGCCTAAGGAGTTTGGGGTTGGGCCTTTGTGGGGCCAGTTTGGATTTGGACCTTAGTGGGCCAAATGGGCTTGAGCTATTATTTGGGTTTGTGGATTGTTGGACCAGTTAAGGATGTATGTTAGGATTGGGAATAAGTTATTAGGCTTAGGATGAGGCCTATGTAAGGGTTTGGGCGCAATTTGGAAAATTAGGCCATTGGTGGGCTTTTATAGATTTTGGAGTTTTGGGCTTGATTGGTTTTGGACTTGGGCCTTAGTTATGTATCTTGTTGGGCCAGGGGTAAAATGGTTATTTTACCCCAAGTATGGATTATGGATCATGCTTTAAAACCCAATTGCTAATTGGGTGATATTTTGGTATTGATAGCTCGAAGAGTTGTCAGGACAACAACTAAGGATTTCTTGCAGTGGACTTCAGCAGTATGAGGTGAGTTACCTTCTTGTAGAAGTGGGTCGAAGGCACCAATGCCGACCCACTAGTAGTTGTTTATAGTAGAGATGATTGTCTTTGTGATAATTGTCTGGTATGCCACTATATGTAGAGATTTATGTGCTTGCATGCTATGTTATTGCGTGGTAGTAGTAGGAGGGGTGACATAGACCCCATAACCGGTTGAGATAAACCGAAGGGTAGGTCGAGCACCCAGATATGTCTGACAGTATGTTTATGTATGTTATGTGATAGTGGTAGGGGGTGAAATAGACCCCGTAAATGGTTGAGATAAACCGGAGGGTAGGTCGGGCACCAAGATATGTCTGACAATATGGTTATGATATGTTATCATGTGGTAGTGGTAAGGGGTGAAATAGTCCATGTGGCCGGTTGAAATGAACCGGAGGGTAGGTCGGGCACCCAGATATGCCTAACAAGGGTAGGTCGGGCACCCAGATATGCCTGACAAGGGTAGGTCGGGCACCCCGGTATGCCTGACATGGGTAGGTTGAGCACCCAAGTATGCTCAGCAGGGTAGGCCGGGTACCCAGATATGCCTGACAATATGTTTATTGTATGGTATATGGTATGATGGGGCACCCAGATTTTCATCCTAATATTTCTTAAGAAGATTAGTTCACATAACCTGATAGACTGTAAAACCTCATGGAGTAGGATGTGCATATTCATAGGGAGCCAAGAAATTTAAGAGTTGCCATTCAAAGATGTCAATTATACATTTTACTAATGATTAAAATATGTGCATACACATAGTACCCTTTCAACCTCATAAATGTTTCTTTGATCAAAATGAACTCAAGAAGTCATATTTTCCATATAGATGATGCCTAACCATATGTTCAATTTCGGTACATATACAGACTTACAGACTACACCTCCATCGCAATGAGAAACGTCATCACCCCCGATTAGTTTCATCCTTCTAAATAAATTTTCCCATGATCCAAATTAAATGAGTACAAACTACAATTACCCCTAAATTGACTGATTACCTATACTCAAGAGGCTTTCTGCAGCCAGAAAAGAAAAACTTAAGCGGTTGAAACATACAAAACTATTTAAGGTGTAAAAGAAATGTTTTATTATGAATCGTTTTAAAAAAGTTACAAAAAAAAACTAGATATCGTATCCGTGGGTTTGTTTGGTTCGATGGGCCTGGACGTCTAACCTCGCCCCATTCAGACGCGCTTCCATCCTTATTCACGGTGAAAGAAACATAGAGGAATTTTTCTTTGAGAGCAAAAATGATGAACCTGTCCGGGAAGACCTTTTAGGGAAATTTTCTCCGGCTCAGCCACTTTTGTAGGAAACCTTTCCATCACCCGCCGTCGCCATAGGGGATGCCGGAGATAATCATGTAGAAAGAAAAAGTGCAATTGGAGTGAGAAGAGAGGGTTTTTCTTCGAGAACAAATTAGCATTGGTTTTCATTGAAGAAATTTTAGATTAATAATAATTAAAATTATTTATTTTATTATCATTTTCATACATAATTAGCTTTTATATATATATATATATATATATATATATATATATATATATATATATATATATATATATATATATATATATATATATATATATATATATATATATATATATATTTAAAAATCTACTTTATAAAGTTATTTAATTAAATTAAATTACAAAAGTTATTATATTGCGGCTTATATATATATATATATATATATATATATATATATATATATATATATATATATATATATATATATATATATATATATATATATATATATATTTAAAAATCTACTTTATAAAGTTATTTAATTAAATTAAATTACAAAAGTTATTATATTGCGGCTTGTATGGGGTTATCTATCAAATTGATTTACCTTTCTTAATTTTTTAAACAAGTGATCACCATTTAGAGAAAATCTTAGAAAATATATTAGAGGTTGATATAAATCGAATCAATATCATATAACTCAAAACAAGAAAAATCATACTCAAACGATATGATCTGATTTTGAGTAATACATCAGAACAAGTTTGATTGAGACATGTGTAAACACGTTGTCTTTAAAATAAATATTACCCATAATATTGGACGTCTATCTCCCAAAATACATCAGTCGACAAAAGAGACATTATTATGGTCATAAATCCATATAATAAAGTCTTTAGATTTTACAAAATTTGGAAATAAGAAAAACTAGCAAAACTTTTTCCCATCAATTATGTGTAACATTTTTATACAGTATGTAATGTCCCAAATTTCATATATATATTTTTTCATTTTAAAATAACTGAAACCATTCATTTCATTCTATGAAAATATAATCAGAGTAGAAAATTGTATTCTCAAAACATCATAGTATGACATAAGGCAAATAGTGCGAAAATCTTCAGTGGATGCAATGCGATCATGTCGGGCCTTCCCTTTGATATCAGAAGTACCTGAAACAGTAAACTTAAAACCGTAAGTACAAAGCTTAGTGAGTTCTCCAAATTACCACATACAATATACATAAAGTAACGGGTCCATTTCAACCCTAAGTGAAAGTTATGGGCCAAATCATTGTCTTACAATCATTTTCTACCAAGGGCCAGATCCCAATCTTTCATACACCTGCCACGGGCCAAATGCTGGTCTTTCATACAACTAACTAAGGCCAAATCATGGCCTTTCATACAATCCATGCAAGAGTCACAAAGCAATTAGCATCAAAATTCATACATAGTATACTGAGAAGACGCAACTCACGGACGAAGCAGACTAACACCACAACTTACAAGAACGTAACGGCCAAACTTTACACCACTTAATTATTTTAGACCACGACATGTCAAGGATCTTGCCACAGCGTGATGTTCTGTTGAGGTTGACTAGATCGTTGACTTTTGACTAAGTTTGAATTTGGGTAAAATTTTAGGTTTTTAGGTCATAGGTTGAGATTTGACCTTTGAATACGTGTTTAGGTGGTCGTTATGCCTGCCTTTCTGTGTTGTAGCATCATGTTTCGAGAAGTTTTTTATTTTGGGATTTGTGGACAATAAATGGATCAAGTAAAGACCTTGCGCTTCAATGGAATAGCGTTTAGATCCTATTGGATGTAGATAATATTGGTTATGGGACCCAAGCCCCTGGTTTGTGTTTTGGATTCAAAGGGTAAAATAGGAAATGTGATGTTTCAGACTTCTTTCATGAATTAAGGATTTTAGTTTAGTATTTGAAGTCAAAGGTAACTAGATAAAATTGTGGGGCTTTTCAATACCTTTCCATGCATATAAAGAACACCAAAAACGGAGTTGAAACGGAAGAAGTTATGGTTGTTTGAAGTTGAAGAAGAAATTGGGGGTTTTTTGTACTATGCAGGGCGTAGCTGCTGCACATGGCGTTGGAAAATTACGTTGAGTGTAAATGCTGAAATATTGGACGCATGTTTAATAACCTACGCATGGTGTAATCGCGGCAGATCAAAACCCTAATTCTTTGGTTTTGAGCCCTATTTAAGGGCTCCAACTTATGGGAAACCCTCTCATGACCATCCTCCATCACTAAAGATCATTCATTGAGAAAACCTAGCCTCCTCTTACTTGTTTTGAGTCTTTGCATCATTTATGAGCTTATTTCTCTATTGGAATGTTGAATCTTGAAGAACAAGGTGGTGACAAAGTGTATGGAAGAAGGGTTTAAGTATAGATCCATCAAGGTTACTTCATTCCTGGACCATTGTGAGTAAAAAGCTTCTAATTTGCTCATTGGTTTCGTAGATCTAGTTATTTGGCATATTTGCCACTTTTTGGTCGCTTGAACTTGTGTTTTGGGAGTTGGAAGAACTCTAGCACCTTTTGAGCTATATGGAACATTCGTGGGACTTATTGGACTTGGAAAGTTATGCTCTGATGCTTTTTCATTAAGCCATGCAAGTTGTGTTAGTATTTTTGGTCATTTTAGTACATAAAGTTTAGATCTTGAAAGTTTGTGACCTAGTTATGGATAAAATTGGAAACTTTATCCATCTAAACATCATATTGATTCAGATATGATGGTTGGAGTCTTGGACTTAATGGATTAAGATGAGAAAGATGCGTTTTTTGGTCCCTTTGAGACTTATAGACTAGATCTTGGTTGTTTGGACCATCCTAATGGATAAAGTTGGAAACTTTATCTATTATGTAGCTATTAGGAACCAGATCCGAGAAATTCGATGGTTAACTTTTTGTATTAAGCACTTAATGGGAAAAGTTGGACAACAGCATGATATGCAGGGCACAGTTTTAGCTACACATCACGTAGCCATTTTCTGCCTCGTTTGGATGCCTTATGCTCTACGTTGGGCGTAGAGCATCTTGTATGTGGGATGTAGGTTGACTAAGGTTGACCATTGACTGTTTGACTGCTAACTTTGACCAAGTTTGACTTTAGGTCTAATTGAGGATTCTGGGTTGTAGATTAAGACTGGGTCCTGTTTGTTGTAGAGGTACCCTATAGAGCTGGTTATCGGATATGTGATCATCACTGTTATCTTCTCGACTGCAAGGTGAGTCTTCTCACTGTACTCATGGGTTGAAGGCACCAATGTCAACCTATTGGATTGTGCTAGTTGTCTTTATGATTCTTGTATGTTTATGTTGGGATGGGCCTATTATTAAATTATGTTGGGTTGGGTTGGGCCTATTTGTATGTTGGGATGGGCCTATTATTATTGGGTTGGGCCCATTTGTATGTTGGGTGGTCCTATTTATATATGTTGGGTTTGGCCCATTTATATATGTTGGTCTGGGCCCATTTATTTATATGTTGGGTTAGGCCTATTTTTATGGTGTGTGGTATTTTGGGGAATTCACTAAGCTTTGTGCTTACGGTTTCTGTTTAAAATGTTTTTAGGTACTTCTGATTTCAAAATGAAGGGTTCGGCTTGATCGCACTGCATCCCTTGGAGATTTATTCCACATTGAATGTTTACGAATTACTCTGATGTTTTGAGAATACTTTGACATTGATCGTTTTTGGAACAATGAATGAATAGTTTTGACTTATTTAAAATGAAACTTTTACTAGGTATTTTTGGGACGTTAAATGTGATGTGAGTTGTAGAGGTTTCTGCTTTGTGTGTGAGGTGAGTTTTCTCACTGTGTTACATTTATCATGTGTTGTTTGGAAGTTGCTGATAACTCAAGGTTGCTGATAACCCAATTTGTTGTATGTGAGTTGTTGATAGCTTGGGGTTGTTGATAACCCAAATTGTTGTAATTGAGTTGCTGATAACTCAAGGTTGTTGATAGTCCATAAGGTTGCTAATAACCCATATTTGTTTTATACATTTTACCGTGCTGTGTTGTATGTGATAATTTGGGGAACTCACTAAGTTTTGACATATAATTGCGGATTTAAATATTTTAGGTACTTTTGAGGATCGGAGCAAAAGTGAAGGTGTGACTGTACACATTATCTAGTAGTTTTATAATTTTGGGAGATGTTATATTTTGATACTCTGATTTGGGTTCTATAATTGTGAAACGGTTATTTTGGTGGTGTTGATTTATGAAAATGGGTTTTATTCCCTCTTAAAAATCAAGAATTTTTACGGACATTACATATGATGTCACAAACCATTTTGGCGGAAAGTTGCATGACTAGACTACTTCCTGATATAGAAATCCGTTTAGGGGCGCTGCCCCTTGGACCCTACTAGGGGCGTTGCCCTATACCCCGCCAAGAGGCGCTACCCCAAACCCTCGTATTCATAAGTTCACATTTATTATTCTGAGTGTACATCTCGTACCTCCGGTCTCAATGAGTAAATACAACTCAACATATTTCAATATTAATAATAACTACACTAATATATGTTGATAATACTAAAGTCACCAACGTTGTACTTATTGCACAAGTTATGCCTAACACGTGAAAAAACTCACTTTACTTTGGAGTAATTGTAGTCATTGGGATTTCTAAAACAAATATTTATTTTAGTATATATGTTGAACATTGACTAATTAGGCGAAGTGGTCTAACAAAAGCAAGTACTTTTAAGTTTTAACCATCTTCAAATGCTTATTATCCAATCTAAAAACTTTACTCGACCGTAACTTCTCCATAAGATCACTTTAGAGCATATTTCTATACGGGTGATGAAAATCTAAAGTCAATGTTATTAAATAATAATTAACTTTCACAGTGTTTGCATCAGTACCTCAAACTTTTTCTTCGAGATAACATTTTTTGTTCCGTTTTTATTAAAGGTCTTTTTACCTTTGTTATTTTATCAGTTGAACATGTAAAAATTTTCTATTTGTTCTTTAGATTACATGGAAATCAAATAAACTATTTAAAAACCTATTTGAAGTTGCCTTCACATGGTTTTAATGCAACCCCCAAGGTTTAATCATCTTTGACAAGCTAAGATAGTAAACAAGACACATTCCAGTAGAAAAGAAACTCGAAATTGTAAAACAACAATACATGGTTCGAATAAAGGCAAAAAAAAAAAAAAAAATGAAAGTAATTAAGCTAGCAAGCAAGTCTAATTGGCTTTTGTGATGTAAAACAGAGATAGAGGACAATGCCTTCTAGTGCTGGTTAGCCCTGGCTATATATTCTGAAAATGAAGTTGTAAAGAGGGCATCAGATGCACAACTTAACTCTAAGGCTTCAAATGAGTTGTTGGGGGATGAATCAAAAATATGTTTTGATATACATTTAAAACAAAGCATACAAAGCAATATATGAATTTTGAGCTGATTTCTTGAAGCAAAATAACATAAAATTGTTTCAAATACGTTGCAATGTCATAGTCCACGTCAGCAACAAACCTGACGATGTCACTCACTAGTCACTACACAATAGGCAACAAAATGAAAGTTGAGCTTCCAAACCTTTAAAAAAAAAGATGACAAAATCAAACATATATAACCTCGAAAAATAGAGTTTGCAAACCTTCAGCTGTGTTGACAAGAGGCAATAATTATCATAACCAAGATTGATAGCTACACATTAATTAGTCTCATTATAAAACAGAAATAATTTCTTAATAGAAGACTCCTTATATAAGAAGCAACAAGGCTAAACATATGTTGAATTTGAACCAACAAATACAAATGTTAAACAAGGTCGAACTTGCTGGCATTAAGAAAATCAAATGGAACCACAAGGAAAAGAGAGAAAGTGCATGTAATGTACTAAAAATTGATACTTGACATAAACCTAAACAAGAGACATAGATAGTATCATACTTGACTCCTCTCGGTTTCGATACGTTTGGCAGGTGCTACCCAAACAAGACTATCGATATACTCCACAAGTTTACCTGCTTCACATTCTGGAAATGAAAAATCATTCTTCAAAATTTGAGCCTCTTCTGTAACTGGATCATACAACACAAGACGAGAAAACTGATCTTGAATAAGAAACTTGTTGGCTGATGTGAACCCAAACGGATATGTATCACCAATAAACTGTGAAAAGACATGGCGTTTCACCCATCCATAGTACTCCTCCATCACCCACACCACACATCCAACATCCTTATAACATGACATCACACAAAGCTTTCCCCCAAAACTCCTAAAAGAACCATTATGTGGTTATGATTTAGTGTAGAATCTGGAAGAGGTATCTCACGGAATGTCTCTGAACCGAAATCAAATGCCACTATCGTTTTTGTATCTTCCTTCCCATTCGTACAACCAAGCCAATGAAGATGCCCGTCATGGCCATCAGCACAAACAACATCGTTCTCATCAATCCATGTGATGTGTAATGGAAACCTTTCAGTGATTAACTTCCAGGAACCCTTTTTCATGCTATAAATCTCAACGTCCATCCACCATTTAACACGGAATCCATTGGCAAAAGCTGTAAGCTTCACAACTTTGTAATCATCAGTTTTTGGATCAAACCCAAACCGGAAAAAGATTTTGATCCAACCATAACCATCAGATGATACAGAATATGACGGAAGAGTTAGGATGGAAGAGAGTGAAGGGTTCCAAATCTGAATGATGGAATCACTGTAGGAAGAGCATATCAAGCCATTGACAGAATCAATAACTCTGATGCTTGTATGTGGAGATTCGGGGTTAGGTGGAAGTTTGATGAAACTACTGAGTTGGGGATTGGGGTTAACCGAGAGTTTGAAGCCATAATAATGGTCATCAGAGAAGTGAAAGAGAGTTTTATCTTTGTTAAAGATGGAATGATGGAGTTGGGTTTTTACAAAGGAGGATTTAGATAATAGGGAATTCCAAGATTTAGAGATGGATCTCATTTGAGCAAGCTGTTTGGCCAATAAGCGAATGAATATGTTTGATAAAAGCTCGTTTGGGAGGTTTTCAATAGTTGTTGGTTGTTGTGGTGAACCCATCATTGTTGCATTTTCGTTAATGAACTTTGAATCTTGTCTCAATGCTACTGTGCCAGTGCCCATGGTGCTACCTTTGTTGGCATCAGCAGGTGAATCAATCTGTTTCTCAAAAACCTCAAGAATATTGGTACCACATATTGCACTTGAAAATGTAATCATAGATTTGAGCTCAAAAGGAACAACAAAACCAACAAAAGAGGTGCATGAAAATATCACTCACTCTTGAAATTTCAGTAGCGGCAAGGAAGTTGTCAGAAGGTGACTCCTCGATGGTTCTTGAATGCAACAATGCTATCAAGTGTTGGGTTTCAGACCTGTAGTAGCAGTATATATATAACACATCACTAGTGACAAAATAGTATATTCCAAATAATGAATCACGATTAAATCTTGTCTAGATTATTATGAGATGGTAATCAAATTGATTCTCATTCCCTGTTGAAAACGTAAAATACAAGGAAATATATAGATTATGTACAGGGCTGTTGGGCCGTTTATAATAGAACTAATATTGGGCTAAGATATACACGGATACAATATACACTAACTTCCCCCCGCAATTTGATCTGGAGGGAAATGACGGGCGTTTAAACTGGAGCGAAACTCTATGAATAAATTGGTGGGTAGACCTTTGGTGAAGATATCGGCATACTGGGAGGCGGATGGAACATGAAGAACACGTATGTGGCCGAGAGCTACTTTGTCGCGAACAAAGTGAATGTCGATTTCGATGTGTTTCGTTCGTTGGTGTTGAACTGGGTTGGTTGACATGTAGACCGCATTGACGTTGTCACAATATACAATGGTTGCTTGTGGCGTAGGACAACGAAGTTCAAGAAGAAGATTCCGGAGCCAGGAGATTTCAGCAACAGTTTTGGCAACACCACGATACTCAGCCTCAGCGCTAGATCTGGAAATGGTGCCTTGTCTTTTGGAGGACCAAGAAATAAGGTTGTCTCCAAAAAATACACAGTATCCTGATGTGGAGCGTCTGGTTGCAGGGCATCCCCCCCAATCCACGTCAGAGTAGGAAATGAGAGATGAAGTGGGGGAGACGTATAGTTGAAGCCCATGATCAAGAGTACCCCGCACATAGCGAAGAATCCGTTTCAGAGCTTGAAGATGGGACTCGCGGGGATCATGCATGTATAAGCAAATTTGTTGAACTGCGAAAGTAATGTTAGGTCTAGTGAAAATGAGATACTGAAGTGTTCCTGCTCGACTGCGAAATAAAGTAGGGTCAGCTACGGGTGTGCCGGATGCGTCGAGTTTGTGGAGTGGTTCAGATGGAGTCCGACATGGATTACAATTTTGCATGTTTGCTCGATCTAAAATCTCATAGGCATACTTCTGTTGAGAGAGGAAAAGACCTGTGGAAGATCGGACAGCAGAGATGCCCAAAAAATAGTTAAGTGGTCCAAGATCTGTCATGGAAAACTCACTGCTAAGTTTGGCAATAATTTGCTGCAAGAGAGATGTAGAAGAAGCTGTCAGTATGATGTCGTCAACATACAGTAATAAATATGTGGTTGCACCAGCTGAGTGAAGAATGAAAAATGACGGGTCAGTGCGACTGTGGTGAAAACCAATGGATGTGGCATGATGGGCAATACAGTGGAACCATGCCCTAGGAGCCTGCTTGAGACCATAAAGGGATCTCTGAAGACGACATACGTGATCAGGAAATTTAGTATCTTTGAAGCCCGGAGGTTGGAACATATATACGGTTTCCTGTAAGTGGCCGTGAAGAAATGCATTCTTTACATCAAGCTGATGAATCGGCCAGTGTCTTGAGACAACAATGCTGAGAACTGTGCGTATGGTGGCCGGTTTGACAACCGGGCTGAATGTCTCATCGCAGTCGATGCCTTGTTGTTGACTACAACCATTCGCTACAAGTCTTGCTTTGTAGCGAGAGAGAGAACCATCTGCATTAAATTTGTGGCGAAAAAGCCACATAGACCTGACAATATTAACCCCTTGGGGTCTGGGGACAAGGGTCCAAGTCCTGTTCGAGATAAGGGCATTGTACTCATCAAGCATAGCCTGACGCCAGTTAGGGTCCTTAATGTAATTCTATGAATCTTGATGATCTTATTGATATGAGGAGCCCTCAATATATACAGCAGGAATAGGAGAGATTACAGGGATATACAAAGAGATATTCTAGGAAATTGCTAATCACAATCAATTTACAATAAATACAAATATATATGGAGATATGTTATGTTCTACTAATAGTCCTCCGCAGTCGAAACTATAGCTGGTCGGATGGAGAGACTGGATCGGAAGCGAGTGAAAAGTTGACGAGGTAATCCCTTTGTGAAGATATCAGCATATTGGTAATCTGCCGGAACATGGAGAACTCGAAGAGAACCCATGCGAACTTTTTCTCATACAAAGTAAATATCAATTTCAACATGTTTTGTGCGTTGGTGTTGGGTTTTGTGTGAGATAAACGGCTGAGAGATTGTCACAATAAATGATTGTGGCTTGGCGTACTGGAAGGTGTAACTCGAGAAGCAAGTTTCGTATCCAAGTTGTTTCAGCTGCAGTGTTTGTGACCCCTTTGTATTCTGCCTCAGCACTAGAACGAGAAATTGTGGGTTGACGTTTAGATGACCAAGAGACCAAGTTATCACCGAGGAAGACACAGTAGCCAGAAGTGGAGCGTCGGGAATCCGGGCACCCTCCCCAATCTGCATCAGAATACACAGTAAGTTTGGCAGATTTAGAAGGAGTGATGTGTAGACCGTGGTTGCTGGTTCCTTTGAGATACCGCAGAATGCGTTTGAGAAAATTGAAGTGTGGTTCACGTGGATTATGCATGAAGAGACACACTTGTTGGACAGCATATGCCATATCTGGTTGTGTGAAAGTGAGATATTGGAGAGCACCAGCTAAGCTGCGGTAGAGAGAGGGGTCGGACATTGGTTGGCCAGCAGTGAGGCTAAGCTTGGAGCCCGTGTCGGCAGGAGTGGTACTTGGTTTGCAGTTTTGCATGTTGGCACGTGTTAAGATGTTGTTGATGTATTGAGCTTGAGAGAGAAAGAGACCACCATTTTGATGTTGAACTTGGATGCCGAGGAAGTGATGAAGTTGGCCGAGGTCAGTCATAGCAAATTCTTTAGACAATAGGCCAATGACACGCCGAAGAAGGGATTCACTTGAGGCAGTGAGGACGATGTCATCTACATACAATAAAAGATATGCCATTTGGTGTCCAAGCTTGTAGACAAAAAGGGAGTTGTCACTGGTGGTGCTTTTAAATCCACATGTTTGGATGAATGTGTTGGATTAGTGTCTAAGTCCATAACTATTTTGGTATGTACTTGACCCGATGGTGCATGGTCCTTTTGGGTTGCCTTCACCAAAGCAACTTGATTGGAGAAATAAATAAAGAGAGAGAGGTTATTATGATTTATTAATATGTTATAAGAATAATATATTAAAGGAGAAATCATATTTGTTTAATTAATATTGGTCAATAATTAATTAAGAATTATTTTGTGATCAAGTGTAATTAATTAAACTAGAGGGGCTGAATTGTAATTATGTGATAGTTACAAAATAAGGTAAGGATTATCTTATATATATGGTGAACGAATTTGAGGTGTAAATCCCTTAGAATTTGACTAGGATAAGGGTTTCTAGGACTTATCTTATGGTTGCTTGGTGGACAAGCAACTAGATAAGGATAATGACTAAAACCTTAATCTTTACACCTATATAAACCCCCTAAGGCTCATGAATTCGTCTAAGCCTTCCCAAGAGATCCTAAGGACGAATTCCTACCTCCCTCCTCTCTCTTTATACCTTCTCCACTTGCTTATGGTGTTTGTAAGCCATTAGAGGAGTGACACTTGTGACTCTCAGCTTTCCAAGGTCAATTCAAGGAGGAATTGGATTGTTATTACTATATAACAATCAAGGTATGTTCTTAAACCTAATTACATGTGAATTCTGATTTCCATATGCTAGAATTAGGGTATATAGTCTTGGATTCAAAGTATGTACAATAGAGAAACCTAGATCCGAGCTTTAGGGTTTGTATGAGCACATAGGATGTCTTATGACCAAAACCCATCAGTGGTATCAGAGCCATGATTGGTTTCTATTGTATTGATGCTTGATGTAACTGAAAATCGTGTTTTGGCCTCACTGTTCGACCTGACTCGGCGAGTCACTCTTGGATTCGGCGAGTCAGCCCTACTCGGCGAGTTCCAGAGGGTGACTCGGCGAGTCGGTGCGTCAGATAGTGCTTATCTCGGGATTTGTTGCTGTTTTTGCATTGGGATAATTACTTAATCATGTTAGATTAATATTAATCCGATTATATGATATATTTGACTATATTTTAATCTAATCGAAGATATTTATCAATTAATAAGATAATTGTTTCCTTATAAGATAATTGATTAATTATTTTAAGTAAATTGATAAATTATTTTGCAAGAAATCATCAAATATGGATAATTATGTGATTAAATGTTAATTTGAATTATTTGTTATTTGATCCTTGTTGTTATGAAAAATTTTATATTTTGCCCTTTAGGTTTTATAGTTTAAATTTGAACCCCAAAAGTTTTGTTGTTTTGAAATTTAAATAGCTAAAACCCTAATGTTTTTGAAAAATGTTTCAAAACTTGCCCTCAAGTTTTGGAATTTAAAAGTTGATTAAAAGTTTAATTAGGAATGTTAAATTCTAAAACTCTAGTATTGTTTTGAAAAGGTTCAAATCACACCCTTATGGTTTTATTAACTAATTAAGGTGTATAATTAAAGAGGTTTAATAAATCCATAAAAGTTTAGGTTTACAATTTAATTGAATTAAAAGTATAATTGTTAAATTAGACCACATAGTATTTTAAAAGTGTTAAAATACACCCTATACTATATATACATATATATATATATATATATATATATATATATATATATATATATATATAACATTAAAAGTCTAACATTATATATATGTATGAGTAAAAGTCAGTCTTACCGTTAGTAGGCCTCATTCACGAAGCTGGTCTATAAGGGGTGTTTAAGGAAATTGCCTATAAAATGGCGATTGAATGGGTATCCACTCTTACCTACCGCACTCTTGACTAGTGGAGGGTCGTTAGCCAAATGGGTAGGATAGGACGAAACCTTCTATTATAAGTATAATGAAATATAAAAGTAACTAAATATTTTCATAAAATTCCCAATCTTAGTTACTTAGGCAAAAGTGAATTGATGCAATTCCATGAAATTACACTTTGTGCCCTTGCGAAGACGTTAGTGGAGCGTGTGTGGTTTATCGGCACACTAATTGGTTCTAAGCAAAGGGAGCAAAGGGTGACACAATGTTTTTCATAGTTCGGTGGAGCGTGTGTGGTTTACCGGCACATCAAATAGGTGACTGTAACATGTGAGGGCACCATGTAGTTTGCATGGTTATTCACACCCGCTTTGTGATCCTCGGCATCCCAGTCACAAACTAGAGGGGCATATCGAGATTTAAACATGCCATTGAAAGTTCAATGAATCTCAAAGGATCTAGGAATTTTCATAGATTTAAAACTTAAATTTCCTTTTCGTTTTTCATGGTGGAAATTAGTGAATCGTCATTCACTTACCTTCAAATATTCTGCAATTAGGGTTACGGCATCCCTCTCCCGAGTTGTAGAATATTGTGTTGGGTCCTAGCCTTAGTATCTCATTTGGGTGATTTACTAAGGACTCAATCTAAGTGTTATGTTTTATAATAATCATCATGATAGTGGGAGCATAAATGTTATGATTGTATGATTATTAAGGAAAGTATTGCAAGGTTAGCAATATTAATTATAGAAAACATGAGTCATACTTCGCAAAGTCGCAATAGTTGAAGAGTTGTTTTACTATAATTAAGGGAGAGAATATTATGCTTCATTTCAAATCTAAAGGTTTAGGTTGAGAAATGTTAATAAAATTTAGTCAAAGGTACAAAGTGTGTTCTTAAAATTTCGATTATGATTACGACATCCCTCTTCACAATTCGAATTTTGAGAACATAGCAAATAAAACATTATGCGTCGTGTCCCATACGCTTCGGGTATAGGATCGATTGCAAATGCTTTAATGTTTGACCATTCTAAAATTTTCCAAATGTCGAGCGCATTTAGAGGGAAAAGGGACTAGAATTGGTTTTGACTAAAATAATTAAACAACTATCAAAGGACAATCCAAGTTCGACGAGGATTGGTCGCTTGTGAGTAGTTGGAAGTATAGTATTGGAAAATATGGAAATGTTTCCATATTGGATGGACCATATCGACATCATTACGAATAGATAAGATTCTATTAAGAATGAGTTGTCATATGGAACATATGGAAGTGTGTCCATATTGGGAATTGAATATTGAGAAATCTATGATTAGATTAGAAACTTCTATGCAAAAGGATGTTCAAAGAATGTACTTTGAGTGAGAGACATCACGTCTATGGAATTGTCTTGTAACAATCTCCGATAGAGGACTTTGTAATATCATTGGAAATAGTTTTTGTGACTTTGGTGCAGTGACATTACGAAAGGATAAGTTGCATAGAATGTTAGAATCTAGCATATTCTATAAGTAGCAAGAATTTGATATTCTTTAACTTATGGAAAAAGGATTTGGAGTTGAGAAATGAGAATGATTGGAAATGTGTTCAATATGATCTATTTCACAAAGTAAGAACCATAGGTAAACATTGTGTGCATGCTAGGAGCATGGGACAAGTGTTGTAATTCAAGTAAGAAGTTGATTACCCGGAACTACAAATAATGAGTAATCAATATGGTGATAAATAAAAGGTGTTTTATTTATGCTCAAAGGGTTGAGGCCATATGGGATTAGTATTATTCTTGTGTTTCACATTTGCATGTTTTGAATTCCAGAATAATTGAGTTTATTAAGAATAATCGAATTATTCAAACGGACCACAGTCATTCATATGTTGGAAGTAGATATGAATGAAGACTGTCGTGAATTGGTGTGTGGATTGTCTAGAAAAGTATTAGACATAAGCAAATGTTTGTTGCAACGTTCATGAGTGCTTACGAATATGATTTGAGCATTGGATTAAACCCACGCTCACTTGGATCACTCCATGAATTGTATCACGAGTGATTGGTGAGACGATAACATCTTATATTCTTGAAACCGAGATGTGTGAGTTGTATCTTGCGAATCGGTTGCACATTGATAATATGTAAACGCACTAGTAACTTGGTGTTATAAAACATATTGTTGTGTGTGATTCGGTGCGTGAGTGCAAGCGAGCATTGTATCAAAGTTTATCCGTTCCTTTTATTCAAAGTAGGATAAAAGCGATATCTTTGGGCCCCTCGATGATTTAGTGATGACAAACGTAAATGCTCGGCCGGGCTAGGGCTAATTTGATTTGTTCAATTAGTCAGTCGTCATAAATCGGGAATCGGGATATAGTACAAAGAGAATGATTTGAAATCATATCTCATATGATATCTAGAATGGAGGAATATATGATCCCTTATCTAAGGACACGCGTATTTGATATGATCAGAGTTGACAGCGGCTTTGGAAAGCTACAATTGCAGATCGGGATCCGAAGTCATACGCAGAATAGTTATTAGACTTATCCAAGTGGGAGACTGTTGGATTAGTGTTTAAGTCCATAACTATTTTGGTATGTACTTGACCCGATGGTGCATGGTCCTTTTGGGTTGCCTTCACCAAAGCAACTTGATTGGAGAAATAAATAAAGAGAGAGAGGTTATTATGATTTATTAATATGTTATAAGAATAATATATTAAAGGAGAAATCATATTTGTTTAATTAATATTGGTCAATAATTAATTAAGAATTAATTTTGTGATCAAGTGTAATTAATTAAACTAGAGGGGCTGAATTGTAATTATGTGATAGTTACAAAATAAGGTAAGGATTATCTTATATATATGGTGAACGAATTTGAGGTGTAAATCCCTTAGAATTCGACTAGGATAAGGGTTTCTAGGACTTATCTTATGGTTGCTTGGTGGACAAGCAACTAGATAAGGATAATGACTAAAACCTTAATCTTTACACCTATATAAACCCCCTAAGGCTCATGAATTCGTCTAAGCCTTCCCAAGAGATCCTAAGGACGAATTCCTACCTCCCTCCTCTCTCTTTATACCTTCTCCACTTGCTTATGGTGTTTGTAAGCCATTAGAGGAGTGACACTTGTGACTCTCAGCTTTCCAAGGTCAATTCAAGGAGGAATTGGATTGTTATTACTATATAACAATCAAGGTATGTTCTTAAACCTAATTACATGTGAATTCTGATTTCCATATGCTAGAATTAGGGTATATAGTCTTGGATTCAAAGTATGTACAATAGAGAAACCTAGATCCGAGCTTTAGGGTTTGTATGAGCACATAGGATGTCTTATGACCAAAACCCATCAGAATGTTGCAAATCTTTGGTACCAAGCTCGTGGGGCCTGTTTAAGACCGTATAATGATTTCCATAAGCGGCAAACCTGTGTTGGGTTTTTGGTATCGACAAACCCGGGTGGCTGGAACATATAGATAGTTTCATTTAAGTTCCCATGTAGGAATGCATTCTTTACATCTAGCTGGTGAATAGGCCAAGATCGTGACACAACAAGGCTAAGAACTGTTCGTATCGTGGTGGGTTTTACGACAGGACTAAAGGTCTCATCACAGTCGACGCCTACTTGTTGGCTTTTCCCATTGATGACTAGGCGTGCTTTGTATCTTTCAAGAGTCCCATCGGCATGAAACTTGTGCCGAAATAGCCACATACAACGTATAACATGAGCATCGTTTGGTCGAGGCACTAGATCCCATGTGTGATTGTCTATTAAAGCCTTGTATTCGTTGGTCATAGCTGAGTGCCAGTTAGGATCAGATATTGCCATTTTATAGGATTTGGGTAGGGGAGAAATGGCTAGGTTAGTGGAAGTGGTGTGAAGGTTGAATGGGGTTTTAGGTTTTGTGATTCCGGCTTTGGAGCGTGTTGTCATGGTGTGGGTGGAGGTAGGAGGAGGGGGGTTTGATGGGGGATGTGGTGGCCGTCTGGAATATGTGATGGGGAAGGATGTGGCGTTTGTTGTGGATGGAGATATGGGATTTACTGGGGTTGTTTCAGGCGAATGATTTTCGTGTGGTTGAGTGGTTGTTGGAGCTTCAGTGTTGGGGCTGAGGTTGGGGTCGTGTGAAGGTGAAGAGGTAGGTTGAGTAGGGGATTGAGGAGTTTGATATATAATGGGTGAGGGATTGGTGTCTAGGAAGGAATAATTAGGTTGCGGGTTTGGAGTAGAGAAAGGGAATGATGTTTCGTTAAATGTGACGTGACGAGAAAGGAGGATCTTGCCGGTGGATAAGTCAAGGTATCGATAACCCCGATAGTTGGCCGGGTATCCGAGGAACACACAGGCGGTGGATTTAGGGAAGAGTTTATGTGGGCGGGTGGCAGTGAGGTTGGGGTAGCATGCACAGCCGAAGACCCGTAGGTGGTCATATGTAGGGTGTTTTTGGTAGAGTGCCGAAGTTGGAGTGTGGAAGTTGAGTAGTTTGGTGGGTAAGATGTTGTGAAGGTAGGTAGCTGTATGGAGGGCGTCAACCCAAAATGTAGGTGGGAGGGAAGCATGGGTAAGAAGAGTGAGCATGAGTTCGTTGATACGGCGAATCATGCGTTCGGCTTTCCCATTTTGTTGGGAGGTGTGTGGGCAAGAGAAGCGGATATGAAGGCCGGTGGTTGAGGCGAATTGGTGGAAGTGGTGGTTGTCAAATTCGCCTCTTTTGTCACACTGGAAAGTTTTTATATGTTTGTGGAATTGTGTTTGGATGAATTTGTGAAAGTGTTTGAATTTGTCATAGGTTTCAGATTTAAATATTAAAGGAAAGACCCATGTATAGTGTGTGTGGTCATCAATAATTAGAAGATAATATTTATGGCCACTTTTGCTTGGTAAGGGAGAGGTCCATAAGTCGGCATGGATGAGATCAAATGGTTGAAGTGTGGTTGATGTGGAGTCAGTGAATGGGAGTCTTTTGTGTTTGGCTAGTTGACATGAGTTACATACAAATGAATGATCAAGTTTATTGCAAGAAATAATTTTATTAGAACTAAGGAAGTCCATTACATGATGGCCCGAATGTCCGAGTCTGTTATGCCAAAACAAGGAGTTAGAGGAAACAAAAAAAGATAAATTTGTTGGAGCATTGATTGGGTAAAGATCCCCGGAGCTATTGTGCCTCGTCAGTAGTTTCCCACTCTTGTAGTCTGTCACAGATAAACCATAAGGTTCAAATTCGACAGATACGAGATTATCTCGGGTGAATTTACGAACGGAAACGAGGTTTTTAATTATACCGGGTGTGTGTAAAATGTCTTTAAGGTGGATGGGCTTAGTGGGGTAGGGTAAGGTCGAATGACCTGATCCTAATACCGGCACTCGATTTCCATTCCCAACAAAAACAAATTTAATAGATGACACAGAAGGGGTAGAAATTTTACCCGCATCAGCAGTAAGGTGAGTGCTGGCGCCTGTATCCATGTACCACTGATTGTCATTTGGCTCCAAAGTCATGGTGTTAAAAGCCGCTCCAAGTTTTGTTGGTTCAAGAGGATTGATATCTGTAAGATGAGCCTGCTGTGCATTGCTAGTCTGGTTATTGGGTTGTGATTTTGTGGGCTGTTCCATGGAGAAGCCCATCTGGGCATAGTTGGATAAGGACAAGGAGGTGTAGTCCACCAGGGGGCAGCAGCCCAATAAGGTATTTGTGAGGGATTGGGCCATTGAGATCTGGGTGGATTAGGTTGAGATCCACGCCGATTAGAAGAAGAGGTGTGTCGTTGATTTGAGGTTGGGTTGCCAGGTCGATGGGTAAAAGGACGTCGCTGTGGTTGTCGGCGATTTGGGGCAGAAGTATCACGCCGATTGGGATAATTGGGAGGGGGATTTGATGGCTCGTGGGTGACAGCAGCAGCGACCTCGGCAGGGGATAGAGAATCTCGAGCATGTTGATGTCGGTGCTTAAGCTGAAGCATAGAGCACGCAGTCTCCCATGGGGGCAGATTTTGATTGACAGACGCACCGACCGGGTCGTATTCAGTGGGAAGGCCTCGAACAAGCTGAAGTATGAGGCGTTTTTCATTCACCGGACAATCAACATCGTCGAGTTGATCAGCGAGTTCTTTCAATCTTTGACAATAATCTTCAAGAGAGGGCATCACACGAAGAGTCAAGTTGTTGAATTCGTGTTCAAGAGCAGCAGCCCTAGAACCTTTGTTATTGAGAAAAATATTATGTATTCTGATCAAAGCTTCGTAAGCTGTTGAATCTGGTTCAAGAACACGGGTGAGGAGATCGTCCGAGAGTGTCCCGTAGATCCATTGAAGAACAATGGCGTCAATCTCAGACCAAGACTCATAGTCTTCATCTGTTTTGGCTGGGGGTGTGGTTCCATCAATGTGGGAGAGGACCTTGTATCCACGAGCATGAAGTTTGAAAAGCTTAACCCAAGAGGAGTAGGTTACCTTCTTTCCATCCAGGATTCTGACTTTGTTTTGAATGTTTGCAACAGTGTAAACGGGATGGATGATTTTGGTGGTGTTAGGATCGGTTTTGTCACCCATAGGGAAAGGGTAGTGACTTGTTGGGAGAGAAGGTGGAGACTACACAGCCGTAGCTGTTGCAGAAGGTTCAGAGACGGTACTTGGCTCTTAGCTCTGATACCATGTAATTCTATGAATCTTGATGATCTTATTGATATGAGGAGCCCTTAATATATACAGCAGGAATAGGAGAGATTACAGGGATATACAAAGAGATATTCAAGGAAATTGCTAATCACAATCATTTTACAATAAATACAAATATATATGGAGATATGTTATGTTCTACTAATACTTAATAGCCTGTAGATGTGACGAGGGGACAGGGGAGAGAGAAGAGGTGTGGAGATTTAACTTTTGGATGGGTTTTACAATACCATTACGGGATCGAGTGGTCATGGAATGTGTACGAGGAGGAGGTATATTGGTGTTATGATCTGAGGATTCAGTAGGAGATGGAGGGTGCTCAGTTTGAGAAGTAGAGGGAGAGAGGGGAGGAGGTTCAGAGGGGGGGTTTGATGGGGTAGGGTCGGGTGTAGCGGTGTTTGGGTGAGGGAATAATTTAGAGCGGAAGTATGGTGAAGGATCAGAAGTGTCATCAAGGAAAGAGTAGGATGGAGAGTCATTTGGTGATACTGCTTTGAAAGGAAAGATATTTTCATCAAAGGTGACATGACGAGATATAATGATGGTGCGAGAGTTGAGGTCGAGACATCGAAAACCTCGATGGTGAGATGGATACCCAAGAAACACACACGGTAAGGATCTAGGGGATAGTTTGTGAGAGGTGGTGATGTGAGGGAAACAAAGACATCCAAAAGTTTTGAGATGGTTATAAGTGGGATGTTGTTGGAGTAGTCGGTATGTGGGTGTGTCATTTTGAATGGAGGTGGAAGGTAGAATATTTAAGAGATGAGTTGCCATGTGGAGTGCTTCGACCCAATAGGTGGGTGGTAGATGGGCTTGGAATAGTAGAGTACGTATGATGTTATTGATTGAGCGAAGCATACGTTTAGATTTTCCGTTTTGTTGGGATGTATGAGGGCATGAAAAACGAAAGTTGATTCTATGTGTGGCAAAGAAATCATGAAATTGTTTATTGTTGTATTCCCCCCCCCCCCCTTATCACATTGGAAGGATTTGATGGTGGTGTTGAATTGGTTTTTGATATATGTGAAAAATTCAAGAAATTTGGAGTAAATGTCAGATTTTTGTTTTAATGGGTACACCCAAAGATAGTGAGAGTAGTGGTCAAGAAAGATAACATAATATTTTAAACCACTTATACTAGTAATAGGAGAGGTCCAAACATCAGAGTGTATAATGTCAAATGCATGAGAAACAATAGAATTAGAAGAACTAAATGGAAGTTTGACATGTTTTCAGACAAGCATGACACAAAGAAGTAAAGTCATTTTTATTACATGGAATCAATTTATTGGATAAAAGAAATTGTAAAACATGGCTGCCATGATGACCAAGGCGTTGGTGCCAAACGGAAGAGCTTGTGGAAACGAGAGCTTAAGGAGTTTGAGGTAGAACCGAGTAGAGCGGACCATCATTGTCACATCGGATTAGGGGTAGACGAGTCCTGTAATCCTTGACAGTAAAACCAAATTCATCAAATTCAATAGAGCATTTATTTTGATGAGTGAATTTGCGTACAAAAATTAGATTTTTGATGATTGAAGGTGTAATGAGGACATTGTTTAGATAAAGAGGACGATGGTTGTTTTGTATAGGAAATAAGGTATGGCCGGTCGCAACTACATGTATTTTGGTCCCATCACCAACTAGGATATTATGACAAGTATTCTTATCAAAAAAGGATTGGAGTATCCCTTGGTTGGCATGAACGTGGTCCGTTGCACCCGTGTCCATAATCCATTCGCCCGACTCTTGAAGAGACATGAAGCTAAATAATTGTGGAAGGTCTGTGGGCTATTGTTCGGTCCCAAACCAGGCCCACGGTGGTGTTATTGGAGCATTTATGTGTTGGGCTGGTGCAGAGGAAGTGGCAGCTAGATAGGCTTGTGCAACAGGTAGGTGAGGCCATGAAGGAGGTGGGCCAAGAAGGCCTGGAGCCTGTTGCCGTGAGTTGGCAGCCCAATAAGGAGTATTGCTGGGGCGATGCTGTTGAGTCCAAGGGAATTGGAAGCTTAAGAGCTTTCAAGCTTGCACTTCGTTCAAAATGTTGATAGAGGTTTAGAGACAACACGAATTCGATTTGAGGAGCTGTGGTTATTAGTCATTCTTCACTAGATATTTTTCAGAGTGTTTCTCTTTTCTCTCTCAGTTTTAGGGTTTCTGTATTACGATTGGATTATTGTTCTTGTGTGTTGTTTTAGTTGTTTACAGATTAGGATGTGTGATTGTTGAGAGAGTAGATTAGGTAATTTGTAGTGAGGTTTCGTTGTAAGTATCTGAAAAGCATCTGCCTATTTGTCCTAAATTGATATAATAGATGATGATGTTGGGAAATTGTGATTCTAAGTTTTTTTACATGGTATTAGAGCTTTAGGGCTTCAATTGGTGGTAGACGATCTTGTTCATCGAGGTAATCGTTTTTCCGTTATTTTTTGTTAAGATTCTTTGTAGATCGTTATAGTTGAGTTTGAACTAGGGTTTCTTTTGAGATCTTGGTTACATTTACTCAACTGTGATCATCTAGGGTTCTTTTGGTTAATCCAAATCATTTTATGGTTATCGATTCTTTTAAGATCCTGGTACTGCGAGTTGTTTTGTGATTTTGCAGATCTGTCTCAAGTGGAGATCCTTGAGTGACTGGTATCGTTATCAAGTGGAGATCCTTGGTTGACGAATCAAAACTTCACTGCCGTAAGATCGATTAATCATGTTCTCTGAAATAACTCTAGTTAACGGATTTCATCACCGTTAAATGTCAAAGGAGAACGGAGTAACAGGAGTCGATCTGATTGATCTGTTCTTCATATAGCTCTGTGAGCGTTTCTTGTTCCCTTCTATTTGTTCTAGCTGTAGATGTGGAAGATCCTGTTTGTTTCTTGATTCATCTTTGTGTTGTTTGTTTTTTTTTTATTCTGTGATTCTTGTCTTGGGCCCCAACATACTGTGGTGACCATCTGGACATATAAGGATCACAGTGATCTGGTTGTTTTGGTTAATTTTGTGAGAACATTATGACTGATTCTCCTCCTGAAGGTAGTGGTTCAAAGGGTGATCCTGTGAACTACGATGATCCTCTGTATATACATCCGTCTGATAATACTGTAACTACAATTGTGAGTTTTAAACTAACTGGGACTGATAACTTTCATATATGGCATAACTTTATGATAAGGAGTCTTAAGGCTAGAAACAAATTAGGGTTTGTGGAAGGTACTGTAAAAAAGGACTCTAGTGATGAACCTAAATCTTTAAAATGGGAACATGCTAATGTTGTAGTATGTTCTTGGATTCTTGGGTATTTGTCTGAGTCAATCTATTATGGACATGCATATTCAAAGAGTGTTGTAGATATATGGAATGAACTCTTTGAAACATATAACAAGGCTGATGGGTCTGTTATTTTTAATGTACATCAACATATTAATTCACTTAAACAGGATGGTTCTTCTTTGTCTGAATATTATAATAAACTTGACACTCTTTGGAAAGAATTTGATGGTCTTATAAATCTTTCTAAATGTACTTGTGATGCTGCTATTAAATATAATGATCATTCTAAACTTATGAAATTAATGCAGTTCTTGAGTGGTCTTGATGATTCTTTTAATAAAGTTAAAAGTCATATTCTTCTAATGGATCATCTTCCTAATATTAAAACAACTTTTTCAATTGTGTCTAGAGAGGAATCTCATCAGAAGAATGGGGCTTTAACTTCTGTTTCTAATGTGTCTAAAACTTAGTCATCTGCTTTTAATAGTAGATTTAATGATAGAAAAGGTCAAAATCAAAATTCTAATAAAGGAAGAAATCAAATTTTACAGTGTAAGAATTGTGGTCTTAAGGGACATCTTATTGAAAGGTGTTATAAGCTAATTGGTTATCCAAAAGATTTTAAGTCTAGGACTGAGTCTAATAGTGAAAATTTAAGAAATCAGAATAAAACCTTTTCTATTAATTCTTCTTCTGTCTCTTCTAGTAGCCCTTCTTCTTCTAGTGTTTCTGGAAATGGTGGACCTTATTCATTCACGAGTGAGCAGTACAATAAGCTTTTGAGTCTTATTAATGAGAGGTCTTCTGCATCTGAGGATACTTCTGTCAGTGCTAATATGGTAGGTATCTCTTTTTTTTAAGTCATGTCATTCTACTGTAGGTCATCAAAAGTGGGTTGTTGACTCAGGTGCAAATCAACACATGATTTCATCTGAGTCTCTTTTGCAAGACACTGTTGATGTATCTAAATTAAATTTGCTTGTTGATCATCCAAATGGTTCTTTTGCTAAGATTAAAAAAAATTGGAAACTTGCAGTTTTCTGAAAACTTAACATTGTTTGATGTTTTTGTTGTTCCTGATTTTGATGTGAATCTTCTTTCTATTCACAAATTGTGTAAGGACACAAATTGTGAAGTTGTGTTTAATGAAAATTCTTGTAAAGTTCAGGGTTTACAATCAAAGAAGGTTGTGGAGAGTGGTAGAGAGTCTGGGGGATTGTATTATCTAGATGCTTTTCCCTCAGGTATTAGTTCTTGCAATCTTGTTAAGTGTTGTATTTCTAAACTTACTTGGCACAGTAGGCTAGGTCATCCTGCTGAACAAACACTTTTTTCTTTAAAAAATACTCTTAATTTTGATAATTCATCTCTTCCTCCTTGTGATATTTGTCATAAAGCTAAGCAGACACATAAATCTTTTTCCCTAAGTGTTCATAACTCTACTCAGCTTGGAGAATTAATTCATTTAGATGTATGGGGTCCTTATAGAGTGTCTACTAGAGAAGGCTTTAGGTTTTTTCTGACTATTGTGGATGATTTCACAAGGGTTACTTGGGTTTATCTTTTAAAATATAAGGATGAAGTTTATAGTTGGTTTACTTTGTTTTTTAATATTTTGTTAACTCAGTTTGATGCTAAAATTAAAATTGTTCATTCTGATAATGGTACAGAGTTTTTAAATCATAAAATGAAGTCTTTTTTTGAGCATAATGGGATCATTCATCAAACTTCATGTGTTTATACACCACAGCAAAATGGGGTTGTAGAAAGGAAACATAGGCACATTCTTAATGTTACTAGGTCTTTACTCTTTCAATTTGGTCTTCCTATAAAGTATTGGGGAGAGGCTATTTTAACTTATGTTTTCTTAATTAACAGAATACCAACTTCAGTTTTAAAAGGTCGTTCTCCTTATGAACTTGTTTTTAAGAAGTTACATGTTTTTGATCATTTAAGGGTCTTTGGTTGCCTTTGTTTTGCTACTAAACTTAATAATCATGATAAGTTTTTTGAACGTGCTGAAAAATGTGTTTTACTTGGTTATTCTTCTGAGAAAAAAGGTTATAAGCTGTTGAGTCTTGATACAAATTCTATTTTTGTTTCCAGAGATGTGAAGTTTTATGAATCAGTTTTTCCATATAAGCTAAAGTCAACAACTGTTGATGATCAGTTTGATATTAAAATTTCAGTAGACCCTTTTTCCTATGATGATAAATCTAATTCTGAATATGTGAATGATTTGATTGATTTAAATGACCTGAGTGTTAACCATCAGATGAATGATTCTAATGCAGCTCAGATTCTGGATGAAACTTTTTTTTGATACTACATTAGATAGTAATAATCAGACTAGCGAGGTATCTGAATCTTCATCTGATAGGAAAGTAGTCATTTAGACTCATTGCCTTTTCTAGGACAATCAATAGGAGCATCTAGATCTAGAAGAGAGTCACGAATGCCTGTTAAGTTTAATGATTATATAGTTGAAGGTAGGCATAAATATGGAATTGAACATACTTTAAATTACTCTGTTCTTAGTACAGAGAATAATTGTTTTGTTCTAATCTATTATAATAAATGAAGGGTTTTTTTGCCACATGTCCTCTTCTTATTCATTTGGACACATGTCATTTTCTAGAATTTTTAAATTTTTTATTTTCCACTTGTCATTTTATTGTATTTTTCATTTTATTAAATTAAAATTCCACATTTAATGTGTAAGGTAGTATATATGTAAAGTACTGATTAGAAAAAGTTTATATATGTAATGTATTCAATACATTAAAGTTTCATTAATTTTAATAATTCAAAATTTTCTCATTTTTCTTATAAATTCAAACTTTTCAAATTGTTAAAATTTTATATTTATTTTTTTTAAGTAAACCCATGTAATACATGGGTCTCACACCTAGTCTTAATAAAACAATAGAACCAAAATTTTTTGAAGAAGCATCTAAGGACCCAAATTGAGTTGAGGCAATGAATAATGAAATGGAAGCTTTATATTGCAATCATACTTGGGATATTGTAGAACTTCCTAAAAAACGAAAACCAATAGGTTGTAAATGAGTTTATAGAATTAAATATAAACCTAATGGAGAAGTAGAAAGATATAAGGCTCGTCTTGTAGCTAAAGATTATATTCAAAAGGAAGAGATTGATTATCAGGAAACATTTTCTCATGTGGCAAAAATAGTTACTGTTCGTATAGTTATTTCTTTGTCTGTAAATAAATCTTAGCCTTTGTATCAGTTAGATATCAATAATGCTTTTCTTTATGAGGATTTAGTTGAAGATGTGTGTATGAAATTACCTCAAGGGTATCATACTATAGGTGATAATAGAGTGTGTAAATTGGTTAAATCTTTATATGGGTTAAACAAGCTCCTAGAAAATGGAATGAAAAGCTGTGTTCTGAGTTGTTTAATTTTGGTTTTACTCAAAGCATAAATGATTATTCCTTGTTTGTTAAAAGGGATAATAATTCAGTTGTTGTTTTACTTGTTTATGTAGATGATATTATTTTAATAGGAAGTAGTGAAACTGAACTTGAAAATGTAAAGACTTTTTTAAATTCAAAATTTTTGATAAAAGATTTGGGTAAGTTGAGCTATTTTCTTGGTATTGAAGTTTTAAATACAAGTGAAGGTGTGTGTCTGAATCAGAGAAAATATTGTCTTGAACTTTTACATGAGTTTGGAATGTTAAGCTGTAAACCTGTTTCAACTCCTTTAGAGGCAAATTTTGTCCCTAAAAGAAGTTGTGATAACAGTGATCCTTTACTTGAAAATGTTAGTGAGTTTCAAAAGTTAATTGGAAAACTTATATATCTGACTATTACAAGACCAAATATATCTTATTATGTTCAGATTCTCAGTCAGTTTATGCACAAGCCACATAAATCACATTTAAATATAGCATTCAGACTACTTCGATACTTGAAAGGTAGTTATGGGAAAGGTATTTCTATTGTTAAGTCAGAAAGTTATGACTTAATTGGTTATGTAGATGCAGATTGAGCAAAGTGTCTTAATTCAAGAAAATCTGTTACTGGATATTTAGTTTTTTTTTTTTTTTGGTAATTCGTTGATTTCTTGGAAAAGTAAAAAAAAACAAGCTACTGTATCCAGGTCTTCTACAGAATCTGAATATAGAGCTTTAGGTTCTATTGCTTGTGAAATTATTTGGGTTTTAAAATTGTTGTTTGATTTAGGAATAAAAAGTTTAATTCCTGTAAAAGTGTTTTGTGACAATGAGTCTGCTATTAAGTTAGCATTGAATCCTGTGTTTCATGAGAAAACAAAACATTTTGAAATTGATTTGCACTTTATTAGAGAGAAAATTGCAAATGGTGTTTTGGAAGTAGAAAAAAAAAGTTCTTGAGCTGATATTTTGACAAAATTTTTTAGTATTTCACAACATAATTAAATGAAATTGGTTTAATTAATCCTTTTAATAAAAATTAATATCTTCCTTAAATGTCAAGTTTGATGAGGGGTGTTAAATATTATGGTTATTACAAACTTGTCATTTCAGGAGTTGTGCAGGGTTTAAATGTAAAATATTGAAGTTATAAGCTATTAGTTTCTAACTTTGGATCGGTTGTGTCATCTGGTTAAACATGATGGGTTGAAGTGTAAGTGTAGCTGGATCAGATGGGTTAGCGCGAGGATTCTGTGTGATCCATTGACCCAAAGTATAAGATTTGAGGAGCTGTGGTTATTAGTCATTCTTCACTAGATATTTTTCAGAGTGTTTCTCTTTTCTCTCTCAGTTTTAGGGTTTCTGTATTACGATTGGATTATTGTTCTTGTGTGTTGCCTTGATCGTTGTAGATTAGGATGTGTGATTGTTAAGAGAGAGTAGATTAGGTAATTTGTAGTGAGGTTTCGTTGTAAGTATCTAAAAACCATCTCTCTCTCTATTTGTCCTAAATTGATATAATAGATGATGATGTTGGGAAATTGTGTTTCTAAGTTTTTTTTTTTACAGTTTTGCAATAACATTTTTAGAAACCTTGTAAATAGAGAAAAGATAGGATCCAAGGCTACCAAGAACCGACCTAATAACGTCAAACGTCCACCAATGGAGAGAGTTCTCGCTTTCCACATCAAAAGTTTTTTGTTAAATTTTGTCCTGCATCATCCACCATCTCAGGTAAAGCACGTGCTACCCAAACGAGACAGTCTACATACTCCACAATTTTATCCTTGCCATATTCTCCATATGAACAATCATTCTCCAACATTTTAACCTCGTTTGCAATTGGGTCGTAAAAAACATGACAATTATAGGTATTTTTGGCAAGAAACTCATCGTGTAATGTGAATTCAAACGGATATGTATCATCATCAATAAACTGTGAAAAGACATGGCCATTCATGAACGATGATTCAACCACCTCATACTCATCCATCACCACGTCAAACACATCCATAAGAATCACACAATGCTTTTTATCCAAAACTCTTAAAGATTTCGAGCGGCCATATGTAGGATGTGGAAGAAGTATCACACGGAATGTCTTTGAACCCAAATCAAACGCCACTATTGTGTCTGAATTCCCACGAATACAAGTAAGCCAATGAACATGGACATCTGCGCAAACGATGTCGTCATCATGAATCCGTCTGACCCGCCATGGAAACCTTTGAGCGATGAACTCCCAGGAACCCTTTCTCATGCTGTAAATCTCCACTTGCAACCACTCATTAATGAAATGTGAAGGGTATCCATAGTGCCAATGGTGCTATCTTTGTAGGCGTTTGTAAGCTTAGCAGGTGACACAATCTCCTCTTCAAGATCCTGAAGACAATATACATAATAATATATGCTAAGAATTTGTGCTTCTTACAAATACCGAAAAGACGCGCACAAAACTATTACCGACTCTTGAAGTGAAAACAGCAGCATGGAAGTTATTCCTCTCGTTTCCATGTTTACGTTTTTTCAGAGAGCCAATTGTTGTTGATGCTTCAAGCCTTAAGTAAGAGATGGCGAACTGAAAGGAGGAGGCTTTGCTCCACCCCTTTCAACAACATCATTATCAGAAGTTCTTGAATGCAACAACGATATCAAGTGCTTGGTTTCAGACCTGTAGCAGCAACATATACAACAGATGAGTAGTGGCTGAATAATTAATTCTAGAAAATGAACCCTGTCTAGATGAAAAATACACTGTATATATAGATACTTTCATCAACATCAATTTACTTTTGTGGGACATATAATTCTAAAACAGTGCCAATCTTCGTCCATTTTGACTAAGTTTCTGCTCTCTCTTTTTTAGATTAAATTTCCAAGGAACATCAATATAGTAGCATTGCCAAGTTAACAATTGATTGATGCACTCATTATTTAATATCATAATAAATACTTCACTTGCAGTATCTAAAGGTTAAATAGTAAAATAGTCAATGATATAAACAAATAACCAATGATATGGGTTTCATAATTAAGATAGTAGGAATATTATAATCCACAAATTGTACAACTCTATATATAGGGACTATGAAGAGAAGTTAAGTATCATGCTTTATTTGATTATTATATATTTATATAAAGATTAAAGCGAGTACGTAGCATTGGGCCTCTTGAAAGCAACAGATTTTGTACTTTTTCATTTTCGATTTTAACCACTCACATGCACAAAGCTATGCAAACCATGGTATCTGGTACCTTTTGGTCTATGCAAATTATCCACAAAACCTGAGAAAACTTTAGGTCTACTCTGGTAGCAAAGCATGGCCTCAAGAAACTGAGAGCACCCATTTGGATTTAAACCTAAGGCCTAATGCTTCATGAAGCAAATACCGCTAAAACAACCCTTTTAAATTCAAATTTGTTGCTAGAAAATGTTTCAAAATGCATTTAGAAATAGGAAAATAATCCTGTCATCTAACCAAATTGCTTGACGTTTTAAAAATGCATGCTTATAAAGATATTTTGGAAGGTATAAAGGTGCAGCTAATAATAAGGAAACATGGGTCCACAAAGCACAATTGAGTGACTGTTAGCATAATCATAAGACCTATTATTTTTGGTATGCATATCATGTGAAAACAAATTGCAGCTTATTGACAAATGAGCACACCCTCAAGTTCAAATATGCAGCAAGAAGTAAAAATAATAAGAATAAAAAGTTCATCCCCACAGCATAAATAATAACAGTGTAGAATTAAAACAAAATAAAGACCAACCTAGAATCGGTTTTCTGTTTCAGCATTTGTTCAGTCTCTGATATCCCAATGGTAGCAGAATTCCCACGTTGATGAGTGCTCAGTTCTGATACTTCAGTTGAATTCTTCAATTCAGAAAATCAAAAGTGCATCAAAGTTAAAATGATTTCAACCAAAATGATTAGATAAAACATTGACACTACGCAGCATTAACGATCTCATAAAGAAAAAAAAAATACTACGACAAGAAACAATTTAAACAAGTCCCCTGCATCTGCTTTTGATGGTTTAGTTAATGACTCTCAAGTAAGGCCTTAAAACAATCAACAAATTGACAGGCAAGGTTTTGAAATAAGTTTTAGCCAACAACATAACTAGTTCTTAGTCACATATTCTGGATTAACTTATGAGAAAGATGTGTAGAGAGTGGATGTGTAAACTCAGGTGAACCAAATAGGGAAGTGACGTGTTCAAGAAATCTCACCCTAAAGGCTAAGTACTTCATGAACTCCATCTTTTGTCAACGTTCATCATTTTATGAGCAATAATAGATTATATTTGTTCATAGCTTCAAGTAAAAGGCATCCTAGTTCAACTCATGAGAGGATGACACTCAGTATTATAAGCAGTATATAGCATTTAGGATCAAACCAACAATACAAGTCATGAAGAGATAAAATCAAACACACAACAAATCATCAGCGTTTGAAATAAACAACTTACATTTTGCACTGCCTGCAGATCATTCTGAGGTTCTTCATTTAGATCTGGTCACATAAAAGCTTTTGTAAGGGGGAATACACATCATATGCAGAATTTCAAGTAAAGTGATACAAATGATATTTATTATGAATATCTTAAATCCCATTGCCACTTACATATAACCTAGTATGAAGACAATGATCCAACAATGGTCTAAATGAAGTAATAGTTACTGTACTCTAATGTGATGGTTTAACCAATGACAACTATGATTATGTTTCCTTTATTACATCATAAAAGCATCATATGCAATCCTAACGTGTTTTACTCTAATCTCTAATTATCTTATCAGTAAGCAATATTATCAAAACTAACAATCAGCACAACTCAGAAGTTTAAAAATCCAATCGCATGAATAACTATCCTCTTTTCCATGTTGGAACCCAGCGATAAAAAATGTAAATTTCAAGAATATTATTTACTCCAAGCAAGCGACTCAAGATCACAACAACGAGAAAGCATATTAAAAAAAATGAGAGATTAAATATAGTTATTTCATCCAACCAAAAAAAAGGTTTCTATGCAACTATGGACATGTGTCCATGACAAGTAGTACTACTCTCACATGGACCCATGCACGTCATCATTGCCATTTACGACTGACCTTGTATGAGATACAAAGTTCCATGACTACTTCATATGTTTAGAAATCCAACCAAAAATCTCTTAGATATCAGCTGGTTCACATAACTAAAAGGAGGACTGTAAGACCTCATGAAGTATAATGTGCGTATTCAAAGGGAGCGAAGAATTTAAGAGTTGTCATTCAATATAATACATTTACTTTTGATTTAAAGATGTGGATAGTTATAATGTCCTTTCAAATCCATCGATCGTTCCTTGGTTAATTGGAATCAGAAAAAGTCATTTTCTCGGTCATTGAAAACCAGTGTTCCACCTGGATAACTATATCATAGCTAGTGGAACAAGGTGCTATAACTATATGTTCAAATCAGATGTATTGGCTGTACTCTTTACTTTATCATTGTCGTGTCTACTATTACAAGGTGTGGAAGGAATAGTGAGCCTGTAATATGATTTTTTTAACAGCAAGTAACTTTATAATGAACAAGCTAGAAGGATTCAAGAATTACAAACAGTTCAACATTCCCAAAGGGGGGTATTCATTACACCAATCAGACAATTCTAAATGCTTGTAGGTGTCCTGATTGAAACCAGGGTTTGATATTTCGATGACATTTGGAGAGAAAACTAACATTAAAGCTTAATGTAAGGTGAGCTATATGCTCCAACTTGAGGATATTTTATCATGTGTTAGACCTGTGATTAGGTGATTCAAATCTTATTCATTTTATCTCCTTTTTTTTTTTTTTTTTTTTTTTTTTTTTTTTTTTTTTTTTTTTTTTTTTTTTTTAATTCTGCCTTGATTTCCTCTCTCTAAATCAAGGTTTTTCTTTCATAGCCTTGGTGTTGCTTCTTTGCAAAGCACTTGTCCATCAACACATGATGGTCATAGTCTGGTACCCCTATGTGTCTCTCTAAATCACTTGATGTCCTCCTATGTGTCTTTGCAAAGCACTTGATGTCCTCTCTCTAAATCAAGGTTTTTAATTCTGCCTTGATGTCCTCTCTCTAAATCAAGGTGAGCTATATGTTCCAATGTTCCAACATAGGGGTTTTAAGCCAAATTGACTGCACATCTGTGGCAAGTTGAGCATAATTCGAGTAATTGAAGTCTATATATGTTCCAACTTGATGAGGGTTACGTATAATGACAAAACATTATCAATTAAAAAGAATGTACGAACCATCCAAGGGAACAAGGAAAAAACCAAATACAAAGCCAAATTTGGATACAGCCGCAAATAGGCAAATAATTTATCTAACTGAGAGCAAAAGCATTAAACCTGGCAGGAAAGACCTCTTAAGGAACTTTTTTTCCGGCTCTATCGCCGTCGCCCACCGTCGCCATATTGAAGTTGAAAGATTGACTGAAATATGGCAGGTGAGAGAAAATTTTGGAACCGACTGGGGATATCAGGGTTTTTGTTACTTCTCCTCTAACGCGTATCAGCGTATGGAGTTAAAAAAGTTGGAACTTTTCTCCGGCTCCATCGCCATCGCCATCGCCATCGCCATATAGAAAGATTTACTGAAATTTGGCAGGTGAGACTTTTGGGAGACAAAATTTTGGAACTGATTTGGGATATCAGCGTTTTTGTTGATCCTCTAACGCGTATCAGCGTAAGGCGCAACATAAGTAGTTCGCAGTGTGAAATTGTGAATACAGGACAATTTACAGCCAATCAAATTTTATTATTTATAAAAATAATAAAATAAATTTTAAAGGGTAAATATGTCAATTTACATAATAGTCAAAGAAGTAATTAAAACAAATTGCCTGAAAGTATGCTAATTGATCTTTCCATAATCCACAATTGAAACTCACGTCTTACTCATTTCTTATTCTCAGTCTTACAATCATCGTATTATTGTTGTTATTGTTATGTTAATCGTCTGATAAATTCTTGTTATATATCATATTGTTCTGGAAACGATTTGATTCTTCTATTGATCCATATGGAGTGTTATACAGAAGACCACGGCCATGCTAATTTAGTTTCAAATCGGTGTCAACAATGTTATGTTGATTTCGATTCAATGCAAGATGGAATAGATTATACTTCTCATGAGAGTTCCTTCGATGACCAACATCATAGAATTAATGAAATTCCAAGTTTAATTTTCTACCCTTATTCGTAAATGTTAATTTCATTTTTTATTCCAGTTGTATACTTTATGTTAATTCATCATCATTTCCTTTTAGGAGATAATTGTGATAATTATGATAATATTGATGAAGATGCGAACGATTTCATGAGGATGATATCATTTCAATTGACAACGAGACATTGAGTTGATTTGATGATGATTACAGTGTCGATGAATTTAAAAATCAAGATAATGTTGACAGGTAATTCGGATTTTTATTATTTAATTAATATCAAAATGTTTTGTGTTAAGTAATCTATTATTGGTTGATACGCTCAATCACAATTTAAATTCATTGTTTTTTTTTTTTTTTTTTTTTTTTTTTTTTTTTTTTTTTTTTTTTTTTTTCTTCATGTAGATGTTAATCAATCTAATGATAATCATGAACATTCTAATCATCAGCATGTGATTACTAATGGAAAACAATATTGGATTCCAAAGGTACCTAATGAAGTTAAGCCAAAACTCAAAGGCCATTACAAGTCGTATGAAGATATAACAGATATGTATTACAAGTACGCTCTTGCAGCAAGTTTTGATGTTAGGAAAACAACGAATAGAAAAAATGTGCATGATATTATTAGATTGTGATACCTTGTGTGTAACAGACAAGTTCTTCCTAATACATGTCATGTTGATACATTGAACCCAAACAAAAGTAAGATTCAAAGAAGGACTGATAGTCGAAGGACCGGATGCAATGCACGTATCAGATTTAGTATGATAAAAGGAAGCTCTAAATGGTTGCTATATGAGTTTGTAGAGGAACACAATCATGAACTTATATCTCAAGATAACATGTTGTTTTCCTGATACCATAAACAACTTAATTCATGGAAGAAATCGTTCATTATCAGTCTTTCTAAGCAGAATGTTGGTGCCACCCAAGCTCACAGGCTCTTTAATGCTATTAATGGTGGATACAATATTATTGGACGCACAGTTCATTATTTTAAAATTTTGATGAAGGATTTTAATTGCTTCATAGGTGGAACTGATGACTAGCAGAACAAAAAAATGTTCCTAATTTTCATTCGAATTTAGAGTTTAAAATAAGCAACTCAACACTAAGCAAAGAGGATATCGAATCATACACATGGTTGTTGAAATCTTTTCTTAAAGCTTTTGGTAAACAACCAATATTGGTGTTATCTAATGATGAACCGACGATGAAAAACTCTATAGCCAAGGTTTTCCCAGAATTAATTCATAGGTTGTGTATGTGGCACATCACTTCCAAATTACGATTGAAGGTTACAAGCTTTTATTTAATAAGCTTTCAGTCAACATTGCATTCATTATGAATCATTTGTTATTTTTATTTTATATTTTGAAAAAAAATCTTTGATATTGCTTTTGTATCTCAAACATATAGTTCTACATTGAGTACTGGTGTATAATATTATTATACATTCAATAATATCAGTGTCGTTAGCCTTTATGTATTATGGACTGGATCAATGATTGTGACTTTTAACACTTTGCACATGTTTTCATTGTAAGGTATCATTGGATATTGTAAATGACTAGGAATTCAAGTTACAGCTCAAGTCATTGATATGGAATTCTAAGCTTGAAGAGAAAGATTTTGAACAGGGATGGCAAGCACTATTGGATGAACATGATCTTACCGATAGTACTTGGTTGAGGAGATTGTACAACTTGAGACATTTATGGATTCCTGCCTTTTTCAAAAGAGTTCGTATGTCAGGTCTCATGAGAACATCTCGTTCTGAGTGTCAAACCTCAGCCTTTCATCAAAACACTCATTATGGATCCACTCTAGTAAGCTTTATGTTTTCGTTTGAATTTGCCATGTAGAAGCAATGTTATACTCAATCCTCTTTGGACTTCAAAACAAAAGACAAATTTCCTAAAATGAGAACACCGTTTCCAATAGAAGAAAACGCTTCTCTATTCTACAAACATAAAGTGTTTAGACAGGTTCAGAACAAAATGTACATGTTAGTGACAACATGTTTCTCGTTAAATGACAACATCGTTGAGCATGTTCATGAGTTTCTGATAAAAGAATTTAGGCCGCATGGATCTTCCACCTCCAATCGACCTGAGTCGTGAATTGACAGCGATGATGATGTTGATAAATGGGATAAGCTACTAAGAGAGTCTATATATACAATATTAATTTAAACTCTGATATCATATTTTTTTTTGCACACTAAATTTTGCATATATATATATATATATATATATATATATATATATATATATATATATATATATAATTATTTTTGTTTGCAGGTTAAAATTGACAAGAAAGAAGACACATTCATTTGTAGTTGTATGAAGTTTGAACAATTTGGGATACTTTGTCGCCACATTTTTACTGCAATGAAATCCTACAACATCCAATTCATACCAACAAACTATCTTCTAAGGCGGTGGTAGAAGGATATTATTCCACTTGAATTGTTACGAAAACGTTTCCGATATTCAGATTTTGATGAGCATATTCAAAAAGTAGCAATCAACATATTTTCAATGGTTGATAATTGTCTGTCTTCTTTCTTTGAGCACCAACAAAAAAAGTCTCGAAGATTATTATGATGCAATTAAGAAATCAGAGACCAAGGTTTTGGATGGCGTTACTATCCATGAACGCCCAAACAAGTCAATGGACTTTGGAAATAGACTTGGTGTGTCGATACCCACAGATGTTCAAATTCAAACCCCCACTAGAATTAGGAACAAAGGGTATGGAACTAAAAAAAAGGATTAAAGGTGCTCAATAAATGTCGGCCCATAGATTATTATGACTAGGATGCTAGTTGTTTGTGTGACTTTTTCATGTATGATATTTGATATGTATACCAGGCGGGCCCGATGCCAAGCGGTGTCTGATGAGTATATTGTATGTTATTTATATTTGTGATTCTTGCATGTATTTATGTGTTTATATGTATACTGGGAGGGGTCCGATTCCAGGCAAGGCCTGATGAATGTGATGAGGCGGGGCCCATCTCATATTTCTGACAGATTGTAACATCCTGATTCGGATGGTCCATGATTAGGGTTCGTGGGCTACGAGTCGGGCATGAGGAAGTCTCGGGTTGTGGCGAGTTTCTAGAATCATAAAGCATCTCATCACCTTTCCGTAGGTATGAGGATCTTTGGAATCGGAGTTATATTAAAGAAGCTATGGAAGTTTGAAGATTTGGCAAGATGAACCCCTAAAGTGGAGAAGTGTGGCAGCGAAGTACGTTGGGCGTACGTTTGCGTATGCTTAGCATACAGATGCGCATGTTTCTTAAGCAAGAGCCACCTAGTACGCTGGGCATATTTGGGTCCATTTTAGTGTTTTTGGTCCCAAGCTTGAGGCTTTATGAGTTGATGCACTCCAAAGCTTAATAACCTATCCTTTTAAGTGTTTCTAGTGGTGGAGAACCATAAAAATAAGGTCTTGATCGTGTGAATCTACCCATGCATGAGTTATGAGCATTTTGGGTTAAGAAAGTAAGAGTTTTTATGTGTTGTGACCTTATCAGCCATGCAAAGGCTTAATGTCGATAACTTTATGGAGTAGGAGATGTTAGGAAGTCCATATCCAAGAGATGAGTTAAGGTCTTAACGGGTTAAGACCCAGAAATTGATTTAAGCAAAACTGAGAGTACGCTCAATGTAATCCTAGTACGCCCCGCGTACCCGATCAGAATTGTGCATGCTTGAGTACGCTGAGCGTACCAAAGGAGGTACGCCCCGCGTAACCCCTCTGTGGGCTTTTGGGCTAAGTGATGTTTTGGGCCTGGAGTTTGGGCTTCATGCATAGAGTCTTGGGCCAGCGGAGTGTATATATGTGCTTTGGGGCCGTTGGTTTAGGCTTGCCTTTTTGTTTGGTAATTGGGCCGTGTGAGGACTCAAAGGGCTTAGGGTATTAATGGGCTGTCAGGTGGTCTATCTTTAGACCCAATGAGTGAGAGGTTGGACTTAGCTCCTAATTGAGATTTATTGTGGGTTTGGCATAGAGTTAGAGTCCGGTACGTAGCAACAGTGATTATAGGAGCTGTTCTTCATCCGAGGTGAGTCTTCTCATTATACTTTACCTAGAGTGGTAATTAGAGTTATGTGATAGAGCATTTTGTATGTTATTTATATGATGTGATACACTGCATTATTTCTATGTGATTTATGTTGTGTATGTTCCAGAGTTTACAGAGTTAGGACCAGAGGGTCCACAGAGTTAGGACCAAAAGGTCCATAGAGTTAGGACCAGAGGGTCCACGGATTTATAGCCTTGAGTGGCTAATATGTGTTATATGTGGTATTTTGGGGAACTCACTAAGCTTCGTGCTTACCGTGTTATGTGTTATATGTATCAGGTTTTCTTATTTGGATCGCAGGATGGCACCGGCTTGATTGTACACACCAGAGAAAGAGTTAAGAAGATCATGAATTATCATTTTATTAAACATGGAGCTATTTGTGAAATATGTACTGAGAGTTATAATTTTTCAAAATAAAAATTGTTTTGAAATTTATGGTGTTACAAGTTGGTATCAGAGCCTTGGTTTGAGGGATTTGGATGCACCTTCGGGTATATCTGGACTTAAACTGAGGAATGGAGGAAAATTTTCAAAATAAATGATTTTTTTCTAAAAACGAGCAAGAGTTTATAAAAGAAAATCAGAAAGAGCAGTGTGTACAATCAGCCAGAGCCCGAACGGTGATTTCCCAAAATACCCTTACCTTATGTTTTATGAGATATTATGCATGTTAGAGATAGGCTAGGTATTTCATATATTAGAACTAGAGTGGCTTGATTTGTGATGTCTTAGCTTAGGAGTTGTTGTTATCTGTGATGCGCTTTCGAGTATGTGTTGAGTAAGAGTATCCAGCGGGAATCCTTGTAGAGAGGGATTTGAGTAGAGGAGTAATCTAGGAGAGATACCTAGATGAGCATTGGTAGAACCTACCGAGAGAGTAGCTAGATACCGCGGGAGGTAGAGTTGCAGAGTTCGGTGATATCTTTTGAGTATGAGTAGAGCTAGTGGAGTTATCACCTAGAGCGGGTTATATGTGGTTATTCGACGCCCGAATGTTGCTTGCTTCGAGATTTGTGGAACTCCCGATGATGGGAGTCAGCTACCAAGTAAATGTGACGATATTCAGGAGGTAGATGACTGGCATCATAAGGAGTTTCTCAGCAACTGATGGCGAAGAAATGTGAGAACCTAGGAAGAGCCTAGGAAGTGGCCTTAGTTAGGTGAGTACGCTGACAGAGTAGAGCATTTTGCTGGGGAGCGAGCACGCGTGTTGAGATTGGTGAAGAGGAAGTTGAGTAGCTACTTAGGGAATATGGAGTGGTCCGTGTAGAGAGTATGGGTAGATGTGGCAGGTAGTATGGGCCCGTACTACTGAAAGCAGAGGACCCATACTCGATGCAGGGAGTATCCCAGAGGTTCTAAGTAGTAGATCGAGAGGTGATGCCATGGTTCGAGTACCATGATTAGTAGCAGATTGAGAGGTGATGTCATGGTTCGAGTACCATGATTAGTAGCAGATCGAGAGGTGATGTCATGGCTCGAGTACCATGATTAGTAGCAGATCGAGAGGTGACGCCATGTTTCGAGTACCATGATTAGTAGCAGAACGATGGGTGATGTCATGGTTCGAGTACCATGATTGGAAGCAGATCGAGAGGTGATGCCATGGTTCGAGTACCATGATTGGTGGCAGATTGAGAGGAGACATCGTGGTTCGAGTACCATGATATGTGACGGTTAGTGCTTTTGGTTTTTACCGATTATTCCGCGGTGATTATCTAGACCAAGGTCGGATGTGAAAGAGTATGGGTCCAGAAGGCCAGGATGAACGAGTTTTAGTGGAGCATCCCTTGATAGGGAAATTGAGTTAGCTCCGAGGGATTGCTGGTGATATGCCAGAAGAGTCGCAAGACTCAGAATTGAGCAGGGACGGTGCGTTATGGAAGAGTACGGTCTGAGCTGGGTAGCCAACCGATAGTAGAGACGTCACCTTTGTGACCTGAGTAGTGCTATCTTAGTTCCTAAGGGATACGTATGAGGTGTTGAGATTTTGGTTTCTGAGTTGGGAGTGAGCCTTGTGGGATCGCATTGATGGTGATCTTTAATCAGAGTATCTGGCAGTAGGCCTGTCGCGAGGGAATGATATAGCTTGAGCAGGTTGTCAGTGGGGACTGAGACAGTCAAGGACCAAGATACACCCTATTGGAGTATAGTAGCGCATGTGATAGCTACAGCGTTGGACGATCAAGAGGAGTATATCAGGGTGGTGACTCTTATTGTCTTTGATGTGTATAGAGAGTTGAAATGTGGTTTCTGCTCTCATGATAAGGGATGTGTCAGAGCATGGGACGAGGAGTCAAGGATGAGGAGTATGATAGTTCATTTATCCAGATTAGGAGTCAGGGTTAATACTGGACATTTGGAAGGTCCGGTGAGGGTATGATGTGAGATTCTGAATGACTAGAGGCGGTCATGATGGTAAGTTCTAAGGATTTCCTATGAGATTTGGGTATTTGGAGTTGTTCGATCTCTGCCGAGGAGATCATCGAGCGTTGCGTAGCACCTTGCGAGATTGGGTGAGATGTTGCTGGTGGAGACAGTCCGAGGGATAGAGTGTTAGTGCACCAATCGGTGATGGTTCGAAACCTAAGCGGGGGAAGGACTGGGTCTTTTGGCTGAGAGGATCAGAGAGTTGTCCGAGAACGGTTAGAGATCTGGATAGAGAGGCCTGCAGTGCGGATTTCTAAGACCAGGGTTATTGTTGGTCAAGGAGAGGTGCAGAGTGAGATAGTGCATGTGGTACGTATTTGAGAAAGGATGAGTGTCTCCACGGCAAGTGGCCATTGGTCGGAGACCTTGTGGTAGTTAGGAATCCTTTAAGGTTAAATGGTGAATTCGAGGTGGTTGGCTTGTGAGGTTAGTTCGGCGGTTGAGAGTTTCTGGTTCAGGGCATGGGCTATTATATGCAGTATGAGAAGGGAAGAAGTTGATTAGTCAACCAAATTCAGAGTCGTTATGGGTATTCTAGCATGAGTTTTGGGCAATAGAGAAGGAAGTTTCGGATTAGTCATCTTCGTGTTTTGAGTCGTTGGTAATTTCTCTGTGTTTTCGGAAGATGGAGTATTCCGGGGTATCCGAGTTCAATGTCCTAAATCTCAGATTATTTTGAGTTTTGAGCTTGAGATTGCAAGTGGGGGTATCGAGTGTCTATGGTTTTGGTGGGGGGCCTTCAGCTATTTGACATCAAAAGGATTTATTTGAGAATGTGAATTGCAGCGAGAAAAAGAGGTTTTGTCGCGACAGTGGTCGTCCGAAGTAGTGTTGCTTAGCCTGGATGGGTGTACGTGCACCTATCTATGGATGATTCGTAAGGCATGAGTAATGATTGCAGTGTGGCGTCGATCTGAGAGTGAGATTGTGAAGTGGTAAGAGTTAGCGGGGTGAGACCGCGAAGAGCTGCAGTTCAATGAGTTAGTGATGGGAGAGGGTGTTGTGATTAGGGGTGAGAATTGGTTCGGTTTTTTGGTTTTTCGGTTTCCTCGGTTTGAATTTTTTTTTTGCCCAATTCAAAAACTGAACCAAATTGAATTCAAATTCTCTAGACCAAACCAAAAATCGAATTCTAATTTGGTTTGGTTCGGTTTGAAAACCAAGTAAACCAAATATTAACTTAAATTTTTTGAAACATAAATTAAAATGTTTTTAAGATAGAAACCTAAAGTTGCAAACAGAAAGATCTAAAGTTTATACAAAATGATCCAAATAGTAAATGAGTTAAAATGATTTTTACTTTATAATTAATACTTTTATTTAATATCAAATATAAAATATTTTTTTTAATCAATTAGTTTATGAAATTCAGTTTTTTTTGGTCCGGTTTGGTTTACACTTCATGAGATCGAAACTCGAACCAAAAACCAAATTCACAATTCGGTTTGGTCTCAGACCAAACCAAAAACCGAATCTGAATATGGTTTGGTCTGAAATCGATTTTGATTCGATTTGGTTTTCGGGTTTTTCGATTCTGGACCAAATAATTCCCACCCTTAGTTGTGATGCTACGGGTAGCCGTAGTACTCACTGGTCAGAGAGAGGGTGTTGTGATGCTACGGGGAGCCGTAGTACTCACTGGTCAGAGAGAGGGTGTTGTGATGCTACGGGGAGCCTTAGTACTCACTAGTCAGAGAGAGGGTGTTATGATGCTACGGGGAGCTGTAGTATTCACTAGTCAGAGAGGAGGGTGTCATGATGCTATGGGGAGCCATAGTACGCACTAGTTAGTGAGAGGTTGTTATGATGAAGCATTCTTGTTTAGAGCATGATGCAGAAGAGTCTTAGGCTTGAGTACCCCTAATTTATGAGTTTTTGGGAGCCTGGTGGTCGGACCAGGGGCGAGACCGGGGTTTCCTCAATGATCGGGAATCATTGTATTCTGAGTAAGGTGTGGGCATCGCAATCCGAAGGAATTGGATAAGTGAAGTACGCATGAGTTGCGGGTCACGAGTCATGAGTTGAGCGGGTCTTTGGGACGAATGGTTCCTACTTTGGGTCGGACCAAGCTCTCGAGTTGAGTTGAGTCCGGGTGGCGTGTTGGACAGACGAGATGAGATTTTGGAATCAGAGTTGGATTCCATATTAAGGGGTATTGTTTATCATTTGATGTCTTAAACCTGTGTAGGTCAGTACACGGGTACGGGAAGTACCGCGAGATGCATGGAACTTTGAGCAGTGAACGACATAGGTTGGGGCTGAGTCGACCTTCAGTGGGTGTATAGCATTCGCTTGGGGTAAAGCAAATTCCATGACTTGTGTGTCACTATGGATCGAGGTAGTTATTGTGAGAAGGGAGCCATTGAGACGGTTGAGATAATGCAATGGACCTTGGAGGTTCAACGAATGGGTCGAGTTCAGACCTGGTGCTCAATGTTAAAAAGGGGTATGTGAAATGGAGTTGAGGCTTATGGCTATTTTTGTGTTTGAGGACACATATGAGCGAGCACGATTATTCTCTTGTGTCTGGGGGCAGGGTGTTGAGAATTCACTGTTCGGATGGGTTAATGAGCCCTGGTGGGATGTGAACCCTTCCGTTCTTTGGGGCGTGATCCATATTGTTTGATGCATTGGTATGAGTGACCGATAGCCGATTGTTGAATTTTGTCTTGTGAAGATAGAGGAGCAGTGAGTTATCAGAGTTTGAGCTTCAAGGGGCGACTATCATGGTGATAACATGAGTGGACGGTTTGGCGGCAAGCCAAGCGACTGGAGTTCCCGATTTTGGGAAGGTCAAAGAGGGGGGATATGAGGTCCTTTTTATTGGTGCCTCTTGGGTTTGGTTTCAATCTAAGTGTTGATAAGAAGCGATTTCGAGGGCGAAATCTGATTAAGTAGGGGAGAATTGTAACATCCTGATTCGGATGGTCCATGATTAGGGTTCGTAGGCCACGAGGCGGGCATGAGGAAGTCTCGGGTTGTGGCGAGTTTATGGAATCGTAAAGGATCTCGTCACCTTTTCGTAGGTATGAGGATCTTTGGAATCGCAGTTATATCAAAGAAGTTATGGAAGTTTGAAGATTTGGAAAGATGAGCCCTTAAAGTGGAGAAGTGTGGCAGCGAAGTACGTTGGGCGTACATTTGCGTACGCTTAGCATACAGATACGCGTATTTCTTAAGCAAGAGCCACCTAGTACGCTGGGCGTACTAGGCACAGAAGGAAACCCTAATTAAGTGAAGTGTCCCTATAAAAAGAAAGAGATGGTCTCATTTCTGGCCACCTTCCTAAGTTATTAAACCCTCTCAAACCCTAATATCTGTTCTCGAATCTTGTGCTGGCCATGATGAGCTTGTTTGTGTTCTTGTGGACTTCTAAGAGTTAAGAAGGAGCATGGAAGGGAGTGAAGTTGAAGAGCAGGTTGTGGATATGAGCTTTCTTGGGGCTAGAGCACCATGTGAAGGTATAAAGCTCCAAGCTTTCCCTCTCTTTTTGTTTTGTGCATATTTGGGTCCATGTTAGGGTTTTTGGTCCCAAGCTTGAGGCTTTATGAGTTGATGCACTCCAGAGCTTAATAACCTATCCTTTTAAGTGTTTCTAGTGGTGGAGAACCATAAAAATAAGGTCTTGATCGTGTGAATCTACCCATGCATGAGTTATGAGCATTTTGGGTTAAGAAAGTAAGAGTTTTTATGTGTTGTGACCTTATCAGCCATGTAAAGGCTTAAAGTCGATAACTTTATGGAGTAGGAGATGTTAGGAAGTCCAGATCCAAGAGATGAGTTAAGGTCTTAACGGGTTAAGACCCAGAAATTGATTTAAGCAAAATTGAGAGTACGCTCAGCGTAATCCTAGTATGCCCCGCGTACTGGGCTGAGGTCCCCGATCAGAATTGTGCATGCTTGAGTACGCTGAGCGTACCAAAGGAGGTACGCCCCGCGTAACCCCTCTGTGGGCTTTTGGGCTAAGTGATGTTTTGGGCCTTGAGTGTTGGGCCTGGAGTTTGGGCTTCATGCATAGAGTCTTGGGCCAGCGGAGTGTATATATGTGCTTTGGGGCCCTTAGTTTGGGCTTGCCTTTTTGGTTTGGGAATTGGGCCGTTTGAGGACCCATTTATCATTGGGATTTGGTGGGCCCAAAGGGCTTAAGGTATTAATGGGCTGTTAGGTGATGTATCTTTAGACCCAATGAGTGAGAGGTTGGACTTAGCTTCTAATTGAGATTTATTGTGGGTTTGGCACAGAGTTAGAGTCCGGTACGTAGCAGCAGTGATTATAGGAGCTGTTCTTCATCCGAGGTGAGTCTTCTCACTATACTTTACCTAGAGTGGTAATTAGAGTTATGTGATAGAGCATTTTGTATGTTATTTATATGATGTGATACACTGCATTGTTTCTATGTGATTTATGTTGTGTATGTTCCAGAGTTTACAGAGTTAGGACCAGAGGGTCCACAGAGTTAGGACCAGAGGGTCCACAGAGTTATAGCCTCGAGTGGCTAATATGTGTTATATGTGGTATTTTGGGGAACTCACTAAGCTTCGTGCTTACCGTGTTATGTGTTATGTGTTTCAGGTTTTCTTATTTGGATCGCGGGACAGCACCGACTTGATTGTACACACCAGAGAAAGAGTTAAGAGGATCCTGGATTACCATTTTATCAAACATGGAGCTATGTTTTTGTGATTTAATAATGATGTTTTGTGAAATATGTACTGAAAATTATAATTTTTCAAACGAAAAATTGTTTTGAAATTTACAGTGTTATATAGATCTGTATATCAGGCGAGGCCCGTTATATGTATGGTATGTGGTATTTTGGGGAACTCACTAAGATTCATGTTTATGGTTTTTAGTTTATGTTTCAAGTATTTCCGGATCCAAAGGGAAGAGTTTGGGTGATCGTATACCACACACCATGTTGTTCCACATTTTACTTTATTCTGATGTATTTGAATGTTTGGTCATACTTGATTCTATTATGGTTTTATGAACATGTTTTGAAGGATAGTTTTATTATTCTAAAATTTAAAATTTTGACCTTAATTTTTGGGACGTTACATTATCACAAGCTTCAAGTTGTTATCAACTCACTACTTAGCTTGAGAGGGGTGTTAAACTTAAGTAATTTACTCTATAGATGTTTTATTTACTGCAGTCAGTTATTTTCCTATATTTTAGTTTGGTTACTTTTGTGTTTCAATCCTTGTAACTTCATTGTAACTTATCTATATATACAATAATCACTCATGTTAGTTATTGTGGAGAAACTTAACTTCCCCTGTCAGAAGGAAGTAAATGAATGAGCCTTGTTTTGCAGAATTTACAATGAAGAGTCTTCAGTAAAGTAAAGAAACCCAAGAGTTGGTAGAAGTTTATAATAATATATGCTTATCTGATATCCAAGATACCAAGAACTTACTGTTGAATGACGTATGAGATGTAGAAGGGAAGTGGAGTGACCAACTGCTAGGAATGGAAAAAACACCCATACACGATAGGTACCCTAAACCCTAACCCGAGTTGATCGAGTAAATCCTCGAGTTGACCGGAAACAGGGATAGTGATGGGTATTACCCGAATGCAAAAAACAAGGATGAGGATGGGTTCTACACGTCGAGTACTCATACTCATACCCGAAACCGGCCCCAATGGGTACCCATTATATATATATATATATATATATATATATATATATATATATATATATATATATATTGTGTGCTAGGTTGATTTGTTTTTTACATTTATTGTGTGCTAGAGTGCACCAATAGTAATTTAGTAAAATTAAATAATTATTTAATTAAATAAAGATATATATTAAATTATTTCCATAATTGTATGTATATTAAATGATATCCATAATTATAATTTTCTTTTTATGGAAACTAATTAATTTCGTCATTAATGTCGACAATAATATTTTTTCAGAATAAATTTGTATCTATGTTTTTATGTTAGCAATAACGTTCTTTCAGGACTCACTCACTTAAAATACAATAAAGTTGTATGGAATATGAAGAATGAGAGTGTATTGTAGTAGAATATACTATCGTTCTACTAGAATACACTCTTATTCTTCTAGAGACGAAGTCATTCTGAAAGAATATTATTGTTGATATTAATGTCGAATTTAATTAGCTTCCATAAAAAAATTATAAGTATAGACATCATTTAATATACATTTAATGTTTAATAAATTCTTATTTGTGCATTCTAGCACACAATAGATGTGAGAAACATTTGAACCTACATCTCTCTCTCTCTCTCTCTCTCTCTCTCTATATATATATATATATATATATATATATATATATATATATATTCAATTGAGAAAAAAGGTTGAGAATTGAGGAATGAATCTGGGCCACTCATTTCGAATCTGCCGCTTAAGCGCTCCAGCATACTGGGCCGATAGAACCGACATAACAGATCATATTCATTTATGAATACATATGAATAAATGTATTAATATATGAATATGTATATTCGTATATGAATAAGTATAGCGGAAGTGATTATTCATATATGAATATGGCAGCCGTGTGTATTGGTGGGCGTGGCGGTTGTCGGTGGTGTTTGGTTGTGGAGGTGGTGGTGGTGGCGGTGGTAGATGTGGCAATAGTGGTTGGTGGGGGTGGTGGTCGGTGTTGGAGGGGAGGTGGTGTATGCGTATATGAATACACTTATAATTATATTGATATATGAATATTACTCATCCTCCGTCAGTCCGGTATGCCGGAGCTTTTTGTGGCAAAAATAAATGATTAACTGAGTATGATTCCCCCATTGTCAATATTTTTTTTTTATTTTCTCAATTGAAATTACATTTATCTCTCTCTCTCTCTCTCTCTCTCTCTCTTTATATATATATATATATATATATATATATATATATATATATATATATATATATATATATATATATATATATATATATATATATATATATATATATATATATATATATAATCAATTCATAAATCATTATGGATAAGCGAAAGTTGAATAGAAAAAGTAAGGTTTTTTAACAATGAAACGTGTAATTTTTGGAAGACGTTTCATGTCTTTTTTTGTTTTTGTTTTTGTTTTTTTTTTTTTTTTTTTTTGAAAAAAAGTGGTTTGATTTGTAAACTAGGGATGAGCAGTTTGTCCCAAATCCCAATCCAGTACCGGTACCGGTACCGAATGTAAAAATATGGGACGATACTTGGTACTCCAAATACATGAAATTCAGGAATCAGTACCGCCGGTACCGGTACGAGTACCGAAAACCGGTACCATTCCCAGTACCGATACCGGTGATGTTAATTCAGTTCGGTACTCGGGATTTACTTTTGACCAAATTCGGTTTTTGGAAAATCAGGAACGGTACGGGTCGGTACTAGTTCCGTCCCACGCTCATCCCTATTGTAAACTTATGTGTTATTATTTGAATGTTATTGTTCGCGTTTGAAGACATTCAGTGATTATAGTGATTTATATTATTTCTATTAATCATAAAAGTTAAAAACTTTGTAAAGAGGAAAAATCTCTGATTACCCATTGGGATCCCCGTTCCCCATTGGGAATCGGGATGAGGATAGATTTTTAATCTCCGATGGTATAGGGTCGGGTATGGGGATTCAGGTATGGGAATGGGGAACACGGAACCCTGTATACCTGTACCTGTTGCTATCCCTACCAGTTGCATTGTTTCTCTTGTGAGGGCACTTCAAAATCAAAAATTACGATCCAACATTGTGTTGATAATCAGAGAAAGATTCAAGAAATATAAACTTTTAGAAGCGTAACCCTTTAGTAAACTTGCAACAAAGATAAAGTTCAAATTTTGAAATTTTTTGTGGTAATATCCAAGTTATAAGCCAAAATTTGGTTGAGAAGCACAACATAGTTTGAATGTTTCAATGGTTTTATTTGTGGACCGATTATGTTTCCTTGCCTATTCATGATTGCATTTCCTTGCCTATCCATACTCCGTTGAATTCAAATTTGTAGACAATTAGTTGTTGTGTTTTTTGGGATTTACATGGAAATCATATAAATATGTCCTTGATTACTTAGATTTATGATTTATCCGATGATGACGTGTGATAGAATGAGACAATTGTGTACGGAAGAAGATATTAGTGTTGACAAATATTATCACACCCCCAAACCGAAACAGCGGAAACGCGGAAGTATAATTACCATACTTAGTTAAATGATACCTAGTTTTATTTATAAGTAAAACTAGCTGAAGATGCGTTTGCTCTGTAAACTAGATGCGATGTTAATACTCTCCTATGATCTCTTAGTACATACGAGTTGTATAAAATTGAGATCGAACAGACAGTCGAATGGGTGAATCAGCCCTAAGCCCACAACGAAACAAGGAACAAGAAAAGGCGGGAATCACACATTCCACTATCTACCAGACATCAATTATATATAACCCTGATGTATATGCTAAAAAATCACAGAGTTAATACCCTTTAAGACTGTTTAAGAAAAAGTATATTACTACATAAACATATCGTTGTTTTCTCCTTGTGAGTTCTTATAACCATATTTGATGACCCAGGATGGCCTGAAACAACGTTCTTCAGGCGTCGGAATCGTTATGACATTTGCCACCTCAGGTCTACCGGCCTAGATGTTGCAAGCAGCTCAGGTGCGGGATTGTCAATTTCATATAGATCTATACACAAACTCACGCTCTCCCTCCAGGAGACTCTGGTTATAAGTCAGGACTTTAATGGGTTCTTAGATAAGTACATGAAGGCGTCTCACAAATTGCTTCAACAAATTTACTGGTAATAAAAGCGGAAAAACTTTTTGTAATTAACATGTAATTTTGTAAAAAATAATCCATTTGTTCCATAAACTATACCTATTATAGTTTATAAGTTTATTTCCGTGTTATAACCTAGACTTTGAAAATAGTTCATATGTTCCATAAACTATACCTATTATAGTTTATAAGTTTATTTCCATGTTTTAACCTGGACTTGGTAAAATAGTTCATATGTTCCATAAACTATACATATTATAGTTTATAAGCTCATTTCCATGTTTTAAACTGGACTTGGAAAAATAGTTCATATGTTCCATAAACTATACCTATTGTAGTTTATAACATTGAAAAAGCTTGGAAAAATATAGGGGAATGAACGCACGTTATAAGGTGGTGATTCGCACAACACTTCGCTTCTAAAAATAATTTTCCTTAACGAAATCGTGAGTTTCTGTTGAAAGCTGGGTTCTACGCGGGCCAAGTTTCAAACCGAAAATACTTTTTTCTTGGGGACTTCAGGTGCTCTGGGCTTTCTTCTAGTGTAAGGGAGGTTCCCTAAGCTTCGGGGGGTTTTATAATGGCTTGAGAGGGTGTAAAGTGTGAAAGAAGGAGCAAAATAACCAAACAAACCGGGAGATCTCGCACCCTTTTATAGCTGGCCAAAGCCTCACAGTACGCGGGGTGTACTTCGATACGTTGGGCGTAGGAGCTATGTGCCCTCTGTTGGGTTTCCGAGCTTCGGACGTGCAACAGCTACAAACATGCGTCCACCATACGAAGGTATAGGGCGACATGGCTGACTCCGGACCTATAGTGTATGCGAAAACCGGGCGTAATCTCGTACGCTGGGCGTACGACTTCAGATAAGTTTCGAAGTTTGTGCCCTGAACTTCATAAATTCATAACTTTCGCATATGAGCTCCATTTTCGACGTTCTTTATATCCACGCGTATGTGAGACCGTACTCTACGCCTTTCGTTTAGACTCTGTCGGCTAATTTTGAATTTATTTTAAATGCTATATTTTTAACAAACTGGGATATAAAAAGTTCGTTAAAAATTCATAACTTTTTTATCTGACATCCGTTTTCGTCTGTCTTTTTACCGTTGAAGCTACTATTGATAAGATCTTCGATTCTCGTTTAGGTTGTGTCGGCTAAAAATCACTCGATCTATAATTCGAATTTCAAGATGTACACTGTTGTGCTGAATCTTAGAAAAATCACACTTCCTCATACGAAGTCAGTTTTGGATGTTCTTTTTATGCACGCTCTCGGTTTAACGAATGTTACAACTTTCATTTAGATAACTAAGGCTAAAAAGCATTTTATTGTAAACTCACTTTTTACGTCACACGGCGTTGTGCCGATTCTCTCGTGAAACTTTGATAGGTCATAACATCTTCGTTATAACTCAGCTTTCAGTATTCTTTATATCTTTAGAATTTTTGTCACGATTACTACCATTTTATTCATACAAATCAAGTTTATCTTACATTTTATTTTTGACGCTTATTTTCATCTTAATTATTTGATATCTTCATTACCTCAAAACAAGTTACAATGGTTGACCTAGATTATTACATTGTGAATTTACGGATACATGGTTGAAATTTGGACCTTGATTGATCTAGAATTTTTCCAGTTGTGACAAATATGTACCACGGATAAAACCAACGAACATGCTATAAACCGAACCAATTCAGTAAACTTGGTACGATAATTATATTAATTTTTCAATATCATGGTATTACCATATCTCAACTATCAATTTTATGTTATTGCTTACAATTTTAAAAGCATGATATTAAACATTAGGCGTATTCCATAGTTATGACCACATTAAATTAAAGAACTCAAAAGTTATTTCAATGTTACTTAGTAAATTTCTTTCATAACTATAATAGTTACTTTACTAATTTATATTAGTTGACGAGAAAATTGTTTCACGTGGTTGCTAGTCTTTAGTTATTACAATTGAAAATTAGAAGTAAGTTGATAATATATATATATATATATATATATATATATATATATATATATATATATATATATATATATATATATATATATATATATATATATATATATATATAATTACCAATTTGTACTAATCAAATTTGTTAGTAGTCAAACAAGTACCAAGTATACTTGATATTATATATATATATATATATATATATATATATATATATATATATATATATATATATATATATATATATATATATATATATATATATATATATATATATATATATAATTACCAATTTGTACTAATCAAATTTGTTAGTAGTCAAACAAGTTGATACCAAGTATTCTTCATATGATACCAAGTATACTTGATATTATAGTGGTAAGAAAATTTTCATACCAACTGTAATTGGTGTAACGATATACGGTTTGCATAAAAATAAACCGATACCATACCATGTTCGGTCTCGATACACAATTTGAGTTGAAAAACGAACAATAAAAAGGATATGTGGTTACTACTCTTTTTAATAATAAAAAAAATATAAATATTATAGAAGATAGATTTGAACGGGCGTGTTTATGAGCCACCCCTGAACTTTGGGAAAATAAACATAAAACTATGATAAAATACCAAAAGGATGAATTGAATCCGCCGGTATGCGCCAATATAGGATTGGTGTTAACTTTCTGTAATTATCTTTACAGGAAGCAAATATTTTTATATTGGTGGCTAGTGTTTGTATAAGGATTAGTTCAAATAAGATTTTGTATTTATCCTTTTCTGAAATACGTCTATCTTTAACTTCTGAAGATTATATATAGACTACGTGAGGAGCCATTGCTGTCCTGCCGTCGCTTCACCACCACCCATCTCCGGCTAACAGCTCTTAAATATTTTGAGTAAAAATGGTTTTCTCACCAGCTAATCCCTATTACCAGATTTATATGGCGTCGCGGAAGAACCCAGCGAAGCAGGGAAAAACGAAGAAGACAACAACATCGAGTATAATTGCTACAACCTTCCCAACTTCTTCAAATCAGGAAAAGAAGAAAACAAATTCCAATGCGCATGGTACAACCAAACAGAGGAAACCCAACATGGCTCATCATGCTTCTTCCAGTACCATCTGCTACTGCTTTCCATTCTTGAGCAAGAAGAGTCGATGAGGCTAGCTATCATAGTTGCTTGTTGGTAGAATTTATCATTCATGTCTTCATCTTTTGTGTGTTTATCTTTATCTCTCATAAACTTGTAACGTACTTTCTCTAGATTTTGTTTGTGGTTAAAGAAATTGTTGAATGATGAATGATGATTAACAATATACTCGGTCACACTTGCAAACTGATTGGTTATAGTTAATCGGTTGTAAGTACTTTATTCCAGTTGATGGCATAGGCCGATCTAATGTAGAGCTACGGATGTATTTTTTTTTCAGCCTCGCTCTGTTTTCTTAATTCGTAATGTAGAGACAAGAGAAAAGCCACGGATCTAATGTAAAAATTTCGTTTTACATATTAACCGTGGCTTTTCAGCCTCGCTCTCTTTTACCCTTTCCAATAATCTGATAACCGCTCCACTCTCCGGTCTCCATAAAAATGTTAACCTCTCCACTCTCCGGTCTCCATAAAAACTCGAGAATAGTCTGGTATTTTTGCTTGTCTCGTTTCTCTCTCTGTATTATGTTTCTTTTTCTCTTACTGTCTGGTTCTTTCTTTTATGTTTGATGGAGTGTAAGATTAGATATAGCTGATGCTAACAACTAGTAACAAGTTACAATGAACTGAGAGTTAACACGGCTGAGAGAGAAGGGTTCCAAATGTGAACGCCAGAACCATTATTGTAAGAAGAGCATATTAAGCTGTTAACAGAACCATAAACATTGATACCATTTATATGTCCAGATTGGGGGTTAACTAGGAGTTTGATGAAATTATTATGTTTGACATGGGGAGATCGACAGGGGTGTGCTGTGCATGGGTTAGACTCTCTCTGTAGTAGAAAACCAAGAGAGTTTGATCACGATGATTATGGATAGAACGATGGAGATGGGATTTTACAAAGGAGGGTTGAGATAAGAGGGCATTCCAAGATTTAGAGTCGGACCTCATTTGAGCAAGCTTTTTGGCCAATAAGCGGATGAATATGTTTACTAAATCTCCCCCGGAAGATTCACCATAGTCGCTAGGTGTTGAGGTGAAGCCATTGATGTTATTGAAAGGCATGTGGCATTGTTAATAATCAATTTTTAATCTTGTCCTAGTGCTTGGCCAGTACCAATTGTGCCACCTTTGTAGGCATTCGCAAGCCTAACAGGTGTAGCAGTCTCCTCTTGATCAAGAACCTGAAGCCAATATTTATAATAATATATTAAACTTAAAAACAGGATAAGACATTGTTGTGCTTAAAAAGGTCACTAAAAAGATGAGCAGAAAAATATTACTCACTCTTGAACTGACAATAGAAGCATGGAAGTTATCCCTCTCGTCTCCATGTTTATGTCTTTTCATTGAGCCACTTGTTGATGATGCTTCATGCCTTAAACATGGAGTTGGTGACTCCTCGATGGTTCTTGATTGCAAAAATGCTATCAATCGTTGGGTTTCTGATACGAACCCATCCCATACTAGGCCCGTATCATGTCATAAGCCCAAATGTAGAACTCACTTCCAAAAGTCAGCTTGTAGGAGGAGGGGACACTTAGACATGTAATACGTCAATTACATGTTGCCGCTATTGCTTGGTGTCGCCGCTAATGCTAAGTTACGTCGATTCGCGTCAAACTAACCCCATCCGTCCGATTTCTTTTCAATCCAACAGCTGTAGAGGAAAGCGAAAAGACACACTAACTTTTCCCTCCACTGGTCGCCGATATTGCCCTAGTGTCGCCGCTAATACGCACCCGTCGCCGCTATTGCCTGTCGTCGCTAATGCGCGTGCAGATATCCCATTCCAATTTACCTTTCTGCGACTTTATTTTCTGCACTATCCTTTCTTCTCTCGTTTTTCTCTCCTTTCTTTCTTCAATCTCGTTTATTTCCTCCGACTTGGTGGACTAGGTAGTGTCTGTTGGGACCAGTGCTAGCCCCTCCTTCCCCAAGACCGCCACAACCCCAAAACTGGCGACCTTGAGCTACATTCCGAAATTGCCCACAATCAAGGTCAAATTCCTCCTCTTTTTTATGATTTTTCTGTTTTGGTGTTAATTTAGATGATAAATTGTTAGTAGTTTTCAATTTTGTTGAGTGATGATGTTTGTATTTTGAGATATGAAGTGGTTGTGCATTTTGTTGGATTGTACGTTTTTTTTTTTTTTTTTTTTTCAGATTTGTGGGAATTTTATTATGCATTTTGTGTATGTTTTGTAATTTATGTTTAGATTACATTGGCTTAAAAATGAAGTTTGGCATGAATATATACATTTGTTGGATTACCGGCGACGCATTTGCAGCGTATTAGCGACGAAGCATTACCGGCGACGCATTTGCAGCGACATGTCGCCGCTAAAGGTATTAGCGGCGACTACCCTTGTAACGACCCAATTTTCAAGTCCGAAAATTTCGTTTTAAAAACATTACTTTAGAAAACATTAATAATTAAAAACATTGTTTGATCAAACCATAACACAACGTAAACCATGTCTAAAAGCCAAACCATACAACCCATCAAAATATCAGAGTACAAATCCCAGAGAATCTCGTAAATACGGAAACCAGTGTGTGTGCATGATGTGCCGCTACCGCGCCAACTCCTTCCCCTTCGAAGAAGAGGTACCTGAAACCAAAACTGTAAAACGTAAGCACAAAGCTTAGTGAGTTCCCCCACTGTACCACATAATCACATAACATACGTAAACTGTCAGGCATATCTGGGTGCCCAACCTACCCCTTCGGTCCTCTCGACCGGATACTGCCTAGCATATCTGGATGCTGGCCTCCCCTTCGGCCCTCTCGACCGGATACTGCCTAGCATATCTGGGTGCTGGCCTCCCCTTCGGTCCTCTCAACCGGATACTGAGGAAACCATGTCTCCCCTCTACTACTACCACATAACATGTAACAAAATATCAGAATCTATCTAACATGACTGGGTATGTCTACCCCTTCGGCCCTACCGACCAGATATCTTGGGGACTATCTCCCCTTACTGTCACTAGCACATAAATGCAACACAGGTAGTAGTAAACCCCTAGATGAATATCACAGAGACAATCATCTACATACAACTCCTACTGGTGGGCCGGCATTGTGGTCGCAGACCCACCGCTACTGGAAGGTAACTCACCTCAAAGTAGCTGCTGAACTGATCGGGAACTGATTGACTGCTGCTGCTGCTGCTCCGGTAATCCTACGGCTGCAATTCCCACAACATACTCAATCAAACACTGCTAACTGACCTTTGGGTAAAATGACCATTTTACCCCCTGGTCAAGCCCTAAGTCAAAGTCAGAGTCAACTTTCAGTTGACCCAACTCGCCGAGTTGGCTCTCCAACTCGCCGAGTCCCTATCCAGACGATTGTCCTGAGTCCCGTTTCTACTCGTCGAGTTAGGCTATGACTCGACGAGTTCTTCTTCTAAACAAATATTCAAGTCCTTCATCCTACTCGCCGAGTTGTATGAACAACTCGTCGAGTTCATCTTCATCCGATGAACACATATGCGGCGACTCGCCGAGTTGTATGAACAGCTCGCCGAGTTTGTTCTTGATCTAAGGAGATTGCCTTGAACTCGCCGAGTCAGGGAATCGACTCGCCGAGTTCCTCCATAGATGAGTTCAACTGCCAACTCATTGAGTCACACCCCGTGACTCACTGCACACTCGACACTACGAAAAGGGGACAAACTCGGAGACTCGCGAGCGGACTCGCCGAGTCACATGAACGACTCGCCGAGTCGTTGCCATGCACCTACTAAATACATAGATTTGCTCGATTCAGTCCATGCCATTCACAGATCTGGACTCCTAGAACATGAATCACACGTAAAGTTTCCAACTTATCGTGTAGATATTCACCCATAAGGGTTTTAGGGTTCAAAATGTACTCAAGAGGGTAGATCTAGGGTCTTCATGCAATGAAGGTCCATAAAGGCAACAGATCTGAGCTCCTGGAGCTCAACCATGCCTAGATCTAAGGGCCAATCAGCCTAATACGAGATAATTTGCACATACAAACTTGGGGATTGGCTCAAGAATGACTTTCATGAAGTAATAAGCATAGAAACAGGGGAAAAACGGATTATACCTCAAGGAAACTGCTGAAAGAGTGCAAAGATGTCTGGATTCCTTTCCTTCCTCTTGATCTACTTCCCCTTCTTGCCTCAACACCTTCAATAACACACACAATAGCCTCAAACTCTCAAGGAACAAGCTTAGAACGAGGGTTGGGAGCTCTGGGGGTGAATGGGGGCTAGCCTGGGGCGGATATGTTGTTTAAATAGGGTGCAAACCCCTGAAACTTAGGGTTTCATCCAACAACGGTGACTCGTCGAGTCCAGAATATGGACTCGCCGAGTCGCCAACTTAAACATGTCCCGGGTCCCGTCCTTACTCGGCGAGTCTGACCTATGACTCGCCGAGTCCAAGGCAAAAAGAAAGAGAATACTCAAATAAGATTTGCGTACCAGGAACCAGGTGCTACAAATCTCCCCCACTTATTTTAGACTTCGTCCTCGAAGTCTGCTGCTCGATCCTGAAACAGCTCGGGGTAATGCTCCATCATCTCGTCCACCGGCTCCCAAGTCCATTCCGAACCCCTGCGGTGCTGCCATTGCACCTTCACTAGCTCCCCCCTCTTGTTCCTCAAATCCTTCGACTTCCTGTCGAGGATTGCGACTGGTCGCTCAATGTAATTCAGGCTGTCATCAACCTGAATATCCTCAAACGGCACCACCACTGAATCGTCCACTAGGCACTTCCGCAGCTGAGAAACATGGAAAGTGCTGTGGATCAGGCTGAGCTCGGCTGGCAGATCCAGCTTATACGCCACCTTGCCCACCCGGGCTACAACCCGGAATGGTCCGATGAACCTCGGGCCCAACTTGCCCCGCTTCCTGAATCGAATGACGCCCTTCCAAGGCGATACCTTCAGGAGAACCATATCCCCGACTTGAAACTCCAAGTCGGATCAACGCTTGTCGGCGTAACTTTTCTGCCGTCTCTGAGCGGTCTGAAGCCTGCTCCGGACCTGCTGGATCCTCTCGGTCGTCTTGAGCACCACTTCGGTGCTCCCCATGACTCTCTGGCCAACTTCACCCCAGCATATTGGGGTCCTGCACCTATGTCCGTACAACAGTTCAAATGGGGGACGGTCAATACTCGTGTGATAGCTGTTGTTGTATGAGAACTCGGCCAGGGGAAGATAGGTATCCCAGCTACCACCGAAGTCTAGCACGCATGCCCGCAACATATCCTCCAAAGTTTGGATGGTCCGCTCGCTCTGGCCATCCGTCTGCGGGTGAAAGGCGGTGCTAAAATGCAAACGAGTGCCCAACTCGTCATGAAATCTCTTCCAAAATCTGGAAGTAAAACGTACATCCCTGTCCGAGATCACCGATACCGGCACCCCGTGCCGTGCCACGATCTTTCTGATATAGATGTCGGCCAATTTCTCGGCCGATATGATCTCCTGAATCGGAATAAAGTGAGCACTCTTGGTCAGTCGATCCACGATGACCCAAATCGAATCCACTCCACGCGCGGTCCTGGGAAGCTTCGTAATAAAATCTATCGTGATATCTTCCCATTTCCACAGTGGAATATCCAATGGCTACATCTTACCATGCGGCCTTGACCTTCCTGCAGGTCAAGCACCGCTCAACGTACCATGCCACATCCCGCTTCATGCAGGGCCATCAATAATCCAGACGAAGATCCCTATACATCTTCTTTGCCCCGGGATGAATAGAGAATCGGGACTTGTGCGCCTCCTCCATCAAAATCTGGCGCATGCCTCCGTGATACGGCACCCACACCCTATGGTGTAGTGTCAATAGTCCTCGGCTATCATAATCAAAGGAGGACACCTGACCCACCACGCGCTCGCTCTTCCGATGCTCCTCCTTGATAGCCTCCTGTTGAGCCTCCCGAATTCGCTCTAATAGGGGAGTCACTACGGTCATCCTTATGCATACGTCCCTGATCGGCGCCGCCTTGCGGCTAAGCGCATCGACCACCACGTTGGCCTTCCCCGGGTGGTAAAGGATCTCGCAATCATAATCCTTCACCACATCCAACCACTGACGCTGCCTCATGTTCATATTCGGCTGATCCATGAGGTTCCTCAAACTCTTGTGGTCCGTGTAAATGGTACATCGAACCCTGTAGAGGTAATGTCGCCAAATCTTAAGGGCAAAAACCACCACCCCCAACTCCAAATCATGCGTCGGGTAGTTCGCCTCATGAGGCTTGAGCTGCCTCGAGGCGTAGGCAATGACATGCCCCCTCTGCATCAAAACCGCGCCCAACCCTGAAATGGACGCATCACAATAAACCACAAAATCCTCTACGCCCTCTGGCAGGGCTAAGATCGGCGCCTCGCACAATCTCTGTCTCAGTGTCTCAAATGCAGCCTGCTGCTCGGGTCCCCACCGAAAGACCACGTCTTTCTTCGTCAGCCGCGTCAGGGGTACGGCTATCTTGGAGAAATCCTGAATAAATCTCCGATAGTAGCCTGCTAATCCCAGGAAACTCCGAATCTCAGATGGAGACTTTGGAACCTCCCATCCCATCACGGCCTCGACCTTGGCCGGATCGACCAGAATCCCGTTCTGGTTGACGAGGTGTCCAAGAAATTGCACCTCGCGCAACCAGAACTCACACTTGGAGAACTTGGCATACAAGCTCTCCCTCCTCAGGGCCTCCAACACCTCTCTCAGATGCTCCTCATGCTCCTCCTCAGTCTTGGAATAAACCAAGATGTCATCGATGAAGACTATCACAGACCGATCCAACATCGGTCTGCAAACGCGGTTCATGAGGTCCATGAACGCGACAGGAGCATTGGTGAGCCCGAACGGCATCACCACAAACTCATAATGGCCATAGCGTGTCCGAAACGCGGTCTTCTGCGTATCCTCCTCCCTGACCCTCATCTGATGATAACCCGAATGCAAGTCAATCTTGGAGAACCAAGATGCTCCCTGAAGCTGGTCAAAGAGGTCATCAATCCTCGGGAGTGGGTAACGGTTCTTCACCGTTACCTTATTCAACTCCCGGTAATCTATACACATCCGATGCGACCCATCCTTCTTCTTCACAGATAGAATCGGGGCTCCCCAAGGAGAACTGCTCGGAAGAATAAATCCCTTGTCTAGCAGCTCCTGCAGCTGCGTAGACAACTCCTGCAACTCGGGAGGAGCCAACCGATACGGTGCTTTGGCTATCGGAGCCGCACCGGGGATAAGGTCAATCCTGAACTCCACCTGTCGCTCCGGAGGTATCCCAGGTAGCTCCTCCGGGAAAACATCTGCAAAATCTCGAACCACCGGAACCTCGCTCACTGTCGCCTTACCCGTCTCCCGGGTATCCATCACATACGCGACATATCCTGCACATCCCTGCTGGAGATAGCGCCTAGCCCTCGCTGCTGAACATACAGCGGGTCCACACTGCGGCCTCTCGCCATGAATCACTAACTCTCCCCCGCTTGGGGTCCTGACCCGCACTAGCTGTTGTGCACAATCTATCACCGCCCCCATTAGGGCTCAACCAATCCATGCCAATAATCACCTTGTTCCCACGCAACGGAATGGGAACCAAGTCTACCAGGTAACGCTCCTCAAACAAACGCAGAACGCAATCTCGAAACACCATCGATGATCGCACCGATCGATCATCAGCAATCTCTACCTCTAAAGGGCAATCTAACTCGCCTGAAGTCTCATGAAACCTCTTGCTAAGCGCAAGGGAAACAAACGATCGGGATGCACCCGAGTCGAACAATATCTGAACTGGGATGTCGTTCACATGGAACGATCCTAATGCATACATATACATACGGAGCACATATCAATATCATAACATCATAAAACAAAAGATAGAGGGAAAGAATCATACCCGTCACCACATCGGGTGCGGCGCGTGCCTCCTCGGTAGTCAACTGGAATGCTCGGCTCCTCACCACCGGAGCCTCTGTCTTGCCCTGCCGGCCATCCGTGATCCGCAGGGTCGCTGGAGCTGGCGCCTTCACCGGTGCTGAAACTGTCAACTGGGGGCAATTGGCCTTCTTGTGGCCCCTCTGGTTGCAGTGGAAACACAACAACTCTGATGTCTGAATAACTGCTGTCGGAGCAGTGCAATCCCTGCTGATGTGTCCAGACTTGCCGCACTTGTAGCAGCCTGATGATCCCATCCTGCATGCCCCCTCGTGCGACTTGTCACATTTCCGGCAGTGGCCCCGTCCCTGTTGGCCTTTCGGCCCCGCATATGATCCCTTAGGCTTCTTTCCCGAAGCCCCTCCTGTCTGACCCTCCTCTGACTTCCGTTTCCGGATATGCTCCAAATCTATCTCCCTCTCCCTCGCCCTAGCAATCATGGAGTCCAGGGTGGGGCAAGCTGAAAAACTAACATGCTCCCGGATGTCAGCCCGTAGCATATCGTGATAACGAGTCCTCCTCATATCCTCGTCACCAGCATACTGGGGCACCAACAAAGCCCTCTCCCGGAACTTGGCGGTGATCTCCGCCACAGTCTCCGTAGTCTGTCTCATATCCAGAAACTCCCTAGCCAGCTGTTGAAGCTCAACAGCCGGCGCAAACTCTGCCCTGAACCTGGTCACAAAGTCCGACCAGGTCATAGCCTCGATAGCTGAGGCCCCCAACAAGTCACCCACCGACTCCCACCAATCCCGGGCTCGGTCCCGTAAACACCCCGCTGCATACCTCACCTTCGACCCCTCGGGGCAGAAGCTAGTCAACTGTGCATACTCGATGTCTGTAATCCATCGCCTGGCAGCAATGGGGTCTTTCACCCCATGGAAGTCCGGCGCACCACTGCCCCTGAAGTCCTTGAAGGACAGTGTGCGAGATCCCAACTGGCTAGATGCCAAATCACTCCTGAATGCCCGCAGGCGATCCTCCATCAGCTCCATAATCCTTTCCTTGATCGACCCAAAGAGAATGGGGGTCGACTCAAGAATGCCTCTATTGATCTCTGACGCGATGAACTCGCGTAGCCCCTCATCTACCGGCTCGGAACCTGATCCCGACCCTGACCCCTCTCCTGATCCGCCATCCACCGGCCTCGATCGAAGTACCACCATTCTGCAATACATCACAACAATCATTAGATATACTAATACTTCCTGAGGGATCACAGCTACTTACAAGTTCCCTGGTCTTGTCTTGGCCTTCCTTGGTTCGGGTACGGATCCTCTGCTTTCAGTAGTACGGGCCCATACTACCTTCCACATCTATCCGTACCTTCTTCAAGGACTGCCTCGACTCCACCAGATCCCTTACACTAAGGCTGATCACTACTATACTCATCCCAGGCTCGCCCTAGGGAAATCTCCAACTCTACTCGATCCAGTCCTCAGCTGCTGCAAGCCTCCTTGTAATGCCAATTAGCCATCACCCGAATACCATCACATGCGACGAGACTCAGATAATCCTTCAAGTACCCGACTCGTCCCTACAACGGTTGGACTCAAACAAGAGCTGCGCAGTAGGATCAAATCCGGTACTCTAAGATTATTCAACTCTGATCACATGTGATGTGACGTATTCGCCTAATGGCTAATTCCCATTATTCGGAGTCCCACGTAGCACGAAGCAAGCAGCATTCAGACGAGGGAAACAACCTCAAGCAATTCCTCTCTCATAGAGAGAAACTGAACTAGCACACTGTGCTAACTCATACTATCAGGCACACCCTAACAGGCTACCCTACTTCTGTCTACTCTATACTAGCATGCAATTCTCATATAGTTGGAACACATAAAGCAGGCACATAAGGCATCACTCCTAGATCCTTAGTCCTATTCTAGCATGTTGTTCTACAAAAGCTGATAAACATAACATAAACTTGTATGGGTACTTTGGGGAATACTTACTTAAGCTCGGCCGGTCGCGCACATCACACACACTTTGTTCTTTCTTAAACTCTTTTCTCAATTTTAGAAAACATTTTCTTTTAAAAATCTTTTAATCCCTCGATTTGAGTTCAGACACCCCCGAAGGTGAGTCCGAATCCCTCAAACCAGGGCTCTAATACCAACTTGTAACAACCCAATTTTCACGTCCGAAAATTTCGTTTTAAAAACATTACTTTAGAAAACATTAATAATTAAAAACATTGTTTGATCAAACCATAACACAACGTAAACCATGTCTAAAAGCCAAACCATACAACCCATCAAAATATCAGAGTACAAATCCCAGAGAATCTCGTAAATACGGAAACCAGTGTGTGTGCATGATGTGCCGCTACCGCGCCAACTCCTTCCCCTTCGAAGAAGAGGTACCTGAAACCAAAACTGTAAAACGTAAGCACAAAGCTTAGTGAGTTCCCCCACTGTACCACATAATCACATAACATACGTAAACTGTCAGGCATATCTGGGTGCCCAACCTACCCCTTCGGTCCTCTCGACCGGATACTGCCTAGCATATCTGGATGCTGGCCTCCCCTTCGGCCCTCTCGACCGGATACTGCCTAGCATATCTGGGTGCTGGCCTCCCCTTCGGTCCTCTCAACCGGATACTGAGGAAACCATGTCTCCCCTCTACTACTACCACATAACATGTAACAAAATATCAGAATCTATCTAACATGACTGGGTATGTCTACCCCTTCGGCCCTACCGACCAGATATCTTGGGGACTATCTCCCCTTACTGTCACTAGCACATAAATGCAACACAGGTAGTAGTAAACCCCTAGATGAATATCACAGAGACAATCATCTACATACAACTCCTACTGGTGGGCCGGCATTGTGGTCGCAGACCCACCGCTACTGGAAGGTAACTCACCTCAAAGTAGCTGCTGAACTGATCGGGAACTGATTGACTGCTGCTGCTGCTGCTCCGGTAATCCTACGGCTGCAATTCCCACAACATACTCAATCAAACACTGCTAACTGACCTTTGGGTAAAATGACCATTTTACCCCCTGGTCAAGCCCTAAGTCAAAGTCAGAGTCAACTTTCAGTTGACCCGACTCGCCGAGTTGGCTCTCCAACTCGCCGAGTCCCTATCCAGACGATTGTCCTGAGTCCCGTTTCTACTCGTCGAGTTAGGCTATGACTCGACGAGTTCTTCTTCTAAACAAATATTCAAGTCCTTCATCCTACTCGCCGAGTTGTATGAACAACTCGTCGAGTTCATCTTCATCCGATGAACACATATGCGGCGACTCGCCGAGTTGTATGAACAGCTCGCCGAGTCTGTTCTTGATCTAAGGAGATTGCCTTGAACTCGCCGAGTCAGGGAATCGACTCGCCGAGTTCCTCCATAGATGAGTTCAACTGCCAACTCATTGAGTCACACCCCGTGACTCACTGCACACTCGACACTACGAAAAGGGGACAAACTCGGAGACTCGCGAGCGGACTCGCCGAGTCACATGAACGACTCGCCGAGTCGTTGCCATGCACCTACTAAATACATAGATTTGCTCGATTCAGTCCATGCCATTCACAGATCTGGACTCCTAGAACATGAATCACACGTAAAGTTTCCAACTTATCGTGTAGATATTCACCCATAAGGGTTTTAGGGTTCAAAATGTACTCAAGAGGGTAGATCTAGGGTCTTCATGCAATGAAGGTCCATAAAGGCAACAGATCTGAGCTCCTGGAGCTCAACCATGCCTAGATCTAAGGGCCAATCAGCCTAATACGAGATAATTTGCACATACAAACTTGGGGATTGGCTCAAGAATGACTTTCATGAAGTAATAAGCATAGAAACAGGGGAAAAACGGATTATACCTCAAGGAAACTGCTGAAAGAGTGCAAAGATGTCTGGATTCCTTTCCTTCCTCTTGATCTACTTCCCCTTCTTGCCTCAACACCTTCAAGAACACACACAATAGCCTCAAACTCTCAAGGAACAAGCTTAGAACGAGGGTTGGGAGCGCTGGGGGTGAATGGGGGCTAGCCTGGGGCGGATATGTTGTTTAAATAGGGTGCAAACCCCTGAAACTTAGGGTTTCATCCAACAACGGTGACTCGTCGAGTCCAGAATATGGACTCGCTGAGTCGCCAACTTAAACATGTCCCGGGTCCCGTCCTTACTCGGCAAGTCTGACCTATGACTCGCCGAGTCCAAGGCAAAAAGAAAGAGAATACTCAAATAAGATTTGCGTACCAGGAACCAGGTGCTACAACCCTTACCATTAGCGGCGACAAGCGTCGCCGCTGTTGCCCAATCTTCTTGTAGTGCCAACTGATAGTACTTTTAGCCGATGTTGGATCATAACAATATCCCACACTTTGAAGAGCCAACGTCCTCGTTGGTCACGATTGGCACCCCCTTTTGGTCCAAGCAACCACTCCGAGTCATTGTTGGTCACGGCTACGTTGGTCACGGTTGTCACCCGTCTTTTCAGGTCCAAGCCACCACTCCGTAGGCCACCACTCCAAGTCTTGGCACCCCAAAAGATGGGGATGGATATGATACTAATTGATACGAACCCATCCCATACTAGGCCCGTATCATGTCATAAGCCCAAGTGTAGAACTCACTCCCAAAAGCCAACTTGTAGGAGGGGGGGACACTTAGACTTGTAAGCCACCAACTTATAGTACTTTCGGCCGATGTTGGATCATAACAGTTTCAGATCTGTAGCAGCAATATATATAACACATCAATTGTGGACCACGCCTCCTCTGGTAAACTTTTTGTAACAACGAAATTTTCAAAACAAAATTTTCATTTTTCATCTTTCATCAACCAAGTTCACGTAAAAATATTCTCAAAAATATCCAACAGTAGTTATCGAAACATAACATATCCCAAGATCACATAATCAAATCCTCTCTCTAGTGTGTACGGGTCACGCCGGCGCCTTTCCATGGTCCTCGCTAGTACCTGAAACACATAACACAACAACTGTAAGCATAAATGCTTAGTGAGTTCCCCAAAATACCGCATACAACACATACGCCACTCGAGGCTATAATACGACCCTCCGGTCGGTGTGTCTCAACGGGACACTCCAGTCCCGTAGCTCGTTGGACCCTCTAGTCCGGTCATAGCTCATTGGACCCTCCGGTCCGGTCTGTATCGTTTGGACCCTACGGTCCGGTCTGTAACATCATGCAACATACATATAACACATAGCACATAATCTCATACATAACACATAAGACCCTCTGGTCAACACATAATACCACTCTAGGTAACGTATATTGAGAAGACTCACCTCGTGTAACTCGGTAACTCGGAAATCTCGAACTCGGAGAAATAAGACCTAGCCTCCGCCTAATCATATGAAATAATCACTTGTCATCAACATAATTCCCAAGGCTAGACCATTTCCTCTAATCACTCTCAGGAGAGGTAAAAGACCATTTTACCCTTTATTTGGCTCAAATACACTAAAGTTGACCAAACCCTAAAAGTTAACAAAAGTCAACCCTCCGGACTACGCTGCGCGTACCAAACGTGTACGCTGGGCGTACCCGGAGCCTTCACAGAATCGGGGTACGTGGCCCCTTACGCTGCGTGTACTGGGATTACACCCAGCTTCCTCATCCAACTCATTTAGGTCTTAAACGGTTAAGACTTTCATCCAAAATTCAGATCTGACCCTTCTAACATGACTTAATCCATAAAGTTGAAGCCTTTAAGCCTTAGCATGGCTGTAAAGGTCACTTTGTGCTCAAAACACTTTTCCTCTTTCTATAATGAGACTATAACTCATGCATGCCACAAGATCCACGTCCAAGACTCGATTTTTATGACTCCTCAACATATTACACTAGAAAAGGTCAGATCTAAGCTTATGGAGACTCTTTGCACAAAGTCTCCAACTTTGAACCAAAAACCCTAAAAATGGTCCAAAAAGCAAAACTCATGAAGAACAAGGAAAGCTTTGAGCTTTTTACCTCAGGAAGGATCTCCAACCATTGTAGAACTCGGATTTACACTTGTTCTTCAACTTCTAGCTCCAACAATGGCTCCTTCTTCTCCTTCTTCACTTTGAAAAGACAACTTCAAGCTCAAAAACTCACACACAAGCTAAAGCACGAATCTCAGCTCTTCAAGGGCTCTCTCAAGGGTTTATGGTGGCTAGGGCAAAGGACTACATGTTCATTTTATAGTGCAAGGCCACAATTTAGGGTTTTGCATATGGTCCGATTACGCCCGGCATAACCTTGGGTACGCCCAGTGTACCTGAATGACCCGCGCACAAATTAAGCGCGCGAGTACGCGCGGCGTACCCCCAGTACGCCCAGCGTACTCACCCATTACATCTTTCACTTTAAGGGACTAACTAGCCCATTCTCCAAAATAGAAGGGTTATAAAGCTAACTTGGATTCCGAGCTGTTACACTTTTACTATAGTGGGCTTGCTGGTTTGTTCATCTAATGGGCTAGGCTCCTGATTCTTATCAAAATTCCACAGAATGAAGAGGTGAATTGCGTCTAGATGTCATAAAAACATGATAATACAGACGTTACATATGAATTTAAAAACCATTAAAAAAAATACTAAAATCAGTTTCATTTCTGTCCATTTGGACTATTTTTCTGCTTTATCTTGTTAAATTAAATTTGTATAGAAACTCTGCCAATTACTAATTAAATGATGCACTCATCGTTTTTAAACCTCAAAAGCAAGTTATGGCACGTATGTCATACGTAAACATATTGCAGCTTATTGGCGGCAAATGACCAGACATCTCATGTTCACGTATGCAGTATGAAGTAATAGCGGTGTAGGATTGCATTTCAAGAAAGACAGACCTAGTAAAGGTCATTTGTTTCAACATTTGTTCAAGCTCTAATTTCCCAAGGGTAACAGAAATGTTAGCAAAATTCCCACCTTGATGAGTGCGTAATTCTGATGCTCATGTTGAATTCTTCAGTTTAGGAAATCAAAAGTGCAATGAGGTTACAATGGTTTCAGATAGATGATTAGATAGAATATTGAGACGAGTACACATTATTAATCAACTCGCAAAAGAAGTACTACAAAGTACAACCAACAATTAAACAATCCCCTCCATCTACTTTTAATAGTTAACTGTAATGCCTCTCAAATATAGACTTGAAACTATTAACATATGATTTTTTTTGGATAAGTTATTGCCAACAACATAATAGGTTCTTAGCTACATATTCCAGATGAACTTATGATATAGATGTCTGAGCTCAAGAAAACCACGATAGCAGAGTAAAGTGTTGGAAAAAAATTCCACCCCACCACTGTTGTCAATATTTATCACTGTTACTACAGCGAAACAATGCAGAAAAACAGAATTCAAATGCAGAAAAATAAAACTTGACATTAATTAACCTTTCTGCTTGTATTCCCGTTTTGGCCTTAGACCCAAGAACAAGCAATGACAACAACCAAGATAAAGAAAGTAAATAAAGAATGAAGAACAACATATTTCACGTGGTTCAGCAATAACCTGCTTACATACACAGAAGAGAGAAAACTTTGTATTAGGTTAAGAAGTAATTTACCTCACTTTTTATTCCCTGTTACTAGACTTACGTGCTACTCTCTTTATAGCTGAAATTAGCCTATAAGCAAACATACATGGGCCTACATTCTTTGGGCTATTAACATGATCATTTAACCCATAACAGTTGGGCTGACCCAAGTCAACTCAAGCTGAGTTCTTGGGCTAACCACTTACAATTCTCCACCTCGAACAACATCTGATAGACCTCAAATTTTGGACGATACACCAAAGAAGAAGTTGCACACCTTGATATGTAAAACTCAATCCGGCTGCACCATTTGACCATGGTTGCCTACGTACCTACATCTGGGATCAAGCCACCGTAGTTCACTTCACCAGGTGAAAACTCCACCTCACCCTGACACCGCCCCGCAATGTCATTGCCCTCAAGAGCAACCAACACTGATTAATATTAAGCAAGTTCAAGCAATGCTTAAACTTGCCACCTGGTACCACCTTGGTTAACATGTCTGTTAGGTTCTCATTAGTGTGCACCTTCATAAGAGAAATATCACCATCCTCTATGACATCCCGCACACAATGATATCTGACATTTATATGTTTGGTACGATCATGATAAAATTGAAAATGGTAACATATAACTACATAAGGTTAATTTCCAATTAATATAATCTTGTTTTTTAATTCCCCGTGGTTAATGTATAAGATTAATTTCGATTGGTATAAACTTTTTTTTATTAATATCCATGTGATTATATAACGTTTTGCGTAAAGTTAATATCAAATTTGACTAAATCAATTTAAGAACAATCATATTTCATAAAAATATTTCAATACAAACCAAATTTAAAAGGGTTTTTTGGACCTAAATAATAAAACTGGAAAGCCTAACTAATTCAAACTTCTCCAAACAAATCCAATAAGCAAGTGCATCCTGTCAATCCTGTTATCTCGTAGTTGCTCGACCTGCAATAAAACAAACTATATTATTATGTTGATCATAATAGAAATTTTTCATTGAATTTTCTTTGTTTCAAATCAAATAACTTGGTTGTTACCTTTTAATATTGTGTCATCATTCCTATAATCCTTCGGCGTGGTCAGATCTTAAGTAAGTGGTATCATCAATATTATCATTCAACAAAGGGATACCAATGGAAAACAGAGTAGCTCGTCAAAATGATCATAATCTTCTTCATCTATGACATTATCAACACCAATTATACATCGTTTACCATGCAAGACGATGTGCCATCCCGAATCCTTTGGATCCTCGATAAAAAAATACTTGGGTGGCTTGTTTGGCTAAAATGAATGGTTCGGATACATAGCCATTTGTTGAAAGGTCGAAAATAGTGAAACCATAGTTGTCAACTTTAACACCTTGTTGGTTGTCGACCCATCTGCACTTGAATAAGGGTACAATGATGGAATCATATTTTAATTCCCAAATTTCTTGAATGACACCATAGTAAGAGTCTTTGGCGATCCTGCACCTTGCCTCATGATCAGCCCCGCTAAATTCCATGGTGTAAAATGTATAGCCATTAATATTGTAGCCTTGGTACGTTGCCACAAGATGTTGCAGACCATTCCCCAATTATACTACTACTTCATCCATACCTTCTTCGCAATAACTTGTTTTCACTTTATTTTTCAGCCATTTTGCAAAAGTTTTGTTATGCTTGGTAGTCAACCATCTTTCACCCTTATTTTTGTGCATCCTCTGTAGCACTCTTTTGTGCTCATTTATGTATGGAGCAATGATTTTCATGTGTTGTAACACTATAAAATGTGCAAGCTGAAATTCCTCACGGTCTAAGACGAGCCTTTTCAATCCAATTGTCCCGATCCCTACAAGTCTACCCGCATGTCAAGATCTCGGAATGCCAATATTCTTAACACCTTGAAGATAGTTTGTACAAAATTCAATCGCCTCCTCTGAAGCATATCCTTCAACAATACTACCTTTTGGTCGATGTTGGTTCCTTACATACCCTTTTAAGACACTCATATCTCTCGAATGGATACATATACCGTAGGAAAACTGGACCACAATCCTTTATTTCATATACAATATGAGATATCAGGTGAACCATTACATCAAAAAAAAAAGGTGGAAAGTACATCTCGAGTTGGCATAAAGTCATTATAATATCACTTTGCCATGAATCCAACGTCTCATGGTTAATAACTTTTGAATGTATCATGTTAAAAAATAGACAAAGCTTTGTGATCGTGTGTCGAATACGGTCCGGAAGTATTCCACAAATTGCAATGTGAATCATATGTGTCAGCAAAACATGAAAATCATGGGATTTCATGCCAACCAACTTTAATTCATCCATCGACACCAACTTCTTAATGTTAGCAGAATAGCTAGACGGGACCTTCATATTATGCAAGCGTTGGCAAAATTTTGTTTTTTCATCCTTAGACATGGTATAACATGATGGAGGCAAATACATATGCTTCCCAACATTCTCAATTGGAGCAAGCTCGGTTCTAATTCCCATTGCTAGCATGTCTCTTCGAACGCTAGCCCCATCCTTAGACATCCATTTAAGGTTCAACAACAACCCTAACAAGCTTTCACAAACATTTTTCTCTATATGCATGATATCAAGACAATGTTGGACTTGTAAGTGCTTCCAGTATGGTAAATCCCAAAATATAGACTTCTTCTTCCAAATATTTTTGGTAACAGATCTACTTTTACCTTTTAATGTTTATATTTTCAAGTCGGGAAAATAAAACTTCTCCACCTAAGGGTTTTCTTTCCTTTCTTTTCTCAATTCTACCATTAAAGACTTTTTTTTCTTACAATACTGGTGATTATCTGGAAGAAATCTTTGATGACCCATGTATACAGTTTTCTTACAGTTTTTTGACCACAAAGAATTTGTGTCATTTTCACAAATAGGGCACGCCGTTTTCCCATTTGTACTATATCCTGATAAATTTCCTTATGCTAGAAAATCACTTATTGTGCAAAAAATCATGGCCCTAAGTTGGAAATTATGCCCTGTATATGCATCATACACTTCGATGCCTGAATTCCATATTATTTTCATATCGTCTATTAATGGAGCCAAATACACATCAATGTCATTTCAAGGTTGTTTCGGACCTTGAATTTGCAATGAAATCATAATATATTTCCGCTTCATGCATAGCCACGGTGGGAGATTATAGATGCAAAGAAGTATCGACCATGTACTGTGACGATTGCTAAGTCTTCCAAATGGATTAATTCCATCAGAAATAAGTCCAAATCCAATATTTCTAATCTCTCGACCAAATTCTTCAAAATTATTATTAATATTCCTCCATTGAGGAGAATCCGCCACATGTCTTATGTTCTCGTCTATGTTACGCTTAGCATGCCATCTCAACAATTTTGCATCTTTGGCATTTGCAAATAACCATTTCAATCTAGGTATGATTGGAAAAATACTATAATAATTTCGTAGGCGGACAATTTTTTGTCACTTTTACATTTTCTTCCATATGATCTTTCCACTTATATCATGAAGTACTGCACATAACACATTTATCTAGGTCCGCATGTTGGTTCCTATATAACATATAATCATTTGGACATGCATATATTCTTTTGATTTCCAATACCATTGTACAAATCAATATTTTTGCTTGGTATAATGAAACCGATAGCTCGTTATCTTCGGGAAGCATTTCATGCAAAATCTCTAGGAGACTGGTGAAGCATGTATCACTCCAACCATGGGTTGCTTTTATGTTAAACATTTTCAACGCACCTGAAAGTTTGGTAAATTTTGTACACCCATTATACAATGGTTTTCCCGATTCGTCAAACAATTGTTGAAATTTTTCCTAATCTTTTTCAGCAACATTATCCTCACAATCATGTAACATATCAGATATATTATCATGATCGTTACTCCAATCATGATCGCCATTCCAATCATTTTCGTCATTAGTTTCTGAAAAACTCTTGTTCTAATCAACCAATGTCTCATCATGTCGTGACCAACACATATAATTACTCATAAACCCATGAGTTATCAAATGTTCTTATATTTTTGTAGAGTCGGTATACATACGAATATTTTGACAATCGATACAAGGACACCATATGTAACCTTCTCCCCTTTTCACCCGATTTTCCTCAACAACTTTTAGAAAATCGCCTAAACATGCCAAGTATCTTACGTCTGGATGTATCATCCCGTACATCCAATAACTACGATCAATCTATAATTCATAATATACATATATATTAATAAAATCACTATATGAGACAAATTACTTAAGAAGAAATCTTACACTGAGGAATCTCGAAAATTAAATTCTATTAGATTAATTTTGGATAGGTATGCATTGATATGTGCGTTTATTTGGTTCTTTTTATAGTTTCTTTTGGCATATTTTATTTCATTTATAATTAGTCATCATGCATATTCTTGTTTTATTTATTTTTATCCTTTTTAATTATAGTTTATTACAGCTTATGCGGCATGTGTAAGTCATCAAGGGCAAATTTGTCTTTTTTACATTTGGCATGGTTTTTAGGATGTTACAATTATTGGATCCAAAGTTAGAAAATTTACCTTTAAAAAGACATTTTTAGTGTATATGTGAAGGATGAGGCTCAGATCTGAAGAATAAGGGCTTAATCCATTAAGATGAAACAACGGGAGAACTCAACGAGTCCATAGAGGGACTCGACGAGTTAGAACTGTTGTACCGATTCTGTAAAGGGCAGAACTCGACGAGTCTAAGGAGGGTCTCGATGAGTTGGCTCGTTTTATAACCATTCTGCTGAGCATGGAAACTCGGCGAGTCAGATGGATGACTCGATGAGTTGAGTCAACTTGGGGTGTTGATTTTGACTTTGACCAGATGTTGACTTTGACCTTGACCTTGATTTTGACCAAGGTTGACCCATGAAGGGGTCTTGAGTATAGAATGGTGTCTAAGGGGTTGTTTTTGTATAGGGCGTGAGTAGAGCCGGTTGCAGGAGCAGAGACGTTTCAACTATTTCACCTAACCACATTGTATGTTTGGACTAGTGGAGTGATAGACTTAATGGATTAAGTCCTTAATGGGTTAAGTAGGAACACTTAACCCTAATCGTCATTTTATGTGAAAAACCCTAATTGGGGTTGGGTTCTTGTTGGGCCATTTCTTGGACTGGGTTGCTGTGGGCCTTCGTGAGCAAATGGAAACATGTTTATGGACTAAGGAAATTATTGGGCTTTAGGATAAGGCCCATTGGAAAGGCTTAGGACTAATTTGGAAAATTGGGCCATAAGTGGGGTATTGGACCATCGGAATGCCAAGTGTTTGGACTCGAACAAATGGTTGGGCCATACGAAAAGACCATGTACAAGTTTGGTTGGGTTTTAGTTCATTGTCTGACTTTTGGGCCTTCAAAGTGTGTTTGGGCCTTAGACTTGGACCAAGCTAGGTTGCGGGCAAAGTAGTCTTTTACCCCAAATATGGACTTATGTTTGTGTATTGGAACCCAATTATTAATTGGGTGTTGTTTTGATGTTGACAATTCAGGAATTTGTCAACCAACAGCTAGAGTTTTATCTGCGGGACTTCGGCAGTGTGAGGTGAGTCTCCTCACCATACCAATGGATTGAAGGCACCAAGTTCGACCTATTTTTTGATATGTGGTACACTAGCTGATGTAGTGATATGTGGTATACTAGTTGGTTATATGCTATGTGGTATGCTAGTTATTTCTGTGGAATTACATGAAAGACCATGGGGTGTGCCCATGGCACTTGGTTATAAGACCATGTGGGGGTGCCAATGGCATTCTAGGAAAAGACCATGGGGGTTCCCATGACACTTTGTTATAAGACCATGTGGGGGTGCCCATAGCTTTCCAAGTAAAGACCATGAGGCTGCCCATGTCACTTGGTTATAAGACCATGTGGGGGTGCCCATGACATTCTAATTAAGACCATGAGGGGAGTCCATGGCACATAGGTGTAAGACTATGTGGGGGTACCCATAGCATCCTGGAGTAAGACCATGGAGGGTGTCTGGGGCGTCCTTATATGTTTATATGTATGGCTTACGTGATGGATATGGCTTATGTGATTGATATGCCTTATGTGATTGATATAGATTACATGGTTATGTGGATTATGCTCTGGGGAACTCACTAGGCTTCGTGCTTACAATTTTGTTTATGGTTTCAGGTATCATTGTTTTGGAAAGGAAGGGCCCACTTGATCGCAGCGCACACACCCATGTTTTCTGCATTATGTGATTATGGGACGTAACTTTGATAAGTGTTTTAATAAGAAATGTTTTTGGAATTTTTGTGTAACACCCCGTTTTGGAAAGTACTTCGGTCGCGGGTTCAAAGGCCCTGGGTATAAGCGATTCAATCTTTTATGGGTCTCGAGTTTTATTCAAAAGGTTTTAAGGCTTGGGTGTGTAGTCAGGAGCGTAGGGCTTGTCGCCACCTTTTCGTGGGAATAAAGTTCGTTGGAAACAGACTTAGAATGAAGGAGTTATAGAACTTTGAAGTTATTGGCAATATTGATCCTTAATGAAGAAAGATGGCAAGAAAGGGCCATGCATGCAACGTGGTAGATGCAAGTGTACGGCCAGCGTAAGTTGGGTTACGCCCATCGTATAAAGGAGAATGGTCACGGATGCGGAGGGGCGTACACCTAGCGTATGAGAAGTACGCCCAATGTACGCTCAGATTTCCCAAACCCTAATTTTTGGGTTGAGCCCTATATAAAGAACCTTATGTCTCGAAGGCCAACCTCCATTTCCACCCTAAAGGAGCGACTACAAAACCCTAATCCATATTTGAGTGTTCTTGGAGCTTAGAAGGTCACTAGAGAAGCATCTTGGTGTTGTGGATCCATTTTCCAAACAAGAAAGGAATAAGGAAAGGTGGTGGTTCAAAGGAGAGGTTGCAGATCTGGGATTGTTGCTTCATTTCTAACCATTTCAAGGTATAATATCTTCTTAGTTCTCTTAGATTGAGTTTTTGGACCATTTTGGTCCAAAGGTTGAAGCTTTGTGGTTTAATCCGATTTCTAGGACTTGGAGTTGCTACTCTCTATTCTAACTGAGTCCCTAACACAGAAAGTTGCCATCTTGAATGTCTTATTGGGCTCATGCATGAGTTAAGAGCATTTCTATGAGAATGGGATATCATTTTTGGAGTTTGGACATGATTGGGGCATGCAAAGTCACCAAGTCAGTGACTTTATAGATTAATACGTTGAAAAGGCCTTGGATCTGTGTTTGTAGCTTCTAGAGTAGAGTATTAAGCACTTAATGGGACAGTGACTTATTAGGGGGAGTACGCTGAGCGTACATGCAGGTACGCCCACCGTACACACCATTTGGCTTGTACGCTTAGCGTACATAGGAGTAGGGGTGTTAACGGAGCTGTTCGGTTCGGATAGTAATAAAATTCTGAACCGTCACCACGGGGCAGGTACCTTATGTGCACTAACCGAAACCGAACCGTATAAAGGCGGGTAACCACAGTTCGGTTCACGGGTACCCGCTAAACATAAAAAAACTTAAATACAATCAAAATTACAAACTCCATTCCAACGATTCTTTCTAAAAATTAGTAAGTCTGAGAGTTATAAAAACATAACGAAGTTCAAATAACATACATTATAATTGATATAACGAATATAAAAATAAAAATACAAGAAAACATAATGCTGAAGTGTAAAATTGGAATTGTCAATCATGATTTTTGTTTGGGATATATATATATATATATATATATATATATATATATATATATATATATATATATATATATATATATATATATATATATATATATATATATATATATATATATATATATATATATATATATATCAAGCGGTTCGGTTCGGTCATCTACGGATACCTAAGTATCAAAACAAAAACCGACCCATTGATATCCGAGTTTTTCGGTTTCGGTTTTTTTTTTTCAGTTTCGGTTTCGGTTTTTTTTTCGATTTCAGATCGGCCATTTCGGCTTGGTTTTTCGACTTCGCGGTTTTTTTGCACACCCCTACATAGGAGTACGCCCAACGTACTCATCAGATTTGGGTTTGGCTTTTTTTGGGCCTTGGTTTGGGCCATGCAAGGGATTTTGGTTCTTTGGGCCTTAGTGGGCCATCAAAAGTCAGATAATGTGGGCTAAGAAGATGTTTGGATTTACGGTAAGGCCCATTTGAGGGTTTGGGCCCAATTTGGCAAATTGGGCCATTAGTGGGCCTCTAGTGGGCTTGGGAAGCCTACCTAGTGTTCGACCATTTTTAGAGCATGGTTTGGGCCTTAGATATGGACCAAGTTGGACTAGGGGGTAAAATGGTCATTTTAACCTAAGAAGGATTATTGTTTTGGACTAAGTGATATTTTGGTTATTAGTAGCTCAGGGGGCCAAAGGATCAGCAGTTCGGGGATTGTCATATAGCAGCCAGAGGGGTATCAGCGGGACTTTAGCAGTGCAAGGTGAGTCTCCTCACTATGTGCATGGGTCTATGGCCATAATCCCAGCCCATTATGTTTGTTTATAGTAGGAAGACTTGGGGGTTAGCCCTAGGCACTGCATGTTATATGTTCCGGATCACGATTTGATGTTGGGTGAGGCCCAAGGAATGTTAGTATGCTAGAGGTCTTTGTGATTCTTGCATGTGTCAGTACGATAGGTTCCAAACCAAGGTCCGATGTCGGGGCAAGCCCAAGGTATGCTTATTAGGTAGTGTGTTTTGGGCTAGGGTCTGATGTCGGGGTTAGCCCGATGCAAATTATATGTTTCCCTACTTTGGTCCGATGTTGGGGCGGTCCCGAGAAGTAGCTATGTATGCTTGATGTCTTTGTGATTAACACATGTTATATGTTATCTGTTATGTGTTACGTGTTCCGGGCTTCGGTCCGATGCCGGGGTAAGCCCGATGTATGCTAGTTTATGTATGTTATATGTTTCGGGCTTCGGTCTGATGTCGGGGTAAGCCCGATGCAGATTATGTGATTATGTTGTGTGTTTATTTTATATGTTATGTTGTGTATGTGCCGAGGTAAGCCCGATGTCGGGGCAAGCCTGATGTCGGGGTAAGCCCGATGCCTGATGTGGTCGGATGTCGGGATGAGCCCAATGTCGGGTAAGCCGATGTCGGGATTCATCCCGATGTAGTTGGGAGTAGTCCCAGAGTTATTTTATATGTGATATGTTGTGTGTATGGTATGTGGTAGATTGGGGAACTCACTAAGGTTCGTGCTTACAGTTTTCAGTTTTGGTTTCAGGTATTTCCGAAATCAGAGGGAAGAGCTCGGGATGACTGCATGGCACACACCATGAAGTTTAGCGTGGGATGTTTACTCTGATAAAAATAAGCATGTTTTGGATTAATACTTTGTTTTGATAAAGCGCTTTATGTTTATGAAAGAAACGATTTGACAATCATGGTTTGTTTAATGATTTTATAATGAATTTTTTAGTCTTGATATTTGGGTCATTACAGTTTGGATTTAAAAGATAACTGTGTTTTTACTATAATAAAAATGAAATTTTTACCCCTGATTTTTGGGTGGTTACAGTCTTCTTACCACCTTAAGTGGGTTGAAGGCACCATGGTCGGCCCACTATTTTATATGAGTAGAATGTATGTTATTATATGACTTTGACTGATGTGGTTGCATGATTTATGTATGGAGTTGATATGGGCTCGAAGTCATCATAGAAACGTGGTTGATATGGACCCAATACAACTTATTGCTTTTATTTTGGGATGATACAGACATGACACAACCATGTGTTGTTATATCTAATGTGTATATTGTATTTCGTAATTTGCGAAGCTCACTAAGCTTTGTGCTTACAGTTATGTTTATGGTTTCAGGTACTTTTGCTAGAGGCAAGGTAAGAACATCTTAAACCCTTGATGTGGTTAGTTTCTTCATTTTCAAGCTATTTAAGGCTTTAATGGTGAAAATTTGAGTTTAGGGTTTTGATGCTAGATTCTCCCAAGTATTTTAAATATTAAATGTTTATAAAAAATATGGGTTATTTCAAATTCTCTAACCATTGTACTAACTAAGAAAAATATATGTAATTTCAAGATTTTTGATTGCTATAATCAAATTAGAGATTCACTACAACTATTGTACATTGAATTCTAATAGTCTATATACCAAATGTTTAAACAAATTCCAGTGTCAACCATTTCCATCGTATTGATTTACATCAACTTTTACTAGTTTAAATTGTGTTTCATTTGTGATAATTAAAATTAGATTTATAACAAAAAGTAAAATCCATATTTTTACTTTTATTGTCGTTTTATAAATACTTTTCTAAAATTTTTTTTATTGAGTTACAACTTAAACTGATCCTCGTTGATTTGATCCCTTACCATTATAAATTATTTTAATATACAATTTTTAGGGTATTTATTTGTTGGTCTCTACAACCACAGTTCATTTAAAAACATATGCACATGAACAATGTTTTAAATTGGTATCGATATATAAACTAATAATGTTACATCAAAATATCCCACACGAAATAAAAAGTTTGCAAATGAATAATTATTTTATAAATAACAACTTTAAATACGATTGATAAAAAAATCAATAAAAATAACAATCCAAACGATACAACAAAATATGTGACATGCATCACATATCATGATATCATGTAGACAATTTAATATAATTAATAAGATTAAAAAGTTATTTTATCTATATATCTTATAAAGCTAATATTTTTTCTTTCACCACATTCATTTGAAACTCTCATGTATTTTTCCTTTCACCACATTCATTTGAAACTCCCATGATTTTTCAATTTATTCCTAATAATGGTTACAAATTGATTAATAAGATTAAATAAATATCAAACATAAAGTTTAATCTTATGCAAACTAAATTTCAATATTAAAACAATATCTTTCTTTCTACTTATAAAGTTATGTTTTTTTAACTTTTAACAAATTATACTTAATTTATTAGTTTTAATATATTGTTGGGTGTAAACCATATCATTTTAAAGCTACAACTTTTGAACAATTTGAAGAAAATACTTAAATTATAAATTTAAATATAACATTACAGGATCAATTTAAATAAAAATTTTAGTTTAACTTAAATAACCCAAATAATATTTTGTAAATAGTTAAACTGATAAATTATAGTGTCTTTCTAATACTGATTATAAGTTGGTTAATAAGGTTAAATAAATACCAAACCTAAAGTGTAATCATAAATAAACTAAATTTTAATATTAAAATAACATCTTTACTTCTACTTATAAAGTTATTTCTTTAATTTTTAACAGATTATACTTAATTTATTAGATTAAGATGTTGTATGTAAACCATTATCAATTTAAAGCTACAACTTTTGAACAGTTTGAACAAAATAGTTAAATTGTTAATTTATAATATAACATTACAGTGTCAACTTAAACATAAATTTCAGATCCACTTAAAAAAAACTCAATGAATATTTTGTGAATAGTTAAAAGTGATAAATTGTAATGCTAAATGCAAAAACTGAATTATAATCTCAATTTAACTCAAATATTTCCTAAAGATATTTGTATAATCGTTAAAAGTTTTCAAATAAGTAGTTTAAAATAACTTACGATAACAATAGTTAAATATAACTCTATATAAATGATTATATTGTTAACTTTAAAATCAAAAGACAATGTTTGATGTTTTAAATAATTATAATGATAGAAATTAAAATGTTAAAAAAATAAATTTCAAAAAAATAATTAACAATAACAACTATAAATAACATTAAACCATATATTATATTTAATTTTATTCATGAGTAACTCGCGGGTAGAAGTCATTCAAACGATTGAGATTATGCAGTTATAATAGATGTATATATTATCATATAATTCAAAATAATCAATATATTATATCAATTTGGTATGCAAATTATTATATCAAATTTAACAACAACGTTATTATTATATTTAAAAAAACATATATTTGTAAAGATTTCAACTATATAGGTGTTTCTGCACAACGCGCGGACATTCACCTAGTTTATTATATAATAAAGAGTCAGATATTAATTATTATATACATATATTAAATCCTAACACGTCTATGAACAGTAAAAATCTCAAGTTTTAGACTTCCACCACATGACTTTATATAAAAATACAATTTCGTCCATATACATCTATAACATCTTAACACATAATATCATATTGTAAAATCCTCCACCCTTGTGATCGTCTCATCCAAAAATAAAGGAATTCGAGACTATGATCGTATGCTTCTCCCATCGAATCTCATCCGAAAGGAAATCGATTCCTCGGTGACAACCTCCTACCGCTCTATTATCGCCACTAAACGCCCGCAACCCTGTAGTGTAGTATGAGGAATTTGGGTATGTTGTTGGTTCTTTCAATTACCGTATGAATTTTGTTCAATCGCAACTGTTTCTAATCCTTTGGTGTTATATATTGATGTCTCTGATTGTTTGGGTTTGACAATCGACGATTCCCGTCCAACGAATCAGGCTTTGATTTCTATCACCAACAAGTCTGCCGTCAATTACCGCCACGAAACATGTGAGCAATTTCGGTGAGTGGTTGATTCTTTCAATTTCCTTATGACTTTGGTCCAATTGCTCATCTTTCTAATCCTTATATGTTTTTGAGCGATGTTTTCGACTTTTTGGGTTTGAGTATCAACATCCTGTCCAAAAATCAAGATCCGGTTTCTGTCACCAACAACGTCTGCCGTCGCCGTCAATTACCGCCACCAAACATCAGCCACCAAACGCCTGTTCTACGTTATTGTTCACAATTCGGTATGTCTAGTTGTTTTTAAATTTCTGTATAATTGATGTTGGTTTTGTTTTTCTTAAATGAATCCTCCCACTCTTATCCCAAGCCATACTTCTGACCAGATATCTTTGCTATTTTAAGAACCCTTTCTGTGAAGACCATGATACTATCTGATTTTCCATGATTGACCTCCATGGCATAAGAACCTGTGTATCTTTCAATGTATATAATTCTTTCACCTTCTGATGGCAAGTGTTCAAAAGAAAGAAATAAAATAATCTATGGGAATAATGCAAAAAAGACATTAGAAACTTATCTATCTTCAATAGTAACTTGATCAAAATATCATCATTGTAGAATCTCAAGGGATTAACATCCTTCAACCGATTCGTCCGCAAGATTCCGCTTCCTTTCTAAAAATTTGCTTGCTTAGTGTAGCAGTGAAACCATATAAAGTAATAATGACAAAATTACCCTTTATAGCTTTTCTATCACAAATTTTCAAAACCTTATAAAACTATTTAGCTAAAAATAAGCATACATATAATTAAATTTATGCAAGAAACTCCTAAAGAGGTAACTCTCATTAGATTCTATAGTAACCATAACCATTACTCAAAACAAAAAGGTAAAGGGATCCTCTCCTTCCAAGTTCATTGAATCTGCTACTAAATTCTAAAACCATACAGTAATGCCACTTACCCTTTTTTCGTTTTTTTTTTTTTTTGAATTATTACCTAACAAAAGCTAAACATAAATAATGACAAAATTACCCTTTATAGCTTTTCTATCACAAAATTTTCAAAACCTTTACCAAGTTCATTCAATGTAAAACTAAATTCTAAAATCATACATGCATCTTAACAATCAAGTTAAAATAATGTAATTTTATATTTTTGACGAATTAAAACTAATGTTTAGCATGCACTGAAATGACAATAATGCCACTAACTCTTTTTTTTCCTTTTTTTTTTTTGGAATTTTAACCTAACAAAAGCTAAACATAAATTATGAGAAAATTACCCTTTATAGCTTTTCTATCACAAAATTTTCAAAACTTTTTCCAAGTTCATTCAATCTAAAACAAAATTGTAAAACCATACAACATGAATGTTTTTTCTACTATTTAACCTGAAATCTTTTTTATAACAGATTCAAAAGATTGTATGCAGTTAGAATTTAAAGAGCTAATAAGAATGGCATTATACTGTAAAAAATGTCAAAACTGGTAGCAAACTAGGCCCTGAAAGCATTATACTAAAAAAACTAAAAGAATGGCATTATACTTTAAAAAATGTCAGGACTTGTAGCAAACTAAGCCCATAATAGCATTATACTTAAAAAAAACTAAAAAGAATGGCATTATACTATAAAAAAATGCAACAACTATTTGCAAACTAAACCTATGATAACATTATACTAATAAAAGAACTAAATAGAATGGCATTTTACTTAAAAAAATGCCAGAATTGGTATCCAATGAATAGGACTATTCAGGATACTGTATATGTGGAGTCATTATTCCAAATGAAACATAAATTCTCAATCCTTACACTAATTTACAAAAATAGTCCATGTGGTTTATGATTTTTTAACATGTTTTGTCTAAAACTGGAACGAATTGCTATTGCTTACAATGATTCAGAAGTCCTATACTAAAATTGTGGTTTATGATTTTTAACATGTTTTTTCTAAAACTAGAACCAATTGCTATTGCCTACAATGATTCAGAAGTCCTATACTAAAATTGTGAATTGTTGACCTAATTGATATGCCTCTAAATTTAAAGGAAAGTAATTGCATTTATTAGCAAGGTGGAGGTTTCAAAACTAGATTGGTAGATACTTGAAAACCATATTACAGTGAAAAGGTATAATATAATTTCAAACTAAAACAAAAATATAAATTTTAGATTTTACAACTAATTATATTATAAAAAACAAAAAAAAAACATAGAAAATGAGTGAAAATTAAACAGATTCTTGAGACAGTGACCATTTTGTAAAAGTATTAACATGGAAACCCAAGAACTATTTAACGACCAAATCTGTAAAAACTATATAAAACCCCCTTGGGATTGTCTGGTAAATGACCCTTGTGCCCTTGGGACAATCTTTCATGTCTCCTGATAGTTTTACACCAACTGAAGTTTATAAGGGTTCAAATTGTCAAGCATTAAAGTATCACCAAAGTTATTTGTATCATTCACTGTTTCATCATTGGTGAGAAAAACAAAACCAAAAAAAATAATAATAAAATAAAAAATAAAAATTTTCAAATTCAAATGTTAAGGTCTCAGCATTAAATGGGTTTACAAGTAATTTATTTTGAAAAAAAAATTATATTACATTTTCACCAAAGGACAATAATGCCCTTAACCATATTTAGTAATGCTAGATGGAAAATTTACAAAATAGCTTTTCTATCACAAAGTTTTCCATACCTTTTAAAACTATTTAGCTAAAACATAAATCACACACAATAGTAAATTTATGAATAAAAAAATTTAGTAAAACGTAAGTTCCTTTTTTAATTTGAATTTTTACCTAATAAAAGCTAAGAAAAAAACCCTAATCATATTCTATGATTTTATATTGCATTTTCAAGTAACGACATAATGCACTTTACAACATTTTGTAATGCTAAATGGTTATATAAGTAATGTATCTAAAAAAATAAGTAGTGTTGAACCCGTGGTCAACCACGGTCCCATAATTGTGGATTGTTTACAATCATTTATAATAAGTATTGTATCTAAAAAACTTTGTTTACAATTTTAGATTAACACTTGAGGAGTTCTAATGCTAATTTTCTTATCTATATCTCAATGACAAGATTGAAACGTACTTTTTACTCAAAATAGATGTTACTTTCATCTTATTTATGGTTATATAATTAGGTTAATTATTCACACCGTTGGTTTATATAGTATGCAAATGTAATTTGACTTCTAAATAATACACATGGAGCCTTTGCAATCTACTGGATTAGTGTTAATATATAATTGTAAAATTTTTGTATATAGCCTTTTAATTTTCAACTCTACCTTGTATCTTTACAAAAGATTCCATCATCTAATACAATCTAAATAACCTATTAATCCCTTCTCAATTGTGTTAAAAATACTCCAATAATTAGTTACTAATCAAAATAATTAGTTTCAAAAATACTTTTCTAGAGTATAATTTTCCATTTCAATTACATATAAAGTATGTTAAAGGTCGATAACTTTTGGATTTCCATTTCAGTAAAAGCTTTCTTCAAATGCCTCCAAAACGACGACATATGGCTTCTACTTCCAATACAATAGTACCCTGTCGTTCACATCGATCACGCAGGAGTTCACTTTTAGAGGAGATACCAGCATTGCCTTTTTATTATGACTGTGGAAATTGTACTTGCGTATGTGAGTATTGTGGGGGCTTTTTTGATATCATGAGAGAGTATTGTATTTATCCCGAGCCAATCATCCACGATATACGAAATGTTGTAAGTCAGGTAATGTAGTTCTTCCCTACCCTCTTCGTCCTTCTGATGTGCGTATGCAATTCTAAGAAGATGATCACTTCATGTATAACATAAGAGCATATAATTTCATGTTCTCTATGACGTCTTTTGGTGCAAAAGAAAGACTACTCAATCAACAAAGGTTGTGCACCATATGTGTTTAAGGTTAGTGGTCAAATTTACCATTGGATAGGATCTTTTTATCCTCAAGACGTTCATCAACCCCGTTTTCTCCAATTGTACACGTGTGATACTGAAAATGAGGTTGCTAATAGACTTCATTCTTTTCATGGTGAGGGGGAAGTACTTTTGTCTGCAGATGTTGTAGATTCCTTAAGTCATATGTTACATACACATAATGAGTATGTTCGTACATTTAAGACTGCGAAAGAAATAGCTCAGTCAATGAATTTAGATTCATATGGTGTACGTTTATTTAGTGTTGTACCTGACAGGAGATATGGGCCACCGGCCACTGGAAGTTTAGGTTGTATTGTTTGTGGTGATAATGTTAGTGGGGTTGTCTTTGACATTGTTGTCTATTCAAAATCTGGGTCACCTCAGCGTGTTAGTAAGCTTCATCCAACTTACATGCCTTTGCAGTATCCATTACTATTCCCGTACGGTGAAGAAGGATGGTCTCCTACCTTGCATCTACGTATTAACTCTAATAGAAGTTTAACAAATAATATGTATTACAGTTATCAAATTCATGATTGACACACTTACTCTCTTATTTTACGTTCACGTCGTCTTTTCCACCAATATTTAGTGGATGCCTATACTTGCATTGAACAATCTAGGCTTGACTTTATTGAACACCATCAGCAATAATTGTATATAGAGTACATCAGCGGTGTTTATGACGCTTTGTCCAAAGGTGATACAGACAGTCGTTTCATTGAAAAGCGTGTATTTCTACCTACAACTTTCATTGGGGGACCTAGGTATATGTATAAACAATTAGGATGCTCTTGCCATTTGCAAGGTTCATGGTAAGCCACAATATTTCAGCACCTTCACTTGCAATGTTAAATGGCCGAAGATACATGGATGCTATTGGTCAACATGATATTCAAAACAGACCAAATATCATTGTGCACATCTTTAAGATCAAAGTCCATGCTTTCATTAACTTCCATAAAGAGGACAAAACTTTTGGAGATGTTAGTGCATGTAAGTATTTGTTCTCTTATTTCATTATAAAATATTTTTATTCACAAATCTTTACACCGTTGAATTCCAAAAAAGGGGTTTACCACATTGCCATACATTATTATGGGTTACATCATCCTTTAGAATTCAAGAAGGTGCAGATATTGATAAATACATAACCGCTGAGCTTCCTGATCCTATACTTGAACCAGCACTATATATGACTATTACTACATGCATGCTACATGGTCCTTGTGGTTCACTAAATATTGGTGCCCCATGTATGGTAGATGATAGATGTGTGAAACGGTTTCCTAAACCGTTCAACCCATTAACAATTTTTGATGAAAATGGTTACGTGCATTATAGAAGACGTGCTGGATCATATCATGTCTTACAAAGTGGGGTTATAACTGATAACAACTATGTAGTGCCATACAATAAACGTTTGTGTAGTCGATTTGATGCTCACATCAATGTAGAATACTGTGGTTGGAATATGATGATTAAGTACTTATTTAAGTACATTTCAAAAGGGGTTGATCACGTTCGTTTTACTCTTCAAACATCAGAAGAAAATACTACCGCTTCTTCCCATTCATGAACGCGATCCACATGTACAAGTCTTGGTCGTCCATTTGGAAGGGATGCAACCTACTATTTTCAAAGAAAACAGTCAATTAGGCTCTTTAATTGATACCCCCGGTTTTGGTGTTACGACTTTAACGGAATGGTTGCACAATAATCAACATGATGTTCGAGGAATTCACTTGACATACAATGATTACCCTTCTAAATATATTTGTGACACCAAAGATAAGAGATGGATTCATAGGACTACCACAACAAATACTACTATTGGCAAACTTGCATGTGTACATCCAACAGCTGGGGAGTTATTCTATCTATGAGTTTTACTGTTCCATAAAAAAGGATGTAAATCATTCTACGACATTAGAACTGTTCGTGAAAACACATACTCAACTTTTCGTGATGCATGTGAAGCGTTAGAGTTAACTGGTGACGATAAGGAGTGGCTTACAACATTTGAAGAAGCATCGTCTTGGGCAACCTCATCTGAACTTCGTTCTCTCTTCTATCATCTACTTTTGTATTGTGAAGTAGGAAACTCTTTTTGTTATGGGAAGCCGCAAAACCTAAAATGGGTGATGAGATAGCCCATACATTCACTTCCAATTCTACGGATCCCAATGAAATTCTACGTGTTGATACACTAGAACAACAAATACTTCTCGAAATTCAAAAAACACTACTAGCTTCAACACCTTCCAAATCTCTTACTGACTTTGGATTGCCAATGCCATCTCCATCTCTTCTTTCCATTCTTAGAAATCGTCTTCTTCTTGAAGAGACTAATTATGATACAAATCTCTTGATTTCTCAAAATTCATCCATGGTATCACAATTAAATCCATATCAACTTACAATTTATGAAAGAGTTGTGGATGATGAACGAAACAAAAAGCAACTTCTATTATTCGTATACGGATCTGGTGGTACAGGAAAAACTTTTTTTATGGACGACTATACTTTCATATTTTAGATCTAGGGGAAAGATTATATTGGTTGTTGCTGCCTTAGGCGTTGCATCCCTTTTGTTGCCTTCAGGTCGTATTGTTCATTCTAGATTTGTTATTCTAATTGACTTTACAGACAAGTCTTCCTGGAATATTAAAAAAAACACACAACTAGCGGAACTCCTAAAGGGGAATTCTATGATCATATGGGATGAAGCTCCAAAGAGTGATCGTCGTTGCTTTGAGTTTCTGGATAATCACTACAAGATGTCCTTGAAGATGATAACCATCTTTTTGGTGGGATGCCAATGCTCCTAGGAGGTGACTTTCGAGAAACTCTTCATGTTCAACCTAAAAGTAGAAAATCACAGATAATTAGCCTGACTCTACCTAATTCCTATCTATACTCACATTTTACGGTATTCAAATTGCATCATAATATGTGTTTATCCCAACCATTCAATTCAAATACTGATGTTAATCAAATATCACAGTTTGCTTCATGGCTTCTCGATATTGGAAATGGAAATGTCGGAACACCATACAAGAATGATCCAGAAAGCACAAACAGTATACAAATACCTCATTGTTTCCTTATCGAATTAGGAGACAAAGGATTAGACTCACTAATACATTTTGTATATGGCAAAGATATATTTTCCAATCCATTACTTGAAGAGTAATCTGTTAAAGCCATTATTTGTCCGAAAAATGAAACAGTTGATCAAGTCAATGCTTTAATTCTATCAAAAAACTAATAGTCAAGGGGTGGTATACAACAGCTGTGATTCTATTAAATCACAAACCCATGATAGCTTAGAATTAGATACATTATATCCCCAAGATTATTTAAGCAATCTTCACTTTTCTGGTTTTCCTTCACATACATTAATTTTGAAAGTTAATACCCTAGTTATGCAAATGAGGAATATCAATCAAAGAGAAGGTCTTTGTAATGGAACACGTTTGATTGTTACACAATTATTACCATCTGTGATTGAAGCTTCCATAATAACAGGCATATCTAGTGGGAAAAGGGTTTACATTCCATGAATAAAATTTGTACATAATACCTCTGACATACCTTTCATATTTATCAAAAAACAATTTCCTCTTAAAGTGTGTTATGCAATGACTATAAACAAAAGTCAAGGGCAATCTCTTAAAAAGGTAGGTTTATACCTCACTAACTCTGTTTTCACACACGAACAACTATATGCGGCTTTGTCAAGAGCTACCTCACCAGATTCAATAAAGATTCTGCTACAACAAGAAGTTGCATTACCATTCAACTATACCAGAAATGTCGTCTTCGAGGATTTGTTAGCAAGGGTTAATATGCAAGAGGTTACTACACCACATTTATGTTTTCAATTCATCTAATAACTAAGAAAATTCTATGACCCAATATCATCTTTTCTACCTGTTTTGCAATTATACTTATTATAAACATCTAATACCTAAAATATATGCTACAAAATAACCATCATATTTTTATATAAATTTTGGTTCATTCTTTTAAGATAATATGTAAACATTAGCAATGTTTTTTATTTGTAGAGCAATCTCCTCAAACATGGATAGAATATCAAACCTTCAATTTGGTTCACCAGGAAATTCACTTGAAATTCATGTCTTGCGAAAATGGACACTACAATTTAGAAAGGACGAGACATGGTTTATCGTGATTGATGAGCATGTAAGGATATATATATATATATATATATATATATATATATATATATATATATATACACACACACACACACACACACTCTTGTACAAAGTATTAATATATAAAACCACCCTAACACATTTATTTGAGTAGGGAGATACAATTCAGCTACTTGCACAAAAGACAAATCAACGATGCATAGAAACTTCATTAGTAGTCTCTCGATGTTATCGTATTAAGGACTATACATGCACTGAGCTAGACAAATATCAAAAGGTGTTAAATCACCCAGTACACATGAATATTGGTGAAGCATCAACAATTGAGGAAATTCCAAACCACAGTGTCATTCCTCTAACATGGTTCCGCTTCGGTCCGAGATCACACTTTCAAATAATAGCAGACAAAAACTTGGAGCATCCAGGTACATTAATAACATCAACCCAAACATCATTACTTTTATGCAAAAAATTTCTTATGTTCAAAATTGTTACTAATATTAAACTTATAATTACATTCAGATTTCATAGGCGTACTCATTGACATGAAAGATCACACGCGAAAAAAAAACAAGGAACCTTTCATGGTTATCACTTTAACTGAAGAACAGTAAGTACAAATCTTCATACCAAAACGTATTACCTACTTTATTTCCTTTAATTATTATTGATGACAACACCGGTTCAAGTGCGGAGGAGATTACCATACTCTTATGGAAGGAATGCATAGATTCGCTAAGCAAATTCAGTTAAAATGCCCTTACATCAAACTCTAACACGGTTGCACTAGCTTTCACCAATGTCAAGTCCACTATGTACAATGGTAAGTAATAAAGGGACCCTTATTATACTACTCACTTCACACTAAGCTAAAATGCCATCTTAACTACACAGGAAGATTAACATTGACAAGCACCAGCGCAACACACATGTACATCAATCCCAAAATACCAGAAACGGACAAACTCATTACAAGGTATCCTATACTGCTTCTACCAAATCTCAACCATACCTAACCAAACTATAAACTATATATTCACTAACAAAGTTTCCATAAATACATATTTGGTACCCAATTTCACTCAAAATCAACAACGGTTGTGATAAATACTACATTACAATGTTTAAAAAGCTCAAATTTCTCTCAAATAGTGGTAAGTAGTTTTCTTTTGTAAAATACTACTATTTCATACATAACAGTCACTAATATACATCTACAACATGTTCAAGGACAAAGTATACATTTTGAAGACCATACTATCTAATTTCACATTTAAAGATGTACGGTACCACGTAACATGTACCACATGTGGTAAATCAACCCACAAAAAAGGTGATGGATGGTTTTGTGTTTCCCATGGGCCCATAAATGAACCAAAACTTTTGTAAGTACTCTCTCTCCCATGTATACCTTAAGTATCTATAAAAAACACACACAACATCACTTCTTTTTCCACATATATAAACTCTCAGCAGTACTTGTAGACAATACAGATACCACAATAGTTTTCATGTCTAATGAAGCAACCCGTACTTTGGTAAATGTGAGTGCACAAGAAATCATAGACCGCTTTCCCAGTCAAGATAGAAAAACTTTACTAGAACCACTCGAACGTTGTAAAGGGTTGACAAAGAATGTCTATGTAGAATGCACAAAACTTTTATCCACTAAAAATATCTGTTTCACAATCACCACAATCAGGGACATAAAGACTCTGCAACCAACAATCATATCAACACAAAAAACACAAACAACACCTTCAACACCAATTGAAAAACAAACCACAACAACTAAGGAGTCCCTCACCCCTACTAAATCACGTGAAACTGGAAAACACCTACAAATGGAGCATACAGGTAAAAACAACTTAAAGCAGATTATTTAAAGCTTACACGTAACAAACATCTTACATTTCACAAATACACCAAAAAAAAATGTCCCAAATGAGAGAAATACAAAAACCATGGTGAAGCAGACGAAGGAACACATGCCAAAAAGCAGTGAAACTATGTGATCTTTTCATAACATACTTACAGTTAACCTATACTCTATTTATTATATTGCTTTTCGTCCATATTCAATAAAAACTGTCATATTATGTTTACAAATAATAATATGTAAATATTCAATAAAAAATGTCATATTAAAACAAAAAAATAGAAACAATTGTTGTAATCTTTTGTTGTATCTATGAATTTGTATGATATCTAATGACATTTACTTTTCAATTTGTAGTATTTAAAGTGTTTATTGTTCATGTTTATAGTCGTGTGTGTGAGAAGTATAGGTATATATTGAACCATTATTATTCATGTCGTATAAAATACAAGTCTATTCTAGGTTGTAAAACCAATACCTTTACGATCTGCTTCGATTTTCGATCCTTTAAAGATTGCACCTACATAAACAAAGTTATTTCCTGTTTTAAAGATTTTCATGGGTAACTTTTTTTCTTCAACTATATACATATATCAAAACCAACACAACTAACAACATTAAACTTTATGACTATTAGACTTTCATCATATAACTTTAAATATATTCACCATCTATATTTTGAATAATGTCTCTTGACTCTGTTGTTTGATTTTTCAGACAATTTCTCGTACAAATTCAATATTTCAATTTTCGCCATTAACACCCAATAGTGCTCTATACTACTACCAAACGTCCACCAATAACGTGACCCATGGTTCACCAGGGGTTCACACACTAGTTCTAATTAGTTTCCCTCTTTCACATGGAAATTTCGTTCCCGCTAACGACTTTGCATTCCCTCCAAAATCCAAATTCACATGACTTCCAATCTCTGATACTCGTTGAGAAGGGGGACTGAACGGACACGAATTGGTTTTTGGAGATTAGAGCATTGTCAATTTTCAACAAGATATAATGGGGATCATCGGAACTCGGAAATCTAAATTCAAAAGGAAGCGGAGCGACACCTAAAGGAATATCAGACGGAGATTGGAAATTGAATTGTCGGAAGAAGAGATGTTAATTTAAGGCTTGAGGTATAAAACACCACTCCCTATGATTTGCCAAGGGAAGTGTTAAAAAGTGGTCACCAAGTAGCTAGTGAGTGGAGAGAGGAGAGAGAAAACATATTCGTGGATTTTGATTGGTTTATAGCTATTGTTTTTTTTTTCTTTTTTCTTTTTTCTTTTTTTAAAATAAACCCTATTAATTTAACACACCACTCCTTATGAAATGCTAAAGTAAACATGCTAGAGAGTTGGCATAAAAAAATGATAGGGCAGCACAAAAAATGATGTAGCGGTATCAAGCCGAACGGTCATCATCGCAAAATCTAGGGTACATCTTCTATCCTCCTCCAGTCTTATGCTCTTTTCATTGACCATTACTTTCTAAAGGCGGTAATCACATAGCAAGGTTGTCAGGTCGTCTCCAATTATATATAACTCTTTCGTTCTATCTTATTCTCTTCTTATCTAGATTAAAATTTGACAAGGATGGTTGTATTTTCTTTCTCAATCACCCTCAGCGCTGCATTGATGGTAATCTAACTGTCGGTACATGAATGTAGACAGTTGAATCGTTGAGTCGCCTCCCCAGAAGCCATCCGCAAAGGTAATAAATCTTCATAGTTTATGTTTTTAATTATATAAAGATGTCCTATGGCTACTGCCTATTTGTAGTTTGTTTGAAGGTATTTTGGAACAAGCCAACAAATCAGCACTACAAACAAACGTTTTGTCTGAACTAGGGCTTGTTTCCTGATTTTATATAATTATGTATTGTTTTGCAGAAACTAAACAGTAAAAGTTATCATGGTGAAGCTGATGGTTGTTGGAAGGGCCATTGTTGGATTGTCCATTTCAGAATGGACGATATATGAAAAAGACGACAATACCATCTACAAGATTTGCAAAATTACTTTGTGTTTAATATATATATATATATATATATATATATATATATATATATATATATATATATATATATATATATATATATATATATATATATATATATATATATATATATATATATATATAGTGGACCCTGATTGGCTTTCGGTTGCAAAAGGAGTTTGACAAGATTGATCTGAACCTTGTTATAGGCAAGGCTAATCACAAGCAAGAGTTACATGTTCATACTCAAAAAACGTCTCTGGTTGAATAGAGGAGAAGATCAGGTAATATAAGTTGCACTAAAATAATGTAATGTACAACTTAAATTCATGTTTTTGGCGATTTAAGACAAAAAGAACCCGTTTTTTAAATTCATGTAGAGTACAACTTAAATTGTATAGTGTACTTTACAGCTATAATTATCCCCTTTTTTTTATTATCAAATATGCTAAAGCGATTGTTGAAAGCAGATAAAAGTTTTTTTCCAGTCTCGGGCTCAAAGAATCTTGAGGTAAATATACATGAGGGTTAATTGAAAAAATAGCATTGTACTTCTGTTTACTTGTTTATAGCATCACACTTTCATTTATTATTATTATAACAATGAACTTTATTAAAGTTTTGGTACAATAGCAATTTCAACCTAATAAAAAGCAGTCTTTTGAAGTAGTGATTAGAGTTTTTTTTCATTAATCAACTCTTCGTTCATATTTTAACTTTTACATATTGGTATATTTAGTTGAATGTAGATCGAAGTTCACCTAGTGCACACTCATTTCTCTTGCTATCACTACTAGCTCTCATTCTTTCTATAACTTTAATGGTTCAGACTCCAACGAACAGGAAGAGGTAAAAATTTATTGTTGAATCAGTAGCTTGCTCCATGCACGTTGGATTTTCTCTAATTTATTAATGTTTTGGGCTACTCTAATTTTTTTATTTTTTATTTTATTTATTTATTTGTTTATTTATTTTTTTCTGTTTGAGTATTAACCATCAGACTTTTTTTAAACTTTTCTTCTGTTAAACTACTTTCCATTCTTTAAAAAAAGAGACTTTTGAGTTTAGAAAATTGTCCTAGTACTAAAATTGTTTGATTAAAATAATTAACTACTTTAGTATAATTTTTTTTGTTAGATTCATTTATTTTGGTCTTTTCTTTGTTTTTATTCTTTTATATATTTAAAAAGCTGGTGCAATTTTAGTAATCTGGACAGAAAATTGCACATTTAAACTCATATAGTTTGAGCACATTTGTTTCTTTTATTGTACAGAATTAATTGATGTTTTGGTGGTTTGCTAATTATGTCAAATGAAGTTTATATAATATATGTAATGTAAAAACTAATCTACCTAAAGTATTAAATAACATTTTGAATAATACAAATGATTGCTTAATAGTGATAAAAAATGTTTACCATAATTCTGCCGATGCTAGAGAAATATAATTTATCGTTCAATTGATTTTTGCAAGCAATTCTGTTTTATTAAAAAAATAGAAATACTTTAACAAAACAACAACTTATAAATGCCAAATTGCCAACTAATAACATACATACAGAGTAATCGCAATACCTTTGGAAAAGTGAAATGCGAAGTGAAGGTGAAGTTGTAACGTGAAAAGATTGCAAAGAAGTAATCCTGTAACATAAAAAACTAGAAATGCTTTAACAAACGGAAACTTAGAAATGCAAACTTATGAGAAACAAAATAACATAAGCAGAAGAGTAACCAGCATACCTTTGGAAAATGAAGTGACAGTTGATGAGGATACTGTAACGTGCAAAAAATGCTAAGGAGGTAATGGTTAAAACAATATATAATTGTTGGAGTTTGTTGAAATCAGTAGAAGAATACCGATTTCCACTAAATTTGTTGAGATTAGTTAGGTGTTGAACTTGTCAAAGTTGTTATTATGTGGTCCTATAAAACCCGGTTGGTGCTCATTTGTGGGCTAAAAAAAGCCCGGATGTTAGTACAGGGGCCTATGAACTCGAGAAATGGGTCATGTAAGGCGAATAAAACCCGGCTACTTATTTTAAACAGGGTCATATATGAAAAGCCCCGATTTTCTCTTTAATATAACCCATTTTTTTCAAAACCAGGTCATAACTAGGGGTTCCCATATACTTTTTTGTAGTAGTGTCCCAAACTAAAATTTATTTATAAAAGGGAGATGATTTGTACACAATAACTTTTCTTCATACACAACAATTGGTGTTTTAAAATGTTGTACTGTACAATTATATAATGCATAGATTATTGTGTATGACAAAAAACTATTGTGTACGAATCACTTCCCTTTATAAAATAGTCGTAATTACCGGTAAAAATGACGATTTGGCCCTTTTTCCGGCTTACCGGTTTCATTACTTACCTGGTTCCATTAAAATCTCATTATTTTACCATAATTTATGAATAAGTCCAAAACTAAAATTAATTGATGAGATATGTTGGGTTATATAATGTCATGTTTACAATAAAAATGATATCCTGATCTACTGTATATTTTTTGAAATAGAAAATGCATCCAACGAAAACTGCAATAATTACATAAACTAACAACAAATTCATCATTTTTAAGTTTATAATAAATTTCAAATTGTCTATCTAATATTATTTAACCTGGTATATCTATCTCATCAGCTCATTTCTTGCTATTTTTCTCAAAAATACATATTGTACTGGCTTCATTAATTGCTGACCTGGATACATAATAATAAATAAGTCGATGAGATGGATATCAAATTTTATGGTAAACGTAGCATTATATAACTCATTATATTCATCTTATCTGCTAATTTAATGACTAGACGTCCGAATCAGCAATGAACCCGGTAAAATATATGTTAAATGGAGAAAAAGGTCAAATCATTAATTAATATTATATTGGGACTTATTCTTAAATTATGGTAAAATAATGAGATTTTAATGAAACCATATAAGTAATGAAACCGATAAACCGGAAAAAATGGGTCAAATCGTCATTTTTACCAGTAATTGAGACTTTTTTTTAATAAATTTTAATTTTGGACTTTTTCGTAAATTAGGTTAAAATATTAGGATTTTTCTGAATATTTCCCAAAACTAAACCATGAATTTTGATATTTTTCATAATGTTTCTATAAATATATTATTCAATAAAAAGACATTAAAATTAAAAAGGAAAAAAAAATTAAAAAAATAATTTCATATTATACGAGTCAAATGCTTAAATATATATACTGTTTATTTATTTATTTTTGCCACCGAGGATAAGTAGATTGCTCGTGACCAATAAACATGGGTCTTAAATAAAAATGGTAAATTTAATTCTATGATTTGGGTTAATTTGCATGGTTCCCTAACCTTTTCTTAACTTGGAGAGTCATCAATGTTTGGTACATATTTGTTATTTGTTACGTATTTGGTACATATTTGGCCTCTACCATAAATAAAAAGATTGTTTTGTACAGTTGTACTTGACTATTAATTTTTAATTTATTTATTAATTATGTATATTATTATATCCTTATCTTCTCTGACCCTAGTTTATTAGAACCCTGACCCATAAGAGAACCTTAACTCATTAGAGAACCATATGAGATAACAACCGCATAAATCTATGATGTCGATCGCCTCTCACCCACATCCGTCAGAAATATCTGTCTACATTTCCCATTCTCGTTTTTCCTCCCATGCAACCAACCCCATCCCATTCTTCTTCCAGCGATCACAAGTCGGAGGTTATACTTCCGTTCTCGACCACCTCTCACCCACAGCCGCTGAAACATATGCATACCCTTCCCTTGCTCGTTTTCCTCCCCAGCAAACAAACCTATCTCATTCTTCCTCTTGATTTGGGACACTCAAAGTCGGATCTAATACAATGCTAGTGAACTCAACCATCACCACCACCCAACATATGCACCTTCTTCCGCAATGATGAGCACATCCCGATGCGGAAGGGATTAGTGGATCAAAATGAGACTCAATAGAGTGGAGGGCAAGAAGGAGATCATCGGTGCCACCACTCAAGTCATCGTCGTACTCCGAACAAGAAGTGACATAGAGGGCAGATCTAGAGGTGGAATTGCAGCGTTAAGGAGAGTCGATAATTCATCAGAAGACGATGTCGACAGATGGTAGCAGATGTGACAGTGTTGCTTGTCGGAGGTGCTGTTTATATGTACCACTTTTGTGTGTGTGTGTGTGAGAGAGAGAGAGAGAGAGAGAGAGAGAGATGGCCGAGTTAAAAAAAAATTAGGGATCAACCATACAAATTATCCCAGATGTTAGGGACTTTCATGTAATTTACCCTAAATAAAATAAGGCTAGACATCTGTTTCATGTAAACCAACATGTGCAAATGTTAACCTGTTTGCATTAGAATATCAGATTGAACAACAAGAAAGAGTGTATATGTAGCACATTAAAAATGGATACTATAGATAAACCTAATTAAGAAACACTACATCATACTTGAAGTCTCTTCATTTCAATTTTTTCCTCCATCATCATCCACCATCTCATACTTGGCAGGTGATACCCAAACAAGACTGTCGACATAGTCCGCGATGTTTTCTATCCAACAATCTGGACGCCAATAATGCTGAAATATTTTCAGTGCATTTGCATTTGGATCGTACAAGACAACGTATCCATCATCCTCAAAGAGAAATTCATTGCGTGATGTGAATCCAAATACAGATGTATAATCACCAATAATCAGTGAGAAGACATGGCGTTTGACCCATGATTCAGCCACCCCATACTTATCCATCACCCACACAACACAAGTACCATCAACCCTAACATGTGTAATCACACAAAGCTTTTCAGCCAAAACTCCTAAAATATCTTGACGGTTATCATCTTCATCTAGTATAGAATCGGGAGGAGGTATCTCACGGAATGTCTCTGAACCCAAATCAAATGCCACTATTGTTTTTGGACCCATCTTCCGGTTAATATAACCAAGCCAATGAAGATGCCCGGCATAGCCATCCACACAAACATAATTGCCATTGGTAATGGTTGTGATGTGTGAGGGAAACCTTTCAGTGATCATCTCCCACAAACCCTTTCTCATACTATAAATCTCGACTTGCAGCCACGATTTAACGACATATGTGGGTGGTCCGCTAAGGCCTGTGAGCTTGACAACTTTGTAATCATCTGTTTTGGGATCAAACCCAAACCTAAAATAGACATTGATTGAACTGTAACAAGGGGAGGGCGTGGAATATGGCGGAAGAGTTGACACAGCTGAAAGAGAAGGGTTCCAAATGTGAATGACAGAATCGTTATTGTAGGAAGAGCATATTAAGCCGTTAACAGAACCAATGATCCTGATGCCATCCGTATGTCCGGATTGGGGGTTAACTGGGAATTTGATGAAATTAGCAACCTTAAGGCGGAGACATCGACTCAGTTTTGCAGTGAATTGTTCAAAGTAGTAACAAGAAGAAAATTCGTCTTCATGTTGAAAGACCAAGAGAATTTGATCGTTGTGATGGATGGAACGATGGAGGTGGGATTTTACAAAAGAGGAATGAGATAAAAGGGCATTCCATGATTTGGAGACAGATCTCATTTGAGCAAGCTGTTTGGCCGATAATCGGATGAATATGTTTTCTAAAAGCTCCCCTGGGAGATTCTCCATAGTCGCTGGGTGTTGTGTTGAAGCCATTGATGTGATTGGAAGGTGTGTCCAATTATTATTAGTAAATGTTGAATCTCGAGCAATCTCATCTTCAAGAACCTGAAGACAATGTATAATAATATATTGGACTTGAAAATACGCTAAGGAGTTGTTTTGCTTAAAAGATGAGCAAGAAGATACTAATTACTCACCCTTGAACTGACAATAGAAGCATGGAAGTTATCCCTCTCATCTCCATGTTTATGTCTTTTCATCGAGCCACTTGTTGTTGATGCTTCAAGCCTTAAAAGAGGAGTTGGCGACTCCTCCATGATTCTGGAATGCACCAAAGCCATCAAGCGCTGTGCTTCATACCTGTAGCAGCAATATATATCACATCAGTAGCGCCAGAACAATTCCAAAGAATAAGAATATGAAATAAACCACTATATAAAACAAAAAGCAGTGCTATTTCTGTCCATTTAACCAAATTTTCTGCTCTCCGTACTAAATTAAATTGGCAAGAAATATCAATATAGAAACACAGCCAAATTTACTAATTGATTGATGCATTGACTGCTTTTAATGGCTCAAAAGCAAGTTTTTGGCAAGTATGTCATGTGAAAAAGTAAAGCAGCTTATTGACAAATGAGCACACAATTCAGTTTACATATGCAGTATGAAGTAAATGACTAATAGCAGTGTAAGATTTTACTAAAAGAAAGACCAACCTAGTAAAAGTCATTTGTTTCACCATTTGTTCAAGCTCTGATATCCCAGTGGCAGAAGAAATGCTAGCAAAATTCCCAACTTGATGAGTGCTTAGTTCTGATGCTCCAGTTGATTTCTTCATTTCAGGAAACCAAGAGTGCATTGAGGTTAAAATGGTTACAGAGAAAATGGTAGTATACGGAACTGAGACGAGTACACATTATTAATCAACTCGTAAAAAAAGTTCTACAACCAACAATTATCCCCTCCATCTATTTTTAATAGTGTTAATTGTAATGACTCTCAAGTATGGACTAAAAACTATTAACAAATTAACAGACGAGGTTTTCTAGAGCGGCTCTTGTCAACAACATAACAGGTTCTTGGATACATAGTCTAAATGAACTTGTGATATGGATGGGTTAACACAAGAAAACCAAGATAACACAGTAAAGTGTTGAAAACAAATTCACCCCACTACAACTGTCAACATTTATCACCTTATGAGCAAAGATAAAAACAGTTGCAACTCATATGAATCAATGGATTGTATTTGTTCACAACTTCTAGGAAAGGGCATCCATGTTGAACTAATATGAGGATGCCTAGAGATAATATATAGAAAGTACGATCAAACAGCAACACAAGCCATGGGATATATCACAAAACCAAACAAAAAAATGTATTACTATTTGTCCACTAAACTAAAATTAGCAAAATTCGACAAAGAACTTGATTAAAAATTAATATGTGAAAAATAAATGCAGTTTAGAAACTTGCAAATTGCAATTAAGCAAAAAATTAAAAAGCTATTAGCGTTAAGTATTGACACCATTAATATACAACATTTTAATATGTTAAGCACACGATTACAATGATTCAGAATGCACACACAGGAAGCATGAATTAAGAAACTTACATTTGGCCCTGCCTCATGAGAAACATTTTGGGGTTCTTCATAAATCTCTGGTCAAATAAGAGCTTTTGTAAGAGGCATGTACGCAGAAATACAAGTGAGGTAATGCAAATTACGGATATCTAATATCAATATCTTAAGTTCCAGACATGCAAAAGCATTTACAAGGACGACATTGTCACCTATTATACAACAAAATGATTTAAAAATGCATATCAATGAGAGATAAATGGATGCTTAGATTCATAACCTAGTATGAAGACAGTGATCCATGGGATGATAAAATGGTTAGTATATTCAAATATAATGATTTGACCACATGACAACTATGATTATGTTTCAGATAATTTATTTATTTTGAGAGTTACCCGCAACTGAGTAAATTAAAACTATATGTAAACCTAAATTGACTGATTACTTATAAAGAAGTAGCTTTTTGCACTCTGCAGCCATATTGAAGAAAACCTCTAGCAGTAAAAAAAACATGCAGCGTTGAGTACACAAAATTTCTAAAAATAAGACACTAAGATATAATAAGAGATTATAAGCATATTTTACCGGCCAAATTAACCCCCAAACAATTTAGAATTGCAGATCTCATCCTACGAATGGGCCAAAGAAATAAACCTAATCAATGAATGCGCCAAAGAAAAAAACCTAATCAATTGAAAAACAATGAAAAAAGAAAACCCTAATTCATAGCCACATCACATCAATTATGATACCTACAATAGTCATAATAAATAGCATCTAAATACAGCCATATAGGTCTTAACGAAGCTCATATATAGGGGCAATATATGATTGTAACTTGATCTAACTGAGAGCAAAAGTGTTGAACCTGGTCGGAAAGGCCTCTCACGGAACCTTTCTTCGGCTGCGCCGCTTTCGTAAGGAGACCTTCCATCGTTGGCCGTCGCCATACGGAAGCTGGAGCTGTCTGAGTAAAAAAAAGTGAACGTGAAAGCAAAGAGAAAAAAATGGAATGGAGTATGGTCGATTGTATGGAGTAAGGAAATTTTTATTTGCGGGATAACGCCCATGGGCCATTTATGGCGTAGAGGTGCTACATCGGTAGTTTTTTTTTCCCGCGGTATAACGCCACAAAGCCCTTTTCGACGGCATGACCTATTTTAGGATGAGCATATGGACCGGGGAACCGACCGCAACCGGAACCCGATGGAACCGGTCGGGTCAGGATCGATACTATAATTTCGGCAATTTTTGAAACCGGGACCAGTCGTTGGAACCTGCCCATAACCGGGAACCGGACCGGATAATCTTTAAAAAAACCATGCCTTTTGCCGTTTGGACTTCTGATTTGGACATTAAAAAAAAAGCGATCGTGACATAGATAAAAAACAAAAACAAAAAAAAAACGATCTTAAAAAAAAAACCCACGATAAACCTCGACTCCAAGTCACGAACGGACGAACCCTACCAAGCATCCTCACTGTGACTGTCGATCATCGACATTGAATCCAAGAATCGATCATCGCTTGTACTATTCCTTGATTAATCGATCATCCTAAGATTGTTCGACCTCCGGTTCCATCAATCTTCATCATCAATTATCATCTTCTCAATTCTCAAGTCGACATCTTCATATTTTGCTTCAATGATTCAAACTATGGATGCTCATGAAGATCAAGTAAGATTATATATATTTGTATTTCGTGTTTTAAGTTCCATTTAACAATATACTTTGTACTTTGTAGACATACATGCAAGATTTCTGTTAGATTAATTTATAGTATGAATGTAAGATTGTCAAAACTAAGAATTTATTTAGTTATATAATTAATGTGTTATATATATTGACAATGTATGATTTGAATGGGTTACCAAACATACCATCATCAAGATACCGAAACTCGGATGTTTATGATGCCAATAATGAAGAAGGTAATCCGGCTAGTTGGATTGGAAAAGACTTTGATGACAAGTAAGATTAGCTCATTAGCAATATTTACTTCTTTAGCATTATGTCCAAATTTTGAAAGTTGTATAACTCATTCAAATTAACTTGTTTTGACCTAAATCTTTTTCCTACATGTAGATTAGGATTTTTAGTTAAGTTTAGACTACTTGATTTGGTAAAAAAAAATGAATGAGTTACAAGCCTTGCAAGGAAGGGTGTCAAATCAGAAATTTTTTATGTTACAACAATTAAACGTAATCTGACATTTGTTCTTCAAATGTGCATAACTCTCTCAATTTAAGTTGTTTTGACCTGAATCTTTTTCCTACACGTAGTTTAGGTTTTGTAGTTAAATTAAGACTATAAAAATGCTTGATTTGATTAATAATTAAATGGGTTACTGTGACATCCCTAAAATCACGGGCAGAAAATATCGATTTCATTTATGCTTTTTAAAATAATTTCAGAGTAAATCCTTTTGATTTAAAAAAATTGCGGAATTTATTCCCAAAACAAAATATGATAAAATAATATTTATCAAAGCATTTCATCAAGAGATGCATTTGCCCTATAAATAGATTTGAAGGACCAGCCGAGTTTGGTTGCTCATTCTCCCATCTATCACCTGTATTGCATCGATTTACGTGCAAAGAAGTACCCCCGAAGCCCCGGTATCATTCCCGAGTCCCGAAGCCCGAAGATCCCGAGAAGTGCAATTCCTGAGCCGAAGCTCTGCCCGCGAGGAGCCCGGTTTTTGTGAAGATCTTCCAGATCTACCGAAGAATACTACTTCTGCAAGTCGTAGTGCTGTCCGATCATCAAGTGAGTGCGTAGTTACTTTCTTCTAACGCATAACTATGAAGTATTTTATACGAAATACGTGTTATGTGTATATTTTGTTGTTATATGTGTGAATGTATATTCACTTTCTTCTATCTCATAGATATGATTTATTCTCTATGAAATACATATTATGTGTATGTGTCTCATCTGTTGATTGGAATATGTATTGAATGAGAATGCTATACAAGTTTTAAACTATGTATAAAAACATATATTTTTATCTACTAATATGTTGGGTAGAACATGGGTAGATAGTTGATGTGTGATAAACAGATGAGAGGCCTCGATGTTGTTGATGTTGACCTAGTCATCTAGCGGAGTATGGATGGCGACCAAGGACTCTTTCTAGACAGTCCAGTGGAACGCTAGCAGGTTCATAACTTGTAGGTGTTGTGAACGATGTGTTCACCGGTGTACTTTATCCCCCTCATGGTTTCCTTTAGGATATCTATTGTTGAGGAAACCCCTTGGTAGTAATGTCCGTCCCGATGAAAATCCTACATTAGGTCCCTTGAGATAGATGTTGTTTTAGGGACATAAAGTGAGGATAGCGGGAATGGGTAATCGGGTTATTGTTGGTTGGTGAAATTAAATATAATTATTTATTGTGGGTTGAAAACCCTATATGCTCACCAGGCTCCCAAGCCTGACCCACTCAGTTTTATTTGTATTACAGGAAGTGGCGCAAGGGCATAAGATGGATGAATCATCGAGTTGTTTTGTTTACAAGTTTGTATGTGTATATATTTGTTGAATGACTTGTAATGTTATCGTTTATGCTTTATGGTCTGTATCGGAACATGACAACCCGAGTTTTGATTATATAATGAAAATGCATCTCTTGATGAAATCCTTTGATAAATATTATTTTATCATATTTTGTTTTGGGAACAAATTCCGCAACTCTTTTAAATCAAAAAGATTTACTCTGAAATTATTTTAAAAAGCATAAATGAAATCGGTATTTTCTGGCCGTGATTTTGGGGATGTCACAGTTACAAGGTGTAAAACTTGACCAACTCAACCAAATACCCACAAGTTACTCGGACTTCACCTTCAACTAAGACGAGTTTGGCTAACCCAGCCAAAGCACTTATACATTAATCAAACTCTGCTTAAATTGTGTAACACCGTAAAATTCAAAACAATTTTTCGCATTTTATAAAAACATAATTCATTTAATATTCATAAAAATATCAATGTTTGAAACTCAATCCATGACATATAAAAATCCCAAAATCTCATAACATAAAAATCCCGTGTGTGTACTGATCAAGCCGGCGCCTTCCCACGGTCATCACTAGTACCTGAAACAATTAACACCAAACACTATAAGCACAAAGCTTAGTGAGTTCCCCAAAATACCACACATAGCACATATTAGCCACTCGAGGCTATAACTCTGTGGGTCCGTAGACCCTACTCTGTGAACCCTCTGGTTCTAACTCTGTGAACCTTCCGGTTCCAACTCTATAAGCATGCACAGCATAAATCACATAGAAATAATGCAGTACAACACATAACATACATATAGCATACAAATACTCTATCACATAACTCTGATTACCTACTCAAGGTAAAGTATAGTGAGAAGAATCACCTCGCGTATCTCGATAACTCGCAAATCCCTGAAATCACTAGCGCTCGATCTCCCAAGCTATAGTCCTCCTATAACACAATATATCTCTAATTAACACTTTCACAACTAAGGTTGACTAACCCTATCAAGTCAACACTGGTCAATGGTCAACGGTCAACTTTGACCGGACTCGGCGAGTGCACTAGAGCGACTCGGCGAGTCTATACGTGTTCACTGACTCCCTCAGATCCTCTTTTGACACGTCGAGTACTTCCATAACTCGACGAGTTCCACCTGGCATGAATCGCGGGGCCACCACGACTCAACTCGCCGAGTCTCAAGAACAACTCGGCGAGTTTTGGCTTGACTCAGCCCCCCTTTGACTCTCCCTAACTCACTGGGTCATCCCCCAACCCGGCGAGTCTACTCGCTGAACAATTTACGTGAAACCCAAACCCTACTCGTCGAGTCTCAAGAACAACTCGGCGAGTTCATGCCATGCATAAACTCTATTGACCACCTGAGGTCAGATCTGTTTCCCCAAACCATAGATCTGGTCTTCCCAAGCATGAAAGTCACGTAAAGTTCGAAACTTGATGCTTGTATAACCACAACAAGGCATCAAAAGGAGATTTGGTCCCAAAAATGACAACCTACGTCCAATAACTCCATACTAACCCAAAAAGCTCCAAGGGTTAAGGTCTCTGGACCTCTTTGAGCCCAGATCCAAGGCATAAACTCGAAGAGGGAGCATTTGCTTCACATAATCACTCTCCAAAGGGGGTTAGAAAACCCTAACTCTAAAGATCAACCCTAAAACTGAAGGAGGTTCGAACTATTACCTCAAAATAAAGCCTCTGGACTCTGTATCTGCTTGAATCTCACCTCCTCCTTGCTCTTATCACCCTCTTCTTGCTAAACAAAGGATACAAAGATCCAAAAGTGACTTCTTTTCTCTCAAAGCGATTTATCTCTCTTAGGGTTCTCTCAAGGGACTGGTAGCCGCAATGGGAGGCTATAAGTCCCCTTAAATGGGCTCCAAACCCGGGGAATTAGGATTTCATTAAACAGCGTGGACTCACCGAGTCCACTTTTGGACTCGCCGAGTCCAGACGCGAACCCGCACCCATAACCGCGATCATACTCGGCGAGTTTGGGCTCCAACTCGCCGAGTCTCCTCACAAATCACCAAAAATACAAAAATAAATAATACCTGGGAATTCGGGATGTTATAATTCTCCCCCACTAGAACTAGACTTCGCCCACGAAGTCTCGCTCCGCAAATAACTCCGGATGCTGCTCACGCATCTCACGCTCCGTCTCCCAAGTCATTTCGGACCCCTTCCGATGTTGCCACTGAACCAAAACCAAGGGTACCTCCTTGTTCCTCAAAATCTTGATTTTCCGATCTCTGATTGCCACCGGTCTCTCAGCATAATTCAGGCTCGCATCCACCTGAATATCCTCTAATGGAACCACTGCTGACTCATCGGCTATACACTTCCGTAATTGTGACACGTGGAAAGTGTCGTGAATCTGACCCAACTCTGCTGGCAACTCCAAGCGATAGGCTACCTTACCTACCCTCGCAACCACCCGGAATGGACCAATATATCAGGGCCCTAACTTGCCTCTCTTCCTGAATCGAATCACTCCTTTCCAAGGAGAGACCTCCAGGAGCACAAAGTCGCCGACCTGAAACTCAAGCTCGGACCGGCGTCTGTCCGCATAACTCTTCTGACGACTCTGAGTGGTCAACAACCTCTGTCTGACCTGCTGGATCTGCTCTGTCGTCTGAAGCACGATCTCTGTACTGCCCATAACACGCCGTCCGACCTCTCCCCAGCAAATGGGGGTCCGACACCTCCTCCCATACAACAGCTCAAAGGGTGGCATACCAATGCTCGAATGATGGTTGTTGTTGTAGGAAAACTCTGCCAAGGGAAAATACATATCCCAACTCCCCCCGAAATCCAACACACATGCCCGGAGCATGTCCTCGAGCGTCTGCATCGTCCACTCACTCTGTCCGTCTGTCTGGGGGTGATATGCGGTACTAAAATGCAGCCTAGTACCCAACTTCTCGTGAAACTTCTTCCAGAATCTGGAAGTGAAACGTACATCCCGGTCTGAGACAATCGAGATCGGCACCCCATGCCGAGATACCACCTCCCTAACGTACATCTCTGCTAACTTCTCTGCGGAGGAGCTCTCACTGATAGCAAGGAAGTGGGCGCTCTTTGTCAACCTGTCCACAATCACCCAAATTGCATCGACTCCCCTAGCAGTCCTTGGCAATTTGGTGATAAAATCCATGGTAATCTGTTCCCACTTCCATTCGGGAACCTCCAACGGCTGCAACTTACCATGTGGTCTCTGGTGCTCGGCCTTAACCCTACGGCAGGTTAAGCACCTCTCAACAAACCACGCAACATCCCTCTTCATACAGGGCCACCAATACTCTCTCCTCAGGTCCAAATACATCTTAGTGGCCCCAGGATGGATCGAGAATTTCGACCGATGAGCCTCTTCCATCAAAATGGTACACGTCCCTCCCACAAATGATACCCATATACGCCCTTGAAATGTCATAAGCCCCCGACCATCGGTAACGAACTCTGATACCAACCCAACAACTCGCTCTCTCTTCTGGTTCTCGAATCTCACAGCCTCAGCCTGTGCTCCACGAATGGTGTCCAACACCGGAGCCATCACGGTCAATCACAAACATACATCTCGCAATGGGGCGCTCTCCGCCCTACGACTCAGGGCGTACGCTACCACATTAGCCTTGCCCGGATGGTACAGGATCTCACAATCATAATCCTTGACCACATCCAACCACCTCCTCTGCCGCATATTTAGGTTGGGCTGATCCATCAAATACTTCAGGCTCTTATGGTCCGTGTATATCGTACACCGAACCCCATACAGATAGTGACGCCAAATTTTGTGGGCGAACACCACTGCCCCCAACTTTAGATCATGGGTGGGATACCTCGTCTCATGAGGCTTCAGCTGCCTCGATGCATATGCTATCACATGCCCTCTCTGCATCAGCACCGCTCCCAACCCCAAGATCGACGCATCACAGTATACCACAAAGTCCTCCATCCCCTCCGGGAGGGCTAACACCGGGGCTTCGCATAACCTTTGGCGAAACGTCTCAAAGGAGGCCTGCTGCTCGGGGCCCCATGAAAAAGCGACACCCTTCCGAGTCAACCTGGTGAGTGGCACTGCGATCTTAGAGAAATCCTTGATAAATCTCCGATAATAACCTGCCAACCCTAAGAAACTCCTGATCTCGGAGGGTGATCTCGGCACCTCCCAACTCATCACTGCCTCAACTTTGTCCGGGTCGACCAATATCCCTTTCTGGTTAACGAGATGCCCTAGGAACTGGACCTCTCGTAACCAGAAATCACACTTGGAGAATTTGGCATAAAGCCTCTCCGATCTCAGGACTCCGAGGATCTCCCTCAAATGCTCCTCATGCTGCTCTCTAGATCTCAATTACACCAAAATGTCGTCGATGAATACAATCACCGACCGATCCAACATCGGCCTGCACACTCGGTTCATGAGATCCATGAACACTGCCGGGGCATTGGTGAGCCCGAAAGGCATCACCACAAACTCGTAATGTCCATAACGCGTCCTGAACGCTGTCTTCTGGATGTCCTCATCTCGCACCCTCACCTGATGATATCCAGACCTCAAATCGATCTTGGAGAACCAAGATGCTCCCTGTAACTGATCGAACAAATCGTCGATCCTTGGCAATGGGTAACGGTTCTTGACCGTCAGCTTGTTCAACTCCCGGTAATCAATGCACATCCGGTGTGAACCATCCTTCTTCTTGACAAAAAGGATATGCGCTCCCCACGGCGAGCTGCTCGGCCGAATAAACCCCTTTCCTAGCAGCTCCTGAAGCTGCGAGGATAACTCTTGCATCTCTGGAGGTGCAAGGCGATAAGGCACCTTGGCGATAGGCACGGCCCCCGGAACTAAATCGATACTGAACTCCACTTGCCTCACGGGAGGCACACCCGGCAAATCCTCTGGAAATACATCCTGGAACTCACGTACTATCGGAACCTCCTCAACTGACCTCGGCCTCTCTGAATCAACCCGCGTATCCATCACATACGCCACAAAGCCCTTACAGCCCTGCTGTAAACACTGCCTCACCCTAGCGGCCGAACAAAACGCTGACCCAGAACGTGTACCCTTACCGTACACCGTAAGAACTCCCCCACTAGGGTCTCGTATGGTCACCAGCTGCCGCTCGCAGTCGATAACTGCATCGAATCTGCTCAACCAGTCCATGTCCACAATGACACAGACATCACCCATCACAATAAGAACCAAATCAATCGGGAACTCAACACCGAAAATCTTGAATACGCACCCACGGATAACCTCCGTGGCATATATCACCCTCTCGTCAGCTATGGAAACTCTCAGAGGCCGACTCAACGCCTCACGACTAACACTGATATGCTGACTAAAAGCCAAAGATACAAAAGACCGACTCGCACCCGAGTCAAATAACACCAAGGCAGGTACAGAATTCACAAGAAAAGTACATACGCATAACATAATATAAGCATAATATCTCAACATCAAAATAAATACACGAAAGAATACATACCAGCCACGACATCGGGTGTTGTGCGGACCTCCTCCGCGGTCAACTAAAAGGCTCTCCCTCATGCCCTCGGCGCCTTGGCCTTTACTGGCCGACTCTCGGTAGCTCTGATGGCGGCAGGAGCAGATCCCTAAGGTGCTCCCTGAGCTGATCCCCGCAACTGCGGACACTCTACCTTCCGGTGTCCGGTCTGGTTGTAGTGGAAACACACTGCAAACTCCTTGGGGCAGTCCTTGGCCATATGCCCCTCCTTGCCACACTTGAAGCAAGATCCAGCTCTACAAACTCCATCATGACCCTTGCCGCACTTCCCACAAGTGCGGCCCTTCTGGCTCCCTGATTTGGGATCAGCGGGCTTGGCCCGCTTGGCTGCCGGCTGGGACTGTGTCGGTCGCTGATCCCTCCCCTGAGACTCTGGCTCCTCCTTAGCCCGAGTCTCTAGCTCAATCTCCATTTTCCGGGCATTTGCCTAAAGCTCGGCAAATATCCGGTACGAGGAGTTCGCCACGAACTCCCGAATGTCTCGCCTTAAGATACTCAAATATCGGCTCATACGTGCCTGCTCAGTGGACACGTGCTTAGGGCAGAACATCGCCCTCTCGTGGAACATCCTGGTAATCACCGTAACAGACTCAGTACCCTGCTTGAGGGTCAGAAACTCCTGGGCCAAACGCTCCCTCTCCACCTGGGGAACGTACTCATCTCGGAACATGGCAGTGAACCTCTCCCAGGTCACTGCCGCTAGCTCAGCTGGCGTAAAGTGCGTCGTCACAAATTTCCACCAGTCCTTCGCTCCCAAGCGAAGCTGGTTCAGCGCGAATCGAACTCTCAAATGCTCAGGAGATGAGCAAGTGAAAAAACACCCCTCTATGTCTGAAATCCATCTCATAGCCGCCACCGGGTCCTGGGTCCCATCAAACTCCGGCGGTTTCGTGTTGCTGAACTCTCGGAACAGCAACGCATCACCACCCTGCGGCCTCGCGGCAGCAATAGCTGTGGTGGCCGCTGCAACAGCAGCCTCAGAAAGAGCAGCATAACGCTCGTCGAAAGTCTCAATCAACGTGGTCTTAATAGACCCGAACATCTCTGGTATCTCTGCCCTGATGGCCGCATCCACCTCCTCATGGATGATCCGGCGGATCTCCTCATCACTGGCCCCACTGCTCTCAGGCATAAGACGTGTCCTCACCATGATCTACCTCTAAAATACAACATACGATAAATTAGAATCCATTCGAGCATACTCCCACTCGACAACTCATCCCTCCTTGATCCTTGGCATTCCAAAGATTCTTACTTGGGCTGTACACCGCCCCGGTGCTTTCAGTAGTACGGGCCCAATACTACTGTCCGCACCATATCAGAATACACCCCAAGTCCTCCTCTTCGGATCCCAAGTTCCAAGTACTCTATCATGCATAATCCACTCTCTAATAGATCTCTCATAAACTCATCGCTGCTACTTACCCACTCTTAAGCATCTCATAGCAGCTCACCTCTCCCTAGGCTAAGGCATCACAAATCAGGCCACTCTAGTCCTAATAGGAGTACCTAGCCTACTCTGGCATGAGAATACATCATATCAATATCATAACACATAATATGAGGGTATCTTGGGAAATCATCATTCGGGCGCGGACTGATCGTACACACAACTCTGCTCTGCGTTTTTCCAAAAATCTTTTACTCTTTTTGAAAATATTTCTCAAATCCTCAGTTTGAGTTCAAATACGCCCGAAGGTGTACTCGAATCCCTCAAACCAAGGCTCTGATACCAACTTGTAACACCTTAAAATTCAAAACAATTTTTCGCAGTTTATGAAAACATAATTCATTTAATATTCATAAAAACATCAATGTTTGAAAGTCAATCCATGACATATAAAAATCCCAAGATCTCATAACATAAAAATCCCGTGTGTGTACTGATCAAGCCGGCGCCTTCCCACGGTCATCACTAGTACCTGAAACAATTAACACCAAACACTGTAAGCACAAAGCTTAGTGAGTTCCCCAAAATACCACACATAGCACATATTAGCCACTCGAGGCTATAACTCTGTGGGTCCGTAGACCCTACTCTGTGAACCCTCTGGTTCTAACTCTGTGAACCTTCCGGTTCCAACTCTATAAGCATGCACAACATAAATCACATAGAAATAATGCAGTACAACACATAACATACATATAACATACAAATACTCTATCACATAACTCTGATTACCTACTCAAGGTAAAGTATAGTGAGAAGACTCACCTCGCGTATCTCGATAACTCGCAAATCCCTGAAATCACTAGCGCTCGATCTCCCGAGCTATAGTCCTCCTATAACACAATATATCTCTAATTAACGCTTTCACAACTAAGGTTGACTAACCCTATCAAGTCAACACTGGTAAATGGTCAACAGTCAACTTTGACCGGACTCGGCGAGTGCACTAGAGCGACTCGGCGAGTCTATACGTGTTCACTGACTCCCTCAGATCCTTTTTTGACACGTCGAGTACTTCCCTAACTCGACGAGTTCCACCTGGCATGAATCGCGGAGCCACCACGACTCAACTCGCCGAGTCTCAAGAACAACTCGGCGAGTTCTGGCTTGACTCAGCCCCCATTTGACTCTCCCTGACTCACTGGGTCATCCCCCAACCCGGCGAGTCTACTCGCTGAACAATTTACGTGAAACCCAAACCCTACTCGCCGAGTCTCAAGAACAACTCGGCGATTTCATGCCATGCACAAACTCTATTGACCTCCTGAGGTCAGATCTGTTTCCCCAATGTCACACCCCCAAACCAGAACGGCGGAAACGTTCGGGGGCGGAGGACGTCATGTTCAGTATCATAACAGTTCATAGAAAGGAAAGTACACACCACCATACATATATAAAGGTTTTAAAAATGTTTACATCATTGTATTCATTACATGTTCAAAAGATAAATGCATAAACATCTTTCAAAAGAAATAATTAACGTCAGCGCGTTAATCCCCAAAAGTTGATTTCCAAACCTGCTTAACGGTTCCCTGAGAATACAAGTTATTTTAAAGAAAAAGTGTCAACAATTAAGTTGGTGAGTTCATAACTGAATTAGAAACATTTAATGCCATTCTAAAATGAGTATACATTTTCCAAGAAAAATCCCTTAATTTCTTATAAAAGTGTGAGATGCATGTGAATATATGTATTGGATAATATAGCTAGTTGAATCAAGAAAATCCCTTATTTTCCTATTAGTCGTTTGTTTTGTATACAAGGAAAATCCCATATTTTCCTAAAGTAATAGTTAGCCTAATGTCCCAGACTAAAATCCGAAAGCAAAAGACATGCTTTAGAAAGTTGAAACATGGTTTTATATAATAAAACCCATTAGAAGATTTCAGTTTGTTAGATGAAGGATAGTTTTAATAACTACCCATTCATCAATCAGAAGTACTATAATAATTGTATATCCGATGAGTTTTATAACCATACTAAACATAATATGCCTGTAGAGACGTTCTTCAGGCGTCGTAGCGTTATGACAAACTGTCACCCCAAAAGACGGAATGTAGCTAACAGTCAGGGCGCGGGATCATGACTTCCCGTATAGATCTATACACATTTGACACGTTCTCCGAATGGGAGACTCTGGTTATAGACAGGACTTATAGCGATACCTTTTATCAAAAAGGCAGTGTTTGAAGATGTACACGTCTCATGGATTCTCAACTAAGTCTGTATTAAAGTGATAGTTTTGCATGCAAAGTTTATCCTTTTTCACAATGTTTGACAAACATGAATCATAAGCTTTTAGAATATATGAAACGGTTTAGCAACAAAAGATACTTTGGAGTTACTAAATACTTTGTATAAATCTAGTGCATGCGAAGTATGACAAGAGTTTTCACATAGTAGTACTAAATCACAAGTGATTCATTTGATAAAAACGAGTACAGTGAAATTTTATGAAATACACGATAATAACCGAATGTTTACTTGTATTCCTCCCCTAAAAGAGTATAAAAGCATTAAAATGTATTTAAAGTGTGTTTGAAAGGGATATGAACTCACCTGGAAGTTTGAAGATAGCGAGATGGAAAACCGGGCAGAGTTTCGTCTCGGGAAGCGGATCTTTCTCGGGATTCTCGGGAATCTCGGGAGTAAAATCGACTCTCGGGACTTGAGTAAAAATGACCAGGGCTTCGGGTTTGAACGTGCACGGAAAACGAGGCAAAACGCAGGGGAAATGAGAAGAAATGAGCAAGTTTTTCGGAAACCCTCGCACTTCTATTTATAGGAGGTCTGAGAAGCCTCGGTACGCGGGGCGTACGCTCGTACGCAGCGCGTACGCGTACGTCATGCATGAGCGAGTCCTCGACTGCCTCGGCTTCGGATGGGACGGATTGGGACGGGTCGGATGGGGCGGGTCGGATGGGGCGGGTCGGTAGCTTCGCATAGGGGCGACGTGGACAGTTCGGAGCCCTTGATTTGAGTACGTGGGGCGTACAAGGGTACGCAGGGTGTACTCCGGTCCTATCCGCCGACTCCTCTTCGGATATTATCAAGAGTTTTTATTTATTTTTATTTTTATTTTAAATAAACTTCTAAAATTCATATCTCCTTCATACGAACTCCGTTTTCAACGTTCTTTATATCCACGCGTAGGTGAGACTAAGATCTACAACTTTCGTTTAGATTCCGTTGGCAAATTATGAAATTATTTTTATTATTTATTTATTAAAATGACGTGATTAAGGAATTTCTTTAAAAATTCATAACTTCTTTATCTGACGTCGGTTTTTGCCAGACTTTTTACCGCTGAAATACCATTGACGAGACCTTCGATTCTCGTTTAGGTCATTCCGGCCAAAAGTCGCTCGATCTCCGATTCGAGTTTTTAGCTGTCTGCTGCTAAGCCGAACTTGGAAAAATCTTAACTTCAATATATGAAGCCGGATTTGGGCGTTCTATTTACGTACGATCATGGTTTAATGACATTTAAACATAGAGGGAATTTAAATAGAACTTTTTGGAGATTTTATTATCAAAGTTAATTTTATTAACTCAAAAGTGGTTACAATACTTGACTTTTTAGGTCATTACAAAGAGTTGAAATATCGGGTTGTTACACCCAAACCATAGATCTGGTCTTCCCAAGCATGAAAGTCACATCAAGTTCGAAACTTGATGCTTGTATAACCACAACAAGGCATCAAAAGGAGATATGGTCCCAAAAATGACAACCTAAGTCCAATAACTCCATACTAACCCAAAAAGCTCCAAGGGTTAAGGTCTCTGGACCTCTTTGAGTCCAGATCCAAGGCACAAACTCGAAGAGGGACCATTTGCTTCACATAATCACTCTCCAAAGGGGGTTAGAAAACCCTAACTCTAAAGATCAACCCTAAAACTGAAGGAGGTTCGAACTATTACCTCAAAATGAAGCCTCTGGACTCTGGATCTACTTGAATCTCACCTCCTCCTTGCTCTTGTCACCCTCTTCTTGCTAAACAAAGGATACAAAGATCCAAAAGTGACTTCTTCTCTCTCAAAGCGTTTTAGCTCTCTTAGGGTTCTCTCAAGGGACTGGTAGCCGCAATGGGAGGCTATAAGTGCCCTTAAATGGGCTCCAAACCCGGGGAATTAGGGTTTCATTAAACAGCGTGGACTCGCCGAGTCCAGACGCGAACTCGCACCCATAACCGCGATCATACTCGGCGAGTTTGGGCTCCAACTCGCCGAGTCTTCTCACAAATCACCAAAAATACAAAAATAAATAATACATGGGAATTCGGGATGTTACAAATTGGTCAAACTCAGACAGATTCAACTCAATATATCCAACAACATAATTGTTTTTATTGAAAACCCAGTTTGAACCAGCAAAAATATGGTCCATAACCATTTTCAAAAATCAGAAACTTAATTGGACACTTACCAAAAACAAAGTATCCTAAAAAGGCATGCATAATGAAGTTCTTATGGCTTTTTGCATTTGAAAATTTCAATCTTTCCTATATACATAGAGAACGAGACATTCTCTTGTTTACTCTCACCATCGTTATGAGAAGAATAAATTTTAATCGAACTCCATTATACATTTGTCAATAATTTTATTTTGTTAAATAACATATTAGGTAAATAAAATAAATAAATAAGCGTTGTAAAAAAAATATTATTCAATAATTCCATTTTTCAATAATCTTGTAAGTTTTTATCAGAAGAAGTAATTTTTTATTAAATAACTTCTTGTTAAATCACAAAATCATAAATCTAACAGATCTACCAAATATAGAAAGCTCGTTTATATGTATTTTCATGATTCAAAAATTCATTATAAAATGAATTCATTTAGAAAATATAATCAAGTATACCGTATGTGCTTATAAATCAAAGAGATTTTCAAAACAATTATAAGTTTGTGTTTAGGCAAATGTTTTTTTTGTTTATTTAACATTATTTAACTAATTTATAATATTATTCGAAAGAAACTGAAAATTCATAAGAGTTTCAAATGATTTTGATGAAAGAAAAAAATATGTTTCTTTTATAATGATATGATATTATGTTTAAGTGGATGCTTTCATTCTTGAGAACAATGGATAGATATGGGGTTTAATTTGACACCCTTTCTTTTAACCAAAATCACCGTGAATCTAACATGCCTCAACGATTCACCAACAAAGCCTCCCGTTTGATCAACCACACCAACCCACAAGACTCATGTCAATTACTATATATATATATATATATATATATATATATATATATATATATATATATATATATATATATATATATATATATATATATATATATATATATATATAACCAAATTCTTTATTTTTTTTATCAACTATATATCAACACCTTAACACAACAAACAATACATGTATAATACTTTCACATATGTGTACAAAATACATTAAGGGAAAATGACACTATAGCCCTACGATGTTTTTCACATTTGCTCGTTCAGTATCTTATATTATTTTCATGTCTTTTAAGGGAATAAAGTTGGTTTTGTCAGGTCGAATATGTCCTTTTGTAAAAACCGGGGTCAGGTTCCTCATCTAAAACCCATTTGGCCAGTCCATGCTTTTTATTCGTCCATTTGACCAATTCTTGTCCATTTGACCGGTCTTCCTTCTTTTTCTCAGTTTCTTCTTCTTCTTCCTCATGAGATATTCGTCTTCTTCTTACTTCTTCTCATCCAAGCAAGAAAAGATAGTGATGTGCGATTGTGGAAGCATCGCAATCATAAGAACTTCAACCACTAAGAAGAATCTCGGTAGGGAATACTACACTTGCCCGAATATAATACTCCATTCTTATTCTAACCTTGATAACATTTGGGTTTCTTTTGCTAAATGATGATTATTGAAATCTACAGGACCTAGGAGTGGGTTTCTTTTGTGGGTTGATGACGTTGAAAATCATTCAAGGGTTATTTGGTTGGAGATTGGTTTCAAGGTAGGTGTGTAACGTCCCAAAATTCAAGTCCAAAAATTTCATTTTTAATTAAATTATTCATAAAACATTCACTAGAAAATATTGAATCAACACGTCATCTCATAAAATCAAGTATCATGTTTCAAATCCACATCATAAGCAAATAACATATCAGAGAACAATCCCAGAAAACACTGTGCGGAAAATCAAATGTGTGTGTGATGCCATGCTACGCTGCCGGCTCCTTCCCCTTAGACGAAGAGGTACCTGAAACCAAAACTGGAACCGTAAGCATAAAGCTTAGTGAGTTCCCCCCATCATACCACATACCACACAATACAATCGGTATCTTTCAACTAGTAATCGTCATCGATATCTTTCAACCGGTAATCGTCATCGGTATCTTTCAACTGGTAACTGGGGACTATTCCACCCCCTACCACTAGCATACAATAGCAAGATATAAGCACACAGTCAGGCATATCCGGGTACTGACCTACCCCTTGGTCCTAAAGACCACTATCAGGGAAACTATCCCTATCATGTAACATATCATACAGATATAACTCATAACCAAACGCATATCAGACCAAGATAATTTATCACAAAGACAATTATCTTCTAAATACTCCTCATTGGTGGGCCGGCATTGTGGCCTTAGACCCACCCCTACTAGAAGGTAACTCACCTCATACAAGTAGCTGCTGGTAATCAGTGCGGGAAACCTCCGTCCGCTGCTGCTCCGGAAATCCTCCGGCTACAAACCCCACAACACTCAGTTAGAAACTGATCTCTATACCCATTCGAAATCCACAAGGAAACTCATCCGACTCGCCGAGTCCGGGAACAACTCGCCGAGTCCCACAAGCAGATCCCCTACTTGCTTCCAAATCCTCACCAGAGCGTCCATCTTGAGGATTTGGGTTTCTGGGGCTATCGTTACTCGATAAATTGCTAATTCCGCGAGCAGTGACGAAGGGTTGGACCTTCTACACTTAAACCCTCTTAACTCAGTAACTATTCATATGACTCGCCGAGTTTGAAGAACAACTCGCCGAGTTCCAGGCAATCTTCATAGGACTCGCCAAGTGGTTCATCCAGCTCGTCGAGTCTAAGACCATCTTCATAGAACTCATCGAGTGCACTTTGGCACCGCACTTTGGCACTCGCCGAGTCTATTCAACTCTCCTCCCATACAGGCCAAATCTGAGACATGCAACGGCTCCAAACCATAGATCTAAGCTCCTAGGGCATGCTTATCACGTAAAGTTGCAAACTTTACGTGCATACATGGCCCTATGAGCTCCAAAAGGCAATTCCAAGCTCTTTATGAGGTCAAACACTTAATAGGGACCTCAATCACTTCAACCATAGAAACTTTACACTTTTAGGATGTCCAAAAGGTCTAGATCTAAATCCCTTTCAGAACATAGAGCATAAACACATAGAGTTTGAGGTTTTAGGGCTTAAAAACCACAAATCATGGACAAAAAGGGGATCTAATGAACTAGAGATCAAGGTAGGAACTTTTCTACCTGAATGAAAGCCTTACACAGAGTAGATTTCGGATCTACTTCCCCTCCTTGCACCCTTCAACCTTCTCCTTCTTCTTCTAAGCTCCAAACTTCCTTCACAAAGCCAAAAATCACTCACAAGAACAATATGGGGGCTAGGGTTTCGCTCTATAGCTCTTCTGGATTAGGGTTTTGTCCACACAACAACTTACTCGCCGAGTCTGGGACCCGACTCGGCGAGTGCACAACTTAAACCCTGTGCCCCTTCCCACTTCTACTCAGCAATTCGATCCTTTGACTCGCCGAGTCCAAGGCCAAGATGCAAAATGCATAAAGAATTAAATAAAAGAATACGCACCAAGAACCAGGTGCTACAAATCTCCCCCACTTATTTTAGACTTCGTCCTCGAAGTCTGCTGCTCGATCCTGAAACAGCTCGGGGTAATGCTCCATCATCTCGTCCACTGGCTCCCAAGTCCACTCCTACCCCTTACGGTGCTGCTATTTCACCTTCACGAGTTCCACTTTCTTGTTCCTCAGATCCTTCGACTTCCGGTCGAGGATCGCTACAGGCAACTCGATGTAATTCAGGCTGCCATCAACCTGAATGTCCTCCAAAGGTACCACTGCTGAGTTGTCCACCAGGCACTTCCGCAGCTGAGAGACGTGGAATGTGTTGTGGATCTGACTGAGTTCGGCTGGCAGATCCAACTGGCACGCCACCTTGCCCACCCGGGCTACAACCCTGAAGGGTCCAATGTACCAGGGGCCCAACTTGCCCCACTTCCTGAATCGGATGATGCCCTCCTCAAAGTCTCCAGAACCTCCCACAGATGCTCCTCATGCTGCTCTCGCGTCTTGGAGAAAACCAAGATATCGTCGATAAGCACTATCACAGACCGGTCTAACATCGGTCTACATACATGGTTCATGAAGTCCATGAACGTGGCAGGAGCATTGGTGAGCCCAAACGGCATCACCACGAACTCATAATGGTCATAGCGCGTCCGAAACGCGGTCTTCTGCACATCCTCCTCTCTGACCCTCATCTGATGATAGCCTGAATGCAAATCGATCTTGGAGAACCAAGATGCTCCCTGTAACTGGTCAAAGAGATCATCAATCCTCGGGAGTGGGTAACAGTTCTTTACTGTTAACTTATTCAGCTCCCGATAATCTATACACATCTGATGCGACTCGTCCTTCTTCCTAACAAACAGAATCAGGGCTCCCTAGGGTGAACTGATCGGTCTAATGAAACCCTTGTCCAACAGCTCCTGCAGTTGTGTAGACAACTCCTGCATCTTAGGAGGAGCCAACCGATACGGTGCCTTGGCTATCGGAGCCGCACCAGGTACTAAGTCGATCCTGAACTCCGCCTGTCGCTCCGGAGGTATCCCACGCAACTCCTCGGGGAATACGTCCGCAAACTCTCGTACCACAGGCACATCGTCCACCGTTGCCCTACCCGTCTCCCAGGTATCCATAACATACGCGACATAACCTGCGCAACCCTGTTGGAGGTAACGCCTAGCTCTCGCTTCTGAACATAAAGTTGGTCCTCGTTGTGGCCTCTCGCCCTGAATCACCAGCTCTCCCCCACTTGGGGTCCTGACCCGCACCAACTGTTGCGCGCAGTCGATCACTGCCCTATTAGGGCTGAGCCAATCCATGCCTATAATCACCTTGTTCCCACGCAATGGAATGGGAACCAAGTCTACCAAGTAGCGCTCCTCAAATAATCTCAGCACACAATCTTGGAAGACCTCAGATGCCCGCACTGACTGGTCGTCCGCAATCTCGACCTCTAAAGGGAAATCCAACATGCCCGAAGACTCAGAAAACTTCTTGCTAAGCGCAAGAGAAACAAATGATCGGGTAGCACCCGAATCGAACAATACCTGAACTAGGATGCCGTTCACATGGAATGATCCTAAACAAAGCACATATCAATATCACAAACATCATATACATAAATCAGAGGGAAAGAATCATACCCATCACCACATCAGGTGCAGCGTGTGCCTCCTCGGCTGTCAGCTGAAATGCTCGGCTCCATACCACTGGAGCCTCTGTCTTGACCTTCCGGCCATCTGTAACACGCGCCGTCCCTACGGCCGGCGTCGCTGCTGGCACTACTGTTGGCTTTGCTGTCAATCTCGGGCAATTGGCCCTTTTGTGGCCCCTCTGATTGCAATGGAAGCAAATCAGGTCTGTCATCTATACCGCAGGGGCAGGGGCAGTACAATCCCTGCCGAAATGCCCCACCTTGCCCCACTTATAGCAGCTCGAACCCAACCCAGTGCGACAAGCTCCCTCATGTGACCGACCGTACTTTCCACAACGGTCCCGTCCTGCCTGGCCTTTCGGCCTACCATCAGATCCCTTGGGCTTCTTCCCCGAAGCCCCGATCGTCAGCCCCTCCACTGCCTTCCTCTTCTGGACGTGCTCCAGATCAATCTCCCTCTCTCTAGCCCTGGCAATCATGGAATCCAAGGTAGGGCAAGCTGAAAAACTAACATGCTCTCAAATGTCAGCTCGTGGCATGTCATGGTAGCGGGTCCTCCTCATATCCTTATCACCCGGATTATTAGGCACCAGCAATGCCCTCTCCCGGAACTTGGCAGTGATCTCCGCCACAGTCTTTGTAGTCTGACTCATATCCAAAAACTCCCTGGCCAGCCGTTGAAGCTCCACAGTTGGCGCAAACTCCGCCCTGAATCTGGTCACAAATTCCGACCAAGTCATAACCTCAACAGCCGAGGCTCCCAATGAGTCACCAACAGACTCCTACCAATCTCTAGCCCTGTCTCGCAAGCATCCTGCTGCATATCTCACCTTCGACCCCTCGGGGCAGAAGTTGGTCTGTTGTACGGACTCAATGTCCGCAATCCATCGTCTGGCAGCAATGGGGTCCTTCGCCCCATGGAAATTCGGCGCACCACTTCCCCTGAAGTCCTTAAAGGACAGTGTGCGAGATCCCGACTGGCCAGATGCCATGTCACTCCTGAATGATCGGAGGCGATCCTCCATCAGCTTAACAATCCCCTCCTTGATCGACCCGAAGATGATAGGGGTCGACTCAAGGATGCCTCTCGTGATCTCAGACGCGATGAACTCGTGCAGCCCGTCATCAACCTGCTCGGATACCGCACCCGAGCCTGATCCCGATCCTAATCCGGAACCCCCTGTTCCATGACGTGTGGTCACCATGCTGAAAATACCCGCATAAATGTCAGGATCATACATATACTCGAGAGATCTAACTCACTCTCCAAGGTCTCTGGTTCCATCTAGGCCTTCCTTGATTCGAGTATAGGTCCTCTGCTTTCAGTAGTACGGGCCCATACTACCTTCCACATCTACCTGTACTTTCCTTAAGGATTGCTTCGACCTCACCAAGTCCCTTTTACCGATACCCTTTCCACTAACCTCATCCTAGGCTTCCCTAGGGCACTCTCCAACCTACCCTCCGCCATCAGCTGCACCAGGGGCCCCTACCATTTCCCCCTAACTAACTTGCAGGTACTGTTACATATCCGCTCCTTAGTTAGTTGGAGATAGCCAGAACCCCCATAGCACAAAGCAAGCAGCATTCGTGCATCGAGTAACCAAATCAGGCATAACCTATACAGGCCATCCTACTGTTGACTAAACAGTGCTAGCATATAGCTCATACAACAGGCATATAAGGCATCCTCCTAGATCCTTAGCCCTAACTAGCATGCAATTATCGGAATCATATATCAGGCACACAAGGCATCTTCCTAGATCCTTAGTCCTATTCTAGCATGCAATTCTGAATCAAAGCTATATAGCATAACATAACATGTATGGGTATCTTGGGGAAAACTTACTTGAGCCCGGCTGGTCGCATGCATCACACACCTTGTCTTTCTTAAAATCCTTCCGTTTAGATTTTTAGAAAACCATTTTATTGTAAAAATCTTTTAGCCCCTTAGTTTGAGTCCAGACACCCCCGAGGGCGTGTCCGAATCCCTCAAACCAGGGCTCTGATACCAACTTGTAACGTCCCAAAATTCAAGTCCAAAAAATTCATTTTTAATTAAATTATTCATAAAACATTCACTAGAAAATATTGAATCAACACGCCATCTCATAAAATCAAGTATCATGTTTCAAATCCACATCATAAGCAAATAACATATCAGAGTACAATCCCAGAAAACACTGTGCGGAAAATCAAATGTGTGTGTGATGCCAGTATCTTTCAACCGGTACTCGTCATCGGTATCTTTCAACCGGTAATCGTCATCAGTATCTTTCAACCGGTAACTGGGGACTATTCCACCCCTACCACTAGCATACAATAGCAAGATATAAGCACATAGTCAAGCATATCCGGGTACTGACCTACCCCTTGGTCCTAAGGATCACTATCAGGAAAACTATCCCTATCATGTAACATATCATATAGATATAACTCATAACCAAACGCATACCAGACCAAGATAAATTATCACAAAGACAATTATCTTCTAAATACTCCTCATTGGTGGGCCGGCATTGTGGCCTTAGACCCACCCCTACTAGAAGGTAACTCACCTCATACAAGTAGCTGCTGGTAATCAGTGCGGGAAACCTCCGTCCGCTGCTGCTCCGGAAATCCTCCGGCTACAAACCCCACATCACTCAGTTAGAAACTGATCTCTATACTTAGGGTAAAATGACCATTTTACCCTCAACCAAGTCAAGTCAAAGTCAAGGTCAACTTCCAGTTGACCCGACTCACCGACTTGGGTCATCAACTCGCCGAGTCCCTCGCTCTCTACTCGTCCCCACCAGCGACCCTACTCATCGAGTTGGGCCGACAACTCGACGAGTTCTTCTCCCTTTCGAAAGCCACAAGGAAACTCATCTGACGTGCCGAGTCCTGGAACAACTCGCCGAGTCCCACGGGCAGATCCCCTACTTCCTTCCAAATCCTCACCAAAACGTCCATCTAGAGGATTTGGGTTTCTGGGGCTATCGCTACTCGATAAATTGCTAATTCCGCGAGCAGTGACGAAGGGTTGGACCTTCTACACTTAAACCCCTCTTAACTCAGTAACTGTTCATATGACTCGCCGAGTTTGAAGAACAACTCGCCGAGTTCCAGGAAATCTTCATAGGACTCACCGAGTGGTTCATCCAACTCGTCGAGTCTAAGACCATCTTCATAGAACTCGTCGAGTGCACTTTGGCACTCGCCGAGTCCATTCAACTTTCCTCCCATACAGGCCAAATCTGAGACATGCAACGGCTCCAAACCATAGATCTAAGCTCTTAGGGCATGCTTGTCACGTAAAGTTGCAAACTTTACATGCATACATGGCCATATGAGCTCCAAAAGGCAATTCCAAGCTCTTTATGAGGTCAAACACTTAATAGGGACCTTAATCACTTCAACCGCATAAACTTTACACTTCTAAGATGTCCAAAAGGTCCAGATCTGAAGCCCTTTCAGAACATAGAGCATAAACACATAGAGTTTGAGGTTTTAGGGCTTAAAAACCACAAATTAGGGACAAAAAGGGGATCTAATGAACTAGAGATCAAGGTAGGAACTTTTCTACCTGAATGGAAGCCTTACATAGAGTAGATTTCGGATCTACTTCCCTTCCTTGCACCCTTCAACCTTCTCCTTCTTCTTCTAAGCTCCAAACTTCCTTCATAACGCCAAAAATCACTCACAAGAACAATATGGGGGATAGGGTTTCGCTCTATAGCTCTTCTGGAAGTGTTAAGGGCAAGAGAGGCCGAGTTAGAGTGTTTAAATAGGGTGCACACTCCTGGATTAAGGTTTTGTCCACACAGCAGCTTACTCGCCGAGTCCGGGACCCGACTCGGCGAGTCCACAACTTAAACCCCGTGCCCCTTCCCGCTTCTACTCGGCGAGTCGATCCTTTGACTCGCCGAGTCCAAGGCCAATATGCAAAATGCATAAAGAATTAAATAAAAGAATACGTACCAAGAACCAGGTGTTACAAGGTATGATGAGTTTCAGTTTTGGGTTTAAAGGATTTTAGAAGAAATTTTAGGGGTCCATGAATGGTTTCTGGAAAATCAAGAAAAGATTTATGGGTTCGTGAATAATGTATGGGTTTGTGAATGTAATGTTTTTGTTGTTGAAATCAGGGAAAAAGTTTTCTTGAGATTCAAATTCTTGTGTATTTATCAAGAAAAAAACAAGTGTTTTTCAAATTCATATTATTGTGTGTATCGAGAGAGAGGGAGAGAGAGAGAGAGAGGGAGAGAGAGAGAGAGAGAGAGACATGGGTCTAATTTAATTATTTATTTTCTTTTTCATTTAAATTAAATAGAAAAAAACATAAAAAAAAATATCAGAAGGACATTACAGTCATTTCAATTTACCAAGAGACCAAAAACGCAACGAAACTACCTCAAAAGGATCAACAATCCAAAAAAGTTGTGGTTTTGACTAAAACCCCCAAAAAATACATACCACAGGACCCATTTTTGCAATTTTATCAAAAAAAAAATTATATTATACTAGTCCAATGCTTAAATATATATACTTTTTATTTATTTATTTTTGCCACTAAGGATAAATAGATTACCTGTGACCAATAAACATGGGTCTTAAATAAAAGGGTAAATTTCATTCTATTATTTGGGTTAATATGCATGGTGGTTCTAACATTTTCTTAACTTGGATAGTACTCAATGTTTGTTACATATATAGTCCCTACCATAAATAAAAAGATTGTTTTGTACTTGACTATTATTTTTTAATTTATTTATAATTATGTATATTATTATATCATTCTATTTTTTTCTCTTACCCTACTTCATTAGAGAACCATCACCCATAAGAGAGCCCTAACTCATTAGAGAACCATATGAGATAACAGCCGCCAGAAATCTACGATGCCGATCGCCTCTCACCCACATCCGTCAAAAAGATCCACCTACACTTCCCATTCTCGTTTTTCCTCCCATGCAACCAACCCCGTACCATTCTTCCTCTGGCAACCAGAAGTCGGAGGTTATACTTCCGTCATCAACCACCTTTCAACAACCGCTGAAACATTTGCATACCCTTCTCTTTCTCGTTTTCCTCCCTTGCAAACAAACCCATCTCATTCTTCCTCTTGATCTGGGACACTTGACACCGGATCTAATACAATGCTAGTGAACTCAACCATCACCACCACCCAGCATATGCACCTTCTTCAGCAATGATGAGCACATCCTGATGCGGAAGGGATTAGTGTGTTGGGGTGGATCAAAATGAGACTCAAGAACTAGTTGAGGGCAAGAAGGAGATCATCGGCGCCACCACGCAAGTCATCGTTGTACTCCGGACAAGAAGTGACATAGAGGACAGATTTGGAGGTGGAGTTACAGCATAGAGGACAGTCGATGATTCATCATAGGACGATGTCGGCAGATGGTGGCGGATGTGACAGTGTTGCTTGTCGAAGGTGCCGGGTATATGTACCACCGATGAGATGAGAGAAGAGGGGAAGAGACCGAAAGGCCTATGATGATATCTATTGAGTTTTACTTTTCAGTGATTTTCAGAGAGGAACTTGAGTATGTGTGTGTTTTTGTGTGCGAGAGATAAAATTAATATAATTAAAGAAATAAAATCAGTAATAAAAAAAAGGGTTTAGGTCATTTTTGGTCACTTAACTTTTGGTTTTGTGCTCATTTGGTCACTTAACTCTTTTTAAGTTTTAAAAGGTCATCAAACTTTTGGCTTTGTGCTCATTTAGTCACATAACTTTTAGTTTGGTCACATTTAGTCACCTAACTTTTAAAATTGTGCTCATTTAGTCACTAAACTTTTAGAATTTTTCAAAAGTTTAGTGACTAAATGAACACAATTTTAAAAGTTAGGTGACTAAATGAACACAATTTTAAAAGTTAAGTGACCAAAATAAAAGTTAAGTGACTAAATGAGCACAAAGTCAAAAGTTTGATGACCTTTTAAAACTTAAAAAGAGTTAAGTGACCAAATGAGCACAAAACCAAAAGTTAAGTGACCAAAAATGACCTAAACCCTAAAAAAACTAAAAACATATAGATAAAGGTACAAGAGTCATTTCAGGTCTCTTCTAGACTTACCACAAACAAAAACTAAACCAGTGGAATGGGCCGAGTTAAAAAAAAAAATTAGGGACCATCCATATAAATTATCACGGGCCATAAGGACCATTCATGTAATTTTGCCCTAAATAAAATAAGGCTAGACATCTGTTTAGTGTAAACCAACATGTGCAAATGTTAATCTGTCTGCATCAGAATATCAGATTGAACAACAAGAAAGAACGTAGATGTAACGCATTAAAAATGGATACTATAGATAAACCTAATTAAAAAACACTGCATCATATAATTGAAGTCTCTCCGTTTCAAATTTTTCCTCTATCATCATCCACCATCTCATACTTGGCAGGTGCTACCCAAACAAGACTGTCAACATACTCCACGATGTTTGTATACAACAATCTAGAGGACAATAATGTTCAAACATTTTCAGCGTGTTTGCATTTGGATCATACAAGACAAGGTATTCGTCCTCCTCAAAGAGAAACTCATTGCGTGATGTGAATCCAAATACACATGCATGCTCATTAAACCTTGAAAAGACATAACGTTTCACCCATGATTCAGCCACCCCATACTTATCCATTACCCACACATCACAAGTTCCATCAACCCTAACATGTGTAATCACACAGAGCTTTTCAGCCAAAACTCCTAAACTATTTTGACGGTTATCATCAAGTATAAAATCTGGAAGAGGTATCTCACGGAATGTCTCTGAACCCAAATCAAATCCCACTATCGTTTTTGTATCTTCCTTCCCATTCGTACAACCAAGCCAATGAATATGCCCGTCATGACCATCAACACAAAAATAATTGCAATCAGTAATTGTTGTGATGTGTGAGGGAAACCTCTCAGTGATCAACTCCCACAAACCCTTTCTCATACTATAAATCTCAACTTGCATCCACGATTTAAATACATATGTGGGTGGTCCGCTAAGGTATGTGAGCTTGACAACTTTGTAATCATCTGTTTTGGGATCAAACCCAAACCCAAAATAGACTTTGATCGAACTGTAACAAGGGGAGGGCGTGGAATATGGCGGAAGTGTTGACACGGCTGAAAGAGAAGGGTTCCAAATGTGAATGACAGAATCATTATCGTAAGAAGAACATACTAAGCCGTTAACAGAACCAATAATCCTGATGCCATCTGTATGTCCGGATTGGGGGTTAACTGGGACTTTGATGAAATTAGCGACCTTAAGAAGGAGACATCGACTCAGTTTTGCAGTGAATGGTTTAAAGTAGTAACAAGAAGAAAATTCGTCTTCATGTTGGAAGACCAAGAGAATTTGATCGTTGTGATGGATGGAACGATGGAGGTGGGATTTTACAAAAGAGGAATGAGATAAAAGGGCATTCCATGATGTGGAGACAGATCTCATTTGAGCAAGCTGTTTGGCCGATAATCGGATGAATATGTTTGATAAAAGCTCGTACGGGAGGTTCTCCATAGTCGCCGAGTGTTGCATTGAAGCCATTGATGTGATTGGAAGGTGTGTCCCATTATTATTAGTAAATGTTGAATCTCCAACAATCTTGTCTTCAAGAACCTGAAGACGATATATAATAATATATTGGACTTGAAAATACGCTAAGGAATTGTTTTGCTTAAAAGATGACCAAGAAGATACTAATTACTCACCCTTGAACTGACAATAGAAGCATGGAAGTTATCCCTCTCCTCTCCATGTTTATGTCTTTTCATCGGGCCACTTGTTGTTGATGCTTACAGAGAAAATGGTAGTATACGGAATTGAGATGAGTACACATTATTAATCAACTCGTAAAAAAAGTACTACAACCAACAATTAAACAATTCCCTCCATTTATTTTTAATAGTTAATTGTAATGACTCTCAAGTATGGACTAAAAACTATTAACAAATTAACAGATGAGGTTTTCTAGAGAGGTTGTTGTCAACAACGTAACAGGTTCTTGGATACATAGTCTAAATGAACTTGTGATATGGATGTGTGAACACAAGAAAACCAAGATAGCAAAGTAATTAAAGTGTTTAAACAAATTCGCCCCACTACAACTGTCAACATTTATCACCTTATGAGCAAAGATAAAAACACTTGCAACTCACATGAATCAATGGATTGTATTTGTTCACAATTTCTAGGAAAGGGCATCCAAGTTGAACTAATATGAGGATGCCAATTGGTATTAAAGATAATATATAGAAAGTACGATCAAACAGCAACACAAGCCATGGAGATATATCACAAAACCAAACAAAAAATATATTACTATTTGTCCACTTAACTAAAATTAGCAAAATTCGAGAATGAACTTGATTAAAAACTAATATGTGAAAAATAAATGCAGTTTAAAAACTTGCAATTAAGCAAAAAATTAAAAAGCTATTAGCATTAAGTATTGAAACCATTATACAGCATTTTAATATGTTAAGCACACGATTAAAATGATTCAGGAAGCATTAAGAAACTTACATTTGGCCCTGCCTCATGAGAAACATTTTGGGGTTCTTCATAAATCTCTGGTCAAATAAGAGCTTTTGTAAGAGGCATGTACGCAGAAATACAAGTGAGGTAATGCAAAGGATATCTAATATCAATATCTTTAGTTCCAGACATGCAAAAACATTTACAAGAACGACATTGTCAACTATTACAACAAAATGATTTAAAAATGCATATCAATGAGAGATAAATGGATGCTTAGATTCATAACCTAGTATGAAGACAGTGATCCATGCGATGATGAAATGGTTAGTATATTCGAATATAATGATTTGACCACATGACAACTATGATTATGTTTCAGATAATTTATTTATTTTGAGAGTTACCCGCAACTGAGTAAATTAAAACTATATGTAAACCTAAATTGACTGATTACTTATAAAGAAGTAGCTTTTTACACTCTGCAGCCATATTGAAGAAAACCTCTAGCAGTAAAAAAAACATGCAGCGTTGAGTACACAAAATTTCTAAAAATAAGACACTACGATATAATAAGAGATTATAAGCATATTTTACCGGCCAAATTAACCCCCAAACAATTTAGAATTGCAGATCTCATCCTACGAATGGGCCAAAGAAATAAACCTAATCAATGAATGCGCCAAAGAAAAAAACCTAATCAATTGAAAAACAATGAAAAAAGAAAACCCTAATTCATAGCCACATCACATCAATTATGATACCTACAATAGTCATAATAAATAGCATCTAAATACAGCCATATAGGTCTTAACGAAGCTCATATATAGGGGCAATATATGATTGTAACTTGATCTAACTGAGAGCAAAAGTGTTGAACCTGGTCGGAAAGGCCTCTCACGGAATCTTTCTTCGGCTGCGCCGCTTTCGTAAGGAGACCTTCCATCGTTGGCCGTCGCCATATGGAAGCTGGAGCTGTCTGAGTAAAAAAAAAGTGAACGTGAAAGCGAAAAGAGAAAAAATGGAATGGAGTACGGTCGTATGGAGTAAGGAAATTTTTTATTTGCGGGATAACGCCGGCCCTTTTAACAGCTTGGGCCATTTACCGCGTAGAGGTGCTACATCGGTAGTTTTTTTTCCGCGTTATAACGCCACAAAGCCCTTTTAGACGACATGAACTATTTTAGGGATGAACATATGGACCGGGGAACCGACCGCAATCGGGACCCGATGGAACCGGTCGGGCTGGGACCGATACTATAATTTCGTCAACTTTTGGAACCGGGGCACGGTAAGAACCGGTCGTTGGAACCGGCTCATAACAGGGAACCGGACCGGATAATCTGTTAAAAAAAAAAGTCATGCCTTTTGCCGTTTGGACTTCTGATTTGGACGTAAAAAAAAAAAAGCGATAGTGACATAGATAAAAAAATAAAAAGAAAAAGAAAAAAAAAAAGGTGATATATCTTCAAAAAAAAAAAAAAAAAAAAAAAAAAAAAAAAACCCACGATAAACCTCAACTCCAAGTCACGAACGGACGAACCCTACCAAGCATATTCACTGTGACTGTGACTGTCGATCATCGACATCTCCAAGGAATCCAAGAATCGATCATCGCTTGTACGATTCCTTGATTAATCGATCATCCTAAGATTGTTTGACCTCCGGTTCCATCGATCTTCATCATCAATTATCATCTTCTCAATTCTCAAGTTGACATCTTCATATTTTGCTTCAATGATTCAAACTATGGATGCTCATGAAGATCAAGTAAGATTATATATTTGTATTTCGTGTTTTAAGTTCCATTTAACAATGTACTTTGTACTTTGTAGACATACATGCAAGATTTCTGTTAGATTAGTTTATAGTATGAATGTAAAATTGTCAAAACTAAGAATTTATTTAGTTATATAATTAATGTGTTATATTGACAATGTATGATTTGAATGGGTTACCAAACGTACCATCATCAAGATACCGAAACTTGGATGTTCATGATGCCAATAATGAAGATGGTAATCCGTCTATTTGGATTGGAAAAGACTTTGATGACCAAGTAAGATTAGCTCATTAGCAATATTTACTTCTTTGTAGTTAAGTTTAGACTATAAAAACGCTTGATTTGGTTAAAAATTGAATGAGTTACAAGTCCCGCAAGGAAGAGTGTCAAATAAGATTTTTTTTTTTTTATGTTTCAGCAATTAAACTTAATCTGACTTTGTTGTTCAAATGTGCATAACTCACTCAATTTTACTTGTTTTGACCTGAATCTTTTTCCTACATGTAGATTAAGATTTGTAGTTAAGTTTAGACTATAAAAACGCTTGATTTGGTAAAAAAAAATTGAATGGGTTACAAGCCCTGCAAGGAAGGGTGTCAAATCAAAAAAAAATTTATGTTACATCAATTAAACGTAATCTGACTTTGTTGTTCAAATGTGCATAACTCACTCAATTTAAGTTGTTTTGACCTGAATCTTTTTCCTACACGCAGTTTAGGTTTTGTAGTTAAGTTAAGACTATAAAAATGTTTGATTTGATTAATAATTGAATGGGTTACAAGCCCCTCAAGGAAGCGTGTCAAATCAGAATATTATACTAAGCCGGCCAGCGCTGTTCCAACTACAAGTGATTCCGTCTACTCTTCATGGTGTTCGCAAATTCATCACGAGTGATGGATCGGCAACGGTAGTGGCAACTAAGCCAGGTAATGGACGTGATTCCAAACGAGAAAGGAAACAAGACACCCAATTATGTCAAAGAGAATGTTGCCAGAAGGTGGAGGATCCACAATGGAGGTCTGCAACAACACAAGTGTTGATCCACGAATCCAGGAAAAGACAAAGAGATGTGAAACATCCCAAAAATACAAGCCAAAAATTTCGTTTGAAAAACATTATCAAAAACTATAATCATCCATGTTCAAGAAGAAAACCAAGTGTCATGTATCTCAAAATCTCATATCAAATACTGTATCAAAACCAAATGAGAAAATATCATAGTCCAGGATGAAAACTGTGGTGTGTGTCATGCGATCAACCCGAGCCCTTCCCTTTCCTAGAAGAAGTACCTGAAACCAAAACTGAAAACTGTAAGGACGAAGCTTAGTGAGCTCCCCCAAACTACCACATACCATACAATAACACATATTGGGCCTTGCCCACTGCATTGGGCCCCGCTCGGCATCGGACTGAAGTCTGGCATAACTTGGGCCCCGCCCGACATTAGACCAAAGTTCGGAATAACTTGGGCCCCGCCCGGCATCGGACCGAAGTCCGGAATAAATTGAACATAACATAAACATGAACATATAACATAATCACATATACTACATCGGGCTTGCCAAGCATTGAACCGGAGTCCGGAACATATAACACATATCATAAACATGCATGAATCACGAAGACATCAAGCATACATAACTACTTCTCGGGACCACCCCAACATCAGACCGAAGTCCGGAAACATGTAAATTGCATCGAGCTAACCCCCGACATTGGACCGAATTCCGGAACTACTAACATCTAAACAGGTCGATATTGTGGTCGTAGACCCGTGCCTACTAGAAGGAAACTCACCTTGTATGACTAACTGCTGAAAAGCTGGGTGAGAGATCCCTATCTACTGCTCCGGTGACTATTCGGATATAAATACCATAACAACACTTAATCAAAAACTGATAATCCTTCTTAGGGTAAAATGACCATTTTACCCCTGGTCAAGGTCAACGTCTTGGCCAAAGTCAACCTTCTGGGTTGACCTACTCGCCGAGTCAGCCTATTGACTCGCCGAGTTCTAGAACTCAAAAACCCTAAAATTCACGACTCGAGTCGCCGAGTCACCCTATGACTCGTCGAGTTCCCAAACTAACCATTGTCGCGACTAAACGAACTCACCCGTCGAGTCGTCCTCAAACTCGTCGAGTCCTAGCATAATAAAAAAAAGGGACAAACTCATACTACTCGCCGAGTCCTTAATCAACTCGTCGAGTCCTATGAACATCATCGGGGTTTCTTCATCGGACTCGCCGAGTTCCCTCGTGAACTCGTTGAGTCCCTTGCAGATCTAACCTAGATAACTAGTTTCACACCTCTACAGCTCCAAATTACAGATCTATGTCGTTTCCAAGGCCCTTTTTTATAAAGTTGGAGACTTGATGGCTTTGCACACCTTAAATGGACCCAAACTCAAGTTATAGCAATCTACTTTCATAAATGTGGCCATGGCTTGGATGGAAACAGATTCAAGCCTCCTTTTATGACCCTAGAGGCTGAATACTATAGGAAGAAGGGATTACTTTGCATACAACCCATATAATCTAACTCATCCTTCTAAAAAGGGTCAAAAACCCAAAAACTCAACATACAAAGAGATCTAAGTTATAATTCACCAAGTTAAGAGCTTTTTACCTCAGAAGGTTGCCAAAGATCAGTGTGTTCCTGGATCTTGTTCTCTTTCCCCAATCTTGTTAGCTCCAAGCTCTTGCAACTTCCTTCAATGGCACCAAAATACACTCAAAAGCTCAAGAAGGTGGCCCTCTAACGATTTAGGGTTTCCAGAGGATATGGAGGCTAATAAAGGAGGCCCAAAGGGGGTTTAAGTTGTTTAAATAAGGTGCAAAACCCTTAAAATAGGGTTTCCCCCTGGCAGACCTACTCGTCGAGTCCATGCTTGGACTCGCCGAGTAGACTCTTTAAATCCCGCGTCCATTCTGCAATCTACTCGACGAGTTTGGGCTACCAAATCATCGTGTAGCTCAATTAATTACCTAAATAATTTAGATAATTGTGTACCAGGAACGGGGCATTACAAGATGTTTTCAGTCGACTCACAACATCTCCCCTACAGAAAGAAGCAAGCGCTGACCCGAGGATGGCTCAGCCAGAGTATGGAGCAAAAATCGCGAAGCAAAGAAATGTCTACCCATGGGCACGGGCACCAGCCTGGCCCACAATCAATGACTGAACCATGCCCAACCAAAGAGCGATTTGGAACTTGAAGCAAATCTTGACCAATGTCAAACATTAACCAAAATCTAGTGGGATGAAAGAGACAAGCGCCTGGTACAACAAAAATAAAGGCAGATTGCCACTCATTTTAATACACAAGCCTTCCTATAGAAGAGAACTAACAAGGCCCTCTGATGAGCTAAACAACACCCCAAGTGACAGTGTGACATGCAAGGTCGATAGGCGCGCATAAACGCGCAGGTGGTACCCTCACCCGAACAAGATGAGGCACTTCCCACAGTCTCAGCACACACTAGGTCAAGAAGAAGGGAAAGTGAAAGAACCTCCAGAGCATGTAAGACGAAATTCCGCTCTCACGTCGGGCCCTGGTGGTAGAAACAAGAGGAAATCTCAGCCTGTCAAGAAGCACCTGCAACAAATGAGGAAAATATGCACAGCCACAATGAGGTAGTCATAGCGGAACACTCAATGAAAAATGAAGCGGATACCGAGAAAAAGGAGGATGGTCAAACTCCACATAGGATAACCATACTCCAGGTGCTAACGCAAAAACTGGGCATGCGCCCTGATACTTAAACATTCAGAGTCAGTTGTTTTGTGTTTCACTTCTTTTGCTTTTTTCTTTTTAAGAGTTAATATAACTTGCATTTCGAAAGAGCTTTCCAGAATTCGTTTAACCAATTGCAAAAACGCAAAGTTAAGAGGTTGTGCATATTTTCCAAGTAGCAACAATGGCCGATCACTTACGCTACTTGAGCAAAATCTATGCAAGGATGCAACTGTAGGTCTTAAAAGAGTCATAATCTTTACCTACAATGTGCCAATAACATCTCAGAGCTGAGAAGGTATAAATCCCAACTAATGGCATAGAAAAAGGGGTTCTAAAAGAATCATACCCTTTCCCATGACATTTGAACAATAAAAAGGTCTTGAGGTGACGATCTCGGCCAGTATACAGGTAGCTAAACTTCAAAGTATAGTCAAGGAAATTAGTCAACATTTCCTGACTCGACATAAAAAAGCCTGATTACAACATACAAATCATCGCAATATGATTCAATAGTAGTTGTTATATGACGTCTGAAGCACACATTAACCGATTCATGTGAACCCTTGAACAAGGGAGTGTGCGGAAAAGAATCATAGTATAAACATCAAAAAACCCTACCATAAAGATATCATAGGTCAATTCAAGATATATATATATATATATATATATATATATATATATATATATATATATATATACAAAAAAAAGGAAGAGAACACTTCCATACAAAATACACAATTCATGGTTATTAACAACAAACATTTTTCCCTACAAATATAGTATATGGGGATGCAAATACATTACAGAATTAACAAGAGGGACAAACGAAAATTAGTCCTCAAAGTCCGAGGAAGAGCGTCCCGGACCCGGCCTACGACAAAACTGGCGGAAGCTATCATAATCTAGCTCCCCCAGATGAAAAAGGCCCTCAAAATCCGTCTCAGCAAAGGAAGTAAGAGCAATATCCACCTCTTCATCCCTTCTCACGACACGGCCAGGATTCAGGGCTTCGAATTCACCGAAAATAGTGGAACAACCACCTACCTGCCTCCCCTTCTCAAACCCCAAGGCCTCACATGCCTTACGGACACCCTGGATCCCGCTGGCAAACTCCGTGCTCTCGATAACTTCATCAATTACGCAAGTCACTCCCTTCTCCATCATCCATTGCAAACCGCCTCGAGCAACATCACCATCAACCCGGGCCCGGGCCGGTTTGTTGGATTAGTGTCTAAGCCCGTAACCATATTTGTCAAGTACTTGACTCGATTGTACATGGTCCTTTTGGGTTGTCTTCACCAGAGCAACTTGACTAGAGAAATAATAGAGAAAGAGGTTATTATGATTTATTAATATGTTATTAGAATAATATATTAAAGGAGAAATCATATTTGTTTAATTAATATTGGTCAATAATTAATTATTAATTAATTTTGTGATCAAGTGTAATTAATTAAACTAGAGGGGCTGAATTGTAATTTTGTGATAGTTACAAAGTAGGGTAAGGGTTATCCTAGATATAGGTTGGAATAATTCAAGGGATAAGATATCCTTGAAATCGTCCAAAGGATAAAGGATAAAGGTTTTTCAAGGCTTATCTTATTGTTACTTGGTGAGCAAGCAACTAGATAAGGATAAGGACTAAAACCCTAATCTCTACACCTATATAAACACCCCTTTGGCACATGAATTCGTCCATGCCTTCCTAAAGGGTTCTTAGGGCCGATTTCATACCTCCTTCCTCTCTCTCTTGTCTCTCCATTTGCTCTTGGTGTTTGTGAGCCATTAGAGGTACTACACTTGTGGTACTTGCTTTCAGGACTTAGGGTTTGAAGATTTGAGTTGTTATTGCAATATAACAACAAGAGGTATGTGATCTAACCTTCTATGTGTATTTTAAAAATACTAGGGCATATTAGGGTTTCTTCATGTGTTCATAAAGTTGTGTATCTAATAGTGAAAACATAGATCCAAATCTAGGGTTGCATGCACACATAGGATTGTTTGTTCTAAACCCATCAGTGGTATCAGAGACTTTGGTTAACTTGTTTTCAATTAGTATTATACAATGGTATGAACTTGACATATTAGGGTTTATAGCCAATAAACCCTAGGAGGCAAGAATTATGAGATTAGGGTTTCTAAACCCTAAATTTGCGAATATTATGAAAGGGTTTTTAAATCCATTCCTTTGGTTCAAGATTTCGAAATCTAGGGTTTGCAAACCCTAGGATTTTCGAGATTAGCCTCCTCCCCAAGATAAGATCCTAATTTTTAGGGATTTGGATTGTCCTATATCTTGTAATTATCCTTTAATGGTTATATATGGTAATTAAAGATTCTGAATTATCCTATCCCATGATTTTCGAAACTTAGAAGGATTAAAAGGATTAGGATAAATTAATTGTTTAATTGGTAATTATCCTTTATGATTTAGATAATCCCTTATGATTTAATAATTTAAATTAATAGTTTAATTGAAGATAATTATTAAATCAAGAGTTTTAATATTTATAATTTTAATTTAAATAGTCTTAAATTTCGAAAATTTTAAAGTGAGATTAAAACCTAATTGTTTTGAAAAGTTTCAAAAATCTGCCCTCAAGTTTTGGAATTTAAATTGGTTGATTAAAAGTTTAATTTTGAAAAATGTTAAATTCTAAAACCCTAATTTTGGAAAAGTTCAAATTACACCCTTATGGTTTTATTAAATTAATTAAGTGTATAATTAAAAGAGAGTTAATAAATCCATAATGATGAGGTTTGTATTTTATTAAAAGTGTAATTTATAAAATTTAAACCACCTAGTATTTTAAAAGTGTAAAATACACCCTTATACTATGTATAACATTAAAAGTCTAATATTATATATGTATAACTAAAATGCTAGTCTTACCGTTAGTAGGCCTCATTCACGAAGCCGATCTATAAGGGGGGTATAAGGTTATGGCCTATAAAATGGACGTTTAATGGGTATCCACTCTTACCCACTGCTTCCTTGATTGGTGGAGGGTCATTAGCCGAACAGGTAGGATAGGGCAATCCTTTCTTCATTAATAAGTATAATGAATCTATGTAAAGTAACTAAACGCTTTTACAAATTCCCAATCCTAGTTACTTTAGGCAAAAGTGAAATTGATGCAATCCCATGAAATTACACTTTGTACCATTGCTAAGACGTTAGTGGAGCGCGTGTGGTTAACCGACACACTAATTGGGTTCTAAGAAAAGGTGGCAAAGGGTGACTCAATGTTTGTCATAGTTCGATGGAGCGTGTGTGGTTTACCGGCACATCGAATAGGTGACTGTAACAATGAGGGCACCATGTAGATTTGCATGGTTATTCACACCCACTTTGTGATCATCGGCATCCCAGTCACAAACGAGAGGGGCATATCGAGATTTAAACATGCCATTGAAAAGTTCAATGAATCTCAAAGGAAATATAGGAATTCTTAATACATTTAAACTTAACCCTTTATGTTTTCATGGTGAAGAATTAGTGAATCGTCATTCACTTACCTCCGAATTATTTGCATGTTGGATTATGGCATCCCTCTTCTAATGTGTAAATAATGTTGTTGGATCCTAGCCTTAATGTCTCATTTGGGTGTTTCATTAAGGATTCAATCAACTAACTTGAAATTTCTCCCGTTTTGTAGATGTCTGATTCTAACCGTGGTCTTCCCGAATCCCAAGGAAAAGGTATTCCTGTTGAAAGTGAAAGCTTGTTCCAAAGTGAAGGATCAATGTGGATTAGCTTAATTTCACTCCCTCCTCCTCCTCCCGTTGTTCTCCCTGACCCACAAGATCGAAGATTTGAAAGGTTCAAGATCACCGAAACCCTATTGGCAATGGAACATGAAGATGGTAAACCCGTGTGTGCTCACGTCCTAGGGATGAAATTACACATTGATAGGTTGATTATTTTGGGTGCATCTTTCCCCAATAAGTTGGCTATGGACTGGGTTCTTCAGTCACTCCCTAAATCATATGATAAGTTCATAAGAGAGTATTATATGATGGATCTTGACGCGACCCTCATTGACTTAACTTACATGCTTATTGTTGTTGAATCAGAAATGATTTGGCGAAGTAATAGAGCATATTTGTCTGATAATTCAACCAACCATGCTTCCGTGGACACTCTAGAAGAACCCACCTGTTTCTGCTGCCAAGAGAAGGGGCAATGGATACGAAGCTGCCCAAAGGACCTAAAGAGTCTAAGAGATGGGAGAGTCAAGAAGTATGACTCTACTTCAGGTATAAAATCCACTATCTAACTCCATTTAAATTCCTATTCTTTATACATAATGTGATAAGATTACATTTGCATGTTTTGCAGGATTAGAGAAAAGAGAGGAAGTTTGATGGAAGAGCAAGATGAGTCTGATCACGAAGAAATGGATTACGATTGCATGGATTCGAAGATCAGATTTTGAGCTTAGTAAGTTATGATAGATTTGTTTGGAGTATTTGATTACATAGTTTTTCATTCGAATTTTGCATTGTAAGGACATGTTTTTCGCTGCTTTTATGAATAAAATAAAATTTGGTTTTATCTTATTTGTTTATCCTTACAATGGCATATATGAAAAATTGATGTTTGTGTACTTCTATAGTTCTATTATTAGCAAAATAGATTTGATTCTTAATTAGGTTATTTATGGAAGTGTCTAGAGTTTACCAAATAGGGAGAGTTTCTCATCGCCCAAGTTTCAAGTGGATAGGAACTTGGAATCATATAACAAGTATTATATGATGAATGAAAACTTTCACATTTGGGAAATTTAGACTATTTTTTTGACAAAGTGTCAAATTAAGGACTAAGAGATCGAGTGCACTAGGTCGTACGTTGATCAAGTCTACCACAAAAGTAACAAAGACATTCGTCATGATTTACTAAAGTTTAGTGAATATGATTATACTTATAAAGATTGAGTATAATTATAAGTTGATTGAAAGGTTTTCAATCAATAGCAAAACGAATAAGAAGAATCAAGTAGGCAGAAAGATAAAAGTTTCTCTATTCTAGGAAGAAGGGAGAGTACATTTTATTATGTTTTATGATAAGTCTTAATGATTAAGAACATTATCTCAATTAATCCTCTAAGTGAGTCTTAGTACAATTTGTATGTCTAAGAAGAGGATTCGAGAATTGTGGAAATGGTTAAATCAAGAAGTCAATCATACTTCGTTCCAATATCAAGTCTTAGAGTTATACTCCAAGATTGTGAATTGAGTGACAAGTCTTAAGAAAGTTTATAACATCCATCAAATGTGGAATTTGGAAAAGAATTTTCTTATTCTTGCACATTTGAAATTGGTAAGTTGTGATGTCTTGGATAAGACGATGACCAACTAGGACCAATTATGTGAAGTGTTTTGTCTAGATAAAAGCTACACCAACTCTTGAATATTTGTTTGCCAAGAAATGTTTCTTGACAAGAGAATCTTATATGTCATGGAGTCAGTGGGAGTCTTAATGGTCTTGAAAGGTTTCAAGAACAAATCAAGAATAAACATTATCAATCATCCATAGCACACGACTTGAGGTTTACAACCTATCGTGTTGAAACTAATTTTGTTTCTGTGCCATTCCAATTGAGTTAATTATGCATGTGAGTTCTACGAGTTCTCAATGGGTTGTATAGGGCCAAGGCACCTTGTTCAATGGAAAGTCCATTGAAATGAAGGGGTGGGTTGTTCAATAACTTGGAAGTAATGGTGGGACCCTTGATGACAAGAAATTAAGAAGAACAAGTTCTATCCATAAGAAGTTTGAATTTGTCACTAACATTATCTTGTGATTATGGTTATGACAAATTCACATGGATGGGAATGTATACACCACAAAATCTAAGTGTCATAAGGTTTCTCTCATTCATGAAAATGATTGTGAGGAAACGCTTTCACTAAGAGAGATTTTGAAGATAGCATTATGTGATTTGGGTTTCTCAAATTCAACTATGATTACGGCATACCTCTTCATAGTTCGAATTGTGGGCAATGGCAAATGGGTCTGAACATTTTAGACTTATTGATATGAGTCCTAGAATCGTTTAGACATATACATATGAGCTGTCCAAGGAAAAGTGTATGAGTTTGAGAAGCTTAGATAAAGTCTTATCAAAGCATCTAGTATTAGAAATATGAACTTAATTAAGAAATTGTTTTCTAGAAGTTCAGCTGATTTCTGAATACATGTCGAAGCTAGTCGGAGCATAAGTGTTATGTTGGTAAAGAAATAATCATCATGTAAGTGGGAGCATGATTATTATGGTAAGTATTGCTAGTTAGCAATATTAATTATAGAAAACAAGAGTTATACTTTGCAAAGTCGTAAGGGTTGAAAAGTTGTTTTGCTATAATTAAGGGAGAGAATATTATGCTTCATTTCAAATCTGAAGGCTTAGATTGTGGAATGTTAATAAATTTAGTCAAGGATACATAGTCTGTTCTCAAATTTATATTTTGATTAAGGTATTCCTCTTCATAGTTCGAATAGTGAGAACGTGACACATAAAATATTATGGCAGAAGATTGATAAAGTATCATATCTTTATGTAAGACATTATGCATCATGTCCCATACACTTCGAGTATAGGAATAATTGCATATGCTATAATATTTGACCATTCTAAAATTTTCCAAATGTATAGCGCATTAAGAAGGGAAAAAAGACAAGAATCGGTTTTGACTAAGATAATTAAACAACTATCAAAGGACGATCTAAAGTTCATTGAGGATTGGTCGCTTGTGAGTAGTTGGAAGTATGGTATTGAATGGACCATATCGACATTATTATTATGAATAGATAAGATTCTATTAAGAATGAGTTGTCATATGGTAAATATGGAAATGTTTCCATAATTGGGAGTTGGAAATTATCTTTTTATGTCTAGATTAGAAAATTTTATGCAAAAGGATGTTCAAAGGAATGTACTTTGAGTGAAAGACATCACATCTATAGAATTGTTCTGTAACAATTTTTGATAGAGTACCTTGTGATTTCGTTGGCCGAGTCTTTGTGATTTTTGTGCCGTGACTTCATAAGAGGATCATTGCATAAAATATTAGAATTTGACATATTCTAAAAAATTGGCAAAAATTTGGTATTCTTACATTAATTATAAGGATTGGGGATTGTGAAATGATTTGCATTTGAAAAGTTTCAATTGATCTATTTCACAAAGTATGGACCATAGGAAACCAAAGTGTTCATGCTTGGAGCATGGGACAATTGTGGTTATGATTCGAGTTATAAAGTTGATTATCTAAAACATTAAACAATGGATAATGAGTAATCAATATGGTGATTAAACAAAAGTGTTTTATTTATACTCACAAGTTTGGGGTCATATAAGATTAAGTATTATCATTGTGTTTCTCTTTGCATGTTTTGACTTCCAGAATAATTGAGTTTATTAAGAATAATCGAATTATTCAAATGGTCCACAGTCGGTCATATGTTGGAAGTATGTATGATTGAAGACTGTCATGAATTGGTTTGTAGATTGTCTAAAGTGTATTAGACATAGCAAAGGTTTGCTACAACGTTCATGAGTGCTTATGAATATTATTTTGAGCATTGGATTAAACCCACGCTCACCTAGATTGCTTCATGAATTTTGTCACAAGCAATTGGTGAGATGATAATATCTTGTATTCTTGAAACCGAGATGTGTGAGTCGTATCTTGCGAATTGATTGCACATTGATAATATGTAAACGCATCAGTAACTTGGTGTTATAAAACTTATTGTTGTGTGTGATTTGGTGAGTGAGTGCAAGCAAGCATTGAGTCGAAGTTTATCCATTCCTTTTACCCAAAGTGGGATAAAAGTGATATCTGTAGGCCCCTCGATGATTTAGTGATGACAAACGTAAATGCTCGGCCGGGCTAGGGCTAATTTGATTTGTTCAATTAGTCAATGGTCGTAAATCGGAAATCGAGAAACAAAACATAGATTGAGAGAATGATTTCAATTCATGTCTCACGTCTATACGATATCAAGAATGGAGGAATATATGATCTCTTATCTAAAGGACAGGTTCCTGATAAGATCAGAGTTCGACAGCGTCTTTGAGTGCTACGATTGCTAATCGGGTAGTACTTACTATTATAGTTACTATACTTATCCAAGAGGGAGACTGTTGGATTAGTGTCTAAGCATGTAACCATATTTGTCAAGTACTTTACCCGATTGTGCATGGTCCTTTTGGGTTGCCTTCACCAGAGCAACTTGACTGGAGAAATAATAGAGAAAGAGGTTATTATGATTTATTAATATGTTATAAGAATAATATATTAAAGGAGAAATCATATTTGTTTAATTAATATTGGTCAATAATTAATTTTGTGATCAAGTGTAAGTAATTAAACTAGAGGGGTTGAATTGTAATTTTGTGATAGTTACAAAGTAGGGTAAGGATTATCCTAGATATAGGTTGGTCGAATTCAAGGGATAAGATATCCTTGAAATCGTCCAAAGGATAAAGGATAAAGGGTTTTCAAGACTTATCTTATTGTTACTTGGTGGGCAAGCAACTAGATAAGGATAAGGACTGAAACCCTAATCTCTACACCTATATAAACATCCCTTTGGCACATGAATTCGTCCATGCCTTCCTAAAGGGTTCTTAGGGCCGATTTCATACCTCCTTCCTCTCTCTCTTGTCTCTCCATTTGCTCTTGATGTTTGTGAGCCATTAGAGGTACTACACTTGTGGTATTTGCTTTCAAGACTTAGGGTTTGAAGATTTGAGTTGTTATTGCAATATAACAACAAGAGATATGTGATCCAACCTTCTATGTGTATTTCGAAAATACTAGGGCATATTAGGGTTTCTTCATGTGTTCATAAAGTTGTGTATCTAATAGTGAAAACATAGATCCAAATCTAGGGTTGCATGCACATATAGGATTGTTTGTTCTAAACCCATCACGGTTGACGTTGCCACCTAGCCAACTCGCTCGTTAACACGCCCTTCTCCTGAGTAAGAGAACTCACTTGACTTTCGAGTCACTCTGTTTGAACCTCTAAAGTGGCCACATGATCTTCGAAGGCGACCTTCTCACAGGCCATAATGCAATTCTGCTTGAGCCACAATGCAATTCTACTAAGAAAGTACTTGACGCTTACCCTCTGAATACCGAAGCTCCTCCCTTATGCTTGTCATGGCCCCTTGTAAAATTTTTAACTACGTTTCATTCACGTCGGCGTAGCAAACCCGGTCGGCAGCAGCAACCATGAGGGCAGAAGCTTGAGCTACGACATAACGAAGGTCACCGGCCATACGAGCGTTCGATTGGCCTGCAAGAAAATCCATTGTAGCCGGAAGGTGAGCACAGTTTCTCCACTCCTGGGTTGTGATATCTTCCGACAGCAAAGAATCCCCAGTGATCGCTCAGCCCGGAGTATAGGCCTCGAAAGACAAGGAGTGAGACGAAGTTCTCATTTCGTCAATTGAGGAAGGCTTCTCCGATTGGAAAGAACACAGTGCACCCCCAAACACAAAGTCGAAGCCAGGATCAACTGCTAGTAAACTAGTCAGTGGTGAAGGTGGTGTCATCTAAGAACTAGACACCACCACTCTCTCCTTCTGCCCAGGCACAGAAAACCTATCACCGAGAACATCTCCAATACCATCATGAAGTTTGGTCACAGACACAGTCTTACACGCTTTACGAGGATGGAGGCTCGTGTCATCGGATTCAGTATCCTCGTCCAACGATGGCACCACACGTAAACTTCGTTTTTTCCGAATAGTGGAAATACCTTTTTCTGCTTGTACCCTCGCAGGCAAACCAGAAGAAGCCGAAACTGGTAAACGAACTGGAGAAACGACCCCAACAGCCGGTTGAGAAAGCGATGCAGGCCCGCTAGAACCAGTATTTCTCCCTTCTGTTGAGAACAATCCAACGAACTCTCGTATGTGTCTTTCAGAAACAGGAGGGGGGAGAGCCTCCACAAGATCAATCTCCCAATGGCAAAACTTACCCTGATAGTGACCACGCAGAGTCATCTTCAAGGAAATTCGGCTTCAGCACCTGTGCAAATAAACGCCAAGTATAAGAACACATAAGTCAACAAGATACCTTGTTCCTATTCTCTTTTATTTTTGCAAAAAAAAGGAGGGGGGAGGAGATGAGTGAATACCATATCTCACGACAAATAATTGTGCCATCTTCCCACGAGCTCTCCAGGCGGCACTCATACCGCCCGCGACAAGAATGGAATCTTCCCGGTTCTCCCCAACGTTGTGACGTTTCTAAGTCGTTTGCCAAGAGTTAGGTTACTCCCAAACAATTTGGGAAGACGGTCAGGAACGTCTCGTGTTTTACGAAACCCACGCCCCACAAGGTCTCGGTTAACCCAGAGCCATTACCTCTGCCAATTTTTCTTTAGAGCATCTTGTTCAGAGATCAACTGGTGAATGCCCCGCCTTTTCGCTAGAGTGCGGACGCCAGAATTTGTAGTTGAACAGAAAAAGTAACTAAAAACCCAAAAAGTTGGTATACAACCCAGAGATCGACAAATCAGTTCAAAACCTACGATCTTATTAACAACGCTTAGGGTCAACTCGTTAACGGAAAAGTCATAGTGATCTACAATCATGTCAAAAAAATCAGATGTCGGCAGGCCCAACCCCGCTTCGAATAGAGGGATCGGAACTCCCAATATCTCCGGAGGACAGTCGTAGATTGATAACCCCTTTGTCGAAATCACCACACCATGTTTCGGTAAGAAACCGAAGCGATCTTGCAGAAATCGAAACTCCTCTGCAGTAGGGACTCTACCGTAACGGTCCATTGTCGAAAAAAGATGGATGATAAGAAAAGAAAATTTCACAAAATGCTCGGATTGATGCAACGAAAGCAAAGAAAGAAGATGAGGATGAAAGGTCTTGGAAAAATGGGGGATTTTAAAGGCAAAACTGGTGTCACAAACCGTCCCTCGATGGATCTGACACACATTGACGGCGTTGTCTAAAGCCTATCAAATGCTAGAAACAATCTCATACATACACATGTTAATATATAGGCTCGCATGGCGACGCTGTCAAGCCGACACATACACCTACAAACCTAAGGGACTTGTTAACATATCTCTCGGGGAGAACGACAAAAAAGGAGAAGTCTAACTAACGACGGCTTGGTCGGTTCAAAGCCCGGTTAGACTCAAACTGAGGCCAAGGTCGGGCCTTCGCCAACGCAAAGTTCACTAGCATGACGGTTAAGGTGCAGAACCATGCCTTAACCTCTTCTCCAAGGAATAACACCCCGACAAATGTGGGACCAATCAGAGTGTTCCATTTGCCCAAGGTGCATAACCATGCCTTAACCTCTTCTCCAAGGAATAACACCCCGGCAAATGTGGGACCAATCAGAGTGTTCCATTTGCCCATCTGATGATAGCCACGGTCATCATAATATCAAAAGATTCTCCTCTAGCCAACGAGGGAAGGAGGCAAAAAGGCGTGACGGAGGATCCTCCAATATGGGTCCGCCACGTCACGCCTCACGAGGGAATGCTCAACAGAATCAGTTGAGGGGCACACACCTCTCAAATAGGTATAAAATGATCCTTCTTCCTCACGAAGAAGGGGACAAACTCTTTTTCCTGTGATTTACTCTTACTTCTCTCAGATCTCATTCTAACATGATCGCCGGAGCTTCGTCCCGGAAATTCCTCCCGGATGTCGACTAACGATCATCTCTCTTTTGCACTGTGATATATGGAGATATGGAGACAGGACTTGCAAGGAACCCATCAACGACCTCAATCAAACCATCTTTAAAATATCACAACATTTGGATTTAGTTGAAAACCCAAACATCTAAACATGGTCTAACCGCAGGGATATAGAGTAAAAATATATGCCCATATGAAGCATAAAAACCCCATTTAAATCTTGATTCTAACTCTACTCTCTATCTCATAGTAGACCATTTTTTAAGTTGGGAGATAAGACATCAGTTATTCCCTACTTAACTAACCAAATAGTGATAGTTTTCGGAACAAAAATACGAGGAAAATTGGAGAGAACCAAGCACTAAAAAGGGACAACGTCATTGTTTTGATGATTAATCCTTGTATTCCTAAAAGAAATATGAACCGAAATGCAAATAGTTTTTGGTCCCAAACAAGACTCTAGACATGGCCAACAAATTTGAATCCACAAGAAAAGAAGGCAAAAGTTTATATTGATTCAAGCAATCACACATAAAAGCGTCACATGTTAATGAAAACCCCTTTCCAAAGTACGACATTATGCCAAACCGGAAAAAAAAATGTTAATTTACCTTGTACTTACAACCTTTTCCATAATTAGGAAAGTTGGTTACTGTTTGGTGTCATCTTCCCATATCCGAAACAAGAACTCAAATGCAACAAATTAAGATGCAACAACCTGAGATATCAAAAACAATCCAGAGACATAAAATCCACAAACCTTTAAAGATTTTACAAGGTACTGCTTTTACATAACAAAGATCGATAGCTATAGATTCAAAAACAGTAAAGTAGTTTCTTAGTAAAAGACTCCTTGCATAGCTAAAAGTTTAGACATCTTCTGAATTTGAACAGAAGTGTCCATATGTTAAACAAGGTAACAAGTGTCTGCCTCAGAAAATCAAACTGAACCACGACAAGAGAGAGCATAGATGCAATGCATTAAAAATGGATCCTTTACTTGAACCTAATTATGAAACACTGCATCATACTTGAAGTCTCTCCATTTCAATTTTGTCCTCCACCATTCACCATCTCATGCTCAGCAGGTGCTACCCAAACAAGACTGTCCACATACTCCATAATTTTCTCTACATAATCTCTTTCAAGACAATGATCCTCCAAGATTTTCTGCTCGTTTATAAATGGATCATAAAAGTCTAGACAAGCATTAAAATCAATAAGTAACTCACTGTGTGATGTGAATCCATATGGATATATATCACCAATAAATTGTGAAAAGACATGGCTTTTCACCCATGACTCAGCCAGCACATACTCATCCATCACCCACACCTCAAATGTATCAAACCTGGAAAATGACATCACACAGAGCTTCTCGGACAAAACTCCTAAAACATTTCCACGGTGATGGCCATCATGTAGTATAGATTCTGGAAGAGGTATCTCACTGAATGTCTCTGAACACAAATCAAATGCCACAATCCTTTCCGAATAAATCATCCCACTGATATAACCATGCCAACGAAGATGGCCATCTTGGTCATCAACACAAACATAATCATCAATGATATTCAAATGTTATGGAAACCTTTCAGTGTGATCGACTCCTAGGAACCTTTTTTCACACTGTAAATCTCGACTTCATGTATAAATATACGTAGTTGCACGACAGTTCCATCCAAAGAGGCACCAAACACACTTTCAAAACCAACATCAGTTTACTTTTATGTTGATATCATAAAAAGATATGAATATATCCCAACAGTTACAGACAAACTGGTTGAGTAACGAATTAAAACGAGTACACAGTAAAAAAAAAACACTAAAATTTCAACCAAGTCCCCTCCATCTACTTTTGATAATTAATTGTAATGACTCTCAGGTATGAACTTAATACTATTAATAATTTAGTAGACAAGGATTTTTAAATAAGTTGTTGCCAACAACTTAACAAGTTCTGAGCGACATTTTCAATGTAAACTTATGTGATAGATGTGTGAACCCAAACAAACTAAGATAGCACAGTAATGTGTCTAAAACAACATTGCAAGGCTTAGAAGTTAGAACTTCATGAACTCCAACACTATTGTCAATATTAAATCACTTTATGAGCAGTTCCAGTGATAAAAACACTTGCAACTCCCAAGAACCAATCTATTATATAAAGGGCATCCAAGTTGAGCTCATAAGAAGACACCACTCAGTATTAGAAACAATTTATAGCAAGCACGATCAAACAAGCGATAAAAATCACAGAGTATAACATATAGCACCAAAAAACAAACATTACTACTTTCCCTCATAACTAAAATTAGCAAAACTTAAGAAAGAGCATGACTTATTGATAATATGTGAAAACCAAAGGAAGTAAGAAAACTTGCAACTAAACCAAAAAAAAACTAGGATGCTATTACCATAATTACTAACACCATTATACCAAATTCTAACATTTGAAGCACACAAATAAAATGATTGAAGACACACAAGAAGCATTAAATAAACAACTTACATTTCGCTCTACCTCCTAAGAAACATTTTGGGGTTCTTTGTTAAAATCTAGTCAAATAAGAGCTTTTGTAAGAAACATGTACATCACAAGCAGATATTCAAGTGAAGTAATACAAATGCTATTTATTGTGAACATCTTCAGTTGCGTATAGGTAGAAACATTTACAAGACTGACACATTACCATTACCTTTATTATGATAAAAAATAATCTAAAGATGTATATCTATGAATGATAATTAGATGTTTGGAATCATAACCTGGTATAAAGACAACGATCCACGCGATGATTTTAGTGGTTATGTAGTCTAATGTGATTGTTTTACCATATGACAATTATGATAATGTTTCCGATAATCTATTATTTTGAGAATTACTTGCAAATTTTAGTTTTTAGGTATTACCTCATGTATACGTCATATGCTATCCTCCATTTTTCTACTCTAGTCTCAAATTATCTATCAGTAAGCAATTTCTACAGGTCCGAAAGCAGCCCCATTGCTGATCAAAACAAATTTAGTAAACCAGTTTAGCAAAAACATTTCTAACGGGGTATCTTAAATGAACTTCAATGATGTGATATATGTGTGTGGCGGGACCCATGCACACATGTCCCATCAATGGGGATTTATTTACCAACACCTAAAAGATAAGACCTACAATATAAGAAGGGATAAGCATACTTTAATAGCCAAATTATCCCCTAAGCAATTCACAAGTGCAGAACTCGGAAATAACCAAGAATACACCATATTATTGCTTTTGGTATACAGCCAAAAAAAAACTAATCATCTGGAAAAGAATGCAGCAATCATCCAATAAAACAAAGAAAAAACCCGATACAAAGCCACACCAACTATCATTTCCTAAGATATCCATACGATTAAGCATCCAAATACAGCCAAATAGGCCCTAATTAAGCTTCACAGAGGCAAGAATTAGTTAAAAACTGATCTAACTGAGAACAAGAGTGTTGAACCTGGCTGGAAAGGTCTCTTTTGAAACATTTCTCTGACTGCGCCGCTTTAGTGGGGAGCCCTTCCATCGGTCTCCGTCGCCATAAGGGGAAGCTGAAGTTGTCCGAATCGCGTAGAACTAATTGTTTTTAAAATAACTTTTTGAAATTAAAAAGATTTAAAAGATGTTTGGAAATTACAAAATAACTTTTGAAAATAACTTTTTATAAAAAAAAAAAAAGGTTTTTTAAAAGGGAAAATCTTCAGAAAAGTCTCAATATTTACGGAAAAGTTACACTTTAGTCCTAAAATTTTTTTTTTGAACGAAAAAGTCCCGAAAACCGACAAAAATTTGCAGTTTGACCCTTTTTGACCGGTTGAAACCGGTACCAAATTAATTTGGGACTATTTCATAAACTAATCCAAAATATTGGGATTTTTCTGTAAACGAAACATATTAGGACTTTTCTGTAAACAAAAATATTAGGACTTTTCTACAAACAGAACCCTTATTATTATTATTATTATTATTATTATTATTATTATTATAAGAATACTATTTTTTGAACTTGTTATTATTAATATTGTTACTAATACATATAAATGTATTAAATGAAAAACTAATATTAATGACATTGTTTAAGGGTTGAGGTGAAGGAGATGGTGATGCTTTTAGCATTGAAATTGTGAATGTCTGCTTGTATATTTTTACTTTGTATATGGTCATTTCATATTTGTTATTATTGTTTTCAATTCAGAATATTAATACTTAACAATTTGAAAGAAGTTGCATATTAATACTTTAATTTCACTTTGTATATAAAATTGTTTAAGGTAGAAGAATTACTTTCCAAATCCAACAAATCCACTACAAACATCTGCATAGGTTACCCATATCAAAATTCAAAGGTATTAATTACAATATTTTGTTTAATAAAAAGTAATAGGAATAATTCAAAAGTGTTAATCAAAATTCAAAAGTATTAATCCAAAAAACATGTCCTATTACTTTTTATTAAACAAGATATTGTAATTAATATTTTTGAATTTTGATATGGGCTACCTATGTAGATGTTTGTAGTGGATCTGTTGAATTTGAAAAATAATCCTTCCACCTTAAACATTTTTATATACAAATTGAGAAATCCTTCTAGCTTAAACTATTTATAAATAATTTTACAAATATGTAACTTCTTTTAAATTGTTACGTATTATTATTTTAAATTGAAAACAATAACAACAAATGTGAAATGACCATAACAAAGTAAAAATATACAAGCAAACATTTATGATTTCAATGCTAAAAGCATCAACATCTCCTCCCCATTCACCATTAAACAATGTCATTAATATTATTTTTTTTCACTTAAATTCATTTATATGTATTAGTAATAATATTAATAATAACAAGTTCAAAAAATAGTATTCTTATTTATATTTCTTTAATAATAATAATAATAATAATAATAATAATAATAATAATAATGGTTCTGTTTGTAGAAAAGTCTTAATATTTTTGTTTACAGAAAAGTCCTAATATTTTTTGTTTACAGAAAAGTCCCAATATTTTGGATTAGTTTACGAAATAGTCACAAATTAATTTGGTACCGGTTTCAACCGGTCAAAAAGGGTCAAACTATAAATTTTTGCCAGTTTTTGGGACTTTTTCGTTCAAAAAAAAAAATTTGGGACTAAAGTGTAACTTTTCCGTAAATATTGGGACTTTTATAAAGATTTCCCTTTTTAAAAGTCATGAAATTATTATTATTATTATTATTATTTTGTAACTTTTGGCCTTTTAAAAGGTAAAAAAATTCAAAAGTCAAGAAATTTTATCCAAACATTTTTAAAAAGCAATTTTTAACTTTTACTTTTTAAAAGAACTTTTATAAAAATGACTTTTGTCTTCGAAAAAAATCCCAAACACCCCTAAAGTGGAGAGAGAAATGAGAAATAATGGAGAGAAAGTAAGGTTTTTATTTGGGTTTATAATTTTATATGATATCACCCTGTGCTTAAAAGAAAAGAAAAAATACTTGTATTTTTCAATTTTGTCGTATTAGTAAAGTTATAAATAAAAACAATAATAACTTTTTCTCAAAAAAAAAAAATAAATAAAAATAAAAATAAAAATAAAAAAACTCAATTTTTTTTCCAAAGAAACCGTTGGATTACTTTTCTTTCGGTATAGCTCTAATTATTATTTTTTTTCAAATTTCTTTGTGAATAGCTCTTAGTTTTTTTTCTTTTACAAAACTTCGTCGAGGATAGAGTATTTTTTGGAAAAAAAACAAATTAAGGTTTCTTTTTGTCTAAAATTGAAAGATTACCCATTAATCTGCTAAAAACCAAATCGAAAAAATACAAGGTCCTTTAAAAATAAATAAAATAAAATAAAATTTTAATCCAAAACAATAGTCAAAATATATGATATTTTAGTTGAGCATACTTTAATTATCATCGTCATTAGAGCTGACAAATGTGTTATGTCGTATTTGGTTTGTGTCATGTTACGAGTGTCGTAACAGTAAATGGGTTGAGAGTTTGAGTCTAATCAATAAACATGTCATGTCGTAACAACTCGTTTATTATGGTATCGGATTTCAGGTTAATGATATACTTTGAAATGTGTCGTTTCATGTGAGTTTGGAACACTAAACATGATGAAAAAGTAGTAGTTAGGTAGACGGAAAGGAAAAAATAATAATTTAGATGTGATATAGCTAAATTCATAGTACGTTTAGAGGGCAAAATGGAAATAATATGAATTGTGGAGGCGGAAGACGGTTTAACAGGTGGAGGGAATGGTTGAGTGGACTATGTAGTTTGGGAGATAACCAAAAAAAATGAAAATGAAGTGTTGACCTATACTCAAACGGTTGCCATTAACTACCATCCTTTGGACCTTGTCAAGATTGTCTTGATATCACTTCGTCATGCTCAAAGCAATACGACATATCAAGGCTCGTACATAATATATATGGTCAATCTCATGATTGAAGCATATGTGACTCGATTCATCCAACTTACAATGGAACTAGAAGGCCGAGCTCAACTTAGTTTCAAACCATACTCCCACACTCCTTAAATATACTCATTTTAGAGTCTTTACTATTTTCATATATTGTAGTTATACATTATTTTCAACAAAAAACAATAAAATAATTTCTTAATAAAAGACACCTTAAACTATGTTTAACAAGCAACCAGTCACAACCTATTTCTCATTAAAAAGTATTTTCTCTATCGTCCACATATACAACCAACCAAATTCAATTTCTTAACATTTATCAACAACCTAACACAACCAACAATACATTTTATATAAGACTTTCAAATATGTATCAAAATATATAAATACTATACTCTATTTAATAGAGAAATAAAAACCATGAAATGAAATAAAAAATTTATAAGTTTTTAATAAATATATTGTTCAATAAATAATATTAAATATAAAAAAAAAACTATATATATATATATATATATATATATATATATATATATATATATATATATATATATATATATATATATATATATATATATATATATATATATATATATATATACACTATACCTACACATGGTAATCGGTTTCCTCAAAAGGTTGCCAGAGCTTCTTAGTTGCAATCGAATGCTTATATATATATATATATATATATATATATATATATATATATATATATATATATATATATATATATATATATATATATATATATATATATATATATATATATATATATATATATATATTGCCACCCAGTATAAGCAGTGGAAACCGATTCCCATAAAGAGAGCAATAAAATAGGCTAGACATATGTTGAATTCAAACCAACATATCCAAATGTTAACCTGTCTCTCTGCATCAGAATATCAAATTGAACAACAAAAAAGAAAATAGATATGATGCATTAAAAATGGATATTACACATAAGCCTAACTAAAAAACATTGCATTATACTTGAAGTATACATTTCAATTTTGTCTTCCATCATCCACCATCTCTTGCTTGGCGGGTGCCACCCAAACAAGACTGTCCACATACTCCGCGACATTATGTACAACAGAATCTTCAGGGCAATAATCCTCAAACAATTTCTGCAAGTTTGCATTTGGATCGTACAAGACAAGGTATCTGCCATTCTCAATAAGAAACTCATTGCGTGACGTGAATCCAAATAGGCATGCACCAACACCAAACTGTGAAAAGACATGGCGTTTGACCCATGATTCAGCCACCCCGTACTCCTCCATCACCCACACATCACATGTGCCATCAACCCCAACATATGTCATCACACATAGCTTTTTGGCCAAAACTCCTAAAACATTCTCACGGTCATCATTTAGTATACAATCTGGAAGAGGTATCTCACAGAATGTCTCCGTACCCAAACTAAAGGTCACTATTGTTTTTGGATTAGTACTCTCGCTATTATAATTATAACCAAGCCAATGAAGATGCCCTTCATGGCCATCAACACAAACATAATCGTCATTGGTAATGGTTGTGATGTGTGATGGAAACCTCTCGGTGATCAACTTCCAGGAACCCTTTCTCATACTATAAATCTCAACTTGCAGCCACCATGTAACCACATTTTTATATGGTCCGGTAAGGCCTGTGAGCTTGACAACTTTGTAATCATTTGATTTAGGATCAAACCCAAACCGGAAATGGATTTTGAACGAATTGTAACCATTGGAGGGGGTGGAGTATGGCGGGAGAGTTAACACGGAGGAGAGAGAAGGGTTCCAAATGTGAATGACAGAATCACCATAACTAGAGCATATTAAGCCGTTAACAGAACCAATAACATTGATACCATTTGTACATTCAGGTTGGGGGTTAACTGGGAGTTTGATGAAATTATTGAGCTCAAGACAGGGAGATCGACTCGGTTTTGCTGTGAATGGTTTAAAGTCGGAAAAATATTCTTCATGTTGGAAGATCAAGAGAATTTGATCGTTGTGATGGATGGAACGATGGAGGTGGGATTTTATAAAAGAGGGATGAGATAAAAGGGCATTCCATGATTTGGAGACAGATCTCATTTGAGCAAGTTGTTTGGCAAATAAGCGGATGAATATATTTGATAAAAGCTCGTGCGGGAGGTTCTCCATAGTCGCCGGTTGTTGTCGTGAAGTTGTTGATGTGATTGGATTTGGAAGGCATGTCCCATTATTACTAATAAACTTTGAATCTTGAGCAATCTCTTCTTCAAGAACCTGTAGACAATATATATATATATATATATATATATATATATATATATATATATATATTGGACTTGAAAATAAGATAAGTAATTGTTTTGTTTAAAAGACGAGCAAGAAGATATTACTCACTCTTGAACCAACAATGGAAGCATGGAAGTTATCCCTCTCATCTCCATGTTTGGGTCTTTTCATTGATCCACTTGTTGGTGATGCTTCAAGCCTTAAAAGAGGAGTTGGTGACTCCTCAATGGTTCTTGAATGCAACAACAATATCAAGCGCTGGGTTACAGACCTGTAGAAGCAATATATATAACACGTCAGCAGTTGCAGAACAATTCCAAAGAAAAAGAATACATATGTTACATATGAAATTAACCACCATATAAAATGAAAAGCAGTACCATTTATGTCCACTTTAACAAATTTTCTGCTCTTCTTTTTAAATTAAATTGGCAAGGAATATCAATACAGAAACACTGCCAAGTTTAGTAGATGATTGATTTACGCATCACTTTTAATGGCTCAAAAGCAAGTTTTTGGCATGTATGTCATGTGAAAATGTATTGCAGCTTATTGAAAAATGAGTACACACCTCAAGTTTACAAATGCAATATGAAGTAATAGCAGTGTAGGACTGTAGTAAAAGAAAGACAAACCTAGTAAAGGTCATCTGTTTCAACATTTGTTCAAGCTCTGATATCTCACTGTCAGAAGAAATGCTAGAAAAATTCCTAACATGATGAGTGCATAATTCTGATGCTCCAATTGAATTCTTCATTTCAGGAAACCAAAAGTGCATTGAGGTTAGAATGGTTACAGAGAAAATGGTAGGATAAAGCATTGAGACGAGTACACATTATTAAGCAACTTGTAAATAAAGTACTACAACCAACACTTAAACACTCCCCTCCATTGACTTTTGATACAAGTATGGACTAGAAGATATCAACAGATTAACAGACGAGGTTTAGTAAATAATATATAGAAAGCACGATCAAACAGCAACACAAGTCATGAAGAAATATCAAAAAACCAAAAGAAAAAAAAAAATATTTCCCACTTAACTGAATTAGCAAAATTCAAGAGAGAACTTGATTTAAAATTAATATGTAAAAATTAAATGAAGTTTAAAAACTTGCAATTAAGCAAAAAATTAAAATGCTATTAGCATTAAGTAATGATACCATTATACAACATTCTAATATGTTAAGCACACAATTAAAATAATTCAGAATGCACGCAAAAGAAGCATGAAGTAAGAAACTTACATTTTGCCCTGCCTCATGAGAAACATTTTGGGGTTCTTCATAAATCCCTGCTCACATCACATAGTAGCAGCTTGTAAGGGGCATGTACTCAGAAATACAAGTGATGTAATGCAAAAAATATCTAATATCAATATCTTAAGTTCCATCCATGCAGAAACATTTACAAGACTGACGTAGTCAACTATTACGAGAAAAAATGATTTAAAAATGCATATCAATGACAATGAGAGATAATTGGATGCTTAGATTCATAACCTGCTATGAAGACAATGATCCATGCAATGATGAAATGGTTAGTGTAGTCTAATGTAAAGGTTTGACCACATGACAACTATTGATTATATTTAAGATAATTTACTTCTTTTGAGAGTTTGCTTGCGACTGAGCTAAAACTATATGTAACTCTAAATTGACTGATTACTTGTAAAGAAGTAGCTTTCTGCAGCCATATTGAAGAAAACCTCTAGCAATAATAAAAAAAATAATAATAATAAATAATAAATGCAGCGATGAGTATTCGACATACATAAAACAGACATTTCTAAAAATAGGAACTACAATATAATAAAAATTGCAGAACTCATATCAACCAAAAGCAAACTAGAAATGAATGCGCCAAAGAAAAAAAAACTAATCAATTGAAAAAGAAAGCCGCAATCATCCAATGAAAACAAAGAAAACCCTAATACAAAGCCATGAAATTATGATGCCCTACAATAGCCAAAATAAATAGCATCTAAATACAGTCAAATAGGCATAACGAAGCTCACAGGGTAAATATATAATTGTAATATTTTGATCTAACTGGGAGCAAAAGTGTTGAACCTGGTCGGAAAGCCCTCTTACGGAACCTTTCTTCGGCTGCGCCGCTTTCGTAAGGAGACATTCCATCTTTCGCTGTCGCCATATGGAAGCTGGAGATGTCGAGTAGAAAAGTGAACGTGAAAGTGAGGAGAGGAGAAAAGGGGGATTTTATTTGGAGGATAACGCTACAAGGCCCTTGACTTTAGTAAAATGTAATTGTTTTACCCCAAATGTTATTTTTCCTGTGAAAAGCTCAAATATTGAGACTTTTTTCTAGGACTGTGTATGGAACAGTTTGTTTTGGTTATTGATCAAAACGAATCATAACCATTATAATTGGTTAATGCATGTTGATAGTCATTGGTTACCGATTAATATTGGTTTTGGTTAATGATTTTAGTTGGTTAAGGTTAATATCGGTTAACCATAATGATCCAAAATATAAAGAAAACATACCAAATCTCGAATGTTACACCATCTTTAGAAGTACCTGAAACAATAAACTAAAAACTGTAAGCGAAAGCTTAGTGAGTTTCCCCCAAAGTACCATCACACCAAATAACAACAAGCATACAAATATAAGTAGTCAGTCTGACTGGACCGCCTCATAGGGCCTACAGCTTATATGGACCACTCTACGAGCCTTCGGCATGACTAGACCGCCTCGCGGAGCATATAGCTTATCTGGACCGCTCTACGGGTCGTCGGCCTAACTGGACCTCCTCGCAAGGCCTACAACCTATCTGGTCGTCCGCAGGTGTCTTGGCCTAACAACATAAAGCCGGACCGCCTCAACCCAATACAATATGTCGACATATATAACAGATAAACATAAACATAGAACCAAAAAATACAAATAATCATACGGTTCTACCAATCAGCCATATACTAGCATATCATTATCCTATAACCATGATACAAAATCTAGTGGTCCGACATTGGTGTCTTCGACCCACGGTACAGTGAGGAAAACTCACCCCTCATTGAATGCAAGCGGAATAATTCTCTGTTGCAAAAAAATCGGCTCAACGATCACCTAACCAAAACCAAGGACCTAATCTCAATTAATCAGCTCAAAATACCCAAAATACCCCTAGGTCAAAGGTTAGGATCAACGAGTCAACTCGGTCCACTCAGCTGAGTACGCGGGGCATACTCAGCTCTTATGTTGGGCGTACACAAGCCTTGACCGGGATCGGGCAGTTGACCTCGTACGCGCGACGTATGTTGGGTTACGCACGACGTATGCACCGAAACCCTTTTTCCTCAATAAGAGCTTCATGCATTAAGTTTTCACGTCCCAATTGCATATCTAGGCCAAAATACCACTGATAGTCATAAAGTTTCCAACTTTATGACTTTGCATGACCATTAAGTGCTTAATACCAACAAACTTAACTTCTTAGCACCTAAAGACCATTCTAGAGCATGCATGGGAAAGAACCATGTAACATCCCAAAATTTGAGGTCAAAAATTTTGTTTTTTATTTAGTGATTTATAAATTTGTTTATCAAAACATCGCCAAGATCATGTCAATACATGATATGTGCATATTTAGCTATATATTTAGTATAGATTTTCATCATTTATTAGCTAATTATTTACATATTATGGACAAAAGGTACTTAATAGTGTTCAAATTGTATTTGCAATCCAAAAGAGAAGCTCGGAAGCAAAGGGAAGCAAGAGATACGATCGGAAGCTCGGGAACTGAAGAAAGAAGAAAAAATGCTAAATTCTGAAGCTACTCGGCGAGTAGTGACGTCTACTCGACGAGTACATACGAAGATTCGCGAAGCTACACGTGGAGTCCTTGCCGTATACGGATTCCTCAAGGGGACTCACCGAGTCGGTTGTCTACTCGACAAGTAGCCCCTGTTTTGAGATATCTATAAATAGAAGCCACAAATCCGAATTGACTCTCTCTGGCTTTTGGGAAGCTTACTTGGTGATTAAGGAGACTGTTGGAGATCTGAAGAACATGAGAAGAACCCTAATCCTCAATTCTAAGAAGAATAAGGCAACTTAGGTTTAATTTTCTACTTTACCTTTGAATAGAACTATGTCTAGTTTGTTTAAATTCGTTTTTGAGTGTGTTTTTACTGCAATTATGAACTAAAACCTTTAACTTCTGTTTAGGGTAGATGATTTTGTGAATATGGATTGATTTTATGGTTAGGATCAATTTTAATTGGTGATATTGTTTTGTTAAGCTTGTTAAAGAACCCTATATATTAATAACAACTATTTTCTGTTAATAAATCAGTAATTAAGTTGTATAAACATCTCTTAGTTATTAATTTCATATGATTTATGTGACTACATAGTTATATGTCTAGGAATACCGAATGTGAAACTAAAATTAACTAGAAGAAAGGTAAGTTAATACGTGAGCTTGTGTGATACACCATCAACAAGAGGTTAATTGAATCACCAATTTAATTAACCATGACAAGTCTTACTTAACCCGAATTAATTAACTAAGGAACTTATTAATTTAGACAACTGGCCATTGCTTGAATTAATCTGTTTTCTAAGGATTAGCAATAATGAACGTGAACCTAATCATCTCAATCGGTAGCCAATGAAAAGTTAATCTGATATATTTACCATAAAATCAACCATAGGATCAATTTATTCGAACCTAAACAGAAGTCCTTTTATCATTGAATTTAGTTGCAATTTAATTGTTTAGTTGTTAGTTGCTTAATTAAGTGTTAGTTAAGTTTCTAGTTCTGTAAAATTAGAGAAACCCCTTCTAGGGACCATAAGACCTTCATAAAGCTAGAATGTCTAGATCTAAAGCAAATAAGCATAAAGTTTCAATCTTTTTACCTTCTGGAGCTCTAATGGTATAACCCAACTTCAGATCTAAGGCCTTACTTTCCTCCTCTAGCTTCTTGGTGCAATAACTCCACTCTCCAAGGCTCAAGATGCACACTAACTCACTCTTCACACACAAACTAGGGTTTTGGGGCGTTCTCTGAGGTATGGAGGCTGAGGTAAGGCAAAAGAATGAACCAGAAGGGTGTTTATATAGTCCCAACCCCGAACATTAGGGTTTTTCACCTGACGTGAGTACGCCCGTGTACATGAGTATACGCCCAGCATACTAGGGCACGCCTAGTACGCCCAACGTACTCTTATGTACGCTTAGCGTACTCCCTCCTTGGTCCAAAGTTTCAACTTTAGTCCTTATACCTCCCGGGAATTAACATACTTCTCCGAGGACTATCAAAGGCAATAATCAAAAGAAAGCGGGTTTCGAAATATACCTGCTAGGTTCGGGGCGTTACATTACGTCTCCCGGTGTCGTGTCGGTTTTGCCGAAAAACTTCGACGGGCCATAACTTCTTCGTTATAACTCGGATTTCGGCGTTCTCTATATGTATGGAACCCTTGAGACATATTTTATAACTTGGTTAAGATTATTTATTCTAAATAATCTTTTGTCGAAAAATTGTTTTCGACCCCTATTATCTCTAAATTGACTAGCCCGGATCTACGGGCGTTACAGGGTGTTACAACACAACTCAAGCAACAAATTCTCCTCTATACCCCTTCTTGGTTGTCTTTTCCAACACCAATGAAATCTGCCAGAACTAGAATAAAAATTTATGTCCCTCTTTGAAAACTAAACCATCACACCATTTATCTTTCCAGAAATGGGTGTTTTTACCATCTCCCAAACGCCTTTCCATCAAGTCATCAATTAAAATACCCCAATCTTCCAACTCTAAATCAAGCTTCGAAATGGTGCCAAATGCCCAGAAGAGAAGCTTTGGCCACCGGTTTCCCATCAATACAAGAGATATTATGCCACAATTTTATACACTTCGACCAAAGGCTATTATATTATGTTTTAAGTATCCATCTCCATTTCACCAAGAGAGCTACATTTAGGGAACGAAGGCAACCAATACCCATACCACCCAACTTTTTCGACTTCACCAAAGTATCCCAAGCAACCCAATTTATCTTTTTGTTATCATCCACCCCTCCCCAAAGGAACTTTCTTCTCAAACCTTCCAATATAGTAACAACCTTCTTTGGGAGATTTGAAAGTGAGAAATAATAAAGGGGCAAGCTACCAAGAACGGATCTCACAAGAGTTAAGCGGCCTCTGAAAGAAAGAGCCTTGACTTTCCACTTCGAGAACTTGGAATTAAATTTATCAATAATAGGCTTCCAATTTTTCGAAAGATTCATATTGGCTCCAATTGGGATACCCAAATAAGAGAACAGAAATTTAGCAGGCTCATAACGTAAAGTGCTAGCAAGACGAATAATTTCACTCTCTTCCACACCAACTCCATACACTAAACTTTTATAAAGATTGACTTTTAATCCTAAAGCTAAAAAGAAACACCTTAAGATTCTATTGAGATTGACAATTTAATTTCAACGAATCACCAATAAAAATAGCATCATCCGCATATATAAGATGAGATAGAATATGACTATCTTTGGGAAGATAAATACCTTAGAACAAATGTTGACGACAAGCTTCACTCATAGCAATATTAAGGCCCTCCATGGCAAGAATGAACAGGAAATGGAAGATTGGATCTCCTTGCCTCACGCCTCTTTGGATCGCAAATTCTCTCGAAGCAAAACATCAACTAAATATTAACCTGTTAAAAAAATTAAAACATCAACTAAACAGAAATAGTTATATATTTAAAAAGATAAAAATATTTTTTTATTATAAGGATATTTTGTGATTTCATGGTGTCTAGTTCTTTTTATTTTGAATTTTTTTAAATCATAAATATTTTTTTTAACTATTTACAAAAAATGAAAGTGTATGTTTATGAGAGATAAATTGGACTGGTACCCACTATAATTAATAATATTCAGAAAATTAAACTGATAAAAAAAAATATAGATGAGGGTACAATAATCATTCCAAGTCTGTGAGGAACTAACCACAAAACAAAACCAAACCACAAAAACTGTCCGAGTCAAAAGAAAAAAAAATTAGAGACCAACCATACAAATTACCCCGAAACACAGAGACCATTCGTGTAATTTACCATAAATCAAATACGGCTAGACATCTGTTAGAATTCAGACCAGCATGTCCAAATGTTAATCTTACATAATATCAAATTGAACAACAAGAAAGAAGGTAGATGCAACACATTAAAATGGATACTACACATAAACCTAATTAAGAAACATTGCATCATACTTGAAGTCTCTCCATTTCAATTTTGTCCCCCCATCATCCACCATCTCATGCTTTGGCAGGTGCTACCCAAACAAGACTGTCCACATACTCCATGATGTTTTGTACATCATAATCTTCAGGACAATAACCCTCCAACCTTATCTGCTCATTCGTATTTGGATTGTACAAGACAAGGTGCCCATCATCCACAATGAGAAACTCATTGTGTGATGTGAATCCAAATAGACATGCACCAACATCAAACTGTGAAAAGACATGGCGCTTGACCCATGATTCGGCCACCCCATACTTATCCATCACCCACACATCACATGTGCCATCAACCCCAACATGTGTCATCACACATAGCTTTTTGGCCAAAACTCCTAAAACAATCTCACGGTCATCATTTAGTATAGAATCTGGAAGAGGTATCTCACGGAATGTCTCTGAACCCAAATCAAATGCCACTATCATTTTTAAATCAGTATTCTCGATAATATAATCATAACCAAGCCAATGTAGACAACCGTCATGGCCATCAACACAAACATCATCACCATTGGTAATGGTTGTGATGTGAGAGGGAAACCTTGCGGTGATCAACTTCCAGGAACCTTTTCTCATACTATAAATCTCAACTTGCAGCCACCATGTAACGACATTTTCATACGGTCCATTAAGGCCTGTGAGCTTGACAACTTTGTAATCATTTGATTTAGGATCAAACCCAAACCGGAAATGGATTTTGAACGAATTGTAACCATTGGAGGGGGTGGAGTATGGCGGGAGAGTTAACACGGCGGAGAGAGAAGGGTTCCAAATGTGAATCACAGAATGATTATCGTAAGAAGAGCATATTAAGCCGTTAACAGAACCAATAACCCTGATGCCATCTGTATGTCCAGATTGGGGTTTAACCGGGAATTTGATGAAATTAGTGAGCTCAAGACGGGGAGATCGACTCGGTATTGCTGTGAATGGTTTGGTGTCGGAATAAAATTCTTCATCTTGGAAGATCAATAGAATTTGATCGTTGTTATGGATGGAATGATGGAGGTGGGATTTTACAAAAGAGGGATGAGACAGAAAAGCATTCCATGATTTGGAGACAGATCTCATTTGAGCAAGTTGTTTGGCAAATAAACGGATAAATATATTTGATAAAAGCTCATGTGGGAGGTTCTCCATAGTCGCCGGTTGTTGTGGTGAAGTTGTTGATGTGATTGGATTTGGAAGGCCTGTCCCATTATTACTAATAAACTTTGAATCTTGAGCAATCTCTTCTTCAAGAAGCTGTAGACAATACATTGCACTTGAAAATACGGTAAGGAATTGTTTTGCTTAAAGATGAGCAGGAAAATATCACTCACTCTTGAACTGACAACAGAAGCATGGAAGTTATCCCTCTCATCTCCATGTTTGGGTCTTTTCATTGATCCACTTGTTGGTGATGCTTCAAGCCTTAAAAGAGGAGTTGGTGACTCCTCAATGGTTCTTGAATGCAACAACAATATCAAGCGCTGGGTTACAGACCTGTAGAAGCAATATATATATATATATATATATATATATATATATATATATATATATATATATATATATATATATATATATATATATATAACACGCCAGCAGTCACAGAACAATTCCATATAAAATGAAAAGCAATACCATTTCTGTCCACTTTAACAAATTTTCTGCTCTTCTTTTTAAATTAAATTGGCAAGGAATATCAATTTAGAAACACTGCCAAGTTTAGTAGATGATTGATGTACGCACCGCTTTTAATGGCTCAAAAGCAAGTTTTTGGCATGTATGTTGTCATGTGAAAACGTATTGCAGCTTATTGAAAAATGAGTACACACCTCAAGTTTACAAATGCAATATGAAGTAATAGCAGTGTAGGACTGTAGTAAAAGAAAGACAAACCTAGTAAAGGTCATCTGTTTCAACATTTGTTCAAGCTCTGATATCTCACTGTCAGAAGAAATGCTAGCAAAATTCCCAACATGATGGGTGCATATTTCTGATGCTCCAGTTGAATTCTTCATTTCAGGAAACCAAAAGTGCGCTGAGGTTAGAGAATGGTTACAGAGAAAATGGTAGGATAAAGCATTGAGACGAGTACACATTATTAAGCAACGTACTTGTAAACGAAGTATTACAACCAACAATTAAACATTCCCCTCCATTGACTTTTGATACAAGTATGGAAAAAGGTATCAACAGATTAATAGACGAGGTTTAGTAAATAAGTTGTTGCCAACAACATAACAAGTTTTTAGCCACATATTCTAGATGAACTTATTGTCAATATTTTATCACTTTATGAGCAGTTCCAGTGATAAAAACACTCGCAACTCACAAGAAATAATAAATAATGTTTGTTCATGGCTTCTAGTAAAGGGCATCCAAGTTGAACTAATAAGAGGACACCACTTGGTATTAGATATAATATAAAGAAAGTACGATCAAACAGCAACACAAGTCATGAAGAAATATCATAAAACCAAAAAAAAATGCCCACTTAAACTACAATTAGCAAAATTCAAGAGAGAACTTGATTTAAAATTAATATGTGAAAAATAAATGAACTTTAAAAACTTGCAATTAAGTAAAACATTAAAATGCTATTAGCATTAAGTAATGACACTATTATATAACATTCTAAATTTCTAATATGTTAAGCACACAATTAAAATAATTCAGAATGTACGCACAAGAAACATGAAGTAAGAAACTTACATCTCTCCCTGCCTCATGAGAAACATTTTGGGGTTCTTCATAAATCCCTGGTCACATAATAGCTTTTGTAATTGTATGAGGCATGTACGCAGAAATACAAATGAAGTAATGGAAAGGATATTTAATATCAATATCTTAAGTTCCAGACATGTATAAACATTTACAAGACAAACGTTGTCAACTATTACAAGAAAACATGATTGAAAAATGCATATTAATGACAATGAGAGATAATTGGATGCTTAGATTCATAACCTGCTATGAAGACAATGATCCATCCAATGATGAAATGGTTAGTGTAGTCTAATGTTAAGGTTTGACCACATGACAACTATATATGATTATATTTCAGATAATTTACTTCTTTTGAGAGTTTACTGGCAACTGAGCAAAGACTATATGTAACCCTAAATTGACTGATTACTTATAAAGAAGTAGCTTTCTGCAGCCATATTGAAGAAAGCCTCTAGCAATAAATAAATAAATAAAACATGCAGCAATGAGTATTGGACATATAGAAAACAGACATTTCTAAAAATAAGAACTACAATATAATAAAAATTGCAGAAGTCATATATCAGCCAAAAGCAAACTAGAAATGAATGCGCCAAAAAAAAAAAAAAAAAGAACGTCTCAATCATCCAATGAAAACAGAGAAAACCCTAATACAAAGCCAAATAATTATGATATCCTACAATAGCCATAATAAATAGCATCTAAGTACAGCCAAATAGGCTTAACAAAGCTCACTGGGGAAATATATAATTGTAAATTGATCTAACTGAGAGCAAAAGTGCTGAACCTGGTCGGAAAGGCATCTTACGGAACCTTTCTTCGGCTCCACCGCTTTCGTAAGGAGACATTCCATCTTTCAACGTCGCCATATGGAAGCTGGAGCTGTCGAGTACAAAAGGGAACGTGAAAATGAAGAGAGGAAAAAGAGGGAATGGACTGTCTATGGAGTATGGAGTGTGAAATTGGGGATTTTATTTGGGGGATAACGCCACAAAGCCCTTGAATTTAGCAAAATTTAACGGTTTTATCCCAAATATGTTTTTTTTTTTTTTCATTTTTGACATTTATCAGTAAACCATAGCATGTTATGATTGTTATCTCAACCTATGTGGAACCTTGCATGGGTTGTATAAGATGATCAGGATGCCATGTCACACATCACACCCCTCATATGCTTCCTTACAATCCCAAATTAAAAGTTCAAATGATAAGTTAACAAGACAAAAAGGTCAAGCTTTTCCTCTCGGCAGAATGTCAAGATTTTCAAGAAATTAAGCTTCAATGGAGGTTCACGAAGCAAAAACAAGATCGTCGTCAAATGCAAAGTGATAATGGTTGTCTAATTTGGGTTTCAAGAATAGGTGTTGTCCTAGTTTTCAAACATTAATATTGTAATTTTTATTAAGTCTCCCTATTTTGTAGGATCCCGAAGTTGTGATTTTTTTTCAAATGAGTTAGACCCATTGTAAGGTGCTATTTGTTTTTTCTAAAAAACTACTTTTTTCCACTTATTGTTGCGCCGCACAGCACACGCGCATTACTTAACCGTTTGCAGTTGTTTGTTTTTCAGCGAATTACAATATAGGTTGTCCTATATTGTAATTTTTATTAAGTTCTTATTATTTTTTTAGTGAATAACCTCCCTATTTTGTAGGTTCCCGGAGTTAGTTGTGATTTTTTTTCAAATGAGTTGACCCCTTGTAAGGTGTTGTTTGTTTTTTTTTCTAAAAAAACCACTTTTGGCCACTAATTGTTGTGCCGCGCAGCACACGCGTTTCACTTGGCCCTTTGTAGCTGTTTGTTTTTCAGAAGACTTCTGACTTAAAAACTGTTGCGTGTGTGCTGCGTGGCACAACACTTGACCCTCTACTTCAAACCTCTTTACACCTTACTTTAACTTATTGCAGCAGTCTGCAGAGGTTAAAAAACAAACAGATTTTTTATTACATGTTGCGGCCGTTTGGTCTCCCTCTTCAGCTACAAAGAGTGGCAGAGGTGGTCTGCATACTTTAGACATTTTCGCTTCGAAAAAACAAACGACATCAAAGTCATTGCAATGAATGAATAGATGGAAAAAAAAAAAGTTCAAGAAAGTTCCTAACTAAGCCACAATAAAAGTATATGTTGCATTTTTTACAGATTATTATATGGTTGTTGGAGGTATTTTATTGATCATCATATTAGTGATTTTTAAGTTGTCTTAGACATTGTTATGTGTCATATATCTTTTGTAATTTCTATAATGGGAATGTAATGTTGATTAGTATATTATAGATGAAATTGTAATGTATTTTCTGAAATGGTAATGTGTTATGTCTGTTTTACATTAAATGGTAATGTACTTTGGTTTTTCATACAAATGGTAATGTACTTTTCTTTTGTAATACATGAAATGTCAATGTACATTCCCAAGTAGGGCTAATGAAGGATACAACCATCCTACTTTGTTTGTTTTACATGAAATAATATTGTATGTTGGTTTGCAAAATATGAAATGGTGGTATACTTTTCTAAATGGTAATGAACTAAAGGAAATGGTACTTTACATCCAATTATACTTTGGTGGGGTTAACCATTATATAATGTTTAATAACATTACAAGGAATAACATTTCAGTATATGGAATGTATTTTCCTAAAATGGTAATGAACTAAAAAAGGAATAAAAATTAACCAAATAAACATTCAAAACAATGTAATAATGTTAACAGGGTTAACTATTACATAAGTTTTAATGTGGCTAACATGTACCACCCGTCCAGTTGTACCAAATGTCGAAATAATTATATTTCCAAAAAAGGAAACCAAATGGTAACAAAAAACAAGTGGATACATGTTGCCCTTAGTGGATGTAATAAAAATATAAACCAAACCAGAGCTAGCTAAACATATGCCAAAGTAAACTCTTATAACTGTAACATCCTAATTATATGGCTCAAAGTTTTGGTTGGTTATATGGAAATACAAATAACATAAAATGGATTATTTAAATACGGGTTTATAGAAAATTGATTGTTTTAGCATTTTTAGATACTTATATTAATTAAGAAGGGTATTTTTGTAATTCAAATCAAATGACACTTCGTTACTTGTTGCTCCAGGTCTAGGAGAAATTAGGTAAATTGGTAATTCCAAAATTAATATTATTTTAAGGTTAATTTTTATTAGTTTATAAATGAAACTGATATTAGGAAATGTTCATTTGTAGTAAGGTCATAATTAAGTGCCAATACCTAGTAGTTAGTGTGACATCCCCATTTTAGTAGTTAGTGTGAGATTTCCAATTTCACAATCAGAAAAGACCTTTTTATTTATGCTTATTTCATAAAGAGAGTCTTCTTTATATAGCGGAATTTGTCATGTAAAAAGTATTTTCGAAGAAATGTTGTTCATTGATTATTAAAACTTGAGATATCATAACTGATACAAGAAACATAAGCATAAATGTAATTATTATTGGTCTTACAATATCTAATGGCCTACATTTCCTGTAATCTATCATTAGATCCAAACATCATATACCTTCGTATCGATACCTGTGAGACAAAGAAACTAAGGTGTTGTTTGTTTTTCTATAAAAACCTCTTCAAACCACTTATTGCTGCGCAGCGCAGCGCACGCGCAGCACTTTTCCTCTCGCAACAGTTTGTTTTTTGGAAGACTTCAGACTACAAAACCTCTGCGTGTGTGTTGCGTGGCGCAACACTTGATTTGCCTCTTCTAACCTCTTCAGCTTTCATTTTTTCTAAGTGTTTTTTTAAGAATTTTTGTATAACCTTTTTTTAAATTTTTTTTTAAAACTTTGATTTTCTTAAATTTTTATTTACGGATGTGACACAATTTATTTTTATAATTTCCACGATTTTTATTAACATGATTTTTTTAATTTTTTTTACCGTTTTATTAATAATATTTTCAATTTCAATTGTATCTTTTTTAACGTGTGTAATTTTTTACGAACTTTGTAATGTTTGCAATACTTTCTTAATTTTTTTATTATTTTCTTTTTTAATGTTTTTTAAAATTAGTTTTTTTTCTAGAATAAAGCTATTAGCTTCTTTTACATTTTTTAAAGTTTTTTTTAAAAAAAAAAGTTTTATATTTTTGTTTTTTTACATGTTCTTTTTATTATTATTTCAATGTTTTAAAACTAGAATTATTAAATTTCGGTGTTGAGAACTATTTTCAGTTTATAAAATTAGTTTATTTAAATTTCAGTTTACTGCAGCAGTCTATTTTAAAAAACAAACATGCTTCTTATTATAGGCTGCAGCCGTTTGTTCCACCTCTTCTGCTACAGAGGATTGCAGAGGTGGTCCGCAGACTTCATGAATTTTCGCTTCGAAAAAACAAACAGCACCTAAGTGAGTCGGGTTGGAAAACTTGGTGAGTACATAGGGTTTTCAACCCACAATAACATAATTAATATGTTTAATTATCAAATAGTTAACCCGATTACCCATCCTCATTTTCATCATTTTTTTTATTCTTAAGAACCTACCCTAAGGATCATCATAATCATCGTTGCTGACAATATTGTTTCAGGGATTTCTCTGCAATACATGTCAATAGGTTTTCTTTTATATTCACTCCTAAGGTTCTATCCTAAGGATCATCATAATCATCATTGCTGACAGTACTGTTTCAGGGATTTCTCCGCAATACAGGTCAGCAGGTTTTCTTTTATATTATATCCTAAGGATTATCATAATCATCGTTGTTGACAGTACTGTTTCAGGGGTTTCTCCACAATACATGTCAGTAGAAACTGGAGTACATCAAATGAGCACATAGTCCATCACCTACAGGTTATAAACCTCCCCGTGTTCCACAAGACTGTCTTGAATAGTCTGATGGTTGTCATCTATACTCTGTTAGTGTAACATCCCAAAATTTATGAGTAAAAAATTTCTTTTAAATCGATCAAATAGCCATTCGTTTAGTTTGGAAACCAATCATAGTGTAAAATATGACATACAATTATCATAGTACATATCAATCAAATCATGTGGAATACTGGTGGATGTGGTACAATCACGTCGATCCCTTCCCTTTAGAACCGGAAAAACCTAAAAACCATAAACAAAAACCGTAAGCACAAAGCTACTGAGTTCCATAAAATATCACATACCATACATACATATTAGCTCGAAGTTGTAACGGGTCTATTTCACCCCTGAGTCTATTTCAAGTCAATCGGTGTTTTTCAACCAAACGGGTCTATTTCACCCCTATATACATATAACATACAAGCATATCAGTAAGAGTCACAAATACAACAAGTACATAATAAACGGATCTATTTCGCCCCACATAAATAAGCATGCGGTCATATCAACCAAAGTCACAAAGATTGCTAGCTTCCTATACACATAATTCAGTGGCCGACGTTGGTGTCTTTGACCCACGAGTATAGTGAAGAGACTCACATCTCAGTCGAGACTCAGTTGATGCTGCTCTCACTGCCAGAAATACCAATGATATGCACCTCCTATACCATTACACAAGGTAAGCCCTTAGCTCTTCATCCAAGACTAGGAGTTTGACCAAAAGTCAAATCAAGTCAAAGGCAATGGTCGATGCTGACTTTAGTCAACCGCCACGTTGTTGCCATCCATGGACATGTCGTTGCCTTCATACATTAAGACAGTTGGGTGTTTCCCAATTGCCATGTCGTGGCGACCTAAGGTCATGTCGTGGGAACTGGGTTCCCAACAACTTAATGGGTTAAGTGTTGGATTAGTGTCTGAGTCCATAACTATATTTGGTATGTACTTGACCCGGTTGTAGCATGGTCCTTTTGGGTTGCCTTCACAAAAGCAACTTGACTGGATGATTAATGGAGAAAGAGGTTATTATGGTTTATTAATATATTATAAGAATAATATATTAAAAGAGAAATCATATTAGTTAATTAATATTGGTCAAGAATTAATTAAGAAATTAATTTTGTGATCAAAAGAGATTAATTGAACTTAGGGGACTGGAATTGCAATTATAAGATAATTGAATTTGGGCTATGGATCTTATGGATTATAGGGGTGGACGAAATTAGGGTGGAAGCCCACCTTGAAATCGTCCAAGGGCCTTATTCCAAAAGGTTCTTGGGGTTGCTTAGGGCTTAAGTTATCCAATTAGGGTTTTGACTGAAACCCTAGCAACTCAACTATTTAAGGACCCCTAGGGCATCCAAAATTGGCGACTAGAAGAACCCTAGAGTCCTTAGAGCCGATTTTGTGCCTTCATATCCTCTCTCCAAGATTATCCTTTTTGCCTTGGTGTTTGTGATCGATTAGAGGTATTACATTTGTGATATTAGGCTCTCAAAGCTTGAAGATTCTTGCAAAAATTAAAAGGTAATCATCTAAACTTGTTTTATATGTTTTGCTCAAAACCCATTATTAAGTTGCTCAAAACCCATTATTAAGTTGTTTTCCTCGATTCTAAGAGCTCCAAAGCTCATATCTGGTCCCAAACATGGTCTAGAAGGATAAATTTTCCAACTTTATCCATTAAGACCACCCCAAATGTCAAAATCCCAAACCCTCGGTCCATATAAAGCTAAATACAATAATTTCTTAACCATTAAGCTCTTATTCCAAAAAATTCCTTAACCTAACCACTCCATAAGAGTTTCCTATACCAGATCTAGCATAAATGTTTGTGCTTTAAAGACATATATGTCTTGAAGCCATATATAACGACCCAAATTTTCAAGGAAAATTTTTATTTAAATTAATAAACACATTTGCATAAACCATGAGATCCCACGTATTTGTTTTCAAAACATCATTCATTACATCATTATTTAAATCATTAGAGTATCCCTAAACATATCAGTGAAAGAGAGATAGAGTGCACGTCGCGCCATCACGCCTTGCCCTTGCCCTTGGGCTCGGATGTACCTGAAACAAATCAACAACCTATAAGCGAAATGCTTAGTGAGTTCCCCAGAGCATACCACACACCACACATACACATATCCTAGTAGCTAATTAAAGCTACACACATATCACATAAGTCATGCATACATAAAACCTGCAAGAATGTCATGGGCTACCCCACATGGTCTTTACCTAGGACTGTCATGGGCTACCCCACATGGTCTTACATCCAATGTCACGGGCTCCCCCTAGGGTCTTCATGCAAAACACATAATCACATATCATAGCAGATCACAAAATGTCTAACACATATACTATAATCACATAATGGGCCGGCCTTGGTGCCTTAGACCCATGGGTATGGTGAGAAGACTCACCTCAGTCTGCTGAACACAAAAGCTGCTCTCCTAACAGTCTGTAACCTCTCGTGTTGGACAAATAATATTAATCAATGTTAGGACCTTAAATTAATCAAGGAAAACCCAATCCCAAATCCTTCCATGAGGCCTAATTATCCTTCCCTTGCTAATGGGCCCAAAATCATAGTCCAAAATTATTAATGGGCCTCTTGGCCCAATAAGGCCCAACAAAGTATCCATGGCCCATAACAGAAGAAATAGACCACAGTTCACAGAATGCAACCAACCCATTAACCAAAATGAAGCCCAAAAGTACAAAGGCCCAAAACAAATCCGACCCAATCTGCAGCACATACGCTCGGTGTACCATTATGGTACGCGCAGCATACTGGGGTCTTAAGGACTACGCGCATCGTACATTGAGTGCTTAATACTCGATTCCTTTACGTCCAAAAGCCAGATCTGAGTTGATTAATACGTCCTAAGGCATAAATTTGCCAACTTTATGCTTTTGCATGCCTCACATACACCCAAAAACCTTCATTAAGACCTTTCCAAGGTCCTTAACCCATGCATGAGACCAATACTTCCACCAAGACTCCATTTTTATACTTCAAAACCACCAAGGGACCTCAGATCTGCCATTCTCCTCTCATGGAGTTACTTAACTCGCCAAAAGAGGTCTAAAATCCAACAAAGGGACCAAACTAGAAAACCTTAGCTAGATTTAAAGATTTAAATGGAAAGGTACAAGCTTTTTACCTCCAGAAGCCTTGCAAGATGACCCAAAAGCAGATTCTTGAAGCACCCAATTGATCCAAGCTTGCTTAACAACTCTCCTTCTTGAAAGAACTCCAAAATAACCACCAAAACCCTCTTCTTAGGCTCCCACTCTCACTCACACACTAACTCAGCTGTAGGACCACGAAATGGGGCTAAAGAGACTAATAGGGTTTGGTCCAAGAGGCCAAAAGACGTTTAAATAGGGAACAAGTATGAGATTTAGGGTTTTGACCCTCTGATGCGTACGCTCAACGTACCCTCACGTACGCCCAGCGTACGTGAGGCTCCTCCGCGATCAATCAGGCAGAGTACGCTAAGCGTAGCCATAGGTACGCCCAACGTACTCAAGGAACCAAATATGCAAAATATGAATTCTTTAGGGTCTTAAGACATACCGATTTTTTGGGTGTTACACCATAATGGGTCCAAAATATGGGTTTTTAATAACAATCTCATGCATGGTTCAAAAACTCAACTATACTTCAGATCCAATCCAAAACCATTCCAAATGTTCTATAGATTCATATGGTTGCAAGCTTTATGAAGTCACATCATTCCAACTAACAAGAACAAGAATATTATGAGCTAAAACCCAAGATCTAGCAACCTAACATGATAAAAATCGAGTCTTGTTACCAAGGTCCGGAAGAGTGCTAAGGTGAAGAATGGAGGCTTGCTTGTTGGATCTTAACTCCCCTTTATTTCTTCTCTCTTTAAAACTTCCAAAATCAGAAAAGGGCTTCAACAATAGAGGAAAGATGTTAGGGTTTTCTTCAGAGCTTTAAGAGGCTAGTAGAGGTTGAAGGTGAGCAAACCCTAGCCTCCTCATTCCTTTAAATAGGGGTCCAACCCAGAAATCTAGGGTTTCATTAAAATCATTTGCCACGTCATGGCACTTATAGTCACGCTGTGGCAGGTCATTAAGCCTTGCAGCCATGAAAACAATTGTCACACCGTGGTGAAGATCCACCACGCCATGGCCACCCATGAATGAAATTCAAACATTAACATATTAGCTCATATCTGACACGAGTGTTACAAATCTCCCCTACTTGAATCAGACTTCATCCTCGAAGTCAATTGCTGAAAATAGTTCGAGGTAGTGCGAGAAAAGAGAAGGAAAAGATTGGTTGTGATTGGTTGGGTTTTTTTTCAAAACAAAACATATTAAACTCCTCTCACTACTAATATCTACCTTTTTTAGCATATACATGCTAAGTTTACTTGGCAATATAAAAACCTATGTGGCAATAAAAAAACCTACGTAATAAGGTGATAGGAATGTTACCACTCCCCTTAGTCTTAAGAAAAAATTAAATTAAGGGCCCATTATTGAGTTTCTGCACGGGCCTAGGCTAACTTTGATAAAGATACTAGGATAGTGTGGTTGCCGTTTAACATGTGGAAAACACAAAAATAAATAAATAAATAAATAATTTGTTACTTCCGATGTAATAAAAATACGTTTGTTGGTTGTCTGAAAGACAAAATGCAATAAATATTAATCATTTAAAAAGTTCTAAAACTTCAATTAAGCAAAAATAATTATTTAGAAAAATAATAAAAAAATTATTATAAGGGTATTTGTGATTTCATGGTATCTAGTTGTTTTTTATTTTATAATTTTTTTAAATCATTGATAACTTTTTTGAACTATTTGCAGACATATAATATGTATTTTAAATGAATGAATATGTTTATATGCAAAGTATTTAAAGAGTATTTATGGGAAAATGACTTAGGAGGGTAATTACATTTTATCCGTGTTCATATATTGGCAACTTCTTCTTTTTTGTATATAATAAAGCAACTAACTTGTTTTAACTGTTTAAATTACACCAATATTACCGACTAATACCTGTTTTAACCGGTAATTCAAAGGGAAAATGACTTAGGATGGTAACTACCTCTTATCCGTGTTCACATGTTGGCAACTTCTTATTTTTTGTACATAAGAAAGCAACTAACTTGTTTTAATTGTGTAACATCCCAAAAATCATGACCAAAAATTCCGTTTTTAATTTAATACTAAAACCATAATTGTCAAACCATTAATTTAATACTCCGACATCGGGCCCCGCCCGGCATCAGGCCTTGCTTGGCATCGAGCCTCGCTTGGTATACAGGTCTATCTCTCTTAGTCTGCGCCTGTCTTCGGGCCCAGCCCGCTAAACACATACAATCATATAACATGCTAACACATAAAGAAACATACTCTATTGTATCTCTGTCCTAAGAAACATACTCTGCTAATAATGAGATACGGAACATCGTCCGTACTCAGCTAGTGATGAGATATGGGACCTCGCCCACACTCACCTCCTTACCAGGCACATACAAGTATCACACAGACAACAAGTATAATCTAACATGCAAACATTCCTCGGGCACCCGCCCGACATCGGACCTTGGTCTGGAATAACATACTATCATACAATGCCTAGGGCTAACCCCCGGGTCTTCCTACTCATAGACTACATGGGCTGACATTGTGGCCTTAGACCCATTCACACAGTGAGGAGACCCACCTTGCACTGCTGAAGCCCTGGTTGGAACTAGTTGAGTATAGACGAAGTTCCGTATCTCATTATAAGCAGAGTATTTTTCTTAGGACATGGATACGGTAAAGTATGTTTCTTTATGTGTTAGCATGTTATATGATTGCATGTGTTTAGTGGGCGGGGCCTAAGAGAGACAGATCTGTATACCGAGCGTGGCTCGATGCCAGACAGGGCCTGATGTCAGGCGGGGCCGATGCTGGAGTATTAAATTAATGGTTTGACAAATATGGTTTTAGTATTAAATTAAAATTGAAATTTTTGTTCATGATTTTTGGGATGTTACACAGTTAAAACAAGTTAGTTGCTTTCTTATGTACAAAAAATAAGAAGTTGTCAATATGTGAACACGGATAAAAGGTAGTTACCATCCTAATTCATTTTCCCTTTTAGTTACCGGTTAAAACAGGTATTAACCGGTAATATTGGTGTAATTTAAACAGTTAAAACAAGTTAGTTGCTTTATTATGTACAAAAAAGAACAAGTTGTCAATATGTGAACACGGATAAGAGATAATTACCCTCTTAAGTCATTTTCCCAATATTTATCTGTTAAATTGAATTTTCTATTTTCTTTAAATTAAAAAAGTGTTCCAATATTATTTTTTTAGCTTCTATTTCACATTTATCTTTTAACAATACCTTAATAAAACTTGAGTTGGTATGAAAGTAAAATTTACCTTAACCAATATTTTAAATCAATCCTACCATTTTTTTTTAGCTTTTATTTCACATTTGTGTTAACATATTCAAATTTCAAACCATTTCTAGACTTGATAGTTTTCTTTTTGGCCATATGCACTATGCCAACCACTTAATATATGCATCCGAAACTCGGACTTGGTAGATGAGATTCTCAGAATCCGACACTAGAGTCTTTATTGTTCTTTGTTTTCTTTCAAGTAGCCTAAGTACTTCTTTCATTGGGAAGCACAAAGAACCAAAAGTCATTTATTAAGAACCGTCATGTCTGGATAGATGATATTTAAAAAATGACCGGAAAAATGTAAAATATAAGAAAAAAATAAATGGCGAAGTATGTTAAAAGTTAGGAGTTAGAGACGTAAGCTTCAATTTCCTTACCTTCTTTATACACATTTCTCATTCTTGTTGATTCAAGCAACGTCAGAAGAAGTACATTTGTTTATCAATTTCCTTTAGTAGCTTATGAGATCTTAACACATTGGTTTTATGGAAATGGTTGATGCCAGAGAGTAAGGATCGAGCATATTAAACAAAGGACTAGGGCTTTTAAAAGCCTAAATAAGGAAAAGGACGTACGTTCAAGCATTTAGAAATAGGGGACACTAATGCGAAATGGTAAATAGATTACATAGCACATTTGAAACCAGGGGGTTGGAATAAAATAATGAAGTATATATATTGCATTAGAATCTAAAAGTAACCAGTTTGTTTCAAGTATACATCCTAAAACTCATTACAAGACTTTTGTAACTCTCATTTGCTAAACGCAAAAATCTCAAACAAAATTGCAACTATGTAAAAAAAAAATAGCAACAAGTGATCTACAACCATCTTCTTTTCGCCAATTGCTATGACATATGCTTTTCTACAAGAAATAGTCTTTCAATTACAACACCTAAACAATATAAAAAGAAGAGTAAAAGAAAAACAAATAGCAATAATTCCACCAACAAACATTAACATAAATAAATGAATAATTAAATCTATTAAAAATGCCGTTATTAGCAAATACACAAGCGAACTATATGGATACAAGTAAAGCAAATATTAACAATCATTCACGAAGAAAACGCTAGATATAACAGTTAGAGCCCATGTTTTGAAAACCGGACCGGACCGGCCGGTTCGACCGGTTCAACCGGGAACCGGTCCCGGATCCGGTTCTTAAAGGCCAAAAAACCGGTAATCATTTGAACCGGTAAAAACCGGTCCGGTTGAACCGGTAAAACCGGTCAAAACCGGAAATTTTAAAAAATATTTAATTTTTTCATTTTTTGTATTTTTTATATAATTAAATATAATTATGACATCATCCGGTTTTTCCGGTTTTTGAGACCGGTCCGACCGGTTGGACCACCTGAACCATCGAACCAGTAAGACGACCGGTTCGGTCTCCGGTCCGGTTTTCAAAACCTTGGTTAGAGCATATACTAAAGCAAATAAGCCTTTCAATTGAACCACCTAAATCTTAACTTCAGTTTTTTCTTCGGATGACTATTAGACAAAAAAAAATGTTCAGAGATCACTTTATTTATTTTACTAATGCTACGAGAGTATATGATTTCCTGAGTGGTTTTCAGTTGAAACCCCGAACACCTACATCTGCATATCAGAGATCACTTTATTTATTTTGCAACTAACAAATGATTATCAGAAACAGATAAGCAATATTATTGATGGATATCTGTCCATCTTAATAATGCATGTAAAGGTTGATCATATATATTTCTGGTAGAATGAGTGGAATCCTGCCATCACATAGACGATTACAGGTAGAACGAAAGAGTTAATACCTTTGAGAGACATAGATCAAGATTCTCCTCAAAAGTTAACATTTAAAATACACGATATGATATGACTGACTATATACACAACAGCTTTGTGTTCCATCTTTAACCAGATGCATGCGTTCTTGATATATATATATATATATATATATATATATATATATATATATATATATATATATATATATATATATATATATATATATATATATATATATATATATATATATATATATATATATATATATATATATATATGGGGTTTAATATAACACCCATCTCTTTTGACCAAAATTTCCGTGAATCTAACAAGCCTCGAAGCTTCACCAACCACGCATCCCATTTGATAAACCACACAACCCACTTGACTCATTGCTGCAAGTCCGGCTGTTATTTGGACAAGAGGCAAAGTCATGAATGATGTAAAGCTTCATCTACTTACTGCTTTCAACATTTGGGCAATAAATCTAATACTATTGTTTGAAGTTTAAACATGCTGCGATGACCATCACATCACCACCCAACATGTAACAAAACCAAAATTACCTAATTTAACAATATATATATATATATATATATATATATATATATATATATATATATATATATATATATATATATATATATATATATATATATATAAACTGTTTGTTAAACCTTTTCAAAGAAAATTGAGGTACTAGGAGGAACAATTGTCAAACTTGGTTACTATTTAGTGGCAATTTCCTGTATCCAAAACAAGAACTCAAATGCAAGAAATTAAGATGCAGAAACCCAAGAAATCAAACACCCGGAGACATAAAGTTAACTTTAACGTTTTCACAAGATATGAATAGTAACCAAGATCGATGGCTATACATTAGTCTCATCAAAGACATCAAATTAGTTTCTTGCTAGAAAACTCCTTGAATAGCAATAAGGTTAGACTTAGACATATGCCGAATTAGAACCAACATGTCCAAATGTTAAACAAGCTAAAAAGGGTCTGCCTAAGAATATCAAATTGAACCACAACAGCAAGAGAGAACGTAGATGCAATGCAACTAAAATAGATACTTTACATAAACGTAATTAAGAAACATGAATTGCATCATATTTTACATCTCTCCATTTAGATTTTGTCCAACACCACCTGCCATCTCATGCTCAGTAGGTGATACCCAAACAAGACTGTCGACATACTCCACGATTTTATCTACACCATGGTCTTCTGGACAATGATCCTCCAATTATTTCTGCTCGTTTGTCGATGGATCTAATAAGACAAGATAACTATCACCTTCAGTAAGAAACTCTCTGTGTGATGTGAATCCAAATGGATAGGTATAACCAATAAAGTGTGAAAAGACATGGTGTTTGACCCATGATTCAGCCACCCCATACTCATCCATCACCCACACCGCATATGCAACATCCTCAATATATGACATCACACAGAGTTTTCCGGCCAAAATTCCTACTACATTTGAGCGATTGTGATCTAGTGTAGAATCTGGAAGAGGTATCTCACGGAATGTCTCTGAACCCAAATCAAATCCCACTATCGTTTTTGTATCTTCCTTCCCATCCGTACAACCAAGCCAATGAAGATGCCCGTGATGGCCATCAGCACAAACATCATCGCGATTGATAAGGATTGCGATGTGAGAGGGAAACATTTCAGTGATCAACTTCCAGGAACCTTTTCTCATACTATAAATCTCAACTTGCAGCCACCATGTAACCACATTTTCATATGGTCCGTTAATGCCTGTGAGCTTGACAACTTTATAATCATTTGTTTTGGGATCAAACCCAAACCGGAAATGGATTTTGAACGAATTGTAACCATGACAGGGCGTGGAGTATGGTGGGAGAGTTAACAAGGCGGAGAGAGAAGGGTTCCAAATGTGAATCACAGAATGATTATCGTAAGAAGAGCATATTAAGCCGTTAACAGAACCAATAACCCTGATGCCATCTGTATGTCCAGATTGGGGTTTAACCGGGAATTTGATGAAATTAGTGAGCTCAAGACGGGGAGATCGACTCGGTATTGCTGTGAATGGTTTGGTGTCGGAATAAAATTCTTCATCTTGGAAGATCAATAGAATTTGATCGTTGTTATGGATGGAATGATGGAGGTGGGATTTTACAAAAGAGGGATGAGACAGAAAAGCATTCCATGATTTGGAGACAGATCTCATTTGAGCAAGTTGTTTGGCAAATAAACGGATAAATATATTTGATAAAAGCTCATGTGGGAGGTTCTCCATAGTCGCCGGTTGTTGTGGTGAAGCTGTCGATGTGGTTGGATTTGGAAGGCATGTCCCATTATTACTAATAAACTTAGAATCTTGAGCAATCTCTTCTTCAAGAACCTGAAGTAAATATTTATAACAATATATTGCACATGAAAATACGCTAATAATTTTTTTTGCTTAAAAGACGAACAAGAAGATATTACTCACCCTTGAACTGACAACGGAAGCATGGAAGTTATCCCTCTCATCTCCATGTTTGTGTCTTTTCATTGATCCACTTGTTGTTGATGCTTCAAGCCTTAAAAGAGAAGTTGGTGACTCCTCGATGGTTCTTGAATGCAACAACAATATCAATCGCTGGGTTTCAGACCTGAAGCGGCAGTATATATATATAATTCCAAAGAATGAGACACCAAATTCACCGACTAGATACTTACAATTTTATCACCAACATCAACTTACTTTAGTGTTAAATATATTATTAACCATCACATAATACTAAAAGCAATTCCATTTTGACTATTTTTCTGCCCTACTTTTCTAATACAAATTGGCAAGAAATATCAGTATAATAACACTGCTAAGTTTATTAACTGAATGATGGACTCGCTGTTTTAAATGCCACGGAAGCATGAATGTCATGTGCAAACATATTGAAGCTTATGGACAAATGAGCATACCCCTCAAGTTCAAATATGCAGTATGATAGCAGTGTAAGATTGTAGTAATAGAAAGACAAACCTAGTAAAGGTCATCTGTTTCAATATTTGTTCAAGCTCTGATTTCCCAACAGTAACAGAAGTGCTAAGTTTGGATGCTCTGGTTGAACCCTTCAGTTCAGAAATTCGGAAGTGCATCAAGGTTACAATAGATTCAGACATAAATGGTTAAATAAAGCATTGAGATGAGTACTTATTATTAATCAACTCATAATGAAAAAAAATACTAAGACCAACAACAATTTAAACAAGTCCCCTTCATCCACTACAAGAAAAATCATAAATAGCTGCGGAAAATTACTATGGAATCAAAATCCGTTGTTATTTTACTACGGAATATACTACGAAACGACTTGTCGTAGCTATTTTGCTACATAAATAGTTACGGAATTGCATTATGTAGCTAAATCTTAAGTAGCTACGTAAAATTGTTACATAATCTAAATTTATAGTTATTTTACTACGGAATATGTTACAAAATGGTTGGTTGTAACTAATTTGCTACGGAAATTGCTACGGAATTGCATTTCGTAGCTAAATCATGAATAGTTGTTACAGAATTAAAATCTGTAGCTAGTTTACTACAAATAATGCTACAATTTTTTTGGTTGTAGCTAGTTCTTTATGAAACTTGTTACAAAATCCATGTATGTAGCTAGTTGGCTACACAATTGGCTACGAAATAAAAATACGTAGCTAGTTAGCTATGGAATTGAGATCCGTAGTTATTTTGCTAGGAAAATTTGCTACAAAATAAAAGTTTGTAGCTAATCTATTATGAAACTTGTTACAAAAAGATGAATTTGCAAAATAGCTACGAAATCAAAATCCATAAGTAGTTGGTTACGGAAAATTCCGTAGTCAAGTAGTTATTCCGTAGCAAAATATATAAGATTATTGAAAAAAATATATTAAAATACACAATTATCTTTGAAAACTCAACAACGAAAATAAAATCTTATTTTTAATTGTTTTGAAATTTTAATTATAATATAATTTATACATTATAAATATTCTGTAATTTTTAGATTTCGATGACATACATTTGTTAATTTTCATATAATAATATTATCCCCATATTTTTTAGGCTTTGAAAATTATTACCCTTAAATCAAAATTTATTTACCCTCTGCCTTGTACCAGCTTTTTCTAAAAAAAAAATTAATTTATTTTATTTTGGTTTTTTAGTAAAAAAAATAGAATGAGAATCCTTTGATGAACTTGAACCATTTGTTTCAATGTTTTATTAAGAATAAATTACTAAATCCATACAAATCTACTTCATCCAACCCCAAATTAAAGGTATCATGATTTAAAAATATCCCTTTCAAAAATATTTCTATACTTTATCACTTTTCATTTAATGCCCTTTATTTTCTATTAAAGTAACAAAATCTACCTTCCACTTTCCACTTTATAGTTTTTATTTTACTGTTTTGTTTATTAATTTGTTTTATTAACTAAACTTATTTTTTGTATATATAAAATAAAACACATGGTAATTATTATTATTTTCAACATTGTCTCTTTTCAATGATTGAGAATTTTAAAGTGCTCGACACCAAATAAAAAATGTTAAAACTTTCTTAACCATATAACAAAAAATAGTAAAGTTTAAATAGAACATTAAGGGTGGATTTTGAAAAATCTTTGCAAGTTGAGGGACAAATTAATCGATTGGACATTAAAACCGATGACTGTTGTTTGTAGAATTAATTTTATCTTGTCATTTGACCTTTATATACGAATCCTTCGTGCATACAAGAGTACCCAAATTTTTTGACCAGTCTTATTAAGGGCAAATGGGTCAGATCACATGACCCAAATAAGTCTTCTTCCCCAAATCAGAGGTATCCGGATCAAACTTTTCAATCGTCGATCTCATTTCTCATTCCCCGAACGGTTTATCGATCGGAGCTCCTCGCACTCTCATTTGCTTTGTCGTTTGCCTCCTGCTCTGTCAACCTGTAGATTTTTCTCGATCGTCTTCATCCCTACCAGGTAACATCCTTCTCTGTTCTTTTTGCTCCATTTTCTCTTTCTATCATCCAATGACTCAAAGTATATTGATCTCTCCATTAGATTATTCAACATAAATAAGTCATAAGTTTCTTATATGCTCAAATGGTAAGAAGAATCATGCATTGTGAACGAATGACAATCTGTTTCATTCACTGCTTTACATTATTTAACCAACGATCATACAGACCCGCACCTCATACTTGTCATCCAATTTTTGTTTTTAATTTGACAGTTACAGAGCTTAACGTCGGTATCTTTTAACTTATCACTAATTCAAAAACCCTAGAAATCAACTGTTAGTAGCGTTCTCCAGTTGTAAATTTATTTGTTTTGCAATCGATTATCTACTTGCAATGCAGATTGATTGAACAGTTCTTAACATTTATGTGGTAGTTGAGAAAATCAATCGATTGAGTCAAATTGTTTGCCAATTTAGTGGTTTCACGCCTGATTGCTGAGAAAAAAAAAATATGATTTTTGATCGGCATTTACATGAACCAATTTCTAATTAGCGATGACATTGCTCTTGATTATAGTTCCTCTGCTTTGAATATCGTATGTCTATTCGGGATTTATGATTAGTTTGTTTGATTATAGTCTTCTGAGATCTTTTACCATGTTTAATCATCAAATCAATGTCTCTTGGACTTGTAGCTATTTTTGTATTGCATTCACCGTTCCTGACTAGAGTCCATTTCTGTAATTTGTGAGGATACCAGTGATTTTTTACTTCTTATTTTGGGATAATTATTAGGACACCATTTGGTTCAATGCTTTTGCTAGTGCTTGCTGTGTGAAAATAGTTTGCTGCTCAAAACAAGCTGAACAAGCATCCATTATCTGCAAAAAGTTTGAAAAATGGCTCATGGATTTTGACAACTGATATATAACGAAAATATGAAATATGAGCAGAGCATGCCTTTTTTAGTGGAACACCATCCTTCTCAGGGCTAATGTCATGGATTGCCACCAATACTTCTACTGGTGTCAGTGCGGGCCCCATATGAGCTGAACCCTGCTCATACCAACAACAAAATTTTTAGGTAAAACTATTTTCTATTCTATTATTATACTACTTCATCTTTAGTTATACTAAATGTTGAACCACAAAAAATTGAAACTTGGCCAGTGCTGTCTGAAACTTGTCCAATGGAAGTTGAACAACACGTGGGAAAATAGGCAAAACCTCATTCTATTTCTATGATTTCTGCAGGGACTGTGGGAAACAAGTTTACCTCGGTATTTAAGAAATTATACGTAGCATTGAAATCCCACTCTATTTCAATATGTATATGAATATGTTTAATTATATTTATTTAAATTCTATATATATATATATATATATATATATATATATATATATATATATATATATATATATATATTCTTTATTATTTTTGTAGGTGGATTTGATACTGCATATGCTGCTGCTAGGTAAATATCTTCTGCACTTTTTCAGTTTTCTGACATTAGTTTCATCATTTAATCATGTTAAATTTTATAAACCTGATATTTTTCTACAGAGCATATGATCGGGCTGCTATAAAATTTTGTGGTGTTAATGCTGATATTAATTTCAATATAAGTGATTACGAGGATGACTTGAATCAGTTAATTTAACTAAATTTGATGTATAATATAAAAATTGTTTCTTATAATTAGTTGAAAATCCCAATGAACATTCTGTTAATTTATGTATATCTTATGTTACACAGATAAAAAAACTTGACCAAGGAAGAGTTTGTGCATATACTTCGTCGTCAAAGCACTGGATTCTCAAGAGGAAGCTCAAAGTATAGAGGTGTTACCCTACACAAATATGGTCGTTGGGAAGCTCGAATGGGCCAATTTCTTGGGAAAAAGTGAGTTTTGTCATTTAGTGAGTTGGATCTGTGAAATTAATGATTATTTGATAGAATTAATTTTTTGTTGTTTAAATTTTGAAAAAAGTTAAGATTTGTTATTTTTTCGAAAAAGTATATAAAAAAACTCTTATCTTATATTAACTAAAAATATTGTAGAGGGGTGACGTTATTGATTGTCACATGTTTTTGGTTTGCAGATATATCTATCTTGGATTGTTCGATAGTAAAGGATCTTCTTAAATGCATTGCGAACAATACGAGGATAATAATGTCGAGAAAAAGTCGAGATTGAGAATTTGAAGAAGTTAGTTGAGACGCAAAGCCGACAATATGAGATATTCAACGAAAATATGAGGATGTTCAGCAAAAATATGAAGATGCTTAGAAAAAGAATGTAGAGTTTCAGCAGAAAAATGTGGATGTTCAAGCAAAGTTTGAACAACTTGCACAAGCAATAAATGTCATTAACACGTTGAGTGAACAGGTCAAAACTTTTATTAATCAATGATAGAATATGATGTATCGAATAGTGTTTTACGTTAAATTTGTAGCGACTTTTGATGTTGCAATATGTATCTTTTGATGTATTGGATATTTCTTTTAGTTTCTATAGAAATATTTTGTTATTTTTGGTTTTATATTATGTATTTTTGTAAATTGATATAATAAGTCAAATTAAATAACCGAATTTTATAGAAAAAATGGTATGGAACGATTGTTATGGAATTGACTACAAAAAAGTTGTTACGAAATTTGCTACGGAATGAATGGCTACAAAATTTGTTACGGAACGAATGACTACGGAATTTGCTACGGAACAATTAGTTGCGGAATTTGCTATGGACCAAATGGCTACGGAATTTGCTACGGACCAAATGGCTACGGACCAAATGACTACGGAATTTGCTACGGAACAATTAGCTACAAAATTTGCTATGGACCAAATGGCTACAAAATTTGCTACATAACAAAATATATACGGAATTTGCTACAGAATTCATTGTTACGAAATTGTGATGGAAGTGTGTTGTAGTTGAAATGCTACGGATAGACGTCGTAGCAACAACCATAGCAAAATTGCTACGGAACTATAATTTCGTAGTTAAACATTTTGCTACAAGAAATCTTACTATGGAATCTAATTGGCAAATTTTGTAGCAATTTCTGTAGTTATTTAGGTTTAGCTACGGAATTACATCATTTGGCTACGGAATTTTTCCGTAGTTAAATCGAAATTTTCTTGTAGTGATCTACTTTACATAGTTAACTGTAACGAACGACTATCAACAACATAATAGGTTCTTAGCTACATATTGTAGATGGACTTATTAGATAGGTGTTTCAACTCAAAAAAAACACAATAGCAGAGAAAAGTGTTGGAAAAAATTCCACCCCACCACTATTGTCAATATTTACCACTTTATGAGAAATTCCAGTGATAAAGAAACGCTTGCAAATCACAAGAAACAACAAATTATATTTGTTCATGACTTCAAGTGAAGGGCGTCCAAGTTGAACTCATAAGAGGACGCTACTCAGAACTAGAAACAATATATAGTAAGCATAATCAAAACAGCAACAGAAATCATGAGGAAACATCATAAAACCCCTCAAAAAATAAAATATTACTATTTGCCCACTTAACTAAAATTACCAAAAATTCAAGAAAGAACTTGATTTAAAATTAATATGTGAAAAATAAATGAAGTTTGAAAACTAGCAATTAAGAAACAAATTATGATGTTATTAGCATTACTTATTGACACCATTATACAACATTCTAATATGTCAAGCACACAAGTAAAATTATTCACGAAGCATGAAATAAGAAACTTACAATTCGCCCTGCTTCATGAGAAACATTTTGGAGTTCTTCATACATCTCTAGTCACATATTAATAACTTTTATAAGGAGTCTGTACGCAGAAATACAAGTAAAGCAATACAAAGGTAATTTAATATCAAATACTGGTCACTGAATGGGAAGATCGTCCACATCCAAACATTTCTATAAATAAGAACTACAACATAATAAGAGATAAGCATATGTTTTGACAGCCAAAGTAACCCCTAAGCAATTCAAAAGTGCAGAATTCATATATCATCCAAAAACAAACTAAAACATACTTGCATGACCTATGATATGGTAAAATGGATGCGCCAAAGCAAAAAAAGTAATCAATCGAAAAGAAATGAAATACAGAAAAACCTAATATAAATCCACATCATTCCTTAACTTATGATACCCTACAATAGCCATGACAAAAAGCATCAGAATACAGGCAAATAAGCCCTAACAAAGCTCACAGGGGCAAAACAATAATTATAAATTAATCTAAGTGAGAGCAAACGTGTTGAACCTGGCCCGAAAAGCCTCTTACGGAACCCTCCGCCGCTTTCATAAGGAGACCTTCCATCTTCCGCCGTGGCCATAGGAAACTGCAGCTGTCGAGTAGCAAAGAGAAAGTGAAAGAGGGAAAAAAATGTGATTTATTTTTTTTAAATTACTTTTTGGCTTTTAACTTTTTTTTATTTTAGTTTTAATTTTAACTTTTCTAAAATTGTAGAAAATGCCGTTTAAGAAATACAAAAGTTTTTTTTTTTAAATAATTTTTTATAAAGAAGAAAAATATAAGTTTTTAAAAGTCAGGAAAATATGATTTTTTTTTTTATGATTTTTAGTCTTTTAAAAAGTCAAATTACACTTAAAAGTCAAAAAAATAACACTTTTTAAATCAACTTTTTACCTCCTCAAAACTAAAGTAAAAAAAAAAAAAAAAAAACTTTTACAAAATGAGTCTTTTGAGCTTAAAAAGTAATCTCAAACACCCCAAAATGAGTAGTTAATTGTGGATTGCGTTTCTAGATATATAGAACGAGAGATTTTCTAACATGTGTCCTAACGAGACATATAAAAAACTTTAATTATTATAAATATTATCATAATTAAATATGAAATTCATTAATTATAAGTAATATTATTATAATTAAATATGAAATACATTAATTATCTATATAATAAATGCATTTTACATTCAGTTATGGTAATATTTTTCATAATTAATGTTTCTTATATGTACTCTTAAGACACGTATTAGAAAATCCCAAAAAATATTATATTTCATCTTTCAAATTGGACTCCATCCTATTTGGCTCGTGCATGGACGGTTTGGAGTGTGTTGATCACGTATTAGTGGGATGCCCATATGCTACTATGATATGCGACAAGATATGCACTGTGCATGGTGTTGGGGAACTAGTAGACTACGTGGCTAGGTGGGGTGGATGTTTGAAAAAAAAAAAGCAAGAAGTTAACTGTTATATGTACGAGTTAATGTGGACACTATGGAAGACCATAAACGAAAGGCTATTTCAGGCGAACTCTAGCACCCCTTCAAAAGTTGTGGAGAATGTTAAATCATTGGTGTATTTGTGGATTAAAGTTAAGGGTAAAGGTGTAATTTGTAATTAGGATGATTGGAAGGTTTCTTCTTTCTCCTCACTGTAATTGTGTTGCTTTCATTGTATTGTACTGTTTTTTGTTGGCTTCACTGTAGCTTCCTGCTCACTAGGGTCGTTTCAATTGTCGTTTCGAAAAAAAAATATTATTTACCAAAATAAAATGTCCGTATAAAACTAATTCAAGTTAATATTAATATTAATAAAACAAACATTTTGCTAGTGTCATTTTTATTATTCCTTGACCTATACCTCCAACCCAACACACACATCAATTGATGGGCATAAAAGGAAAAGATAAGAATATCTTAAAAATTTAGACATCACTTTATTTGTTTTCCCATTGCTATAAGCGTATATGATTAAATTCTTCCATACCTAATTGGTTTTTAGTTGAAAACCCAAACATCTATTATGGTATGAATGCAAGGATATAGAGTAAAAACTAGTAGGTGATCTCGGCCTTCGCCCAAAACGTTTTTTTTAAAACAAAAATTAGACTAAAAAAATATAAAGTTCAACAAAATCTAGGGACCATTTATGTAAATAAAGCCAATTCCCTCACAAAATCTTTAATATATATATAAAAAAATGGGACCAAAAGTATCTGACAAAATCTAGGGACCATATATTTAAATTAAGCCAACTCCAGCACAGAAAACACTATTCATAAACATGTAATGCTTTTAATATATATATATATATATATATATATATATATATATATATATATATATATATATATATATATATATATATATATATATATATATATATATATATATATATATATATATATATATATATATGTTCAGGTTTATTTGAAACCATTCTAATTTTGTGAGACCATGAGATCAAATCTAAAAATAATTTTAAAATGCAAAATAAATGGAAAAATCCAAAAATTCTTTTTTTTAAATATTATTTTCGGAACTTGAATTAACTAAATAAATAAAAATAAAATAAAAAAAAATTCCGTTTTTTTTTTTTTAATACGTGAAATATTCTAAATAGAATATTACACTGACATATTATAAAAAAATAATTTTAAAATGCAGAATAAATGGAAAAATCTAAAAATTCTTTTTTTAAATATTGTTTTCGGAACTTGAATTAACTAAAAAAAATAAAAATAAATAAAAAAAATTCCATTTTTTTTGAAAAATACGTGAAATTTCTAAATAGAATATTACACTGTACATATTCTAAAAATAATTTTAAAATGCAAAATAAATGGAAAAATCAAAAAATTCTTTTTTTAAATATTATTTTCGGAACTTGAGTTAACTAAAAAAATATAAAAAAATAATAAATAAATAAAAAAAATAAAAAAATACGTCTCACGGTCTCACAAAATATAAGTGGTCTCAAATGAACCTAACCTTATATATATATATATATATATATATATATATATATATATATATATATATATATATATATATATATATATATATATATATATATATATATATATATATATATATATATATATATATATATATATATATATATATATATATATATATATATATATATATATATGCCCAGATGAAATGATGAATCATAGAAACCCCATCTAAATCTTGATACCAACTCGATTGTATCTTGCACACAACTTTTAGGTTAGACGTAAGACATCACCGACTCCTCCCCACTTGTCTTGCAAAACAGTGATAGTTTTCAAAACAAAAATACTGGGAAAAGTGGACAAAGCTAAGCACTAAAAACGACATTGGTATTTTTCCGATGGTTAATCCTTATGATCCTAAAAAGAAACATGCACTGAAATGTTAATAGTTTTTGGTCCCAAACAAGACTCTAGACATACTCAAACATATTTGAATCTTCAAGAAAAAGAAGACAAGTTTCATTGATTAAAAAAAAAATCACGCACAAAAGCATATGATAGATGTTAATGGAAACCCCTTTCCAGAGTACGACATTATGCCAAACCAAAAAGTTTAGTCTACCGTGGTGTTCTTACTTTCTTTTCTATAATTAGGCTTCCATTCAAAATCAATGACATGTTCATGCAGACCCAACCGAAATAGTTAATATGAATTGTTTTTTCTGTAAAGCACCATAAGAAAGAGTTCGTTATCCCAAGGTTAATGATAGATGTAAAGCTAAACCATGATAAAATATAAAATAGAAAGAACCCACAAATCAATGCCATTAGCTAGCAAACCATTGATTTCTACTAAGAAAACCATTTTTTACACAAACCAAAGCATCAAGTGTCCAGTAGCATCAGTATTTTACTCGACTTTAATGATCATGACTGATAGTCTTATTGTGCGAGTGATTTTTATACAAGAGGCAAAAGTCATTAATTATGCCAAGTTTCACAAACATTCGAACAAAAATGGAACATCATTACTATTTAATAGTATTGTTTCAAACGTGCTCCATATCATTTGTCCCATGTCATGTATAGCAACAATTCTGACGACAAGAGAGAATGTTAAACAAGGTAAAAAGGGTCTACCTCCTGAGTCCTCAGAAAATCAACCTTAAACCACACCGACAAGAGAGAATGTAGTTGCAATGCACTATAAATGGATACTTTACTATAACCTAATTATGAAACATTACATCATACTTGAAGTCTCTCCATTTCATTTTGTCCTCAACCATCCACCATCTCATGCTTGGCAGGTGCTACCCAAACAAGACTGTCAACATACTCCACAATTTTTTCTACACCATATTCTTCGGCACAATGATCCTCCAAGATACACCGCTTGTTTGCAGATGAATCATACAAGACAAGATAACCATTATCTTCAATAAGAAACTCATTGTGCAATGTGAATCCATACGGCCATGTATCATCGAAAAAGGGTGATAAGACATGGCGTTTGACCCATGATTCAGCCACCCCATACTCATCCATCACCCACACCTCATATGCAACATCCTCAATATATGACATCACACAGAGCTTCTCAGACAAAACTCCTAAAACATTCACACGGTTTTGACGTATAGAATTTGGAAAAAGTATCTCACGGAATGTCTCTGAACCCAAATCAAATGCGATTATCGTTTTTGGATCTTGCTCCCCATTAGCATAACCAAGCCAATGAAGATGGCCATCATGGCCATCAACACAAACAGAATCGCCATCAATAATGTTTGTGATGTGCGGTGGAAACCTTTCAGTGATCAACTCCCATGAACCTTTTCTCGTGCAATAAATCTCAATTTGCAGCCACCATCTAACGGCATATGTTCGTGGTCCAGTAAGGCCTGTGAGCTTGACCACTTTGTAATCATCAGTTTTGGGATCAAACCCAAACCGGAAATGGATTTCGATTGAATCACAATCATGGGAGGGCATAGAATATGGCGGGAGAGTTAACACGGCGGAGAGAGAAGGGTTCCAAATGTGAATCACAGAATCACCATAAGTAGAGCATATTAAGCCGTTAATAGAACCAATAACACTAATACTAGTATATTCAGGTTCGGGGTTAACCGGGAGTTTGATGAAATTAGTGAGCTCGAGATGGGGAAATCTACAAATTGTTTAGGATTGGAAGATCCGTGAAAGACCAAGAGAATTTGATTGTTGTTGTGAGAAGAACGATGAAGGTGGGATTTCACAAAGGAGGACTGAGATAAGAGAGAATTCCAAGATTTGGAGACAGACCTCATTTGAGCAAGCTGTTTGGCCGATAATCGGATGAATATGTTTAATAAAACCTCATCTGGGAGCATCTCCATAGTCATTTGGTGTTGTGGTGAAGCCATGGATGTTATTGGAAGCTTAGCAGGCGAAGCAATATGCTCTTCAACAACCTGAAAACAATAATATAATATAATATAATAATAATAATGTACTTAATGATCTAATAATGGATGGATGGTTGGTAAATAACAAAGCCACCAAATTGCATATGCTCGAAACTGTTGTGAATAAAGGCACAAAAAATACGAGAATGAAAATATTACTCACTCCATGTTTATGTTTTTTCAGTGAGCTACTGGTTGTTGATGCTTCAAACCTTATAATAGGAGATGATGACTCTTCCATGGTTCTGGAATGCAACAACGCTATCAAGCGCTGGGTTTCAGAACTGTAGCAGCAGTATATGTATAACAACACATCAGTAGTGGCACAACACCAAACACACTTACTGAATATATATACTTTCAAAACCAACATCAATTTACTTTTATGTTTATATTATTTAAAAGATATGAATATAGATGTTACATATGAAATTAACCACAACATAATACTAAAAAAGTGCCATTTCTGTCTATTTTGACCAATTCTCTGCTCTCTTTTTTAAAAAAACAAATTGGTGAGGAACATGAGCATATTTACTCTGTTTGATTGATGCACATGCACTCACTGTGTTATACCTCAAAAAGCAAGTTTTTGTCATGTAAAACATATTGCAGCTTATTGACAAAAGAGCACACTCCTCAAGTTCAAAGATGCATTATGAAGTTAGCATAAAAATGTCACCATCTACATCGTATATAATAGCATTGTAAAAAATTATACTGAAAATATCCCAATGGTGGCAGATATGCTAGCAGAATTCCCACCTAGTATAACATATTGCAGATTCATAACCTAGTATAAAGACAATGGTTCATGCAAAGATTTAATGGTTTGTGTAGTCTAATACTCTAATGTGATTGTTTGTCAACATTGACAGTTATGATTATGTTTCAAATAATTTATTTCTTTGGGAATTAGTTGCAAGTTGCAACTTTTTAGTTTTTCAGCTATTATCTCATAAATACCTCTATTTCTCATCAGTATGCTATTTCTAGAGGTCCAGCCCCTGCTATAAGGCTCTTGGACTATCAAAACTAACAATCTAAAGCAAATGTAGCACAGCTAAAAAGAGTAGAAAATCAGATTAGCAAAAACCTTTCTAAAGATTATAAGACCTACGTACAATATAAGAAGAGATAAGCATATTTTAACAACCAAATTAACCCCTAAGCAATTCAAAAGTGCAGAACTCGGAAATTATCAAGAATACATTATTACTATTGCTTTTTGCATACAGCCAAAAAAACTAATCATTTGAAAAAAGAAGGCAGCAATAAAGTAAAAATAAAATAAAAAACATGATACAAAGCCACACCAATACAGCCAAATAGGTCCTAACTAAGCTCACAGGGGCAATAATTAGTTAAAAGCTGATCTAACTGAGAACAAAAATGTTGAACCTGGCCGGAAATGTCTCTTTCGAAACATTTCTCCCACTGCGCCGCTTTCGTGGGGAGCCCTTCCATCGTCCGCCGTCGCCATAGATGAAGCTGAAGTTGTCTCGCGTAGGTAGAAATTAAGAAAGAGAAATGGAGACACGTCACAGGAATGAGCGAAAAAAGTAGGGCTTTTATTTGTGTTTAATATATGATAAAACTCGATGTGGGGTGGGCGTGTGCCATTGATTTTAGAAACTTTTAACTTTAAAATAAAGAAGTAAAGATTTCGGATAATAGAAAATTTTATTTGAAAATGATTTTTTACATAAAGAAAAATAAAAGGTTTTAAAAAATGTCAAAAAAGTGACTTTTGTGATTTTACATATAAAAGTTACATCAAAAGTCATTTTGCTAATCCAAACACGTTTTAAATAGCTTCTTTTGCAAAAAATCCATCTAAAAAAAGATTTTTGATAAAAGCACTTCCAAACACCCTCTTAAACTCGTTCGACTAGAAGTCCAGTGTAACATCCAAAAACATGGTCCCAAAATTTTCATTTTTAAAATAGATAAAATAATATTTCCAATATCATTCATACAACTCAATCCCAAAACAAAGTATTAAATATCATTAAAATCATAGTAAAACATAGTATGCGGAATCCCAATGGTGTGTGCAATGCAGTCACCCCGAGCTCTTCCCTTTGCCACAGGAAGTACCTGAAACATAAACTGAAAATCATAAGCACGAAGCTTAGTGAGTTCCCCAATATACCACATATCACGCATACACAAATCACATATTGGGCCCCTGACCTTCATCTGACCTCGCCATGTCTCGAGTCTCACTTATCCTCGGGCCTCGCCCGACATCGAGCCCCGCTCGGATTACAAATCTATTATTTTCAAGCCTCGCCTGTCACTGAGCCTCGCCCACCGTACACATACAAAACATCACATAATCATGTTAACACATAAAATAATCATAAACACTAGCATATGTTCCAATCATCGGACCTCACCCGTTACACACATTACCATATAACCATATAGTTATATAGACGTATAACCATACTAGCACATGCAATAATTACAAAGACTATAGCACGCCATACAGTTATTGGGCCCCGCCCAGCATCAGACCTCACCTGGTAAGCATAAAATCAGATACTAATAACTAACATACAATCTAATCATCAGGCCCCGCCTGGTATCGGGCCTCGACCGGTAAGCATATCATCATACAACACATGCAAGAGTCACGCAGACCCCTATCATCCTAACATATAAATCATGGGCCGACATTGAGGCCTTCGACCCGCTAAACCCAGTGAGGAGACTCACTCGCACTGCTGAAGTCCTTCGGATAAAACTCTGGCTGCTGGCTGACAGATCCCCGAACTGTCAACAACAAAACAACACCCAATTAATAATTAGGTTCCAAAGCATAACCATATATCCATACTTGGGGTGAAAAGAGCATTTACCCCCAACCTAGCTTGATCCAAGCCCAAGGCCCAAACTCACACTCTTAAGGCTCAAAAGCCAAAGAATCAACCAAGGCCCAATATATGGCCTAATTTTCCAGATTTGGCCCAAACCCCTTACATGGGCCTTACTCTAAAGCCCATCCAAATTTTCTTAGTCCATACACTTGTTCTCATATGGCCCATCAAGATTCCAAACATCTAAACCCAAAAGAAAAGCCCAACTTGAAGCCCAAACACAATTAGGGTTTTCACATAAAATGACGATTAGGGTTAATTAAGAAAACTTAACTCATTAAGGACTTAATCCATTGTGTCCATCACTATACTAGGTCAACCATACAATGTGGTCAGTAATAATTTATAATTCCAATCCAACGGTCCAAAACGCGAGTCCCCACAAGTCCAAACTAAAGTCTCCAAAATTAGGGTTTCCTAAACCCTAATTAGGTCAAGGTTAAGTTTTTAGAGTAATTTGGGTTGCACTAGGTTGGGCACCACCCACTGCCACCTCGGGCAGTGGTGGTCCACGGCTACAGCCAAGGGCGGAGGCACCATGGGGGATGTCGGGTGTTCTGCCCCCCCCCCCCCCCCCAATTTCTTTTAAGTTGCAGCTACATTATTGATAAGAAAAGCCCAATAAGCCCACATCGGTCAATTAACTTTATTTTAACCCTTACCAATCTTTTAAAAAACAATTATTATTATTATTATTATTATTATTATTATTATTATTATTATTATTATTATTATTATTATTATTATATATAGGGTTAGGTTATTTTGTTTTTACTAACTATTGTGTGCCAGAATGCACAGATCTTGACCATCGGATGGAATGTAATCAAAGATCATGATTTGAAGGTCTATGATAGTAGAATAAGATAGCATGTACCATATAATCACACAAACTTCAGCATAAGGGCATTTTAGTCAATTAAACTATATTAAAAAATGAAATTTTCGGATTTTTAGGGATAGTTAATTCCTTTCTTTTTTTAAAATATGAATATTTTAAATTAATTCAAATTTAAAAATCCGATTTTATTCTGTCAGAATGATAGAATGCCAACCATAAACTAGTAAATATATTTTTCGATTTTATTCTGTCAGAATGACATAATGCCAACCATAAACTAGTAAATACATTCTGAAAGAATACACAAAATCAATTCTTGAACTAATAATATAACAAATAATTACATTGTATGATTGTGATTCATTAAATAATAACAACATTCTGAAAGAAATGATTTTTAAGCAACACTTTATACATTGTAGCATAACACATTCTGGTATAATACACTCTCATTCTATATGTTTTCTTCCTTCTCCACATCAATGTTAGCCTCTTCAAAACATAAATCCACAAAGAAAACATAATCAAGTTTCAAAAATTAAACAATTCAATGCGTTCTAATAGAATAAAAACTATAAATTCTGACAGAATGTATTAAAGACTATAAAGTTTGACAGAATATAGTAGAAAAATAAAAACTATAAATTCTGACATAATGTAGTAAAGACTATAAAGTCAACCATAAAGTATCACAAATTCATTACCAGTTAAACAAATATATTTGTTGTGAGATTGAAATTTTGTGTATGTTTGACCTCTAAGCCACTTCAAAATATGCTAGCATTCTATGAGATTGACATTTTGTGCGATTGGCATTCTGTTAGAATTGTATTGCATGAGAATGATTTTATACAAGGAGCTGCAAAAAGGAGATAAACATGAGCATGATTTTATACAACATACATTAGAATAAGTAGAATAATTTGAAGTGAACATTTTATCAAACCAACATATTAGATTTCATTTGAACAAAATTGGAATTCGTGATTCCATTCTGGCAGAATTACCCTAATCATATTAAATACTAAGACAATTTTGCTACTGCTACTAATTGAAGATTATTCCTTTGGTGCTTGATATTCATGAGGAAGATAATAAATAAATTTTTCACCAATGTCTTTTTCAAATATCAAATTCTACAAGATAGAATACAAACATGATAAAGTAATTGTTTATAGGTTATCTGAAACTATTCTAAAATTCTATGTGCCTGAAGTCGGATGACTTCACCATCTGATTTTTTGATGTAGTTGTAAAATTCAGGTTGAGCAAGTGAATCATTGACTGAAAACTTCACCATCTTTATATGATGGATCTCAAAAAATCAAGAATATAGTATCAAATGGGTAGATAAAATTAGGAAAAATCAAACACTTACATATAGTGTTAGAACAACTTCCATGAAAAAGCCCCTGAATGCAGCTCCAATGGGTTCACCGATGGTTGAACAAATCGCAAGGAAGGGAGATCTAATCTCTGGCAGGCTTCCCTTGGTTCACTATCTCCGTCTCCGTCAGCCACCAATCGTGGAAAGGAATGGAACAGAGGCAGCAGTGTTGTCGTTAAGTGGCAGCGACGGCTGCTCCTTCTATCCGACAACAATCACGCAGGGAGGGAAAGACTTCGATCCTCAGTTGATCGGAGAAGAAAGAAACACACAAACATTCAGAAAATGGCCGATGACTCTTAATCAATCGCAAGGAAGGGCTGCAATCGGCGGTGGGAAGTTGCTGAATTTCTTCTCTGTAGTGGTGATGTTCCAGGCAGGAAACGAAGGTGAAGGATTAGGTCAAATATATTTACTTCATTTCCATAATTGTAAGATTTCAATTAAATAATTTCCTTAATTAAAAGTACAAAAGGTCCAAAATACCCTTTATTGATTTATTTAATTAATTATTATTTCTTGAATTCTCATTGGTGCATTTAGGCACACAATATTTATTGAAAACATTTGAACCTAACTCTATCTATCTATCTATATATATATATATATATATATATATATATATATATATATATATAGAGAGAGAGAGAGAGAGAGAGAGAGAATGAGTAGAGATTGAGAATTATGAGGCCCATCCCCATGTCTATTTTACAACCACCGCCTCACCATATATATATTTTATTTAATTAATCAATACCCATAGAAAAATACCTCCAATTGTTTACAAAAAAAGGTTTGTTGATCGACGCTTCATTCCTTCATCAAGGGTTCAACTTTAAAGGGGTTAAATTTGTTTTTCGGCAGCACTGTTACGTCAAGCGACTTCAAAGGGGTTAAATTTGTTTTTCGGCAACACTGTTACGTCAAGCGATTTAAGGTCAATTTTATTTTTTATTGCATATTTTATTTACTGTTATTTGTAATTAATAATTTAATTATAGTTTTATAATTTGGTTTATTATAATTATAAATTTATAGGATAAATTACAAACAAGAAAAGAACCATCGATTCTTTTTTCAAATGAACAGAGAATATGTGTGACCCACAATTGCATCCGGTTAGTGATAATATTGAAGAAAATGTTCATAATACACACCCATAACCTGATAGGAATTAACATTGAAGAGTCCAATAATATTGAACATGAAAAAAATAATATGTCAGATTCTTTGATTCGTGATCCAGGAGAACGACCTTCAATCTTAAGCTATCCAAGTAACCAGCGTGATGAGATTAGAAGATTATATATTAAACTTGGACCATACCAACTTCAAAAAGCAAAGTATCCATTCAGTCCTAGTGGTCCAAGAGGATCTATGCATAGTTTTCAACAAGCTTGGTTCAAAAAAAATTGGTGGTTGGAATATTCTGAGAAAAAAGACGCTGCATTTTTCTTCCTTTGCTTCCTTTTCAATAAAAAACCTATTGGCAAATTCGGGTCAGATACATTTACCATATCAGGGTTTAATAAATGGAAAAAGGTAAATTATGGTAAAGATTGTGCTTTCATTGTACATGAAGGTAAGACTCCAGCCTCAGCACATAATTTTTCTGTTAGGTGCTATGAAGATCTAAAAAACCAGTTATGTCACATAGAGAATGTGATAGAGAAGCAGACGACTCAACAAGTTATGGACAACAGACTATGCCTTAAAGTTTTTATTGAATCCATTATATGGCTCACGTTTCAAGGATGTGCTTTAAGAGGTCATGATGAACGACCTAACTCAAGAAATCAAGGGAATTTTCTTGAATTAATAAAGTTCCTTGCTTCTTATAACAAGACTGTTGTTGATGTTGTGTTAGAAAATGCTCATCAAAATGCAAAGTATACATCACCAAATATCCAAAAAGAAATATTACATGTTTTAGCTACAAATGTACCAAAAGCAATTCGTGATGAAATCGGGATGTCAAAATTTTGTTTAATAGTTGACGAGTAATCTAAGAAAGAGCAAATGGCTATTTTTGTGAGATTTGTTGACCAAGGTGGGCCCCCCTTAATCTTAAATCCTGGATCCGCCCCTGGCTACAGCCACCCGCACACGGCAGCGGCTCGAGGGATAACTCCAATAACCAAACACACACATAAGTTGTACATCCATAACACACACCAAATCACACACACAACCACCTCCTCACGGTGGCCGGTGGCGGAAAAAGAAAGAGGCTTAGCGGAAGCCACCATGGTGGTTCGCCTCACCTCCGGCCAACATAACACCCCCCATACACACACACACACACTTCACGGGCTCCAGCAGCAACACATGCATATACACGACACGAGACCATAACCCTCAATCGCCAACTAGGCGACTGATAACGCTGGAATCAACAGAAACAGTGACCAAGGCCGACAGCGATAGCAACGACGTACGCAACGTCATGCTCACAAAAAAGAAGAGGAGAGGTGGGTTGTGATTATCCTTACCGAGAGTTTCCAATCGCTCACGACCCATACATCGACGTCCACAACTCATTCTTCGATCATCAGTAGTTCTCCTGGCTGCTCACGACATCACCGGCAGCGGGGTTGTAGTGGTGGCGTTCAACGGCAAGGTAGCTGGTGGCGGCTGAGAAGGATTCAAAATGGTGGCGACTGGAGAGAGAGAGAGAGAGAGAAAGAAAGAGCTAGAGTTAGGGTTTGTATCATTAAAACGAGAGGGAAGGAGTGTCGGTTTAATCTCGTGCCTTCTTACAAACTTAAATCCCTTCTTTCCAAGTTTGGTCCCTCTCTACAAGATATTTTTCAGATTAACTCCCAAACTTACCAAACACCCCCTGCCTTCTAAAATCTTTACAAAACCACTCTGAAAATTACACTTAACCCCCAATATTAAAAAATTGTGACATTTTAACTCCCGAAACCAACGCCCTGCTAAAATTTTAAGGATGTAGGGTTACAATAAAATAATATGATTTATATATCGGGGTTTAGGGTTTATTATTTATTTTCTTATTTCATTTAATTTTAAATGGAATGTTAGAATTATCCCCCACTTAAATTAGATTTTTTTTCCTGGAAATCATTCCTTACCAATTCTAGCAAGCCAACAACTTGGGAAACAACCTCGAGCATACCACGACCTTCCCCAAAGCAACCGAAACCAACCCTCGCAAGGCTCTCCAACCCGCAGATGAACGAATCCCTTCACCATCCGACAGTAATCCATTGCGAAATAACCACAACTTCTCAACCTGAAATATGAAGTCTCGAGAGGGTCTAACTCCATGACATACCGCCCATACTGCACCAATGTTGAATCTGTCCCATTAGTTTCCCAATTGACTACTCAACTTCTTGTTTTTGAAATTCCCATTAGAAACATAATCACTGACCAATTATCTTTGCAGAACATGTATACTTGACCAAGGCTCATATAATCCTTCAAGTAGGAGACTCGTCCTTGCAACAGTTAAACTCATACGAGAGCTGCACAACAGGATCAAGTCATTTACTCTAAGATTATCCAAACCCATCTGCAATTGACCTATCCTCGGAATAACAAGCTACTCCACACTCGAGTTCCAAATTAATAATACCGCCTTGACTTATCTTGATGCCCTTTACCAATAGAACCATTCCAAGTCACAATCACAAGAGCTTAATCTATCATCAAAATTGAATCCATTCATCACCCTTGAACCCTTTGATCGATGCCCTCGACACACAGATACCCTGATCCTCAACCCACGAAACAAAAATTATGCACAAAACATTCACGATACCCGATTCGATATCTTACCCCAAAAACCAACCCGCTACTCATCTCATAACCCGACATCCACAGATCTACACTTGAATTTCACCTAACACCTTTTGATAATGACAACCCTTTCTAGATCGAGATGTAAAGGTTTCCAAACCAACGCTGGGACTACTAGGCTCGAACCTGGTCCAACCACCAAGTTCCCAAGAGTCCAAATAACAAAGCTACCCAGCCTATAAACCTCTCTACGTCAGACACTGACAACTACCTAATCATGCGACTCAAGATCCAAATCCTTGACTCAACGGTATCAACCAGGTTTCCCCTGTATTGCCAAAATCACACAGGCCTCGACCACGGGTCCCACTCATCTATACCACAAAGCTGCCTCACCCACGGGTCCTACCCGCCTAGAGCTATATAGGCCCGACTCCGCTACGGACCCCTATGAGTTGGATCTATATGCCGAAGATGATGGGTTTTGAGCCCTACATCAATCCTATGGTGTACATGCAAACCCTAAAGCTTTGGATCTAGTTTGTCTAATATACATGTGATAATCATTCAAAGCTCATAAACCCTAATTCTAGCATACAATAATCGAAATTGACAAATGAATAGAGTTTAGATCTTACGTTGATTGTTATGTTGCAATAACAATCTAAATTCTTCTTTTAATTGACATCTGAAAGCCTAGTTCCTCAAATGTTGCACCTCTAATGGAGTCACAAACACCATGAGCAACAAGATAAATTAGGAGAAGGAGGAGAAGGCACAAAAATGTCCAAGAACCCTTAAAGATCACTTAGCCACGTTTTTAGGAGCCTTAGGGGTCATTATATACTTGTGTGGGCTGCTAGGGTTTCAGGTGAAACCTTGATTCTTTGCTTAGGCCTTAAGCAACCCATGGAGTTCCCTAGAAAGCCCTTGGATGGAAATCATATGGGCTTCCCATATATTTCGTCCAATGCCCTTTCCATTAGGAATCCATAGCCCAATTCAAACTATCATATAATTGCAATATCAGTCCCCTTTATTTAATTAATCTCTTTTAGCCACAAAATTAATTCTTATTAATTCTTGACTAATATTATTAAAACTAATTCTACTTACTGGATTACCTTTTAAATAACTTTGTGTAAGATAAATCCAACACAAAGGATCGATTAAATTAGAATTTAATGTTAATTTTTAGAACCGTTCCCCGGCAATGGCGCCAAAAACTTGATGTGTGCAAACTCACTTAGTTTTAAACCTACTTTTAATTATAAAATAACACACAAAGGCAGTGAACCTATCAATTGTGGTATAGTTGAATAAGTAGGGTATCGAACACAGGGAACGGCAAATTAAAACTAAAAACTAATTCTATCTAGATTAATTAATAAGTAGGGGGTTTTCTCTAGTTTTACAAGACTAGAAACTTGCTAACTATTACTAATTTAAAAACTAGAAAACAAAGAACTAACTAGATTCAATAATGGGAAGGAACTTCTGTTTAGTTCAACTCAATTGATCCTATGGTTGATTTCAAGGTAATGGAGCAATGGATTAATTCTTTTGTTGGTTACCGATTCAAGTGATTAGATTCGCATTCACTACACTAATCCTTAGCAAATAAACTAACTTAAACAGTGGCCAGTTGTCTAATTTAATTAGATTTACTAGATTAATTATTCAGGTTAATTTAGACTTGCAATAGTTAACTAATTTAATCTTTTAATTAACTTCTTGTTGATGGTCATCACACAAGCTTGCACATGAATTTACTCAATTTTCTTATTAACTTTAGTTTCATGTTCATTAATCCTAGACCTATGACAAAGTGATCACTTAGCATATGAGATTGATAATCAATAGATGTTCATGCTAATCAATTATCTTCCTATTAACAGAAAATTAATTATTATTCACACACAAGGTTCTTTAGCAAGCTAAAATAACAAAAATCACCAACTTAGAATTAATCCTACCAATCAATCAAACCATATTATCAATTTTGTATCCCCAAACAGAAGTCTAAAGGTTTTAGCTCATAATTGAAGTAAATAACAGTAAACAAACAGAGTCTAATTGTTTAACCATAATGATAAAACAAAAGATTAAGTGAAATGATGAAATTTGCCTCAATTCTCCTTCGGGATTGAGTTCTAGCTTATGACTTCGTCTTCTAGGGTTTTTCTGACTTCTTGATCGCAGCTAAACTCTTCTGAATCGTTCTAGAATTCTCTTCCATCGTTCTGTGGAGTTATCTTTATATATACGAATCGACTCGTCGAGTCAAGTGGCGACTCGTCGAGTCCATCTCTCAGTCCCCGTATTGTGATAAGTCTCTGGGATCCCGAGTCTTTATCTTCTCGAATCTTCGCTTGGACTCGCCGAGTAGTTGACCCTACTCGCCGAGTAGGTGCTATTTTTAGTGTTTTTCTTCTTTGTTCCATTCTCGAGCTCTCAACCGCTTCTCCTGCTTCCTTCTGCTTCCGAGCTTCATTTTTGGACTGAAAATATAATTCAAACACTTTTAAGTACCTTTTGTCCATAAAATGCAATAACTTAGCTAATAAATGAATAAAAATCTATACTTAATATGAACTAATTATACACATATCAAAATGACCATATTATCAATTTTGTATCCCCAAACAGAAGTCTAAAGGTTTTAGCTCATAATTGAAGTAAATAACAACAAACAAACAGAGTCTAATTGTTTAACCATAATGACAAAACAAATGATTAAGTGGAATGATGAAATTTGCCTCAGTTCTTCTTCGGGATTGAATTCTAGCTTATGACTTCGTCTTCTAGGGTTTTTCTGACTTCTTGATCGCAGCTAAACTTTTCTGAATCGTTCCAGAATTCTCTTCCATCGTTCTGTGGAGTTATCTTTATATATACGAATCGACTCGTCGAGTCAGGTGGCGACTCGTCGAGTCCATCTCTCAGTCCCCGTATTGTGATAAGTCTCTGGGATCCCGAGTCTTTATCTTCTCGAATCTTCGCTTGGACTCACCGAGTAGTCGACCCTACTCGCCGAGTAGGTGTTATTTTTAATGTTTTTCTTCTTTGTTCCATTCTCGAGCTCTTAACCGCTTCTCCTGCTTCCTTTTGCTTCCGAGCTTCATTTTTGGACTGAAAATATAATTCAAACACTTTTAAGTACCTTTTGTCCATAAAATGCAATAATTTAGCTAATAAATGAATAAAAATCTATACTTAATATGAACTAATTATACACATATCAAGCATTCAATCATGTTAATCTTTAGGTTTAATTCAGTGGTGTTGAAAAATAGTGTCAAATGTTATGTAGCTGAACTAAAATCATTTGAACTTAGAGGTGGTAGAATTCTGCAAATAATAAGTCTTAACCACCAAATTTTTTTTATTTATAAGGATGACCAAAACTGTCAATATCACAAAGATTTCTGACCAAACTCTTAACCATTAAAAGTTTTCCACTTTTTATATAATTTTAATATATAAAGGATCATGCCAATATTATAAATTAATGTAGCTAAAATTTAAAACATCAAAATATAACTTTCCATTTTTTCATTCCAAAATTTAGATGTATATATAATTAACAATTATACATTTCGTTAAAAAGAGTATATAAATTTCCAAAAAATACTTATTTACAAATTTATTATTAATTTTTATTATATTTATTAATTCAAAACCATATACTACACAAATTATAGCCTAGTTTTAAATAAACAAGACAAAAATGCAAAAATAATCCCTTAGTTTTGCGTTTTTTTCAAGGTTTTGGTCCTCACAAAATTGGATAAATGGTCATTTTGAACATGTTTCTTTGTGAATTTGGTTATCACTAAGTTTGGAATGTCTATTTTTACCATTTTAAATATAATTTTGACATTTATTTTATCATTTTGAGTAATTTTTTGGCGGAATTGAGAGTTGTCGAAGGTAAAAGTCGTTGGAGAAGGAAAGGCAAGCTTATGTTTGATAGGTGGAAGATGGTCTCCGATGCGAAGTGAGAGATAACTAAATTGTTAATTGTGTCATAAGAAATGGACTACAATATTAGTTGTTTTACCATTTTTTAATAATAGAAATTATAAAACAATTAAGACAAAATTGCAAGAATAGTCTCCGTGGTTAGGTCGAAATTGTCACTTTGGGCCAAATAGGTTTGGACTAGCACTCATGGTTAAAAAGTTTTCATTATCTTGCCACTTTGGTCCAATTTATTTTAAACTTTTTTGTAATGACGATTTTGCCCTTGGTTTTGCTCTTTTAGTTTTATTTATTTATATAGTTTAATATTTAAAAGAAAAACAAAAAATACCACTATCTCTCTCTCTCTCTCTCTCTCTCTCCTACATGTATTGCTCACCTCTTTTTGCTAGAATCCTCCAAAACCACCGGTCATCGCCGCCACACCCATGACCACCGATCAACTCCACCACCACCATTGATCAACGCGACAACAACACTTGTGAATACCTCCACTAACACCCTAGCATCATATGAAAGGCGAATCGACCTACAGATCTAGACTGAGAAGGCTACAACCACCACTACCAGTCAAAATGTATCAAAAGTGTTTTCTGATTTGAAAACAAAAAAAGGATGGCGGCGACGATACAACGGATGAACTACGACGAACAAATATCTCCAGCGATGACAGGCGATTATACGATCGTTGGAGCTTCTCCAAACAAAGCTAGGGTTTTTAACGAAAGGGGTCAGACGGAGCTAGGGTTTGAAAACCCTAAAATGGTGAAGGTGAGAGCAAGTCAACGACGACGTAGTAGTTGTCGGCAGTGGCTTCCGACACTCGAGGTGGAGATCTGGTAAGATAGGGTGTTTAACGAATCTTCACCTTCATACAACCACAAATCCGACAATGTTGCAGATCTGGTAGGACGACGCTGATCTACACCTGTTACGACGAGCACGACAATGTTGAAAACCCTTGGGGGTTTTGATGCCTTTCTAATAATCGTCTTTGAAGCCGCTGCAAACCCTAGCAACTCGACAAAGACGATGGTTGAGCCACTGCAAACTCAAAAGTTAGGGTTTATTGGCGGCTTGGGTTTTCATTTCTTGGTGGCTAAGTCGATTTGTTAGAGTTGGGATGGTCAATTTGTTGGAGTTGAGAACAACGAAGCAGTAGGTGAAGGGATGGGTGTTTGGTGGTGCTACACGACCGGAGGGAGGCGGGGAGGGACTGCGAAGGTGGTGGTTGGCAACCTCCTTTCTTCGTCGGAGGAAGAGAGTGAGAAATGACTGGGTCAACTATTTTTTTGTTAAAAGAGAGAGAGAGAGAGGTATTTTCTTTTTTCTTTTTCTTTTAAATATTAAACTATATAAATAAATAAATAAATAAAAATTGAAAAAGTAAAACCAGGGCAAAATCATCATTATAAAAAAGTTTAGAGTAAATTAGACCAAAGTAGCAAGAAAATAAAAACCTTTGGACCATGAAATGCTAGTTCATACCTGTTTGGCCCAAAGTGACAATTTTGACATAACCAAAGGGACCATATGGTTTGGAGTAATTTGCGCGCTTGGTCTCTAACTTATTTTTTTAACTTGAAAAGTCCCTATTGTTTGTTTTTGTTACGCGCTTGGTCCCTACTGTTTGTTTTTGCTACGCGATTGGTCCCCATCTTATCTAAAAAGTCTATTATTTAAATAGGAAAAAATTGTGGGATAGATAAGGTAAGGTGAGGGGGGGTTGGAATTGGGGTGTGTTTATTTAAATATTTTTATAAAATCAAGGGCAAAATAGTTTTTTTAGGTAAGACAGGGACCAAGCATGTAACAAAAACAAACAGTAGGGACCTTCCGAGTTAAAAAAATAAGTTATGGATCAAATGCATAAATTACCCTAAACCATAGGGACCATTCGTGTAATTTATTCTAAAAATAACGAGAAAAAAATTAAAAAGATAAAATAAACTTTTCAATTTGATGGTCTCCAAATTAAAAAAAAAAAAGAAAAAAAAAAAGCTAAAAAAACCATTTATCCGGTTCTGGACCAAAAAAAAATTACAATGAATTTGACGAAATTGAAGAAATTGAACATAGAAATTGGAAAAGAGTACAATGAAATCCCGAATAAAATCAGAGGATGGAACATATCAGTGGTGAAATCAAAGAATCGAAAACGCTGTAGACGTTGACGTAATCACCGATTCGAAGTTCAAACAAAGACATGTAGAAAAGCTGAAAAAGGTTAGAGGCGTTGATAAGAACGGAGAAGTAGGTAAAACAGAAACAAATGTGGAGCGCTGAATGGGAGGAGACGTCCTGACAAAACTCAATCGCAAAACGACTAGCATCAGGGCCACTCGGAGTAAAATATTGGAAAGTTGTTGAGTTTGATGAGAGATGGCTTTGTCGTGGGGAGGTTTCTCACTTATGTACTCGACAATCTATTAACAGTATCATGTGGATCTCGGGACAGTTGGCAACAATCCATTGCATTATAGACATTTTTCAATGAAGAAATTAATATAATCGTGGGAAGCTTTCACACGTTTGTAGTCATCTTGATCATCATTATCTCGTGCTCTTTGCTGCCCTATCCCTTTCATCGCCAAACGCACACGTCAGTATGAATCACCTACGATGTTTACTGTCTTTTCTTATGTATATCTGCTGCGTTGATCCTAATGCGATCCCTAAGCAGAATATCCTTCTGCAGCGACTGTCTCATCCTTTTAAGGAAAAAAGAAGCAGGTTGGTTTGGCTACCTATTTTTCTGTTAGTAATCCAATCAAACAGATTAATAATTCTATTGATATTTGGTTTCGTGATTAGCAGAGATTGTCGGATTGAAATACAGATAGTTAGTACTTGGAAAGAAGGGGGAAGTTATCATGCATGGCAATGGAGTTATCGGGATCCTTTCAGAGTCTACAAACAAGTGGGAAAGAAGGGTTCCTTTAACGCCATCACACTGTGCTAGACTTCTGCACAGTGGGAAGGGTAAAGTGGAAGTGACACGCATTATTGTACAGCCATCAACAAAGCGGATACATCATGATGCTCTGTATGAGGATGTTGGCTGTGAGATTTCTGAGGATTTATCCGACTGTGGTCTCATATTGGGTATCAAGCAACCAAAGGTGCTATAATCTGACATAATTGTATTCTTACACAACAAAATTCACATTACAGAATAACGTTTTTCCTTTGCTGCAGTTGGAGATGATTCTCCCTGACAGAGCATATGCATTTTTCTCCCATACTCACAAAGCACAAAAAGAGAATATGCCTTTGCTAGATAAAGTATGATGTTCTTTCTCCATCAAAATAACACCATGTTATACTGATGGTTCTGGTGTTATTAACAACATTCTTTTTGATGTGTAGATCTTGGATGAGAGGGCATCTTTGTTTGATTATGAGCTCATAGTTGGAGATAAAGGGAAGAGATTACTTGCATTTGGCAAGTTTGCTGGTAGAGCTGGACTTATTGACTTTTTAAGTGGATTGGGAAGAAGTAAGCAACATGAACTGAATCTTTTTCCTTTTCTAGCATTTACCCATAAATGAGTCCAATGATATATTTATTGATTCACTCTTTTTCAGGGTATCTAAGTCTTGGATATTCAACACCATTCCTGTCACTAGGTTCATCTTATATGTATCCATCATTGGCTGCTGCAAAAGCTGCAGTTGTTTCTGTGGGTGAAGAGATAGCTACTACCGGATTGCCTTCAAGCATTTCTCCTTTAGTTTTTATTTTCACTGGTTCTGGAAATGGTATTACTAATTGCTCTTTTGATGTATTACTTTGTCTCTTTGTACACAATGTTAACTTAGTTCTAGGCTCTAGCTTCTTTCCTGTAATAGAATCTTATCAAGGACTTTAGATGGTAATTTATTTTTTGATTCACGTTTTAGTTTCTCTTGGAGCTCAAGAAATATTCAAGCTTCTTCCTCATACATTTGTGGATTCAAGTAAACTTCCAAGACTATTTGACAAGGTAATGTTGGCCTTATTTATCATCTCTCTTTTCTTATATGTATCTGTGTGACATGGAGAATGTTGAAGAAACTCAACCTACTATGTCCAATTGTTACATCTGTTGCTAATTTTTCTCTTCAAAATGTAAATGTACATTGCTTTTAGGAATGATGAGATAAATTTGACTCATTGTGTTGGTATTTATTCATGTTGCTTAGGGCGTGGATCTTTGTCAACCTAAACGGGCTTTCCAAGTGTATGGCTGTATTGTGACTAGTGAAGACATGGTTGAACACAATGATCCCAATGAAGTTTTTGATAAAGTACGTAACATTGGTTTTATGCATTAATTTTTAAGTTCCTTCTTCTTTGCCTCACATTGGTATCAATTATCATTATATTACTTTATGCAATGTATGTTGACTACCAGAATTTCCATTCCAGGTTGATTACTATGCACATCCTGAGCGCTACAGACCAGTTTTTCATGAGAAGGTTGCTCCATATGCATCTGTTATAGGTATGCAGCCATTTTTTCAGTTATTTTGTTTTTGTTACTAAACTAAGGCTACATTTCCTTGGTGCATAGAGGCATTTCTCCATTTACATGAAAATTAGTCTTAACACTTGCATAGACATTCTCTTTAATTTGGAGGCAATTAGTGTTGTGTTAAACATCCCACTTTCCACATAGTGGATATCATCCACCAACCAATTTTTTTATTGGAGGCTACCCACTACCCCACTACCACACTATCCACAATACCTTTTTCTGATTGGATAACATCCACTATTATGGAATTAGTTTAGTTCCTTCAATTATCTGACCTATTTATTATTTATCATGCTCTATCTGTCAAATACTTAAATGATGTTATGCCCCTTGAGCAGTTAATTGCATGTATTGGGAGAAAAGATACCCTCGCTTATTGACTACCAAGCAACTACAAGATTTAACACATAAAGGCTGTCCACTTGTTGGGATTTGTGATATAACTTGTGATATAGGAGGATCCATAGAATTTATAAACAAATCCACATCAATTGATTCACCTCTTTTCAGGTATATCTATAATCCATTTCTCTTCAACTCATATTGTGGAACTTCACTTTTGTACCCCTTGATAGTAATACACATTTTTGGCTACTAGATATGATCCATCTGGGGACTCGTATCATGATGACGTGGAGGGCGATGGCGTAATTTGTTTAGCTGTTGACATTCTCCCTACTGAGTTTGCCAAAGAGGTGCTGTGAAACTTGTACCTTACTAGTCTTTTTCTAGTTAAATGTTTTATTTTTTGGTATCATGGCATCTAACATGGTAGCATCTGTCATAAAGGCTTCACAACATTTTGGTGATGTACTTTCCAATTTTATTGGGAGTTTAGCTTCTTCAAAAGATCTAGAAGATCTACCTGTTCACTTAAAGAGAGCTTGTATAGCACATAAAGGAGCTCTCACTCACTTATACGAATATATTCCCCGAATGAGGAACTCACAGTAAGTTTTTCACAAATATGTTTTCATTCGATATTATGTTTGCTTTATTAAAAAAAACTTTTCCCATATTTATTTACAGAGAAGTGTCTGAGGATGTTGCCAACTTTGGATCTTTTAAGAATAGATACACTATGCTGGTTTGTTTCTATCTATCTATCATGCTTCATTATCGTTTTACCTTTTTGACTTTATAATTATTGATAGTTCGACTTCTACAGGTTTCTCTTAGTGGTCATCTGTTTGACAAGTTTCTGATTAATGAAGCCTTGGATATAATTGAAGCTGCTGGTGGCTCTTTTCACCTGGTCAAATGTCAAGTTGGTCAATGCACAGACTCTACATCTTACTCAGAACTCGAAGTAAGAGTGTGTGTGTGTGTGTGACATATCACATAATCTCTTTCTTGTGATGTGTTGAGTGTTGACTTTTCAATGTCATTGTTACCAGGTTGGTGCAGATGATAGTGTTGTTCTTGATAAAATAGTTGATACTTTGACTTCTATAGCAAAACCTAAAGAAGGTCATGGAATTCCCAATGGAAAAACAAACATGTTTGCACTGAAAGTTGGTGAAGTGAAGGATAGTTTTGTCAAATTAGGATATGGTTCAAAAAAGAACACGGTTCTTGTGTTAGGTGCAGGGCGTGTTTGTCAACCTGCTGTTGAACTTTTGGCATCAATTGGAAGTGATTCGTCTCCAGAATGGTTAAAATCATGTAGAATAGGTGAATTTGGAGAGCAGAATAGTATTCAAGTTATTGTTGCATCACTTTTTCTTAAGGATGCAGAGGAGGTATAATGAAGTTTTTGGTACCTAGCTTTTTTGGTACTGTTAAGTTACCAATTTGCCATTGTGATTGATTATTTGAATGCAGATAACTGAAGGTATACCCTATGCAATTGCATGCCAGCTGGATGTGATGGATCATGATAGTCTCTATAAGTACATCATGCAGGTTGATCTTGTTATCAGTCTATTGCCTCCAAGTTTTCATTCCACCATAGCTAATGTCTGCATTGAGGTATTTCACTTTCCTTTTGGTTTTTTGGATCTATGATCTAGCAAATTTTCTTATGGTTTTATTGTTTCTTGTTTTGTTAAAGAACATTTGTTTTTAATGCAGCTTAAAAAACATCTTGTGACTGCTAGCTACATTAATGATTCAATTTACAAGCTACATGAAGCAGCCAAAGATTGTGGCATTACAATTCTTGGTGAAATGGGGTTGGATCCTGGAATAGGTCATTTTTCTTTCTGCTTCTTCTAAGCATGGTGGTGTTTATCATTGCATAATGACTTTTATGCCCTTCAGATCATATGATGGCAATGAAGATGATCAACGAAGCACATGCCCAAGGAGGGAAAATCAGGTCTTTTGTTTCCAATTGTGGAGGTATTCCATCCCCTGCTGCAGCAAATAATCCATTAGCTTACAAGTTCAGGTAGCTTCTAATTCTCTATGAGTCATTTTGATGCCAATATTAACAGTTGAAAATAAACATTTTATGTGTTACAAAACACTTTCAGCTGGAATCCAGCTGGAGCTATACGAGCTGGACGCAATCCTGCCACCTACAGAAAAGATGGAGGAATTGTACATGTTGATGGTAGGAAACCCTAGATGAAGAACACCCCAATTCTACATAAATGCACCTTGGAAATTTCATTTTTAAGTAAATTACATTTTTGGTCCCTGATATTAGCTAAAAAAATTTTTTAAAACTTTGGTTCTTCTCTTGCAGTTTTGGTCCTTAATTTAGGTTTTTGTAACTTCCTTGTTCCATATTCCAATAAAATGTCTATTTTGGGACCAAAATTGCAAAAATCAGCTATACACAGGGACTAAAACTAGTTATTTTACTTAGAACAAGGACTAAAAACTAGTCATTTCAGTTGGTACAAGGACTAAAAACGTTACAAGAACCTAAAATAAGGATTGTAAGAGTACTTTTTGGGACAAAAATTGCAAGAGAACTTTTTGGGAACAAAATCCCAAAAATCAGCTATACTCAGGGGACCAAAATTGTAATTTACTTATTCTTTTTGCTAACATCAAAAAATCAAGTCGACACCTACGATGTTACTTGGTTATTTCTTTTAATAATTTATAGTTGGTGCAAATTTCCAGGAGATGATCTATATGATTCAGCTATAAAATTTCGGATGCATGATTTTCCAGCTTTTGCACTTGAGGTCCTACCTAATCGCAACTCCTTAACTTATGGAGATTTATATGGGATACAAAATGAAGCATCGACCATTTTTCGTGGCACTCTTCGTTATGAAGGTAGTTTTTGAAACTTGGATTGACATTTTTTTTGGAAATTGGGCCGATATAGAAGTTTTTGGTTCTAGAGGGTGTAATGTGAAACTTATGTGCACAGGGTTTGGTGAAATAATGGGTACACTGGCAAAAATTGGTTTCTTTGAAAGTGATGTTAGTTTGATTCTTACAAATAAAGATAAAGATAGACCTACGTATAGAACATTTCTATTTGAACTGTTGAAGATTGAAAGCAGGAGTTTTGATGAATCTGTGAAGCCAGATAAGCTTATTACAGAAAGGATAATAGAACTTGGATTCTGCAAAGAGAATGGAACAGCAATCAAGACAGCTAAAGCAATTATGTAAGCATAAATTGTATGATATTATATTAGCATGTTTTTTATTAATTATTTAAAAATGGAAATCTCTTCATGGATTTTAGGTTTTTGGGATTTTATGAGCAAACAGAGGTACCTTCATCTTGTGAAAGTGCATTTGATGTGACATGCCTTCGGATGGAAGAAAGATTAGCCTATAACACCACAGAACAGGTAACTGATAATTCATTAAAATGAAATATTATCTTGAATGTGGGTAATTTTTATTAATAAAATATATTTCAGGACATGGTTCTTTTGTATCATCAAGTAGTGGTGGAATTCCCAAATGGTCGGCCTACAGAAAAACATGAGGCAACCTTATTGGAATTTGGGAGGACTCAGAATGGGAAAACAATAAGTGGCATGGCCTTAACAGTTGGGATTCCTGTAGCAATTGGTGCTTTGGTATATTTACTTTTTTGCTTTAATAATTTTAACTTTTTACCTCAAAAGTTTTGTGTTTGGTATAAAGTGTAACTATAGCTTTGATTCTACAGCTTTTACTTGCGGGAAAAATTACAAGTACGGGTGTCTTAAGACCTATTGATACGGAAGTTTATGAGCCAGGTAATTGTCAATTCACTTGTGGTAAATAAATTTTATTCAATAAAAAAAAGACTATGTTATGTTGCTTACTTTTTACTTGTGATTTTGCAGCACTCGAAATGTTGCATGCTTATGGATTCAATATAATGGAGAAAATTGATTAACTTCGGTCTTCTTGATTAACAAATGGTGTAAAAGTAAAAACAAATGAAAATTAAGTTGATAATTTCATCATTGTAGATTGATCATGTATGTATATACGTATCATGTGTATTGTTATTCTACATGAAGGGGTTCTTTCATACTACACTTGCTCGTTACATTTGTGTAAGTTTATACATGGACGTGTCTTTGTGTGGTTGTTTGTTATGCTATTGCTTATTATTTAAAAGGACTAAATGCAAGAAAGAGCAATTTACTTTCATCTACTTCTGTAATTTATTATAGCATCCCACTTCATTTATTTCTATTACAATGTTGTACATTTTTTTTCTTATTACGGGATTGTATTTTGATTCTTTTCCCCAATTATCGTGTTGTATTTTTTTTTTTCTCTATTAGACTATTATATCTTGAAAATCTTAGGTAGTTATAATTGTGAAATTTTGTTTTCTATATGATTAGAATCTCTTTAGAAATAAGAGGGACGAGGACACCACTAAAAGTGGTCCCTAACCCTTTTCTTATAAAGAAAATTTTGAAAAACATACAAAGACAACTCTAAAAGATTTAGATTGACCCCATAAAAAGTTAAAGACAAAATTTCACAATTGGTCCCTGTGGTTTATAGAATATCGTATTTTGAGAATTTCCTAGCAAAAAGTCACGTGATTGGTCCCTATGGTTTGTAAAATTACATAAAAGGTCTTTCTGCCGTTAAATCTAACTTTATAGCTGTTAGATTTTATTAAAAAAACTATTTTGCCCTTGTACTAATATTACAATACACTACAAACCTCAAGTACCATTCGTGTATATATATATATATATATATATATATATATATATATATATATATATATATATATATATATATATATATATGTTTGAGATCGGTTGAGAACTCATAGTTTTCCGAGAACCTGAAAACTAAATGTGGAGCGTTAAATCAAAATTAACTCGTTAAGGGCATGATCGTAACCGATCTCATTTAATGTTTATTTTTTTGTGTTATTGGACAAAATTAACATAGTAAATCAAATTTCAGATTTTAATATTTGTTTTAAATGGATTTTTTTAATTTTTTTTCAGAAAACATGATTTTTTAAAAAATAAATGAAAAAAAATGTAATTTTTTAAAAAAACTGCAAAATTAAATAAAAAAAAACTGCAATTTTTTTTAAAAAAAAACTGCTTTTTTAAAAAATTAAAAAAAAAACTGCGTTTTTTTTAAAAAAAAAATGCAAATTTTCAAAAAAACCCTGCAATTTTTTATAAAAAAACTGCATTTTTTTCAAAAAAAAGTTGCAATTTTTTCAAAAAAAAAAACTCCAATTTTTTTAAAAAAACTGCATTTTTTTTTCAAAATAAAAAATTGCAATTTTTTCAAAAAAAAAAACCTACAATTTTTTATAAAAACATCTGCATTTTTTTCTTAAAAAACTACATTTTTTTTTCAAAAAATAATTGTAATTTTTTCTTATACTATAATATTCGTAAGTAAATCATAAAAGATCTTATTTTTATTAATGAATCTATAAACATAATGGTACAAGTATTTTGTTCAATACAAAATAATATATAAAAAAGAAAAGATTCAAAATGTTATCATTTCTTCATATCAAGATTTCCATATTTCTTCAATTTATCACTTTTTGCATCTTCAAAATTTTCCACAAATTTTTTCAAATCTACAAGAAAAAAAATGATTAATGCAAGAACACCCACAAAAATGCATATGTATATATCATGTAAGATTCACATTCGATTATATAATATGATATTCACATGTGAATGTATCTTTTAAAATTCAAATGTGAAATTCATAAGAAAATAAAAACGAAGAACACTCACACAAAATGCATGTGTGCATATAAGTGTAATTCATATGTGATTCACTCGCGACTTACATATAAATTACATGTGATTCATATGTGAATTACATGTGATTTATATGTGAATCACATGTGATTTATATGTGAATCACATGTAATTCATATTTGATTCACTTGTGAATTACATGTGATTCATATGTGAATTACATATGATTTATATGTGAATTACATGTAATTCATATTTTATATGTGATTCCCTTGTGAATTACATGTGATTCATATGTGAATTACATGCTATTTATACGTGAATCACATGTGATTTATATGTAAATCACATGTAATTCATATGTGATTCACTTGTGAAATACATGTGATTTATATGTGAATCACATGTGATATATATGTGAATCATATGTGATTTATATGTGAATAACATGTGATTTATATGTGAATTACATGTGATTTTTATCAATCAGACACGTAATGTAACTAGCTGTCTAGGTTACTGTAAAGGAATTACATGTGATTCAAGAACAATAATTAATCAATAAAAAAAGGAACGATTTTTAGTAACTTTTTTTTAATTCTTTTTTAAGAAATGGAATTTTTTTAGTCAACTTGAAAATTACCTGCATTTTGGCTTTGAATCATAAATAACTAATAGTTACAGACGTAAAGATACTTTAGACATACATATTTGGTCTGTAATTTGCAATCATAAAATAAACAAAGTGTAGCTAGTTGTACTTGTGCCTTCTAGGATGGTGTAATCCAACATCATATAGTTGTCTGTGATAATATTTCCAACTATGTGAATGTTTTCCGATAATAATTGAGTGCAATTTCAAGAGCCTATCCATCAATCATAAAAGCCACATCCTGCAACAAAATACATACATACCTTCTAATTAAATTTAAATCAAACAAACACAACAAGTAATTGCATCAATAATAAATGTAAGTCATTTGTTACCTTAGGTTCTTCTTTTGTTATCTTCATTGGAAGAAAAATTCTTTCCATATTTCTATAAACTTCATCTTCTGTTTTTCCATTAACTAATAGAAGTTGGCCTTTGGGTTCTGTACATGATTGAAACATAATGAAAATTGAAAACTACAAACAAATCATAAATTCTAAAATTTAATCAAACATGGAAAATTATCATTCATACTCAAGATACGGGTAAACTTAAGAAATAGCAACATAATTTTGTTCATTTGTTTACTTTATAATTGAAAAACAAATTGAAATGGTAAGAAATAGGGCAACAATGAAAGTAAAATGTGTGATTAGGAGGTGAAGTGGTCAATCAAATCATTAAGTTGTGTTCTTATTGAAGGTTATCAACCTTTTTTGCCTATAGTAAATGACTAAACTTTCAAGATTTATTATGTTTGTAGTTTTTTATCAACCTTTTTTGTCCACAAATATATTTGAATTTTTCAAGTTTGGTCCTGATAAATTTTTTCTTGCAATTTTAGTTTTTGTAACATTTTTGGTCCACGTACCGGTAAAATGTCTACCTTTATCCCTTGAGTAAAGCTGATTTTGCAATTTTGGTACCAAAAATAAAGTCTTAGTATTTGGAATTAGGTACCATATTTGCAAAAACCAGCTATATTCAAAGATCAAATGTGTAACTTTCTCTAAGGAAAATGAATTTACCCGCTAAAAGAGTTCAATTATCAAAAGAGTGTGACTCAACACTTTCCTAGTTTTCATAATCCAAACAATAATAACATCAACCTGCAATATATTAAAAAAATGTGGTTATAACTTATAATTACAAATAAACTTAAAGCAGTTTCTAAACACCAATAATAATAATAATTACAAAATCTTCAAGGTATCATTGGATAACTTGTCAATTGGTGCCACTTCTTTAACCAACTTTCAGAATATCTAATGAATTAAACGAAACTTGTTTTCATAATAAAACGTCTATAGACCTTCTATCAAATGCACAACTTTTTGAATTTCACCTTACTGTGCATATAAACTCTTAAAGCATGTGTATGACTTCATTTGGATTTTTTTAGAACATTCATATTTCATACATCCTTTTTTCACTCAAAACACAAACTAGGCATAAAAATTTCAATTTTCAAGTTGAATGTAGAAACCTTATTTTGTCTAAATACCAGATTCCTTCCTTGTTTTAAATTTCTTATCACTTTAACAAATCCATAATCATTTCTGTTTTCAATTTGAAAACTTTAAGGATTTGCAAAGTTCACCATTTGAACTTCTTGAAACATCAACTTGAATTAAATGGTCAATCACAAGGTCTACTGGCACCTGGGAAATACGAAGATATGACATAATTAAAAGCTATTGATGCTTTAAAAAAATATGTGAATGGGATAATTAGAATATTACTTACCAATGGGTTGATCTTCTTGGAGTCACCACTAAGTATGTTCATAGAATCTCATATACAAACAAGGTTAACTACAAATAGAACTCCGGTAAAATCCTAAGAAAATATTATGGATTATTAGAAGTGAATAAAGGAATGCAAAGTTGTATACTTGTATTAAGCCAATCTACTTTAAAATTAAAGCAAAGGAACTAAATCTGGTTCATGACTTTCATCGAGCAACTTGTGTGCACTTCAGAAAACCCGACACTTTGAATACAAATTGACTATATTTTCACCAGAAAGGTCCATGTTAAAGAGAACAACAATATTCATATGGCAATACATGAAGGAAAAGAGCACTAGAGTTTTATATTTTCATGAAAATGTTATTCTTAATAAGAAAACTTCTAAACTCTAAGTAATTTCAATATCACATAATGTATTGAATTTGATAACTAAATCAAAATACGAACAATCATATAGATTGACAAATTAATTTTGGTAATGCAAAAAAGCAAAAGTGACATCTGATCTAAAAACCGAAGAAATGTAGAAAAATAAAAACCTTTGTTTAGGCAACTTCTAGTGGAGGAAAATTGAGACCAATATCGAGAGTTAGGGATAGTCTAATAGGCTAAGGCCAAGTGCTTCAGGCGTAAGTATAGCGATTGAGACCAGATGCACTTTTCATATTGTTTGCACTTTGAATTCTTGATCAACAAAGGATCTTCTTCTTCGTTCAGGTGTTCAATCCACAGAGGAGGCCGAGATGAAGTCGGCGATTATGGTGTACTCCGGGGAACGAATTGATGGAGGATAAAACGATTCAAAATCAAAGCATCTTCAATGGAATTTTTTCTATGAAGAATGTGAGATCAAGGAGTATGGTGGTCGACAGAGGTAGAGGTGGTTGGTGATGGTAGGAGGGAGGCGATCGACGACAGATGATGGAGGAGGTAGTCGTCTTTATCGTCAATGAAGAACGTGAGAGGGAGAGAGATTTGATGACGAACATAGAGAAATAGTATAAGGAAAGGGTTTAACAGGATCGGGTATAAGTTTTCTATCCCTAAAATGCCCTCTAACAAATTGAAATAAGATACCCCCGTGTTTTTTATTTCCAAGTTTTTACAAAAATGCCACAAATCATCTTAACCCTTTGTTATTTTGATATAACGGTCCTTGTTTGGTTCCCGGGAAAGTATAGGTTCTCAAATGATCATTCCTCTCTCTCTCTCTCTCTCTCTCTCTCTATATATATATATATATATATATATATATATATATATATATATATATATATATATATATATATATATAGAGAGAGAGAGAGAGAGAGAGAAAACATCATAAATGGTCCCTATGGTTTCCCAAAATCTGAAGTTTAGTCCCCGTGGTTTAAAAACATCATAGCTGGTCCCTATGCTTTCAAAACTTTTGACGGTTGGTCCTTATTACTAAATCCTTTTTTTGTCCATTAACTGAAGGACATTTTTGTCATTTCACTACCACAGGGACCATTTATGATGTTTTCACTTATTTTAAAAAAAATTAAAAAAATGAAATAATATGAAAATGGGGTCCCACCCTCTTTTTTTTTCTCTCTCTCTCTCTCTCTCTCTCTCCCCCCCTCCCTCTCTCCCTCTCTCTTAACCCCTATCTTCCTCTCGTTCTTATATCACCAGCCACCATCATCATGTTTCTCACTATTTGCTGTTGATTAGAGCTAGCCAAACACCGTGTGCTAATGTTGCTGCTTGTGTGGCTCCATCTGACCAGCTCCCTTCCACCACCTGTCACCGTTCACCACCACTCCCTTTTGTTGGAATAGTGTCTAAGCCCACAACTATATTTGGTATGTACTTGACCCGGTCGTGCATGGTCCTTTTGGGTTGCCTTCTCCAAAACAACTTGACAAGGTAATTTAAGGAGAAAGAGAGAATATTATGGTTTATTAATATATTATAAGAATAATATATTAAAGGAGAAATCATATTTATTTAATTATTATTAGTCATAAATTAATTAAGAATTAATTTGGTGACTAAAAGAGATTAATTAAATAAAGGGGTACAAACTGTCAAATGCATGATAGTTGAGTTTTGGGCTGGAGAACCTAATGGACTAAGGGGGAACGAAATTATGATGGGGATCCATCATATTTTCGTCCAAGGGCCCTAATCTAGAAGGTTCTATGGGCTGCTTGGTGATTAAGCTGTCCATTAGGGTTTAGGCTGAAACCCTAGCAGTCAACAGTATAAATAAGACCCCTAGGCTATGGAAATCGGCTACCACTTGATTCTAAGAGAACCCTAGGCCGATTTCAGAACCACTCTCACCCTCTCTCATATTGCCTTCTTGCTTGCGGGGTTTGTGAACCATTAGAGGAGTTACAATTGTGACTCTAAGCTCAAGATCAAGAAGATTACAAGGATTCAAGCTACTTGGAAGAGGTAAACTACTTAGATCTGTTTTCTTTATGATAACTTCGAATTATATATGATAGATCTAGGTTTGTAAGTCTTGGAATCAAAGCATGTACAATAGAGAAACCTAGATCCAAGCATTAGGGTTTGTATGAGCACATAGAAATGTTTCTTATGCATAAAACCCATCAGTGGTATCAGAGCCTTGATTGGTTTCAATTGTATGTGATGCTTAACTGTTTTACTTGCTGAAAATCGAGTTTTTTGCCTCTACCCGACTCAGCTCGGCGAGTCAGTATCTAGACTCGGCGAGTTGGCCCCTACTCGGCGAGTTCAGAGTTGACTCAGCGAGTTTGTGCGTCAGACAGAGGGTACTTCGGGATTTAGTTGATGTTTTGACTTGGATTTGATGCCTAAATCGTTTTTTGAAGTTAAAATCCGAATTTTATCTTAATTAAATGATCATCCTTGCCAAAACAATAGATAATTTCAAATCTTTTGAACATTGGTTGTTTATATGATAAATATGGATTATTTAAAATTATTTGGTAATTATCTAATGACTAAAATAAGATTAGGTCAAATATAGATAATTATGAAATTAATTGTTTAATTTAAATTATTTGTTATTTGATCCCTTATGTTTTGAAAATTTCAAAAACTCGCCCTCAAGTTTTGAAATTTGAATTTTGTGATTAAAAGTTTAATTTTGAACAATTTAAATTTCAAACCCTTAGAATTTTACAAGTTTAAAATTCAACCCTATACTATTATATATTATTACAAGTTTAACTAATATATATATATATATATATATATATATATATATATATATATATATATATATATATAAAACTTAAAATTCTAGTCTTACCGTTAGTAGACCTCATTCACGAAGCCAATCTATAAGGTGGGTATAAGGTTGCTGCCTATAAAATGGCGCTTAATGGGTGTACACTCACACCCATCGCTTGCTTGACTGGTGGAGGGTCGTTAGCCGAACGGGTAGGATAGGGCAACCCTCTCCTCATTAAAAGTATAATGTAAAATACAAAGTAACTACACGTTTTACAAATTCCCAATCTTAGTTACTTTAGGGCAAAATGTGAAAATGATGCTAATCCATGGAATTACACTTTGTACCCTTGTCAAACGTTGGTGGAGCGCGTGTGGTTAATCGACACATCAATTTGGGGATGACATTGGTAGCGAAGGGTGACTCGATGTTTGTCATAGATCAATGGAGCATGTGTGGTTTACCGGCACATTGATTAGGTGATAGAGACATTGAGTGCACCATGTTGATTCGCATGGTTATTCACAATTTTTTTGCGATCCTCGGTATCCCAGTCGCAAATTTGAAATGCATATCGAGATTTAAACATGCCATTGAAAAGTTCAATGAATCTCAAAGATCTAGGATTTTTCAATACATTTAAAACCTAAATGTCTTTTTCGTTTTTCATGGTGAGAATTAGTGAATCGTCATTCACTTACCTTCAAATTATTTACTTTTAGAGTACGACATCCCTTTCTAAGTTGTAAATAATGTTGTTGGATCCTAGCCCTAATTTCTCATTTGGGTGTTTAATTAGGGATTCAATTCTAATCAAACTTTGTTCCTTTCTTTTTCAGATGTCTGCAAACAACAATAACAACAACAACGCTTCTGGGTCATTCTTGTTGATGAACCTGTTTTAGAAAGTGACATTTGATGGGTCAAACTTACTTCAACGAGTGGATGAGGTATATTCGCATGATCACACGCTATGAGGACAAAGAATATGTCCTCGATGAAAACCTTGAAAAGATCATCCCAGATGTTGCTACTCCTGAAGAGTTGGCCGCCTTTGAGGCCCACGAGCGTGATGCTACAAAAGTTCACTGCATCATGCTGGCCACCATGAACCTCGAACTCCAAAACTCCTACGAGGACATGTATCCTTATTTAATGCATCAGGACTTGCTGGACAGGTATCACCAGAGCGCGAGGCAAGAGCGCTATGAGATCATTACTAACATGATCACCGCTAAGATGGGGAGTGGAGAATCCCTAACCTCTCATTTGCAAACAATGCAGAGGTATGTCGATCGTCTTCTCAAACTTAATGTTAAGTTTGATGAGGATTTGGCTATCGACATATTCCTCCACTCCTTGCCCTCCTGCTACAACCAGTTTAGGATGACCTACCACATGAACAAGGAGGAGGTCTCCTTGAGAAAGCTCCAAGGACTCTTGAGGACCGCTGAGAGCAACCTCAAAGACAAATCCGTTGCATCGTCCCCTGCTGTGGCCGCTCCTATGATGGCAATAGGTCAAGGAAAGGGTAAAAAGAGGAAGGCTCCATGTAGGAGCCACCATAAGGGGAAGCCTCGTGATGGTTCGTCCTCAAGTGGGACCAAAGCAAGCCCTGCTAAACCCTCATCCGATCCCAAGGAAGCAGAGTGCTTCTATTGTCACCAAAAGGGCCACTGGAAACAAAGCTGCCCTCAGTATCTGCAAGATATAAAGGATGGGAAGATTAAGCCCACCTTTAAATGTATGTATTCTATTAAATCTAATAACTCATCATTTGCTACTTCATGGGTTCTTGATACAGGGTGTGGTTACCACATTTGTTCTAATATGCAGGGCCTAAAAATAAGTAGGGAGGTGGAACATGGAAAGATGAACCTGATTATGGGAAACAGAAGATCGTCACCTGTGACCAAAGTCGGTGTTTATTCTTTAGTGTTGAGTAATGGGTTAGGGATAGATTTAAACAATTGTTGTTATTCGCCATATATGGCAAGAAACAATATTTCATTTCATGGGTTGTTTAGACAATGTTTCAGATATTCTTTTGATAATAGTAATGGTTCTATTAATGTTTATTTGAATGGTGTTTTTTATTTCAATGCATTACCTTATAATGGGATTTATAAATCTGTGATGGTTGTTGATAATTTAGGAAATAATGTTTTGAATATTGATTCGTCTACTAGTCTAGACAAAGCATGCTTGTGGCATTGTCGCCTTGCCCATGTCAACAAGAAACGCATAGCCCAACTCCAAAAGGATGGAGTGTTTGAGTCCTTCGACCTTAGGGACGATGACACGTGTGAATCTTGTTTACTTGGGAAGATGACCAAGTCACCCTTTACTGGCACTTGTGAAAGGGGCGAGGGTTTATTGGATCTCATACACACCGATGTGTGTGGGCCCTTTAGATCCACCACGAGGGATGCTTGCTGCTTCTACATGACTTTTACAGATGATTATAGCAGATGTTGATATATCTACTTAATCAAGCAAAAGTCGGAAACCTTTGAAAAGTTCAAAGAGTTTAAGAATGAAGTAGAGAATCAGCTGGGCAGGAAAATCAAGATGCTTCGGTCAGACCGAGGAGGAGAGTACCTAAGTCTTGAGTTTCATGACTATCTAAAAGAACGTGAAATTGTTTCGCAATCGACGCCTCTGAGGGCGCCACAATTGAATGATGTGGCTGAGAGACGTAATCGGACCTTGTTGGACATGGTTCGTTCTATGATGAGTCGGGCATCGTTACCAATAGCTTTCTGGGGGTATGCATTAGAGACTGCTGCCCATATCCTTAACTTAGTTCCCACCAAGAAGGTTTCCAAGACTCCTCACGAGATGTGGACATGAAAGGCTCCCTCATTGGCACATATTAAGGTTTGGGGTTGTGAGGCTTTCATAAGACAAGAGACTCATGACAAGCTCGAACCTCATAGTGAGAAGTGTTATTTCATCGGCTATCCGCACAAGTCTTTTGGCTATCTTTTCTATAGACCGAGTGACAATGTTGTCTTCGTTGCTAGAAGAGGAGTTTTCCGAGAAAGGGAATTGATAAGCCAAGAAGACAGTGGGAGGCAAATTGAACTTGAAGAGATTCAAGATCAAAGTGATGAAGAAACCTCTAACACTGGCACTCAACTTGAGGAGGAAACTCCTGTTGAACCTGTTGACGAGTCCTTACCTCTTCAATGTTCCACTAGGGCTAGTGTTCCACCCCAGTTATATGGATTTCATATTACTACTGAAGGGGATACATTTATTAGTGATAGTACACTAGTAAATTTGGACGAAACTAGCAGCTACAAGGAAGCCATGGCAGGCCCGGAGTCTGCGAAATGGAAAGAGGCGATGGACAGTGAGATTCAGTCCATGTACGACAACCAAGTTTGGAATTTGGTTGATAATGTACCGGGTCGTAAGACAGTCGGGTGCAAGTGGATCTTCAAGAAGAAGACGAACATGGAAGGGAAATTGAATACTTATAAAGCGCGATTGGTTGCGAAGGGCTTTACTCAAACTCCCGGAGTTGACTATGATGAGACCTTCTCGCCAGTTGCGAAGATAAAGTATATTAGGGTAATACTTGCAATAGATGCATTTCATGATTATGAAATTTGGAAGATGGACGTGAAAAACGCTTTCCTTAATGGAAAATTGGCTGAGGATGTTTACATGAATCAGCCAGAGGGTTTTGTCGATGCGAAGCATCCAAATAGAGTATGCAAGCTTGAGAAATCCATTTATGGATTGAAACAAGCGTCTCGCAGATGGAATCTTTGTTTTGACGAGAAAGTTAAAGAGTTTGGCTTTTTGTGAAGCGAAGATGAATCTTGTGTATATGTCAAAGCCAGTGGGAGTATAGTGAGCTTCCTCGTATTGTATGTCGACGACATACTGCTCACAGGAAACGATGTCCCAACCTTGCAGGAGGTCAAGTCCTGGGTTGGGAAATGTTTCGCTATGAAGGACCTTGGAGAGGCTGCTTATATTCTGGGAATAAGGATAGTAAGAAACAGAGAAAAGAGACTGATAGGACTTAGTCAGGATACATACTTGGATAAGGTACTAAAGCATTTAAGTATGGAAAATTACAAGAAAGGGGAAGTTCCAATCCAAAGCAATACCAAGTTGAGTAAGACTCAGAGCCCGAGTACAGAGGCAAAGATAGCTGATATGATTCGAGTATCTTCCGCTTCCGCAGTAGGCTCTATCATGTACGCTATGACTTGTACTCGCCCTGATGTGGACTTCTCCTTGAGCATGGTCAGCAGATATCAGGGGAACCCTGGTAGAGCCCATTGGATTGCAGTTAAGAATATTCTTAAGTACATGAGAAGGACCAAGGAATGGTTTCTAGTCCTCGGTGGGAGTGATGACTTAAGGGTATGAGGGTACAATGACGCTAGTTTTCAGACGGATCGGGATAATTTCCGATCACAATCGGGCTGGGTCTTTACCCTAAATGGAGGAGCAGTGACTTGGAAAAGTTCCAAGCAGGAGACCGTAGCTGATTCAACGTGCGAATCAGAGTACATTGTGGCGAGCGAAGCGTCAAAGGAGGCTATATGGTTGAAGAACTTCATTGGAGACCTTGGAGTTGTGCCATCCATAAAGGAGCCGATGGAAATTTTCTGTGATAATGAAGGAGCGGTTGCCTTGACCAAGGAACCGAGAGATCATGGTAGATCTCGAAATATCAACAGAAAGTACCATTTTATCACACATCGGGTAGAAGAGGGACTCCTCGTTGTGAAGAGGGTATCATCAGAAGAAAACCCAGCAGGTCCCCTTACGAAGGGACTGAGTAGGGTCAAACACTTGCAGCATGCTAGGAGCATTGGGCTGAAGGATGATATAAGTTTGGATTAGATAGGAAACGTGTAATAGATAGTTTATACTTGACATTTGATGAATAAATAAAATTGTGTTATTTATGAGTAAAGCTACTATCTTGTGTTGGTTATTTATCTATTGTTTCAGTTTTGCATGTTTTGACTTCCTGAATGATAGGATTATTCAAACAGTCCACAGTCGGTCATATTTTGGAAGTAGATATGAATGAAGAGTGTCATGAATTGTTTGTAGATTGTCTAAAAGGTTTTGGGCATAGCAAAGGTTTGCTGCGAAGTTCATGAATGCTTATGAATATGATTTGAGCATTGGAATAAACCCGCATTTGCTGGTATCACTTCGTGGTGTTTTGCCTTAACTGATCGCAAAGCGATAATATCATATAGTCTTAAAAACTTAGAGATATGGTTGTTGTTTGCTGGTTGGTTATGCATTGATGATGTGTAAACGCATCAGTAACTTGATGTTATAAAACGCATTGTTGTGCATGATTCAATTAGTGAATAATAGATGCATATGAGTCGAAGTTGATCTGTTCCTTTTATTCTATGAGAATAAAAGTGAAATCTTGGCCACTTGATGATTTGGTTTGACTTATGTGCCAAGCCCGGTCAGAATGAAGTTGATGTGTTCAACTAAATTCTATGTCAAACAAATCGGGAATCAAGGAACAAATGCTGGACAATAAGCATTGTTAGCATGATATCCAGAACAGAGGATTATACGATCCCTTATCTGAAGGACAAGTTGATCAGAGTTGACAACGAAGCATAAGAGATACGATTGCTAATCGGATTCTGAAGTCGTATGTGAGATATAGTTACTAGAATTATCCAAGTGGGAGACTGTTGGAATAGTGTCTAAGCCCGTAACTATATTTGGTATGTACTTGACCCGGTTGTGCATGGTCCTTTTGGGTTGCCTTCTCCAAAGCAACTTGACAAGGTAATTTAAGGAGAAAGAGAGAATATTATGGTTAATTAATATATTATAAGAATAATATATTAAAGGAGAAATCATATTTATTTAATTAGTATTAGTCATAAATTAATTAGGAATTAATTTAGTGACTAAAAGAGATTAATTAAATAAAGGGGTATAAACTGTCAAATGCATGATAGTTGAGTTTTGGGCTGGAGAACCTAATGGACTAAGGGGGAACGAAATTATGATGGGGATCCATCATATTTTCGTCCAAGGGCCCTAATCTAGAAGGTTCTATGGGCTGCTTGGTGATTAAGCTGTCCATTAGGGTTTAGGCCGAAACCCTAGCAGCCAACAATATAAATAAGACCCCTAGGCTATGGAAATCGGCTACCACTTGATTCTAAGAGAACCCTAGGCCGATTTCAGAACCTCTCTCACCCTCTCTCATATTGCATTAATGTTTTCTTTTTTTTTTCTTTTTTTTTTTTTAATTTTATGTCGTTACTGTTCATGTTTTTTTGGGATGCTCCATAGTTAATATCTTTAGAAAATTTATGTTTGCATTTATCATTATCATTATTTGACCTTTTGTTTTCTATTTTTGTTATAATTTTAATTATTTATTATTCTTCTATTGTTTTTATTTATTTTGATTCCAGTAATGAGAAATGAAAAACAAAAAACAAAAACTCAAACACCAAATTCTAATATACTCTAATCATACATACTTATAAAGCTAGCATTTTTTTCTTGAATCGCATGCATTTGAAACTCCCATTCTTTTTTCCTTTCACCATATTCATTTGAAACTCCTATGATTTTTCAATATCTTTATAATAATAATTATAATTTGGTAATTAGGTTAAATAAATATCAAATCTAAATTGTATTCATATATAAACTAAATATCAATATTAAAATAATATCTTTAATTCTACTTATAAAATTATGTTTTTTAACTTTTAACATATTATACTTAATTTATTAGTTTTAATATATTGTTGTATGTAAACCATTATCATTTTAAAGGTATAATTTTTGAACAATTTGTATAAAATACTTAAATTATTAATTAAAATATAACATTATAGGCTCAACTTAAATATAAATTTTACTTAACTTAAACAACCCAAAGATTATTTTATAAATAGTTAAAAGTGATAAATTGTAGTGTCTTTCAAATAATGATTGTAAGTTGGTTAATAAGGTTAAATAAATGTCAAACCTAAAGTGTAATAAAAAATAGACTAAATTTCAATTTTAAAATAATATCTTTACTTCTATTTGTAAAGTTATGTCTTTAAATTTTAATTATTATACTTAATTTATTAGATTTAAAATGTTGTTGCATGTAAACCATTATCAGTTTAAAACTATAATTTTTGAACAGTTTAGACAAAATACTTAAATTGTTAATTTAAATATAACATTACAGTGTCAACTTAAATATAAATTTCAGTTCTACTAAAAAAACCAAGTAATATTTTGTAAATTGTTAAAAGTGATAAATTATAGTGATAAATACAAAAACTAAATTGTAATATCAGTTTAACTATAAATATTTCCTAAATATATTTATATAATCGTTACAAATTTTCAAATAAGTAGCTTAAAATAACTTATAATAACAATAGTTAAAAATAACTCTATATAAATGATTATATTGTTACCTTTAAAATAAAAAAAATAATGTTTGATGTTTTAAATAATTATAATGATAGAAATTAAAACATTAAGCAAATAAATTTTAAAAAATTAGTTAAAAATAACAATTATAAATAATATTAAACCATATATAATATTTAATTTTATTGATGTGTAACTCGCGAGCGGAAGTCATTCAAATGATTGGGATTATGACGTTATAATAGATTTATATATTATCATATAATTCAAAATAATCAAAATATTATATCAAATTAATATACGAATGATTATATCAAATTTAACAACAATGTTAGTGTTAAAAAATATATATTTGTAAAGACTTCAACTATATAGGTGTTTCTGCGCATTACAATGCCAACTCAAATATAAATTTCAGTTTCTATAAAAAAAAACTAAAGAATATTTTGTAAATAGCTAAAAGTGATAAATTGTAGTGATAAAAGCAAAAACTAAATTGTAATATCAATTTAACTAAAATATTTCTTAAATATATTTTTATAATCGTTTAAAGTTTCCAAATAAGTAGCTTAAAATAACTTACAATAACAATAGTTAAAAACAACTCTATATAAATGATTATATTGTTAGCTTTAAAATAAAAAAAAAACAATGTTTGATGTTTTAAATAACTATAATGATAGAAATTAAAACATTAAGCAAATAAATTTTAAAAAACTTAATTAACAATAAAAACAACTATAAATAACATCAAATCATATATTATATTTAATTTTATTCATGTGTAACTCGCGGGTAGCAGTCATTCAAACGATTGAGATTATGAAGGTGTAATAAATGTATATATCACCATATAATTCAAAATAATCAATATATTATATCAATTTAGTATATACAAATTATTATATCAAATTTAACAACGACATTATTGTTATATTTAAAAAATCATATATTTGTAAAAACTTCAACTATATATGTGTTTCTGTGCAACGCACGGACATTCGACTAGTATATTAATACATTTTACATTTTCATCTTTTTTTTGGTTTTTTCGTATTTTTTTAAAATTTTTTAGTATTTTTAAACAAATTTTTTCATATTATTTTTTAAGTATTTCCTATTTTTTTTCGTTGTTTCGTTTTATTTTTCATCAACTTGATAACTTTTTTTGACCTTTTCCAAAAAGTGTAAAATGTATGAATATATTAGAGTATATTACACTTTTGGTGTTTGAGTTTTTTTGGTTTTGTTTTTTATAATTTTGGTAATTTATGGTTTTTGTAACTTTTTTTTTATTTTGATTCGCGTAAATAAAATAGTTATATTTACAAATATAAATAAATAAAATAAACATAACTTTTTTATTTAAACAAATCAAAATAAAAAAAGTTACAAAAACCATAAATAACAAAAATTAATAAAATATGCGGAAAAACCAAAAAAATATGAAAGGTGTAAAATGTATTAATATATTAGAGTATTTTGCAGCTTTGGTGTTTGAGTTTTTGTTTTTTTTTTTGTTTTTATATTTTTCATTATTTGAATCAAAATAAATAAAAGAAATAGAAGAATAATAGTAAATAACTATATATATATATATATATATATATATATATATATATATATATATATATATATATATATATATATATATGGTTATTTATTATTTTTCTATTGTTTTTATTTATTTTGATTCAAATAATGAAAAATATAAAAACAAAAGGTGAACTAATGATAATAATAAATGCAAACATAAAGTTGCTAACGATATTAACTATGGAGTATCAAAGTAAAATAAAATAAAATAAAATAAAATGTAACAACATAATATTAAAAAAACATTAACGTTTCATTTCATAATTAAGAAAAAAAAGGTTTCGATATGGTTTATCAAATTTAGGTTTATTTACTTGAATCAACATAAATAAAAACATTAAAAAACCATAAATAACTAAAATTATAAAATAAAAATAGAAAACTGTAACACCCGCAGATTCAGGTTAGTCAATTTGAAGACAATGAGCATAAAAAATGAGTTTTTGATGGAATGTTATTTAGAAGGATTAATCTTAACCAAGTTGTAGAATATGTCACAAGTGTTCCGTACATATAAAGAACGCCGAAATCCGAGTTATACCAAAGAAGTTATGGCCCATCGAAGTTTCGCGACAAAACCGGCACGATGTTATGTGAAGTAAATAGTGAATTTATGATAGAAAACTTTTTAGCCTTATCAATCTAAACAAAATTCGTAGTATAAGTTAAAACGAGAGCATGCATAAAAAGAACATCCAAATTTGACTTTGTATGAGGAAGTTATATTTTTCTAAGATTTGACCTAACAGTGCACAACCCAGAATTCAAATTTTAGATTGAGCGGTTTTAGGACAACGCGACCTAAATGAGAATTGAAAAATAGGGACTCAACGATAAAAAGACAGACAAAAATGGAGTCCATATGTAGAAGTTATGAATTTTACGCAGTCATTTAACAATATAATCTTCTCATACTATTAAGTTTAAAAGCGGTCAAGAATTAGCTGACGGAGTCAAAAGAAAAGTTGTAGATCTTGTTTTTACCTATGCGTGGATATAAAGAACGTTGAAAACAAAGTTCGTATGCGAAAGTTATGAATTTTTAAAGATTTGTTGTTTTATTTGTGTCCGACGCCACGTGTCAGCACCAGACTTCACCTTGGAGCCTACGCAATGCTCACGATGTGAGCACCTTGTCTCACGACATGAGAAGGCCCAGACAACTTATAAATAGAGGCCTTAATCACCCCCAAAACTCACACCTTTCATACATTTTCTCTCCCATTACCCCCAAACCCTCTCCCCCTTCCCTAACAACTTCTAAGTGCTAGAGGCGAGTCCCGGAGCACCGGAAGGCTCTGAGAAGAAGAGAGATTTCGGCTCAGAAGTTCTGCCCCTGCAGAGCCCAGCTCCTAGCCAAACCCCTGGTAAGTGAGTTATGCTTACCCTACTTTAAGTATAACTTATGTTTAAGTTCATTATCGTTATTATGAACCTATAAACAAGATTTATCAGTGATTCCAAGTCGTTATACTGATTGATCTACTTATGGGGATGATGTTTAGGCTGTGATTTAGTGAGGTGTTTAAAGTGAGATTTCCAAACAGTGTACTTCATATACCAAACAAACCCTACCTCCGATATGATCCTACCTGGTTGTTTCTTACTTGATAGATCATGAAGTAGACTTTGAGTTAATGATGAATCTAGACTAATAATTAGTTGCAATAAAGATTAGAATAAAACTTAACGATAATAATGCTAGGTTTCGTCGAAGGAAAATAGAATCGTTAAAAGCGAAACGTTGCTTGAATTTCGAGTCGTCACTTTCACAAGTGAGTGCATAGTCCCTTTCATGAACATGATTTTAATACAAGTATTGATTGAAGTATTAAATATATGTTTATGTGCGAGTTATTTGATGTTGCCTGAAATATGTGTTAAAGAACATACCTAATTATATATGATGATTTAGGATAAAGAGTAAACCTAAATTAATTATGGGGAATATTGGGTAGTATCTTCTTATGAGTACGAGTGAGTTATACAAAAAGAATAGAACTTTAAAATATGTCATTGATCCGGGAGCATGGATTAGACATAGTCATTGTCCCTAGTCCGAGAGTATGGATTGGACATAGTCAATTGTCATTAATTCGAGAGTATGGATTTAGACATAGTCAGTTGTCATTAATCCGAAAGTATGGATTAAGACATAGTCAGTTGTCCTTAGTCCGAGAGTATGGATAGGACATAGTTATTTGACATTAATCCGGGAGTATGGATTTAGACATTTGTCCCTAGTCCAAGAGTATGGAATGGGCATAGTTATTGATCCGAAAGCATGGATTAGTGTCGTTGTGAGGATCGACGGGGTGTGGTAAGAGTTGCTTAATTATATATATATATATATATATATATATATATATATATATATATATATATATATATATATATATATGATATAACATTGTGGAATTGAAACCCCTATGTACTCACCAGGGTTCCCATCTTGACACACTCACTTTATTTGTATTACATGTGTCGATACGAAGCTACATTATACTGAGAGACTAAGAAAATGTAGATCACCAGTGTAAATGAATGTAAGGTCTGTTTATGCTTATGTTTTTATATTGATGATGACATCCAATGTTTTAAAAAGGAATAAAATACATTTCTTCGAACATGCTTTGATAATATATTTATCATGTTTTTCTGGGAACAAATTCTACAACATATTTCTTTAAAAGATACTCTGATTTCAAAATAAAACATAAACAAATCGGTATTTTCTGGCCGTGAAAATGAGAATGTCACTAAAACAAAATGTCAAAAAGATAAAAAAAAATTATCAAGTTGTTGAAAATATATATACATATATTTATAATTTAGATTTATAATTTTTATATATACAGAATTTCAAATTTATAAAATTACATAAATGGTCCTTGAGGTTTGTAGTGTATTGCAATATTGGCACAATGACAAAATAGTCTTTTCCATTAAAATCTAACAGCTGAAATGTTAGATTTAACGGCAGGAGGACCTTTCATGTAATTTTACAAACCAAAGGGACCAGTCACGTGACTTTTTGCTAGGAAGTTCTCAAAGTGCGATATTCTGTAAACCACAGGGACCAATTGTGAAATTTGTCAAAGTTAAATATTTCATGTTGAAGAACACTCGATACCATTTCTTTGTCTAAAAAGCGCTCTTGCATATATTTCAATATGCTTTATCATTCGTCCGAGGTATGTCCCATGGAAATATGAAGATCTCCATGATCAAACAATTCCAGGTGGTAGTCATGATGGTCATTGATAAAGTTGAAACAAAGCATAACTTTGTTGATATAAACATTTTTGATTAAATTAAGCTGCACAAATGCAAGTTGATTACTATATCATGTAAGGTTTAAGTTCCAGGATCTAATATTATTATTTATAAGAGCAGCGCACCAATTTTTTAATGGTCTTAATCAAAGTGTATATAATATGTAAATATTATACAAATTGGGTATAATTACCCTGTTTAAAGATTTTTTTTTTTTACTACTAAATTAATAAGTTGAACTTCTTCTTATAAGATTCTATATTCTGTTATTTAAATAACTAACTAATATGTTACTTACTATTTAAATGTGTATTCTAAACTATAAATGATTAAAAAAATACATAAAATAATCTTCCTATTCTAATAAAAAAATAACTTTAATCTTCTTTTGACATGTGTCATCTTATTAGGCCTTTTAATAAATACATATTCTATTCTACTTTTGACATGCGTCACCCTATTAGTTTTCCTAATTAATGCATGTCATTTATTAACATATTAATTCTCAATTTTAAATTTCTCACTCTAATTATATTAAATTAATAACATTACAATAAAATTAATACAAATTATAAGATGATATAATTTATATATTTATTTAAATTAACAATTATAATTTTATATAATTAAAAAAATATCTTTTAATTAATAATTTATTTAAAATATTTGATTAATAATTTTGAGTTTTCACTATAAAAGTTTAATTAATTTTGTAACCGTGGTTCCCACGGGTTATAAACTAGTTGTTAATATGTTAGTCACTGTATTCATTTTTGAAAGAATATCAAGTTGTACTGATTTGGAATGAAATTGAAAAAGCTGGCTTGGTATAATTAATAAACATCTTTTACATTTTACTACTACGATGATCTAAAGCTAAGTTTGACAAATTAGCTGCTAACTGAGAATCTAACTATTACCTGCCAACTGATAAAAATAACATTCGGTAAAAATTATCTGATAAACTAGTTGAAAAATATAAAACAATATAAAAAAATAAAAAAGAATGACTATCTTAAGATAAATACGTAATATATTTCTCTAAATTAAAGTAAGTAGTAAATAACTACTTTCAGTTTATTTATGTTTAAGTGAAATTTTCTAACTTCGCATAGAACTATTGTAACGAGTTTTATGTCAAATATTGATCCAAAGACCAATACAACGATTAAAATACATTAATCATTATTATAATTGACAAAAAAAAAAAGTTAAAATACATTGCTATATGGTATAAAATAAGCTAATTATCTAGCCTAAAACACATGAAAGATGATTATTATGATATGTCATAAATTTAAAAATTATTAGTATGTGTAGTTAACCCTTAAAACAGTAAGAACTTATTGAAATTTAGAGACAAAATTGAAAATATGGCCCATGTGGTTGGTAAAATTATACGGTTTTGGTCCAAAAAAATTTGATGATGCATCAGTGGTCCAAATTCGGATACCTTATGTGGTTTTGGTCCCTATGTATGACATTTTTATGTGATTTTGGTCCATTGCCAACCTAAAATGACGAATATGCCCTTTATTAATTTTAATTAAAAAATATCACCCCATACTAACCCACCTACCCTCTTTCTCTCTTCCCCATCTCCGATCAATCTCTCTCTCTCTCTCTCTCTCTCTCTCTCTCTCTCTCTCTCTCTCTCTCTCTCTCTCTCTCTCTCTCTCTCTCTCTCTCTCTCTCTCTCTCTCTCTCTCTCTCTCTCTCTCTCTCTCTCTCTCTCTCTATTTTTGTCGGACACCACCAGATCTGCCATGGAAAATCCAAAAAAAACCAGCTCCATGTTAACTCCGTCTTCCATCAGAATCTACGAGACCGAAGGAAGTCGTGGCTCAACAACCGGAGAATCAATCTAATTTTTGTTGCACACTACCTCCGCTAAATCCTATTTAAACCTAAAAGTTTTGGACCTCTATTGCTACCAGTCTTCACCTATAGCCACCGACCCCATCACCACTTTTCCCATCCCTCTCTCTCATAGGTCTGCTCTGATCTGATCAAATCGGTCCATAACCCCACTGATGTCGTTTGTAGGAGGTTAGATGACGTGCTGCTCTGTTGTGGGTTTCAGCTGAGGTGATGCTCGATGGTGGAAGGAGTGTTTTTAGTGGAATGATGGAGGTTTATGGTGTTGTGTGAGGTTTAACAGATGGTGATGAAGGCTGTGGATGCGATGAAGGTTTTTGTTTCCAATGTCGTTGTAATTCGGTGACATAAGGATCTCGTTTTTTGGTGTACCAGCTTAGATGATTGATGGTGGTTTTAATGGTGGTGAGCTTCAACGATGATTACTGGTGGTGCGGCATGTGGTTTTGGTGATTTTAATCGGGGGAGAGATTTGATTCTAGCAAAATAGGAGGAGAGAGGACAGTGTGGATGGGGAATTTGAGATCTATGGCGGAGGTGGTGGTGGTGATTTGGGTGAACTCCAACGAGAATGTCGGCTGCCGAAGGTGGTTCAAAAGAACAGTGATATAGGGTGGATTTGGAGATGAAGGGACCATTTTTACAATTAATTAATGTATTTTAGCAATTAAAAAAATGAAAAACATAAATTATAAGGGCGTAATCGTTTTTTTAAGTGTGTATGGACCAAAACCAATAAAAAGATCCAATTTTAGACCACTGGTGCACCATTAAAACTTTTTGGACCGAAACTATAGAATTTTGCCAACCATGAGGACCATTTTTGCATTTTTATCAAATTTAAATGATATTTTCAAAATTTAAAGTCAAGTCAAATTCGAAAGACAAAACTGCATAAATGGTCCCTATGGTTAGCTGAAAATTGCCACTTTGGTCCAAAAAGGTTTAAACTAGCACCAGAGGTCAAAACTTTTCATTTTGTTGTGAGTTTGGTCCAGTTTTCTATAAACTTTTTCAAAATGACTATTTTACCCTTGGTACTTTCTTTTTCTATTTTTTTTTATTTATTTAAATGTTTTTTCTGATTAAAAGAAAAATAAAAAAGTATATATATATATATATATATATATATATATATATATATATATATATATATATATATGTAAATACTCAACATTCCAAACACCCCACCATCGATCAAAGTTGTTGCTTCCTCCCTCCGCCATCCCTATCTCCGTTCACCTCCTTTCCCGTCTACGAGCATTAGAGCGACACACTACATGCAGTTGGGAACGCTGCCTGCCACCACCATCTTAACCCACCTCCCCTTTCGAATACCATAACCCCTCCATCTTCATTGTTACCCTCACTCTCTTCACTCGTTGTCCACAACCAAAGAAGAGGAAGAAAGAAGCAAAGTTGCCACCGATCGATGTTCTTATCGTGAGTTCAGTCACCATCGACTGTCATCGCCGCCTCCTACTATTGCTGGGGAAGTTCCAACATCCGCAACTACTACCTTGTTGTCGTTTCCGATCACTAAGTACCCCTTACTCCTCTTTCATCTCCCTCTCGTTCTCTACTGGAAGAAGAGAAACGGGGCAGCTAGAGCCACCACTAATATCATCAAACACCCATTGCCTTATCGCCGCCATTAACTCCGATTTAGGGTAAGATGTAACTCCCGCAGATCCGGGCTAGTCAATTTAGAGATAATAGGGGTCGAAAACAACTTTTTCGACAAAAGATTATTTAGAATAAATAATATTAACCAAGTTGTAGAATATCTCTCAAGGGTTCCGTACATATAAAAAATGCTGAAATCCGAGTTATAACGAAGAAGTTATGACCCGTCGAAGTTTCGCGACGGAACCGGCACGACACCGGGAAGCATAAAGAGTGAATTTACGATGGAGCGATATTCAGCCTTAGCGATCTAAACAAAAGTCGTAGAATACGTTAAATCGAGCATAAAAAGAACGCTCAATTCTGACTTCGTATGAGGAAGTTATGATTTTTCGAAGTTTCAACTTAGCAGTGTATAGCCCGAAACTCGAATATTAGATCGAGCGGTTTTTAGCCAACACAACCTTAATGAGAATCAAAGATCTCATTAATAATAGCGTAACGATAAAAAGACAGACGAAAACGGACATCGGATGAAGAAGTTATGAATTTTTAACGGACCAATCGTGTCCCGACCTGTTAAAAATATAACTTTTAATATAAAGTCAAAATTAGCCGATGGAGTCTAAAAGAAAGTTGTAGAGTACGTTCCCGCCTTCACGTAGATATAAAGAACGTCAAAAACGGAGCTCGTATGAGAAAGATACGAATTTTTGAAGTTGGCACTCGATTTTGCGAGATGTGATACGAAGTCGCTGACTTGGCGCTTTCCTAGCCGTCCGATGATGATCGCTGAAGTCGCCTCAGATCGTTACACGTAGCCCCCTCGCTACGCCCAGCGTCCGATCTCATACGCGCTGTGTTCGCATGGCCTTGCTCGGTCCAGAAAGAAGCCACGTTGCACCACCGAGCCTTCGCCACCTAGCCTTCTTATCCGAAGCTACGCGCCGCGTAGCTGCTGAACGCCATGCGTCCAAGGAGCGCCCAACATAGGTCCGAGGAGCGCAACGCGTTTCCCAGCAGCTCCGGCCGATAAATAGATGCGAAGGGATCCGAGCATTTCACACCAAAATCATTTCTCTCTCTCTAAACTTTCTCTCTTTAAGGGTTTTAACCCTCCCTAAGCCTAGGTGATCCCCTAGCACCTGAAGGAAGCCCCGAGGCTCCCGGAGTCCCAAGAAAAAGGGTCTTTCGGTTCGGAAACGCTGCTCCAAGCGAAACCCGGTTTTCGATAAAATTCGTTGTAAGTGAGCTACGCCTACGTTATTTTTAATATAGCTTCTAATTAATTATAGTAACATTATTAGGACCTTAAAATAATTATTTGGGCTATTATTATGAGTTATATAGTGTTGTTTAATGCTTATATAATAATAATAACAACTAGACTATTAAATTAGTCTCGGTAAATACTGAACTAAACCCTAGTGGTAATGATACTTGGTTTTATCGAGAGAAATTGTTTTAAGAGTAACGAAGTGCTGTCCGAGTACCGAGTCACCACCGTATCAGGTGAGTGCATAGTTACTTTCATCTTACACATATATATATGAAGTATTTTATATAAATTACGTGCTAAGTGTGCATATTATCTGAGTACTTGCTGTCTATGCTAGATGAACGATTTTATACACGTTTTAAATGATTTAAACTGTATATGTATTTTATATCTACGAAATGTTGGGGTAAAACATGGGTAGATGTAATAAATGAAATATGAGTTGGATGATGAGGTGAGAGGTGAAATAGACCATGAGGTGAGGGTGAGAGGTGGACGATGTGAGAAGCCTTGTACCCAAATGATGGTCTCGTTATCTAACAGAGTATAGATGACAACCATGGACTATTCTAGACAGTCCAGTGGAACACTAGCAGACTCGCAACCTGTAGGTGTTGTGAACGATGTGTTCACTGTTGTACTCTAAAGTCCCATTGACATGTATTGCGAGTGGACTCTCGAAAACGATACTGTCAATAAAACCCTGACAGATGCGCCTAAAGGACTCTACCGGCAGAAGCGCCTAATAGAGAACCTCATAACCCTGGCAGATGCGCCTAAAGGACTATACCGGCAGATGCGCCTTATAGATAATGTCACAATTCTAGAAGTTGCGCCTAAGTGATAGAACTAGCAGATGTGCTTGACAACTATATCATAGGCAACGATGGACTTTGTACCTATTCCTTAGGAAAAATCCTTAAGAATGAATGAACGAGAAATAGTTGATTCTTAGGGTAGACCCTTAAGAGTAAAGAAAATAATGAGGATGGGTAATTGGGTTAACTGTTTGACGATTAAACATAATAATTATATTATTGTGGGTTGAAAACCCTATGTACCCACCAGCTTTCCCAACCTGACCCACTCAGTTTATTTATATCACAGGTGTTGGTATGAAGTCACATTACACCGAAAGATCAAGGAGATATAAATCACTAGTGATACGTTCCGTTTATGCTATGTTTCTGTATTGACAATGACATCCCAAATGTTTTAAAATGAATAAAAATATTTTTCTTCGGAAATGCTTTGATAACGTATTTATCATGTTTTACTGGGAACAAATTCCGCAACCTTTTTAATAAAAGAGATACTCTGATTTTTATAAAGCATAAACAAAATCGGTCTTTTCTGGCCGTGAAAATGGAGATGTCACATAAGATCAGTATGTTTATATGCTACAATTTGTTGATTTAGGGGTTCTTCGAATACAACCATTTGAGTTTTTGTGTTGTTTTCTTCTTCTGGTTTTTACAGAAACAATCATGGAGGGCAGTTTTGACATTGGCGTATCAAAGTTTTTGTGTTGTTTGGGGGGTGATTTTCTAATTGAAGCTGATTTAAGCTTTTTAATCTCCTTTCCTCTCCCTCTCCCTCTCGTTCTTCGTCTGGTTTTTACAGAAACATCATTCCTAATTTGGGAATCTTTCTAGGTCTTGATCAAAGTCTTGATCCAAATCACTCTATGCTTTTCTAATTGAAGTATGTATTGGGTGGATTATGTGTATTGCTTAAGTTGCAGCTGAAATGAAAAGAGACAAGGAAGAAGAGAATGGGGGTGTTTGGGGGATGATTTTCTTCTCACATGTCCCATAAGAGAGAGAGAGAGAGAGAGAGAGAGAGAGAGATTTTCTTTTTTACTTTTTATTTTTTTCGTTATAAAAATTATATAAATTAAATAGAAAAGGAAAATTTTCTTTTTTCTTTTTTCTTTTAATCTGAAAAAATCTTTAAATAATAAAAAAATGAAAAAAAAAGTAAGGGAAAAATCGTCATTATGAAAAATTTAATAGTAAATTGGACCAAACTCGCAAAAAAAAAATGAAAAGTTTGGACCTCTGGTGCTAGTCAAAACCTTTTTGGACCAAAGTGACAATTTTTGACAAACCACAGGGACCATTTGTGTAGTTTTGTCGATTCGAAATTCAAAGCAACTTGTACCTAGCTAAAAAATTGTATTTAATTAATGTTAGTTTTAAAAATATTTTCAAAATTAGTAGTTATAAGTGTATTGTCAAATAATGGAGATGATGATTTCGAATTAATGATATATTTGGGAGAATTTTCAATATATATATATATATATATATATATATATATATATATATATATATATATATATATATATATATATATATATATATCTTCCTATTCTAATAAAAGAATAGTTTTATTCTCCTTTTGACATGTGTCATCTTATTAAACTTCTTAATTAATGCATGTTTTAATCTTCTTTTGCCATGTGTCACCATATTATGTCTACTAATTAATACTTGCCACATGTCAACCTATTGATTAGTATTTTAAATTTTAAATTTTTCACTCTATCTACATTAAATTAATAGCTTTAAAATAAAATTAATACAAATTATAAAGTTATATAATTTCACATATTTATTTAAAATCAATAATTATAGTTTTATATAACTAAAACATCTCCTAATTAATAATTTATTTAAAACAATTGATTAATAACTTTGAATTTTCACTAAAAAAACTTAATTAACTTTGTAACCGTGGTTCCCACGGGTTATAAACAAGTATATATATATATATATATATATATATATATATATATATATATATATATATCCCTATCCCTATTTTAATAAATAAATAAGTTTATTCTTTTATTGACAAGTGTCATAGTATTAAAAATCTTCATTAATATTGTATGTCACCTATAATGCCACATGTCAATCTATTAATTATCCATTTTAAAATTTAAATTTCTCAATTTAAGTACATTAAATTAACAATTGATTCTTCATTTCAAATTTCAAATTTTAAATTTCACTTTAATTACATTAAATTAATAACATTAGAATAAAAAATAAAATAAAATTAATATATATTATAAGATGATATAATTTCATGTATTTATTTAAATCAACGATTATAATTTTATATAAGTAAAAAATATCTCTTAACTAATAATTTAATTAAAATAATTTATTTGAAATAATTGATTAATAATTTTAAATTTTTAATATGAAAGTTTAATTAATTTTATAACTGTAGTTCTCACGAGTTATAAATTAGTATATTTGTAAAGTTGTTAAAACATTAGAGTGATTAGTTTTTTCAATTAAAAAATTTAATTTATAAGCTATTTTTTTTGCTGGATTATTAAACATGACAACCAAAAAATAGACTAACTAGGATATTTCAAACACAACATACATGTGTCTATCCGTATTATATAGCAATTGGGTCCTATCGATCCATGAAAGAATGAAAAAGACACACGAGAGAACATGGAAACAATAATATAACAATGGACTTCAACCACTTTGCTTCATCTTCACTACTTGTAGTTGACACCTCCATTTACCTACACAAGATTTTGGCTCCACTACATTTGTTCTTGTGTTTTCTTCTGCTAGTTCCCCGCATAAGAAGAGATCTTTTCCAACACGTTTTTTTACTATTCAAACAATATCCTCATATTTAATTCAGGGTTTTTATTTGATAGATTTATTGTGATCTTTGAACTTTTACACATCCAATTTTTATTCCATGTTTGATATTTTAAAACTATTCGATAGTTTTCACCATCATGCCAAAATTTAAAATTGTTTAATTTCAATCCTTACATTTGCATTTCATTGAAAATACGGTCCCTGTACTTTACTCAAAATAACAAATTAAATCCAAAATATAAAGTCATTTTATACGGTTAGATACCATATCCATAACAAATAAATAGAAATTTGACGACAACACTGGAACAATTTGAAAATTTAGTCTTAACTTGCAATTTTAGATAAAGTTTAGAAACCAAATTTGTAATTTACTCTAGATTTTATTTTATGACCTGAACATAGATAAAAAAATAAGAAGAAGATATATTATGAGGAGAAATTTAATGTCCCAAACATTCATGGTAAAAATTTTATTTTAAAATCAATAAACTATACAAACGAGTGGTTCCAAAACCAATCAAAGTGAATATATCATTTAAACATCAAAGTAAAAATTATAAATAACCGATGCGGAAAACTATGGGGGATGGTGTGCAGTCACGTCGGACCCTTCCCTTTGGAACCAGAAATACATGAAACCGTAAGCACAAAGCATAGTGACGTAACATCCGATTATCAAGTATTATCATTTCTAGCTCTTAACATTATCAAAGTTTCATAATTGGTCCCTTGTGGTAAAAGCTTTACGTTTTAGTCGTATGATGGGCATACTTGAGGGTACGCTCAGCGTACTCGTGTGATGCGGGATCGCGGATGTCCTGCTAGTACGCTGGACGTACGTATGATATGTCGGGTGTACTAGCCCAATGAATAAACCATAATTTTAAGGGTTGCTCCCTATTTAAACAACCCTACTAGAAGGTAGTACAAGACAAGTAAGGTCGATCCACAGAGACACGGGACAATCGGTCTAATACCTCTTTGCGCAAGGTACTTGTTCACAAAAGATTAAAGAGGGGGGTTTTGAATGCAATGATTAAACAAACAAATTAAAAACACAAGTAATCAGCTAAGTGAGTGATAGTTTGTTTTGTTTACTTCTTTTCATAGTTTATTTTAGCATATTTCATTCATAATTTAGATAATTTCCATGCGTATTTTCCTTTTTGTTATTTTATGACTATTTCAGGTACTTTCGAACCTTGTGAGCATGATTGCAGGTTTTCAGGTCTAGCGGAGCGGGAGTGTTCGGGACGTATGGAAATTGATGGGAGTTGGTAGGCAACAAGGATCTTAGGCTTGATGGGTAGTGGAGATGATGCATGGAGTGAGCTTGATGATTATTTGAAGGCTTGGAGAGAAATAAACTTTAAATTTGCAAGATGCGGGAGTATATTCAAGCGTGCATAGATTATTAATCGGGCGAGTTTACAAGCTATGAATCATTTGGAGAAACCAAATTGGTCTTAAATTGAAGAAAACTTGAAGAAAAATGGGCTAGGAGCTGATTGGACTCGAACTGGGCCAAGTGGGCTAAGCTATGGAGGCCCAAAACCTCAAAGATGCTACATCCAAGGACCACCCGCGCAACCCACCCGCGCAAGGCTCTGCAGGGGTAATTTCGGAAATCCATTTGGAAGGCTATTTGAGGAAGGTTGGTGCCCATCTTTTGAAGACTCTTGGACATCCGATTTTTGGAGATTCTCTCTGGAGTTTTGAAGACTTTTGAAGGCCAAGAACACTTGAAGAACATCATATTTATACCTCTTGATTCTTGCTTAATGTTTGGTATAATTTTCTCTTACTTTGTTTCTTTGGGTTTAGCCATGCTTGGCTAAACTAATCTTGGTTGACTTTTGGTTAATCCTTTGAACTTTTGTTGAATGTTGAAGAATCCATGAACATGTTCTTAAATCTTTATGGGAATGTTTTGTGTTTTAACATCTTATCACTCCTTGTATGTTTTAGTTCATGAGTTTAAATGTGTTTGTGGTGATTAGTTGGCTAATTTCTTAATTAAGTAAAGGATCCTCAAATTAGCAAGCAACAAATGATTTTTGTGTTGATTTTGCTTCACACAATCATAAAAACATTTCCTACAACATGGTGGTGAAAGCATTTGACCCCTCTTGGATTTGGTGACTTTTTGGTTCTTAATGCTAGTTGACTTTCACTAATTACATGCTATTTGAAATTAGTGACTTTGACTAAGGAAATTGTTATGAGCTTCTCTAGCCATTTCAACAATTAAGAAAAGTCTAGGTAATCTCAAGCTCCTTGGATTACTATAGCCAAATTAAGGATTTAAATCAAAGTATTGCACCATTGGATTCTAATGATATGTTCATCAAAAGTCAAAGTGAGGAAACTTTAAGTCAACCATCTCTCCCTTATTGATTTTACACCAAACCCTTATTTTTGTTGAAATTGTCTATTTAAATCATAGTTAATTCTAGTTTGTTTTAAGTTTTCAAAACACCAAAACCCCCCATTTTATTTTTATAGTTATTTTACAAGTATTTTTACAAAGAAATTTTTCATAGAGTTATAAATTGAACAAATCTCCGTGGATTCGACCCCTTTACCACTATACACTATTTTAGTGTGTATTATTTAGGGTTATTATTTTTGTTGGCCTCGACAACCACCAGTGAGTGAATTAAATTCAGAATTTATAAGGACTCCAACTTCATGTATGACAACTTAACAATGTGACTCAAAGATGACACAATATTCGTTCAGTTCCATCTAAGTTGGTACTTGAAAGTGTTAACAAGCTCTAACACTTCCCATTCACCACATTAATTAACCAAAACAAGCTCTTTGATTAAACCTAACCTTACTAACCTAATCTAAACAAGCTCTTAGAATTAGATTAAAAGATTGCATGAAGCTTTATGTGAATGTTCCTAACAACACCCAGTACTCCTCACAAGCTTGGAAGTGTAAAAGTGTATGAATAAGATTTACACTAAATTCATTCAATAGAGATCAATTTAATGCTTGTTACTTGTTCAATTTCACAAAACAACTACGGATTTTGTAAAAGAGATAACTTGAATGACCTAACCCTAATTCAAATGGCCAATAAGAATCACAATTATAATCAAACATTTAATTAAAGATAAATCAAATTCACTAGATAGAAATTAAGAACAAACATCATGTCATATGATTGAAGTCACTATGAAGAAGTCAAAACATGAAATTGGAGAAACTAGGGTTCTAGCCACACATGGCTAGAACAAGATCACAAGTTTAAAAGATGGAAATATATGCAACTACAACTTACAAATACTAGAAATAATGTTTCCAAATGATTGCTAATCAAACCCTTGCAAAAACCTTCGAAATCCCTTCTCAAAATGTGCTCTGATATGTTGTGTCCCTTCAAAAATGACCCTCAACCCATAACATGAAAAATAGGAAAATTGCCAAAAGTTGGATTTTTTTTTGGGTCGAACACGGCCCGTGTTGAGCATAAGGTAAAAATGACATGGCCCGTGTTCTGCTTGGTCAACAACTTCTTCTTTTCTGGTCAACACGACCCGTGCTTCTTCGCAGTGTAAATCAAACACGGCCCGTGTACCCCTCTGACTCCAATTCCAAACTTGATTTTTTCAACTTTTCCGGTCTTCACCTGATCATCTCGAAAATCTTTACCAATGCTTCCCGACACTTCCAAAGCACGTTCCAACCTCCGGTTTATCTGAAAAAGTTATAAAAGTGTGCAAATAAGGTTGTTCTAGAGACTAACATGAATATGATGAAATGCAAGACAAATGAAGAACAATTATGCTAAATAGATGTATGAAAAGGGACAAAAAGGTGCACAAAATGCACCTAACAATGCTTATTTTTATATATGTTTCATACTTATGAGTCGTGTTATATATAATACGTTTTTTATTATTTGAACTTTTCTTCTTTAATTAAGAAAATATATAAATTAATTACATATTTTTTATATGTGTCGGTATAAAATCAAGTTTATTTACGTTTCTACATAATTCTTATGTAAATTTACGTTGTTTTTTTTGGTCCATCTCTAAGCCTTACGTTTTGGTTGTTGTCATTTATGTAATTTTGGTCTATATGTAATGGTCCCTATATTCTTATGAATTATTAAAAAAACATCAAACTTACAAAAATAGATCCTAAACTCTTCTCAAAACCCTCGTTTCTTTTAAACTTTTAGTGTTTTTGAAAGATATGATATGTTATATTGGTTTAACCAATTCTTATGCCTAATACCTAGAAAAAAAAACAAGAAAAAATGTAACAAGTCGTGGCAAAACATTGACTCAAATACTAGTTAAACCAAATTTCCATCTTTCATTTTTCACTGCAATATCAACACCATATCAATGCTTGCTTCATCTTTCTTTCAACATTTTAAATAGTGTCATATCTATCTTTCATCATCTACCTATTATTTTTTATTTTTAATAATAATAGTAATTATTTATTTTAAGAGATTTAACTTACAAAATAAAAAAAAATATAAGTATAAGGTTAAAAATAAACTTTTTATTGATTTAAACTAAAAAATTACAAACTATATAATAACAATAAAAAAAACCTAACTCAAACCATATCTTTTCTTAACATTAGAGTCGCTCGAAGGGGACATGTACCATTAGATGATTGGTGTTCGCAGGTAAGATTTTAAAATCTTAAACCTCATGTGTTTCATTTTGTGCATGGATTTTTCCGATTTACTTTTCATTTTGTGCATTGATTTTTCCGATTTACTTTTCAATACCTTGAAGTAAAAATTTCAACTTATCCACTAATCGATTTACAATTTACTTTTCAATACACAAGCAATCTTTTTATTTTTTATATGAATATGGACATATACGATCAGACTTTACATCAATGGGGCTCCAATCATTAATACCTAGGCGACCATCCTGCTACCTTCCACATATCACAGACTCCCAAAGTGAGGAAGAGCCTAAACAGTGTAACCCAATAATCCAACCATAGTTTTATTTAAAATTCATACCTTAATTAGCTTTTGCGAGCGAAAATAACACGGTTCGGGATCTCATGTCCTTAAGACAAGATGGTCAAGAATCAGAATCGACGCATCCTTAAGAACCCGTCACGGCGAATCAGCTTTCGCTGAAACAGTGAGCCCACCCGAAAGGGCCCAACTCCTATGCTTTCACTTTTTTGAGTGAGACAAGTATCATATCACATAGTTTTTCATTCGCCAGATTTGACTTTGAGATGACTTTGATTTTGATTGAACTTGGATTTGTATCTTGTAACACCGTAATTTTTCAAACAATTTTTCACATTTTTAAAAGCATACTTTCATTCATAAATATTATAAAAATCTCATTGTATCACATATCAATCCATAGAAACACAACCCAAGATCATAATGTATAAAAACTCCTCATGTGTGTACTGATCATGCCGGCGCCTTCCCGCGATCCTCATTGGTACCTGAAACACATAACACAACACTGTAAGCATATATTCTTAGTGAGTTCCCCAAAATACCACATATAACACATAATAGCCACTCGAGGCTATAACTCTGTGGACCCTCCGGTCCTAACTCTATGGACCCTCTGGTCCTAACTTTGTGAATCTTCCGGTTTTAACTCTGTGAACCTTCCGGTTCTAACTTTGTAACTCTGGAACATTCATGGCATGAATCACATAAAAATAATGCATTGTATCACAACCACATAAATAACATACAAGATACTCTGCCATATAACTCTAATTACCACTCTAGGTAAAGTATAATGAGAAGACTCACATCGGGTAACTCGGTAAATCTCGAACTCGGTAAAATCTAGTCTAGCCCCCGCCTAATCACATGGAATAAGCACTCTAATCAATACAACCCTCAAGGATAGACTAATCCCTCTCTTAGCACTCTCAGAAAGGAAAAAGGCCATTTTACCCCTCTCATGGCTCAAAGACCCTAAAATTGACCAAACCCTAAAAGTCAACAAAAGTCAACGGTCAAACTTTGACCAGACTCGTCGAGTGCACTTGTGTGACTCAGCGAGTACTTGCATGTCCTCTTCGCCCTTGGTCCTCACTTGACTCGCTGAGTGAACCCTACACTCAACGGGTTATCACAGGTCACGAATCACGGGGCAACCCGACTCGACTTGTTGAGTCCCTTATAGGCTCGACGAGTTCCTCCCATGAAAACACTCAAACGATCTTTTAAGGTCAGATCTGCTTCACCAACCAGTAGATCTAATCTTCTAACACTCGAAAGTCACGTAAAGGTTCAAACTTTACATTCATGTAATGCTTATAAGACCAAAAATGGAGAAATAACCTTTAAAATGGGGTTCTACTCTCAAGGCTCACATGAAACCTCATAAAGCTGGAAGCTTGGGACCTTTTGGACCTCTCAAGGTCCAGATATATCATCTATACCCAAAGGGACCTCATATGCTTCACAATCTAACTTAAAATTATGCAAAGGAAACCCTAGATTCAAGGAATCTATCAAATACATGAAATGGGAAGGAAGTTGTACCTCAAAACGTGAATCTCAGTGTGAACAACACAGATCCAAGCTCCACAATCGATCTAGCTTGGATTTTCCCACTCCTTCTTGCAAGATCACACCAAAGGATGAAGAATTAGCCTCCAAAATGCTCTCTAAGCTCTCTTTGCTCTCTAGGGTTTTCACAGGGGAGTAATGGCCGCAAATGACGGCCATAAGGGCCTTTAAATAGGGATCAGGCCCTGAGATTTAGGGTTTCACTTTATAGCACAGACTCGCCGAGTCAATGCATCGACTCGTCGAGTCCGATCATTAATCCATACAAGAATGCGCGATTCTACTCGGCGAGTCAGAGCGCCTAATCGCCGAGTCCCTCCCTAAAACTCAAGATAAATACTTAAAATAAGATACCTGGGAATCTGGATGTTACATATCTTCATTTCGAGTTTTGAATTCTTCAATCAACTTTTGAATTTCTGAAAGTTTCTTCGATTAAGTGCATCTTTTTTTATTTTTTATTTTTATTTGGGTATTAGATATGATAGTTGTACCCATTCTTCTTTCTTGACTGTGTGGATCTGATACTTAAGCTCTCTGTTATCGCGAGGGTAACGCGTGTCAACAAATAGGCCGTGTTCTGTGGGTCCAGAATTGCCGATAAAAATTCTTTTTGAACATTCAGAAGCAAATCATCATAAAGTTGTTATTACTACCAACAAAAAAGTTTTAGTATGCCATTTTATTATTATCTAAGGGTGGGGTCTCGAATTACAGTGTTTGGGTCCCTTAGTTATGATAGCTGATTCTACACTTCCGACAACTATCCGGTCGCTTTAGGTATTTTGTTTTTCATTTGATTTCTCGTTTTCCCACTTTATGGAGCCATCGTATGTAAAGAGTGTCATCATCTTGTAAAATTATTTATATTTTTTTTATTTATATTTTTTTTAAGATGATGATGCATGGAAATGATGAAATGCAAAAAAAAACTTGAGAGAAAAAAAATATTTTTGGGTTTTATAAATGCAGAATGTGAGGAAAATGAAAATAAGAAAGGTAAAATCTTTTTTTTTATTTTATTATTATTATTTTTTTGAAATGCATGCATGAATATGGATGTGAACATGAAAATGCACCTAATGTACAACTCTACCCCTCCCCAAGCTTAAAGATAAGCATCTTCCTCAATGCTTGGAGAGGGCGGAACAACGTACAACGGAGGAGGAGGAGGAGGAGGATAGTAGCTGGGATTTCGGGTCCAAGCCCAAAAGTCCTCATGTTTGCGCTGACGCTCTTGATCTCGAGCGTATTGAGTGGTGAAGGCGGAAAAACTTTGGGTTAGGTTCATGACATCTTGATGGTAAGTGTCGAGGCGGGTATGGATCGATTGGAATTGATCCATATATTATTGGTGATATGATGGGTGTCCAGCATGATGGGATGAGCTCGCACCACCCATGGGAGGGGAGTTTTGTGGTGCCGCCCCGTCACTCTTTCCAGCTTCCTCATCTTCCTCCTCGGAGAAGGATTCGGGGAAGAGATATGGCGTGATTTGCTAGTCGGTGAAATTGTTAGGACGCCTGAGGGCAAGAATGCCCCGATTCTTGATGAGGAGCCTTGGATCGTGGTTTTGACCTACGGTCCAATTATGGTTCCCGGCCTCCGCCCGAAACATTCTCATAGACTCAAGAACTCCCGTGGTAAGGTAGGTCTCACCGGGTATGGGTTGGTGAGTTCCGGGATATGGGGCCCGGACCGGAGCACTTTTCGCAAATAAACTGACAATGCCACCACAAGATATATTGTCGGACCGTGATGTGCTGAGGCGGGTGAGTTTGTTACAAAGGAAGGAGCCATAGTGAGGAATGAGATTATCGTCCGGGTGGGCCATCACATAGAGTATTTTGAGCTCAAGGGCGCTAATGGTGCTTCTTTATTCTCTAGGGATGACAAGTGAAACAATAATCCTATGGGCCACTTTCATTACAGGGTGGATGAGAGATGAGGCCTTAGCAGAACTTGAGACATAGGGATGCTGACGCGTAAGGTCGGTCCACCATGTAGGATCACTGAATCCTAGGATTGGGTGATTGGGGCCAAAGGTGCGTTTTGTGGGGGGCCCAACTATGACATTGATTTGGTATAGGGACAAGGAATGATCTTGGTTCATAAGCCGGAAACATAGGACACCGTGGTCCAAATCAAGTGAAGATAAGAACTCGGCTGTTGGAACTTTATAGCTGAGCTCGTGGACCCTTAACAACACCTTCCATCCAATGTTCCAGAACAATGTGTGGACATGGGTGTAGATGTGCAACTCACAGAGAGATGGCACATGCACAAATTGTTGGGCAGAGTGCGCGCGCTGGAGAAAGGCCTCAATTTTGGCGGCTTGAATTGGGCCACGACAAACCACACCACCATGTGCCGGATTGGATGAAGCTGAAGGTGGGGGTTACGAGGACCTGGGCAGAGGTGATGGGGACATGCGGCGGCGGGCCGACGATTTGGTGTGCCGAGGTCGTTTAGAACTCTCACATTCCATATGCAAAATTTAGGGCACAGTCAAAAAGTCAACTGGTCAACGGGTCAAAAAGCCAACTGTTGACGGGTCCAGTCAACCGAAGTTTGGCCACCAAAAATTTGCGGGAAACTCAGTATAGAAGGATTTCCAAGTTATTGTCAAGTCCAAAATGGCCACAGATACATGCAATTTGACCTTAAGAACATAAATTCCACAAGTGAAGAATAGGAAAGAATGTACCAAATCGTTAGTGGAAATGTGTTGTTATTGGTGAGAACGACCTTCTTCAACCTCCCCAAGCTTGCCTACATGAAGAATTAAGCACAAAACACCAAAATTTTAAGAATTTTTCGGACCTAGGGTTTGTTAAAACCCCCAAATCCACCATGAAGATGCAATTAGATGGTGTATTAGATGTAGGAGATGAAGTGGGGAAGATGAAAATCAAACCTTTTTGAAGATTTAAGCCAAAATTATGAAGAATCAAGGGTTTTTTTTTGATGAAAATCGGACCTTAGGGTTTTCTTGGGGGAAAGGGGCTGTTTTGGAATGAGTGTGTGGAAGAATGGGGCAAAACCCCGATTTTTAGCATTAAAAACCACAAGATCTGTTGTGCGAACACGACCCGTGTTCCTACAGGCCAAATTAACACGACCCATGTTGGGGTCAATATTCCTGAGAAATGTGCGAACACGACCCATGTTCATTATAAGGCAAGAGGAACACGAGTCGTGTACCCCTCTGACTGCGGGATTGTTTGCCATTGATGAACACGACCCGTGTTCATTATAAGGCAAGAAGAACACGGGCCGTGTACCCCTTTGACTGCGGGATTGTTAGCCATTGATGAACACGACCCGTATTGTAACGACCAAAAGATTCCAATCAATTTAAACTTTTCAAAAACAACCCGATTTCATTAAATTATTACAAAAAGGTTTTCAATACAATTTATTTAGAGTATTCCCATAATCACATCACAACATAAACATGAGGAACGGTACGATCACGCCTTCGCCTTGCCACGGTCTCCTGAAGAACCTGAAAAACATAAAACCACAACTGTAAGCCCGAAAGCTTAGTGAGATATCCCCAAAATACCAACCACATATACCATACACACATAACATGCCATATCATATCCGATCACAGAACAGCCATGCACTTCAGGTCTACTGTATGACTGGTCCGCCGCACCGGCCAACAGTCCACCTGCTCCACCCTCCGAGTCTAGCCATATACATCGAGTCTGCAGTATGATTGGTCCGCCCGCACCGGGCCTTCAATCCACCTGGTCCACTCTCCGAGTCTAGCCATATACATCGAGTCTTCAGTGTGATTGGTCCGCCCACACCGGGCCTTCAATCCACCTGGTCTACTCTCTGAGTCTACAGTATGACTGGTCCGCCCGCATCGGGCCTTCAGTCGGTCTGGTCCACTCTTCGAGCCTCGGCATGTATGGTTCGCCCTCTTGGGGCCTACAACCTATCCGGACCGCTCGCTGGGCCTTTGAGACAACCGGTCCGCCCTGGGTATCTTGGCCTTTAGCACAAAGCAGGACCCGCCTCAACCCAACTCCAGTCCAAACAACCATGTGCACATAAACATACCATCATATAACAATTCACAGTCAACAAACCGATCAAACAGATCACATAACATATCATCCTCTTAACCAGGATACCGACCTAACCGGTCACTAGCATAGCATTACCCTACATCTCAGGATACCGACCTCAACCAGGTCTCTAACATATACCATCCTAGCTACCAGGATGCAACATCTCGAAGCAATATCATAACAAATACCCGGATCTCAATCTGATAAAGGGTCGGCCTTGGTGCCTTAGACCCTGTTGATATAGTGAGGATAACTCACCTCGAAATTGCCGACTGAACAGATAAACCCAAGCTACTCCAACCACTGATACGATCTCCAACGCTGGCCAACACCAAGACACTGAACACAAAACAATATCCAACAATTACCAAAATGCCCCTGGAAAATAACTGGTCAACCCTCGGCCAAAGTCAAAGTCAAAGCCAACCTCTGACCGACTCTACTCGCCGAGTCAACCCAATGACTCGCCGAGTCCACATACACAGAACTTCCACCATCTGCGACTTAACTTGCCGAGTCACCCCAAGACTCTCCGAGTCCAGCAACTCTGAGTCCTTTCTCACTTGACTCACTGAGTCATCCCTTGACTCACCGAGTAACAGCTCAACCATAAGAAACTTGGACCTCACGAACAGACTTGCCGAGTCCAAGAATAGACTCGCCGAGTCCAAGGCTATCTTCAACCTACTCGCCGAGTTGTTCTTCCAACTCGCCGAGTTCCAGACCATCTTCAAGCAACTCGCCGAGTACACCTTTGTGACTCGCCGAGTGCCTCTAGATCTCATCCCAAACAGAACCTTCAAGGCCATGCAATTGATCCAAAACGTAGATCTAGCCTTCTACAACCCATCCATCACGTAAAGTGGCAAACTTTACGTGAATCCAAAGAGATCTAGGCATTTTACACTTTAGGGCTAGGGTTTGGGACATGATGGCTTCACTAATCCCTCAAGAACAGGGACTTTAATGCACTTTAGACCTCCTCCACTCCAGATCTGAGGTAGCAACCTCAGATCTACTCTTCAAACTCAAGATACCACAAGTTAAACCTCCCATACATTCCAAGAATAATGAATCTAGAAGAATAACAGCCCAAGAACGAGATTATACCTCAAAAGGAAGCCTCAACATCAAATAAATCCGAATCTAAGCAAAGCCCCTTGCTCCAAGCCTCCTAACTCTCGAAGATCTTCCTCCAAATCTCTTTTCCAAGGTTCAATTGCACTCCAATCCTTCTCAATCGCGTTTCTAGGGTTTTCTGGACTTAAGGGAAGGTAAGGAGGCTGGGGAGAGGGTATAATGTCCTTTATATAGGGCTCATCCTCCGAAATTAGGGTTTTCTCCACTCAGCGCCTACTCGCCGAGTCCAGCCGCCGACTCGCCGAGTCGGCCACTTAACACGCGACCAAAATCGCGACCCTACTCGCCGAGTCCACTCGTGGACTGTAACGACCGAAAAATTCCAACCAATTTAAAATTTTCAAAAACAACCAGATTCCATTAAATTTATTACAAAAGGTTTTCAATACAATTTATTTAAAGTATTCCCAGAATCACTTCAAGAAAAAAACATGAGGAGCGGTACGATCACGCCTTCGCCTTGCCACGGTCTCCTGAAGAACCTTAAAAACATTAAACCACAACTGTAAGCCCGAAAGCTTAGTGAGATATCCCCAAAATACCAACCACATATACCATACACGCATAACATGCCATAACATATCCGATCAAAAAACAACCATGCACTTCGGGTCTACTGTGTGACTGGTCCACCGCACTGGCCAACAGTCCACCTGGTCCACCCTCCGAGTCTAGCCATATACCTCAAGTCTACAGTGTGATTGGTCCGCCCGCACCGGGCCTTCAATCCACCTAGTCCACTCTCCGAATCTAACCACATACATCGAGTCTGCAGTGTGATTGGTCCGCTCGCACCGGGCCTTCAATCCACCTGGTCCACTCTCTGAGTCTACAGTATGACTGGTCCGCCCACACCGGGACTTCAGTCGGCCTGGTCCACTCTCCGAGCCTCGGCATGTATGGTCTGCCCTCTTGGGGCCTACAGCCTATCCGGACCGCTCGCTGGGCCTTCGGGACAACCGGTCCGCCCTGGGTATCTTGGTCTACAGCACAAAGCAGGACCCGCCTCAACCCAACTCCAATCCAACAACCATGTGCACATAAACATACAATCATATAAAAATTCACAGTCAACAAACCGATCAAACAGATCACATAGCATATCATCATCCTAATCAGGATACCGACCTAACCGGTCACTAGCATAGCATCACCCTACATCTCAGGATACCGATCTCAAACAAGTCTCTAACGTATACCATCCTAGCTACCAGGATGCAACATATCAAAGCAATAACATACAACAAATACCCGGATCTCAATCCGATAAAGGGCCGGCCTTGGTGCCTTAGACCCTATTGATATAGTGAGGATAACTCACCTCAAAACTGCCGACTGAACAGATAACCCAAGCTACTCCGATCACTGATACGATCTCCACCACTGGACAACCACCAAGGCACTGAACTCAAAACAATATCCAACAATTACTAAAATGCCCCTGGAAACCACTGGACAACCCTTGGTCAAAGTCAACCCCTGACTGACTCTACTCGCCGAGTCAACCCGATGACTCGCCAAGTCCCCATGCTCAGAAATTCCCCAATCCGCGACTCAACTCGCCGAGTCACCCCGAGACTCGCCGAGTTCAACAACTCTGAGTCCATTCACACACAACTCACCGAGTCATCCCCTTGACTCACCGATTCACGGCTCAACCAGAAAAGATTGGGACTCTTCGACAAGACTCGCCGAGTCCAAGAACAGACTCGTCGAATCTAAGGCTATCTTCAACCTACTCGCCGAGTTGTTCTTCCAACTCGTCGAGTTCCAGGCCATCTTCATCCAACTCGCCGAGTTGTTCTTCCAACTCGTCGAGTTCCAGCCTATCTTCAAGCAACTCGCCGAGTGCCTCTCGATCTCATTCCATACAAAAGCATTCCAGGCCATGCAATTGATCCAAAACGTAGATCTAGCCTCTTGCAACTCATCCATCACGTAAAGTGGCAAACTTTACGTGAGTCCAAAGAGATCTAGGCATTTCCACTCTAGGGTTTGGGTTTGGGACAAGATAGCTCCTTCAATCACTCATAAACAGGGGCTTTCATACACTCTAATCCTTCTCCATTCTAGATATGAGGTAGCAACCTCAGATCTAACCTCCAAACTCTAAACATCACAAGATATGTTTCCCCATAAACCCCAAAATGATGCATCTATATGAATAACAGCCCAAGAACGAGATAATACCTCAAAAGGAAGCCCCAACAGCAATGAAACCCGAATCTAAGCAAAGCCCTTTGCTCCAAGCCTCCTAACCTTCAATATTTCCTCAACAATCACTTCTTCAAGCCTCTAAATGCACTTTGATCCTCTCACACATGACAACTAGGGTTTCTGGACTTAAGAGAGTGTAGAGAGGTTGGGGGAAAGATGTTATGTTCTTTATATAGGGCTCATCCTCTGGATTTAGGGTTTTCTCCACTCAGCGCCTACTCGCCGAGTCCATCCTCTGACTCGTCGAGTCGGCCACTTAACACGCAACCAAAGTCGCGACCCTACTCGCCGAGTCCCCTCATGGACTCACCGAGTTCCCCTTCCCAATTTACTCTTTTAGCCCTTCAACTTAACTCTTGATATTCCGGGATGTTACATGGACTCGCCGAGTTGCCCTTTCCAATTTACTCTTTTAACCATTCAACTTTACTCTTGATATTCCGGGATGTTACACGTATTCATTATAAGGAAAGAGGAACACAGGCCGTGTACCCCTCTGATTGCCACTTCCACTTTTTGAACCCAAAAAATTTCCCTCTCATTCAAATGAAATGTTTTTGCATCCCAAGGTCCATTTGGTGATTTTAAATCATGTTTAAATGCATTTGGAACATTAAAAACCAAAAAACTTAAAGAAATGAAAATTGTTTTTAAAGAAAAGACAGAAATACCCCCAGGTTGCCTCCCAGTAAGCTGCCCTTGTTTTAAGTCGTTGGCTCGACTTTGCCCCTGAATATCTTTCAGTCTTGTTACGTGGGGTTCCCAACAACTTCTATCTCATCATTCTTCACCTCGAATCCTTCGTAAAACGGCTTCAATCTATGACCATTGACTTTGAATGTTTTTCCAGTTTATTGGCTTGTGATTTCCACCGCACCATGGTCGAATACCTTTGTGACTATGAAAGGACCAAGCCATCTTGATCTTAATTTCCCTGAATCAATCTGAACCTCGAGTGATAAAGAAACACTTTTTGTCCTTGTGCAAAAGTCTTTCGAGAGATCATTTTGTCGTGATATGCCTTTGTCTTTTCTTTGTAGATCATGTAACTTTCATATGCATCATTTTGGATCTCCTCTAGCTCTTGGATGTCTAGCTTCCTTTTGTATCCTACGTCATCTTCATTCAAGTTGAATTTCTTTATGGCCCAAAAAGCTTTGTGCTCGAGTTCAACCGGGAGATGACATGCTTTTCCAAATACCAGCCTATATGGGGACATACCAATGTGTGCTTTGAAAGCAGTACGATATGCCCATAAGGCATCATCCAACCTGATGCTCCAGTCTTTGAGATTCAAATTGACTGTTTTCTCCAAAATGCTTTTGATTTGCCTATTGGAGACCTCCGCTTGCCCATTGATTTGGGGGTGATAGGTTGTTGAGACTTTATGAGTCACCCCATACTTCTTCAGGACAACTTCAAGCATTCGGTTGTAAAAGTGAGTACCACAGTCACTTATGAGAGCCTTTGGAGTGCCAAACTGGGAGAAAATCTATGATTTAAGAAAATCCACCACAACTTTGGAATCATTAGTACGGGTGGCTTTGGCCTCCACCCATTTGGACACATAGTCTACCGCCAACAAAATATATGAACAACCAAAAGAGGGCGGAAATGGTCCCATAAAGTCAATACCCCATACATCAAAGATCTAGCATACTAAAATGGGGGTAAGGGGCATTTGATTCCTAGAGCTTAAGGACTCAGATCTTTAGCATTTATCACAATGTGCACAAAACATATAAGAATCATGAAAAATGGTAGGCCAAAAGAATCCGCTATCCAAGACTTTTCTAGCTGTCCTTTGGGGTCCAAAGTGACCTCCACAAGCATATGAATGACAAAAATCAAGGATGGGTTGTACCTCTTGTTGCTTAACACACCTTCGGATCATTTGGTCTGCAAAATACTTCCAAAGGTAAGGCTCATCGCATACGTATCGCTTGGCTTCCTTCTTGATTTTATCCGTTTGCCAACGTGTGGAATCCGGGGGAAATTGATTCGTGACCAAGTAGTTGACGATATCTGCATACCGCAGTTCTTCTTTGACTATAAATAAATGCTCATTTGGGAATGTGTCTCAGATTGGTGTTGTGTCTTCGGGTGGCACAATACGGCTAAGATGATCCGTGACCAAGTTTTCTTTCCCACATTTATCTTTGATTTATATACCGAACTCTTGTAGCAGCAACATCCACCGTATTAAGCTCGACTTTGAATCTTTCTTGAGTAGTAAGTGCTTCAAGGCTACATGGTCCGAATAGATAATCACTTTGGTCCCAATGAGGTACTGTCGGAACTTCTCTAATGCGAAGACAATGGCTAGCAACTCCTTTTCAGTTGTTGTGTAGTTGGGTTGTACATTATCCAAGGTCTTGGATGCATAGTAGATGACATGGTGAGCTTGGTCCACCTTTTGTCCGGTGTTGCTAGCATCGCACATGATCTCGAATGGGAGATCCCAATTTGGCGGTTGGATGATGGGGGCGGATGTCAACAAATCCTTCAAAGGATCAAATGAACTTTTACATGCATCACCAAACTCAAAATCGGCCTCCTTTTGTAGAAGTTGACACATCGGCACCGTGATCTTGGAAAAATCCTTTATAAACCACCGATAGAAACCTGCATGGCCAAGAAAAGAACGCACTTCCCGAACATTTGTCGGGTATGGTAAGCTCTTAATAACATCAAATTTGGCCTTGTCAACTTCTAAACCTTTTTGTGATACCACATGTCCAAGTATCAAGCCCTTGTCAACCATAAAATGACATTTTTCTTAATTAAGGAATAAGTTCGTGTCAATGCACCTTTGTAAGATTTTGGTGAGATTTTGCAAACATTCATTAAAAGAATTTCCATAAACAATAAAATCGTCCATGAAAACCTCTATGATATTTTCGACATATTATGAAAATATGCTCACCATACATCTTTGGAAGGTCGCGGGTGCATTGCACAAGCTGAAGGGCATGCGTCTATACGCAAAGGTGCCGAAGGGACATGTGAATGTGGTTTTCTCTTGGTCTTCCGGGGCAACCGGAATTTGGTGAAAACTAGAAAAACCATCAAGGCAGCAATAGTAAGATTTCCCGGCCAATCGTTCTAACATCTGATCGATGAATGGCAAAGGGAAGTGGTCTTTTCGGGTGGAAGCATTCAACTTCCTATAATCGATACAAACCCTCCACCCGTTTTGCACACGGGTGGGTACCAATTCCCCTTCAAAGTTTTTTACAACGGTGACTCCAACTTTTTTCGGGACAACTTGCACGGGACTTACCCACTTACTATCAGAAATGGGGTAGATTACACCTGCATTCAAGAGCTTCATGATCTCTTTTTAACCACCTCCATCATAGGTGAATTCAATCTCCTTTGGGCTTCACGGGTTGGCTTAAAGTCTTCTTCCATCAATATTTTATGCATGCATAATGATGGACTCAAACCCTTTATGTCCGCAATGGTCCAACTAATAGCCTCCTTGTACTTTTTCAAAATTCCAACCAACTATTTTTCTTCTTCTGTTGCTAGCTTGGTTGAAATTATCACTAGTAATGTCTCTTCCTCTCCAAGATAGGCATACTTGAGATGGTCAGGAAGAGTCTTCAAATCAAGACTCAGTGGGTGTACTATGGATGGAAGGAGTTTCGGATCGGGATTTTTGAGCTTCATGCGGGGTGGTTCAACTCTCATAGGTTGTGCTTTTTCCAAGGATTTTATTGCTTCAATCAACTCATCCTCCAACATGTACTTATCATCCAGATTCTTGATCCCTGTCTCATCAAAATGCTTGCTCAAGATGGTGGTTATCACATCTTGGCTTGACAACTCGAAACAATCATTAGTACATGAATCAATAACATCTATGAAGTTTAAAGAATGAATATCACTAGGATAACGCATAGCTTCAAAGATATTAAAGTTAATCAGCTCACCATCGAACTCCATAGACAAAGTACCATTTGCTACATCTATTTTTGTTTTTGCGGTACTCATGAAGGGTCTCCACAAAAGAATGGAGCTTGATTGTGGGGTGTTGTCATCACCCATATCCAAAACATAAAAGTCAGCAGGAAATACAAGTTCATTGACTTGCATTAACACGTCCTCCAATACACCTTTTGGGTGTACCAAAGACCGGTCGACAAGTTGAATGATAACTCCGGTTTTTTATAAAGGTCCAATTCCTATTGTATTATAGCTTGAATAGGGTAAGACATTAATTGATGCTCCAAGGTCTAGCATGGCGCGTGGTACAAAAAGGTTACCCATTTTACAAGGAACCGTGAAAACACCCGAGTCCTTGCATTTTTTTGGGATCCGTTTTTGTAACACGGCTGAAACGTTTTCCCCAACTTTTATAGTTTGATTTCCTTTAAGCGTTTTCTTAGATGTGCAAAGTTCCTTAAGAAACTTAGCATATCTAGGAATCTGTGTAATATCATCTAAAAGGGGGATATTGATTTCAACCTTTCGGAACATTGCCATGATTTCGTCATCTTCCTGTTCTCTCTTTGTACTTGTTAGCCTTGAAGGAAATGGAGCTGATGTGACTTTCACTTCGGTCTCTATTGGTTTATTTGATTTTGAAATATTTTTCTTTTCCTCTTCTTTGACAGCTTCTTCCACCTCAATCTCTTTCTCTTCCTCTTCTTCATCCGACATCTTTGGACCTTCATAGCTTTTCCCATATCTTTAGGTAACGGCACATGCGTTGTGTTTCGGGTTCTTCTCGGTTTGAGATGGTAGCTTGCCTTGTGATTCCATCTTACTCATGGACTGAGAAAGTTGTGAAACTTTTTGCTCCAAGCTTTTTATGCTTGCTTTCGTTTCTTGTTGGAAGCTTTGAGTGCTAGTGGCAAGGCTCTTGACAATATCTTCTAGTGACATGCTTGATGAACCCACTTGTGGAGGTGGTTGTGGTGGATGCCTTGGCTGGAAATTTCGAGGTTGAAAAGGTGGCCTTTGTTGATTTTGAGGAAATGGTGGTCTTTGTTGGTATTGATGTGGTTGATTTGGTTGATAATTTCCCTGTTGATTTCCTCCCCAACCTTGATTGTTGTTCCATCTTTGGTCATTTCGTGAGTGCTCAAATCCCCTTTGTTTTGACCTGGAATATCCTCCTAACGCATTTGCTTTCGCACAATCCTCGTCTTGAAGTTGTGGGCACATATCGGTTGGGTGCCCCACTTGAGTGCAAATACCGCACGGGCGGGGCGTGGGCTGAACACCGTTGTCTTTGGCTAGCATCATAACCACTTTCGTAAGCTCGGACAATTGAGCTTCAATGTGAGGAGTTTGGACCTCTTTTACACCCCCGGGGTGCATCCGTGTACCATTTTTCATCATGGCTTGAATGTTTAGAATCTTCAGCCATGTTCTTAATTAGGTTGCAGATTTCGGTTGGAGTCTTGTCGGGTAAAGATCCGCCACTTGAAGCATTAAGAAGCCTTCTTTCCATTAGAGTCATTCCTTCGTTGAAATATTGGAGGAGTTGGTACTCGGTAATCCCGTGCTTGGGGCAACGGGCACAAAGTTTCTTGAACCTTCCCAATATGTGTGAAAAGCTTCTTTCTTATGTTGCTTAATTCCAATGATTTCTCTCTATAGGGATGAAGCTTTCATCTATGGGAAGTATTTATCCAAAAACAACATCGCAAGATCTACCCAAGTAGTTACCGTCCCCGGTGTAACGCCTGTGTTTCCGGGCTTGCCATTTTTAGCAATGTAATAGTCTAGGTTAACCTTTGTAACCCGTTTTGAAATAATAGAAGTATATTATTTGAGTATTATGTGTTTTGTGCTTAATTGCTTAATTATGTGGTTTGATTAATTAAGAATAAAAATAAGCGTCAAAATTTAAGTGTAAAATAAACTTGATATCTTTGGTTAATGTTGTAGTAGTTGAAACGAGGTTTTCGAAAATATATAGAACGCCCAAATCTGACTTCGTATGAGGAAGTTATGATTTATTGAAGTTTCGGCTTAGCAGTATGCAGCCCGAAATACTCGATTTGAGATCGAGCGGTTTTTAGCTGAAGCAATCTAAACGAGGATCGAAGGTCTCGTTGTTGGTATTGAAGCGATGAAAAGTTAGGCGAAAACGGACGTCAAACGAAGAAGTTATGAATTTATAACGAAGTTTTTCTGTCCCGGCCTATTAAAAATAAATAATAAAAATAAAGTTAAAAATTAGCTGACGGAGTCTAAACGAAAGTTGTAGAGCGTAGTCTCACCTTCGCATGGATATAAAGAACGTCGAAAACGGAGTTCGTATGAAGAAGATATGAATTTCCGAAGTTTATTAAATATTTTGTATTTAAATTTAATCTTTAATTCGGATGATTATCCGAAGGAGTCACCGATCTGATCCGAAGTACGCCCCGCGTACAGCGAAGCATGAAGCACCTCGCACTCGAGTTCTTCGGATGACGAACGCCATGACGTTTCGGAGCAGTATGCCCCGCGTACTCCGAGGCTCCAGCCTCCTATAAATAGGATGCGAGGGCAGCCGAGTTCTTTTGCTATTTTCTCTCTTCTCTCTCCCGTTTTGCATCGATTTGCATGCCAGAAATACCCCAAAGCCCCGGTATTATTCTCGAGTCCTGAGGCAAGTCCCGAGATCCCGAAGATCCCAAGAAGTGCGGTTCCCGAGCCGAAGCTCTGCCTGCGAGAAGTTCGATTTTTGTAGAGATCTTCCAGATTTGCTGATATTTACTACTTCTGCAAGTCGTAGTGCTGTCTGATCATCTTCTGATCAAGTGAGTGTATACTACCTTTCATAAACACGATAAGAATACAAGTATGGTTTGAGTGTATTAAGTATATTGTTGTTTATATGTGTGAATGTGTATTCACTTTCTTCTATCTCATAGATATGATTTATTCTCTATGAAATACGTGTTATGTGTGTGTGTGCCTCATCTGTTATGTGGAATATGTATTGATTAAAGCATGCTATACAGGTTTTTAAACTATGTATAAAAATGTATATTTTTATCTACTAATATGTTGGGTAGAACATGGGTAGATAGTTGGTGTGTAATAAACAGATGAGAGGCCTCGTTGTTGTTTGATTTAGTCATCTAGCGGAGTTTAGATGACGACCACAGACTTTTCTAGATAGTCTTGTGGAAACATTAGCAGGTTCGCCACCTGTAGGTGTTAATGAACTCGGGTGTTCATTCGCTGTACTCCATCCCCCTCATGGTTGCCTTATTTGACTTATATTGCTGAGGAACCCCCGAAGCATGTGTTGTCGCCCCGATGAAATATTCTTAGACTAGGTCCCTTATGTTAGTTGTTTTAGGGACATAAAGTGAGAATAACGGGAATGGGTAATTGGGTTATTGTTTGTTGGTGGAAATTAAATATAATTATTTATTGTGGGTTGAAAACCCTATATGCTCACCAGGCTCCCAAGCCTGACCCACTCAGTTTTAATTTGTATTACAGGAAGTGGCGCAAGGGCATAAGATGGATGAACCATCAAGTTGTTTTGTTTACAAGTCTGTATATGTATATATTTGTTGAATGACTTGTAATGTTATCGTTTATGCTTATTGGTCTGTATCGGAACATGACACCCCGAGTTTTGATTATATAATGAAAATACATTTCTTTTATGAAATGCTTTGGTAAACATTGTTTTATCATGTTTTGTTTTTGGGAACAAATTCCACAACTCTTTCAAATCAAAAGGATTTACTTTGAAATTATTTAAAAGCATAAATGAAAATCGGTCTTTTCTGGCCGAGATTTTGGGGATGTCACAGTTGGTATCAGATAGTTTAAGCGAACTAGGAATTTGTAGGATTTCTAGACTTAAACTTAGAATGCTAAGTGAAATTTTGAAATGTGTGTCTGTGATGTTTTAGACACGAGCACTAGTTTATTTTAGGAAAGTTGCCTAAAATGCTTTATGTGCTAAATGTTATATGTTGCCATATATGATATTATTTGTTCGGATCTATGGTCTGTTGCCGACCGGATCTAGAAACTTTATGTGTGTAGGATTGTAAGCGTACGTCTACGATATTAGAACTAGCATGTAAACGTTTCGGAGTGATAAGGATGATTTGAATATCTATCGTGATTGAGGATCTAATTTCACCTTATTCGGTGTATAGATCAAAAATGGTGAGAACAAGAAGTGGAGTTGGAAATGCTGATGAAAACAGGAATCAACCACCAGTGATTGAACAAGTACCTGTCGTAGCAGCAGCACCTGAGCCAATAACCATGGCTGGTGTGCAAATGATGATTCAGACGATGTTGGATCGTCAGATGGATGAAACTAGACGGTTGCTTCAACATAATCGTGAAGAACTGTCAATTCGTGTGGAGGAGCCTGAATTAAATGAAGGGCACTCGGAAGGTGGAAACTTCAGTGGGTCTGTTGGTCAAGCCAACCCACCGATAGTTAGGCAAAACAACCATGATGGAAGGAATGATGGAATGGGATGCAAGTACAAGGACTTTATAACTTGCAAACCATCGACCTTCAATGAAAAGGAGGATCCGATTGGAGTTATGGATTAGATCTCCGAAATGGAGTTAGCTTTCATGACTTATGGCTGCAGAGGCAAGTTGCAGACTATCTATGCAGTGCGTCAGTTTCGAGGTGGACCCGTTCGTTGGTGGAACACTCTAGGGAAGACTTTAAGCCCTAATGAGCCACTGCAATTGACATGTGCAGAGTTCTTGGTGCAGTTCAAGCGCAAGTTCTGCTCGGCTCAAAATTTGTTGGAGTTAGAGAATAAGTTTCTGACATTGACGAAAGGCAGCATGTTAGTTGATGAATACACCAATAACTTCACCGATAAGATTGAGTTTGCCTTGCGTATCGTCCCAGATGAGTTGACAAAGGTTGACCGATATGCAAAAGGACTCCCATGGGAGTACGAGGTGCCAGTATGTCAGGCACATACTCTAGAGGCGACTATTTGGGCTGCCAAGTCTGTTGAGAACATGATTAAGAGGAGAACCACCGACAAGGTTGAGGTTGGTGAGAAAAGAAAGTTTGAGGGAACATCTGGTTCCGGTAAGAAAAGCAAATTTTCAAAATCTGATTCGAAAAAGTTTGGAGGAAAGGGAGGCGAAGCGAAGTGGTGTGATAAGTGTAAGAAAAAGCACTTTGGGAAATGTAGCGAGGATGTAACCTGCTACAAGTGCGGAAAAATTGGGCATTTTGCCAATGAGTGTCCGAGCAACAAAACGATGTGTTTTGGTTGTAATGAAGAGGGGCATATTTTGAAAGACTGTCCGAAGAAGAAGGAGGCAGCAAAGCCCAACATTCCACCAAAGCTGAAGGCGAGAGCCTTCCAGATGACACTCGAAGCTGCGAAAGATGAAGCTGGTGTCGCTTCAGGTACCTTTCTTGTTAACGAACTACCTGCTCAAATTTTGTTTGATTCTGGAGCCAACTACTCCTTTATTTCGCATGAGTTTGGTAGAAAGCTAGCTTTGCCTGTTGATAGACTAGATAATGCTTTATTAGTCGAAGTTGCTAGTGGCAAGTTTGTACCTGTTAGCCATCGTATGAAAAACATCTTAATCGACCTTAATGGGAATAAGTTTCACGAGGAATTATTGCCTATCAAGCTTAATGGTTTCGACATTGTGTTGGGAATGGATTGGCTTAGCGCCAATGATGCTGAAATATTATGCAAGAAGAAGATAGTTAAAGTAAACCCGCCTGGGAAAGATTCGTTTATGGTGTATGGGGACAAACAGCGAGTGAATTCTGGAATCATTTCCCTAATGAAAGCCAGAAAGTGTTTGACCAAGGGATGTACATCATATTTAGCATTCGTGATTGATGCTAAGAAGGAAAAGAAGGTGATGCAGAATATTCCAGTGGTGTGTGATTATCCGGAAGTATTTCCCGAAGATCTTCCTGGATTACCACCTGATAGACAAGTAGAGTTCAGAATAGACTTGTTACCAGGGACCACGCCAATAGCAAAAGCACCTTACCGATTAGCACCGACGGAGATGAAGGAGCTAATGATGAAACTTATGGAGTTATTGGACAAAGGTTTCATTAGACCTAATTCATCGCCCTGGGGAGCTCCGGTGTTATTCGTAAAGAAGAAAGATGGAAGTATGAGAATGTGCATCGATTACAGAGAGCTGAACAAGGCAACAATAAAGAATAGATATCCGTTGCCAAGGATTGATGACCTGTTTGATCAATTGCAAGGTTCGAGCTATTTCTCGAAGATCAATCTTAGGTCAGGATATCATCAGCTAAAAGTAAGAGAGCAAGATATCGAGAAGACTGCATTCAGAACTAGATATGGACACTACGAGTTGTTGGTTATGTCGTTTGGACTAACCAATGCTCCAGCAGCATTCATGGATTTGATGAATAGGGTTTGTAATCCGTTCCTTGATAAATCCGTGATAGTGTTCATAGACGACATTCTGATTTACTCGAAAAGCCAGGAGGAGCATGGCAGACACTTGCGAGAAGTGTTAGAAGTTTTGAAGCAGGAGAAGCTGTATGCAAAGTTCTCCAAATGTGATTTTTGGATTCGTAAAGTCCAATTCTTGGGTCACGTGGTCAACCAAGAAGGGATAATGGTTGATCCAGCAAAGATTGAAGCTGTGATGAAGTGGGAACAACCGAAAAATCCCACGGAGGTTCGAAGCTTTTTAGGATTAGCCGGATATTACCGAAGGTTTATCCAAGGCTTTTCTTCGATTGCTACCCCATTAACAGCTTTGACCCACAAATGAGCTACTTATGCTTGGAGTGATAAGCATAAAGAAGCATTCGAGAAGCTAAAGAAGAAGCTATGCGAGGCACTGATACTTTCTTTACCCGATGGAGTTGAAGACTTCGCTGTTTATAGCGATGCGTCTGGTGTTGGATTGGGTTGTGTTTTGACCCAAAGAGAAAAGGTTATAGCATATGCGTCTCGACAGCTGAAGGAGCATGAAAAGAATTACCCGACTCATGATTTGGAGTTGGCAGCGGTAGTTTTCGCTCTGAAAATATGGAGGCATTACCTCTATGGCACGAAGTGCAAACTTTTTACTGATCATAAGAGTCTCCAATATCTCTTTAATCAGAAGGAATTGAATATGAGACAACGACGCTGGCTAGAATTACTTAAAGACTACGACTGCGAAATACTTTACCATCCCGGTAAAGCTAATGTTGTTGCTAATGCTCTCAGTCGGAAAGTCAATCTTGAAAGGAAAAGGCCAAGAGCGTTGAGAATTGAAGTTGTCTCGACTATTTTGGAAAGTATAAAGAAAGCTCAAAGCGAAGCTTCTGAGAAGAATGACAGAAAGGAGGAACGTTTGGGCAAAACGTTGGTGTTCGGTGTAAACAGTCATGGACTGAAGGTGTTCCAAGATCGGATTTGGATACCTAAGACAGGAGGAGTCAGAGATCTTCTGATGGAAGAAGCTCACACGACCATGTACTCTATTCATCCCGGTAGCACTAAAATGTATAGGGACCTGAAACCCTACTACTGGTGGCCGACGATGAAGCTTGATGTTGCAAAGTATGTGGCTGAGTGTGTGACTTGTGCAAGAGTCAAGACACAACATCAAAAACCGTACGGGAGTTTAGAACCATTGCCTGTGCCTATGGGTAAGTGGAAAGACATTGCTATGGATTTTGTCACTAAACTGCCCCGAACAAAGAATGGTCACGACATGATTTGGGTGGTCGTTGATCGATTCACTAAGAGTGCGCATTTCATAGCAGCTAAGGAGAAATGGTCTATGGAAAAGCTTGCGAATTCTTACGCGAGGGAAATTGTGAGGCTTCACGGTGTTCCGTTAACGATTGTATCGGATCGTGATAGCCGTTTCACCTCACGGTTTTGGAAAAGTCTACAAGAGGAAATGGGTACCAAGTTGTGTTTAAGTACAACTTACCATCCGCAGACTGATGGTCAGAGTGAAAGAACAATACAAACACTTGAAGATATGCTGAGAGCATGTACCCTGGAATTCCTAGGTAATTGGGATGAACATTTACGATTGGTAGAATTTTCCTATAATAATAGTTTTCACTTGAGCATTAAGATGGCACCTTATCAAGCTTTGTATGGACAGAAGTGTCGTACGCCGTCTTGTTGGCTTGAGGCTGGGGAAAAGCAGTTTATGGGACCGGAGATGGTTTATCAAACTGCTGAAAAGTTGAAAATAATTAGGGAAAGAATGTTAGTAGCTCAAGATCGTCAAAAGAGCTATGCAGATAAGAAGCGAAGACCGATGACTTTTGAAATTGGAGACTCGGTTTTGCTTAAGGTCTCACCGTGGAAGGGACTTATAAGATTTGGTAAAAGGGGAAAGTTGAGTCCAAGGTTTATTGGACCGTTTAAAGTTCTTCAGAGAATTGGGAACCAAGCTTACAAGCTCGAATTACCCGAAGAACTGAATGGAATTCACAACACTTTTCATGTGTGTTATTTGAGGAAGTTCACGGGAGAAGTTCCTGACATAATTCCAATTTCTGAATTGAGAATTGATGAGAACAAAAGGTTGATTGAAGAACCAGAGGCAATTGTTGACCGAAAGACTAAGAAGTTGCGACGCAAAATGGTTGGGTTAGTGCTTGTTCGATGGAAACACACGAATGGGCCGAATCTCACCTGGGAGACGGAGAGTGACATGTTGAGTCGCTATCCGCATTTGTTTGTTGATGTGTGATTCCGGGGACGGAATCATTCTAAGGTGGAGAGAATTGTAACGCCTGTGTTTCCGGGCTTGCCATTTTTAGCAATGTAATAGTCTAGGTTAACCTTTGTAACCCGTTTTGAAATAATAGAAGTATATTATTTGAGTATTATGTGTTTTGTGCTTAATTGCTTAATTATGTGGTTTGATTAATTAAGAATAAAAATAAGCGTCAAAATTTAAGTGTAAAATAAACTTGATATCTTTGGTTAATGTTGTAGTAGTTGAAACGAGGTTTTCGAAAATATATAGAACGCCCAAATCTGACTTCGTATGAGGAAGTTATGATTTATTGAAGTTTCGGCTTAGCGGTATGCAGCCCGAAATACTCGATTTGAGATCGAGCGGTTTTTAGCTGAAGCAATCTAAACGAGGATCGAAGGTCTCGTTGTTGGTATTGAAGCGATGAAAAGTTAGGCGAGAACGGACGTCAAACGAAGAAGTTATGAATTTATAACGAAGTTTTTCTGTCCCGGCCTATTAAAAATAAATAATAAAAATAAAGTTAAAAATTAGCCGACGGAGTCTAAACGAAAGTTGTAGAGCGTAGTCTCACCTTCGCGTGGATATAAAGAACGTCGAAAACGGAGTTCGTATGAAGAAGATATGAATTTCCGAAGTTTATTAAATATTTTGTATTTAAATTTAATCTTTAATTCGGATGATTATCCGAAGGAGTCACCGTTCTGATCCGAAGTACGCCCCGCGTACAGCGAAGCATGAAGCACCTCGCACTCGAGTTCTTCGGATGACGAACGCCATGACGTTTCGGAGCAGTACGCCCCGCGTACTCCGAGGCTCCAGCCTCCTATAAATAGGATGCGAGGGCAGCCGAGTTCTTTTGCTATTTTCTCTCTTCTCTCTCCCGTTTTGCATCGAATTGCATGCCAGAAATACCCCAAAGCCCCGGTATTATTCTCGAGCCCCGAGGCAAGTCCCGAGATCCCGAAGATCCCGAGAAGTGCGGTTCCCGAGCCGAAGCTCTGCCTGCGAGAAGTTCGATTTTTGTAGAGATCTTCCAGATCTGCTGATATTTACTACTTCTGCAAGTCGTAGTGCTGTCTGATCATCTTCTGATCAAGTGAGTGTATACTACCTTTCATAAACACGATAAGAATACAAGTATGGTTTGAGTGTATTAAGTATATTGTTGTTTATATGTGTGAATGTGTATTCACTTTCTTCTATCTCATAGATATGATTTATTCTCTATGAAATACGTGTTATGTGTGTGTGTGCCTCATCTGTTATGTGGAATATGTATTGACTAAAGCATGCTATACAGGTTTTTAAACTATGTATAAAAATGTATATTTTTATCTACTAATATGTTGGGTAGAACATGGGTAGATAGTTGGTGTGTAATAAACAGATGAGAGGCCTCGTTGTTGTTTGATTTAGTCATCTAGCGGAGTTTAGATGACGACCATAGACTTTTCTAGATAGTCTTGTGGAAACATTAGCAGGTTCGCCACCTGTAGGTGTTAATGAACTCGGGTGTTCATTCGCTGTACTCCATCCCCCTCATGGTTGCCTTATTTGACTTATATTGCTGAGGAACCCCAGAAGCATGTGTTGTCGCCCCGATGAAATATTCTTAGACTAGGTCCCTTATGTTAGTTGTTTTAGGGACATAAAGTGAGAATAACGGGAATGGGTAATTGGGTTATTGTTTGTTGGTGGAAATTAAATATAATTATTTATTGTGGGTTGAAAACCCTATATGCTCACCAGGCTCCCAAGCCTGACCCACTCAGTTTTAATTTGTATTACAGGAAGTGGCGCGAGGGCATAAGATGGATGAACCATCAAGTTGTTTTGTTTACAAGTCTGTATATGTATATATTTGTTGAATGACTTGTAATGTTATCGTTTATGCTTATTGGTCTGTATCGGAACATGACACCCCGAGTTTTGATTATATAATGAAAATACATTTCTTTTATGAAATGCTTTGGTAAACATTGTTTTATCATGTTTTGTTTTTGGGAACAAATTCCGCAACTCTTTCAAATCAAAAGGATTTACTCTGAAATTATTTAAAAGCATAAATGAAAATCGGTCTTTTCTGGCCGAGATTTTGGGGATGTCTTCTCTATCTTCGAGTCAATTGGCAATGGTGTACCTGTACGAAAAGATCTAGGCACAAACAATTAGTAACACCGTGTCCCCGACAACGGCGCCAATTTGTTAGGTGTGTCAAACCCAACAAATAATAGGGGTACGATATACTCCAAAATAACACTACTATATAGAACTAAAAGGTAGTACAAGACAAGTATGGTCGATCCACATAGACACAGGACAATCGATCTAATACCTCTTTGCACAAGGTACTTGTTCACAAAAGATTAAAGATGGGGGTTTTGAATGCAATGATTAAACAAACAAATTAAAAACACAAGTAATCAGCTAAGTGAGTGAATTAAATTCAGAATTTGTAAGGACTCCAACTTCATGTATGACAACTTAACAATGTGACTCAAAGATGACACAATATTCGTTCAGTTCCATCTAAGTTGGTACTTGAAAGTGTTAACAAGCTCTAACACTTCCCATTCACCACATTAATTAACCAAAACAAGCTCTTTGATTAAACCTAACCTTACTAACCTAATCTAAACAAGCTCTTAGAATTAGATTAAAAGATTGCATGAAGCTTTATGTGAATGTTCCTAACAACACCCAGTACTCCTCACAAGCTTGGAAGTGTAAAAGTGTATGAATAAGATTTACACTAAATTCATTCAATAGAGATCAATTTAATGCTTGTTACTTGTTCAATTTCACAAAACAACTACGGATTTTGTAAAAGAGATAACTTGAATGACCTAACCCTAATTCAAATGGCCAATAAGAATCACAATTATAATCAAACATTTAATTAAAGATAAATCAAATTCACTAGATAGAAATTAAGAACAAACATCATGTCATATGATTGAAGTCACTATGAAGAAGTCAAAACATGAAATTGGAGAAACTAGGGTTCTAGCCACACATGGCTAGAACAAGATCACAAGTTTAAAAGATGGAAATATATGCAGCTACAACTTACAAATACTAGAAATAATGTTTCCAAATGATTGCTAATCAAACCCTTGCAAAAACCTTCGAAATCCCTTCTCAAAATGTGCTCTGATATGTTGTGTCCCTTCAAAAATGACCCTCAACCCATAACATGAAAAATAGGAAAATTGCCAAAAGTTGGATTTTTTTTTTTGGGTCGAACACGGCCCGTGTTGAGCATAAGGTAAAAATGACATGGCCCGTGTTCTGCTTGGTCAACAACTTCTTCTTTTCTGGTCAACACGACCCGTGTTTCTTCGCAGTGTAAATCAAACACGGCCCGTGTACCCCTCTGACTCCAATTCCAAACTTGATTTTTTCAACTTTTCCGGTCTTCACCTGATCATCTCGAAAATCTTTACCAATGCTTCCCGACACTTCCAAAGCACGTTCCAACCTCCGGTTTATCTGAAAAAGTTATAAAAGTGTGCAAATAAGGTTGTTCTAGAGACTAACATGAATATGATGAAATGCAAGACAAATGAAGAACAATTATGCTAAATAGATGTATGAAAAGGGACAAAAAGGTGCACAAAATGCACCTAACAATGCTTATTTTTATATATGTTTCATACTTATGAGTCGTGTTATATATAATACGTTTTTTATTATTTGAACTTTTCTTCTTTAATTAAGAAAATATATAAATTAATTACATATTTTTTATATGTGTCGGTATAAAATCAAGTTTATTTACGTTTCTACATAATTCTTATGTAAATTTACGTTGTTTTTTTTGGTCCATCTCTAAGCCTTACGTTTTGGTTGTTGTCATTTATGTAATTTTGGTCTATATGTAATGGTCCCTATATTCTTATGAATTATTAAAAAAACATCAAACTTACAAAAATAGATCCTAAACTCTTCTCAAAACCCTCGTTTCTTTTAAACTTTTAGTGTTTTTGAAAGATATGATATGTTATATTGGTTTAACCAATTCTTATGCCTAATACCTAGAAAAAAAACAAGAAAAAATGTAACAAGTCGTGGCAAAACATTGACTCAAATACTAGTTAAACCAAATTTCCATCTTTCATTTTTCACTGCAATATCAACACCATATCAATGCTTGCTTCATCTTTCTTTCAACATTTTAAATAGTGTCATATCTATCTTTCATCATCTACCTATTATTTTTTATTTTTAATAAAAATAGTAATTATTTATTTTAAGAGATTTAACTTACAAAATAAAAAAAATATAAGTATAAGGTTAAAAATAAACTTTTTATTGATTTAAACTAAAAAATTACAAACTATATAATAACAATAAAAAAACCTAACTCAGACCATATCTTTTCTTAACATTAGAGTCGCTCGAAGGGGACATGTACCATTAGATGATTGGTGTTCGCAGATAAGATTTTAAAATCTTAAACCTCATGTGTTTCATTTTGTGCATGGATTTTTCCGATTTACTTTTCATTTTGTGCATTGATTTTTCCGATTTACTTTTCAATACCTTGAAGTAAAATTTTCAACTTATCCACTAATCAATTTACAATTTACTTTTCATCCGTATTTGAGTTTGATAAACTTAACGATGAAGCTCTTTTTCCTTTATCCCTCCCGATCAATCATTGAGGATTTTCCAACTAAATCTTGTCATCCTTGCCGTTGATTTCAAAATAACCACGTGCACCCGATGTTAAATTTTATTGGATATTAAAAAATTATATTTTAAATAGGTATTTTTAGGAGGTTAAAAAACTATGGAGTTGAAGTCACACGAGATCAATCTACATCAGGGCCGGATTAACCGATACAACGTTCATGTGCGGTGTCACATTTGCCAAATACAACCCATCCACAACAGGATGATATAACACAATATTGCCTTAGTGTAGAATCTCTGGTTGTAAATATTTTGATATATTAAGATGGATAGTTAATTTTAGTCATTCATGATGAAAGATATTATAGTTTATTTTGAAATATGACTATATGAGTAGTACATATCAATATGGCATTTATGATTTTATTCATTGTTTTCCCACTTAAGTTGTACGCAAAGTCTCGTTGTTGTCTTAATTGTTTAAGGGTCCTCCTAGTTAGATAGACAGAGCACACAATAGTTGAAGGGTCCTCCTCGTTAGATAGACTCGTTAGATAGACATAGTGCACTATGGTGGGTTCATAAATTATAAGGTCCATCGTTTTTTTCTTGCATAATATGCATGGCTTCGATGAAGAACAAGCGATTCATACTTCATAATATGAAAGTGGCCCCATTACTTTCACAAGTATTATTTTAATTATCGTTAGTTTTCCTTCATTTACATTAAGATTTCATTTTATTTAATTTATTAGATATAAATGCTAAAAACCGAATACTATTTTTAATAAACTTTGCTATTGAACCAAAATGCTTTTAGGCCAATGGTATCACGTATTGTACTCCTTTCTTGAAGTTGATGGTTCAAGTCCCATCTGAAACATATGTGACATTAAAAGCAGTTTGAGAGTAGATTAAAAGTAGTTTGAGAGTAGATTACATTTGTTGTTCCAAAAAAATAAAAATAAACTACTATCTCTTTTGTTCACCGTGGATGTAGCTGATCATTTTGATCGTGTGAACAACAAAAATATTGTGTGTGTGTGTGTTTTTATTCATTTGTATTATTACTTTCTGTGAAATTATTGAATCATTTGTTGAATTGGTTAAACCTTAATCGAAAAGCAGGGCCGACCCTTGCCAAGTTCAAAAGGTGCTAAAGAACAGGGCCCAAAAAATCGAAGGGCCTATAATTTTTATAGCTTTTATGTTAACTTAGGTTCGGTCGGCCCAAAACAAATAAACATTAGGTTAATTTATCACCTCCTGCCCACAATTTTGTAGCTGCAAGAAGGAGCGGGAAAAAAGAGAAAATTTCGGGAAAAGAAATACGTTTTGATTTCTGCAAAGCTATGAAGAATCTTCTTTTTTCTTATTTGCTTACACATGTGGCAGGAATAAAAAGTGCAACTGTGTTGTTTGCTTAAATCTGCTATGCACAATCTTCTTCTTTCATCTTCTTCACAAAATTCTGAATTTTGAAACAAAGTTTCAGAATACAAACGATCCTACAATCTTTCTCAAAAATCAGAAAACTCGTTCTTCATCTCTCTCTACTCGAAAATCAGATTTCGTGTTGTGGACTTATGGTTTCGAAATCAGAAAAAGAAGGACAAAAGATATGGATTAAGGTATTTCTAATTACTTGACTTGTGGACTTTCGTTTCATGTTCTTCACTCCTCTCTTCATGCGTTCTTTCTTTTTCTTCTACTTGATTTTTTTATTTCTAATTTCTGAAAGAACAAGAATTGAGTTTTGAAAATCAGAGGAACACGAACATTGAGCACATCAGTTTTAAAAATTAGAGGGAAATGCATTCAGGAAGTCGAATTTTCTGTTTTGAAGGTACAAGCAAATCGAGCTCTATTTTTTGTCGTTTCTAGTAAGTTTCTGATAAGTTTTGAATGAGCACAACAGTTTCTGTTTCGTTTCTGATTAAGTTTTAAGATGTAAATTAGTTTCTGTTTCGTTTTTGTCTTTCTGTTCAAGTTTTGATTTGATATCAAGTTTGTTTTTTTTATATAGTTTTCATACTCTTTCTTGCTGATTTAAAGTGACGAAAATCATAATGTACAATTTATTCGTTTCCCATCTATTTTTGATGTGTTTCTGATTTGCTATCCGATAAATTTCTAATTTGCTATCTAATAAGTTTTTGTTGTTTTCTTTACGGATTTCATACCCTTTGTTGCTTGAGTTTCGACATATAGAACCAAAATTCCAAAAAGAAATATTAGGAGAAGGCTCTTTTCAAATAGAAACCATTTTTTTTAATGTAATTTTAATTTTATGTATATGCGATGGAAATTAAAAGTTTATAATTTTTTGTTTAAATTTTTGGATCTTTTAAATTTGAAGGCTTATTTTTTGTTAAATCGTACGAGGCCTCCAAAATCTTGGGACCGACCCTGTCGAAAAGAGCTAACTGATATATCAAAATGAGAGAGATATTAAATATATTTAATTAAAAAATCTATTAAAATTTGGATTTCTATTTTCGTAAAAAATTGAAGATGTTTTGTCAAAAATTGATTCTCAAGTTTCATGATGAATATTACTATTTATCGAGAACTAAAAGTGTTTTATTTTGCCATCAAGACTAAATTAATATAAAAATCACATTCAAATAAATAAGTATGTGAGACTACTTTATAAACTTCTAAAATATTTATAGATAATGGAAAGAGGTTTATAAATAAATAAGTATGTGAGACTAGTTTAAAATTCTAAAAGATTTATAGATAATGAAAAGAGGTTTATAGGATTTTGCAAGCTGTGTTACGGCGGTAACAATAGATTTAATAAGATGAACTCTTTTAGTAATAATAGAGGAAGTCAAGGACCAAAACCATGCGTATAAACTTAGGAGGACTTATGCTACCAAAACACAAAAGTCTGGTACAAAAACCATGTCAAACAAAATGCTTAAAAAGAAGCACCAAAATGTAAAAAAAAAAGATTTATTTCAAAACACATGCAAACTCGAAGCACACATAAAAAAATTATATCGAAATATAGACAAAATTAAAGTTATACTGACATGTACATAAAAAAACAAAGATTTTTTTTTAAATTAATGGGCAAAACTTCTAAATTTACATCGACACGTTGATCACTTTGAATTTATACCGAGACTTATATTAAAACAAACAAATAATAAATTAGTATTTCTTATAACTTAATGTGTTCTTCAAAATTCAAAGGCGAAGGATCAAAGTAATATTTTACAAAGTCGATAGGTGGTAACTATAGGAAAATCATATTATGTATACTATGGGGTAAAAATGAAAGTTTAAAAAATGAATAGCTGAAAGTGAAATATTATAAAGTTTATAGTTGACGGGTGAAAACCACCTTTTAAAAATAAATGATAAAAAAATAGTGAAGATGAAAATGACATTTTAAAATCTTAAAGGAAAAGGTGGAAATTGTCATTTTCTAAAGTAAAACTGTGAAAAATATATATTGACACAAAGTAAAATGCAGAACCAAAGCCCAATGGATAACTCCATTGACTTTGGTTTCTAGAGTTAAATTTTCTATCGAATCTGAGTAGTCTGAAGTCTGCTCCGAACCTGTTGGATCCTCTCCGTAGTCTTGAGTACTATTTCGGTTCTCCCCATGATTCTCTGCCCCACTTCTCCCCAGCATATCGGGGTCCTGCACTTCCTCCCATACAACATCTCGAAAGGAGGACAGTCGATAGTTGTATGATAGTTAGTGTTATAGGAGAACTCCGCCAACAGGAGGTAAGTATCCTAACTACCTCCAAAGTCTAAAACACGCGCCCGCATCATATCTTCCAAAGTCTGGATGGTCTGCTCACTCTGACCATCCGTCTGCGGGTGGAAGACGGTTCTAGAATGCAGTCGAGTACCTAACTCGTCATGAAACTTCTTCTAAAACTTGGAAGTGAACCGCACGTCCCTGTCTGAAATCACTGAAACTGGCACCCCGTGCCGCGACACTACCTCCCGAATGTAGATGTCGGCCAACTTTTCGGACGAAATACTCTCCTGAATCGGAATAAAAAGGGCGCTCTTGGTCAATCGATCAACGATGACCCAAATCAAGTCCACCCCTCGCGCGGTCCTGGGAAGTTTCGTAATGAAGTCCATAATAATATCCTCCCACTTCCACAGTGGGATATACAATGACTAGACCTTGTCGTGAGGTCTCTGGTGCTCAGCCTTGAACTTCCTGCAGGTCAGGCACCTCTCCACAAACCAAGCTATGTCCCTCTTCATACAGGGCCACTAATAATCGAGACGAAGATCCCTATACATCTTCGTCGCCCCGGGATGAATGTAGAACCTAGATTTGTGCGCCTCTGCCATCAGTACCTGGCGCTCACCCCCATGATACGGGACCCACACCCTACGGTGAAGAGTCAACATTCCCCGACTATCATAGTCGAAGGAGGAAACCTGACCCACAATTCTCTCACTCTTCTGATGTTCCTCCTTCACGGGTTCTTGATGGGCTTCCTGAATTTGCTCCAGCAATGGAGTCACAACTGTCATCCTCAGACAGATGTCCCTGATCGGCGCTACCTTGCGGCTAAGCACATCGGCCACAACATTGGCCTTCCCCGGGTGGTAGAGGATCTCGCAATCATAATCCTGTACCACATCAAGCTACCGACGCTGCCTCATATTCAGAATTGGCTGGTCCATGAGATACCTCAGGCTCTTGTGGTCCGTGTAAATGGTACAACGAACCCCATAGAGGTAATGGCGCCAAATCTTGAGGGTGAAAGCAACAGCCCCCAACTCCAAATCATGTGTCGGGTAATTCACCTCGTGATGCTTCAGCTGCCTCGAAGTGTAAGCTATAACATGCCCTTCTTGCATCAATTTCACGCCCAAACCTGAGATGGATGCATCGCAGTATACCACAAAGTCCTCCATGCCCTCTGGCAGGGCTAAGATTGGTGCCTCACACAATCTTTGTCTCAATGTCTCAAATGTGGCCTGCTGCTCAGGCCCCTAACAAAAGACCACGACTTTCCTTGTCAACCGGGTCAGGGGCACGACTACCTTGGAGAAGTCCTGAATGAACCTACGATAGTAGCCTGTTGGTCCTAGGAAGCTCCAAATCTCAGATGGAGACCTCAGAACCTCCCACCTCATCACGACCTCCACCTTGGTCGGATCAACCGAAATCCCGCTCTGGTTGACAAGGTGTCCAAGAAACTGCACCTCGCGCAACCAGAACTCGCACTTGGAGAACTTAGCATACAAGCTTTCCTTCCTCAAAGTACCCCAAAACCTCTCGCAAGTGCTCCTCATGCAGCTCTCGAGTCTTGGAATAAACCAAAATGTCATCGATGAAAACTATCACAGACCGATCCAACATCGGTCTGCACACGTGGTTCATGAGATCCATGAACGCGGCAAGAGCATTGGTGAGCCCGAAAGGCATCACCACGAACTCATAGTGGCCATAACACGTCTGGAACGTAGTCTTTTGCACATCCTCCTCTCTGACCCTCATCTGACGATATCCTGAATGCAGGTCAATCTTGGAGAACCAAGATGCTCCCTATAGCTGGTCAAAGAGGTCATCAATCCTCGGGAGTGGGTAACGGTTCTTCACCATTACCTTATTCAACTCCCGATAGTCTATATACATTCGATGCAACCCGTCCTACTTCTTCACAAACAGTATCGGGGCTCCCCAGGGTGAACTGCTCGGTCTGATGAATCCCTTGTCTAATAGCTCCTGCAGCTGCATAGACAACTCCTGCATCTCAGAATGAGCCAACCGATACAGTGCCTTGGCTATCGGAGCCACACCAGGGACTAGATCGATCCTGAACTCTACCTACGTCTCCGTAGGTATCCTAAGCAACTCCTCAGGGAATACATCCGCAAACTCTTGTACCACGGGCACATCGCCCACCGTCACCTTACCCGCTTCCCGGGTATCCATAACATATGCGACAAATCCTACGCAACCCTGCTGAAGGTAGCGCTTAGCTCTCGCTGCTGAACATAGAGCTGGTCCTCACTTTGGCCTCTCACCCTGAACCACCAACTCTCTCCCACTTGGGGTCCTGATCTGCACCAACTGCTGCGCGCAGTCAATCACTGCCCTGTAGGGGCTTAGCTAATCCATACCAATAATAACATTGTTCCCCCACAATGGTATGGGAACCAGATCTACCAGGTAACGCTCCTCGAACATCCTCAAAACACAATCTCAGTAGACCTCTGATGCTCGCACTGACCGGTCGTCCACAATCTCGACCTCCAAAGGGCAATCTAGCATGCCCGAAGACTCAGGAAACTTCTTGCTAAGCGTAAGAGAGACAAACGATCGGGTAGCACCCGAATCAAACATTACCTGAACTGGGATACCGTTCACATGGAACGATCCTAAACAAAGCACATACATACCATATCAAAATCACCGCGTCATAACATAAAATCATATGAAAGAAATCGTACCCGTCACTACATCGGGTGAAGCAAGTGCTTCCTCGGCTGTCAACTAAAATGCTTGGCTCTGCACCACTGGAGCCTCTACCTTGGCCTTCTGGCCATCCGTCACCCGTATCGACGCTAGGGTCGGCGCTGCCGCTGTCCCTGCTGTCAATCTAGGGCAGTTGGCCTTTTTATGGCCCCTCTGATTACAATGAAAGCAAATCAGGTCTGATATCTGAACTGTGGGAGCAGGGGCAGTACAATCCCTGCCAAAATGTCCAATCTGGCTACACTTATAGCAGCCATAACCCAACCCAATGCGGCAAACTCCCTCATGTGACCGACCGCACTTTCCACAGTGGTCCCGCCCCTGCTGGCCCTTCGACCTCGCGTCGAATCCCTTTGGGTTTCTTCCCCTAAACCCCTGCAACCTGCGCAGTCTTTGACTTCCTCTTCCTGAGGTGCTCTAAATCAATCTCCCTCTCCCGCACCCTGGCAATCATGGACTCCAGGGTCGGGCAGGCCGAATAGCTGACATGCTCCCGAATGTCGGCTCTCAACATATCATGATAGCGGGTCTTCTGCATCTCCTCATCCGCCGCATACTGGGGTACCAACAAGGCCCTCTCCTGAAACTTGGCGGAGATCTCCGCCACGGTCTTCATAGTCTGTCTCATATCCAAAAACTCCCTGGCCAGCTGCTGAAGCTCCACAGCTGGCACAAACTTAGCCCTGAATCGGGTCACGAAATCTGACCAAGTCATAGCCTCGACGGCTGGGGCTCCCAACGAATCACCAACTAACTCCCACCAATCCCTGGCTCGATCCCTCAAACAACCTGCATCAAAATGGACCTTCGACCCTTCCGGGCAGAAGCTCGTCAATTGCACAGACTCAATGTCTGCGATCCATCTCCTGGCAGCAATGGGGTCCTTCACCCCATGAAAATCCGGCGCACCACTCCCTTGAAAGTCCTTGAAGGACAGTGTGCGCGTACTCGACTGGCTAGACGTCAGATCACTCCTGAATGCCCGGAGGCGATCCTCCATCAGCTCAACAATCCCCTTCTTGATCGAACCGAAAATGACCGGGTCGCATCAAGGATACCTCTCATGATCTCAGACGTGATGAACTCGCGTAGCCCATCATCAACTTGCCCGGATCCTGCACCCGAGCCTGATCCCGATCCTGACCCTAAACCTGATCCTCCTGCTCCATGTCGTGTGATCGCCATATTGAAATTAAGCACATAAATGTCAGGATCATTCATGTTCTCGAGAGGTCTCACACACTCTCCAAGTTTCCTGGTTCCATCTCGGCCCTCCTTGACTCGAGTACGGATCCTCTGCTTCCAGTAGTACGGGCCCATACTACCTTCCACATCTATCCGTACTTTCCTCAAGGGTTGCTTCCCTTTACTGATACCCTTTCCTACTAATCTCTTCCTAGGCCTTCCTAGGGCACCCTCGGACCTACTCTCCGCCATCGGCTGCACTAGGAGTCCCTGCTTCGCTTCCCTAACTAGCTTGCGGATACTGTTACATATCCGCTCACTAGTTAGTTAAAGTTAGCCAGGACCCCTTAAGAACAAAGCAAGCAGCATTCGTGCATCAAGTAACCACATCATGCATAACCTAATTAGGCTATCCTACCACTGTCTAAACAGTCTTAGCATACAGCTCATACAACAGGCATCCAAAGCATCCTCTAGATCCTTAGCCCTACTCTAGCATGCAGTTCTCAGAATCATATATCAGGCATACAAGGCATCCTTCTAGATCCCTAGCCTTAATCTAGGATGCAGTTCTCAGAATCATGAATCATACACATAACATAACAAGTGTGGGTATCTTGGGGAAAACTTACTTGAGCTTGGCCGGTCGCACACATCACACACCTTGTCTTTTCTCAAAATTCCTTAACTTTAAATTTTAGAAACTGTTTTCCTAGGAAAAAAATCTCTTAGTCCCTCGGTTTGAGTCCAGACACCCCCGAAGGTGTGTCCGGATCCCTCAAACCAGGGCTCTGATACCAACTTGTAACATCCCAAAATCAAGGCCAAAAATTTCATTTTTAATTAAGTGGTTTATAAAATAACTTATCAAGTCTGTTAGATGAATTTTATATGCATCTTCTTGCACAATTTCCTACGTATTTCATTATTAAAAGTTAATTAATTCCCGATTATTCTTATGTATTTCGTGTTTCATGATTATTTTGAAGAATGCACGTACTGCTCACGTTTGTTATGATTTTTCAAGACCATTTGGAGCACATGGATGATTGTGCAAGTTCGGGATGCGTTCGTAGACGCTTAGGAACTTAATTGGAGTCTAGACCAAGGAAGGATACCGGGAAATGATCAAGAACTTCTTGGAAGGAGGAACGGCGATCAAAAGAGCCAAAAGAAGCAACTTGCGATCGTATCTTCAATCCTTGCGATTGCAGGTTAGATTGCATGTTGCCTTCGAGGATTTGTCGAGCCAAAAAAATTCATCAGTAGACAAACAGAGATACTTGCGATCGCAGGTACAGTCCTTGCGATCGTAGTTTGGTCAATTTGCGTCGAAATAGCAACGTACTTCATTAAAAAAATCTCGTGACACGCTTTTGGGTGACACATGCGATCGCAGGTATACCCCTTGCGATCGTAGGTACGGTGTTTTGACAGCTAGACGTATAAATATAGCCTGATACTCTTCCAGTAACCATAATTGGCGATTCCTGGCGATTCAGAGGTTTCCAAGTGAAGAACGCAGATCTAACGGAGACGATTCGATTGTTATTCGTTTTTTAGTAAGATTTATCGTTTAGACTCTATTTCTACTGTTTGTAATCCGTTTTTAGCCATGTCCGGCTAAAAACTCGGATTTCAGTTTCGCAAGACATAACCTTTTCGTATGATTAATCATTAAGCACTATGTTTGACTATGATTACTGTTTAGTTTGATCAATTCTGTGTTAATTGAATGTCTGATATTGATTTCAGTTTCTGTTGGCCACTTAAATTGTTTGTAAATCATTCTAGTCATCCAATTGTTTAGATCCGTAATTGTCTAGACTAATTAGTAAAAAGTGAAAAGTATTAGATTAATTCTTAGATTAGGGTTAAGTTTGATATGAATATATCAAACAAGTTTTAACGCCTCCGAGCTTATGAGAGGTATTGAACTTTACTGGGAATTACACTGTGTCTAATGCAACTTTTCTTTGTTAATCAAGATCTTGTTTGGTTAATTCAGTAAAAAGTTAGGTTTAATTTAAAGAACTTATTTTGATTAAACGATTTTTGTAACAAAGATCATTAGAGCTTGTTAATGAACTTTAGTACCAGTTTAAACAAATGCATAGTCAATTATTGTGTTGAAGATTAATTATATGATTAGGGCGTCACCGCGAAATTGAAATTGCTTTCTCTCATTTGAATTTTCATCACTTTAAATTTAGTCATTTTCTTGTCATTTTCAATCTTTGTTAGTTTAATTTTCAAAAACAAACCCCCCTCTATTTTTTATGTTTATCGCGTTCATCAAGAATCAGTTCACACCTTGTGCAAAGAGGTGTAAACATTAGTACGTATCCCTGAGGATTCGACCCTGCTTACCTGTACTACCTGTTAGTGCAATAAAGCAGTTTATCTTATAATTTTATTTGTTTAAATCGTGTACGACAGTGGTTCTAAGAAATTGGCGCCGTTGCCGGGGACACGGTAAAACACTAATAGTTTTATGCCAAGATCTTCACGTACAGGTAATCTGATTTTTGATCCAGAGATTGAGAAGACTGCTAGGAAGCTTAAGAAGGAGGCTAAGTTAAGTTGTTTAAATAGGGTGCAAACCCTTAGATTTAGGGTTTTACTCATACAACGCCTACTCGCCGATTCAGTCTCCTGACTCGTCGAGTAGGTCACTTAAAATGCCCGCGGATCACGACCCTACTCGACGAGTTGGGCCTCCAACTTGTCGAGTCCTAGAGAAAAATACCGAAATGCTTAAATTAAATGTGACGGATTTTTGTCGAAAAATACCGGGAATCAAGTGTTACAGTATTAATTTTTGTCGAAATTCTATCGGTAAAGGGCATTTTGTGACGGATTCGGCCATCGGAAGCTTCTGTATTCTATTAAATGTAGGGAAAATGTCACTGTAGCCCCCACGAAGTTACACATTTTGGTTTAAAAGGTCCCTTATGTTAGTTTTTGGTTTTATATGGGCATGAAGTCACATTTAACCGACTTTTAAGGCCATTTTCTAAAAAGGGAAGGGGTCACCCGGTGACCCCATCCCAATTAGCAGGTTTTCTTTTACATGTCATTTCAGAAGCCACCTCATACGTCCAAATCACATGCCACATAATGTATTGTTAGATGAGACCAACCCTTCCTCTGCAAGAAATATTCTTCTTTACTCGATTTCATCTGCCCTTTTCTTCTCTTTTCTTCTACTGTTCGTCGAAAAAAGTCTTCCTTGGATTCTTGTTATGGCTATTTACATGAAGATCGATCTTCATTTTTCTGGTTTGTTTACGAGGTATCCAATTATCAATTTTGTCAGATGGAGCGGAGCAAAGGTTTGAGGATGTGGATTTTGCTGGAATTGTCAAAAACGAATTTCTATTATTCATTCAAAGATTCGCAAACAAGACATGCGTTAATGTGTACTTTTGCATGCCCGATATTGAGTTCCCTGATGGATTGAGGATAATAGCAACTGAGAAAGACTACCAGGAGTTGATCGAAGTAGGGTATGATTGTGGTTGTGTAATTTTTGTGTACATAGATCATGTTGGTGTTAATGTTCATCAATGTATTGTTGATGAGATAGCTGAAGTATGCACCCTCGAGGACATGTTTTCTGGTTTAGGTGAAGTAATAGAAGAGTTGCATGCTGAGACAGAAGGAGGCATTGACCTAGATGAAGTGCAAGTGCAAGGTAATTTGGACGATAACATTGAAGATGATGATTGCATTCCAATGAACAAGATCTTGAATGATGCGTTTTTGAACAAGCTTTGCCCCATGGAGCAGTCAACTCCAGACATTCCACCTCATGAGGATCCATATGATCAGATGGATGAAAATGCGCCAATTCATGAGGAGGTAACAACTTTTAATGAAAATGTTCATTACAAAACGCAAAACACTATGTTAGGAATAAGATTTGAAAGTCCTAAACAGTTAAAACATATGTTGTGTAATGATGTTATTGCTAAAGGGTATCAATTGTGCTTTAAAAAATGATAGTAGGAGGCTTTTAGTTAAATGTTGTTCAGGGTAATGCAAGTTTAGATTGTGGGCTTCATGGATGAGTGAAGAAAATTCTTTCCAGATTAAGTCTCGTATAGATGAGCATAATTGTGCAAGAAATTTTAAAATGGGGTCAATTGTAAACTATGCATGGATTGGTAGCCATTTCACAACACAATTCTTAAAAAAACAAAAAATGAGGGTTAGGCTACATCACAAAGAAGTGAAACAAAAATTTGGAATTGATGTGAGTATGGGATAGTGTAGGAGAGCAAAGAAGTATGTAATTGAACTAATTGAAGGCACACTAGTTGAGCATGATGCCACGCTTTGGTCATATGGTGAGGAGATAAGAAGATCCAATCCAGGATCAACTGTCAAAATGAATGTCAACAGTATGCCTGATGGGAAGACATTTTTTAGTAAGTTTTACATATGTTTTGAGGGGCTGAAGCAAGGTTGGAAAGCCAGTTGTAGAAGGGTAATAAACTTGGATGGTTGTTTCTTAAAGGGGTTATGTAGTGGAGAGTTGATATGTGTCATAGGAAGAGATGCTAATAATCATATTTTCCCAATAGCATGGGCAGTTGTTTGTGTGGAAAACAAATAAATTTGGAAACGGTTTTTGGAGAATCTTAAAGATGATCTAGAAATGGAAAATGGTTTTGGTATTACCCTGATGTCAGATCAACATAAGCTATGTCACTTACTATACAATTTAATATTATTTCTTAATGAATTTATATTTTCTTAACAGATAAATTTATATTTTGTAGGGGCTGTTGGAGGTTGTGAAGGAAGTATTGCCTACTATTGAACACAGACACTGTGCAAGGCATATTGTTGCCAACTTTAGGAAAAGATTCAGTGGTGTACATTATGAGAGGATGTTTTGAAAGGTATCCACTGAGCCTTTATTCAATGCAACCATGAAGGAAATACAACTACTTAATCCTACAACATTTGATTACCTTATGGAAAAGAACCTAAAATCGTGGTGTAGAGCTTTCTTTCAAGAGGGGAGGATGTGTGATGCAGTTGAAAATGGATTATCTGAAAGTTTTAACAATGTCATTAGAGATGCAAGAAAAAAACCAATAACCACAATGTTAGAAGAAATTAGGTTGTATGTTATGGAGAGGCAATTCAGTCTGACCATCAAAGGTTGTTCATGGCCTGATTATAAACCATGTCCAACTATTAAAATCCTACTGAATCAGTTGAAAAGAGCTCAAAGGTATTAACTTTAATTTTAAATTTTAATTGATTACTTACACTATATACTAACTTGTATAGAATTTAAATAGGTATTTGCAGGTTTTACCAACTGGTTTAAACCAGTTTGAAACAAGAAATTTGGCAGTCTTATGTTGTGGATACAGATTAGAAGACTTGTTTATATAGAGTGTGGCAACTAAATGGGTATGGATGTGTGCATTCAGTTGCAACTATCTCATACCTAAATAGTGATGTTGGTAATTATGTGGATTTAATGTACTATGGAGCAATTTACAAGAACACCTACACGTATCCAACGCGTGGGATGAATGGTAGCAATATGTAGCCATCTATGGAATTCATTACACCTTTGCCACCATTGAAGAGAAAAATGCCAGGTAGACCTAAAGTTAATAGAAGAAATGATGCAAGTGAAAGGGTTGCAAGACATACTGTGTCCACAGTTGGGAAAAAATTATGTGTAATGTATGTAAGCAAGTAGGACATAACAAGGTTACGTGTTCTCAAGCTAAAAAACCAACAAAACTCAAGGTAAAGAAAAGGAAGAGAACATATGGTAATGATGGAGAAGGAAATAGTGGTAAGAAGGCAATGGATGGTAAAGATGAGCAAGGAACTAGAGGTAATAAGGGCACTAATGGTAATGATGGGGAAGGAAGAAATGGTAAAAAGGAAATGGATGGTAAAGATGAGCAAGGAGGCAGGGGTAAGAAGATAATTATCTAGAAAAGAAAGAAGTCTGAAAGAATAATCAAGAAAAAACTTGCTATAAGGGTTGAGGGTAAGGATGGGGAAGGCAACACTAGTGACATGCCAATGGAACTTGAATAGGAATTAAATTTCAATGTCTGTCATTATGTACTTTTTATTTAGGATCAAATTGTGATGTTTCAGATTAAGTGTGGATGTTTGGTGTTATGTACTTATGATGTTTCGAAATAAGTTTGGATGTTTGGTGTTATGTACAACCATTTGTAATTTTAATGGTTTTAATGTGCTTATGATTGTGTGTTAGTGATGGATATACATGGTATTAGGGTCCTTTTTTGACATTAGTTTAACTGCATATGGTCCCATTTGTTCAAGGTGAAGCTATTTACAATGTCATTATCAACAAATAAACTACGAATGTAACATAGGATCCCATCTAACATACCCATTGTTTTTTTATTAAATTAAAATAAAGGTACATGGACAATAGAGTACTTTCTATAAAAAGGAAATTAACATCAACAAACTATTACAACTTGTAAACAGTTATGCTAAAGAAAACAATCCAACTAACAACTAAACACATCTTTAGCTTCCAAATCGTTGATTTAAGCTTCTTTTTTGACCTAGCCAAACCTGCAATCATAACTGCCTCAACACTCATATTCTTAATATCTGCTTCTTCTACCCAACAAATAAAACCATTACGAGGTCCCTAACAAAATGAATTTTGGAGTGAGAGACTGAGAATGGAACAAACTAATAAATTAGGGCTATAGTGAACAAACTAACACACACCTTAGTGGGGCAAGCATAGAAGGGTCTTCCAGGGTTGGACGGAGTGGAAGACATTCTTATTATGGCGACACATCCATACAAGCATTTCACTATTTTCGCTTCGTTAATTCCAAGTGTTCTATAATTCTGAAAGCAAACAATCACAGGGAAAAAGAAAGGTATTGTCGAGTAAGGAAGTAAACTACTTATAAAGAAGAAATGATGAAAATACCCCTTTGTTTGACCTCATGCACATCTGTCATAGTTGGTGCACCAAACACACTTAATTAACATTAACTAAGGCAAAAAAAAGTTACCCTAAATCTACACCAATGAATGCAAAAAATTATAACCCATTCATTTCAATTATATTTCACCAATATCATACCAAAATGCATGTTACAGGTAACCAGGAATTCAAAATACATCCAAAATGTACCATTACAACCACCACTGGAGTACCACTACATACACTAACGATTACCACTAACACAAACGAAACACACATAACCCTAATAGCATATATAACAAGAAACACCATTAAACCTAACAGTAGATTACAAGCACTAGATTAGCATACCACTACAATCCATTTCCATGAGATTCACTTGTTGATTATCAAGTGAATGATGAAAATCATGATCAGGAGCATGACGACGACGACAACACCCACAACCAACAGTGTGATCGCTTTAATCTGCTTCTCAACATGGTCGAACCTTTGCTGCATGTTGAGGACATCCACCTTGGAATGAAGGTAATCGCGACCCATCTCCTCAATCATACGCTCGACCTGACCTTGTTGCTTAGCTATCTTTTCACCACAGTCACAGAGATCGTGTGCAAATCGTTCAAGTTAAGCCCATCTGTTGATCTTATAAAGTTATTGGAGTTTATAGTATATGGTGATGGTGGTGGGGTAGGATCCATGGAAGACACTAAAGGGAAAAAAGAGTATTGTTGAATGGTTGTCGGCTAGTGTTTGGCCGGAAATGGTAACAATAATTTACGGTTTTGTCCAGCAGATTCTTCAATTATATACTAGGGGACCACTGAACCCTTAGGGCCCAAGCAAGCCAACTCGTTCGTGAGTCGGTGACGTGTAATCCGAGTTGGATGAGTAGACTCGCTAACTGAGGTGAGTGATAACTAGGCAAGGAATCCGGTTGAATTGGGTCAAAATCCAAAATTAGCCGGTTAAATGTGACTTCATGCCCTTATAAAACAAAAAATAACATAAGAGACATTTTAAACCAAAATGTGTAACTTTGTGGAGCTACACAGTGACATTTTCCCATTAAGTATATAGGTTCAAGTATGATTAAAAGCCAACATTTTCTTGAATTAATTGAGGAACATTGTCCTACAGTGCAGTTAATTTTGTGTCTTAAATGATTCATGACGCGTCTACACTCATCAGTAATTGTGTGCATTATCATTTATTTATAGTTCTCTTTTAGGAAAAGGCTATCTCAGTGACATCTTTTTGCACAGAACATGGCCTGTTGTTTCGAATTACTAAAAGTAAAAAAGATGCCTATACATGAACGTACATGTTGTTATTGTTATGATAAAGCAATAAGTAGAAACTTTTTCTTTATCAAGTGATAACATAAAGCAGCACCAAACCACCGTGCATAATCCCATGAGAGGAAAAGATGGTGACTGTTCTCGAAATAAATCGAATCGAAGATCAACATAATAATTGAGGACAGAAGTAAATCTTCGGTTGACATTTTTGACATTTATGCCTCATAGCTTTAATTGGAAAAACAGAGAGAGAATAAGATTAGTGGGCAAGATAACGAAAGGGAAAGAGGTTAAAGAAGGAAAAGGAAAGCATATAGGCTGGCAAGCATTACAAAGAATCCTTCCACAGGCGGAGGAGCTAAGGTGCCCTTTTAACACCGACGCTAGTAGCACGTACGCACACTGTGACACTCTTTCCGATCTTCGATCTCATGTCCCATGCATTAAATATCTCTCACCTGTCTCCCATACCCTATTAAATTTTATCCCACCCACCCACCCCTGTGCCATAGACCGGGTAGTCGGATTATACAAGTTATTAAATTGGGAGGTGGTTTGATCTATTGTCGTCCTGTAACTAATAAGGGTATCGATATTTCCTATAATTCTCCTCCAGCAAAGTACATGGCTCTTCTTCGTTGTTTCGGAGGGACCAAACTTGTCCTCTTGTTAGTACTTGTTTCTACTCTTTGCTATCATCCTACTCCCACATTTGCTGCTTATAGTGAGGGTGTATATGTCGACGCAGAGTGCTTGAAAGTTCCCGGATCTGCTTTCGTGGGATCTGTCACGTCTACTATTCAAACTGTCCGAGAAGTGATCTCCATCGTCTCCAAATTCAGTGGTGCTTTTGGTGGCGATTTCCGGCTTTCTAATGCCATTGCTGACTGCCTTGATCTCCTCGATTTCTCTGCAGATGAACTCACCTGGACTCTCTCTACTACCCAGAACCCCGCCACTGGTATATATCCTTGATCGTTTCTCTAACAAATTACTTAAGCTTAGTAACTAGTGATGTCACGTTATGTGCAAATGATCCAACATTATACAAGCTCAAAGCTAGCTTTGTTATTCAGTTCTGTTCTTTTCAAATTGCGAAATTTGGATGCATGTATTAATTGCAATTATTATTTTACTCGTTGTTCACCAGTGGAAGGAACTATATTAAAGAAAACATGCCATGTGAGCTTTTTTAAAGTTTCTGATTTTATACAGCAAAACCTTATATCTTCATTGAGTGGTCCGTATGCATCATTAGATATATTAATGGCGATGTTAATGTTTTACTAATTCATCTATTACTCTTTTACTTTTACTTTACTCAAGGTAAATATTATAACAGCACCGGTAACAAGGGTGCTGATATGAGGACGTGGCTTGGTGGGGCACTGGGTAATCAAGACACCTGCATGGATGGCTTTGAGGGAACAAACAGCTTTGTAAAGACGGTGATAGGCGGTAGTCTTCAACAAGTCACGTCGTTAGTCCGTGATATCATCGGCATGATACGTGAGGTTCCATTAACCAACGCCGATCATGTGGTTCCATCTGGGAGGAGGAAGCTGCGGGGTGTTGATGGCCCTGTTTTTCCTGGTTGGCTTAAAGCAAAAGACCGGAAACTCCTCCAAGCCAATGGCAGCAACATAGAAGCTGATGTTGTTGTGGCGGCAGATGGTAGCGGCAACTTCACGAAGGTGATGGATGCCATCGATGCAGTCCCTGATCATAATAACCGGCGCTATGTGATTTACGTGAAGAAGGGAGTATACCATGAATATGTAGAGATCGGTAAGAAGAAAACGAACATCATGATGATTGGTGATGGAAAGGATCTCACCGTTATTACCGGTAACCACAGTTTCATTGATGGTTGGACCACTTATCGTTCTGCTACATTCGGTACGTATACAATTAAGCAGCTGTGTAAATAAGCTATAATTCTATGTTAGCTGATCAATGTTACGTAATTAACTACATGTCCGCAGCTGTAAAGGGGCAAGGATTTATAGCTCGTGATATGAGATTTGAGAACACCGCAGGGCCTGAGAAGCACCAAGCGGTTGCATTTCGATCAGATTCCGACCTTTCGGTTGTTTTCCGGTGTGCTATCACCGGCTACCAGGACACTCTGTACGCCCACTCCATGCGCCAATTCTACAGAGAATGTTTAATCACAGGCACCGTTGACTTCATCTTCGGAGATGGTGCTGTGGTGTTCCAGAATTGTCAGATTCTAGCAAGGAAGGGACTTTCTAACCAAAAGAACACCATTACAGCTCAGGGACGTAAGGAACCAACTCAGCCTTCAGGGTTTGCTATACAATTCTCCAACATATCTGTAGAGCCTGAGTTGCTTAACTCCAGTATTTCCACATACCTTGGACGCCCATGGAAGCTGTATTCGCGAACAATCTTCATGCAATCGTACATAAGTAGCCTCATTAAACCTGAAGGGTGGCTTGAATGGAACGGTGACTTTGCCTTGGATACTCTTTACTATGCAGAGTACATGAACTATGGTCCAGGCGCTGGTTTAGGAAGTCGAGTCAAATGGCCTGGACTCCATGCCATTAATGAGTCGAGTCAGGCAAACAACTTCACTGTGGCACAATTCCTTTTAGGAAATGCATGGTTGCCATCCACGGGAGTCAAGTATACAGCAGGATTGGTGGTTTGATCATAATTGATAGTTAAAACTTTAAATATTCTTTATTAATTTTACGTTTTGTTTTCTTTAGTCCGGTGTATTGGTCTTCGTATTTCTTATCGATGATTATATATATGTATGATACTTTGAGCAAAGCTCGTTTCTTCCAATGTGAGTTCTATTGCCAAAGTTTATTTGCTGTGGATCACTGGATCGAATTTATACAAGAAAGCTAATATTAATGACCTGCAAATAAAATTTAAGTTAACAAAACTACTACAGAACGGGGATATGCCGACGGCCTCAACAGAAACGGTGACAGAAAACTTTTTTGTTGGTAAACGCTAAAACATGTTTGTTCGGACAGAATTAGTGACAGAAAAATTTATCACTATCGATCAATTTCCAACAGATCTTTAGTGACAGGTTTCCAACATATGGAACTGGAGTCATGTGTGTTTTGGGTTTACGGTGAAGAATATTTGAAGGAACAAGTATTTTTACTATACTGCGAATTATATGTCCAACACATACACACTTAGTGCAAGAACAAAGAATGAAGTGATTTGAAGATTATAGGTAAGTAATCAATTGCAAATGGACAGAAATTTGATCACTTTATATATTGACTTTTAAGTGGTTACAGCTAAAGGAAGAGCCCCGCCATGTGATACTTCAAGCTCACGTTATGTTTAATGTAACAAAACCGATATTTTATTATAATAGTGTTTCCGCTGAGTTGTTATTATTTTGGTGTGGTTGTACGTGGTTTTCCCATAAATGATCTTTCTGTTCGTTCGGATAAATGTATCATGTATAATAGAAACTAAACGAAAAGCATAATTCTAATGACTTACTCATCTATCCCTAGTCACTTATCCACACCTTATCCTGTTTTTCCCATGTGTTCGCATATGCTTAATCCATGATGGACAACCAAATGATTAAATATATTATTGATAATATAATAGAATAAAATATAGCTTTATATAATATGTTGAAAGACGTGTAGTTGGAAATTATATGTTTTACTTAACAATGAAGATTTATTTACTTTACCTAATAAAATATTAGAGGAGTTTTCTTATAATAATAAAAAAAAAAAAATCGTCTTACTTTTCTTCCTACGTATCTTTCTATCTATTTATCTATTTCAAATAATAACAAGTATATTAAAATATTATTAATCTTATTTAAATATGAAACATGTCAACATTTTAAATGGGTAAAAGAATAAAAAAGAAATAGAAGACTATTTAATTTCTCAAAACTTTATCTTAGCATTATTCGTATCTAAATGTTAAGCCTTTTGATAAATGAATAGTTTTTTTGTCATCTACAAAATTTTATATAAAAAACATTGTAACCTCAAAATATATTTGTCTTCTCTATCCATGTTTTTTTTTCAACGTAAAAGAATTGATGTTATTTATCTTTCTTTTCTTATTTCTTGTGTTACAGTGTTCTTGGTTGTTCAAATAGATGATCGATCTGTTTGAAACATTACTTTAATGTTTAACTTAACGTTCAATCTTGAAGATTAACGACTTATAACATGGTGTAGTATTCGTTTAGTTGCAAAGATCATTGTGGTCGATTTGCCAATAATTTGTATTATAGGTTCCACGATGGTTAGTGATTCATCAAAGATTGTTTACCAACCATGTCATCAACGAACTACGACAAAAAAACACAAGATCCTTTCAAGGCAAACAAAATTGATAGATGTTTGAGTCAAAAAGATATGCATAAAGCATTTTTTGGGTTTAGACAAGATGCTTACGTTGTGTTTGAATGAGAAAAAAGAGATGCAAGACTTGAAGGGGTCATCACCAATCTATAAACATGCATCTACCGAACTACGTTCTTCAAGATGTTTGGAAGGAAACATCGACAACGAGTCTCTAATTAAAACTAAAACGACTACTAATGACAAAAGGCTTGCTCAACAGGTTAAATCTGAGGTAACGACTTTTATTATTTCTACTAACATCCTTATAAGATTACTGCGATCACTTTTGTGATTTCAATATTTATTGCCGATACACTCTTGTCTTAGATGAGATACTGACAACTCTAGACCCAGAAGAAAGGATGAAACAAATCATTAGTAGAAGTAACAATGATATTGTTAATGTACCCCTCAGGAAAAACGTTAAAGAAGAAAAGTCAAACTAGCGTCAAGCTTGGCCTAGTTAGAGTCTGGTCATACCCAGTCTGAGGCCAAGGCCGGGCCTCCGCATGCATGGACTCACTGGTATGGCGGTTAAGGGGCATAACTGCGCCTTACCCTCTTCTCTCTAGGAGAAATAGCCCGACAAACGTGGAGCCAATCAGAGAGCTCCACTTGCTTATCTAACGACAACCACGATCATCATTATATCGAAGATTCCATTCTAGCCAACGGGGGAACAAGATAGAAAAACGTGATGGAGGATCCTTCAATATGGATCCGCCACGTCTCGCCTCACAAGGGAAGACTCAACAGAATCAGTTAGGGGGCATGTTCCTCTCGATCAGGTATAAAAGAACCCTTCTTCCCCACGGAAAAGTATACTTGACTCTTTTTCTCTCAAACATTCTCTATCTTCTCTCAGAATCAATTCTAACTTGATCGTCGGAGCTTCGTCCTGGGAACCACTCCCGGACGTTGTCTAACGATCATCTCTTTTCTTTATACTATGATATAAGGAATCAGCTCGACACCCACCATTAATCTCAATCCTACCATCTCCGACATATCACAACATTTGGCGACATCCGAATGTATCTCTAGAACGATACATCCACGAAGAAAAACCAAAGAGCAAAGATGGTAGGCGAAATTCCGGCGACGTTGGGAACAACAGAGAAAAGTCGGGTGTGTCCAATGCAGCCGTTAAACGGAGGGCAAGTTTCCATCCAAGAAGAACACGCTTCAAATCGCACGTCAGTCTCACAGACACCATCCATCGTTACAGCTAAAACGGCGACAACCTACATAGCCAGTCTATAGCGTCCTACAGTTAACCCATATCATCAAGTGGCAATTGTAACCACAACTCCACAGATTGTCACAACACAGCAAATAGAGATACATGTTTCTTAGCAACAATCGTTTCCATACAGTTCAGGCACCGGAACCTGGATCTCTCACAATATTTAACCGCAATCACAATATTCATCGGTGATCTACCCGCACGCCACCATGGCATGCATGTTCCACGTGTCGTTGTTCATACAACAACCACCATTGTTCAACCCGTTCGTACAACAGGCTCAAGGTCCAATCCTAGAAGTGTCTTAGCCGCAAGTTACAGGCGTGCATACCTCGATCAACTAGGGATCTAGCTCCGACAGACCTGGCGTCCATTTCTCAGCGGCACCAGAATTCACCCCTTTCATGGCGACTGCTAAACCATTCAACCCGGCTGCACAACAGTGCACGGGAATAAACCCATACATAGTTCACCCAACAGGGCAATACAAATTTCAGAAATTTGGGTCACAACCAAACTTGCAACAATATCAATTGTACATCTCGTCGGCAGCCATGTACAACCAGATTGACGTGAACCCCTACCAGGCGTAGCAGCATATGGCTTATGGTGGCATGTTGTACTCGTACATGGACAACTCCATGCGAAGTGTAAACTCTAATTTCAGCCATGAACTACTATAATACGAGATTCCACACACTGGGATGATACCGAACATGCTGAAATACGACGACACTTCTGACCCAGATGACCACATCAATAACTACGAGTGGATTATGACATATCTTAAGATGGGTCGTCGTTTTACCTGCATCTATTTTCCATGCACCCTAACAGGAAACCCAGGAAAATGGTTCAAGTCTCTGAGACCAGGTAGTATTTTAAATTTTGAGCAACTAAAGTTCCTTTTCATCAACAACTTCATGCAGTTGAGGAAAGGAAAAGGGGATGCCAACTCTGTGATGGCGTGTAAGCATAGAGATGGAGAGTTGATTCGTGCCTGCTACGATCGATTCACGTTAGCTACCTTGAACGTCCTAGGACATGAATAGTTCATGGTGACGGGAGCCTTCGCTCAACGTCTGCTTCCAGGAACCTTATCTAAGAAGATGCAAGGGGCAGTCCCCAGATCTAGGGACGATGTCACACCCTCGAACCAGACGGCGGAAATGTCTGAGAGCTCGTTTGACTATAAATTGAAATATCATCACAATGAATATACATAAAACATGACACAATCATCACCAAACATTACATAACACAACTGGTATTGTTCACATCAAGTACATGGTTTTACATTTCATATTCCAAAACATAAATTATACGAAGATTGATATTTCATAAAAAAATATTCTCGAAATACTCTTGATGATTCTTCAGCTTAACGATTACCTGAGAATACAAGTTATTTTGAAAATAGTCAACATATATAATGTTGGTGAGTTCATAAGCATGTTTGATTGAAAGATTCTGTATTTTTCATATAACCCAGAAAATCCGATATTTTCTGTAAATTCCCTGAAAATAATGTAACGATCAAGTATAAATGTATGTGTGATTTCCATTGTAAAAACATGTATAAGTGAGCGATCCAAAAACTTCCTTGTATTATATTTGTTGTAAGTTGAAGGTAATGAATAATAGTATTTCCTTAGAAAATCCGATATTTTCTTATTTATAAAAATGTTGTGGCCCTTGTATTATCGTATGATTTGTTTTGTATCAATATGATTTACGAGTTTTGATTTCCGCAATGTTGTGATGGTAATGGATCTCCATGTGAGTCATTATAACCATGCATTATAGTGACTAATTCGCCTGTCTTGGCATTTTTCCAAACACCGGTTCTGATCAAGGTTTTGTCCCCCTAGATTGGCCTAGTCTAACTGTAGCGAACAACTCAGGTGTGGGGGAGTCACCGCCGTATAGATCTATACACAAATTCTCGCTCTCCCTCTAGGAGACTCTGATTGTAACTACAGGCTACGGTTATACACTCAATGGTGTCAACCGACAAGTCTCAATAGATCCCAATTATTACCACATGAATATGTATAACGTTATACGTATTTAGATTTTACAACACCAGATGACACATGAATGTGAAAGGATAAAGCCCAACAAACATGAAAAAGGACAATTGTGGCCCATTAGACATGTAAGTTATCATGTAAATGGACCACTAAGACCCAATAAACATGTAAATGATAATTTAGGCCCGTTAGACACATAATCGGGTCACTAAGGCCCAATAGACATGTAATGAATTTTTTGGGTCCAATAGTCGTACCGTTGTTGTATTTCATTTGTTCGTTACAGTATAGTTATTTAGTTGAAACATTTATCCATAATGTTATAAAAAGTCCAGTGTTTTGTTATAATGATACTTTTAGTTCATTACATCAATATTCTATAATTTGAACTCATTTTTAATAAGATTACACTTTAGGTCCCTTAAGAACTAATTTGAACAATTAAAAGCTTATTTTTACATAAAATGTCATTTTTGGTCTATTTTAATTAAAACTAACATTTTAGCCCATTAATTTATAAAAATTTTGTACTTTCGGCCCAAATGTATAGTAATTGATGGATTTGGCCCAAAAATACGTATATTGACATTTTCAGCCCATCTTTGCAGAAAATTACATTTTCAACCCTTATTTGAATAAAATGACATTTCCGACCCAATTTTGAAATAAGAGTCATTTTCAGCCCTTATTTTTTTGTTTATATTCATTATTGGCTCAAGTTTTGATTAAATAACAATTTAATCCCTAAAAATTGATATTTTTGCAAATTTGGGCCCAAAAGGCCGTAAGGCCCAAATTGAGGCCCATAATGCTAAATTTTACACTTTTGGCCCTTTGAAAAGTATGATTACTATAAAAACTCATTTTTATACAAATGTGACCTTTTTAATCCTTATAAAACCGAAAGTGTCACAATTGTCTCAAACTTTTGTTTATTTGTCAAAAATGATCCTTATACAAGATGTTCGTTTTGTTTTTCACATCTTAAGCATGTATAACACTTTTATTCTTTGTAGTATGATGACTAGAGTATTTTGATATATGAATCTCACCCATTTTTGTTAAAGTTTTCGAGATTTATCAAGTTTTATCACATAATCACAACATAAACCAAGAAAATCACACATAACATGCATAAATACATAGATCTACACATAAACACTTGTATTCTCCCCCAAAAACATGTAAAACCAGAAAACAATGGGATATGAACTCACCTTGATTTTATGCTCTCGGTTTTTGGTGAAGATGTGAAGAGATTTTGGTCCTAGCAAGCTTCTTGAAGAACTTTAGAACTTAGATGGCTCTAAGATGCATAATTCATGAAATGGCATGAGTTAAGAGGAGATTTTTGAAGAAAGCAAGAAGCTAAAACCATGGATCTAAGCAAAAACTTACTAAGGATGAAGATATTGGTGAAGAATCCCATTGAAAAAATTTCTGGAAATTTAGATTTCTGGATATTTCTGTTAGATATTTTTATGAGATATAGATTTATAGAAAAAATTTCCGTTCATACAAAAAAAAAAAAAGCCTGGGTCTTGCTAAGATTTATTCATAAAATATATTTATTATCTATGTAACAAAGAAAAAATATAAATGACTATGTCTTTGTACCGACTAAACCAATGACTATTCATGATTCCATAATTGAATCAATTCTATACTGGTTCCAAATTAGAGGAATATTACGGTAAAACTTCGTTTAAAACAATGTGGTAGAAAGCAATGTGCGACTTGAACAACATGATCTGGTGTGGATTTTTATTCTTACATCCACCATTTTCTTTTTTATAGGAATTTTTATATAGGAATGAAGGTGCTCTTGGGTCGATGTCGTTTGTTCTATTCTACTAGAATCCTTTTTTTTATTGGGTTGTAATATAAATAGTTCAAGATGGAGCTCGAGTAGAAACCAGAAAGTATTGATTAATTTCTCAGGGGCAACAATCTAGGGTTAATGCCAATCAATAAATTGGAACAACTTCGTAAATATATCTTCGATATCGATATAGAAATTGAAAGGACCCGATTTGAGCAAATTTTCAATTCAAAACAATTGTTGGATCCGCAAAACTTTTTCGATCCACAGTGTATCATGTACAAATCAACCGTCGGTATGATTCTAGAAAGAAATCACAAAAGAGTATGTTGCTTCTACTTTGAAAGGATTAAGAAGCATCAAAGTAATGTCTAAACACAATGGATTAAAACAAAGATAAATGATCCTAGAACAACAAAACACCGCTTCAATTGTCTCACATATCCGAATAAAGAATCCAAATAGATTTTCAACGAGACAAAAAGGGGGGGGGGGGGGGGGTTAGAGACCACTCAATAAAAAATATCTTAATTTTATTTAATATATTTGATAATTATTGAACTTGAGTTATAAGTACAAATGATTTTTTAGTTTTCAGGAAGAAACTTAAATAAAAAAGACTATGAGTTAAATTATAAGCTAACTTCTTCTATGGATTATTTTACTATTTATTAGAATTTTATCCACAGACAAAACTTCAAATCATTTTTTCTAGATCCGTACGAGGAGAAAACTTCCTATACGGTTCTAGGGGAGTTCCTTTTCATCTACATCTATCCCGATGAGTTGTCTATCGAATCGTTGCAATTGATATTCGATCCCCAATAGAAGGAAGAGATCTTCAGAAAGTGGGTTTTATAATTCAATCAAGAATCAAACTTATTTAAACGTTCCCGCTATTCTCTATTTTCTTGAAAAATACATTCAACCTACATGAACTGTTCAAGGTATTTTAAAAAAGATGGAGGTTTTTAAGGATCTTTGCTCTAATCAAACGAAATTCAATTAAATTAAAGATAAACTAAGGAATTAAATTAAGAAATAAAAACTAAAGGTAGGATAGTGATTTCTATATCATTTTGGATATCTTCTCTATACTATGTTTTTTTTAATTTCCTTTTTTATTGCTCTTCTAGTATCTATTTATCAAAAAAAAAATGCCTACAATCAGGTGGTTTTCATTCGAATTCTAATACCAAGTAAGAAAAAAGGAAGCCAAGTTCTTTATTTGACTTATATTAATTCAATAGATTATTGAATGAAAAAACATCATAAATGGTCCCTGTGGTTTCCCCAAATCTGAAGTTTAGTCCCCATGGTTTAAAACATCATAGATGGTCCCTGTGTTTTCAAAACTTTTGACGATTGGTCCTTATTGCTAACTCCGTTAAGTTTTGTCCGTTAACTGAAGGGCATTTTCGTCATTTCACTACCACATACCATTTATGATGCTTTTTCTTCTTCTTTTTTTTTTAAAAAAAGAAAAGTTAAATAAGATTATCATACATCATCATACATACTTATAAAGCTAGCATTTTTCCTTGAACCTCATGCATTTGAAACCCCCATAAAAATTTACAAACACCTCATGCATTTGAAACCTCATATTTTAATGATTACCACCCAAAAGTCTCTTAATAATGATTAACAATTCAAAGGTTTTATAACTTATATAATATATTTAATAAACAATTAATTAATACTCTACTATAAAAAGGTAGACACACAGATACAAATCACATACAAATTTCACAAACAAAACAAGTTTAAAGTTATTTGTATTGGTTTGAGGGCTTTGAACAATTTTTCGAGCCATGTTATTATGTTGAAGTTTTTAATTTATAAGTTTGTTATATACTAATTCTTTTTTTGTATTTTCTTGATTTAAGTATTCTTTTAAGAATATCATTGTATGTTGTGGTTGCAATTTTAATGTAAATTAGATTAGATTCATGTTATGATCATATGTTATGGAAGGTGATATATATATAATATTTAATTAACTATTGTATACATGTTTGTATGTTCATGTTGCATCAAAACAATAATTAATTAAAAATCATGGATATGTTATATTATCC